>NC_141008.1:34052467-35441808 GCF_052327205.1 Somniosus microcephalus
TGGGAATTCCAGGACGTGAAGCCTAGGCGGCTGAATGCACAGCCGCTAATGGTGAGGTGGGCATGGTGGATGGACAAGGGGCTGAAGTCAGGGGAACGGAGAATTTGAGGGAGGTAGGTTGTAGGAAGTTACAGAGATAGAGTGAGGTGAGGCCACGGAGGGGTGTAAACATGAGGGTAGATTTTAATTTTACTGCCCGAGTGGTAACCTGGCAGAGCTGATCGCTCACCCTTTATAGAACCTGTCTGCTTTCGATTCCAGATTACTGTTTCAGCAATGTCGACAAAAATCTACTCCAAGGATGAGAATTTTAAATTTGAAACATGTCACATCAGGAGCCAATGTAGGTCAACGAGAACAGCTATGATGGGCACGTGGGACTAGGTGTAAGATAGGGTATTACAGCAGGTTTTTTGATGAGCTGAAGTTTATGGAGTGTGTAGTCCAGGAGAGGATGAGAGTAATCAATTCTGGATGTGACAAAGATATCAATGAGGCAAGATTGAGGCAAGGGCGGAGGCGTGTGATGTTACAGGAGGTATAAGTATGCAATCTTTTTGATGGAGAGGATATGGTATTGGAAGCTCAGCTCTGGGTTAAATAGGATTAGGAACATAGGCACATAGAGCCTAGGTAGCTAAAGGCACGGCCGCCAATGGAAATTGGGGATGCACAAGAGGCCAGAATTGGAGGAGCGCAGAGGTCTCAGAGGGTTGTAGGGCTGGAGGAGGTTCAGAGAAAAGGAGGGGCGAGGCCATGGAGGGGATATATTACAATGGTTTGTTTGCAGAACATAAAGAAAAGCAACCATGGTTAACAAATAAGACAATGGTCTTACTGACTAGCTTTCTAAAATTCAACAGTGTGGTGTTGACAAATTCCCCGATCTTGTTGACAAAATGGTGATCAAATGAGCCTCAGCCATCACAGCAAGACGCCAATCTATATTGAAACTAGCGAGTGTATTGTCAATACCAAATCTGTTGCTTCACAATGACTTTCACTATTTCACAATGTGTCTTGTATTTAACTTTTCTACCGGAAGTGAAAGGATACAATACACTACATGATGGTAAGAAACCAGGGGGAACTATATATAGCATTTATACATAGATTTCATTTCTATGGAACTACTGGTATGACAATACTCATATCCCTTTATGGCACTGAACTTGGCAGTGACTGAACTGTATCAACGACTTTTAATGAGCTGGGTTTTTTCCTGGCAATAACAGAAACAGGATTGTAACAGCAAGACGCTAAAAAAGCAATTATATTCAACCGTGTAAAGTATTAACAATAGCAGCTTGTGTTTATATAGGATCTTTAAATGGAGCAAAACCTCCCAGGGCGCTACAGAGAGACACAGAGAAGAGTAGGGCTGGCAAAAGAGGTCGGTTTGAGGAGGCTCTTGAAGGTAGCGAGAGAGAGGTAGCAAGGTGGAGGGGCTTAGGGAGAGCACTGAAGAGTGTGGGGTCAAAATAGCTAAAGGCTCTGCCACTGACAGTGGAGCAGAAAGAAGGGAAATGGGAGGGAAGCCAGTGTCACAAGAGTGGAGGATGTGCGGTGGCATGTAGAGTGGTTTTCAGAAGTAGGGATGGGTAAGGCCTGGAAGAAAAAAGGTCTTGAATTCAATACATTGGGGGGCCATAGAGGGACACAAGAAAATTATGGATGAGGAATGCCATTTGGCCCATCTTACATAGAGGTATACATAGAATACACAACACAGAAACAGGCCATTTAGCCCAACAGGTCTATGCCGGTGTTTGTGCTCCAGGTGAGCCTCCTCCCACCCCTCTTCATCCAACGCTATCAGCATATCCTTCTATACATCACCAGGATGGCATGCGACTTGGAGGGGAACTTGGAAATGATGCTGATCATATGTTATTGTGGCTCTTGCCTTTCTTGGTTATAGAGGTTGTGGGCTTGGAAGGTGCTGTTGAAATAAGCTTGGCCTGTTGTGAGTCTGCAACTCCTCAGACAATGAAGCAGTCCATGCCCACATCCAGCAAGACATGGACAACATTCAGCCTTGGGCTGATAATTGGCAAGTAACATTCGCCAGGCAATGACTATCTCCAACAAGAGAGAGTCTAGACACCTCCCCTTGACATTCAATGGGATTACCATTGCTGAATCCCCCACCATCAACATCCTGGGTGTCACCATTGACCAGAACCTTAACTGGACCAGCCACTTAAATACTGTGGCTACAAAAGCAGGTCAAAGGCTGGGTATTCTGCGGCGAGTGAATCACTTCCTGACTCCCCAAAGTCTTTCCATCATCTACAAGGCACAAGTCAGGAGTGTGACGGAATACTCTCCACTTGCCTGGGTGAGTGCAGCTCGGCACCATCCAGGACAAAGCAGCCCACTTGATTTGCACCCCATGCACCACCTTAATATTCACTCCCTCCACCACCGGCACACCGTGGCTGCAGTGAGTACCACACAAGGCTTCTTCGGTAGCACCTCCCAAAACCGTGATCTCTACCGCCTAGAAGGGCAATAGCAGCAGGTGCATGGGAACATCACCTCCAAGTTCACCTCAGAGTCTCACACACCATCCTGACTTGGAAATATATAGCCATTCTTGCATCGTCACTGGGACAAAATCCTGGAACTCCTTTCCTCAGTTGGTAGCACCCTTGTCTCTGAGTCAGAAGGTTATTGGTTCAAGTCCCACTCCAGAGACTCGAGCACAAAAATCTAGGCTGACACTCCAGTGCAGAACTGAGGGAGTGCTGTACTGTCGGAGGTGCCGTCTTTCGGATGAGACGTAAAACCGAGGCCCCGTCTGCTCTCTCAGGTGGATGTAAAATATCCTATTTCTAAGAAGAGCAGGGGAGTTATCCCCGGTGTCCTAGCCAATATTTATCCCTCAATCAAAATCACAAAAACAGGTTATCTGGTCGTTATCACATTTCTGTTTGTGGGAGCTTGCTGTGCGCAAATTGGCTGCCGCGCTTCCTACATTACAACAGTGACTACACTTCAAAAAGTACTTCATTGGTTGTAAAATGCTTTGGGATGTCTGATGGGCGTGAAAGGTGCTATATCAATGCAAGTCTTTCTTTCTTTTTCCCCTCACAGTACTGTGGGCGTACCTTCACCACACGGACTGCAGCAGTTCAAGAAGGCGGCTCACCACCACCTTCTTAAGTGCAATTAGGGATGGGCAGTAAATGCTGGTCTTGCCAGCGATGCACAGATCCCATGAATGAATAAAAGAAATATCTGATTAACATCAAACATAACCCTTTGGAAACAGCCAACAACCTTTGTAAGCAAATTAGCGGAAAGTTAATTTATTGGTGCAGAGGATGTTATACAATCTTTTTACTTCAGTGTTGATATAAGTGTGACTAGATTTCCATAGAAACATTGAAACATAGAAGATAGGAGCAGGAGCAGGCCATTCGGCCCCTCGAGCCTGCCCCGCCATTCAATGCGATCATCGCTGATCATTCAAATTCAGTACCCGGTCCCTGCTTTCTCCACATACCCCTTGATCCCTTTAGCCTTAAGAAATATATCCAACTCCTTCTTGAATATATTTAATGTGTTGGCCTCTACTGCCTTCTGTGGTAGAGAATTCCACAGGTTCACCACTCTCTGGGTGAAGAAATTCCTCCTCATTTCTGTCCTAAATGGCCTATCCCTTATCCTTAGACTGTGACCCCTGGTTCTGGACACCCCGACCATCGGGAACATCCTTCCTGCATCTAGTCTGTCCAGTCCTGTCAGAATTTTATAAGTTTCAATGAGGTCCCCTCTCATTCTTCTACACTCCAGCGAGTACAAGCCCAATCAACCTAATCTCTCCTCATACGTCATTCCTGCCATCCCAGGTATCAGCCTGGTGAATCTTCGCTGAAATCCTTCCATGGCAAGAACATCCTTCCTCAGATAAGGCGACCAAAACTGCACACAATACTCAAGATGTGGTCTCACCAAGGCCCTGTACAACTGCAGCAAGACATTCTTGTTCCTGTACTCAAACCCTCCTGCTACGAAGGCCAACATACCATTTGCCTTCTTAACTGCCTGCTGCACCTGCATGCTTACCTTCAGCGACTGGTGCACAAGGACACCCAGGTCTCGTTGCACTTCCCCTTCTCCCAATCTATTGCCGTTCAGATAATAATCTGCCTTCCTGTTTTTGCCACCAAAGTGGATAACCTCACATTTATCCATGTTATATTGTATCTGCCATGCTTCTGCCCAATCACCCAACCTGTCCAAATCATCCTGTAGTTTCTTGGTATCCTCCTCACAGCACACGCGCCCACCCAGCTTTGTGTCGTCTGCAAATTTGGAGATATTACATCTAGTTCCCTTGTCTAGATCATTAATATATATTGTGAATAGCTGGGGTCCAAGGACCAATCCCTGCGGTACCCCACTAGTCACTGCCTGCCACTCGGAAAAAGACCCATTTATTCCAACTCTTTGCTTTCTGTCTGCCAACCAGTTCTCTATCCAAGTCAATACCTTGCCCCCAATCCCATGTGCCTTAACTTTACACGCTAATCTCTTACGCGGGACCTTATCGAAAGCCTTCTGAAAGTCCAAATACACCACATCCACTGGTTCTCCCTTATCTATTTTACCAGTTACATCCTCAAAAAATTCCAGTAGATTAGTCAAGCATGATTTACCTTTTGTAAATCCATGTTGACTTTGTCCGATCCTGTCACTGCTTTCCAAGTGCTCTGCTATTACATCTTTTGTAATGGACTCTAGCATTTTCCCCACTATCGATGTCAGGCTTACCGGTCTATAATTCCCCACTTTTTCTCTGCCACCTTTTTTGAATAGTGGGGTAACATTAGCTACCCTCCAATCCATGGGTACATGAGATGGGCTTAAATGGGAAAGTTAATGTACTAGAGAGAGATGGGCTTTGTTGGAAGATTTAAATTACTAAAAGAATGGACTTTCATGGGAGTTAGGTTCCAGATGATAGATTATGATGAGAGAGTGAATGTACTGGAAAGCTGGCTTCAATGGAAAAGTTAAAGTACTAGTGGGATGGGCTTCAATGGGAGAGTTGGGATACTAGAGGGATGGGCTTCAAGAGGTTGAATGGTCTTTTATTGTCTGATTTTGGTTTTTATGTTGTTGAACTGACAATTTTGCTTCATTATAGAAAATGTCTGCTGCCAAGTTATCAAAAGCTTAGTGTAGCATAATCTTGCATGTCAAGAGTTCTTGTCCAATGACGTTCCATTTGTTGCATCACTTCATCTTGTTCCTTCTTTATTTTAGCAACTCTAAAGTCCAACTTTCTGAGAGCCTTGATAATAATGTTGACGGTCTCCAAACATGAACATGTGAGTTGAAAAACAACCTTAGCCTCAATTAAAGAAATTGTGAGGGGAAAGAGGGTACAATGTAGAAGGGAAAGCCCAAGCCTATTACTCATAAAACTGCTCTGAGATGGCAACAGTGTGAACACCGTACCTACAATGCTGTAATTTAAATAACTGACATCATCTCCAAAGGTGAGTGTTGTAACTCTACCCAAAGCATGCTGGAACTGGTGGGACTATGTTTTACATACCAGAGATTGACAGCTTTATTCCATTGCAATCAGTCAAACACTACGGCCTAGAAATTCACTTTGGGCCTGCCAGCTGGCGTGCGCCCAAAAGTTAGCGCTGAGCGCGGAGCCAGTTGCGCCCGTCAGATATTCAGTTTTTGCGCCCCAAGTCGGAACCGGGCACTATTCCAGGGTGTGCCCGCCCCTGCTTGGGGCGCTGAAACTGAATTTCAGCGCTCTAGGCGCCGCTGCACCACCCGCTGCGGAGCGGCAGGCTGCGGTACTGCAGGCCTCCTCCTTCTCTTAAGGGGGAGGTGCCTGCAACGGGGAGATCGCCGCTGGATAGTGCCGGCAAATGAGCCTGGCACCACGGAGAAGTGCCGGGTTCGCGGAAAGCAACCGGCAATGCCGCGGGGTGGGGGGGGGTGGTGGAGGAGGCCGGGGAAGGAGGTGCGGGCAGGCGGCCGCCGAAAAAGCGGCCGGCCGCACCTCCACCTTAAAGCGCCCCACTAAGGCTACAGGACGGCCCCGTTTTCTGATCGCTGTTTGCGGCCGCTGCGGAAGAGGCGGCCGCAACTAAATATGGCGGTCGGGCCGGTAACGGGGCGGTAGCGGGGCACTGCGCACACTGATGACATCATTGGTGGCGGCGCAGCACTACTGGCTAACGCCGCCATTACCGCAGCGCTGAATATCGGCGAAAGCTCAGCAAGTGGCGCAAAAGCCCTCTTTGGGCAAAAACTGGGCGCAAAGCCTACTGAATTTCTAGCCCTACATGCCTCCAGAGTTCCGAATACAAATGCAGCTATAAGTTAACTATGTAACAGGCCCCAAAGCACACAATGTAAACTCAGCGCCATTACCTACTAAATGTGTAACAGCTTTACAAATCTTTGAACATTTATTTGTTTATTAGCCTTAGCTATTCTTCGCAAAATCTTGCTGGGTCCAGCTCGGCTGCAAGGGGCAACATTTTTTTTTGCACAGAGGTTGAGGAAAACCTCAGAGAGAAGAGAAAGAAAACAAAAAAAAACAATATTAAGACAAAGAGTTTGTTTAATATTCACAGTAATAGGAGATACAGAGAGTTTAATAATCGCAGTAACAGGAGTTACAGAGACCTAGGATTTGCCTCGGGCGGTGGTGCAAAATGGACGGTATCGGATTGGCCGCCCGTTATACACAGCTCCTGATATTCAGTTCTATTGCAGTCAACGGACCTGAATATCAGGCGCCAGGTATAAAAGGCGGCTGATCCGATACTGCCCATTTTGTGCCATCACCCGAGACAAATTTCTAGCCCAGAGAGATTAATATTCGCAGTTACAAGAGATACAGCGAGTTTAATATTCACTGTAACTGGAGATACAATGAGTTTAATATTATTCACAGTATACATGTTTAATTCTCTGTTGCTAATTTTACTTTTGATCTCAGCTCACAGTTTTGGCAATGTTCCTTTGGTTGCATACGCAGCCTGGAAGATACTCCAGAGAAAAGCCATATACACTTGTAAGGAGGGATATGAAATTCTGGGAAAAAGTGTGATCTTCTGTAATGAAAACGGTCATTGGAGCCGTGCACCGCTGTGTCTACGTAAGTACATTTATGTTCTAGCTTCACAAAAGCTGGTGCTTAACATTCCCTTAGAATAGCCTGTTCTGCTAATTATGCCTTCAGAACATCAACAGCAGGAATGATAGTAATGCTCCCGTACCAAATAGACCTTCCATCCCATCAAGTCTGTGCGAGTGTTTTTCTCCTCATGAATCATGAGGACATAACTTCCTAGGGTGGGAGAGGATGAAGTTGGGGTAAATTGCACTTGGAAGGCCTATAATTTGGGGTGGAATCCAGATCTGCTGGGTGTCCACCCCAGCGCAAATGCATTTCAAAAAGCTGATTGGCAGTGTGAAGGGGGCCGGGCTGTTGCAAGTATTCTGCATGCTCCCGTTATGTCTACCGGAGAATGCTACTCCTTCATACCCTTTAATAATCCCCATTTTCAATCAACCACCTAACTCCCTTCCGAAATAATTATTGGACTCTGCTTCAACACAGTTTGAGAATTCCACATGCTAGCCACCCTCTGTGTAACACATTCTTTTCGAATCTCCCTTTAATTCATTTTGTGATTTATTTCAATTTGTACCCTCTCTTCCAACCAGTGGGAACAACCTATGCTAGTTACCTTATCATAACCCTTCCTAAATTCTGTTAGGTTTTCCCTTAGACTTCTGTGTCTTTCTTCATAATTTACCCAACACAACTTCCACCTCCTAACAAGGATGGCCGGGAATCTACAGCCGCAACTTGGTGTCAGCCAAAGAGAAAGGAGGAAAAGGCTTCCCTTGCCTCACAAAACTGTCACATATTTTGTCACGAAGTCACCATGGCTAAAGCTATTCGCATTCTCTGTCCTCGTCCCTTCACAGCAGGTGAAATGTAGGCTGGCCATTGGCATCCTCCTTTTGTTATACATGAATGCTGAAAGCATCTGTTTGCTCATCCTTTAAAAGAAAAGTCTGCCCACACTATTAAAAGAGAATGTTGTGCTTGTGGCAGACCGGCCCACCTGTGGCACTTCACCCACCACGAGGAGCTCATCGCCCAAGTTATTCAAGTGGAGTCCTTAGAGGGACTTGGCAAGGGAAAGGTTGTCTATTAGCCCAACAAAGTAATCTTTTCTTGAAATTCTTCCTCTTGCTCGCTCTTAAAGCTCATTTAGGAATAACCAGGCACATTTACCCGTCAGTTGCCATTTGCTGCATACCACATACTAACACATGTTCCCTTTCCCTTTGTATACGGCACTGCAAGATGGTATATCTGGCAGCAGGGATGAGCAGGAAGCTGGCCGAATGCAGAAACACCCACAAAACACTTCTCAGTAGTCATACAAAAGCACAAAAACATCCACTTCAGGAGAATCAGTGGACAGAATCAAATTGAAACTTAGTGAAGCACCCAGCACTAGTGAGGAGGAGCAAGTGGAGGTGGCAGCAAGTGGAAGGCAGAGCTAGGGACAAATGTGCAGTTCCTGCAGGATCAATGGAATTGTACATTTCAGAGGGCTGCATACTGAGTTGAACATATTAACTGGAAGAAGGTCTCCATCGAGTCCTTTTGCGAATCTGCAGAGTTCCCTGCACAAAATGGCAGTGAATATACAGCAGTGCAGTTCCAGCATATGGGCAGGCATGTGAGAGTGTTTGGGACCTAGCAGAGCATCGTGGAGCAGGTGGAAACTCCAGGGTGTACTGCAGGAGAGCCCCAGAGAACAGAGTGCCCAAATGCAGAGGGAACTTTGCTGGTCAACACTAGAGCTGGCTTTCCTCTCTGGGTGCCAATGCACTGCGCCTGTGGAGAGGCAGCTGCATGCATTTTACTCCTCTAGCTACCTGAGTTAATAAAGGACAATTTTTTCTTCCGTCCATTTAGCTCTCTGGAGCACCCTGTTCTGCTTTGGAAGGGTTGACTGACTTGCACCCTTGCAGGCACTGACAGCCCACCCCAGCTATGCAAATGACCCCGACCCTAGAATTAGGAACAGGGTCTCGGGGCTTGGGCAAAGGTGGACGAGCTTCTGCTCCACCAGAGTGGGGCCACAGCAGGGCTGTGAGTTATATTCTCACTGCAGGACTGGATCACATAAATCTGCTACTTGAAACATGCTCTGGCATGGCCCCACCTTCCTGGCATTTTCCAGAGGCTGGTCCCATTGGGGCTGATTATACCCAGCCCTATTATGGAGGGTGTATAATTTGATGTTGATGAGCGAAACAAAGCCTCCATCATATTTCCCACATTGGCCCAAGTTTTAATACTGGATGTTGGGGCCACCTATTAGTCATTAATTAGTGTTAAGCATTCTAAGATCGTAGGAAGAGAACTCAGGCAGTCAGAAGAAAAGCTGGAACGAGGCCTGCACAGGACTAATCAGAAAAGGTAACAATTTTCAGGCCCAATTTTTTTTCGTCAGGAATCATAGTGGCCACCTCTTCCTCCTGTTGTGGCAGGTCCCAGGGTAAGTATCTGTTCTAGTCTGGTGTAGTGAACCGGTGGGGTGGGGGCTATTTAAAATATCCCAGGGCTGGACATACAATTAGGATGAAAAGGCATCTCTAAGGTGAACAGAAGCCTGAACTTGTACCTGTTGAGTTAATAAAAATGGACTCTTAGCCACATTATTATATTCCTGAGCAGTCACTATCGTACCACTCCAGGTTAGATTTACTTGTGCTTAGACTAGAATGGCAGTGAAATCTACCTCGACTCGCCTGTCAGAGAGATGTAGTATTCCTAATAAATATCTCATAACTTGACTCAAAACCACACTAGCACTAAAAATATATATTTTTAAAAATTGTACAGCACCTCTGTTAAAATATCACCTCAAGATATTTCATACTCCATGTTATCTCAACAATATATATAGGGGGAGAAATTCGGTATCGCCCCGTTTGGGGCGCAATTATCGGCCGGGCGCAAAGTTTAGCGCCTCGCGCTAATTATCACCTCTGACTGCAAACGTGGCTTCTATCGCCTCTGGAGGTGATTAGAGCGCTAAATCAGGTGCTACACACCTCTCTTAAGGCATTATCGCCGAGGAGCGAGGCACTATTCAATTCAATTCAACTCAAATCGCTTTATTGGCATGACAAGTTACATCTTATGTTGCCAAAGCATCGAAAAACATTCATGTTTGTACACAAAAATACAGATTTATCCATACAGTGTATAAACAGATATATCCTTGAGTGTATAAATATACTTTCATATAATTTATATATACTCTTTTCTTATATTTAGTGGTTGTCCCTCTGTTTATGGCAAGCTGTAACATAGTGTGCCGCTAGTGTTACACAATTTCTCTCTTCCCCTAGTAGGTATGGGGGTTTTTGGTCGTCATTCAAATTTCTGAATTCCGGCATGAGATGTCAGTCAGCAATGGAACACAGACACAGTGGCACCTGCCAGTTCTTAAAGGGGAGGGTCGATCTTGCTCTCCATCCACACCCTGCTCATTACAGCCTTGAATCTTGG
The DNA here is from genome assembly GCF_052327205.1 of Somniosus microcephalus. Lineage (NCBI taxonomy): Eukaryota > Metazoa > Chordata > Chondrichthyes > Squaliformes > Somniosidae > Somniosus > Somniosus microcephalus. The sequence goes on from NC_141008.1 coordinate 34,063,065, forward strand.
CCTGGAGAGACCTGTACATCAAATCTGCTGGAAAGAACAATCAAAATGAACCTGCAAAAGTGCTGCTCAGTATCCAAAACCCCTTCACACAGTGTTGAATCTCTCCAGAAGTCTCTCTCTCTCTCTCTCAGAATGCGTGGTGCAAAAATGTCGCTGACAAAAAAAGGCAGGAAGCGGTCGCCTTTAAATAGCGTTCCCCTTCCCGACTGCAAAACGCTCCCCTCAACCTGTCATTGCTAGCGGCAGGCAGTAAGGCAGGGGGCACCACTCAATATCCGGTCCGGGGTGCTTCCGGGGCATTGCGCGTTTGACTGACGTCACAATCTGTGGGCGCAGGAGATCATGGCGGTAATGTTTAGCGCTGCTGCAAAATGTCTGGTCAATTTCGCGAGCGGCGCAAACATTGCCGTGCCAGGGCGCTAGTCGCATTGCGCCTCATTAACGCCCTCTTAGGGCACTAATGGGAGACGCAAAGCAACTGAATTTTTCCCCCATAAAATTCTTAAGGGACTTGATAGGCTAAATGCTGGGAGGACGTTTCCCCTGGCTGAGGAGCATAGTCACAGAATAAGGTGTCAGCCATTTAACACTGAGATGAGGAGATAATTCTTCACTCAAAGGGTTGTGAATCTTTGGAATTCTCTACCCCAGAGAGCTGAGGATGCTCAGTCACTGAGTATATTCAAGACAGAGATCGATAGATTTTTGAGAATTAAGGGAATTAAGGGATATGGGAATATTGCGGGAAGGTGGAGTTGAGGTTGAAGATCAGCCATGATCTTGTTGAATGACGGAGCAGGCTCGAAGGGCCAAATGGCCAACTCCTGCTCCTAATTCTTATGTTATTATGTTTTTATGTTGACACACTCGTACACTAATATCTCAACGCACAATTACATGCCAGTAGTTAATTATTTCCCTTCTAAAAATCTGAATTTTACACTCAAATTATATAGAAGAAAAAATGGTTGCTTTATCAAATGAGAACTCTTGGGGTATGTAATTAAACACCATAAATATATTTTTTAGCAAGACCAAAATTCTATCCAGGACCAAAAGGTGAAAACAGGTGATCCCAGACCTATGGGACCAAAAGGTGAATCAGGTGAAGCTGGAGCTATGGGAGCAATGGGACCTGCAGGTAGACCTGGAAGAAAGGGCCCGCCGGGTGCTAGAGGTCGCACTGGGGTTATGGGAGCAAGAGGACAGCAAGGTTCACCTGGAGCACAAGGAACAGCTGGTGCAAATGGCAGCAATGGACTCAATGGTGCAAAAGGTGCTGATGGTGAGACTGGATCACCTGGAACACCTGGTTCTCGAGGTAACCAAGGAGAACAAGGATTCAGAGGAGAAGCAGGTGACCCGGGACCAAAGGGCAATCCAGGATGCTTCATTCAGTGGAGGCGGTCTGCCTTTTGTGTCAAACTAGGCACTGGCAGTGTAACCTCTGGGCAACCAGTGGGCTTCCAAGAAATACTGTATAACGAAGATGGTGATTTTAACATTATCACAGGCATGTTTGTTTGCCGTGTATCGGGTGTGTATGCCTTTCACGCTTACTTTGAAGTGAATACAAGAAATGCACTTATGGCAATAATAGTAAATGGTCTAACTGTTTATCGCAATTACCAATCATATTCTTCATATCCTGAATTGTCAACAGTAGGTACAATTCTGAAGTTGATCGTAGGTGATAACGTTTGGGTACAAGCTGAAGATTTAGAAAATGGTATTTATCATAACAGTTACTTCATGGGGTATTTGATTTCTGAATGAAATAGAAATGCACTATTTGCAGACATAAATTCATATTTCACGTGTATCTAATTCTAATATTGATCTTAGCTACCACCTCTATTCATCATTCCACTGCCCCATGGATGTCATGTTTTCACAGTACACCCATTAAATCATCTCCTCAAAAAATCAAAATGTATTGAATTTAGTTTTATAGATGAAAAAGTCTGGAATAAGCTTGTTTTATTTGTTGGCTGAATGATCATATTGTTCTTGTCTACATGCAAGGAAAGTCTAAGTATGCCTCATGACTGCCAGTTGCAGGGCTGGGAAGGCAAATCCCCATGTTTCTCTTTATCTTACACTGGCTCCACTGATAAATCAGGCCCAGACTGTTTATGTGTGAAAGATCACCCCTCAAACCCTCGGTTCAGACCAGCAATTTGATCTACCCACCATAAATAAAGTTAGGCTGTGTATTCAGGTAGGCCAGACACCAAAGTGACCCCTTAATAAAACAAGATCACATTTGGCTATCTTAAAAGCTTCATCATTGAATTATTTTATTCAGGAGATAGTAATTTCAATGAATGCAATTGGAAAAGCAATAAATAAGATTTAATGTACCTTTGAGCAGTTTAGACAACTCTCTATGATTGTTTGTAGGAATTTAGATGCGTCCCGTCATGAAATGTGATTGTGAGGAACGTCAGCAGCAGATCGCCTGAGATGAACTGAGACTTTAATGTTGACAATGACATGATGGTCGGTCATTGTATCTGCTATAATCAGACTCTCTGCATCCATAGGACATCCAGCCTTAATGATATGTTGTCAGTAACTGAACATTGAGAGCAGGTAATGAATCTGAGGAGTTTAACTCACCAGCATCTGTTCAACATTACTCCCATTGGGCTATGAATCTGTTCATTTTAATGTCTTTTCTGCTGTGACCTGTCATCGTACCACAGCAGCAGTTCTGACAGAGGTTGCCTTAAGCTAAATGACACTTCTTAGCCAATGAGAACGCTCCTTTGTGACCACCCATAATCCAAAGCCCTTTGTTAATGGATGTGCAAAGTCTACAGCTACAGCATGACATGTTAATAGAAGTTACAACCCAGGTCAATGACTGCAGGTTGCTGTGGGTCCTGTGCTTCACTGTCTGGGACCCCACTACCTGCAGGTTGCTGCTTAGTGTTATTGGTAACAAATTGTGGAAAAGGTAAACCATTAAAGTAAGTCTCTCCTCTTTGTATTCATTGCTGGACTTGTCTGATTTAGAACATCTCACTTGTCCTGTCACTCACAATTTTGATTGGGGCCCATGTTAATGTGGGTATAAAGGGACTGATCAGTAATTGTTAATTTACAAAATGTGTCTGTAATTCACTCTCTGAATGTTATGAATAACCTATTGTAACACAGTGGCTGGATCAGCAGTGTAATAAAAACCCAGAAGATTAATTGGGCTGAAATCAGATTTCCTTCGGTGTTCTTTCTGAATGTTCTCTTCTGTGAAATCTTGATTGTATTGATATTTTCAAAGATACACAACAAAGTAAATCCTGCTTTCACATGCATGGTGCCTTCAAATGGAATTTACACATTTCGTATTGCTGCAAGTTTAGGGTCTTGCCTTATATATTCTCTTGGATACAACAGTGTGAGTCACTCCTATTAGCAGTCTTACATTTAGGGGTGCTACTGCCCAACGACTAACTATTACGATAGCACAACCCCAGAGGTGTAACAATACTCTCCTCTTGTGATCGGAACTGGATATTTGTATCATTTGCACGTATACTCTATAATCTTTTCAAAGGTGGATCAAGAAACATTTGGTGAGATGAGGCCTGATATAGATCATTGAGCAGCTTAATTTCACAGCAAGTGAACATACAGAGCAACAGCTATCATTAGATTCACTTTGCACAATTAGTGCAAGTTGTCTTTATGTAATAATACAAACAGTGAGCACACTACACTTCCCCACAAAAGTGACGTGTCTTACTTGGCACAAAGCTAACTCCAAATCATTTTTGTGGAAAAATGTTCAAAAAAGTCCTAAAACATGAGACACATATTAATGAACCGGATTCTGAGGCTGTATTATAAATTGCAACAACTGGTCTTGGACTGGTTGCTGTTCAGTGTAATGCACAAGTGGCTGACAGGAGTGCGAACTAACCGTGATCCAAGTCACAAAATAAAATCAGGCACAAAGGAACTCTTTTATTTGATACATACCTCAGTGTGATTTAGCGGAAGTCTCTCTTGCTTTCCCACCTGGAATGCTAATAACTAATGAAATATCTCTGAATTGGAAATGAAACATTTCTGGAGTTAATGGAGCTGACAGAGCACATCTCACAAACAAGCTCAGAAAGATTCGCTTCATTCCTGAGGGGAGGTTTTTCTGTGTTTAGTGCTCAAATTGTACCTAAAACATGGGTGCTATTCAGGCACAGGGAAAAATGAGAGATAATCCTTTGCCTCCATTTTGTGCCTGACTAGGTTGCTAGGTTACAGACTAGCCAACCAATGGTGGGAACAGAATCCATAATAGCTTTCAAAATGGAAGTGCATAAATATTTGTAAAAACAAAATTTGAAAGGGCTTAGGAAGGGGCACAGAACTGGCACTAAGTAAATAGCTCTGCCATTGAATTACCTATATGGTTTGTTGTAACTGACTCTGCCTGAAGAACACTCCTGTAGGTGAATGTCTCAAATTTGTGCGTTCAGATTGTTCTGCTCCAGCACCAGGTGCAGTTCAGGAACAAAAAACCCAGGCACTATGGCTTCCAGAACTATTAGTTTAGTTGCTGTCGATCTTAAGCGGACAGACTGCCATTGACAAGAAAGATCTTTATTTTGACCTTTTCAATAAGAAAATGTATTTTAGTTTCATAAATTGTTGCAGAATACTGTTACTCTCTCCAGCCATTGATGGATGACATGCTTGGTATAGTGGTTCCCCCTTTTTTTTATGAGATGGCGTATTTGGAGGCAGATGAAGAGCAGCAGCTATAAGCCTCTTTGACAAATGCTGAAAATAGATACCTGGTCCTCTCCACAGCCACCATCAACTGTTTCACTAGCAGGAATCCACCTTGATGTGCCTCAATGAATCCGAGACTCGACGTTAACGGAGCAAAGCAAGGCTTTTATTAACTCAGAAAGTAATACACATTGGAGAAGTGTCTCTCATCCAGAGATCTGCTGTACTGCTGTGAGACACGCTGGGGCTTGCTTAAGTAGGGGCCAGGTATGGGTGGAGCCCTACACACAATACAATACAGGTAAGGAAATGAAACTGAAACTAAACTAAACACAGGGAATACAGTGCCTGATGAATGGCATATTTCATCACATTCACCCCTTCTACAGGTTTAGTCTGTTCGGGGGTTTGATAGTCCTCTGTGACCGACGTAGCTGTTGTGGTGCTGCGGGTGTCGGCTGGGTGTCCCCAGTGGCCTCCTGGGTCTCTGCCGGGGGCGCCGCCAGGGTTGTTGAAGGGGTAGTTGGTGGGGGCACCGTTGGTCGATGTTCTTCCGGGGGTGGTGAAAGGATAGTGGGTGGGTAAGAATTGCTGTGATCGTTGTTGCTGTTGTTGTCGTGGTTGTTGTCAATACCGGCTGGGGCGACGTCTTTTATGGACACGGTGTCCTCCCTTCCGTCGGCGTGCCGGACATACGCGTATTGGGGGTTGGCGTGGAGTAGGTGCACTGACTCCACAAGGGGGTCCGTCTTGTGGCCCCTCACATGCCTTCGTACAAATACCGGACCTGGGGTGGAGAGCCATGACGGCATGGATACGCCTGAGGTGGATTTCTGGGGAAAGACAAACATTCGTTCATGAGGCGTGGCATTAGTGGCAGTACACAATAGCGACCGTATCGAATGGAGCACATCTGGGAGGACTTCCTGCCAGCGGGAGATAGGGAGGCCCTTGGTCCTTAGAGCTAGAGTGACTGCTTTCCATACTGTCCCGTTCTCTCGCTCCACCTGGCCGTTACCCTGGGGGTTGTAGCTGGTGGTACGGCTCGTGGCGATCCCCCTGGACAGCATGTACTGGCGTAGCTCTTCACTCATGAAGGACGCCCCCCTATCCGTATGGATGTAGCTCGGCATACTGAACAGGCAGAACAGGCTGTTGAGGCATTTAATGACCGTGGCGCTGGTCATGTCTGGGCAGGGGAAGGCGAATGGGAAACGGGAGTATTCGTCCACAATGTTCAGGAAGTAAACATTGCGGTCGACTGACGGGAGGGGGCCCTTGAAATCTAAGCTGAGCCGCTCAAAGGGCCGTGTAGCTTTGATTAAGTGGGCTCTATCTGGGCGGTAGAACCGAGGCTTGCACTCAGCGCAAGTGCGGCAGTTCCTGGTCAGAGACCGAACTTCCTCAATCGAGTAGGGTAAGTTGCGGGACTTTATGAAGTGGAACAGCCGTGTGACCCCTGGGTGGCAGAGGTCGTTGTGGAGGGTCTGTAGCCGATCCCCGGTGGCGCTGGCACACATCCCTCGTGAGAGGGCGTCGGGGGATTCGTTAAGGGCCCCTGGCCGGTAAATGATGTCATGCTCGAAGGTGGAGAGCTCGATCCGCCACCTAAGAATCTTATCATTTTTAATCTTCCCCCTCTGTTTATTATTGAACATAAACGTTACCGACCGCTGGTCGGTAAGTAGGGTGAAGCGTTTGCCGGCTAGGTAGTGCCGCCAGTGGCGCACTGCCTCCACGATGGCTTGGGCCTCCTTTTCCACGGAGGAGTGTCTGATCTCGGGCCCTTGGAGGGTCCTCGAGAAGAAAGCTACGGGCCGCCCCGCCTGGTTGAGGGTGGCCGCCAAGGCAAAGTCAGACGCATCACTTTCCACTTGAAAGGGAGTGTTCTCGTCCACTGCCTGTAGCGTGGCCCGCTCAATATCCCGCTTAATGCTTTTGAAGGCGGCGTGGGCCTCAGCAGAGAGCGGAAAAGAGGATGCTTTCAAGAGGGGGCGGGCTTTGTCGGAGTAGTTGGGGACCCATTGGGCATAATAAGAAAATAACCCCAGGCACCTTTTCAGGGCTTTGGGAGTGTTGGGCAGGGGGAGCTCCCGTAGGGGGCGCAATCAGTCGGGGTCTGGTCCGATTTCCCCATTCTCCACCACGCTGCCTAGTATGCAGAGGCGCGTGGTGTTGAAAACGCACTTGTCCTCGTTGTAAGTGAGGTTGAGTTTTTGTGCGGTTTTCAGGAACCTCTCGAGGTTCGAGTCGTGATCCTGCTGGTTGTGACAGCAGATGGTGACGTTGTTGAGGTAGGGGAAGGTTGCCTGCAAGTGGTGGTCATCGACCATGCAGTCCATCTCCCTCTGGAAGACCGAGACCCCATTCGTCACCCCAAAGGGGACTCTGAGGAATTGGTAGAGGCGTCCGTTCGCCTCGAAGGCAGTGTACAGGCGGTCCTCTGGTCTGATAGGGAGCTGGTGGTACGCTGGCTTGAGGTCGATGGTGGAGAACACCCGGTATTGGGCGATTTGGTTCACCATCTCGGATATGCGGGGTAGCGGGTAGGCGTCTAACTGGGTGTATAGATTAACCGTCTGGCTATAATCTATCACCATCCACTTCTTCTCGCTACCCCTCACCACCACCACTTGGGCGCGCCACGGGCTGTTGCTGCGTTCGATAATGTGCTCCTTCAGGAGCCTGTCTACCTCGGTCGCGATAAACCGCCTGTTCTCCCAGCTGTACCTCCTGCTTTTGGTCGCTATTGGCCGGCAGTTGGGAGTAAGGTTCGCGAATAGCGAAGGCGGCTTTACCTTCAGGGTAGCCAGACCGCACACTGTGAGTGGCGGCTGGGACCCACCGTAATTGAGCGTGATGCTTTGGTGGTGGCACTGGAAATCCAGGCCCAAGATCCCGCTCGCACATAGATTCTTCATGATTAGTAATTTAAAATTATCGTATACAGTTCCGCTAACGGACAATTGTACCGCGCAGTAACCCATAATGGTCGATGTCTGGGTTTTATCAGCCATAGAGTTGGTGCCCCGAGCAGGGACCACCGTTAGAGAGAGTTGTTGTGCTAGTTCAGGGTGGATAAAACTCTCCGTGCTTCCACTGTCAATTAAACCTTTAACCCCGCACCCGTTTACCTCGATGTCCACCATTGATTTGGATAGCGGGTGCGGTCTGGTCTGGTCCACTGTGACCGATGCCACTGTAGGGCCCTGATCGAGACAAGATGGCGTCCACGCTGTCTGCTCACAAGATGGCGGACCCCATGAGGTCGGGCAAGATGGCGTCCAAGATGGCCGCTCCCACGGCGCACACGCGGCGGTGGCGGGTTTTCCAGCAGGGTTCCCTCTGCACACCTTCCCGAAGTGCCCCTTCTTACCGCACTTAAAGCAGGTGGTGCCTTTCGCCGGGCACAGGTTTCTGATGTGCTTCGGCTGCCCGCAGAAGAAGCAGTTGGGGCCCCGACGCGTCGCGGCTGTCGTAGGGCTTCTGGGGGGAGAGCGGGGCCCCGACGGTGTCGGGCTGCCGGGCGGGGAAGATGCCTTCCAAGATGGCAGCGCCCTTGGTGCACACGTGGCAGCGTGGGCGGCGCGGGCTGAAGAGTAGGCGTCCGAGTTTCTCTGGGCCACATCCAGGGATCGCGCTGTGTCCACAGCCTGTTTCAGGTCCAATCCCGTTTTTTCCAGTAGTCTCTGCCGGATGTAAGTGGAGCTGAGGCCTGCGATAAAGGCATCATGAACAAGCTCATCAGTGTACACTGCAGCTTTTACATCTTGGCACTTGCAGTCTTTGCCAAGCATTTTCAGGGTGACTAGGAACTCATCCAGCGATTCCCCAGGTCGCTGTGTGCGAGTAGCGAGCAGATGCCTAGCGTACACCTCGTTCGTAGGCTGCTGGTAATGTGCCTTTAGGATGTCGCAGGCGGCCGGGTACATGTCGGCGTCATGGATGAGGGGGTAAACCCGGTGGCTTACCCAATTCCACAGGATTCCGAGTTTCATACTCTCAGCGTCCGTAGCGCCTGTGATGGCTGCGGAATTGTCCAGGAAGAATTCCATACACTTAAACCAGTGTCCGAATCGTGCCGATGCGTCCGAAGCATGCGGGTCCAAATCCAAACGTTCGGGTTTCAAGAGTTGGTCCATTGCGTTGAAAATTGAGTTAATAAAATTGATGTGCCTCAATGAATCCGAGACTCGACGTTAATGGAGCAAAGCAAGGCTTTTATTAACTCAGAAAGTAATACACATTGGAGAAGTGTCTCTCATCCAGAGATCTGCTGTACTGCTGTGAGACACGCTGGGGCTTGCTTAAGTAGGGGCCAGGTATGGGCGGAGCCCTACACACAATACAATACAGGTAAGGAAATGAAACTGAAACTAAACACAGGGAATACAGTGCCTGATGAATGGCATATTTCATCACACACCTTCCATATTTCCACACCATAGCTCCATCCCACAATCAACACAACAGAATCTGCCCAGTCAAATTGTCACTCTGCTCCTATTCCCAAGTCCACACTTGTTTTCCATGTGCCTGTAGAGTACAAAGACACAAATAGAACAGTGATCAAGTTCCAACAACGGCTTATTAAAAAATGCTGCATGTGTGTGCCTACTCTTTATCACCACCGCATTTTCTCATACCAAAATCAGGCTCCGCAAAATAACTTTCAGAAAAATGCTTAAAGGAGGAGAAGCTGAAGAGGAAGCCTGGTACAGGTGTTCAAAATTTTGGATGGCTTTGATAAATTAATTCGGGAAAAACTATTCCTACTAGTCAGAGAGTCAGTCACCAGAGGGCATAAATTTAACGTCATCAGCAGAAAAAGGAAGTGAGAGGTCAGGAGAATTTTTTTTGCACAGTAGGTTGCTAGGTTACGGACTAGCCAACCAATGGTGGAAACAGAATCCATAATAGCTTTCAAAATTGAAGTGCATAAATATTTGTAAAAACAAAATCTGAAAGGGCTTAGGAAGGGGCACGGGAATGGTCCCTGATCCTCTCTAACTTTTACCGCTGCACAATAGAGAGCATCCTGACAAACTGTATCACAGTATGGTATGGCCTAAACTCCACAAATAAACTCTAAAGCCTGCACATCTGCCAATGCACTTTATTATGGTTATGTTTATGTTAATGTATTACAAGCCAAATGTATGTTGAATGTTTAAATGTCTTAATCTAAATGTACACTCTCGGGAGCCGCAAGCCTACATTTCGTTGTACTGCACTTGTGCGCTAACAATGACAATAAAAGTTGATTTGATTTGATTTGAAGTAATTAGCTCTTTCAGAGAGCTGACATAGGTGGGATGGGATGAATAGCCTCCTCCTGCATGATTCAGTGATAAATATACTGAACCGATTTCCCTCATTCCAGCGCTCCATGTGTGACAGGTTTATGGGTGAGGTGTAGTGGAAAGATGGAGGATTTGCTTAAGGTAAAAAAAATCATGACAGCGTTCTGTGACACGAGCATTCGCTTGCTTGACAGTGTACTGCTGGTCATAGACAAGCTGCACTTTGAGAGAATGCTGCCCTCTGCTGTTGATATTTATGTAGTCATTGATGAAGGGAACAGGTATGATTCCTTGCATGTAATCTGCGGGGGGGGAAATTTGAGTTCACCAGCAAAGTGCAGTTAATGGCCGCTGGAAATGGCCGAATCAAATTGGTCTGGGGGGGAGCGTGGAGATAGGTGGCACAGCGCTCACCTTCCGTGCAACGCCGTCCTGGTGGTGTTGCTGGAGGGATCCGGGACGAAGTTCCTGCCCAGGTCCGGCGTTGCAGCTTTCCACAGCCTCTGTGAGCGAAGCTGTGGAGCTCACAAGGAATGGTGGGCAATGAAGAGGTCTGAGAATTAAAGGGGCCATGCACACTGAAGCAATACAAAATAAAATGCAGTGAATCAATATATTTTTAAGCCATTTCTGCCTTTTAAAAATATTCAACATTTAAAAGAAGTTCCAAATGTGAATATTCAGCTGTTAAAGCTGAATTACATTCCTAACCTCAACAAATGGGAAAACTGCCTCAGCACTAACACCAATGGCTCAACAAGCCAGGGAAGGGGCACCGAGGGCCTCACACACAGCACTCCAGCTTTGTGCAGAGGGTCAACACTGCAAGAGCGGCCCTCTCCCCACAGGGCCCAGGAGGCCCTTCAGAAAGAACGATGTGGGAGTACCTCACTAAGGCCATCACTGTCAGCAGTGTCACCCCCACCACCTGTGCCCAAAGAAGCTTCATGACCTCAGACCACTGGTCAAGGTCAGTGAATGCATCTTTAAAATCTATGGGGGGAAAATTTGAGTTTGCCAGCAAAGTTGCCAGTGTCACAGGCAACTGCAGTTAATGGCCGCTGGAAAAGGCCGAGTCAAATTGGTCTGGTGGGCATGGAGATAGATGGTGCAGCATCTCCTACCAACTGAATCACTAACCTCACACACTGCTCAATGCACGACCCCCAATCACTCACCTACCAACAATCTGCACCAATGACAAGGCACATCTCCCATTCCTAGCCTCATCTCACCCCCTTGGAGGAGACGGTGCAGGCCATTCTTGGTAGGGGCAAGGTCGAGCCCTTGGCCAGCGGCGGGGCTGAAAGGATACAAGATGTTGGTACCCTCATACATTATCCTCCTTCTGGCATGCACCTCTTGCTTTCCTGCCCTCCTGTCAGCACAACTCTACCCTTGTGCCTTCCTCAGTTCACACACACAAGAAACACAACCTGCCTAGCCAGTGGGTCAACAAGAAGAGGCAGCCTGCCCAGCCAGTGGGTCAACAAGAAGAGGCAGCCTGCCCAGCCAGTGGGACCACAAGCAGATGATTCCATCCCGGATATCCCGGCCACAAAGGGGCTGTCTGGGATGCATCCTTCCATCTGATTCCTCCTCTTTGGCTTCCTCCTCTTCTGCATCTTCCTCTCTTGCGTCTTCCTCTTCCCTCTGCAAGCGGATGCTGTAAATTCAGACACCTAAAAAGGTGGCACAATCTTGCACCAATTGGGCCTTACGCGGGTTGACTTTCAGTCCAGCTCCCATAAGTAGTCGCAACAGTTCTTGTAGGAGGGTTAAATGTTGGACGTGGCCTGTGGTGGCAAATAGGAGATTATTAACATATTAAAGCAAGCAGGAGGGCTATGAAAAACTCTTCAGGACCCCTGCCATACGTTTGTGGAGAATAGTGGGGGCATTATGGAACCCTTGTAGCAGGCACGTCCAGGTATCACTCTGGTCCTCAAAAGGTAAGTACAAATTTGAACTGATCTTCCTGTCTTACTGGGATACCCCAAAAACCATTAGAGATATCAAGGGTGAAGAAGACAGTGCTGCCACTGGTAATCTGGGAGAGTAGGGCGGGTGTCTCCTGAACTACCGGGGCACACGCCGGGGTGACTGAGTTAGTCGCCAGCTGTCATCTGGTTTTCAAATTGGCCAAACTGGGGAGTTGGTCGTGAACGTGCCTCTGCAAACAACACCCTGCTTTAACAATGATTCGATGGTGGCCCGAATATCCGGTACAATCTCGGCTGGGTCAGAGTACTGCTTCACGGGAGCACGTACCAGTCCGTTAATTTCTTCGGGTCCAGTCATGCTGCCGTAATCATGTTTATGGGCTGCGAATACATTTGGCACCGACTCTAGGGTTGCTGGTACCTCTGGGTCATCGGAGGAGGCTGGCCTCCCATTTTTTAATCGCGAACACCGAATGCACACTAGACACCAGAGTAGGGGACCTGCTTTTAAGGTTCCACCAGATACAATTGTTGGCATCATCAATCACCACTCGATAACTTTTGAGCACATCACTACCCAATAGTTCCTGCCCATTATGCAAGGCCATATAGGTGGGAGACAGGACTGTGACTTGAACCCCGTCTATGTCTAGCTCTAAGGGAAGGGATCCTTGTATAGTTGTCTGGGTTGAATTGTCAAAGCCCGATAAAATTTGGGGCACGCCCTTTGTAGGGTCGGGGTGGGGATTGTGAATGATGGTGGCAGAGGAGCCGAAGTCGACTAACATTCAACAGCCTCATGAATCAACAGTGTGGACTACCTGTCTCCCACCACCATCGTATTGGAGAGGGGAAGTCACAGAGGCTTGCAGGAGTCACAGGGAAGGGGGAGGTGGAACCATTGGCTCAGGTTGTTGATGCACCGTGGCAACTAGTCGAGCCCCCTGACCAATCTGCACGGCCCCTATCGCTGCCTCCATTCTCTCCAGCTACTGCTCGACCGAGTCAGGGGCACGTTTGCCTCGGAGGAGTGCAGCATTGATGGGTATAGTGGCCTAGATGATTGCAGAGACAGCAGCATACCAGGACTGTGGTTGACTCTTAATTGCCCTCTGAAATGGTCTAGCAAGCCATTCAGTTGTAACAAACTGCTAAGAAACACAATAATAAGAATAAAACTGGATGGACCACCCAGCACCGACCTTGGCACCGGCTACGAACACGACAACGGCACACCCAGCCCAGTTGACCCTGCAATGTCCTCCTTACCAACAACTTGTGCCAAAATTGGGAGAGCTGTCCCACAGACTAGTCAAGCAACAACCTGACATAGTCATACTCACAGAATCATACCTTTCAGCCAATGTCCCAAACTCCTCCATCACCATCCCTGGGTATGTCCTGCCCCACCAGCAGGACAGACCCACCAGGGTTGACGGCACAGTGGTATACAGTCAGGAAGGAGTGGCCCTGGGAGTCCTCAACATTGACTCTGGACCCCATGAAGTCTCATGGCTTCAGGTCAAGCATGGGCAAGGAAAATTCCTGCTGAATACCACCTACCGCCCTCCCTCAGCTGATGAATCAGTACTCCTCCATGTTGAACACCACTTGGAAGAAGCATTGAGAGCAGCAAGGGCACAGAATGTACTCTGGGTGGGGGGCTTCAATGTCCATCACCAAGAGTGGCTCGGTAGCACTACTACTGTCCGAGCTGGCCAAGTCCTGAAGGACATAGCTGCCAATCTGGGCCTATGACAGGTGGTGAGAGAATCAACATGAGGGAAAAACCAACTTGACCTCGTCCTCACCAATCTGCCAGTCACAGATACAGCTGTCCATGACAGTATTGGTAGTAGTGACCACCACACAGTTATTGTGGAGGCGAAGTCCCATCTTCACACTGAGGACACCCTGCATCGTGTTGTGTGGCACTACCACCGTGCTAAATGGGATAGATTCAGAACAGATCTAGCAGCTCAACACTGGGCATCCATGAGGCGCTGTGGGCCATCAGCAGCAGCAGAATTGTATTCCACCACAATCAGTAACCTCATGGCCTGGCATATCCCTCACTCTACCATTACCATCAAGCCAGGGGACCAACCCTGGTTCAATGAGTGTAGAAGAGCATGCCAGGAGCAGCACCAGGCGTACCTAAAAATGAGGTGCCAACCTAGGGAAGTTGCAACACAGGACTACATGCATGCTAAAAAGCGGAAGCAGCATGCTATAGACAGGGCTAAGCGATCCCACAATCAACGGATCAGGTTAAAGCTCTGCAGTCCTGCCACATCCGGTGGTGAATGGTGGTGGACCATTAAACAACTAACGGGAGGAGGAAGCTCCATGAATATCCCCCATCCTCAATGATGGTGGAGCCCAGCACGTGAGTGCAAAAGACAAGGCTGAAGCATTTGCAACCATCTTCAGCCAGAAGTGCTGAGTGGATGATCCATATCGACTGCCTCCTGAAGTCCCCACCATCATAGAAGCCAACCTTCAGCCAATTTGATTCACTCCACGTGATATCAAGAAATGGCGGAGCACACTGGATACAGCAAAGGCTATGGGCCCCGAAAACATCCCGGCTGTCGTGCTGAAGACTTGTGCTCCAGAACTAGCCATGCCTCTAGCCAAGCTGTTCCAGTACAGCTGCAACACTGGCATCTATCCGATAATGTGGAAAACTGCCCAGGTATATCCTGTCCATAAAAAGCAGGACAAATCCAACCCGGCCAATTACCGCCCCATCAGTCTACTCTCAATCATAAGCAAAGTGATGGAAGGAGTCATCGACAGTGCTATCAAGCAGCACTTACTCACCAATAACCTGCTCACTGAAGCCCAGTTTGGGTTCCGCCAAGACCACTCGACTCCAGACCTCATTACAGCCTTGGTCCAAACATGGATAAAGGAGCTGAATTCCAGAGGTAGGGTGAGAGTGACTGCCCTTGACATCAAGGCAGCATTTGACCGAGTGTGGCATCAAAGAGCCCTAGCAACACTGAAGTCAATGGGAATCAGGGGAAAAACTCTCCACTGGCTGGAGTCATACCTAGCACAAAGGAAGATGGTTGTGGTGGTTGGAGGTCAATCATCACAGCCCCAGGACATCGCTGCAGGAGTTCCTCAGGGCACTGTCCTAGGCCCAACCATCTTCAGCTGCTTCATCAATGACCTTCCCTCCAACATAAGGTCAGAAATGGGGATGTTCGACGATGACAGCGGTGTTCAGTGCCATTGGCAACTCCTCATATAATGAGGCAGTCCATGCCCGCATGCAACAAGACCTGAACAACATTCAGGCTTGGGCTGATAAGTGGCAGGTAATATTCGCGCCACAGAAGTGCCAGGCAATGACTATCTCCAAAAAGCGAGAGTCTACTCACCGCCCCTATATATTCAACAATGGCATTGCCATCGCCAAATCCCCCACCATCAACATCCTGGGGGGGTCACCATTGACCAGAAACTTAACTGGACCAGTCACATAAATACTGTGACAACAAGAGCAGGTCAGAGATTAGGTATTCTGCAGCGAGTATCTGACCTCCAGACTCCCCAAAGCCTTTCCACCATCTACAAGGCACAGGAGGTTCTTGTCTCACAGCAGCTAAGTCTGGAGATGGGCCTGCTACAGAGATGCAGCTGCATGGCCAACCTGGCCCTGCATTCTTTCAGCCACATGTGCAGGCACCTGAGAAGGCAGAAGAGCCTGCATGAGCAGCATAATGCAATGCCATTTCTGCCAGTGCCACTAGTACTGGATGTTATGTCCAAATGGCCACTGATCTGCTGAAAATGTCAACAGCATGGAGTTAATAATGCATAACTGGGTCCAGCGCTCCTAGGGACTCCTAGCACTCCCAGCCTGTGCTGGATGAGCTGGCCTTGTCCCATACTGTGAGGTCAGTTCAGTATCATATACCTTCTTAAGCGCCAAATTGAAACAACTGGCAACTTTAATTCCCCACAGTCTCATTTCTACACAGCCCAAAATGCCCACATTTGAAGCAAAGGGAGCAAAGTGCTCAAAGGATGCGTGAATTTTACTGAAATTAAACATTTGGCTTTATATTTAGTCTCAGTGAAGCACCCATTTACTGCACACTTTGGAAAAGGAGGCACAAGGAAAGACAGCCCAGGACATTCAATACATAGGAGGGAAACCATCCACATCTGCACGGCCCTGAAATTAGGATCGGGAGCTTGCCGCGCGTGCAAGCCCCCGATGTGCACTCACCCTGTGCGCCGACATCTGAAGCCCGGGCCTGCTCGCATTTCCTGTCACTGGCCCGGTTCAAATGTCGGCGCGATGTGCTTACCTGATCCAGCGGCGTAGTTAGTGCGATGTGCCGGCTGGGATCAGGTGAGCACTGTGCAGCCAATCAGGGGAGGGGAAACTCATTCATGAGTTTGAGAGTAAGAACTGTCAAACTCATGAAAAGTATGGGCCGCCAAAACACTACTTAAACTTTAAATAACATTTTAAAAAACATCCCACTGATTATATTAACTATAAATAAGTTTTTTTAAATGTTTTAAACAATTAATCAATTTTTTGAAAAAAATAAATTTTTAAAAAATAGGGTCTAAAACTAAACTTACCTTACTGTAAATTCTTTAAAAATAATAAACCTGTGGAAAAAAAATTCTAAATTGTACTAAAAGCCCACTTACCTGTAAAACTAAGTACTTACGTCTGGTTTTTCCACGCGTAAAATCCGGAGGCCTTGGCCTTTACACTCAGGCAACTCTGAAAAAATAAAGGAATTTCACTGTGCACGCGCTGCCTGTGCAGTCGCACGCATTCTGCCTCTTAACCCCTTGGGTCAGAGGACAGGAAATGCAGGTTTTCAGCGCATGCGCTGTGCATGCTGAAAACCGGCAATTCCTCCGGTCACATGCGTGAGTACCCCGACCGTACTCACGCGTTGTGACAGGAATTACTGGGCCGTAATGTCAGAGTAGTGTAAACCTCACAGATTGGATGCTGCTTTGCTGAACACCCCCATTGTGTCTATAAGTGTGGCCCTCAAGCTCCCTGTCAGTACCCATAATGTAACGTTAGTTCGGTGCCATATTCCTTCTTCAGTGCTGGCTAAGCACCAAATTGAAACAAGTAGATTTACTTCTCCACAGCTACATTTGCACACAGCACAAACTGCCCACATCTGAAGTAGAGGGAGCAAAATGTTCAAAGGATAAGCAAAGTATCAAAGAACTTTAAAAAGTTATGCAGCATGCAGCAGGCGACTACAAATCTGGACCTGTGGTCATTTCTGCACTATAAATCTCCTCCTGAATGGTCCAGCATTGCTTGAGCACCTTGGCAGTCTGTTCCTTGACATTTCTGATGGAGGCATGGCTCTCATCGTACACTAGCTGTGCCCAGCTTCCTGACAGGAGTCATGAGCCATGTCTGTAAGGAATAGTCCCCTGTGGCGCAGTAACCAGCCTGTGACTGGATGGCCTGATTGCAATAAAGGTGGCACAGAGGACTGGCACAGGCTGAATGAATCATGACTGCTGCCAGGAAACTGGGCACAGACCTGCATGATGCACTGCCTGTGGTCACAAACAAGCTGGATGCTGAGGGCGTGGAATCCCTTTCTATTCATAAAGGTGCCAGGCTGGTGATGGGGAGCATGCAAGGCAATGTGGGTGCAATCCATGGTGCCATTACACCCTGGGAAAGATTGCAGTGCAGACAAAGCCCAGTGCTCTCTCACCCTGCTTCGCTCTGTCCATTAGGAAAGTAATGTAGATATTCCCCCTGGAATAGAAAGCCTCAGTGAACAGTGAAAAGCAAACTGGGAGATGTCACTGATGTTATCTGCTGCAGCCTGGAAGGAGCCCGTTGCATAAAAGGTAAGGGCCACGTTGACCTTGTCAGCCACAAGCTGTGCTGTCCATGCCCTACCTCGAGTTGTGTCTGCAGCAGTTGACACCGCTCGGTAACAGCCACCTTGGTAAAGCAAAGGCACCTGACACATTGCTCCACAAAGAAGTTAAGGTTGGAGAAGTGCTTCCTAAGGACCCGCTGTAGATATGGCCTCCTATGCAGTGTCCTCCTCCTCCCTCTTCTCCCAGTTGAATGGTAGAGCAGGCTCGAAGGGCCGAATGGCCTACTCCTGCTCCTATGTTTCTATGTCTGCTGATGAGCCCTGGAAGGAACCTGAAGCAAATAAATTGAGAGTGGCGGTGACTTTGACAGCCACTGGTAAGAGGTGTCCACCTGCTCCTCTGGGCTCCAGGTGTTGGTGCAGCATTGCGCAGGTGTCAGTGACTACCTCTCGCGAAAGTCTCAGCCTCCTTTGGCACTGCTACTCAGTCAAGTTGAGGAAGCTCATCCTCGGTCTGTAAACCCTGTGTTGGGGGTATCTCCTGTGGTGACGTGCATCCCTCCGCTGACATCCTCTGCCCTGTGCAGCATCAGGTGGATGAAGAGGAGGTTGGCGCTCCTGCTGTTGGTGCTGCTGTTGTGCCTGATTCTGCTGCTGTTGCGGCTGCTCTTCCTCCGAATCTGAGGACCAGGATGAGAGGATATAAATGGTTCCCATGCTGTTGGTAGATATGTCAGTTGAGGAATAGAAGTTATAAGTGCTCAGTCAATGTGGGGAGAGGGTTTTCCCAGGAGGTCACAGTGGAGTTGGATCTCAGCTTCACCACTTACAAGATCAGTAGACCTGCAAAAAGTTTTCCAAGATCTGAGAAAACAAAGTTCTGTCATCTGTAAGTGAGCCTTGTTGAGAGCTCCGTTTTTATGCTGGAGCTGTCAAGAAGTCAGGCACTTGCTGAACCCGGCACAATCAGCTGACGTGGTTTGGGAATGGCGTGGAACACGTTGTAAATGTTATCAAATCAAAAACTGCTGGTAAAATAGACTTAGCCAGGCAGTTAACAAGCTGTTAACTGCCTTAAGGGCCTCTCCTGCCGCTTGGTGGTGGGACCGATCGGGACTCCCACAGCCGGCACTTGGGAAAATTGTTTGGAAGCGGGTTGACGGCGAGATCGCAACCCGCCATCAATCAAAAAGATTTTAACCTCTGACCCGCCTCCAAGCCCACCCTCTGAGTGTCGATAAAATCGCGGCCTTGGAGTGGGATTATGAACCCATGGCCTTCTGATTCAGTGGTGATATATAAATGCAAGTCTTTTTTTGATTGTGTTATCACTGAACCTAGGCTGATACCTAAGTAGATTAACTTCCTTAGAGTCTCTTTCCTTCTCTGTGACTGTTACTTTACATCCTTTATTATTGTGCTTGCGATGCATCTGCACCTGCTTTAAACATGAATTTTTCAAAACTGTTTTAGAAATGGAGGAATTGCATTCCAACCTTTTGATTAAATATTTCCTTGCCCCCCTAACCCATGCAGCACAGGCCCCATTGTTTCCTATGGAGTATTTGGTTTCCAAGATATGCTGAAGTGCTGGATATTACATGGAAGAGCTGGATATTACTGAAGAGCTATATTTTGCATGACTTGAACTAAATTGACAAGAGTGTCAACACCAGAACAAAAGGCCAACAGCTTCCTCTGAGCAAAATCACAGTGTCCTAGAAATAAATGGAAAACACCTATTGCCAACTTCATGGAAATTGCTGCCATGTACCAAATCTATTCCAAACCACGAACCTTTCTGGTACACAGCAAAAGGGAACAACAAATGCCTTACTCTCTACCTTCAATGAAAGAATTCAAACAGGAGTAAACACATATTCTTGGCAACAAAGAAGTGTAGACATTATTGGATTAACTCATGTGAATTGCTCATTGTAGTCTGATTCCAGAAGCACAGTGTTATCCAAAATGCATCTCTCTGATTGAGAACAAGATAACTAGCCAGTACTCAGCATATTACACGCTAAAATACCTACCAGTGCAAAAATGGCCAACCAAGTAATAAACTACACGGGGGCAAGTGAATTGGCTTTGATCCAGTAATTGTGTCCTATAGGTAAATTGGAAATGAGTTGTTAGAGTTGCCTCTGATTAAGGGCATGAGAACCTAATGATTATATTCAGCATAATTACATCTCAATGACTCTGCCACTTAATCGTTCCTGCTCCACAATGTACCATGTCCTTGCACATTGCACTAATGTCCTTAAGGGAAGGAAATCTGCCGTCCTTACCTGGTCTGGCCTATATGTGACTCCAGACCCACAGCAATGTGGTTGACTCTTAACTGCCCTCTGAAATGGATCAGATCATGCAACGATGTCCTGGGTCTGAGATGATTGGCCTCCAACAACCACAATCATCTTCCTTTGCTCTTGGTATGACTCTAGCCAGTGGACTTCAATTTTACTAGGGCTCCTTGATGCCACACTCGGCCAAATGCTGCCTTGATGTCAAGGGCAGTCACTCTCACCTCCCCTCTGGAATTCAGCTCTTTTGTCCATGTTTGGACCAATGCTGTAATGAGGTCTGGAACTGAGTGGTCCTGGCAGAACCCAAACTGGGTGTTGGTGACCAGTTATTGGTGAGTAATTGATGATGGATAGCACTGTCAATGACACACTTCCATCACATGCAGAGTTCCCCACGGATCTATCCTTGATCCCTCTCCTCTTCCTCATCTACATTCTTTTCTTTAGAAACATCACCTCAGACACAAGGTCAGTGTCCATATGTTTTCTGACAGCACCCAACTTTCCTTCACAGCCACCTCTCACAATCACACATCCACTTCTGTGCTGTCAGACAGAAAGTCTTGAATGAGTCACAACTTCCTTCAGCTGAGCATCAGGAAGACCGAAGTCGCAATGTTTAGCCCCTATCTGATCAGGAGCATACCGCCCACTTTTGCTAATTTGACCCAAATCAAACTACTTGGAATAAGTCATTATTAAGACATAGATGTTAGGAGAAAGTTGAGGAAGTGCAATCTGCGAAGTGGTGCTCAATCACGTTGGTTCAATGTGTGACAGATTTTTAAAGAATGCTACTTTATTCTTTACTAGCTGGAGTGCCCGGTGGTGCCGAGGGTTTTTTGAGGGCATGTTGTTGTTGGAAGAGAGAGAGAGAGCGAGTTGGAAGAGAGAGAGAGAGAGACTGGGGGGAGTAGAGAGAGACAGGGGTGGGGGGAGAGAGAGAGAGAGACTGGGGGGGAGAGAGAGAGAGACTGGGGGGGAGAGAGAGAGAGAGAGACTGGGGGGGAGAGAGAGAGACTGGGGGGGAGAGAGAGAGACTGGGGGGGACAGAGAGAGAGAGATACTGGGGGGGAGAGAGAGAGAGACAGGGGTGGGGGGAGAGAGAGAGAGAGACTGGGGGGGAGAGAGAGAGACTGGGGGAGAGAGAGAGAGAGAGACTGGGGGGAAGAGAGAGAGAAAGAGAGAGAGGGAGAGAGAGACAGAGGTAAGGAGAGAGAGGGAAGGAGAGAGAGAGGGAAGGAGAGAAAGGGGAAAGGTGGGGGGAAAGGGGTGGGGGGGAAAGGGGTGGGGGGAAAGGGGTGGGGGAAAGGGGTGGGGGGAACGGGGTGGGGGGGAAAGGGGGGGAACGGGGTGGGGGGGAAAGGGGTGGGGGAAAGAGGTGGCGGGGAAAGGGGTGGGGGAAAGAGGTGGCGGGGAAAGGGGTGGGGGGAAGGGTGGGGGGAAGGGGTGGGGGGAAAGGGGTGGGGGAAAGGGGAGGGGGGAAAGGGGAGGGGGAGGGGGGAAAGGGGAGGGGGGTGGGGAAGGAGGGGTGGGGGAAAGGGGGTGGGGGGAAGGGGGTGGGGGAAGGGGGAGGTGGAGGAGGGGGGAAGGGGGGAGGGAATGGGGAGGAATATGGGGGAAGAGGGGGAAGGGGTGAAGGGAAGGGGGAGGGGGAAAGGGGGGGTGGGAAGGGGGTGTGGGGGTGGGAAGGGGGTGTGGGGGGGTGGGGAAGGGGGTGTGGGGGGGTGTGGGAGGGGGGGAAGGGTGGGTGGGAAGGGGGTGTGGGGGGGAAAGGGGGGTGGGAAGGGGTGGGGGAGGAAAGGGGGTGTGGGGGGAAGGGGGTGTAGGGGAAGGAGGGGGGAAGGAGGGGGGAAGTGGGGGGAAAGGGAGAGAGGGGGGAGCCAGCAGACCGTCTCCCCTCTGCCAGTGTTGAGAGTTGCGCTGCCGGCGGCGGTTGGAGAAGGCTAGACCCCAGAGCCTTGGGCACCCGCACTGACATGGCCCAGCCGAGCCCAGCGCCCTGGGCAGCCCGAGCTCTGCAGCCGCCGTTCGGCCACAGGCCACAAAGCACCCGAGCCCAGCGCCGGCGATGGCTCCGCAGAGCTCCGTACCACCCCGCCAGCCTTTACAAAGATGGTGGCGGGGGCTATGATCGGCTCAGGCCCGCCTGCCAGCCTTTACAAAGATGGCGGCGATCGCGGGACGGGAGGTGCCTAGCTCGGGCGTGGCTGGGGAGGAGAGGCCAAGGCTTGGAGGCCTGCAGGCGGGGTAACCCTGGAAGGTTGCGGCGCCCGGCGGAGGTAGCAAGTCAAGAGGGAAAAAAAAAGGGTGAAAGGTAGGAAAATTAATGAGGTTAGAGAAAATATTTACAAATTAATTAACTTTTTTGAAAAACAATTTAATTGTGTTTTAAAAGCAACTTTTTTTTGCTGAAAATTGAGATTTGAAAATAAACACGCAGAAAGTGGGAAAAATAAATGAAGAGTTAGGAATCAAGATGGCGGCCACTCACCTCAGCTCAGAAGGATTAGGCCCGCCCACACATGCAATGAAATGCCCCCCGTGACACACCGATTGGTCAACCACCAGGTTAATCCCCTGTATGATTGGTCAACCATCACGTCACTCAACACTAATGAGCGGAATGTTGCCGTTTTTTGAACCTTTTTTGTATACTGTCGGAACAATTTTTGTCTGACCAAAAAGTAAATATGCCTATTAGAGTCCCCTAATGATAAGCTTTCTTTTGATATAACATATGTGTAGGTACGCTCTATAACTTTTGATTGTATAGCCAGACAGACAGACGGAAAGACAGATGGAAAGACAGACCGTTTTATATATATAGATTCTCATTAAATCATCAGTTTTACTATCAAGGATGTTTCTTGTTTGGTTTAGTTGTTATGCTCATCAATGAGGAACATCAGTGCTGAGGAATACTTACCTTCTCTTTTTGTGGCATTAAAAATTCCATTAATTTTAATGGGCAGAAAATCACTGACAAGGTGTGCTGAATTTTCCAATATGGGTTCCCGGAGTGCTGACACTAAAAATCATTAGGTACTGCTGACCAATGGCCTTGTGCTCACATTGAGCTGCTTTCTATTTCCTCAGAAAGAAATCAAGTTTAGGAGGAGCAGCAGGAGGTGGAAGAGAAGGATGAGCAAGTGCCTTGGTACAACAACTCAATGCTTGGTGCCACTCACATCACTTGTAGCATGTGCCAGCTCAGACATAAACACCCTGAAGGGCTATCATTAGAGCTGGCAGCACAGAGTGAGTCACACATTACAGAAGGTGAAGTGGTAAGGTATAACCTGAAGAAGGTCATTGTTGCATGGGAGATCCCGTGGGCCCTCAGATTTGCTGTGATTCTGCCTCATGGGGCCACGGATACAAAGCAGTCATGAAACAATAGAATGTTTCAGCATACAAAACAGGCCATTCCATCCTGCAGGTCTGGGTAGTCTGGTAGGTCTGCCTTTGAGGCTGGAAGATGAGTGGGAACAGACAAGAAGATCTGTCTGCAGCCTTTGACACAGTTGACCACACCATCCCCCTCCAACATAGAAACATAGAACATAGAAAAATAGGAGCAGGAGTAGGCCATTCGGCCCTTCGAGCCTGCTCCGCCATTCAACATGATCATGGCTGATCCTCTATCTCAATACCATATTCCCACTCTCTCCCTATACCCCTTGATGCCTTTTGTGTCTAGAAATCTATCTATCTCCTTCTTAAATATATTCAGTGACTTGGCCTCCACAGCCTTCTGTGGCAGAGAATTCCACAGGTTCACCACACTCTGAGTGAAGAAATTTCTCCTCATCTCAGTCCTTAATGTCCTACCCCGTATCCTGAGACTGTGACCCCTCGTTCTAGACCCCCCAGCCAGGGGAAACATCCTTCCTGCATCCAGTCTGTCTAGCCCTGTCAGGATTTTATATGTTTCAATGAGATCCCCTCTCATTCTTCTAAACTCTAGTGAATACAGGCCCAGTCGACCCAATCTCTCCTCATACGACAGTCCTGCCATCCCAGGAATCAGTCTGGTGAACCTTTGCTGCACTCCCTCTATGGCAAGTATATCCTTTCTTAGGTAAGGAGACCAAAACTGCACAGAGTACTCCAGGTGTGGTCTCACCAAGGCCCTGTATAACTGTAGTAAGACATCCTTGCTCCTGTACTCAAATCCTCTTGCAATGAAGGCCAACATACAATTGGGGAGACCAAATTGGGGAGACCAAACGCAGATTGGGTGACCGCTTTGCGGAATACCTCCGATCAGTCTGTAAGGGTGACCCCGAGCTTCCGGTCGCCTGTCATTTTAATTGACCGCTCCATTCCCACTCGGACCTCACCGTCCTTGGCCTCTTGCATTGTTCCACGGAAGCTCAATGTAAACTCGAGGAACAGCACCTCATCTTCCGATTAGGCACTTTGCAGCCTTCCGGACTCAATATCGAGTTCAACAATTTCAGATCATAACCTCGGCCCCTATTACATTTTTACTTATGTTTTTTATCCACACCTTTGCGGTTTCTGCCTTCCCCCGCTTTCCTTTTTTTTCTCTCTCCCACATGGCAGCTGTCTCTCATTCTGCCAGAACATTTCACACCTAATCTGAGCCGTCTTTTGTCTCCACTAGTCCTATCACCATCTCGTCTCATTTTGAATACCTCTTAATGTCTCTTCACTTCTTTTGTTCTGTCCCAGCCCTGCCTTTCGATCTATTTCATTTCCTTTCCAGTTTTGAAAAAGGGTTTTGACCTGAAACATCGACTCTAATTTCTCTCCACGGATGTTGCCTGGCCTGCTGAGTTTTTCCAGTATTTTCTGTCGCTTTTCGGATTTCCAGCATCTGCAGTATTTTGCTATCATACAATTTGCCTTCCTAACTGCTTGCTGCACCTGCATGTTTGCTTTCAGTGACTGGTGTACAAGGACACCCAGGTCCCTTTGTACATCAACATTTCCCAATCTCTCACCATTTAAATAAGACACTGCCTTTCTGTTCTTCCTACTGAAGTGGATAACTTCACATTTATCCACGTTATACTGCATCTGCCATGTATTTGTCCACTCACTCAACCTGTCTAAATCGCTTTGAAGCCTTTTTGCATCCTCCTCACAACTCACAATCCCACCTAGTTTCATGTCATCAGCAAACTTGGAAATATTACATTTGGTTCCCTCATCCAAATCATTGATATATATTGTGAGTAGCTGGGGCCCAAGCACTGATCCCTGCGGTACCCCACTAGTTACTGCCTGCCACCCCGAAAAAGACCCATTTATTCTTACTCTCTGTTTCCTGTCTGTTAACCAATTTTCAATCCATGCCAGTGTATTACCCCCAATCCCATGTGCTTTAATTTTGCACACTAACCTCTTATGTGGGACTTTATCAAAGGCCTTCTGAAAATCCAAATACACCACATCCACTGGTTCTCCCTTATCTATTCTATTAGTTACATCCTCAAAAAACTCCAGTAGGTTTGTCAAACATTATTTCTCTTTCATAAATCCATGTTGACTTTGTCTAATCCCGTTGATATTTTCTAAGTGTCCTGTTATCACATCCTTTATAATAGACTCTAGCATTTTCCCTATTACTGATGTTAGGCTAACCAGTCTGTAGTTCCCTGTTTTTTCTCTCCCTCCTTTTTTAAATAGTGAGGTTACATTTGCCACCCTCCAATCTGCAGGAACTCTTCCATAATCTATAGAATTTTGGAAGATGACAACCAATGCATCCACTATTTCCATGGCTACCTCTTTTAGTACTCTGGGATGCATATTATCAGGCCCTGGGAATTTATCGGCTTTCAGTCCCATTAATTTCTCCAGCACTATTTGTTTACTAATACTAATTTCCTCCTTCTCACTAGACCCTTGGTTCCCTAGCATTTCTGGGAAGTTATTTGTGTCCTCTTCCGTGAAGACAGAACCAAAGTATTTGTTTAATTGCTTCGCCATTTCCTTGTTCCCCATTATAAATTCTCCCATTTCTGACTGTAAGGGACCTACATTTATCTTCACTACTCTTTTTCTTTTTACATACTTGTAGAAGCATTTACAGTCCGCTTTTATGTTCCTTGCAAGTTTACTCTCATACTCTATTTTTCCCCTATTAATCAATCTTTTTTGCTGAACTCTAAACTGCTCCCAATCCTCAGGCTTGCTACTTTTTCTGGAAACTTTATATGACTCCTCTTTCAATCTAATACTATCCTTAATTTCATTAACATCAGCGGCATCTCCCAGTCGTTCGTACACACTTGCATTACGCAGTTTACTAATGCCCTCTTTGCAAAGGTGCACAATTACATCCACTTCTCCACAGATGAAGCAAGTGTAACCGCGTGTGCGATTGGCTTTGCAAAGCTGACAGGCTTGCTAAGGGTGCAGGGCATCGTAGACTGCACACATGTGGCCATTAGGGCACCCTATCACAACCCAGCTGTATTTGTCAACTGCAAGGACTTAAAATCCAGCTGCTGTGTAACCACAGGAAGAACATTATGCATGTTTACGCAAAGTACCCTAGCAGTTGCCATGACTCGTTCATCCTGCGGCAGTCTACTGTACCTCCGCTCTTCAATCTGCCAACCCAACTTTCCTGATGGCTACTTGGAGACAAGGGCTATCCCCCGAAGATATGGCTAATGACGCCGTTGAGGAGGCTATCAAACGAAGCAGAGGAGCACTACAATGCCAGTCACATTTCCACCAGAGCCATCATCGAGCAAACCATCGACTTGCTCAAAATGTGATTCAGATGCCTTGACAGATCAGGTAGAGCCCTACAGTACTCACCAGCCAGAGTCTCCAGAATCATTGTAGTCTGTTGTGCACTTGTAAGGGGTCATTTTAACAAGCTTATGGTGTACTAAATCGGTTTTGATTTTCGCACTACTCGTGAGCGGTTTCGAAGCGCTCCCCCCTCACGGTTCTAGACACTGGGCTTATTGCCAGACAACCTTTGTGTGTTGGCCCAACTCGTGACTCAGAAGACAAATGGTCAGATGAGACAGATTGAGTTTTAAATCAAAACGATCTTTATTTTTGAAAGAGAATGTACACAGAGAAAAATGGCAAGAATAAATGCAGACGAAAAATAACGTTTCTCACCGAGGACTAAATTATACACTGAGAAAAATAACTTTAAAGCATATAAACAGTTCTAAAATAGCGATAAGCTAAAAGCGGGGGTGAGGGAAGCGCACGGACACATCGAGGGATAAATCACACTCCTGACTTACAAATACCCTTAACGTTACATACCCTCCCATTACTGAATATACCTCAATTATGTCAGTTAGGTAGAGTTGGGCCTTTATGCTCACCAGAATTTCAAAACCCTTCTGGACCTTAGTACTTCTTGTTACGTCTGGAATTTCCGATCTTCCTTATGGGACCGGCTCCTGGACCCTGTTACTTGGTGTCGTCCGGGACCTCCGACCTTCCTTATGGGACCGGCTCCTGGACTCGCTCTCCTGTACAAACTTTGGAAGTCCTCCGAAATCCTCGAGCCGTTTTCCGTTCCGCACGGTCCTCGAACTCCTGATGGTAACTGGACTTGGACTTCACGGTGTGAACCGTCTCCGGAGGAGTCTTCCTTACTCTGGTCGAATCTTAGACTGACTTGCTGACGATTTACCTGAACGGTTAAACTCTTTTCTGGCCCTAATCTTGGTGCCAAATGTTTTCCTTTGTTAAGGTTGCTTTAACAAAAGCAAGCACATTAATTTTAACTGCTCGCAAATCGAACTAATGGGAATCCGATTAGTGTCCCTTCGTTTGTGTGTGCTCAGCAGTTTCTGAGATCGGTTACCGCTTTGCCATAATGGGAATCCGTTTAGTGTCCCTCCGTTTGTGTGTGCTCAGCGGTTTCTGAGATCGGTTACCGCTCTGCCAGCGATTAGCGCACCTTCAGGTGCTAATAGTTTTGTTTACTGCTGTAACCACATTACAATATCAAAAACAGTAAGGTTCTGGATTCTTCTAATCGATGATGACTCAGTGTGTGTGTCCTTTTGAACTGGGCCATGAGAACTGCCAACTCCATTCTGTGTTCTCACAATGTGGCCACTTCAGGGGCCCTACCCGTATACTGTATTTCATGGATTTTTGCGAATCCTACAGTCCCCCCTGTGATACAATGAGCATCTTCAATCGTCTTTGTATCATAAAATGTCTTTGGGTGAGCACAAATCCATTCCCTCCCCAACTGACCTTCCCCGTAATTTACCTTGCCATGGAGTGTACCTCGCCCGCACTTTCCTCATTCCAAACAACGAAGTTTGAGAAAACATTTCCTATCGGAGAAAACATTCAAACAATGTACAGACTCGCCTAGAGTCATAACATAATCTTATTTCAATAATACAAAACCATCCAATGTACAAAACAATCCAATGGAATACCTTATACATTCATTCTAAAATAACAATAACTAAACCTTATTCTCCAAAACTATATATATCTATGTACATCTGCCGCCCGTCTCCGGACGGCCAGCTTATAATCTGCGGGGACTGTCGCAGGCCTCCCCCTGCGGCGTTCCCACATCAGTCTCAGCTGCTAGTCCCTGGCAGCCTGTGGCTGCTGGCTGTGGACTGTTTAAATTTCCCGCAGCTTTCTTACGGGGGTTTCTTTTTGCGAAAACCGGCGACCAGACCTTTTTCGGTTGCGGTTTTCTCTCTGACCATCTGACGGTCACCACATATGAGGTTTCCTCACGGGTCGGACCCTTGGCTGGAGTTTTGGCCCTGGCTGCAGTTCGTGGCTTCCCCACGACTGCCGGCTGTGGGCTTCCTCCCGCAGGCTCCGCCTCCCTAGGCTCTGGGTCAGCGGCAGGCAACTCTTTGCTACCTGGGACTCCAGGTTGAGAGTCCCCGCCCCCAGACGCCACCTCTCTAATGCTACACTGAGGGGCAAGACCTAAAACCTCCGGCTCCTCCCCTTCGCCGCAGTCGGGGGCGGGACCTTCGTCCTCTGACTCGGCTTCATTATGACCAGGGACAGGACCTGGGACCTCCGGCTCCTCCCCTTCTGGGTGATCGGGGACAGGACCTGGGACCTCCGGCTCCTCCCCTTCTGGGTAACCAGGGACAGGACCTAAGACCTCCGGCTCCTCCCCTTCTGGGTCCCAGAACAATGGGGGAGTCTCCCGTTTAGATGAGACCACTCCTCCCCTCATGCAGGCTGCACGTCCAGCCTGTGTGACCTGTTGCTGCAGCTCCCCTACAGTGTTTGACTCTTTACTGGCCTTTTCAGCCCCTGCTGTCTGTTTCCCTGGCTCCGGCTTAAACAGCTTGCACTGTTTAATATACCTGGCAGCTAGCCAGTAATCTAGTTTTATCTCCTCTTCCCTACCCACTCCTGTACTGGGGGCAGGTATCCCCTCACCACCCGCTGCTGGTGGCTGAAAATCTTCAGGAACCATTTTAAAAACCTTTAGCTGACCCTCTAAACTGCCAGCCCTCGCTGTTAACCTAGCATTCTCCTCCCTTAAAGCCTGCTCAACTAACTTAGCCTCCGCAACCTGGCACCGCAGGTATTCCTCCATTTTACTGGCGGTCTTTTCCTGTGCATGTCTTTCTGGGGGACACAGGTCGACAGGCTGCGCTGGCTCTAGTCATTGTGGGGGGGCAGAGGTGGGGGAGGGAACTACAGCAGCTGTACTTCCCTGGCCAGTCAGAAGAGACCGCAAGGCCTCTAAAAATGACTCAATCCCAGCGGGAGCAATTTCTGTCTCTGCCTTTTGGACTGGGGCTGTGGGAACCTTTTCCCTTGTGTCCTTCCAGGGATTCTTACAGTCCCTGCGCCAATGCCCCTCCTTCCCGCAACCGTAGCACGTTTGCCTGCTTTGGTTGGGATGGCTCCCTTCCTGGCGCCACTCTTTACAGGGCTGGTCACCAGGCCTGACCTCACAAACCTCCCCTTTTTGCTGGGGTGTCTCACTATCCCTCCCGTTTCTAAAGGTGATGGTGAGTTGGCAGATTACCGTCGCCTCCGTGGTCAGAGGGTTTCGGGGGTCAAACCAGGCCATTGCCTGCATTCGAACGCGGGGCAGGGAGTTGTTCATAAGGCACCTTAGCCAGTGAACTAACTGTTCCCCGTTCAGGTGCGCTCGCGCCGGCATTCCCGGGCACGCATCCTGGTAGACTGGCCACAGCCTGTCCGCGAACGCCTGCGGGAATTCCCCGGGGAGCTGGACTGTTCTCTCTACCTGGGAGAACAGACTCCGCTCGTTCATCCCCATGGCCTCCAGGATCTCTTCCTTGAGCTTGCCATAATTCTCCTGACCCCTCTTACACTCATCGGGTAGCGTCTGGAGGAGATCACTACCCAGGGAGAACAGCATCATTTTCGCCTTTTCTGCCTCGTCGCAGTCATTCACACAGGCCGCCTGCTCTATCTCCCTAAAGTGCAGGGAAGGGTCCCCCCTCATGGTGAGCTTGGGGATGTAGCTCACCATGGAATGCAATTGTTGCGTACCGTGTGGAATCTGGAATTGGTTCTGGATGTCCCCAGTTTCCCCATCGTTACCGGGTGGTCCGTACCTCCGCTGTATAACGGGGTACACCGGTCCCTGACTCTCTCTTGGGCTAGCCTGGTCTACCTGGGGTTCTTCATCCCCCACCTGCTCCTGTTCCCAGACCTCTGGAAAACTAGGGGCTAGGGGTGGTGGCTGTGCAGCCTCAGGTTCCCTAACCCGTTTAGTTCTAGGGGCTGCCTGCGGGACTGCCCTGACTGGGTTGCCGTTAAATTCGGCCTGGCCGATTTTTGGGCTAATGAGACATATCATCCCCTTTGCTTTGGCCAACTCCATACGTAGGCTTTCAATTTCCTGCCTACAGGGGCCGTGGTCTGCTTCCTCAAACCCCTGAGCGCAAGCCACCTTATAAGCTGCTTTTACCTCGGCTACTTTCTCCTCCTGTGCCTTAAGTTCCCCCGTGAGACTGCTAATTTCCGCCTTTAACTTCCTTTCTCTTTCCCTAGATTCTCTTGCTTGGTACTCAACATGTTCTACCCTAAAACTAGCACTCCCCTCTAACTCAGCTATCTTGCCCTTTAGCCTTTCTACCCTGGCTTGGTGCTCACGCTGTACTTCAGTGGCTTGGCTTTCCATGTGCTCTACTTTCCCCCGATGATCCCGGACCATCGCTGCCCTCTCTTGGCTTATTGCCTCCAGGGCCACTAGCACTTTCCCTTCTGCTGCAACCTTTTCCTGCAGCTCTTGGGACAAATGCCTAATCTTAGATTCTTTACTGGCCACCGCATGGTCCAGTACCAGAACCTGCTTTTTGTAACACATGAGCCATACCGCTTTCTCAATGCCCTTGCGGTGCTTTTTACTAGCCGTCCACTGAGCGGCTGCCTTTAGGGGACGCTCGGCTCCTAACATGTCATACACCCATTTTTTCGCTACATTGACTTTCCCACACACGTAGGAAGCTAACTTATCTTCCATCACATCTGTCTCACCCGAATCTTTGTCCACCACACAATGTTTCTGTAGCCAGTGTCCTGCCGCGGTCGCCATTCTGTAAGGGGTCGTTTTAACGAGCTTATGGTGTGCTAAATCGGTTTTGATTTTTGCACTACTTGTGAGCGGTTTTGAAGCGCTCCCCCCTCATGGTTCTAGACACTGGGCTTATTGCCAGACAACCTTTGTGTGTTGGCCCAACTCGTGACTCGGAAGACAAATGGTCAGATGAGACAGATTGAGTTTTAAATCAAAACGATCTTTATTTTTGAAAGAGAATGTACACAGAGAAAAATGGCAAGAATAAATGCAGACGAAAAATAACGTTTCTCACAGAGGACTAAATTATACACTGAGAAAAATAACTTTAAAGCATATAAACAGTTCTAAAATAGTGATAAGCTAAAAGCGCACGGACACATCGAGGGATAAATCACACTCCTGACTTACAAATACCCTTAACGTTACAAACCCTCCCGTTACTGAATGTACCTCAATTATGTCAGTTAGGTAGAGTTGGGCCTTTATGCTCACCAGAATTTCAAAACCCTTCTGGACCTTAGTACTTCTTGTTACGTCTGGAATTTCCGATCTTCCTTATGGGACTGGCTCCTGGACCCTGTTACTTGGTGTCGTCCAGGACCTCCGACCTTCCTTATGGGACCGGCTCCTGGACTCGCTCTCCTGTACAAACTTTGGAAGTCCTCCGAAATCCTCGAGCCGTTTTCCGTTCCGCACGGTCCTCGAACTCCTGATGGTAACTGGACTTGGACTTCACGGTGTGAACCGTCTCCAGAGGAGTCTTCCTTACTCTGGTCGAATCTTAGACTGACTTGCTGACGATTTACCTGAACGGTTATACTCTTTTCTGGCCCTAATCTTGGCGCCAAATCAACCGTTTTCCTTTGTTAAGGTTGCTTTAACAAAAGCAAGCACATTAATTTTAACTGCTCGCAAATCGAACTAATGGGAATCCGATTAGTGTCCCTTCGTTTGTGTGTGCTCAGCAGTTTCTGAGATCGGTTACCGCTTTGCCATAATGGGAATCCGTTTAGTGTCCCTCCGTTTGTGTGTGCTCAGCGGTTTCTGAGATCGGTTACCGCTCTGCCAGCGATTAGCGCACCTTCAGGTGCTAATAGTTTTGTTTACTGCTGTAACCACATTACAATATCAAAAACAGTAAGGTTCTGGATTCTTCTAATCGATGATGACTCAGTGTGTGTGTCCTTTTGAACTGGGCCATGAGAACTGCCAACTCCATTCTGTGTTCTCACAATGTGGCCACTTCAGGGGCCCTACCCGTATACTGTATTTCATGGATTTTTGCGAATCCTACAGTCCCCCCTGTGATACAATGAGCATCTTCAATCGTCTTTGTATCATAAAATGTCTTTGGGTGAGCACAAATCCATTCCCTCCCCAACTGACCTTCCCCGTAATTTACCTTGCCATGGAGTGTACCTCGCCCGCACTTTCCTCATTCCAAACAACGAAGTTTGAGAAAACATTTCCTATCGGAGAAAACATTCAAACAATGTACAGACTCGCCTAGAGTCATAACATAATCTTATTTCAATAATACAAAACCATCCAATGTACAAAACAATCCAATGGAATACCTTATACATTCATTCTAAAATAACAATAACTAAACCTTATTCTCCAAAACTATATATATCTATGTACATCTGCCGCCCGTCTCCGGACGGCCAGCTTATAATCTGCGGGGACTGTCGCAGGCCTCCCCCTGCGGCGTTCCCACATCAGTCTCAGCTGCTAGTCCCTGGCAGCCTGTGGCTGCTGGCTGTGGACTGTTTAAATTTCCCGCAGCTTTCTTACGGGGGTTTCTTTTTGCGAAAACCGGCGACCAGACCTTTTTCGGTTGCGGTTTTCTCTCTGACCATCTGACGGTCACCACATATGAGGTTTCCTCACGGGTCGGACCCTTGGCTGGAGTTTTGGCCCTGGCTGCAGTTCGTGGCTTCCCCACGACTGCCGGCTGTGGGCTTCCTCCCGCAGGCTCCGCCTCCCTAGGCTCTGGGTCAGCGGCAGGCAACTCTTTGCTACCTGGGACACCAGGTTGAGAGTCCCCGCCCCCAGACGCCACCTCTCTAATGCTACACTGAGGGGCAAGACCTAAAACCTCCGGCTCCTCCCCTTCGCCGCAGTCGGGGGCGGGACCTTCGTCCTCTGACTCGGCTTCATTATGACCAGGGACAGGACCTGGGACCTCCGGCTCCTCCCCTTCTGGGTGATCGGGGACAGGACCTGGGACCTCCGGCTCCTCCCCTTCTGGGTAACCAGGGACAGGACCTAAGACCTCCGGCTCCTCCCCTTCTGGGTCCCAGAACAATGGGGGAGTCTCCCGTTTAGATGAGACCACTCCTCCCCTCATGCAGGCTGCACGTCCAGCCTGTGTGACCTGTTGCTGCAGCTCCCCTACAGTGTTTGACTCTTTACTGGCCTTTTCAGCCCCTGCTGTCTGTTTCCCTGGCTCCGGCTTAAACAGCTTGCACTGTTTAATATACCTGGCAGCTAGCCAGTAATCTAGTTTTATCTCCTCTTCCCTACCCACTCCTGTACTGGGGGCAGGTATCCCCTCACCACCCGCTGCTGGTGGCTGAAAATCTTCAGGAACCATTTTAAAAACCTTTAGCTGACCCTCTAAACTGCCAGCCCTCGCTGTTAACCTAGCATTCTCCTCCCTTAAAGCCTGCTCAACTAACTTAGCCTCCGCAACCTGGCACCGCAGGTATTCCTCCATTTTACTGGCGGTCTTTTCCTGTGCATGTCTTTCTGGGGGACACAGGTCGACAGGCTGCGCTGGCTCTAGTCATTGTGGGGGGGCAGAGGTGGGGGAGGGAACTACAGCAGCTGTACTTCCCTGGCCAGTCAGAAGAGACCGCAAGGCCTCTAAAAATGACTCAATCCCAGCGGGAGCAATTTCTGTCTCTGCCTTTTGGACTGGGGCTGTGGGAACCTTTTCCCTTGTGTCCTTCCAGGGATTCTTACAGTCCCTGCGCCAATGCCCCTCCTTCCCGCAACCGTAGCACGTTTGCCTGCTTTGGTTGGGATGGCTCCCTTCCTGGCGCCACTCTTTACAGGGCTGGTCACCAGGCCTGACCTCACAAACCTCCCCTTTTTGCTGGGGTGTCTCACTATCCCTCCCGTTTCTAAAGGTGACGGTGAGTTGGCAGATTACCGTCGCCTCCGTGGTCAGAGGGTTTCGGGGGTCAAACCAGGCCATTGCCTGCATTCGAACGCGGGGCAGGGAGTTGTTCATAAGGCACCTTAGCCAGTGAACTAACTGTTCCCCGTTCAGGTGCGCTCGCGCCGGCATTCCCGGGCACGCATCCTGGTAGACTGGCCACAGCCTGTCCGCGAACGCCTGCGGGAATTCCCCGGGGAGCTGGACTGTTCTCTCTACCTGGGAGAACAGACTCCGCTCGTTCATCCCCATGGCCTCCAGGATCTCTTCCTTGAGCTTGCCATAATTCTCCTGACCCCTCTTACACTCATCGGGTAGCGTCTGGAGGAGATCACTACCCAGGGAGAACAGCATCATTTTCGCCTTTTCTGCCTCGTCGCAGTCATTCACACAGGCCGCCTGCTCTATCTCCCTAAAGTGCAGGGAAGGGTCCCCCCTCATGGTGAGCTTGGGGATGTAGCTCACCATGGAATGCAATTGTTGCGTACCGTGTGGAATCTGGAATTGGTTCTGGATGTCCCCAGTTTCCCCATCGTTACCGGGTGGTCCGTACCTCCGCTGTATAACGGGGTACACCGGTCCCGGCCCCTGACTCTCTCTTGGGCTAGCCTGGTCTACCTGGGGTTCTTCATCCCCCACCTGCTCCTGTTCCCAGACCTCTGGAAAACTAGGGGCTAGGGGTGGTGGCTGTGCAGCCTCAGGTTCCCTAACCCGTTTAGTTCTAGGGGCTGCCTGCGGGACTGCCCTGACTGGGTTGCCGTTAAATTCGGCCTGGCCGATTTTTGGGCTAATGAGACATATCATCCCCTTTGCTTTGGCCAACTCCATACGTAGGCTTTCAATTTCCTGCCTACAGGGGCCGTGGTCTGCTTCCTCAAACCCCTGAGCGCAAGCCACCTTATAAGCTGCTTTTACCTCGGCTACTTTCTCCTCCTGTGCCTTAAGTTCCCCCGTGAGACTGCTAATTTCCGCCTTTAACTTCCTTTCTCTTTCCCTAGATTCTCTTGCTTGGTACTCAACATGTTCTACCCTAAAACTAGCACTCCCCTCTAACTCAGCTATCTTGCCCTTTAGCCTTTCTACCCTGGCTTGGTGCTCACGCTGTACTTCAGCGGCTTGGCTTTCCATGTGCTCTACTTTCCCCCGATGATCCCGGACCATCGCTGCCCTCTCTTGGCTTATTGCCTCCAGGGCCACTAGCACTTTCCCTTCTGCTGCAACCTTTTCCTGCAGCTCTTGGGACAAATGCCTAATCTTAGATTCTTTACTGGCCACCGCATGGTCCAGTACCAGAACCTGCTTTTTGTAACACATGAGCCATACCGCTTTCTCAATGCCCTTGCGGTGCTTTTTACTAGCCGTCCACTGAGCGGCTGCCTTTAGGGGACGCTCGGCTCCTAACATGTCATACACCCATTTTTTCGCTACATTGACTTTCCCACACACATAGGAAGCTAACTTATCTTCCATCACATCTGTCTCACCCGAATCTTTGTCCACCACACAATGTTTCTGTAGCCAGTGTCCTGCCGCGGTCGCCATTCTGTAAGGGGTCGTTTTAACGAGCTTATGGTGTGCTAAATCGGTTTTGATTTTCGCACTACTTGTGAGCGGTTTTGAAGCGCTCCCCCCTCATGGTTCTAGACACTGGGCTTATTGCCAGACAACCTTTGTGTGTTGGCCCAACTCGTGACTCGGAAGACAAATGGTCAGATGAGACAGATTGAGTTTTAAATCAAAACGATCTTTATTTTTGAAAGAGAATGTACACAGAGAAAAATGGCAAGAATAAATGCAGACGAAAAATAACGTTTCTCACAGAGGACTAAATTATACACTGAGAAAAATAACTTTAAAGCATATAAACAGTTCTAAAATAGTGATAAGCTAAAAGCGCATGGACACATCGAGGGATAAATCACACTCCTGACTTACAAATACCCTTAACGTTACAAACCCTCCCGTTACTGAATGTACCTCAATTATGTCAGTTAGGTAGAGTTGGGCCTTTATGCTCACCAGAATTTCAAAACCCTTCTGGACCTTAGTACTTCTTGTTACGTCTGGAATTTCCGATCTTCCTTATGGGACTGGCTCCTGGACCCTGTTACTTGGTGTCGTCCAGGACCTCCGACCTTCCTTATGGGACCGGCTCCTGGACTCGCTCTCCTGTACAAACTTTGGAAGTCCTCCGAAATCCTCGAGCCGTTTTCCGTTCCGCACGGTCCTCGAACTCCTGATGGTAACTGGACTTGGACTTCACGGTGTGAACCGTCTCCAGAGGAGTCTTCCTTACTCTGGTCGAATCTTAGACTGACTTGCTGACGATTTACCTGAACGGTTATACTCTTTTCTGGCCCTAATCTTGGCGCCAAATCAACCGTTTTCCTTTGTTAAGGTTGCTTTAACAAAAGCAAGCACATTAATTTTAACTGCTCGCAAATCGAACTAATGGGAATCCGATTAGTGTCCCTTCGTTTGTGTGTGCTCAGCAGTTTCTGAGATCGGTTACCGCTTTGCCATAATGGGAATCCGTTTAGTGTCCCTCCGTTTGTGTGTGCTCAGCGGTTTCTGAGATCGGTTACCGCTCTGCCAGCGATTAGCGCACCTTCAGGTGCTAATAGTTTTGTTTACTGCTGTAACCACATTACAATATCAAAAACAGTAAGGTTCTGGATTCTTCTAATCGATGATGACTCAGTGTGTGTGTCCTTTTGAACTGGGCCATGAGAACTGCCAACTCCATTCTGTGTTCTCACAATGTGGCCACTTCAGGGGCCCTACCCGTATACTGTATTTCATGGATTTTTGCGAATCCTACACACTGCACAACATCGCACAGCATCGTGGCTTGCAGCTGCCTGAGGAACAAGTGGCTCAGCGCATAGCCTCCTCAGATGAGGAGGAGGATGAGGAGGAGGAGGCAGAGGAAAACCTTGCGGAAGTGGATGAACCAGCTCCAGCAGCACGCGAGCACATTGCTGCCCATGATGCAAGGGATGCACTAATCTTTGCCAGATTCACTTAGGTAGACGAATCAAACACATGTGGCTGGCACCTTCTTATCACACCATACATAATGTACAAGATCCTGTGGGTTCCTATCACTCTCACCACCATCATTACAAATGCAAGTCCCCCTGAGCCCTCAATCTGCAACTTCCATTTCCCAGAACACAGAGGCCAGACCTTCAACTGTTTTGCAATGACTTTTGTTTTATACATGCCAAAAATTAAACACAACAAAAGACAACAGAATAGAACACCCAAGTGACTACCCTTGTGACTAATTGAACTTTATCTTCCTCTTACACGTGCTCATACGTGGTGTTTTCCCTGTGGCTTCAATAGATGTAAAGGCATTTTTCTGTGTTAAATTTCATCTGCCATGTGTACGCCCATTCCACCAGCCAATCTATGCCCTCTTGAGGTTTATCACTAACCTCCTCATTGTTCACTATACTTCCAAGTTTTGTGTCATCTGCAAATTTTGAAATTGTGTCCTGTACACCCACATCCAAGTCATTAATATATATCAAGAAAAGCAGTGGTCCTAGTAAGTCTGTAAGGCCCAAAGTCCTAGTACCGACCCCTGGGGAACACCACTGTGTACCTTCCTCCAGCCCGAAAAACAACCGTTCACCATTACTCTCTGTTTCCTGTCACTTAGCCAATTTTGTATCCATGCTGCCACTGTCCCTTTTATTCCACGGGCTTTAGCCTATTAATAGGCACTTTGTCGAATGCCTTTTAGAAATCCATGTACACCACGTGTAAGTGAACATCATAAACCCCTATCCCTTTTACACTGAGTGTACATCATGTATTATGGTTGGCACATGTGTGTTATGGGGAGGATTGGGTCCCTGCCAAATCATATGGTTTGCAACATCAATAATCAATTTCCCTTTTGCGATCCCGTCTGACCCTAAAATTGACCCTTCATGTGTGGAGGCCATACACAATGATAATTCAAATTGATGTGCCTCAATAAATCCGAGACTCGATGTTAGCGAAACAAAACAAGGCTTTTATTGACTTAGAAGGTAACACACAGAGGAGAATGTATCTTCCATCCAGAGGTCTGCCGTACTGGATGTGCTGCAGGCTGGGCCAGCTTACATAGGAGCCAGGTATGGGCGGAGCCCTACACACAGTACAATACAATGGAAATGAAACTGAAACCAACCACAGCCACAGGCAGAGAAATACTGATGAGTGATGAATGGAATATTTCATCACATTCACCCCTTCTATAGATTTAGTCTGTTCGGGGGTTTGATAGTCCTCTGCGACCGACGTGGCTGTTGTGGTGCCGCGGGTGTCGGCTGGGTGTCCCCGGTGGCCTCCTGGGTCCCTGCCGGGGGTGCCGCCAGGGTTGTTGAAGGGGTAGTTGGTGGGGGTACCGTTGGTCGATGTTCTTCCGGGGGTGATGAAAGAGTAGTGGGTGGGTAAGAGTTGCTGTGGTTGTTGTTGCTGCTGTTGTCGTGGTTGTTGTCGTTACCGGCTGGGGCGACGTCTTTTATGGACACGGTGTCCTCCCTTCCGTCGGCGTGCCGGACATACGCGTATTGGGGGTTGGCGTGGAGTAGGTGCACTGACTCCACGAGAGGGTCCGTCTTGTGGCCCCTCACATGCCTTCACACGAATACCGGACCTGGGGTGGAGAGCCATGACAGCATGGATACGCCTGAGGTGGATTTCCGGGGAAAGACAAACATTCGCTCATGAGGCGTGGCATTAGTGGCAGTACACAATAGCGACCGTATCGAATGGAGCACATCTGGGAGGACTTCCTGCCAGCGGGAGATAGGGGGGCCTTTGGTCCTTAGAGCTAGAGTGACTGCTTTCCATACTGTCCCGTTCTCTCGCTCCACTTGACCGTTACCCCGGGGGTTGTAGCTGGTGGTACGGCTCGTGGCGATCCCCCTGGAAAGCATGTACTGGCGTAGCTCTTCACTCATGAAGGACGCCCCCCTATCCGTATGGATGTAGCTCGGCATACCGAACAGGCAGAACAGGCTGTTGAGGCATTTAATGACCGTGGCGCTGGTCATGTCTGGGCAGGGGAAGGCGAATGGGAAACGAGAGTATTCGTCCACAATGTTCAGGAAGTAAACATTGCGGTCGACAGACGGGAGGGGGCCCTTGAAATCTAAGCTGAGCCGCTCAAAGGGCCGTGTAGCTTTGATTAAGTGGGCTCTATCTGGGCGGTAGACCCGAGGCTTGCACTCAGCGCAAGTGCGACAGTTCCTGGTCAGGGACCGAACTTCCTCAATCGAGTAGGGTAAGTTGCGGGACTTTATGAAGTGGAACAGCCGCGTGACCCCTGGGTGGCAGAGGTCATTGTGGAGGGTCTGTAGCCGATCCCCGGTGGCGCTGGCACACATCCCTCGTGAGAGGGCGTCGGGGGATTCGTTAAGGGCCCCTGGCCGGTAAATGATGTCATAATCGAAGGTGGAGAGCTCGATCCGCCACCTAAGAATCTTATCATTTTCAATCTTCCCCCTCTGTTTATTATTGAACATAAACGCTACCGACCGCTGGTCGGTAAGTAGGGTGAAGCGTTTGCCGGCTAGGTAGTGGCGCCAGTGGCGCACTGCCTCCACGATGGCTTGGGCCTCCTTTTCTACGGAGGAGTGTCTGATCTCGGGCCCTTGGAGGGTCCTCGAGAAGAAAGCTACGGGCCGCCCAGCCTGGTTGAGGGTAGCCGCCAACGCAAAGTCAGACGCATCACTTTCCACTTGAAAGGGAGTGTTCTCGTCCACTGCCTGTAGCGTGGCCCACTCAATATCCTGCTTAATGCTTTTGAAGGCGGCATGGGCCTCAGCAGAGAGCGGAAAAGAGGATGCTTTCAAGAGGGGGCGGGCTTTGTCGGAGTAGTTGGGGACCCATTGGGAATAATAAGAAAATAACCCCAGGCACCTTTTCAGGGCTTTGGGAGTGTTGGGCAGGGGCAGCTCCCGTAGGGGGCGCAATCGGTCGGGGTCTGGTCCGATTTCCCCATTCTCCACCACGCTGCCTAGTATGCAGAGGCGCGTGGTGTTGTAAATGCACTTGTCCTCATTGTAGGTGAGGTTGAGTTTTTGTGCGGTTTTCAGGAACCTCTCGAGGTTCGAGTCGTGATCCTGCTGGTTGTGACCGCAGATGGTGACGTTGTCGAGGTAGGGGAAGGTTGCCTGCAAGTGGTGGTCATCGACCATGCGGTCCATCTCCCTCTGGAAGACCGAGACCCCATTCGTCACCCCAAAGGGGACTCTGAGGAATTGGTAGAGGCGTCCGTTCGCCTCGAAGGCGGTGTACTGGTGGTCCTCTGGTCTGATAGGGAGCTGGTGGTACGCTGACTTGAGGTCGATGGTGGAGAACACCCGGTATTGGGCGATTTGGTTCACCATTTCTGATATGCGGGGTAGCGGGTAGGCGTCTAGTTGGGTGTACCTGTTGATCGTTTGGCTATAGTCGATCACCATCCGTTTCTTCTCGCTACCCCTTACCACCACCACTTGGGCGCGCCACGGGCTATTGCTGCGTTCAATAATGCGCTCTTTCAGGAGCCTGTCTACCTCGGTCGCGATAAACCGCCTGTCCTCCCAGCTGTACCTCCTGCTTTTGGTCGCTATTGGCCGGCAGTTAGGGGTAAGGTTCGCGAATAGCGAAGGCGGCTTTACCTTCAGGGTAGCCAGACCGCACATTGTGAGGGGCGGCTGGGACCCACCGTAATTGAGCGTGATGCTTTGGTGGTAGCACTGGAAATCCAGGCCCAAGATCACGCTCGCACATAGATTCTTCATGATTAATACTTTAAAATTATCGTATACAGTTCCGTTAACGGACAATTGTACCGTGCAGTAACCCATAATGGTCGATGTCTGGGTTTTATCAACCATAGAGATGGTACCCCGAGTAGGGACCACCTTTAGGGAGAGTTGTTGTACCAGTTCAGGGTGGATAAAACTCTCCGTGCTTCCACTGTCAATTAAACATTTAACCCTGCACCCGTTTACCTCGATGTCCACCATTGATTTGGATAGCGGGTGCGGCCTGGTCTGGTCCACTGTGACCGATGCCACTGTAGGGCCCTGATCGAGACAAGATGGCGTCCACGCTGTCTGCTCACAAGATGGCGGACCCCACGAGGTCGGGCAAGATGGCGTCCAAGATGGCCGCTCCCACGGCGCACACGCGGCGGTGGCGGGTTTTCCGGCGGGGTT
Organism: Somniosus microcephalus; assembly: GCF_052327205.1. Classification (NCBI taxonomy): domain Eukaryota; kingdom Metazoa; phylum Chordata; class Chondrichthyes; order Squaliformes; family Somniosidae; genus Somniosus; species Somniosus microcephalus. Next base: position 34,105,116 of record NC_141008.1, read on the forward strand.
CCCTCTGCACACCTTCCCGAAGTGCCCCTTCTTACCGCACTTAAAGCAGGTGGTGCCTTTCGCCGGGCACAGGTTTCTGGTGTGCTTCGGCTGCCCGCAGAAGTAGCAGTTGGGTCCCCGATGCGTCGCGGCTGTCGTAGGGCTTCTGGGGGAAGAGCGGGGCCCCGACGGTGTCGGGCTGCCGGGCAGGGAAGATGCCTTCCAAGATGGCGGCACCCTTGGTGCACACGTGGCGGCGTGGACGGCGCGGGCTGAAGAGTAGGCGTCCGAGTTTCTCTGGGCCACATCCAGGGATCGTGCTGTGTCCGCAGCCTGTTTCAGGTCCAATCCCGTTTTTTCCAGCAGTCTCTGCCGGATGTAAGTGGAGCTGAGGCCTGTGATAAAGGCATCGCGAACAAGCTCGTCAGTGTACACTGCGGCTTTTACATCTTGGCACTTGCAGTCTTTGCCAAGCGTTTTCAGGGTGCCTAGGAACTCCTCCACCGATTCCCCAGGTCGCTGTGCGCGAGTCGCGAGCAGATGCCTAGCATACACCTCATTCGTAGGCTGCTGGTAATGCGCCTTTAAGATGTCGCAGGCGGCCGGGTACGTGTCGGCGTCTTGGATGAGGGGGTAAACCCGGTGGCTTACCCAATTCCGCAGAATTCCGAGTTTCATACTCGCAGCGTCCGTAGCATCTTTGACGGCTGCGGAATTGTCCAGGAAGAATTCCATACACATAAACCAGTGTCCGAAGCGTGCCGATGCGTCCGAAGCATGCTGGTCCAAATCCAAACGTTCGGGTTTCAAGAGTTGATCCATTGTGTTGAAAATTAAGTCAATAAAATTGATGTGCCTCAATAAATCCGAGACTCGATGTTAGCGAAACAAAACAAGGCTTTTATTGACTTAGAAGGTAACACACAGAGGAGAATGTATCTTCCATCCAGAGGTCTGCCGTACTGGATGTGCTGCAGGCTGGGCCAGCTTACATAGGAGCCAGGTATGGGCGGAGCCCTACACACAGTACAATACAATGGAAATGAAACTGAAACCAACCACAGTCACAGGCAGAGAAATACTGATGAGTGATGAATGGAATATTTCATCACACAAACTTAATACTGCCAATTTGTAATTGAAGTGGAATGGTCATCTCTGCCGAGATGCCTCTTCCGCCAACTCCCAATAACTGCAGGCAATGCCCGCTAGAGGGGAAATCTTCATGGGGAGTGTTGGAACAGGATGCCCCCATGTCCACTAAAAAATTGTCTCGGCAGCCTCTTACCAAGACTGAGACACAAGCTCTACCCTCTGCATCATATCGGAGCTGACTCATCGCAGCTACTGAGGCCTGTCCCGGTCAATCCTTTTTAAAAGGATTCGGGTTTCTGGTTTTACCCTGATTCTTTCTCTCCCCCAATTTCTGTAAGGCCCAAATTGCTTCCAAGTACACATTCTGTTCGTCCGGAAGAGGTTGAACTGAGACTCTCTGTCCTCCTTTCTGTTTGAGTCCCTGCCCATGAGCTTCTCCTCCCTTCGACCAACACTGTCCTTTAGTATGTCCTGACTTGTCACAGTTACCACAGCTGTGTTGTGTACGACACTCCTTGGCAAAATGCCCCTGTCTCCCACAGTTAAAGCAAGGTCTCCCTCCTTTAGCCTCTTCTATAGTCACAACTGGCGCTGCTATTTTAATTTTTGGGATTGTGGGGTTTTGTGCTCGAGTCGGGATTCATGCCAGGCTTTATGGGCTGTCTGAATATCTCTCCCGATTCCTTCTCACGGCCTCATTGCCCTCAGTTCCATGGTTTATGGACAAAGTATATTCTCCTCACTTACAACAACTTCCCCCTTTCTATGATGCCTATAAGAGATAGAGGACTATATGATTAGTACAGTGGTCCTTCAGCCACTGTCACGTTAAAACACCATATAACTTTTTATCTGCTATACCCCCATAAAATGTTTACTCCTCACACGTATAGGTTCTTTATTCTGTGCCCCGCAGCGTAATTGTCATCGTAAGTTGCTGATTATGAAAATAGTCTACTTCCTGTCCCAGAGCTCGTCCGGATCGAGTTCTTGATGGTCCAGGTCTCACTTCAGTCCGGCATGCCAACAAGCGTACATGTGGAACCTGGTGTTATGTTTTTGGACGATGTCACCAAGGGGCAGCAGGTAGATGAGAAATAGGAGGGAGCCAAGGATAGATCGTGGGTGATTCCAGAGGTAATGGTGCGGAAGAGGGAAGAGAAGCCGTTGCAGATGACTCTGGCTACGGCTGGATAGATAAGAATGGAACCAGGCGAGTGCAGTCCCACCCAGCTGGACAACAGAGGAGAGGCATTGGAGTAGGATGATGTGGTCAACCGTGTCAAAGGCGGCAGACAGGCCGAGAGTGATCAGGAGGGATAGTTTACCACAGTCACATAGGATATCATTTGTGACTTCTTTTTAAAATGAAGATTGATTTTGGAACGGTGACAGTAGCTCCTGAACAAGGACCCCCAAATCTTCAGGTACAGCAGGTGAAGATAAAAAGGAAAAGTAATAAATTTTGTAAATCTGAAATACAAGCAGCAAATACAAGCAGCAAATACTAGAGATACAAGCCCCAAGATTCCTGAGTTTTGGTGAGGGGGGAATTTGAGCACACTGGGAGCGGAGGGGCAGGAACTAGGGCAGAACCATTTCCACTGAGTTTCCGACCCTTTAGGGCAGTGATGAGTAATTTCCCCCAAACATAGTTTAAATAAATAAATAATTGCATTTATATAGCGCCTTTCACAACCTCAGGACGTCCCAAAGCGCTTTACAGCCAATGAAGTGCTTTTGAAGTGTAGTCACTGTTGTAATGTAGGAAACACGGCAGACAATTTGCGCACAGCAAACTCCCACAAACAGCAATGTGATAATAACCAGATAATCTGTTTTTTAGTGATGCTGATTGAGGGATAAATATTGCCTATGACACCGAGTAAAACTCCCCTGCACTTCTTTGAAATAGTGCCAGGGGATCTTTTAGTGAGAGGGCTGACGGGACCTCGGCTTAACGTCTCGTCCGAAAGACGGCACCTCCAACAGTGCAGCACTGGAGTGTCAGCCTAGATTTCTATGCTCAGGTCTCTGAAGTGGGACTTGAACCCACAACTAGCTGTCTGCAGTGGTCATCCACAGAAAACCAGTATTCATAGTTTGACAAGACAGACACTCTGTTAATTTCAGTTTTCAAACCCAAAACCGGAGAAACTCAATATTGCAAAGACAACATATTTGTTTAGATATACAGAGAAAACATTTAACAACCGTAAGTCAGAATATGCTCATAGAAAAGGCACTGATCAAAATGCTTACATTACTGTTAATAGCAACAATAGGGAATACAAAGTGTTAAACTGCTTTTAGTTCTGTAAAACACGGTAACATTTAACAACAGAAAGCAAAACACATATTTAAAGAGACAGTACCGTAGCGCCTCCCGTTCGTGCCTCCAGGGGCGCTAACAGGACGCTATCGGCTTTGCAACTGGGCATGGCGATAGTACCGACACTTGCGAAATCGACGTGGAGGTTGGCGGCGGCAATAGCCAATAGCGCCACAAGCTCCTGCGCCTGGACATCGTGACATCATTGCTGTGCGCATCGACCTGAACATCGGTTCCGCCCCCTGCAGCATCGCTGGGCGAAAACACCGACAGCTGCAGGAGGTGTTGTTCAGGAGGCCGGGAGCTTCGGCGGCGCAAATAAAAGGGGATGTTGGCGCAGGTAGGAGAAAATGGCCTAGAAATTCAGTTGCCTTAGCGCCGCTTTTGAGGCGCTAGAGGGACTAGCGCCAGAGTTATGGCCAGTTTAAAAATTCCCTGGGGCCCTAAATCGGCGTTGCACCGGTAGCGCTGCGTCGGCACCGATGACGTCATCGGTGTGCGCAGCGTCCCGGTTGCCATGCCGACGGGCCCTAGCGCCGAAATTCAGTTGCGGCCGCCTCGCCCGTGGCAGCCGCAACTAAGGCCTAGAAATTCAGTTCGGACGCTATTGCGGCACTAAAGTCGGGCGCTCGTCAAATTTAGCGGCCGCCGGAAAGTGCAGGCGAGCTCGCCGAAATTCAGTAGATTTGGCCAACTTTTTGGCCGAGCGCTGCAAAAGGCGTTGGAACCCTGTGTTCAGGCGCTAATCCGGCGATGCAGCCTGATAACGCCGATTCCGGGCGCAGCGCAGGTGCGATCATGTGGTGAGTGTCAGCAGACACCCTGACGCCGGCCAGCTCTTAAAGGGGGAAGGGTCAACTTTGACTGCAGCCACGCCCTGCATGCTGTAGCCCTGCAACTAGGCCTCAGGACTGGTTGTGTGCCATATCAACGCCTGGAGGTCATGGAGAGGGCCCGTGAAAGAGCCCAGCGGTTCTCTGAGCATGCGCTGGGTGTGCTCCTTCATGGGGTGCGCAAAAGAAGACGGGTCGTGTGCCCGGCTAGTGGCAGGAAGGCTCCCAGGAGCCAGTTCAGGGAGGCGTGGACCAAAATTGCCCGGAGGGTCTCCTCCAACTCCGATGTTCCCAGGAGTGCGGACCAGTGCTGCAAGAAATACAATGACCTATGTCGGCTGGTCAAGGTGAGTACCCTTTCCAATGTCCCCCTCATCCTTGCATGTGCACCTCCCATTAGGGCCAAAGGGACATCCAAGGTCTAATGCCCAGCCCTGCTGCCGCTGCAATGGCACTTGCATGTTAATCAATAGCTCTTTCTGCACTTACCACACTGTGCAAGCTATTCCACCATGGGAGGCCTCACACACAGCTACAGGGCACCACACTGTGCAAGCTATTCCACCATGGGAGGCCTCACACACAGCAACAGGGCACCACACTGTGCAAGCTATTCCACCATGGGAGGCCTCACACACAGCAACAGGGCACCACACTGTGCAAGCTATTCCACCATGGGAGGCCTCACACACAGCAACGGGGCACCACACTGTGCAAGCTATTCCACCATGGGAGGCCTCACACACAGCAACAGGGCACCACACTGTGCAAGCTATTCCACCATGGGAGGCCTCACACACAGCTACAGGGCACCACACTGTGCAAGCTATTCCACCATGGGAGGCCTCACACACAGCAACGGGGCACCACACTGTACTTAGACGCCCTCCTTTCTCTTGCAGGCCAAGCTGGCGAGGAACGCCAGGAGCCTGCGTGTCACTGGTGGAGGCCCTCGCGATTACCAGGAGCTAACAGCTCTGGAAGAGAGGGTGGCCCGACTGCTGCGTCACCCGGTGATTGGGCCTGTGGCGCTTGGCGACGCCGACCCTATACTGGAACCCACTGGTAAGGACAGGACCGGGTGCACCCCTCTCCTTGCCCTCGCGCATCAGATCTACATCCTTCCCCACTGGCCGAAAAATGCGCATAATGCACCAGTGCGGCCTCCCTCGCTGTCGGCCTGTCCTCACTCTAAAGCTACACTTGTGCCTGTAAAGTATGCGCATATACTTGATACAAAAAGGAAGAGACAGCTTGGAAGGGTTTAACTTAGGTCTTTACTTCATACCCACAGGCGGGAACTGAGGGGAGATCAGTACCCGCAGTACTATTTATACCCCTATGGCCAGGAGTGGTACTACGGTATCACTACGCCCTACAAAGTAGTGCTGCCCTGGCCATAGGGTTAAAGTAGCATACATATTACATACACAACATTCCTCCCCTTTTAATTAAAACGTACCCGTGCAATTAAGTCAACAGATGCACCATAACTAGGGCTAATAACATTTGGTAACACAACATACATAACATATTTACATCAGAGTTGTCTACCTATATATATATAAAAAGAAACATGTTATAGATTCAGTCTCTGAGGAGGCCTCCTGTCTCGACTAGGATAACGTCTTTCTCTAGTCGGTCTCGGTGTAGGCGGCGGTACTTCCGTCACCACTTCATCGCTGGAGTCGTCGGTGTCTGATGGCACATCCTGTGCCGTGGAGCTCACTGGAGTGCTGAACTCCTCGCCATCCTGAGACTTCTGTAGCGACGAGCTGGGCCGTGATTCCGCTGGAACAATGTGCTGAGACGTTTGAGGTAGTGAATCAGTTGGGTTTCTGGACTCCACAAGTTGATCAGCATGTCGTCTGATTATGCCGTCCCCTGTCTCCACTGTGTACATCAAAGGTCCCTGGCGGGCCTTTATCGTACCAGACCGCCACTTTTCATTTCTATAATCACGGGCCAACACTTGCTGCCCCACCTCGAAGCTCCGTGTCTGTCTGTCAGGAGCCCTACGAAATACTCGGTTTTCCACATCTCTCCGGATGTTTGGTCTGAGCAATTCGAGGCGAGACCTTAACCTTCTATTAAAGAACATGACGGCGGGGGCCTGGTTGGTCACCGTATGTGCAGCATTACGGTACGCGAATAGGAAATTGTCCACCTTGTGTTGTAGTGGCAACCTTTCCTCCCCCATCGCCTTGATGGCCTTTTTAAAAGTCTGTACAAAGCGCTCTGCCAGCCCATTTGTAGACGGATGATATGGTGCGGACGTATAATGTCGCACTCCATTCCTTTTTAGGAATGCTTGAAATTCTTCTGCCACAAATTGTGGCCCATTGTCCGAACAGACTTGCTCGGGCACCCCATTTCGGGCAAAAATGGTCCTTAAGGCTGCGACCGTCTTTTCGGCTGTCGTTGATGACATCTTTATGACCTCCGGCCATTTTGAGTGGGCGTCCACTACAATAAGGAACATCGCATCCATGAAGGGCCCAGCGAAGTCCACGTGGATCCTTTGCCACGGCGTTGAGGGCCACTCCCACGGATGTAGTGGGGCTTGGGGTGGTACGTTCTGTACCATCTGGCACCCTTGGCATGCTTTTGCTACTTCCTCGATGTCCCTGTCAATGCCGGGCCACCAGACGTAGGCTCTGGCGAGGCTTTTCATTTTGACACCCCCCAGATGACCTTCGTGTAAGTCCCGCAACACTTTATGTTGTAATTTTTGAGGGACCACCACCCTGGCTCCGCACATCAATGTGCCCCGGCATACGGACAACTGGTCCTTCCTTGCCGAAAACGCCAGCAATGATGCGTCACCCTGCGCCGGCCAGCCTTTCACGGTCAATTCGTAAACCCTTGCCAGTGTCGGGTCATTCTGTGTTTCCCGCTCGATACATTGGCTGGTGATGGGCAAGTGTTCCATAACCGCCGTATGATATATTTCCACGGGGTCCTGTACTATCTCTTCGATCTCTGCAGGCAATGGTAGCCGCGACAGGCCATCCGCATTGCCATGCTGTTTGGTACCCTTATATTCGATAAGGTACTGGTGTGCTCCTAAGAACAGTGACCATCTCTGTAGCCTTTGGGCCGTCATCAGGGGCACCCCTTTTGTTGGATTAAATATGGACACCAACGGTTGATGATCCGTCAGTAGTGTGAAACGTTGTCCATGTAGATAGTGGTGGAATTTTTTTACACCCCACACCAGACTGAGGGCCTCCCTGTCGATTTGCGCATAGTTTCTTTCGGCTGTAGTTAACGACCTTGAGGCAAATGCTATTGGCCTCTCCGTCCCATTGGGAAATTTGTGTGACAACACTGCCCCTATACCATACGGGGAGGCGTCACATGCCAACCTCATTGGCATTTTAGGGTCAAAGTGTGCGAGCACTTCCTTTGATGTAATGAGTTGTTTACCCTTTTTAAAAGCAGCCTCACACGCTTCGTCCCAATTCCAGGAGACTCCCTTTTGCAGCAATGAATTTAGTGGATGTAAAATGGACGATAAGTTCGGGAGGAACTTATGGTAATAGTTTATAAGGCCTAAGAATGATCGTAACTGAGATACATTCTCAGGGGGCGGGGCCTTCACTACTGCCTCGATCTTTTCTGGGGACTTATGCAGGCCTTCCTTATCTATAATGTGACCACAGTATGAGATACGTTCCTGGAAAAACTCACATTTCTGCTTGTTCGCCCTGAGTCCGTATTGTTGCAACCGCAGAAGTACTCGCTCCAGGTTAGCGAGGTGGTCGTTATCCGTTTGTCCTGTCACCAGGATGTCATCCAGGTAGCACTGCGTTCCTGGAATGCCCTGTAGGACCTGTTCCATGGTCCTCTGCCATATGGCTGGGGCGGACGCCACACCAAATACCAGGCGATTGTACTGGTACAATCCCTTGTGGGTGTTAATCGTTAGGAGCTTTTTCGAGTCCTGCTCCACCTCCATCTGTAAATAAGCTTGACAAAGGTCAATCTTCGTAAAGTGTCTACCCCCAGCTAACGATGCGAATATGTCCTCTATCCGCGGCAGCGGATACTGTACCGTGTGCAGGACTGGGTTAATAGTTATTTTAAAATCCCCGCAAATGCGAACCTTCTTTGGTTCCCCCGGCGTGTTATTTGCAGATTTCTTTATAACTGGGACGATGGGCGTGGCCCACTCGCTCCACTCAATCTTTGTAAGGACACCTGCACTCTCTAAGGCATCCAGTTCTGCTTCCACAGCTGGCCGGATGGCGTAAGGCACCGGTCTGGCCTTACAAAACTTGGGGTTTGCGTCTTGAGCAATAGTTATTTTTGCTCTAATGTCCTTTAAGGTCCCCAGCCCTTGTTGGAACACCTCTGGCGTTTTTGCCAATAGTTTCGACAGCCTGCTTGTAATGGTTGCATCATCCTTGGTGGTCTCTACTTTTATCTCGTGTATCGACTTCCAGTCGAAATGGATTTTTCTTATCCATTCCCTACCCAAAAGTGGTGGTCCGCCGTTTGGTAGGACGTATAAATAAAGTCCTGGCACTTTTCTGCCATTGTATTTAACTGTTACTTGCATTTTTCCCTTCGGGTAAACTTTTTGTCCCGTATATGTTTTTAATTTGATTTCGGTATCCTTTAAGGGAATGCGTTTGAACAGCCTGTTATAATCTTGTTCATTAATTACTGATAGGGCTGAACCCGTGTCCAGCTCCATATTAACTTCGACGCCTGCTACCTTCATTTTAACCCACATTGTGCTGTGGTCCTCCGTTTTGTCTACACCATATAACTTGAGACATCCCAGACCTTTAGGCTCTGCTTTTGTGCCTTCCTGTGACTCGTCTGAGCTACTGTCAGATATCTTATGTATTTTTGTCCTTGCCTTGGTACTGCTCGGATTGCCCCCACTATTGGGTTTCGTACCCGACCGACAAACTTTCGCTATATGCCCCTTTTTCCCACACTGCCGGCATATTTTATCACGAAACCAACAATTACTTTGGTCGTGGGTGGTTTTGCCACAACGGTAGCATTTACCTTTGTGAAATGTCACCTCATGGGTGTCATAGCCGGTTGTATTTTGTCGTATTTGGGCAGCACCCTGTGCTGCTGCTTCATGTGCCAATGCTATTTCTATCGCCTGATCTAGGCTGAGCTGTTTCTTGGCCAGCAACCGTTTTCGTGTACTCTCATTTAACATGCCACAGACAAATCTGTCTCTGATCGCTTCCGCCAAAAAGGCTCCAAACTGGCAATGTTTGGACAACCGTCTGAGCTCAGCTAAATAGGCTGCCTGCGACTCATCATTCCTTTGGTCGCGTCTGTAAAAGCGGTATCTTTCCGCTATAAATGGTGGCTTAGGGTTTAAATGTTCCTTTAACGTATCAACAATTTGGGCATACGTTTTGTCTGCTGGCTTTTCTGGAGTAAGAAGATTCCTCAGCAGACCGTATGTTTTTGCCCCCATAGAATTTAATAAGGTTGCTGCCTTTTCGTCATCTTTCACCTTGTTTACTATGCAATAAAGCTCATGCCTTTCTACATATGCGTCCCAATCTTCTATGTCGGCAACAAATTCTGACAACCGAGCTTCTTTAGCCATTTTTAAAACGACTGAAGAGGTTTTCCCGCCTTTTTCCACTAGATGGCGCTGTTATTTTTTTTTCTAAGAGAAAAACTTTCCCCCTTTTGTCCACTAGATGGCGCTGTTCATTTTAAACTGCTGAAGAGAAAAACTTTCCCCTTTGTCCACTAGATGGCGCTTTTCCCGCCTTTTCTCCCTCTGCTGTCAACGACGTCTCTCCAGGTTCGTTATTTTTTTTTCTTGCAGCTCCCGTTATTGCCACCGCCGCTATTACAACGACCTTCCCCTCTCGTGGCCCGCTAGTCCTCGTGGCTCCGTTTGTTCCCCAGATCGCCTGCCCGTTCTGGCCCTTGCAGCTCGCGTTCCCCAGGAAGGATTGCAGTTTACCTGACCCTGGGTGGACTTTTGCCCCGTGGCTGGAACGCCCGTTCAGCCTCTTCTCTCAGCTGCCGCAGCCTTCGCTGGAACCTCTCTCTCTCGCTCCGTTGCTGCCGCTCCTCCTGAACTGGGTGGCCTCCTTCGGTCGACGCTGGACTCTGCAGGCTGGTAAGAAGCTTCTCTCCCCGTACTGCTACCGATCCTTTGTTGCACCTTGTACTGGTGAGTTCGAACGTTCCTAGTCGCCAGTGTAAAGTATGCGCATATACTTGATACAAAAAGGAAGAGACAGCTTGGAAGGGTTTAACTTAGGTCTTTACTTCATACCCACAGGCGGGAACTGAGGGGAGATCAGTACCCGCAGTACTATTTATACCCCTATGGCCAGGAGTGGTACTACGGTATCACTACGCCCTACAAAGTAGTGCTGCCCTGGCCATAGGGTTAAAGTAGCATACATATTACATACACAACAGTGCCTTCCTGCTTTCAGCTGGTGAGGAGGAGGTGCTCCCTGAAGCCCACACAGCCAGGCCCTCGGAGGAGGAGGACGTCGAGGAGCAGCAGGAAGGCGCCACCTCGGGGGAACCCTCCTCCGCTCCAGGAGATGGCAATGAAGGGGAGACGTCTGGCGTGCCGGAGAGCCAGGGGGAGGCGGGGGAGGGGAGCCCCGAACCTGGTCCCAGTGGCATGGATGCACGCGGCAAGGCTCCGGCGGCACACCAGCCTTCTGCCCAGAGGGGGGAGGCGGTGGAGGGGAGGGCAGAACCTGGTCCCAGTGGCGTGGCCGCACGCGGCAAGGCTCCGGCGGCACGCCAGCCTTCTGGCCAGAGGGTGGAGGCGCCCTCCAGTCCGGACTCGGACGTCGCCCAGGAGGTGCGCCTCCTGGACGAGATGTCGGCGGCGTCGGAGCGCCGGCACGTCGAAATCATGGAGGTGGTGGCACAGATGCCTCACGCCATCGAAAGCCTCGCTCAAAGTGTGGTGGCTTTCGGCCAATCCCAGGCCAGGGGCCTAGAGCTATTCGCAGCAGCGCACGCCAGGGGGGTGGAGCTCCTTGTGGCAGCGCATGAGAGGGGGGTCGAACAACTCGAGGCAGCGCAGCACGCCAGTCGCCAGCTGAGAGGTGCTGTGCAGACAATGGCACTGCAGATGCGGGGACATGCCGGCGCAGTTGGGGCACTGACTTCTGCCACCCTCGCACTGGCGCGGAGGCGTCGCCAGGCCAGCCGCCGCCCTGCTGCCGCACACCGGTCTGGCGACCAACAGTTTGGCGCGCTTGCTCCCCGGCCAGGCCGGCCGAGTGCACGTGTGTCTGGCGCCCAGCGCGCGCCTGGCATCACCCACCTTGTCCCCATTGGTGCAGGCGAGCCTGCGACTCCCCCAGCCAGGGTGCAAGGAGCTACTGCAGCCAGTGAAGAGGGCCACCCACAGCTGCAGCAGCCACCAGCCGGCCCCTCCCGGGCCCGCCCTCGTGTAGGCCGACCCCCAAGGGCATCTGGCGAGACGCCTTGTCGCCCTGAGGATCCTTCCCCCAGCCTCGCCACAGCCTCACGGCCCAGCTTGAGGCGCAGCAGCAGGACGGGCCGGGGCAAAAGACGGCTGTCGACAGACTCGCCCTCTCGCCACACCGAATAGAGTGTGTTGAGCGAGGGTTTGGGTGATGCGGGGGCTTCTGTTCTGGGGGGCATTATGTGGTTTGGTTTTATGGGGGTCTTTGTGTTGTGGGGGGGGCTTGTTTTTGTTAGGCCAGTGACGAAGGCCATTTGGATGGTGATGTTATGTTAGTCCTCCCCAGGTTTTGGGAGTGACAGAAGTTTGTTACTGTTTTTTGGGGGTCTTCTCTGTTTTGCTCTTCCATGTGGGAAGGGCCCTGAGTTTTTGAAATAAAGATGTTTATTTATTCACCATGTGCAGGTGTCATGTTTCAAGTGGTTGTTGGGTTAACCGGCTGAGGGCTTGCGAAGCGGCTGCGTTCAGTGGGCCAGGCCATTCCCTGACAGGGGGCCTAGAAGTGTCGAGCAATAAGCCCCCGGCGGACGGCCCTTGGACCTTGTCGCTCCCTCCTGGCCTGGTGCTCCTCCTCCTCAGGGTCCTCCTGCTCGTCCTCCTGAGGTGGTGGGGCAATGTCAGGTGGCAGTGCCTGAGTCCTGCGGATAGCCAGGTTGTGGAGCATGCAGCACACCACGACGAACTGGGAGACTCTATCCGGCGAATACTGAAGAGACCCGCCCGAACGATCCAGGCAACGGAACCGTTGCTTGAGGACGCCTATCGTTTGCTCTATTAGGTTCCTTGTGGCTTGATGGCTTTCGTTGTATGCCAGCTCCGCTGGGGTCCTGGGCGCGCGGAGCGGGGTCATGAGCCATCTGCACAAAGGGTAGCCCTTGTCCCCGATAAGCCATCCCCTTGGTGGAGGCTGTGCCTGGAACATATCAGCCACAGTAGTCTGGCGCAGGATAAAGGCATCGTGGCTGCTTCCTGGGAAGCGGGCATTGACAGCTAGGATGCGCTGCCTGTGGTCACACACCAGCTGCACATTTAGGGAATGGTAGCCCTTCCGGTTGCGGTATTGCTCGGCATTGTGGATAGGTGCCCGCATAGCCACATGCGTGCAGTCAATGGCGCCCTGCACCATGGGGAAGGCCGCGATCCTGGCAAATCCGAATGCACGCTGCTCCTGCTTGTGTTGGGTCATGGGGAAGGAGATGAATTGGTGCCTCCTCGCGAAAAGTGCTTCGGTGACCTGTCGGATGCAGCGATGCGCGGCGAACTGGGAGATGTTCGCGATGTCCCCAGCAGCGGCTTGGAAGGAGCCGCTTGCATAAAAGCTGAGAGCCACCGTGACCTTCACTTCCACCGAGAGAGACGCCCTGGACATGAGCTGTGGCTGCAAATCTGCATGAAGCAGCTGGCAGATCTCTTCAACCACCTCCCTTCTGAAGCGCAGCCTCTTAACACAATGCGCCGCAGTCATGGTGAGATATGAGACCTGCTCCCGGTATTGCCTGACTGGGTAAGGCCTACGTTGGCGACGCCTAATGGCCCCTCTGCATCTAGGCATGCCTGGCCCTCTCTCAAAGCGTCTGCGAGCCCTTCGCACAAAATGTAGGAACTGAGGGTTGGCCCCCCATGCAGCCCCCATTACAAAGTTCCAAACAGCAAAATCACAAGGATGCAAATGTCAAAGCACTGGCTAGAAGCCAAAAATACCTCTCCTATGGTGTCCGAAATCAGTAATCTCTGTGCCTTGCTCTCTGTGCAGAAATCCAAACCAGTCAAGTCATTGCAGCGAAATGGCTGGCTTTTATGGGTGAGTGGATGTGCCCTTTAATTAGCGCTCCCCGAATCCCACAGGGCCTCTGTTGAGTTCCATTTCACAGTTCTTAGCAGCGCCACGGCCACATCGGCCGGGCGCCACTGAATTTCCGGTTTGGGGCGCACAAACGGCGTTGCACGACGGAATGACGTCATAAGATGCGCGCGCAGCTGAGCGGGCACTAACACTTTGCGCCGGCGCTAAAGCCCAGCTGAATTTCGGCGTAGGCGCAGATCCGGCGGTGCCCGGGCGCTAAGTGGATAGCGCCGGAAATCTGGCGCTAACGGCTGGCGCAAACAGCTGAATTTCTAGGCCTAAGACTCTGGCAACAGAGTCTTGCATGAGTTTGCGCCGGCGCATTAAAGGCCCCGCGGCGGCCGGCCGCTTTCCCACCGGCCGCCTGCCCGCAGCTCCCTCCCCGGACTTCTCCCCCCCACCCCCCGGAACAGATGCAAGCCCGGCACTTGTCCGAGGTGCCGGGCTCATTTTTAGACAGATTTGCGCGGGCCGCGGCCGGGTGCAGGCAGCTCCTCCTTAACGGAAGGAGGAGGCCTGCACTTCCCGAGCCTGCCGCACCGCATTGGGTGCCGCAGCGCCGGAATTGCGGCGCAAAACGGCAGTTAGCGCCGATTTACCGCCGCAAAGACCCTTCAGTAGCGCCGGCAGCCGTTTGGGCGCGGGCCTGCTGAATTTTTGGCGCGCGCAGGGGGACTTAGCGCCGGCACTAACCTCCGGCGCTAAAGCCCTGGCCAAGCCAAAACCCAATTTCTAGGCCTAGGTTTCAACAACGTTGCAATTGATTTTTTTCGATTGCTCCTGGGCCGCAATCGATCAGCCCGGCACTCTGCTGGAGTGCATGGGGCTGATCGAGCCAGATCACAGCTGCCGTCGGGGACCAGCTAACTGGTCCCAATGCAGAGCCCGCAGCGATAGCCCTTCCCTTTAAGGGAGTGAAGGCGCCTCGGATCACGGCAGCACTCCACGGGACATTGTGTAGCGCTGCAGCACTACCGCCCCGCCTGCGTCCTTTACCGCTCCAGGAAGGAAGTATAGGCCTAGAAATTCGGTTTTGGCGCAGCGAGGGCTTTAGCGCCGGAAGTTAGTGCCGGCGCTAAGTCCCCCTGCGCGCGCCAAAAATTCAGTAGCGCCGCGCCCAAACGGCTGCCGGCGCTACTGAGGGGTCTCATCGCCTCAAAACTGGCGCCACGCGCCGCATTGCGGCGCTATTCCGGCGCTGCGGCGCCCGCTGCGGTGCGGCAGGCTCGGGAAGTGCAGGCCTCCTCCTTCCGTTAAGGAGGAGCTGCCTGCACCCGGCCGCGGCCCGCGATAATCTTTTTAAAAATGAGCCCGGCACCTCGGACAAGTGCCGGGCTTGCTTCTGTTCCGGGGGGGGGGGGCGGGGGGAAGTCCGGGGAGGGAGCTGCGGCCAGGCGGCCGGCGGGAAAGCGGCCGGCCGGCCGCCGCGGGGCCTTTAATGCGCCGGCGCAAAGTTCTGTAAGGCACCTCTGCCAGAACGTTGCTTGCGGCTGCCACGGGCGAGGCGGCCGCAACTCAATTTCCGAGTTCGGGCGGGTTACCATGGCAACCGGGACGCTGCGCACACCGATGACGTCATCGGTGCCGGCGCAGCGCTACCGGCCTAACGCCAATTTAGGGCCCCTGTCAATTTCTAAACTGGCCATAACTTCGGCGCTAGGCCCTCTAGCGCCTCAAAAGCGGCGCTAAGGCCAGTGAATTTCTAGGCCATAATGCTTGATTTGGGTCTCCACTTCCTTCCTGGAGTGCAAACACCAAATTTTGCAAAAGCTAGGATTCATTAGCGCCTGGCGCTAAGTATCCCATCTTTCAAAAGTTAGCGCCCCAAACAAGGCGATGCTGAATTTCTCCCCCAGTACATTTAAAGTACATGCAACACAAAAGAAAATCTGTTAGTCTGTTCCTGCAATCCTGTCTCCTCACAACAATTTCAATCTCTGATATTTCTCACTGTTTTAAACAACCCCTTTCCAATGTTCCCCCTAATTTTTTTTGGGTGCGCGGCCCATTCACGGCTTTACACATGCGCGAAATTTAACATTAGAAAAGCCAGACCCGGGCTGCGCGGGACCGGCAGAGAGCTGCGCCATCATACGGCAACGCAGCTTAGAGGGAACATTGCTCCTCTCCCTCCATCAGAGGCAAGAGCTCCTCAACTCCCTTAAATTCATCCATTTTTAATTTGCATTGCGTGTGATCCAGCGATCTGATTGGCTGATCACACGAGGCTCCTCTAGCATCTTCTAACTCCTGTTTCAATCTCCTG
The DNA here is from genome assembly GCF_052327205.1 of Somniosus microcephalus. Taxonomy (NCBI): domain Eukaryota; kingdom Metazoa; phylum Chordata; class Chondrichthyes; order Squaliformes; family Somniosidae; genus Somniosus; species Somniosus microcephalus. The sequence continues at coordinate 34,120,926 of NC_141008.1, forward strand.
TTCCCTGTTTGTAAAATATCCCACTCCTGCATTTCCTGTTGACTCCCTATCACTTGAGCTATAACAGTGGTAGTTGTCAGTTGTAACTGAGCCAGCGTAACCGTTACATCCTCCAACCTTCGGCGATGTGTCGCCTCACTCTGCGCCTTCTCTTTTAAAACATCATTTACTCTATTTCCACATAGCTGTGCACAAAACTGAGCCGTGTATCCTAACAAACGCCTCGCTGCTTTTAATGTCATCTTTTTCTCATTCACTGATCATTCACAGCTGTCTGGAGCTCCCGTGCAGCCGGCATTAAATAGAAAAAACCCGCATGCGCGGAAATTTGAATGGGCCGCACAGCCGTTAAAGGGGCCGCGCACTCCAAAAAAATTAAAGGGAACATCGTCACCAACCCCTCTATGTGGGTCATCGCTGTCGCATGCGGCTCGTCTGCTTGGTCATTACAGTGGACAACGCCTCTCTACCGGCTACATCAATAAGCTGCTTTTGAAGAGCTTCCCTGACAGTCGTCAAGGTTACTCGAACTACTGGAGGGATAAACCCACCCACCCCCCGCCCCCGCCCCCGGCGAAACAGTTTCCTATCTAAACTAAATTCGGTTTTATACAAGTTCCGGTCATTCTAGGCACTTGGTGTCAGACAATCAGGAGTGTTGCTAGTCAGATCATGCCTCGTTCACTAATATAAGACAGTACGAATCCGACTCCAAATACAGATACAACAAAAATCCGTTTATTGCGTTCGACCAAGTTCAGACACACGCAATATCTTTGACCAGTAGATATACAGAGAAATAAACAATTGACCCAGAAATTCGGGTCTCCACGGGTGAGTACGCACGGGGTACTCACCCGTAAGCCCAATGGAAGTGCCGGTTTTGTGCATGCACTGCGCAGGCGCGGGAAACCGGCACTTCCGTTCCCCTGAAAGAAGGGGTTAAGAGGTGGAACACGTGTGCAGGAGAGGCAGCGCGTGCGCACTGAACTTACGTTTTTTTTGCAGGTTTTCCCGGGAAGGTAAGTCTCCAGAAGTTAGACATGTAAAAAGCAGTCGCAAGGCCTGCTTTTTATAAGGTAAGTGGTGAATTAATTAAAATTAAAACATTTTTTCCACAGGTTTATTATTTTTAAATACTTTAAAGAAAGGTAAGTTTATTTTTAGCCCCGTTAGAAAATAAAATTATTTCTTTCAAAAATTTAAATTATTGTTTAAAATAGTTATTTCATGTAATTTATAGTTTATTTTAAAAATGTGATTTTTAAAAAAATTATTTGAAGATTTAGTGATGTTTTGGGGCTTATAGTATTTATAGGTTTGACAGGTCTTCCTGTCAAACTTATGAATGAAGCATTCCCTGCTACCATTGGCTCTCCATGGCCCACGTGATCCCAGGGGACGCATCAAACTAAATGCGCCCCTGGGATACGCAAGCACTTCGCGCCGGCAGCGGGAGGAGGCCCAGGATCGCAATTCCACGGGGGCCCACAGCTCAACGGCCAGCACGCAAGGTAAGTGCAGGTCGGAGGCTTGCACCCACAGAAGCCTCCGACCCAAATTTCTGGGCCATTATCATCCTGTGTTGCCCTGGTAGACAGGTAACCTTCGTCAATCCTTTCTCTCTCTACAAATTGTTAAGGAAAGCTCAAGATCTTTACCGGTCATCTCTCATGGACACTGTCCTTGCTGATTCATTATGGCATGACAAGTATTATTGTGAACAAGACCCCCAGATGCCAACTTGTTTACCATCTAGGATGTAACTAATCATCCTGAGCTCCTTTGTCCCACTTACATTCTCAAGACTGAATGGCTATCTCGTCTCATAATGTGGCCAGAAAAAAGAAGTCAACAGGCATGAGACAAACATCCTGCGCTTTCAGCAGAAGCTAAACAGCTAAATTGTACCCTGACACATTGAACCCTAAAGCATCCAAGGAATGCTTGAAAAACTTTAACCATTTCATTATTTCTAGCTACAGTACAAATCCACTAGCCATTTATAAGTAAAAAGAAAGCAAAAACCTAAATCATGAGATTAAACCAAATCCTAACCCTACGTATATATGTATATATACAAATAAGATATCTTACAGTGCCTGACTTGGGAGTCCTTGATGGGAGTGTATAAAGAGTGCTTTACTTTGCATCTAACCGGTGCTGAAACTGACTTGGTGGTAATTGATGGGACAGTATGGAGGGAGCTTTATTCTGTATCTAATCTATACTGTCCCTGACCTAGGATTAGACCAAACCTAGAGGGAGCTTTACTCTGCACATTGTACTGTACCTGCCTGGGAGTGCTTGCTGATGACACAGGGTAGAAAGGTGAGAAGGGTTCCACTCCCCAGCAACATGGATGAGCAGAAAAAATGATCAGAAATAAAGCTAATTCTATTTAAAATGAAGATTTTTATTGGAATGGTGAAAGTAGCTCCTGAACAAGGGCCCCAACCTTCCGATACAGCAGCTGAAGAGAAAAAGGAAAAGCAAGAAATATTGTAAATCTAAAATACAAGCAGCAAATGCTAGAGACACAAGCCCCGAGATTCCTGAGCTTTGGGGAGGGAGGAGTTTGAGCAATCTGGGAGAGGAGGGGCAGGAACTCAGGTGAAACCATTTCAACTGGGTTTCCGTATCTTTCTAGCAGTGATGAGAAATTTCCCCCAACCACTCTGCCCGGTCCTCAATTTTGGAGGTAGGACTAGCACTGGGATGTCAGCAGACCAGCAGAGGAGCAACTTCACATAAGGTTCTAATGTTTGGAACTTAGGCCAGACTGCACCACCCCCTCCACACCCCCACCCCGATGAAATACGAGATGGAAGGGAAAACTCACAATGCAAGTCTGTCCCTGCCCCACTTCCAGTGGTGGAGCAAGAATTCTGGTATTTCTGGGTTCTAATGTATGAGAGAGTAGACACGCAACAGCTTCATGTGGGTCACTCCCTCCAAACAATTCTGTTGAACATTAACACTGGTTTAACCTGCTGGCATGTCTGGCTTTATTATAGAAGCTGCGAGGTGCTGGGATCAAAACAACAAACAACTTCAGATACCAGGAATGTCTCAAGAGTATTTCACAGGGCAGAGGGATTAGTGTGCCTTGTGTGGGAGTGAAACAGAAAGTTGGAAAGAACAAAGACTCGATCAAAGATTAGAGGACATGGATGTTTTTGAAAGCAGCTGGTCAGAAGGAGGATTTAGGGGCTGGCTATGTTGACACAAGATGCAAGTTTTGACATTTAAACCTATTTCTGACTGAGAAAGATTGAAAGCTAGTCCTCAGGCACCAGCAGCTCATCTTCAACCTTTCAGAAAGAATGTGATGTTATTTCCCAACCAAGTCAAATCTGTTCAAAAGCTGCATGTCCACATTCTAATGAATGGGGTAGCTGCAATGGGATGGGCTGCAGTCAACACTTAATGAAAGGGTAGAAAATGGGACTCAAAACCCGAGGGGGTAGAAATTGGACCCCTCTGCACTCGTTTTACATCTGGCACAATGAGGCCCAATTTCATGGACCAATGAACTGCCCCCCAAGAACACCTGAAAAATGGCCCACTCACAATTGGGTCAGACCTAATAGAGCTGTTAGATCCCTTACATATACAATTGAGGGGCCGAACGCTTACTTTAGGCACCCTCGCTGGAATCCCGCTGAGGACTCTTCAGCGCCGCTGTGGCCTAAGCGGAGGCTGCCAACGAAAGCCAAGATTTTTTTTTAACTTCTGAAACATTTCTGTGGACGTCCTTCCCCCCTCCGGGACTTACCCGAGAGCCACTGACGGAGAGGCAGGTGACCCGGAATTCGATTCACCAGTCGGGGAGCTGCCTGTGGAGGCACAAATGGCACCAGCAGCTCACCCTGAAGAATTGGATGAGGTCCAAGGTCCAGTTTCGAGCCGCCCTCAGGCTCCCCACCACACCGCCCCCCCCTCCCTCGCCCCAGTGTGGGTGTTCATCGAGGATGCATCGCCACCGAAACAGGGCACCAACAAATTTCTACTGCAAAAACTTGGCTCATTTTTGAGTTAACTCATTAATAGGTCATTGGTGTTTGGGGAATAGCAGTGATAATGAAGGGTTTCATTTTTTTTAGTCAATCTGCTATTTCAGAGGTTAAAAAACCCATCAGTTTGTTTAAGAATCTGCAAACCATGACACTAAGAGGTCTACAGGTAGAGTTTGTATCTTTAAAATACAAAGACAAGTTTCTAATTCTAGGGAATTTAAGTGCAGATGGCAAGGTCAAGGCTTAGGGACACCTGAATATGCGCAGCGGTACTGCTGGAATTTAACTGGCTAAAACCATAAACCACCACTTAAAGCATGATCTTTGATTTTTTTCTTTTGGATGCTGATGGACCTACCTTGTGGTTTCAGCATTTGGTTTGTCTTTTAGTCAGTAATTATTTCCCAGTTTGGATTATCTATGTTCGAACTGTATCGCACCAGAACACACTTAAGGCATGGGAAGGTGACTTACCCATGCTGCATTCAATGAGATCATGGCTGATCATCCAAACCCTAGCACCCGGTCCCTACACCGACAGCCATCCCACCCAAGCCCTATCCCCGTAACCCCATAACCCCACGTATTTAATCCCCCCTAACACTAAGGGCCAATTTTTATCATGGCCAATCAACCTAACCCGCACATCTTTGGACTGTGGGAGGAAACCGGAGCACCCGGAGAAAACCCACGCAAACACGGGGAGAATGTGCAAACTCCACACAGACAGTCACCCGAGGCCGGATTTGAACCCGGGTCCCTGGCGCTGTGAGGCAACAGTGCTAACCACTATGCCACCGTGCTGCCCTTTTGAGGCCAGTAGCTACAGTATTGGTTCCAACCAGGCAGTGCCCCACTTTACATTCCCTGCATCAAACTGGAATTCTCCTGCCCAGGAAAGAGCCCTGCTTGCTCCATGAGGTCTCATGCCTGCACAGAGATCCTCTCCCAGCCGTTAAAATGTAAGGGGGAGAAATTCGGTATCACCCCATTTGGGGCGCAATTATCGGCCGGGCGCAAAGATTAGCGTCCGGCGCTAATTATCACCTCCGACAGCAAACTTGGCTTTTATCGCCCCTGGAGGTGATTGGAGCGCTAAATCAGGCGCTACACAACTCTCTTAAGGCGCTAAGGCCGAGGAGCAAGGCGCTACCTCAGAGGGCGGGCGCAGCGCAGGTGCTGTCAGTTAGCGATTGAACAGACACACTGGCACCGGCCTGTTCTTAAAGGGGAGGGTCGATCTTGCTCTGCAGCCACACCCTGCTCAGTGGAGCCTTGAATCTCGGCCTGGGCAGACCTGTGGCTAAATCTAGCAGCCAGACACTATGGAAAGGGCCAGGGAGCGAGCACAGCGCTTCTGCGAGCGGACTTTGGAGGCTCTGGTTCACGGGGTGGAGTGCAGAAGATCCATTCTGTACCCAGAGACTGGCAGGAGGCCTTTGCCACGCGAGTACAGGAAAGTGTGGAGGGAGGTGGCTCAGAGAGTGTCCTCAAGCAGCATGGTGCCTAGGACCCATGTGCAATGTAGGAAAAAGTTCAACGACCTCACTTGGGTCATCAGAGTGAGTGCCTTTTTTTCAAAACCTCTTCATCCCTCCATCTCCACCTCACTTTATGGCCAGACGGTCTTGAAAGCCCCAATGCCCAACACTCACACAGAATCACACACAGAAACCCCACAGTGCAGATAGAGGCCTTTTCGGCCCATCGAGCCTGCACGGACACATATCCCACCCGATCCCCGTAACCCCTACACCAACACATATCCCACTCTATCCCCGTAACCCCACGTATTTAATCCCCCTAACACTAAGGGTCCATTTATCATAGCCAATCAACCTAACCCGCACATCTTTGGACTGTGGGAGGAAACCGGAGCACCCGGAGAAAACCCACGCAAACACGGGGAGAATGTGCAAACTCCACACAGACAGTCACCCGAGGCCAGATTCGAACCCGGGTCCTTGGCGCTGTGAGGCAACAGTGCTAACCACTATGCCACCGTGCTGCCCTCATCCAACACCTATGGCCCTTTCATGAAACACACACGCACATTCCACACTTTGCATACAGTAAGGGCTATTCAACCATGGGAGGCATTTCAGGCAAGATCATGGCTGCACACAGTAAGGGCTATTCAACCATGGGAGGCATTTCAGGCAAGATCATGGCTGCATATTTACTCAGACGCTGTCCTTTTTCTTGCAGGCCAAGCTGTCTCATAATAGGAGACAGCAGCAACGGACCAGTGGAGGGCAGCCTCACCTTTAAGCCCTCAGCAATCTTGAGCAGCGCGTCCACAGAATTGTGGCAAGCCGGGTGATTGGTCCCATCGCCGCTGGAGACGCCGACCCCGTTCTGGACAGCAATGGTAAGGTCATCACCTTTTTGTCCTCTCTCCTTCCACTTGTCCCTCACAACAGCAGCCTTTGACACTTTCAATCCAAATCACTAAATAGCGGCACTCATGCCTCCTTTGCTGCCACCCTGTCCTCACGCTAAAGCCACTCTTGTACCTCCCTGCTTTCAGATGGTGATTCACCAGGTGAGGAGATGGGCCCTCAAGCTGCCAGTGAGAGTGAAGCTGAAGGCGAGGAGGAAGAGGAAGCCGGTGCCTCAGTGTCACCCTCTACCGAGGCAGCCCATGCCCATACTGGGGATACGCCTTCCCTGGAGGGGAGCAGGGGGGGAATGATCTGATGAAGGTGAAGCTCCAGGACCCAGTGGGCTGCAGCAACGCGAGGGGGGTAGGGAAGCTCGGGGGCCTTCTCCCCGGACGGAGAGTATGGCCTCGAGTCCTGCTGCACTAGACGCAGACGAGGAGCAGGTCCTCGCTGAAATGAGCACCCAGGTGGAGCAAAGGCACACTGAGCTCATGGCTGCAGTGGCAAGGATGCCCGAATCCATTGAATCACTGGCAAGGAGTTGTGGAGCACTTCGCTGTAGCACAGGCGGTTGCCACGCAAATGCTAAGTGCTGCAATGCAGTCAGTGGCTGGTCTCATGCAGACGCAGATTGAGGCCACGTGAGCACTGACTGCTGCCACCCTCGCTGGATCGGGCAAATTTCCCCAGGGCTCTCACCACGCCGCAGCAGGCCAGCAATCTGTGCTCCATCAGATTGCTCCGGATGCTGAAGTGCTGCCCCATGGGAGTGCCAGTGTGTCGGTCGAGCAGGGAGTTGCTGTCCTCTCTCAAGATCACAGCATTCCTGCTGCCACCACTGACACTTCTCCACTGCAGTTGCCACCACCTGTAGGACAGACTGCTGCCGCCCATGCAGAGTTGGAGCAGTCAGCAGCTGGGCCCTCCAGGCCCAGGGCTGGTCCAGGCTGTCCCTCAAGGGCATCTGCAGTCTCAGTTTCTGACACTCAGCAGCCTTCCCCCAGCCTTGCTCCAGCCACTGGGGTCCCATTACGGAGGAGCTGCAGGGTGGGAAGGGGGCAATTTCGCAAGGGAAGCAGATCACCCTCGAAGTGCAAAAAGTAGGAGGTGTGGCAAAATGTCTTTCATTGTTTTATTGAAGGCCGAGGTTCGTGGTCAAATTTTTGTTACTGTTTTGGACATTGTCTCCAGGTTGTGAGAGCCAGTTATGTGAATGACTGTTTTTTTTTGTGTTTCATTCTATTACTTTGTCATGCGGAAATGAGACACAGTTTGTGAAATAAAGAAGTGTCTGTATTCAAAATGTGCATGTTTGGCCTTTGCACTCATTGTTGCCTTGACCGGCTTAGGGGTTGCGGGATGGTTTCATTCAGGTTGTTTAGAAGCCATTCCCTCAGAGGGGGCCTAGAAGCGACTTGCTATGAGCCTTTGATGAACGGCCCTTCCACTTTGTGCCTCCCTCCCGCCTTGGTGCTGCTGATGATCATTCTCCTCATCTTCCTCCTCCTCCTCCTCCTCCTCCTCCGCTGGTGCTCCAATGTCTGCTGGCATTGGCTGGGTCCTGAGGATTGCCAGGTTATGCAGCATGCAGCACACAACAACGAAGTGGGAGACTCGCTCAGGCGAGTACTGCAGGGCTCCTCCAGAATGGTCCAGACAGCGGAACCGTTGCTGATTGTGTGCTCAATGATGTTCCTGGTAGCTTGATGGCTCTCGTTGTATCGTAGCTCAGCAGGGGTGCTGGGCGAACGGAGCGGTGTCATCAGCCAGGTGCACAGAGGATATCCCTTGTCCCCGAGAAGCCAACCTCCTGCGTGATGCGGTGCCTGGAAAAGGTCTGCCACAGAAGTCTGGCGCAGGATGAAGGCATTGTGGCTGCTGCCTGGAAAGTGGTCACAGACCAACTGGACGTTTAAGGAATGGAAGCCCTTCCGGTTGCGGAAATCCTCGGCATTCTCTTGCGGCGCCCGCAAAGCCACATGCGTGCAGTCAATGGCGCCCTGCACCATGGGGAAGCCCGCTATCATCGCAAAGCCCATTGCACGTTCTTGCTGCTTGTCCGGGGTCATGGGGAAAGAGATGTACTCTCGTCTCCATTTAAAGAGGGCATTTGTTACCTGACGGATGCAGCAATGCACCGCGAACAGGGAGATATTGGCAATGTCCCCAGTAGCTGATTGAAATGAGCCGGTGAGAGCCACTGTTATCTTCACTGCCACTGACAGAGATGTCCTGCTCCTCAGTTGAGGCTGCAGATTTGGCTGAAGCAGGTGGCACAGCTCAGTGACCACCTTCTTGCTGAATTGCAGCCTTCGCAAACACTGCTCCTCAGACATATTAATGTAGGAGAACTGTTGGCGAAAAACCCTGGGAGGGTAAGGTCTCCTGTACCGAGGCCTGTTGGCCCTCCTCCGTCTGGCCATGATTGCCACTCTCTCTCTGCACCTCTGTGCCCTCCAAATGTGATGGAGAAGGACGACATTCCCATTCATTGCAGCCCCCATAGTATCTGGCCAATCAAAGTTATGAAGGTCAAGAAGCAAAGTACCTGCAAAGTTATGGTCAGAAGCCAAAACTACCTCAGACAGCGTTGAATCAATGCAGAAGTCTCTCTTTCTCTCTCTGCAAATCTCTCTCTTTCTCTCAGAACGAGTGGTGCAAAAATGGCTACCACACAAAAGCCAGGAAGAGGCTCCCTTTAAATAGCACCCCCCAGCCCCACAGCGACTGGGAAGCATTCCAGTCAACCTGTCGTTGGTAGCGCCAGGCGGAAAGGAGGGGGGCGCCACTGAATTTCCGGTCCGGGGCGCCCCAAGGGCGTTGCACTCTCGAATGACGTCAAGATCTGCGTGCGCAGGAGATCGGGCAGTATTGTTTAGCGCCGCCGCAAAATGTCCGGTCAATTTCGCGAGAGGCGCAGATATCGCCGCGCCGGGGCGCTAGTTGGTTTGCGCCCCACTTAGCGCCCTCTTAAGGCGCTAACGGGTGGCGCTACCAACTGAATTCTCCCCCCATAGTCACCATGATCAAATGGAACATAAATACTGAAGAGGGTGTGGAGAGGGACAACAAGACTGATCCTAAGTGGGTGAGCTGTGAAGATTAGAGAAGCTCAGCCTCTACAATCTAGAGCCAAAGTGGTTAAGAACCTCAACGAACTACATCAAACATTAAATGAGGCTGATGAGGCAAACATGAATATGAACTTTACCATAAATGAGGCTAATAGAACCCAGAGGTCATAAAGTTAAATTAGTGAAAAGTGAATTTTGAACAAATACTTCCAGGATATTAGAATGGTCCTAAAATTCCTGGGTTGAAGAAAGGGTGGAAGTCCGTATTTGCACATGTTTGGGCGCAGGAATTTGGTGTAGGCCTTAGATCCATTGGGTTTCCACATCAAAACTACAATGTCAGAAATGCCAGCAGGTTTCAAGGGGACTGAAGAAGCGCCCACTCTTTCAGTGATTAGAGATATGTAAATAGGGAGCTAGGAAGTGATGGCATCATCAATCACTTCGGCATTGCCATGCACCCTTCTGATTGTCCACCACTATATTACAGGACCTGCTCATCAAAGCCGAAGTGGTTTGTTAAAGGGAAGCTGCTGAAGGTGAGGTAGCTTTAGCAGACATTTGGCAACTTCTTGGAAATTGCCTGCAGGTATCTGCAAGATTCTTGCATCATCGTTTCCAGTCAGTTTTCATCTACACTCTCTCTTATTTCTGTAGAGGCTTGTACTGAAGGGAAGTTAGAGAGCAAGTATCTGAAGGCTGCTGAAGGCCCCAGTAGGAATCCCACTTAATAGGATAGACATCCAGTACCCATCCAGCAGGATGTATAGACCTAGGCAATCTTTCCAAGATCTTTCTCATAAGCTGGGTCTCCGAATACTGTGTAAAGCTTTTTCTAAGGCTCTTGGCAATCATGGCCTTGTCCTGTCCAGCATTTTGCAAAGCAGCTGAGCCTGGGATTTCCGGCAGGGTCCGCGTTCTTAGATGTCAGCCACTGGAAACACTGCTTCACTGCACTTCTGCTGGAAGATTAATGATGCCTCTCAATTCGTACAGTTTTATTTAACTGCAAAAAGGATTCACCAACACATTAAAGTTTTACTTTCTCACGTCATTCCCTCTACCCTTGTCAATCACACATTGCTTTATTCTGTAACATTCAGCACTAAACCCAGCGCTCAATCAGACACTAAAAGAAAGAACTTAATTTAAATAGCATCTTCTCACATCCTCAGGATAAAACTACGCACTTCACAGTATAGAGGAAAGGTTTCACAAACAACAAATGACTGAGTAGATAATCTGTTTTTGGACCTTGCTCCCTCAGTAAACTTGAGCTTATCCAAAATCCCACTGCTCGTTCGCTAACTCGCACCAAGTCCCAGTCACTCTGTGCTTGCTGACCTATATTGGCTCCCAGTTCGGCAACGCCTCTATTTTAAAATTTTCATCCTAGTTTTTAAATGCTTACATGGCCCCTCCCTATCTCTGTAACCTCCTCCAGCCCTACAACACTCCGAGATCTCTGCGTTCCTCCAATTCTGGCCTCTTGCGCGTCCCTGATTTTCACCGCTCCATTGGTGGCCGTGCCTTCAGCTGCCGAAGCCCTCCCTAAAATTACCTCCCTAAACTGCTCCCACTCTCCACCTCTCTCTCCTCCTTTAAAACACTCCTTCAAACCTACTTCTTTGACCAAGCTTTTGGTCACCTGTCCTAATATCTCTTTATACGGCTTGCTGTCAAATTTTCTTTGATAACGCTCCTGTGAAGTGCCTTGGGGCATTTCACTAGGCGCTATAGAAATATTTATATAAAAAAGAAGTTGTTGTTGAAGGAGAAATGTTGGCCAGGACAGCTCCCTGCTGTTGTTCCTATAGTGTAATGGGATTCTTTGCCGCCTGTGTGCTGAAATCCATAGTGGGGCTTGTACACAAAAACTTCTGCCTCAGAGGCAACAGTATACCAGCTCAGCCAAACTGACACTGGGAGTGATAATAGAAAATTCCCCTGGTGTGTTAGGATATAACAGGAGGCTTTACTGGGTCTGTGCCCAGACACACTGGATTACCTTGGCTCAACAAATTGGGCAAGTTGGAGTGCATACCTGTGAGGTGCCATCTCTCAGTTAAACCGAGGCCCCATCTGCCCTCTTAGGTGGATGTAAAAGATCCCGCGGCACTATTTCGAAGAAGAGCAGGGGAGTTCTCCCCGGTGTCCTGGCCAATATTTATCCCTCAACCAGCAACATTAAAAAAACAGATTACCTGGTCATTATCACATTGCTGTTTTTGGCACCTTGCTCTGTTCAAATTTGCTGCCGCATTTCCTACGTTACAACAGTGACTGCACTTCTTGGCTGTAAAGCATTTTTGGATGTCCTGAGGTGAAAAGTGCAATATAAATATAAATGCAAGTCTTGCTTTTTCTTTCTTGAACAGCTGCAGTATGTACAGTTCTAGTGAAAGTTCAACAGGAGTTTATCTCCATCGAACGCTTGAGATAGCTCAATAAAATTCACTTGATAGTGGAGTCAGGCCTCTCTGTCCCACCCAGATATTTTTTATGAGCTGGGAAATCAGGAATTTTATTTTTTCTGATTAGCAACTACATACTTCGCATGGAGTCTGGCAAGAAGTATACAAAGTACCATCTGTTGTAGTCAAAAAGGTTGAGCCAGGCTTCAAGTTGTATGTGATCTTTTCCTTTTGTGAGTTTCCCCGTACAATGGAGACTTTGGTTAAAGCCAACTTTTGGTAATATATATCATGTTATCCTAACTGAATAGTAGCCAGGTTTTTTTGCTGGATTAACTCAATGGCCTAGAAATTCAGTATAGCCACTTTTGGGGCGGTAAAGTCGGGCGGCCGCTAAAGTTTGCGCCCGGCGCAAAGTCGCGCCCCCTTCGCCGATATTCAGTCGCATCGCCCCAAGAGGTTGCTGCTGCGCTAAAACAGGCGATGCACGACTATCTTTAGGCGCTAAGCCGGCAGTGCTGAGCGATACCCCCGAGGCCGGGCGCAGCGCAGGTGCGGCGAGTTCTTGATTGACGGCAGACACTCTGGCGCCGGTCAGCTCTTAAAGGGGGAGGGTGGATTTGTTTGCCTGCCACGCCCTGCACACTGCAGCCCTCAACCTAGGCCTGACCACTTCTGCTTCATCTGCACAACGCCCAGGGCTATGGAGAAGGCCAGGGAGAGAGCGCAACGCTTCAGCGACGGTGACCTGAGGCTGCTGGTTGGCGGAGTGGAGCGCAGGCGCCATGTTCTGTTCCCAGAAGGTGGCAAGAGGCCACTGCCCAGCGCCTACCGGAAAGCCTGGAGGGAGGTCTCCAACAGGGTGTCTTCCAACAGCGTGGTTGCCAGGACTCCTGTGCAATGCCGGAAGAAGTTCAACGACCTCACTCGGGTTGTTAGGGCGAGTACCCTTTCCAGTGTCCTCCTCATCCTTGCATGTGCACCTCACTTTATGGGCAAAGGGACCTGAAAGCCCTAATGGCCAGCCCTCATCCAGCAGCTATGGGACTGGCATGAAAATCACTTGCACATTCAGCACTTTACACACTGTACAAGCTCTTCGACCATGGGAGGCATTGCAGACAAGATCAGGGCTACACACTGTACAAGCTATTCGACCATGGGAGGCAGTGCAGACAAGATCAGGGCTTCACACTGTACTTAGAGGCCGTCCTTTCTCTTGCAGGCCAAGGTGGCGCACAACCGGCGCAACCGAACTGAGACCGGGGGAGGCCGTCCTGACCTCAAAGAGCTCTCCGACCTCGACCAGCATGTGGAGCGCATTATGGCAGGCCGGCTGATTGGCCCCGTCGCCAGTGGACATGCCAACCCTGTTCTGGGCACCAATGGTAAGGGCATCACCTTTTGGACCTCTCTCATTCCACTTGCGCATCAGATCAGCATCCTTTGCCACTGTCCGACCAATGCGGTGAATGGCACCACTCATGCCTCCCTCGCTACCGCCCTGTCCTCACTCTAAAGCTACTCTTGTGCCTTCCTGCTTTCAGATGGTGAATCGCTAGGTGAGGAGGCGGGCCCTCAAGCTGCCACTGTCAGCCCTTCGGAAGACGAGGAGGAGGAAGAGGAAGCCGGCCCATCAGTGCCACCCTCAGCCGCGCCAGCCCATGGCGATGTAGGGGGCACATCTTCCCTGGAGGGGAGCCGGGGGGGAAGGGTCGGAGGAGAGTGAAGCTCCGGGGCCCAGCGGCCTGCAGCAACGCGGGAGGGGTGGGGAAGCTCGGCGGACTTCTCCCCAGAGGGTGAGTGCGGCCTCCAGTCCTGCGACGGTGAGCGCAGAGGAGGTGCGCCTCCTAGAGGAAATGGCCGTCCAGGCTGAGCGCAGGCACACTGAGCTCATGGCTGCAGTGGCAAGGATGCCTGACTCCATAGAGTCTCTGTCAAGGAGTGTGCAGCAATTCGGAGCAGCACAGGCCAGGAGTCTGCAACAATTCAGTGCAGCACAGGCCAGGAGTCTGGAACAATTCAGTGCAGCACAGGCCAGGAGTCTGCAGGACTTCGCGGCAGCACAGTTGGCTTCTAGCCAAGTGCTCAGTCGTGCCGTCCATTCACTGGCTGGTGTCATGCGGACACAGACCAGGGCCACACGGGCACTAACTGCTGCCACCCTCGCTGGATCAGCCAGGCATCGCCAGGGCACTCGCCGCGCAGCAGCAGCCCAGCAGTCTGTTCTTCAGCTGTTTGCTGCGCATGCTGCAGTGCTGGCCCGTGCGAGTGCCAATGTCTCAGGCGACCAGCGAGCACCTGCGATCTGCCAGGTTGCCACCATTCCTGCAGCCGACACTGCCACTCCGCCATTGCAGCTGCCACGAGCTGCTGGACAGACTGCTGCCGCCCAGCCAGAGTTGGAGCAGTCAGCAGCCGGCCACTCCAAGGCCAGAGCTGGTGCAGGCCGACCCCCAAGGGCATCTGCCGTCTCGCCATCTGCCCCTCAGCAGCCTTCCCCCAGCCTTGCTGCAGCCACTGGGCTCCCATTGAGGAGGAGCAGCAGGGCGGGCAGGGGCCAGGCAAGGATGCGCAGGGCAGGGGCCAGGCAAGGATGCGCAAGGCATCGCCCTCGCAGGGCAAAAAGTAGAGGTATGCACAAATGCCTGGTGCTTGTTGTAAGGCCGAGACTGGTGCAGTTGTTTTTGTGTAAGGCTGAGACTGGTGTCTTTCTTTCTTTTTGTAAGGCCGAGACTGGTGTCTTTCTTTCTTTTTGTAAGGCCGAGACTGGTAGTTTTGTGTTTTTGGAGGGGGCTTCTCCACATGAGCATGTAATGTGGGAAGGGCAGAGGTTTTCAATAAATTATTGTTGTTAAATTGCAGTGTGCATGGTTTTTTGGTTAAGTCCTGGTTGCCCTGCTCGGCTGAGGGCTTGTGGAGCGGCTACATTCATCTGCTGACATTGGCACAAGCCATTCCCTGAGAGGGGGCCTAGAACCGACGTTCAATAAGCCGGCGACGGGCGGCCCTTGCACTTTGTGCCTCCCTCCTGTGCTGGTCCTCCTCCTCCTCCTCCTGCTCCTCCTCCTGAGGTGGTCCTCCAATCTCTGGTGGCAGTGCCTGAGTCCTGCGGATAGCCAGGTTGTGCAGCATGCAGCAAACGACCACGAAATGGGAGACTCGCTCCGGCGAATACTGTAGGTCTCCACCGGAACGATCCAGACAGCGGAACCGTTGCTTCAGGACGCCGATTGTTTGTTCGATGATGTTCCTGGTCGCTTGATGGCTCTCGTTGTATCCCTCTTCAGCAGGGGTGCTGGGCGCATGGAGCGGGGTCATCAGCCAGGTACACAAAGGATTGCCTTTGTCCCCGATAAGCCATCCTCGTGGGTGAGGCTGTGCCTGGAACATGTCTGCCACAGAAGTCTGTCGCAGGATGAAGGCATCGTGGCTGCTGCCTGGAAAGCGGGCATTGACAGCTGGGATGAGCGGCCTGTGGTCACACACCAGCTGGACGTTCAGCGAATGGTAGCCCTTCCGGTTGCGGTAATCCTCGGCATTCTCCAGAGGTGCCCGCAAAGCCACATGCGTGCAGTCAATGGCGCCCTGCACCATGGGGAAGCCCGCGAATGCTGCAAAGCCCATTGCACGCTGTTGCTGCTTGGCAAGGGCCATGGAGAAGGAGATGAACTGACGTCTCCTTTTGAAAAGGGCATTGGTCACTTGGCGGATGCAGCAATGCACGGCGAACTGGGAGATGTTGGCAATGTCCCCAGTAGCGGATTGGAAGGAGCCGGTGGCATAGAAGTTGAGAGCCACCGTCACCTTCACTGCCACCGACAGAGACGTCCTGCTCCTCAGCTGTGGCTGCAGATCACCGCCAAGCAGCTGGCAGATCTTTGTGACCACGTCCCTTCTGAATCGCAGCCTCTGAACACACTGCTCGTCAGACATGTTGAGATAGGAGAACTGCTGGCGGTATACCCTGGGTGGGTAAGGCCTCCTTTCCCGACGCCTGTTGCCCCCTCTCCGTCTAGCCAGGGCTGCCACTCTCTCACGGCGTCTGTGAGCCCTTTGGATGTAATTGAGAAAGCCAGCGTTGACACCCATTGCAGCCCCCATAATATGCTGGCAAACAATGAGATGTCAATGAAGGCAAAGACTAGTGGAAAGCTGTGGCCTGAAGCCAGAAGTACCTGTCCGAGTGTTGGGCCAAAGCAGAAAGCTATCTACCTTGGTCTCTCTCCAAAGATCCGTTTCTCAAGAAGGAGTGCTGCGAAATGGCAGCCTTTTATAGTGCAGGAGGAGTGCCCTTTAATTTGCGCCCCGCATCGGCTGAGCACCGTTCCACTCTAACAGTCGCTAGGGGCGCCAGGTGCACAATGGGGCGTCGCCACTGAAGTTCCGGTTGGGGGCGCACAAAGGGCGTTGCACGAGGAAATGACGTCATGATCTGCGCGCGCAGCTGAGCACGCGCAAAGACTTTGCGCCGTCGCTAAATCTCTAGTGAAGTTGGGGCGAGGCGCAGATCGCGCTGCGCCCGGGCGCTAACCGCCTAGCGCCCGACATCTACTCCTCCTAAGGCGCTAACGTCTGGCGCAACCAACTGAATTTCTAGGCCAATACCTTTTCTCCTTGAGTTGACAAGAAATTAAAAGAATGGATGAGGCAGCACTTGTGCACAGACTGTTTGATCAGCCACTGATCTTCAGTTAGATACTACGGCCCCAAAATTCTGGGTCCCTGCTCCAATGCAGGAAGCGAATGACACTGACCCCATCCCCAATGGCAGGAATGAGTAATTTCAATTAAGTGATCCATACCTGTCCCGAAAAATCAGAAAGACACAAGCTGTCTGCTGGATGGAAAAGTCGGAGCAATGCTTGGTCGCTCCACAATGGAAGAGGTACAAGCTCTTGAAGGGCTAAGCAGGTACAAAGCCATGTTTATCCTGTACATCCCAAATGGACACAAGGGCAGTTCCCTAAAGGTAATCAATCCCCTCTGGGATTAATTGCAGGGAAGCATTTTGGGGTCTTTGGAGGACACAACTTGGAACTCATGTAAGCTGTCAGCTGGTGGAGCTTCTGCTAAGCCAAGGGTCGGCCATAAAGCAGACCTCCAACATAGGGGACCAGGCAGAAGACTTGCCTGCCCCCCCGCCCCACCCCGCTGACTTATTACACAGTCAAGCTGAAAATGCCTATCTTATTCAGTCCACTGCACTACTCCTCAAGTAATCATTATTTTTGTTTTGCTTTTCTCTGATACTGCTACAGATTGAGATAAAAACATTTATTGAGAAACCCAGGTGAGGGGGCAAGGTCCATAGTGCAGGACAACACCAGTGCTGAAAAGAGTAGGAAAGAAGATGAGATTCATCTGGAAGTAATGATTAGGTGACGGCATACAAGAAGAGGAAGAGTGAGGAGGTGGTGAGTTCCACAGTTTTGAGGTCCAGGGAAAGAATAAGTTAGAATAGGAAATGATGATAAGTCTTGACTTCAACATAGTGATGGCATAGAAAGGTGGAAGAACATGTAAGGTGGCACATTTGCAGCTCAGAATGACAAAGAAAGGCAAGTTCCGATGAACAATGGGTATAGTATTGATAAAATACAGAGATATAATGAGGGCTGTGACAGAGAGCGAGGCTGGAGACTAGAAGTATGAGAACAATGATCTGCCTTTTCTGGTATCCTGTAGGCTGATAGCAATATCTCTTCCCACTCCTCCCCAATCAAACAATCCACCAAACTGTCTCTGTAACCTCCACCCTTGTAATGGGTAACCTTTCATAGAATCATAGGATGTTACAGTGCAGAAGGAGGCCATTCGACTCATTGTGTCTGTGCTGATTCTTTGAATGAGCTATCCAATTAGTCCCACTCCCCCGTTCTTTCCCCATAGCCCTGCAACTTTTTCCTTTTCAAGTATATATCCAATTCTCATTTGAAAGTTACTATTGAATCTGGCAGTACATTCCAGATCATAACAACTTGCTGCGTAAAACAAATTCTCCTCATCACCCCTCTGGTTCTTTTGCCCTCTGCCATGCCGTAGTAATGAACCTCAGTAGAATGTTCCTACTGCACCAATGCTGCATTTTAATTCCCCACACCTACTACCCTGGCAGCCCTTCTTTTTTTTATTCATCCTCAGGATGTGGGCATCGATGGCAAGCCCAGCATTTATTGCCCATCCCTAATTGCCCTTGAGAAGGTGGTGGTGAACCGCCTTCTTGAACCACTGCAGTCCGTGTGGTGAAGGTACTCCCACAGTGCTGTTAGGGTGGAAGTTCCAGGATTTTGACCCAGCAACGATGAAGGAACGGCGATATACTTCCATGTCAGGATGGTGTGTGGCTTGGAGGGGAACTTGGAGGTGGTGGTGTTCCCATGCGCCTGCTGCCCTTGTCCATAATGGTAGAGGTCACGGCTTTGGGAGGTGCTGTGAAAGAAATCTTGCCAAGTTCTGATTGCAATTGCCAAAATATGGAGTACTTTTGTGTTTTGGGTGCAGCATAAAGAACTGCCAAATGGCTGTGGATTTAAAATTGCAGCCGCTTTTAAAGTGAACATAATCAGTCCAAAACACAGACAGCTCTTTCCCAAAACTGACGTCACTGTAACAGCTATGGAGAAAAGTTGAGTCTCTGTGAAGCCAAACATCATCACCACTTTGATATCAGCAAAAGATATATTTCTTCTTATATTTTACTCTGATAAATTTTGAGGAGTACTTTGAACAGAAAGTATTCTGTGTAGAATTCCCTTCTATTTTGTTTGGAAACTGAACTTGGAACTTTAAAGCAGGAGCAGGACATACACGACTTTCTTTTTGTGGCTTGTGAAGTCCCAGTTCAGCTCATCCCACCTCTCCTGTCTTGGGGATAAATTTTAGTGAAATGCTACAGTAACTTTGAGTATTCTATTGGGCAGGACTGTCCTCCCATGGGCAGTTTCACACCAAAAGTTTTGCTTCATCAGTCAATGTCATTTTATTTCTACAAGTCATGGCTAACTGGTTCTTAGCAACTCCTAATTTTGGAGTTCTAAATGAGGGATCTATACACTCTGCAACACAAATCACTTGTGTCGTTACTGTGAATATCTATCAACTCTGCCACAGCTTCATTTGAGCTGAATCCCCAAATACCCCCGAAGTCCATTGTGTGCTGAACCATTCTGGCTCATTTTTCTACTCCTCTAAAGGTTTTAGCGTTAGCTCCAGATGATGGAAGCAGCATTGTTTAACAAGTGATAGATAGTGCAGGGTGCAGATAAACATGGTCATCTACTCTTACTGTTCTCTCCGATTGCCTGTGAGAATAGAAGAATGATAATCCCAAGCCAGCCTGTTTAACTGGACCTAAAGGAGGTGCTGGGCCACCAGGACCTAAAGAAAGAAGTGTTGTGAAAACATCAGCCTTTTCTGCACAGCTTGCAACAGAGAATCCAGAATCAAGCAAACCAATACCATTTAGGGATGTGATTTATATAAATACCAAAGACACTATGGGGGTGATTTTAACTCCATAGCGAACATGAGCAGAGCCTTTGTGGAGTCATTGGCGCATGAACGCATCACCGCGGAAAGGATGGCTGCATCCGTGGAAAGGATTGCTACCTCCGTGGTAAGGCTGGTTACCGTAGAGGAGAGGATGGCTATGGCCATGGAGGAGCTTAGTCGCCAGGGTATGGAAAACATGGTCATTGTTCAGAATAGAATGACATCTCTTGAGGAGCGATGGGCATCTATTGAACAGACAAACCAGACCTTCATGGAAGTCCTTCTGAGTAGGACTGCCATTGCAGATACGGGTCCCCATGGCCCCCTGACGTGCAGCAAGGTGCTCTCCAGCCACTTCCAGGCGCTGGACCCTTCTGGCCTGTGCAGCTTCAGGTGGGTGAGCAGCAGCCTGGTGCTCCTGCTGCTGCTGCTGTTGCTGGTGCTGCTGTTGTTCCTGGTTCTGCTAGTCACAGAATCACAGAAACCCCACAGTGCAGATAGAGGCCATTTCGGCCCATCGAGCCTGCACCGACACATATCCCACCCGATCCCCGTAACCCCTACACCAACACATATCCCACCCTATCCCCGCGTATTTAATCCCCCTAACACTAAGGGTCAATTTATCATAGCCAATCAACCTAACCCGCACATCTTTGGACTGTGGGAGGAAACCGGAGCACCTGGAGGAAACCCACGCAAACACGGGGAGAATGTGCAAACTCCACACAGACAGTCACCCGAGGCCGGATTCGAACCCGGGTCTCTGGCACTGTGAGGCAACAGTGCTAACCACTATGCCACCGTGCTGCCGCGGCTGGTGCTCAAGCTCCTCTAATGCCCAGATGGGAAGGAAATAAATGGCTCCCATGCTTCTGGTATATACCTCCGTTGAGGAAGCGCTGGGTGAAGGTGACGAGAGGGGTTTCCCAGGAGGTCACACTGGAGATGGGTGTGAGGCTCCAACCTTCCACAGGTGTGGTTAAGCCTTCTAAAAGTTGCTCCAGACCTGAGACCACTAAGTCCTGCCCCCTGCTAATCATGGCTGATCAAATCTCCTCTTTAATGGTTGACCTGCAGTTGATAGTCAGCAATCCAATAGTGCTCCCGCCAGGTTTCACATTCGTGTTTCCCACCAGACGTGTTTCATGTGGGAAAAGGGTTAAATTCACAAGGGCCTTTCAAAACAGGATTATAGAGGCCATTTAGTGGTTGTTAAGGGTCTTAACGACCAGTCCCGCCTGTTGGATGCGGGATGGAGTCGGGACCATCAGACACCACTGAGTTAAAATTGCTCGGAGTCGGGAACCAGGCCGGGGTTCCACCCGCCAGTTTTTGCAATTTTAACCCCCCGCACGCCTCCAAGCCCGCCTCCATGGCTCAATGAAAATCGAACCCTATCTCTCATGGGCATGTTCACTTGTCGTGTCCCGGGTGTGTATCATGTTTCTTATCAATTTGGAGTGAGTAGTACTGCAACTGTATTTCTTAATAGAAATGCTGCAACGGTGGTTACTTCATAGCAGAACAATGAACAATATGTTAAAGGCACTATATAAATGCAAGTTGTTGTTTTATTTCCAGATCTGTTTGTATTCTTCTGATTAGTAATATTTAGTAATAATTTTCAGTTATTCTTAGAACTTTGGTGCCAATTATTAATGTGGGTATCAAGGAGATGATCAGTAATTGTTAAATTACAAAATTTGCATGTAATTCACATTCTGAAAGTTATAAATTAGCAATTGTAAAGAATCAGTTCTGGTCACAGCGACTGGGTCAGCAGAGTAATAAGAGGCCAGTAGGTTAGTCGGGCTGGAAACGGATTGTTAGAACTGACTTCTTGAAATGTTAATTTCTCTGAAAGCCTGATTATACGGCAATTGAAATCTTGATTGGATTGAAATTTTCGAAGAAACCCAATAAAGAATATAGCCCTCTAAACATTACAACACTGACTACACTCCAAAAGTACCTCATTGGCTGTAAAACGCTTTGAGACGTCCGGTGGTCTTGAAAGGCGCTATATAAATGCAAGTCTTTCTTTTTTAAGCTGGCTTCAAATGGATTTCATAAATTATAAGGAATGGCTTTGTCACTAGTAAGTTTAGAAGGTTGAGAGGGGATCTCATCGAACCTATAAAATTCTGTCAGGCCTGGACAGACTAGATGCAGGAAGGATGTTTCTGATGGCCGGGGAGTCCAGAACCAGGGGTCATAGTCTAAGGATAAGGGGTAAGCCATTTAGGACTGAAATGAGGAGGAATTTCTTCACCCAGAGAGTGGTGAACCTGTGGAATTCTCTGCCACAGAGGATTTACAATCTATATTAACGATTTGGAGGAGGGGATCGAGTGTAACATATCAAAGTTTGCAGATGATACTAAGATGGGAGGGAAAGTAGTGAGTGAGGAGGACATAAAAAACCTGCAAGGGGACATCGACAGGCTAAGTAAGTGGGCAGAGATTTGGCAGATGGAATACAATACTGGAAAGTGTGAGGTTATGCACTTTGGCAGGAAAAATCGTAGAGCAAGTTATTATCTTAATGGCAAGAAACTTGAAAGTACTGAAGTACAAAGGGATCTGGGGGTCCTGGTGCACGAAACTCAAAAGGTTAGTATGCAGGTGCAGCAAGTGATTAAGAAGGCCAATGGAATGTTGGCTTTCATTGCTAGGGGGATAGAATATAAAAATAGGGAGGTATTGCTTCAGTTGTACAAGGTATTGGTGAGACCGCACCTGGAATACTGCATACAGTTTTGGTGTCCATACTTAAGAAAAGACATACTTGCTCTTGAGTCAGTACAAAGAAGGTTCACTCGGTTAATCCCGGGGATGAGGGGATGGACATATGAGGAGAGGTTGAGTAGATTGGGACTCTACTCATTGGAGTTCAGAAGAATGAGAGGTGATCTTATTGAAACATATAAGATTGTGAAGGGGTTGGATCGGGTGGATGCGGGGAGGATGGTCCCAATGATGGGTGAAACTACAACTAGGGGGCATAGTCTTAGAATAAGGGGCTGCTCTTTCAAAACTGAGATGAGGAGGAACTACTTCACTCAGAGGGTGGTAGGTCCATGGAATATGCTGCCCCAAAAAGCTGTAGAAGCTACATCATTACATAAATTTAAAACAGAAATAGACAGTTTCCTAGAAGTAAAGGGAATAAAGGGTTATGGGGAACGGGCAGGAATTTGGACATGAGTCTAGGTTCAGATCGGTCATGGCCCTGTGGGTAGCGGAGCGGGCCCAGGGGCCATGTAGCCTGATCCTGCTCCTATTTCGTGTGTCTAATTCTGTTAGATTCAGGAGATGGTTCAGTGATAGTAGATTGGCGGTTAGGATCAGACATGATCTTATTGAATGGCGGAGCAGGCTCGAGGGGCCGATTGGCCTACTCTTGCTCCTATTTCTTATGTTCTTATGTTCATTAAGTATATTCAAGAAAGAGTTAGATATATTTCTTAAGGCTAAAGGGATCAAGGGATATGGGGAGAAGGCAGGGACAGGGTACTGAGTTTGGATGATCAGCCATGATCTCATTGAATGGCGGAGCAGGCTCGAAGGGCCGAATGGCCTACTCCTGGCTCCTATCTTCTATGTTTCTATGTTTCTATTTGCACAGTGAGTGAAATGGTCACAACCAATCCAGGAGATGTCACCTGCTAATCTGGAAGTGACGAAGGCTGAACAGGTCACAGATTGAGATCTTGGGATTTTAATCACCGGGGCTCTGGCGCACTTCAGTGTAGCTTTCATGTTTCAGCAGCATGCTGAGAGCAGAAATCCAGATTATGGAAATGTACCAAATACAAAATTAGGTCAGATGAAGAGTGGGATATTGGGGTTAACCCATGAGGAACATCACCCATGTGCTAAACTGTTTCCTTTTGGTATTTGCTGTATGAATGATGATAAGTGTGAAACAAAGAAAAGCCACTTTTAATTTTTTTATGCAAACTGTCCTTGGATACCTCAAACTGGAGATAGTGTTAATTTATCCAGAACTTAAAAGCCTTAGTTGATCAATTTAATTTTTAATACTGTCACAGTAGTAATGAGCTGATTGTGATCCAGCACAGGTTTGAGGCCATTAATCTGCGCACACTTGAGTTCGCTATCTCAGCCGTGTTATCATAAGATGTCAGGCAGGAGCTAGGTGCTTCCCCAAATTATGGATGCCAAATTAGAGACACGGATCACCTTGGGTTGCTTCACATGTATCTTGCTCACTGATTAATGGATTTCTGTCTGAAGACATCTTTCTCTGTCTCTCCTCTCAGTGAGACATGGAATGCTCAATTGGAGGAAAATTAATCGAAAATATCTTACAAACGAAAGTGTCATTAAGGTACCAAACCAAATATTGTGCACCATTGTGTTTGTATCAATTGTATTTGAATGTTTTAAAATTCAGGGAAATATTAACAATTCACTGCATAAAAGATAATTCAAAACTTATTTTGTTTCAAAAAGTTCACACACCAATTATTCACCAGAATTTTTGCAGGATAACTCCTTGTGTGAGATGTTATATCACCGCATAAGTATTGGATAGATCTTTCCCTTTAAAATTGGTAATCCCCATGTAGTTGGAAGCCATAGAAGTTTACCTCAGAGAAGGAAGCCATTCGGCCCATCATGTCTCTGCTGGTTCTTTGTTAGAACAATCTAAAACTATTCCCACTGCTCTGCACTCTCCCCATAGCCCTATATCTTTCTCTGCTCCAAATATGTATCGATTTTTCCCTTAAAAGATGCAATGCTAAACAACCCTCCATATAAAGAAATGAATCTCTCTCCTCACTGTCTTTGTGGCAATTTTTAATTGATGTCCCCTCCTCACCTACTCCCAAACCAGAGGAAACAGTCATTCGCTATGCACTCGATCAAAACCTTTCATAATAAATTAAAAACCTCTATTAAATCTCCACAGCCTTCGCAACTCCAGTGGGAATAGCCCCAATATCTCTTCAACTATAGTTTAATATCCCTGGCATCATTTTGGGAATCTGCACTCTCTAATAGCCTTTCTAAAATGGGGTGGCTGAAAACTGCACACAGTACTGTAATTGTGACCTAGCCCATGTTTTGTACTAATTTATTATTATTTCTTTACTCTTGTGCTCTATGCCCCTTTTTATAAAACCCAAAATGCCATTGGGCATTTTTTCATAGCTTTCAGGAAATGATCTACTTGAACTCCTAGGCTTTTTATCATCCACAATCTTCAGTGCTTTTCCATTAAATGTATACTCCTATTACTTCCTTTTCTTCCCAAAATGTTTTACCTCACACTGATCCAATTGTATCTGCCATCTGTCTGCCATTCCACTAATCTGTCTACGTCTTCCTGAAATCTTTTATAAAGTCTTCCTCACTGTATGTCTTCTTCTACTTTTGTGTTGTTAGCAAATTTCAAAATTGTGTTCCTTACACCCAAGTCCAAATCATCTATATTTACCAAAAATAAACTGAATGCAGCACTGATCCCATCCCCCTGGGATACATTACTTCCAACCCTTCCCTAATCCAAGATACATCCATTTACCCTAACTCTTTGTTTCTTGTCTGTTAACCAGCTTTCTATTTCCTTTTGTACCATATGCTTGAATTTTTCTGAAAATTCATGAAAATGATAGCTTCAAAAAATTTGTTGGGCCATAACCCTGGGAGTTAAACTAGAATCACACCCGCCACAGAACTTCGCCACTAACCCTGCTGAATTTCTTGGGTCAAGAGGCGTGGATGCCATGAGTGGACATTGAGCACTTTGGGAGGAAATCTGTGGCATTGTTCCCCTCCACCGCCAAGATCCTGGAAACAGTATTGATGGCTGGCCCTCCCAGGGGTGGGGGGCACTTCAGTCTCCTCCTCACCAACAAAATGTTCTGGATCTTGATCTTAAGGGTTCAGGCCATTGAAATTGGTCTGGATGCAAAGGTGGGCCCACTTCTGCCAGCATTGGGAATGTTGGGAACCTGCACCAATGGTAGGCCGAGCCCTCAGCTGCAAGCCTAGGAGCAGGAGGTCCTGACTTAGGGAGCCACCATCACTGGCCCCACCTCCTTTATGTAACTGCCCTTTTAGGGATGCTCCACTCCTACAAGGTCACCTTGAAAGCATCACACAAGGCCCAAAGCTGGCAGAGCCGGGTACTGATGGAGTTTACTGCCAGACTTACAATGGTAATCCACCAGAATGGCCGCACAATTTTGAAGCCTATTAAATTTGTCAGACATGGCTTACCTTTAATTAATCTGTACTGGCTGTACCTGATTAAACCATGTATTTGTGAATGCTCACTAATTTTATCTTGAAGGAGTTTTCCCACAACTGATGTTAGACTAACTGATCTATAGTTACCTGATTTATCCTCTCCCTTCTTGAGAAAGGATGTTACATTGGCTACTCTCCAGTCCCATGGTACAATTTGCATATTTAGTGAGGATTGACAAGTTATGACCAGAGCCTCTGTGAACTCCTCTCCGATATCTTTCAACATCCTAGGCTGCATGTCATCAAGGCTCAGTGACGTATCCACCTCGAGATCTGCCAATTGTTTCAAAATTAATTCCTTTTCTACGGTTGTCCCTATTAATTGTTCCATATCCTCCTCTGGTACATCTATATTCTCACTTCCACCATCAGTTGTAAAAAATTATGCAAAGTATTTATTTAATATCTTTGCTATACCTTCATCCCCCACAATTAGACAGCACCTTCTTCCCTGAGCTGTCCTACCCTCTTTAACTATTCTTTTACATGCTTAGAAAAGCCCTTACTGTTGCATTTTATATTGCCTGCCTGTCTTTTTTAATATTTCCTTTTAATCCTTCTAATCTCCCTTCTTAAGGTATGATTTTATTTAGTATTTTTAGCTCTAATAGCTCACCCACAGATACATCACACAGGTCACCGACGCCATGTTTCACAAGTCAGCCAATTATATTAACTTTGCCGCTGATGAAGCCAGTGTTACTAAGTGGGCGCTCAGCTTTGTGGCTCTGGCTGACTTCCCACAGGTGCAGGGTGTCATCGACTGCACACGTGTGGCCATGAAGACACCCCATCATCACCCAGGAGTGTTTGTGAACCGCAAGGGCTTCCACTCCCTCAATGTGCAGCTCGTCTGCAACCATAAAAAGATCATCATGCATATGTGCACCAGATTCCCTGGCAGCTGTCATGACTCTTTCGTGCTGCGCCAGTCCACCCTCCCTCAGCTCTTTGCACTTCCAAACAGACTTACCGGCTGGCTGCTTGGAGACAATGGCTATCCACTGAAAACGTAGTTGATGACACCTTTGAGGAGGCCAAGCAATGAGGCCGAGGAGCGCTATAATGAAAGCCACATTTAAATCAGATGTGTCATAGAGCAAGCAATCAGCATGATGAAGATGTGGAGGGGGGCCGGGGGTCGGAAAGCCGGAGGTGGGATCGGAGATCAAAGACCTCAATGGGGAGAGATCTGGAGTGGGGGGGAGATCGGAAGGGTCAGGAATGGGTGTCTGATCGCAGGGGTTGGCGAGGCAGGAACACTGGATCCAACAGGTGGAAAGGCACTTGCCTCCTGGATCCAGCAGCCCTTGCCTTCCTTTAGCTGCCGCGGTCCCCGATGCCTGGGACACCCGGCCGCCCAGAGTTAAATTTAAAATGGTGCTTCAAAATGAGGTGCGCAGCCTCCTTATAATATTTAAAGTGCCAATCCACCTCCTGGGAGTGGGTTGGCAGCCCATCCTGCCTCCGTTAAAAGCGGAAGTAGGCCGTTTGGGGTCAGGATTCCGTTTTTTAACACTTTAACCTCCCACCTGACCCCAACCCACCTATTTTTGTGGGTTAAAATTCCCCCCTTTGGCTCTGTTTAATGGAACTTGGCAACTGTATTGCTACCAAAGGAGTTCAGTGAGCTGTGCACTGATTGTTCCAGAGGGGATGAGCACTTTGCTCGCACGGAGGGGTTGGGCTTCCTGGTACCTGTGTGTGCAAAGCACTCTGATTGAACTGTGGCAGCTGTTGTTTCTGCAACCAAGATTCAGAGTCCAGTAAAGCAAGGCTGTCTGCTTTTTGCTCATTTCCCGCTCACCTTGTGCACTCTCTGGGGCGTGGAATGACCTATTGCATGTCCCGGCATGCCGGCCCTGGCCGCAGTCCCCCCTGTGCAGACCTTTCTTTACAAGATGGTATCTGAGACTGCAGTAATGGGCTGCTAACTCGCAATCTCACTGAAAAGTAGAAAAAAAAAGGATTTGAACACAAAAATGTAAAAAAGAATGTTGGTGGCTGCATTCCAGTAATTCATTCTGTTAAGAAAGGATCGCTCTTGCGTAGGGTGAGGTTAGATAGGTGGATTGCTATGCATAATGTGAATCCTTTCTTATCTGGATGTGTTCTCGTCACACTGATGGGCACTGGGTTTGAAAGTTCCTTCTGCAATTGCTCAGCATGTTGCAGCATGCTGCTCCAGGTCACATTTGCAACCTTCACACCTCCCTCTCCCGCCATTACAGTCCCATTTGTCACCACCTCAGTTACAGTTGTAGTGCGCCGTATCCTGATATCCCATAGCCAGTGTGCTGCATTGGTTATGCTCCAAATTGCAACACCTGTCATAATTCCACCAGAAGTCTGATTCACCCTGTGTGAGGTGGAATTTCGACCCAAGTTACTTTAAATTCCCAACTGTATTATCCCTAGTTATGATAAGATCAGAATATCATGTTTCAGTTTGTAGTGAAAACCTCTTGAGAACAGCCTTGTTGACTAGACTGAACACTAATAGTCAGAAATTCACCCAAATTGTTTCCCATTTTGCAAATAGACACCCTTCATTTTTCTGTTTCAAGTTCTACTTTGTGCCCAGGTGGCCTTTGAATACCAACATGTGATGGCCTCATCCATGCCTTTGTTAACTCTAGACTTGACTATTCCAACACACTCCTGGCCAGCCTCCCACCTTCTACCCTTCATAAGCTTGAGTTGATCCAAAACTCTGCTGGCCATGTCCTAACTCGCACCAAGTCCCGTTCACCTATCACCCCTGTTCTTAATGACCTACATGGACTCCCGGTTAAGCAACGCTTCAATTTTAAAATTTTCATCCTTTTTTTTTTTTAAATGCCTCCAATGGCCTCTCCCCTCACTATCTCTGTAACCTCCTCCAGCCCTACAACTCTCCAAGATATCTGCATTCCTCTAATTCTGGCCTCTTGAGCATTCCCGATTTTAATCGCTCCACCATCGGCGGCCGTGCCTTCAGCTGCCACGGCCCTAAGCTCTGGAAATGCCTCCCAAAACCTCTCCGCCTCTCTACCTTTCTCCTCCTTTAAGATGCTCCTTAAAATCTACCACTTTGACCAAGTTTTTAGTCACCTGCCATAATATCTCCTTATGTGGCTCAGTGTCAAATTTTGCTTGATAATGCTCCTGTGAAGCGACTTGGGACATTTTACTACGTTAAAGGTGCTATATAAATACAAATTGTTGTTGTTTATAAAGACTCAAGTGGAATTTCACCAAATTACTTATAGAAATCCAAGTAGGCTATTTAGACTGGATATGCCTCATCAGCCAATATCGTTATCTCCTCAAAGAACTATGACATATTAGTGAGACATGGCCTATGGCTTCTAAGTCTCTGCTGACCATTTCTTTTTGGTTGCAATGCTCTTTACATGAGCATTTATAATATCCTGTAAAATATTCTTTGATGCTTGCCGTACCATCTGCATTAGGTTCACTGATGTTTTATTGGTTCCTAAGCTAGAATGCATGGCTCTGGATGCATTTACAGTCTCCATTTGTGCAGTCTGAGGTTTAGTTTGTACTGTCGTGGAGTCTCTTAGTGTGACAATGGTGTATGTAAAGACTGAGTGTGTCACTGTCCATTAGTTTTGGAAAAGGTGTCTGCTCCTCACCTTTAATCTAATGTGATTTGCTGCATCTTTGTACAAAGCCATTGAACACTCAACAACCCTCAACACTTACATTACTCCTCCTGTAAACAAGCATCTTGGGATAGGGAGAGTGTTGTGTATGTGCCTTTAAGAGAAGAACTGATTCTATACTGCAGTACCGGCAGTGACCACCCCTGTATATAAAGCCATAGCAGGCTTCTGTATTTCAGTCTTAAGTTACCCTCTGTTCAAGTAAATACCTGTTTTATTGTTCTCCTGCAGTCCGTGTATTATTTATACTCGGACACTACACTGGCGACGGGCAGGTTTGAACTCACCTGCAGTACTGCATCACCTCACGGGGATCTTTTCCCTGAAGAGAAGCTTCTTGGAGGTCGAAGTCAGAACGGCGGGCGTCGACCACGGGCAACCGCCCAGGTATCCATCGGAGAGTTGCAGGGGAGGCTGTGGAGAGCTGGGCCTGGCTCCCCAGTTGAGGTGTTCCAGCAAGTCGTGCTGGTAGCAGGTAGTGCGCTGACCCTTCCGGACTGCGGCGGGCTCGGGCTCGATCGAGCGGCTCTGCAAAGGGGCCGTGCAGCGTCGTCGGGAGGAAGAGAGAGAGAGAGGCTGGAGCACACAGGGCGCGGTCAGTGCTCAAGAACAGGGCAGCGTGGAGAGGATAGAATGCGGGGAAGGAAAAGTGATACGCGCCGAAGCCACGGGTCGCCGCCATTACCCTGTAGAATGCTAGGAGCAGCGTGGCAGCAAGGGGAAGAAGGAAAAGCGTGGGAGGCGCCATTTTATTACATTGGGGAAGAAGGAAAAGCGTGGGAGGTGCCATTTTATTCCATTGGGGAAGAAGAAAAAGCGCGGGAGGCGCCATTTTAAATCACTCAAGATGCCAAAGAGTGGCAGTATCACTGCTTTCGACAACGAGGTAGAAGACTGGACCACGTATGTGGAAAGAATTGAAGTGTACTGCAAGGCAAATGAGGTGGCCGATGGAAAGAAGGCATCGGTATTATTAAATTTGATGGGCGCGAGAACGTATGGCCTATTGCGGAATTTAATTACCCCAGCTAAACCAATGGAGAAAAAGTTTTGAAGAGATTGTTAATATCTAACAGGAACACCTAAACCCTACACTGCTGCTGATAGCAGAAAGATTCAAGTTCCATAAAAGAAACCATCACAAAGATGAGAGCAATGCTGACTATCTTACGGAACTACGCAAGTTATCGAAGCACTGCCAGTTCGGAGCAGGTCTGGCAGACACCTTACGGGATAAGTTTGTCTGCGGGCTCCAGAGTGAAGGAACCCAGAAACGACTACTTTCGGAAAAGGACCTGACGCTAGAACAGGCTTTCAGTGTGGCAGTATCCTACGAAGCAGCAGCACGGGGAGCTGCAGAAATACAACAGAAACCACAGGAATACAGCGCTAACAAAATGGCGTATGGAGCAGAAAAGTGCTATCGCTGCGGCAGAACAACCCATGATCAGAAGGACTGCTGGGTTAAGGACAAAGTATGCAGGCAATGTGGGAAAATGGGACACATAGCAAGAGTCTGCAGGTCGGGAAAGAAAACCAACACTACAAGAACTACTAAGGAAAAGTACAAGAAAGTAAAGAAATTGACAGACAGTAGTTCGGAAGATCAGGAGAGTGATAAGGACTCCGGGAGCAGGAGACTAAGTTGTCTAAAGTTACACAACGTGATCGCAAAGGAGGATCACCGAACCATTTGGGTCACCCTCATGATAGCAGGGTCCCCAGTAAAGATGGAATTGGACACAGGGTCAGCCCTAACTGTCATGAATCGACGAGACTATGAGCGGCTATTCTCACACATACCCTTGAAGGACACGTCCATTGTATTGAAGACATACACGGGGCAAAAAGTCTACCCCAGAGGAAAAATAAGGGTGCCAGTTGAATACAATGGCAAGGAAACACAGAAACTGTATCTATATATACTACCAGATGGAGGACCACCATTATTGGGACGTGAATGGATTGGCATTCCATTCAGACGCTAACTGTGACTGATAAAAAGGATGATGACGTCACACCTGGACGACTGTCAAAAATTCTAACTGACGCGAAAGAGGTGTTCCAACAAGGACTTGGGACTCTAAAAGGAGTAATGGCAACGATAAAAATCGAAGATAACGCAAACCCAAAATTTTTAAGGCGATCCGCCCAGCCATTGAAGCAGAGCTGGAGAGTCTGGAGCGTTCGGGTGTGCTGTCCAAGGTGGACTGGAGTGAGTGGGCCACACCCATCGTTCCTGTAATGAAGAAATCATTGAGCAGCACGCCTGGGGAACCAAAGAAGGTTCGCATCTGTGGGGACTTCAAGGTAACTGTGAACCCAGTCCTGCACACAGTACAATATCCACTTCCACGGATAGAAGATATTTTCGCCTCACTATCTGGAGGGAAACGCTTTACAAAGATTGATCTGGCCCAAGTGTATCTACAAATGGAGGTGGAAGAAGCGTCTAGGAAATACCTCACGATAAACACTCACAAAGGCCTTTACCAGTACAATCGACTGGTATTCGGGGTAGCATCAGCCCTGGCTATTTGGCATAGGGCGATGGAACAAGTCCTGCAAGGGATCCCGGGGACCCAATGTTATTTGGACGACATCTTGGTTACGGGCGAAAATGACAGTGAACACCTTGCCAACCTGGAACAGGTGCTCACGAGATTACAGGAATATGGGCTACGAGCCAACCGCCCCAAATGCGAGTTCTTCAGGAGACAAATCTCGTATTATGGCCACATGATTGATGAGGAAGGGTTGCATAAGTCGCCGGACAAGATTGAGGCTGTAGTCAAGGCTCCAGCACCGGAAAATGTGTCGCAACTGAGGTCGTTCCTCAGGTTGGTGAACTACTACCATAAGTTCTTGCCGAATTTATCCACAATTCTGCACCCACTGAATGCCCTACTGCAAACTGGAGTAACATGGAAATGGAGTGATGAGTGTAAGCGTGCCTTTCAGAAATGTAAATGCCTAATCACTTCAAAAGAAGTATTGGCCCACTACAATCCAACACTACTGATTCGGTTAGCATGTGATGCGTCTCCCTACGGCATCGGTGCGGTGCTGTCACATAAATTCCCTGACGGTTCAGAGAGGCCAATAGCCTTTGTGTCGCGCTCGTTAACCTCAGCCGAGCGTAACTACGCCCAGATTGACAGGGAGGCCCTCAGCCTGGTGTGGGGGGTGAAGAAGTTCAATCACTATCTGCACGGACAGAAATTCACCCTACTGACTGATCATCAGCCCCTGGTCTCCATTTTTAACCCAAAGAAGGGCGTTCCGGTGATGACGGCTGCAAAGATGGTCACTTTTTCTAGGCGCACATCAGTACGACATAGAGTACAAGGGTACAAAACAACATGGAAACGCTGATGGGCTGTCGCGCCTACCGTTGCCTACGGTAGAGGAAGCACCTGCAGTGGACCCTGTTGAGATATTCCATGCAACCATGGTCGAATGTCTACCTGTTACAAACTCAAGTATAGAGAAGGAAACCCGAAATGACTCGACACTCTCTCGGGTCTATGATTTGACGGTGAAGGGATGGCCAGCACATGGCGACTCACTGTTGCCAGCATTCTCGCCAAGGAGAGAACAGCTGTCAGTGTGCCGGGGGACCTTGATGTGTGGATCCCGAGTGGTAATTCCACCCAAGTTGAGAGATAGAGTGCTCAATGAGCTTCATGAGGGTCATCTGGGAGGGGTAAAAATGAAGAGCCTAGCCAGGGCGTTTGTGTGGTGGCCGGGAATCGATAAAGAAATCGAGGATATGACCAAGAGATGCACAGGATGCCAGAAGGTCCAAAACGCTCCACCACAGGCACCACTACATCCATGGGAGTGGCCCTCATCTCCATGGCAATGGGTACACATTGATTTTGCTGGTCCATTTATGGACTCAATGTTCCTAATCGCTGTGGACGCCCATTCGAAATGGCCAGAGGTCATCAAAATGTCCTCCACCACCACGGAGAAAACTATTGCAGTCCTACGGACCATCTTCGCCAGGAATGGCTTGCCAGAACAGATTTGCTCCGACAATGGGCCACAGTTTGTGTCAGAGGATTTCCGGAGGTTTCTGAGGAATAATGGGGTGAAGCATTACACATCTGCCCCATATCATCCAGCCACAAATGGATTGGCTGAGAGGTTTGTTCAGACCTTTAAAAAGGCCATAAAGGCAATGCATAATGACGACATACCACTACAACACAAGGTGGATAATTTCTTGTTTGCTTACCGGAATGCGACACATGCAGTCACCAACCAAGCTCCAGCCATAATGTTCTTCAACCGAAGGCTAAGATGTCGCCTGGATTTGCTCAAACCAAACATAAGACGAGATGTTGAGGATAAGCAATTCCAGCACATAAATGAGAAGCTAACCAGGAGCTTCAAGATAGGGCAACCAGTCTTGGCCCGCGACTACCGAACAGAAAAATGGCAGCCAGGAACGATATGCACACAGCAGGGACCACTAATGTACACAGTGGACATTGGAGAGAGCATCGTGAGACGCCATGCTGACCAGATTCTAGAGTCACAGGAACAAGCCATACCCATACCACGAGCAAGTGCACCTGGTAATCAACCCGAAGTACAGATTGTGTCTACCTCAGAAGCAGTGGTATTGGAAGCTGATGAACCAACCAATGACAATGAGCCAGAATCAACTCCGCCACAAGAACAGGATACTCGAGAAAGGCGCTATCCAGTCAGGATCAGGAAGCCTCCTCAAAGACTGAACTTATAAATGATTATTTCAGTTGATGTATATAGTACAGAGAAAATTGTAATTGTAATTAGTTATTATTTAGTTGTTAAATGAATGTTATGTACTGTTTATCTAAAAGGGGAGGAATTGTTGTGTATGTGCCTTTAAGAGAAGAACTGATTCTATACTGCAGTACCGGCAGTGACCACCCCTGTATATAAAGCCATAGCAGGCTTCTGTATTTCAGTCTTAAGTTATCCTCTGTTCAAGTAAATACCTGTTTTATTGTTCTCCTGCAGTCCATGTATTATTTATACTCGGACATTACAGAGAGGATAGAAGTGAAGGAATTTAGGAATAAGAGAAGGGAGCCAGAAGGCACAGTTTAGGAAGAGATAGGGTTTTAGGAGCTTTTTAAAGGAAGGATAAAATGATTTTGAAAGAGAATTCCAGAAAATAGGGTGGCTGAAAGATCAACTGCTGATAATGGAGCAGAGATGGCAGGGGATAAGTAGTCTTCTGGAGTCAGAGGAGTAGAGAGAGGAGGGAATAAACAGTAATCCGGAGTCAGAGGGGGCAGGATGGGACATGTGGCTAGAGGTGTGTCTGGTAGGATGGCGTTTGCAGAAGGTTTTTAAAGTGAGAAGGAGAATTATGAAATAAACTCCTTGGAGCACAGGGAGCCAAAGAAACCCAACAAGGACAGGGACAATTAGTGTGCAGGGCATTGTGTGGGAAAGAACTCAGGCCGCATCTTCTAGTTCAGCTGCATTTTGTCGGGTTGGAGGCCCTGGTGAGTTGAGCATTTGAAAAATCGATAAAGACAAGGGCTTTAGCAATTCATCACAGTCTCTGAGTAAAATCCAGACCTTTGTTGCCGGTGTGCTACACCTCCACAGTCATTGTATTCATTGCATCTCAACATATGAAGAAATGATGGCTGGATTCCATGTACGCCTCTGTGCTGAGAACATTTTGGAATTACACAATGTAAGTTGCCCTACCAACCCAAATGCTTTGCTTATCTAAGTATCTTACACCACCTTCGTAGGAAACTCCTTACTTACTGGAAATTAAATCTTGGTTCAAAGGGTCAACATTTTCATGTGATCACTCAACACAATTTAAATCAAGAGCTGAAATGCCAATTGTCAGCCCCTGGATCTGGAAGGTTGCAGGCTACAACTTGATCGTGCCATCTCTGTAAAGGTGGGTAAATGCATTTGGATGAGTTACTTTAAAACGGGTTCAATTGGAAAGTAAGTTATGCCAACTATCTAAAGACAGCACCAATCTATACCTTGTTTGATGAACCCCCTTCTTTGCTGTTGGGTTTGTAGCAGTATTGTTTTGTAATGATTGCAGTTTATAAAGATTAGTCCTTCCCAGCTGTACATAACAGTAGGCAGATGAGAACACAGCTTGAGAGTGTAGGATATACATTGTTCTGCTGGTGAGGGGACAGGCAATATTCACTGGCAAATGTTTTATTGGTGCCAAGTAAGCTGAACTGAATTGAGGAATAACTTTGACAAACAGGAGAATGAGAAACATTGCAGGGTATAACATATTTAGAAAAGATAGAGAGGGAAAAAGGGGAGGTGGAGTAGTTGTACTTATTAGGGATAACATAATGGCAGTAGAAAAAAGTGATGCAGCTATCAGCAAGACAGAAATAGAATCCATATGGATAGAGATAAAAGATAATAAAGGAGCAATCACACTAATAGGGGTAGTCTACAGACCACCTAATAGTGGAAGGGAGGTGCAGGAAGAAGTATGCAGACAAATTAGGGAAATGAGTAAAAAACACAGAATAAGAATTATGGTGGGATTTCAACTACCCTGAAATTAATTGGACAGAAGAGGTAGGTAAAGGGGTTAAGGGAATGGAGTTCCTACAAAGTGTGCAGGACTCCTTTCTAACCCAAAATGTAAAAAGCCCAACAAGGGAGGATTCGCTAATGGATCTAGTAATGGGGAATGAACCAGGACAGATAAGAGAAGTAAAAGTAGGGGAATATCTAGGCAGTAGTGACCATAATATTTTACACTTTAAGATGATAATTGAGAAGGACTTAAGTGTGATGAAAACCAGGGTAATAGATTGGAGAAAAGCTGATTTTGAGGGGCTGAGAATAAAACTTGGGAAAATTAAATTGGCGACAATATATAGGGGGATAGTCAATACTGAGGAGGACTGCAACAAATTACAGGAGGACATTAATAAACTTGTAGAATGGGCATATAATTGGCAAATTAAATTCACCATAAATGTGAGGTATTACATTTTGGTAGGAAGAATAGGGAGGTCACTTATTACTTGGAGGTGTAGTGTATGTACCCGTCTATCTTTAAGGGAACTATTGAATGTAACCGTTCACCTTTAAGGGAACTACTTTAGGTGTGGCACTATTTGTTTGGCTTCTGTATACTGTAATACCGATAGTGACCACACCAGTATATAAGTGTTGTGGCAGGGTTGCTGGGGCAGATTCGCCCGGACCTTCGAATAGTAAAGACCTGTTTGTTTGTTACTTCTGAAGTCTGTGTATTTATTAACTGCACAACCCACAGACTTTACAGTGGCGACGAGTCCGATCGTACCCTGCGGCAAGATTACCAAAGCAAGAAGAGCGTCGAAGAGAGGCAACCGCCCTCGTCGTGCTGCTGGAAGAAAACACGAGGCTGCAGCAGGAGAAAGGTGGAAGACTTTAGCAACAAAAGCTTCCATTAGCAACAGGCACTGACTACCCTTCTACCACGGGGCGGAGTGAGCCGATCAGCTGGAAACAAGGCGGCCGAAGAGACTGTGAGTAGGGGAAGGTGTAGAAGTATCCGGAGGATAAGGGCAGAGCACTCAACCTCGGTCGAGGGGGAGCTGAGCCGGTCAGAAGTCGGGTCCAACGGCGTCGGGTGACAGCCGGACCGCGATCGGCGGGAAAAGCCGGGCAGCGACCGCAGCCATGAAGCGCTGAGACTGGGAGTAGGCGCGGGAAGAGAAACCCAGCCGCAGCCGGGGAGGGAAACACCGGTCTGCGAGAGGGCTGGGAGGCGAACAGGAACCGTGCGGGTGGGAGAGAGAGACAGAGCCGAGCAAGGGGAGAGAGACTGAGCGAGAGCCAGTCCAGCGGCTGAGCTGTCCTCCACCAACGGGGTACCCAGAGCCGGTAGAACCGAACGTGCGGGAGAGGGAGAGACAGAGCCGAGCAAGGGGAGAGAGACTGTGCGAGAGCCAGTCCAGCGGCTGAACTGTTCTCCACCAACGGGGTACCCAGGGCCGGTAGCACCGAACGTGCGGGAGAGAGAGCGACAGAGCCGGGTACGGAGAGAGAGACTGCGCGAGAGCCAGTCCAGCGGCTGCACTGTCCTCCGTTAACGGGGTGTACCCAGCGCCGGTAGAGCCGTGCGGGCAGGAGGAAAAGACAGAGCCGAGTAAGGGGAGCTGTGCGGAAGCCAGCCAGCGGCTGAACCTGTCCGCTGTGGGGGAAGCGTACCCCTTCCACCGGGAAGAAACGCGGGAAGCCGCCATTAGGCGGAGAAGACGCCAGAAGCGGGAAACCGCCATTGAAGTGGGCGGGGCGAGAAAGGAAGAGCGGGAAACCGCCATTTTCGCGGGAAAACCGCCATCTTAACTGACATACCGCCATTGAAGTGGGCGGGGAGAGAAGGAAAGAGCGGGAAACCGCCGATTTCGCGGGAAACCCGCCATCTTAGAAATAAACAAATAAATAAGAATACTAAAGAAATACTGGTGCTGCTCCCAAGGGAAGAAAGATGCCTAAGTGAGGGAATATTAACGACTTTAATTCTGAAATAGAAGACTGGGCCACGTACGTGGAACGCATAGAGATCTATTGCGAAGCCAACAAAATAGAGGAAGACGACAAGGCGATAACATTGCTAAACTCGATGGGGGCAAAAACATACGGGCTCTTGAAGCATCTAATAGCACCAAATAAACCAGCGGATCAGACCTTCGAAGAGATTGTGGCTGTGCTGAAGGACCACTTGAACCCCACACCGCTGATGCTGGCTGAACGATTCAAGTTCTACGCAAGAACGCAGAGGAAAGACGAAAGCAATGCGGAATACTTTGTCGAACTGCATAGGCTGGCGAAATACTGCCAGTTCAGAGGGAATCTGACAGAAGCGCTGCGGGACAAGTTCGTATGCGGATTGTCCAAAGAAGGGACGCAGAAGCGACTACTGGAAGAGAACGACCTCACACTGGACAGGGCTGTCCTTATAGCTGCATCGCACGAAGCCGCAGCGAAAGGAACGGCGGAAATGCAACTAAAGGCGGCGGCACTCGGGGTGGACCAAATTACTTCAAGCACAACAAAATGCTACCGTTGTGGGAAGACAACGCATGACCAGAATCAATGCTGGTTTAAGAACCAAGAGTGTAGGAAATGTGGCAAACTGGGTCACATCGCGGAGGTATGCCGGTCCGGGAAAAAGACCAACAATCAAAGGAAGCCACCACAAGAAAAGTACAACAAGGTACACAAGGTGGCTGAGAAGAGTTCAGACGAACAGAATTCAGACTCAGACCCAAACAACCAGGAGCTGGGTAGTCTGAGAATCCACAATGTGGGTAAAGAAACGGATCTACAGACCATCTGGGTCATACTAAAAATAGCTGGAGTCCAAGTAAGAATGGAGCTGGACATTGGATCAGCTCTATCAGTCATCAACCGAAGGGACTACCACCGGCTATTCTCTCACATACCTTTAAGAAATACCAAGTTCGTATTACAGACATACACGGGGCATAACGTATACCCCGTGGGGAAAATAAGAGTCAAGGTGAGAGATAGGGGTAAAGAACACCCAAGAATGAACTTGTACGTATTACCTGAGGGAGGACCACCACTTCTAGGACGGGAGTGGATTAAGAAAATAGACATGGAATGGCATTACCTAAAAGCCATAATGAGGGAGGACTCGGTGCAAGCTATTAGCTCAGATTCTGAAATGGATGATGATAAGACCAATTCGAATATGGAAGACAAGGCAAAAAGGGACTTGCCGATGATGGGGAAGAAAACAAAGACATGCAGAAGGACTTATGGTACCAAGAAGAATAAAGCTGCAGAGCAGAACTTCAGGTTGACAGAGAATTCTGAGCCTGTTCAAGCAAAGGATTCATCCACGACGGAAGAACACCGAGCTCGGACGCAAACTTATGTCAAAGTACGACAACAATTAGAACAGTTGAGTGACCATCTCGTACAAGAGATGAAAAAGATGGAAAAGTTCTGGGACACCGAATGGGAGAACCTGGAAAGACAACAGAGACAGCTAGCTCAAGCAGTGAGCGACCATAGAGCCATCGTGGCCAAATACCAATCACATTCCCCTGATGCTGTTCAGGAACTAGAATATTTACAGAACGAACCAAAGGAAGAGGAATCTTCAGGAAGCCAGGATTTTATTCCAGTTCTTCTCTACGACTCCTTACAAGCAGAGTGTGAGAAGTTGAAAGAACAGTATGAACAGGCCCAGGCTACAATTCTGGAGGGGGTTAACTCGGCAGCCTCCGAAAAGCTAGTTTCAGTAGAAGCATATGAACAACTAAAGGTTGAACATGAGCAAGAAGTCCAAAGGCTGCAGGAAATTCTTGATGAGCTCAAGGCCAAGACAGACTCATCGGTAGAAGTTCCATCCATAGATGAGAAATTAGAGGTGAAAAACATGGCAGAGCATGAAAGACAGGATGTCCAAGAACTCATAAAAACATTGAAGGACACCCAAGACAAATATGAGGCGGCAATGACCGAGGTTCAACAACTTGAAGAACAGATTCAACTGGGAATCCTTTCAGTGGAAGAAAAGGAAGCTGTAAGAAACTCAGAGACTGTAAGAATGGTCCCTGAACATGAACTAGAGAGCATCAGGGCGCAACTTTTCCGAGCGCTGAAAGCCAAAGTTCAAGAGGAACGTAGGGTGGAAGTATTGGAGAAAGAGGTGGATGAAATGGAGAAGACTCTGATCCACCGTGTTCCCAGGGAAGAGTTAACGGTCAGCCAACTCCTTCATATGCTGAAGGACAAGACTCTGCAAGGGGAACAATCTGAACACGAGCTTCAATCTTCAGGGGGAACGAGTTCGGAGCTCTCAAAAGTCACGGAGATAGCTGAGGTGGCAACACAAATTTTACAAGGATGCCAAAAGTACGTTGAATCACGTCAAGGTGAACAGAAGAATGTGGAAACCGTTACTTCAGTAGAAGGTTTAAATAGCCTGATAACGCAATTCCCGATGGAAGGGAAGGTATTGAACTCACAAATGAGGTCCGTCGTGAAGGAATGGCAGATAACCCAGGAAGAGCGGGATGAATATGAATGCATGAAGAAGTCTTTTCAAGAAAGATGTCTAGGGAAGGAACCACCGTCAGCTAACGTCCAGACGGGTGAGGAGGAAGAAGAAGGCTCTCTCGCTGGCCTAACTCAGGACGAACCCGAATATTACCATGACCTGTTGAGTGACACTGAATATTACGAGGATGTGGTCTGCCCAGCTTGTGATGAAAACTCTCAAAGTGCTGAAATCCGGAGGAAGCACTTAAGGTCTAAGGAACATAGAGAGTTGGTGGCGCTACAGCTGGCAGCCGAGAAAGGAGCTCCGAGAGTTTCAAAAAGGCAGAAAAGAAAAAGAAGAAGCAGAAGATAATAACTGTCTAAAATATTAGCACTTCTACCATCCCAGGCGGGACATTACGAATGGAGCTAAATTAGTTGAAAAACTGGAAAATGTCAAGACAGCCAGTTGGTTGTAAAAGTCCACACTGCTGGTTCAACAGGACGAAAGTTCAAGCTGTTACGTCAAGAAAAAGGCTATGGAGGAGTCACGCTAGCCAGGTGAACCGGCTACACCAAAGAAATGTTGTTCGGAACGAGTCAAGATCA
Source organism: Somniosus microcephalus (assembly GCF_052327205.1). Classification (NCBI taxonomy): domain Eukaryota; kingdom Metazoa; phylum Chordata; class Chondrichthyes; order Squaliformes; family Somniosidae; genus Somniosus; species Somniosus microcephalus. Next base: position 34,161,895 of record NC_141008.1, read on the forward strand.
GAGACTGAATCTATGAACTGTTTCCGCAGAGACTGAACCTGTGAACTGTTTCCACAGAGATTATATCTGTAAATTGTTTTATATGACATTGACTCCACCGAGATTATATCTGTAATTTGTTTTATAGGAAGTTGAAGATATGTATGTTTAACGGGGACTCTGTAAGTAATAAGCTAAAAAGGGAGGATTGTAGTGTATGTACCCGTCTATCTTTAAGGGAACTATTGAATGTAACCGTTCACCTTTAAGGGAACTACTTTAGGTGTGGCACTATTTGTTTGGCTTCTGTATACTGTAATACCGATAGTGACCACACCAGTATATAAATGTTGTGGCAGGATTGCTGGGGCAGATTCGCCCGGACCTTCGAATAGTAAAGACCTGTTTGTTTGTTGCTTCTGAAGTCTGTGTATTTATTAACTGCACAACCCACAGACTTTACAGGAGGGTGCGAGTCTAGGTGGGGTAAAGGAACAAAGGGATCTCGGAGTACAAATACACAAATCACTAAAAGTTGGACATAGGTTAGCAAGGCCATAAAAATTGCAAACCAAGCACTAGGGTTTATTTCTCGAGGTATAGAATTGAAAAGTAGGGAAGCTATGCTAAACCTGTATCGAACCTTGCTTAGACCACACTTAGAGTATTGCGTACAGTTCTGGTCGTCTTATTATAAAAAGGATATAGAGGCATTGGAGAGGATTTACAAGGATGATACCAGAAATGCAAGGGTATACATGTCAGGAAAGGATGAACAGGCTGTATCTTTTTTCTCTTGAAAAAAGCAGGCAGAGGGGTGACCTAATAGGGGTCTTTAAAATTATGAAAGGATTTGATAGAGTGGATACAGAGAGAATGTTTCCACTTGTGGGGAAGAGCATAACTAGAGGCCATCAATATAAGATAGTCACCAAGAAATCCAATTGAGAATTCAGAAGAAACTTCTTTACCCAAAGAGTGGTGAGAATGTGGAACTCGCTATGTGGTTGAAGCGAAAAGTATAGATTCATTTAAGGGAAGGCTGGACAAGCATATGAGGGAGAAGGGAATAGAGGGTTATGCTGATAGATTTAGATGAAGAAAGACGGGAGGAGGCTCGAGTGGAGAATAAACTGGTTGGGCCAAGTGGCCTGATTCTGTGCCGTATATCCTATGTAATCCTATGTAATTATCCTGCCAGGTGGATCTAGTGTAAGAAAAATTTAGAATGCCAGAAGTGACTGAAACCCCGACCCACTGAGGGCAGGACCCCAACTGTGGGCAGTACTGAATATGTTTAATGTTTCACCTGTGTGGTACCCAGCTGTGCTAATTTTGGCCTGGTCACCATTTCAAGTTAGCCTCTGGTGACACTACCATTAGAATCATAGAATCATGGAATGGTTACAGCACGGAAGGCTGCCATTCGACCTGTCGAGCCCGTGCCGGCTCTCTGCAAGAGCACTTCAGCTAGCCTTTTGAAAGCCGTGCTTGGATCTGCCTCCACCACCCTTTCAGGCAGTGCATTCCAGATCTTAACCACTCGCTGCGTAAAAAAGTTGTTTCTTACTTCGCCTTTGGTTCTTTTGCCAATCACCTTAAATCTGTGTCTTCTGGTTCTCAACCCTTCTGCCAATGGGAACAGTTTCTCTCGACCTACTCTGTCCAGACCCCTCATGATTTTGAACACCTCTATCAAATCTCCTCTCAATCTTCTCTACTCCAAGGAGAACAACCCCAGCTTCTCCATTCTATCAATGTAACTGAAGTCCCTCTTTCCTGGAATCATTCTCGTAATCTTTTCCACACGCTCTCTAAGGCCTTCACATCCTTCCTAAAGTGTGGTGCCCAGATTTGGACACAGTACTCCAGTTGGGGCCGAACCAGTGTTTTCTACAGGTTCATCATTTCCACACTTTTGTACTCTATACCTCTATTTATGAAGCCCAGGATCCCGTAAGCCTTTTTAACCGCTTTCTCAATCTGCCCTGCCTCCTTCAACGATTTGTGCACACATACCCCCAGGTCTCTCTGTTCGTGCACCCCCTTCAGAATTGTACCGTTTAGTTTATATGTCCTCTCCTCATTCTTTCTACCAAAATGTATCACTTCACACTTTACTGCGTTAAATTTCATCTGCCACGTGTCCGCCCATTTCACCAGCCTGTCTATGTCTTCTTGAAGTCTATCACTCTCCTCCTCACTGTTCACTATACTTCCAAGTTTTGTGTCATCTGCAAATTTTGTAATTGTGCCCTGTACACCCACATCCAAGTAATTAATATATATCAAGAAAAGCAGTGATCCTAGAACCGACCCCTGGGGAACACCAGTGTATACCTTCCTCTAGTCCGAAAAACAACCTTTCACCTCTACTCTCTGTTTCCTATTACTTAGCCAATTCCGTATCCATGCTGCCACTGTCCCTTTTATTCCATGGGCTTCAACTTTGCTGGCAAGCCTATTATGTGGCACTTTGTCAAACGCCTTTTGGAAATCCATGTACACTACGTCAACTGCATTAACCTCATCAACCCTCTCTGTTACCTCATCAAAGAACTCAATCAAGTTAGTTAAACATGATTTGCCTTTAACAAATCCATGCTGGCTTTCCTTAATTAATCCACACTTGTCCAAGTAACTGTTAATTTTGTCCCGGATTACGGTTTCTAAAAGCTTCCCTATTACCGAGGTCAAACAGACTGACCTGTAGTTGCTGGGTTTATCTTTACACCCTTTTTTGGCACCACCCCCGTATCTAAGGAGGATTGGAAAATTATGGCCGTTTCCTCCAAGGTTCCCTCCCTCATTTCCCTCAGCATCCTAGGATGCATCCCATCCGCACCTGGTGGTTTATCTACTTTCAGTACAGCCGGCCTTTAGAAAGGCATGTAACACACTAGTTATACAGCAAAAACATATGACCATGGCAAGTAGCTGGTACTAGACCAGATCAGACAGATGGCTGGCATGTACGAACAACTCTTCTTATTCGCTCTCCTTGTCTCACGTGTCTCTCTCTTTCTCTGAACTACCTAAGAGTGTTAGACAAGGGTCCGCATGGGTCCACTCTCTGAAGAGAGTTAGACCACCGTTTCCACTCTTGGGAGCCCCTCGCTCGACGGTCTGAGCTAAGAGTTCTTTAGCTCTTTTTAGGGTTGGGCCTGAGGTAGGATAATGAAGAAGTCCATTTAACCTATAGAGGTTCCCCTTAAAACAAGGTGCCAATGGCATGTTGAGTTCTTTCTCTAAACCTGCAGATGAAGACCCTCCCTCAAGGGGTCTTCACAACCAATACACATGCTTTCTGTACTTGACCAATCATAGCCTTACAGCATCTTGAGGACTATCTTCCCTTATCTCATCCGGCCCTTTCCTTCCAAAGCAATACTCTTATCTTGTCCCCACCTGGAGTAGCATTGGGGGGCCGGTAGCATAGTGGTAATGTCACTGGGCTAATAATCCAGCAGCCTGGACTAATAATCCAGAGATATAAGTTCAAATCCCACCACGGCAGCTGGGGAATTTAAATTCAGTTAATTAAATAAATCTGGAATCTAGTATCGGATTGTCGTAAAAACCCATCTGGTTCACTAATGTCCCTTAGGGAAGGAAATCTGCTGGTCTAGCCTGTACATGACTCCAGATCCATAGCAATGTGGTTGACTCTTAATTGAAATGGCCTAGCAAGCCACTCACGCACCGCTACGAAACACAATAATAATAATAAACTGGACGGACGACTTGGCGCCAGCTCTGGTTTTAGACCCAGCCCAATCGACCCTGCAAAGTCCTCCTCACCAACATCTAGGGACTTGTGCCAAAATTGGGAAAGCTATCCCACAGGCTAATCAAGCAACAGCCTGACATAGTCATACTCACAGAATCATAACATTCAGCCAATGCCCCAATGTCCTCCATCACCATCCCTGGGTATGTCCTGTCTCACCGGCAGGACAAACCCACCAGGGGTGGCGGCACAGTGGTATACTGTCAGGAAGGAGTGGTCATGGGAGTCCTCAACGTTGACTCTGGACCCCATGAAGTCTCATGGTTTCAGGTCAAGCATGAGCAAGGAAACCTCCTGCTGATTACCACCTACTGCTCTCAGCTGATGAATCAGTACTCCTCCATGTTAAACACCACTTGGAAGAAGCACTGAGAGCAGCAAGGTCACAGAATGTACTCTGGATGGGGGACTTCAATGTCCAACACCAAGAGTGGCTTGGTAGCACCACTACTGACCGAGCTGGCTGAGTCCTAAAGGACATAGCTGCCAGTCTGGGCCTGCAACAGGTCTACATGAGGGGGAAACCTACTTGACCTTGTCCTCACCAATCTACCTGTCGCAGATGCATCTGTCCATGACATTATTGGTAGCAGTCATTGTGGAGATGAAGTCCTGTCTTCACACTGAGGACAACCTCCATCGCGTTGTGGCACTACCGCTGTGCTAAATGGGATAGATCTAGCAGCTCAAAACTGGGCATCCATCCATGAGGTGCTGTGGGCCATCAGCAGCAGTAGAATTGTATTCCACCACAATTTGTAACCTCATAGCCTGGCATATCCCTCACTCTACCATTACCATCAAGCCAGGTGACAAACCCTGGTTCAATAAGGAGTGTAGAAGAGCATGCCAGGAGCAGCACCAGGCATACCTAAAAATGCGATGCCAACCTGGGGAAGCTGCAACACAGGACCGCATGCATGCTCAGAAGCAGCATGCTATAGACAGGGCTAAGCGATCCCACAATCAACAGATCAGATCAAAGCTCTGCAGTCCTGCCACATCCAGTCGTGAATGGTGGTGGACCATTAAACAACTCACGGGAGGAGGAGGCTCCATGAATATCCCCATCCTCAATGATGGTGGAGCCCAGCACGTGAGTGCAAAAGACAAGGCTGAAGCGTTCTCAGCCAGAAGTGCCAAGTGGACGATCCATATCAGCCTCCTCCTGAGGTCCCCACTATAACAGAAGCCAGTCTTCAGCCAATTCGATTCACTCCGCATGATATCAAGACAAGGCTGAACGCACTGGATACAGCAAAAGGTATGAGCCCCGACAACATCCTGGCTGTCGTGCTGAAGACTTGTGCTCCAGCACTAGCCGCGCCTCTAGCCAAGCTGTTCCAGTACATCTACAACACTGGCATCTATCCGACAATGTGGAAAACTGCCCAGGTATGTCCAGTCCACAAAAAGCAGGACAATCCAATCCGGCCAATTACCGCCCCATCAGTCTACTCTCAATCATCAGTAAAGTGATGGAAGGTGTCATCGACAGTGCTATCAAGTGGCACTTACTCACCAATAACCTGCTCACTAATGCCCAGTTTGGGTTCCGCCAAGACCATTCAGCTCCCGACCTCATTACCACCTTGGTCCAAACATGGACAAAGCAGCTGGATTCCGGAGGTGAGGTGAAAGTGACATCAAGGCAGCATTTGATCGAGTGTGGCATTAAGGAGCCCTAGTAAAACTGAAGTCAATGTGAATCAGGGGGGGAAACTCTCCACTGGCTGGAGTCATACCTAGCACAAAGGAAGATGGTTGTGGTGGTTGGAGGTCAATCATCACAGCCCCGGGACATCGCTGCAGGAGTTCCTCAGGGCAGTGTCCTAGGCCCAACCATCTTCAGCTGCTTCATCAATGACCTTCCCCCCAATATAAGGTCAGAAGTAGGGATGTTTGCTGATGATTGCACAGTGTTCAGTGCAATTCACAACTCCTCAGATAATGAAGCAGTCCATGCCCGCATGCAACAAGACCTGGACGATGTTCAGGCTTGGGCTGATAAGTGGCGGGTAACATTCGCACCACACAAGTGCCAGGCAAAGATTATCTCCAACAAGCAAGAGTCTAACCACCACCCCTTGATGTTCAACAGCAATACCATCACCGAATCCCCCACCATCAACATCCTGGGGGTCACCATTGACCAGAAACTTAAATGGACCAGCCAAATAAATACTGTGGCAACAAGAGCAGGTTAGAGGCTAGGTATTCTGCGGCAAATATCTCACCTCTTGACTCCCCAAAGCTTTTCCACCATCTACAAGGCACAAGTAAGGAGTGTGATGGAATACTCTCCACTTGCCTGGATGAGTGCAGCTCCAACAACACTCGAGAAGCTCGACACCATCCAGGAAAAAAGCAGCCCACTTGATTGGAACCCCATCCACCACCTTAATCATTCACTCCCTCCACCACTGGTGTACCATATCTGTAGTGTGTACCATCTACAGGATGCAACTCGCCAAGGCTGCTTCGGCTGCACTTCCCAAAAAACAACAAAGTCAAAATCCTAAACTTACAAACAACAGACTGTTGTTAGCTGACAAGGCCATACAATGGGCCCCTGTGTGGGATGTTATGTCTCATCTACTCTAACTGACTAAAGGCATTGGGGGAAAAATTGTATTGCTTTGTGCCTCCCATTAGCTGTCATCGCCGTGCACAGCACCCTGCTCGCGCCCCGGCTGCGGTCTTTGGGATCGCCCCCGGCTTACCGCCGGACGCTATGTCCGACAGGGTCAGGGGGGCCTACCTGCTGGCCACCTGCCTGCACTCCCGTCCCCGGCCTCCTGAACGGTCCCCTCCCCGTGGAGTGCCGGGCTCTTTTACCGGCACTCCCAATCCCCGGGGGCCCAGCTGGGCCCCAGGTCGCGCTGCGCAAGGCCCCTCCACTTTAAGAAGGGGAGGAAGGCCTGCAATACCGCAGCATAATGTGCCGCAGCGTTTTGGCATGTAGCACTGCGATATTGACTCGCAGCGCCCCAAAATGGACGCGGGGCACTTCCAGTAGCACCCCGCTTCCCTCTTGGGGTGCAAGCACACCAGTTCCGGCACGGGGGCGCTAATTTTTCCAGGGCGCTAAAAGTAGTGCCCCAGCGACGTTAGCGCCCCATATGTGCTACTCAATTTTTAGCCCATTTTATCTCAATGTCTAATACAAGCCTCCAGGAAAACGAAACTTACACAGTTCCAGTAAGACACAACTTATACATTAACCCCTTACTTGTCTCAAGCACTAATACAATCATTTAAACACAGTGTTATTCACATAGCCATATACATTTTTAGGCACTCCTAGTTTCTCCCCTTGAGAGGGAGAAAACTCTATTTCGACCGCTCATTTTCGACCCTCTACCAACCGCGCCAACTCTAGATTATTGGCTCGAGGGTTCAATTCACTGTTCCGGTGTTCCAATTCTGCCCCGTCTGGGATATCCTCTGTTTCTTCTTTCTTCCTGATAATACCCTGCCAGGGGTCTCCTCCTCATTGCCTCTGATTTTCGTCCATCATTAATTCATTAGTACAGTTAGTCATGATTATAGATACACATTTGGCTTATGCATCAAAGTCTTACTACATGGGTTACATATATCAAATACACTATCATTACAAGTTGGAGAACTACCAGAGCGTGTGAAATAATATGAACCCAAGGGTGTGCTGATATATAAAGCCCAAAATCCCACCAGTGTCAATCGTCCCCTATGCTGTCAATTTCAATATCTATCCTTGAGTTGTCTTGCTCCAAAACATAACAATGCTTTAGGGAGGAGTTCAGTCACATCACGAGCTCACTGAAGCCTTCAGACAACAGGGGAACGTCGTACTCGAATTGTGCCATATAACTGTGCAGCTCATACTGGATCATACTGGCTTTTCCCACGCTCTGTTACCTACAAAACACAATTATTACAGTCACAGTTATAATTCAGTCTTACAATCATTAGCACGTCGACTAAGTACTTACATTTCAAGTGACGATGCAAAGAATACAGAAATTGTAAAAAAAGCTACAGTTTAATATCTAACCAGGAATATTTATTCTTTCACTGTTTTCAGCTGATTGATATGATACCATTTAGCCACCTTGGCCCTTCCCATTTTCCCAGGGATTGCACCAGATAGACCGAAGAACTGGCCCTGTCAACAATCGGGAAGGAGCCATTCTACTTTGGTTCAAAGCAATGTTGCTTTTTCCCATAGTTTAGTACCATTACAGCATCTCCCACTTGATACTCAAATGATCGGCCCTCTTGTCGAAGTATTTCTTTGCCTGTTTTTTTGATTTGCCTGTTTGTGTAGCTACAAACATGTTAGTTCTATGTTCTCTACCACCGTTTCAAGCCATTTATGGTTGGCAATTCCCTGTACTAAGGGTGTGGCTGAAGGGGTTAACAGATGGGCTGGCATTCGCATTAGTCGCCAGTCATAGCCTGGTAGGGTGAGATACCCGTTGTGCTATGCTGGGTGAATCTAATAGTCATTAGACACATTGGCAACATACTGGACCATTTGGTGGGGTGATCTGCGCAAAAATTGATTAACATAGTTTTCAGAGTTTGCTTTCCTCTTTCCGCCACTCCAGATGATTGTGGGTGATGGGAGATGTGAAGTTTATGCGAGATACCAATATCTGTTGTAGTTCGGTAAAAAATTTGGGCGGTAAATTGTGATCCCTGATCACTATCAACTTGAATTGGCACTCCCCACCTGCAGATCACCTCATCCAATAAAAGGCGAGCCATTGTCAATGCAATGTTTGTTTTAGATGGAAAAGCCTCCATCCATTTAGGTATGTCATGAGTAATTTGGATCGCTGTCATCAGGGATGCAACTTCAGCATATTGGGCAGAGTGGGGAACGCAATTATACGCGAGTTTTTGGTCAGGCAGAACTTCCGCAAATCCAGTAAGGGGCCCTGTGATAGGATGATCCATCAATGTAGATGTCCTGGGCATCACTTAGCGGAGTAGGAGAGACGGGGTGGTGGTCGAACTCCAGTGGTGGAAGGGGGCACTCATGGCTTCCCCCCTCGTACAGTAGGAGCTGGGGTAGTAGAGTTGTCTGCTTTGGCGTTATTTCCAAATCTCTCTGAGTTAACAGAAGAGTCCAATGACTGAGTCGAGCGGGGGAGACCAAAGTGTCCCCTGGTTTGAATAGAAGATTCAAAGGAGTGTGGGGGCTGTAGACAATCATTTTTTTCAATCCAGTAATAAACATGAAGGGCTGGATTTTCACTGAGGAGGCGGGTAGGAGGCGGGACTACAACTTTCGGGGTTGTAGTCCCGCCTCCATCGAGTTGTAGCCAACCCACGCGATTTTGACTTGATTGACCTTGTTGAGCCCGCCCAGCGGGCTCAGCAGGCCAATTAAGGGCCACCCGGCAACAGGTAACGTCACAGATTGATGTTTCATCTGTCAAGACCTTTTGACAGATGAAATATCAGTGTTTGACAGCTGTTTGAAGCTGTCAAACACTGACAATCTGTACTCCAAGTTAATTCCTTCCTCTCAGGATGATTTAGAGATCTCTCCGGAACAGAAAGCTGAATGCTGCAACTTTTGACAGCTCGCAGCCATTCTGCTTTCTGTGCTGGTGAGATGAGGGGCTCCCAAGACCCGAAGGAAGAAAGGCTGTAAAGGTAAGTAAAGGTAATTAAACTTCTTTAAACACTTTAAACACACCAAACACACTTACCTCGGCACTCATGCACCCATCACTCACCTGAACACCGGACATCTCGACCCCTCCAAGCCCTTCAGCCCGACGGCCCGCCTTGCTAACTTGGCGTGGTTTGGAGCCATCAGGACTCCCACACTTCAAGAATGAAAATAGGGTTTAGGCTAAAAACTGCCTGTTAACAGGCAGTTAATTGGCACTAATCCCCTGCCCGCCTCGGGGAGGCGGGTCCCAGCATAGGTCGGGTATCCGCCTCCTTTGAAACTGGCATGGAGGCGGGTTGGGGGCGGGATGGGTTCATGCCCCCCCGATTTTGGGATTTTAACCCCCCACACGCCTCCAATCCCGCCTCCATGGCCCAATGAAAATCCTGCCTGAAGTGTTTGACAGCCCAAAAAGTGGCCAGCAGATGTCACTCACACACCATAATTTTTTTCCACGCCAGTCAAAATGCGAGAGGCGTTCGCAATTGGCATAAGTTTATCATGTACCTCATGGCACAGAACGGCAGCACGATTCTGATCGGTGGATTCCACCTCCAGGTGGAAAGGCTTGTCCCGGTCAGGACTTGTCAGGCATGTGGCTTGCATAACGGCAGTCTTAAGGAGGGATACAGCCGTGGTATGTTCGATTGTCCAGTCACGGTTCACAGAGTCCTCTTTGCCCTTTAATAGTTCATATAAGGGTTTAGCCAGCTCCGTAAACCTGGGAATAAACGAGCGTTGGTATCCCACCAGACCCAAGGAGGAAGGAAGTACGATTTTGGATGTGGGCAATGGTAAACATTGAATCACGTCAATCTTATGCTGGTCTGGACTGATCCCCTTCAGTCCCACAGTAAACCCTAAAAATGTCACTTCTGGTTGTAACAATTGTGCCTTCTTTGGATTAATTTTTAGTCCAGCATTCAGAAGAAGGTCTAGTATCTCTTCCATTAGTTCAATGTGAGTCTGTTTGTCAGGTGTAGCAAGCAAAAGGTCATCGATATACTACAGCAAACAGTCAGGTCTTGAGAAAGTTTTAAGTGTCTAAGCCATCCATTTGTGGAATATAGTCGGGGCGTTGGGAAAGCCTTGAGGCAAACATGTCCAAGTATAACTTTGATCTTCAAAGGTGAAGGCAAACTTATACTGATCCTCTGCCCGAACAGGAATACTCCAGAACCCATTTGAAATGTCAAAGGTGGAGAAGTAGCAGCTACCTGGTGGAATCTGGGACAGGAGAGTGGGGGTCTCCCAAACAACAGGGGCGCAAGCTGGGATTACCAAATTAAGCTTGCGATAATCAATTGTTAGACGCCAGCTATCATCTGGCTTCTTAACTGGCCAGGTCGGAGAATTAGTGCTAAAAGTGCCAGTGTGGATAACACGCTGCTTTAACAATGGCCCAGAAATTCGGGTCGAGGGCTTCCCGCGGGTGCAAGCACCCGACCTGCACTTACCTACCGCGCCGGCCGTTGAGCTGTGGGCCCACGTGGAATTGCGATCCTGGGCCTCCTCCAACTGCCGGCGCACAGTGCTTGCGTATCCCAGGGGCGCAGTTAGTTCGATGCGTCCCCTGGGATCACGTGGGCCATGGGGAGCCAATGGTAGCAGGGAATGCTTCATTCATAAGTTTGACAGGAAGACCTGTCAAACCTATAAATACTACAAGCCCCAAAACATCACTAAATCTTCAAATAATTTTTTTTTTAAACCATCACGTTTTTAAAACAAACTATAAATTACATGAAATAACTATTTTAAACAATAATTTAAATTTTTGAAAAAATTACAGTAATTACATTTTCTAACGGGGCTAAAAATAAACTTACCTTTCTTTAAAGTATTTAAAAATAATAAACCTGTGGAAAAAATGTTTTAATTTTAATTAATTCACCACTTACCTTGTAAAAAGCAGGCCTTGCGACTGCTTTTTACATGTCTAACTTCTGGAGACTTACCCTCCCGGGAAAACCTGCAAAAAAAACGTAAGTTCGATGCGCACGCGCTGCCTCTCCTGTGCACGCGTTCGACTTTTGAACCCCTTCTTTCAGGGGAATGGAAGTGCTGGTTTCCCGCGCATGCGCAGTGCATGCAGGAAACTGGCACTTCCATTGGGCTTACGGGTGAGTACCCCGTGCGTACTCACCCGTGGTGACCCGAATTTCTGGGCCAATGTATCAATAGTAGACTGAACATAAGGTTTACTCTCAGCCGAAGTGGAATACTGCTTAGCAGGACGGTGGGAGGGTTCATTAATCTCCTCGTCTCCCGACATCCTACCACAAACATGTTTGGACTTAGCAAAAACCTCTGAAAATTTATGAATTAGTGTATTGACCACCGGGTCTTCAGTCCCTGGATGGGTGAAGTCCTTGGGTTTTTTAATCATATATACCAAATGGGCATCCGAAATAGGTGTCGGCGGTCCCTCATTAAAGTGCCACAAAGACAATTATTAGAGTAGTCGAGGACAGCACAGTGTTAATGCAGCACGTCGCTTCCGAGGATAGCTTTCTGGTCATGGGTGGCCATATATACAGGAGCAGGGACATCGACGGAATTCCCATCGATGGACAAGACTGTGGAGCTCAATCCCTGATTAACTAACTGAGTAGCAGCATTAAAGCTGGAAAGGTTTAGGGCGGTCCCAGAATGGGAAAAGGGAGCTGGGTCATGTAAAATAGTCACAGCAGAACCGGAATCCACAAGCATAACATGGCGGCGGCTCCATGATCAGTGGCCTGGACAAAGGATCATCCGTCCTCTGGGTACCAGACAGGAGAAGACGTGGTCACCGCGGAGGCTGGTAACCGTCACTGGGGCCGTGAGTCTGGAAGCGCATCTCCGCTACGAGAAGCAGCCGAAACATTTCCCCCCCCCACCCACGACTGTGCTTCATAGCCTCAACTACTGCCGAAAGGCATTCCAGCTGCTGCTGCACAGAGTTCAATTCAGACCCGTTACCTTCACGGATTGGGGGTTGGTAGCATGAGCCATTATTCGGCTGTTGACTATCGCGGCAGTCAGGAGCATAGTGTCCAGGCTTTTAACAGTTATAACAGATTACGTGGCATTTGTCTCCCGACTGTGGAGGGGTTTGTGGAGTCAGAGGACCCTCCACCGCCGACACTTTGGACTCAGTAGGGGCGAGGGACGATTTAACTTGATCCCAAGCTCGAATGCAAGCGTCCTTCAGATCAGCCCATGGGGTTTCCTGATGGATGGTAATACCAAGAACGTTCCTTATGGGGGATGAGAGAGCGTCGATGAGTGTCAGCTTAAATCCCTCAGTGTCCCAAAACCCTTGACCATTACGGTTTTTCTGGGACTGGTTGTACAAATCATACAATCGATTTACTAAGGCCAGGCGGTGTCCGTTAGCCTCTTGCTGGGCCTCCCTAGCCGCGCGGGTGAAATTAACTGAGTCCATGCCCAAACGGGAACAAACTGAATCCATGACATCCCACCACCCCTTGTTTTTATCATAGATTTCCCATGAGAGTGATTACTTGAGTTCCCGTGAGATGCATGACAACAGAACTTGTTTTAAATCTGTCCACTCTAACTCAGGGTGACAGCGACGGAACGTATCCCAATCACTTGTTAGGACGACTGGGTTCGTCCCCCAGTTTATTGGTCCCAATTCTTCGTCTACCTTCCGCCGGGTCAAACTTCTACTGGTAGTAGCAGTTACTTCCTCATTTGGGGGCAGGTTGTAGACTACAGAAGAGGTATCATTATCGAATGCACTATCTGAGGGTGTGGTGTCACCAAATCGGGTGGTAGTAGTGACTATATTAACCTGCTTAGTTTCTACCGGGGCAGTTTGTCCTGAATAGGGAGGCAGAGGTGCAGAGGGTGAGGGACTATTTTGGCAGATGGGGTTATTATTGCACTGGGCTTTGATCATTCCACTTGTTAGGTCATCCTAGTTAATACCAGGATCCCCTGGTTTAAGGCAACTGAAAGCCGCAACAGCAGTCGTTTGTCTCCCCAGTTTTCCCTTCAATTCCATAATTTTTAATTCGCAGTGAGAATGGTGGGTGCTCACCAGAGGGGGTTTTTCAAGTAATTCTCTCAAGGCCCCCCTGGTGTCCTCAAGTTGTGAGATCAGGGATTCATTTTTAATTTTTAAAGCCTTATTATCCTCATACGCCTAATGGTGGCATCTTGAGGCAGGTCATCCTTCATCTGCCAAGGCTTGCTCTTGACGGAGAAGGGAACGGGCTGTGACATGTCGGCCTTGCCAGTCCTGCCAGTCTCTTTCAAGTTGTGCATTTTTCTCTTTCAGGAGTACAACTTCGCCTCCCAAGCGAACGGCACACAAGTGGGCCACGTACGCCAGTCTATTTCTAGCTTCCTTAACTTTACATTTCTTTGCATCCACCTGGGATGCTATCTTGGCCAAAATCTCAGAGTAACTCTTCTCGCTCGTCTTGTCACCCTGCACTATTCTAATTACCGTTTGCACCCCCGGGGCCCCTAACTTATCCGAGAGACTGTTCGCAACATTGTCTCTAAAATAAACATCCGCCATTTCGTTATTGCTTTACAACCCAATAACAACGCCTCGTACCTTTATAGACCGAACCCGTCCTCAGCTCGTTTTGACCACAACAACCCTTTTGCACTCCTGCTTGACTCACCAATTTGTAGAGATTCGCGTATCCCTGGTAAACAGAATCAAGTGCAAACCAATATGGTGGGTATATTGTGTTTAATTAGAGTTTAGGACAGAATATAACACACTAGTTTTACAGCAAAAACCTACGACTATGACAAGTCGCTGGTACCGGACCCGATCAGACAGACGGCTGGCACCACTACCTCCTTCTTTGCTATGGCTGTGGCAGCATCCTCTTTCTTGGTGAAGACAGAAGCAAAGTACTCATTTAGTATGTCAGCCTTACCCTCTGCCTCTATGCATAGGTCTCCTTTTTGGTCACTAATCGGCCCCACCCCTCCTCTTACTACCCTTTTACTATTTATGTGCCTATAGAAGACTTTTGGATTACCTTTTATGTTGGCTGCCATTCTATTCTCATACTCTCTCTTTGCCCCCCCCCCCTTTATTATCTTTTTCACTTCTCCTCTGACCTTTCTATATATAGCCTGATTCTCAGATGTATTTGCAACCTGACATCTGCCATACGTGCTCTTTTTCTCTTTTTCCTCTATCTCTTTCATCATCCAGGGAGCCCTGACATTAGTTGTCCTGCCTTTCCTCCTAGTGGGAATGTACCTCAACTGTACCTGAACTATTTCCTCTTTAAAGGCAGCCCATTGTTACATTACAGTTTTGCCTGCCAATCTTTGATTCCAGTTTACCTGGGCCAGATCCATTCCCATCCCACTGAAATTGGCCTTCCCCCAGTTAAACATTTTTACTCTAGATTGCTCCCTGTCCTTTTCCATAGCTAATCTAAAACTTATGATACTATGATCACTGTTCCCTAAACGTTCACCTACTGACACTTGCTCCACTTGACCTACCTCATTCCCCAGAACCAGATCCAGCAATGCCTCTCCCTCACCGGGCCGGAAACATACTGATCAAGAAAGTTCTCCTGAACACACTTCAGAAATTCTTCCCCTTCTCTGCCCTTTACACTATTATGATCCCCATCTATATTAGGATAGTTGAAGTTCCTCATTATTACTACTCTATAGTTCTTACACCTCTCTGTAATTTCTCTGCAAATTTGCTCCTCCATATCTTTTCCACTATTTGGGAATTCACCTAGTAGTGTAATGGCGCCTCTATTATTTCTTAACTCTACCATATAGATTCTATCCTTGACCCCTCCAGGACATCCTCCCTCTCCAGCACTGTAACATTCTGCTTGACCAATACTGCCACACCACCTCCTATCTTTCCTTCCCTATCTTTCCTGAACACTTTACAACCAGGAATATTTAATACCCAATCCTGCCCTTTTTTGAGCCAGGTCTCAGTTATTGCCACAACATCATATTCCCATGTGGCTATTTGTGCCAGCAGCTCACTTACCTTGTTTACTACACTTTGTGCGTTCACATACATACACTGTAAACCCATCTTAGACCATCCTGTATTCTCTCTTAGTTTGACCCCACCTAATACCTTACTATTTCTTACTTTAGTGCTATCTGCTTCTCCCAATCCTTTGAGTACTTTATTTCCCCTTTCTAATGTTACATCCTGATGTCCATCCCCCTGCCAAATTAGTTTAAACACTCCCCAACAGCATTAGCAAACCTCCCCGCGAGGATATTGAGGCGCAATCCGTCCAGCCTGTACAGGACGCACCTCCCCCAGAACCGGTCCCAATACCCCAGGAACCTAAAGCCCTCCCTCCTGCACCATCTCTCCAGCTACACTTATATCTGCTCTATCCTCCTATTTCTGTACTCACTAGCACGTAGCACCGGGAGTAATCCGGAGATTACTACCTTTGAGGTCATGCTTTTTAATCTCTTTCCTAGCTCCCTGAATTCTGCCTGCAGGACCTCATCCCTCTTTCTACCTATGTCATTGGTACCGATATGGACCACGACCTCTGGCTGTTCACCCTCCCGCCTCAGAATGTTCTGCAGCCGTTTGGTGACATCCTTGACCCTGGCACCAGGGAGGCAACATACCATCCTGGAGTCACGTCTGCGGCCGCAGAAACGCCTGTCTGCTCCCCTAACTGTCCTACCCCAGATAATATTACACACTATGGTAATCCATAAGCCATTATTTGGCATATGTCAGAAATTAGGGTACCAGTCAAAAGATAGGCAACACTCTCAGTAAATTTAACTCAATTCACCTTGTGTTTTCAGTCACCAAGAAGTAATGTCCTACAGATTAAAGTGAAAGCATCTGAGTTATTTTTGTCATGATTAATTGGGGACCTGGCCATTAATAATGTGACTGATTAAACATCCCACCTATGACTGTATAATGTGTTTCTGCGCAGAAGCCTATGTACATCCTGTGCTATTTAATGCTTTAAATACCAAGTATCCTAAAGTTACCCTTCTGTAGTTTGAACCTGTGTTGTCCCTCTCTGGGCTAAATTTAACTGAGCACAAGTAATTAGTGAACAAAGCCTTTAGAAAGCAGTCACAGACTTTCCCCCTACTGTTAGCACAGCTCGCAATTTTACTCCATTGAAATATGTCACCAAATCTCAACAGGGACAATAGAATGATACAAGAGTTGGGAAACTGTAGTTTTTGAGGAGATACTTGAGACACTGGGACGATTTACACTGGAGCAGTGGTGATTTATTAGAGTTTTAAATTATTCAAGGTTTTGACAGGGTGAATAGGGAAAGACCATTTCCTCTGGGGCTCCATTGACAAGGGGGCACCAATTTAAAATTGTCACTGAGAGTGAAGCGAGAAGTTCGGAGACATTTCTTTCTTGCAGAGTGTCGTTAAAGCATGGAATGCTTTGCCACATGGAATAGTTGAGCCAGAAATCATTGCATCTTATAATGGAAAACTGAATAAATATTTGAAGCAGAGGAACACAGCACCTCCCAAAGCTGTGACCTCTACCATCTAGAAGGACAAGGGCAGCAGGCATGTGGGAACACCACCACCTCCAAGTTCCCTTCCAAGTCACACACCATCCTGACTTGGAAATATATCGCCATTCCTTCTTTGTCGCTGGGTCAAAATCCTGGAACTCCCTCCCAAACAGCACCTTCACCTCAAGGGCAATAAGGGATGGGCAGTAAATGCGGGGGTATATGAAGGCTGGAGGACAGAAGGATAAGTTTTGGATTTAGCAAAGAACTGACACAGCCATGAAGGGCTGAATGGCCTCTTTTTTGCATGGTTGTGCATAAGTGAGATCAAACTAAGATTTCGCTAGTTAAGGTTTGGTTTACGGCAATGTAACCTATATGGAATCAAAGTTTGAATAGCGTACTGACTGATTGCAGTGGCAGACTTGGAGGGGTGTAGGGAATGCTGCCACGTGCCCCTTTTATTAGCACAACCTTATTGTCATCTAGGACCCAATCCAACCTTTGTTATCAGTACAAACCCAGCTCAATTCAACTCTGACTGGCAGCACAAACCTGATCCAACTCCCACTGACACACACATATTCAAATGAAAGAGCTCCCAGCCAATTTGTCAGTCTTGTTGATACGACGAGCTTGATGATAATAGGGAAGTGAAGTTACAGGAAAAGTAAAAAATATGCATTACTCCTAATCTCTACGCCATACTTTTTAAAAATTCGTTTATGGGATGTGGGCGTCGCTGGCAAGGCCAGCATTTATTGCCCATCCCTAATTGCCCTTGAGAAGGTGGTGGTAAGCCGCCTTCTTGAACCGCTGCAGTCCGTGTGGTGAAGGTACTCACACAGTGCTGTTAGGTGGCGAGTTCCAGGATTTTGACCCAGCAACAATGAAGGATCGGCGATATATTTCTAAGTCAGGATGGTGTGTGACTTGGAGGGGAACTTGGAGGTGGTGGTGTTCCCATGCGCCTGCTGCCCTTGTCCTTCTAGGTGGAAGATGTCATGGGTTTGGGAGGTGCTGCCGAAGAAGCCATGGCGAGTTGCTAAGGTGTCTGATCTGGTGTATTCAGTATGTGCTGGCCATTCAATTATATTTGAGTTTGTAATATGAATTGTACGGTTCTAAAATTTGGATTTTCAAAATCTAAGCTTAAAATTTCTAACAAAACAAGAAGTTCTCAACTGGAGACGAGCTTTAGTTAAAGTACCAAGAACTCTGACACACATCAACCAACAGACTTTCATGGTTGACGGTCATCAGCACCCATAGACTTCCATAGCTATTGCAAATGAGCCAGTAGACTGTCATGATTGATGTACTCCAACCAGTAAACTTCCATCATTCTGACACACATTAACTAATAGGCTGCCAACAGACACATACCAATAAATAGACTTCCACAGCTGACACACATCTACCAAAAGACTGACATAACCGTCACACTAATCAATAGGTTGCCATGGCTCTGAAATACACCAGCACAAATTGATGCGGATCAGCTAGAAGATTTCCTTCTTCCATTAGACCATTGTTGTCTAAGGCATTCCCTCCTCTCCGCTAAACATGGGACAAAGATATACACCACCTAAACTACCAGGATTCAACTTTCTCTCTCCCATCATTTCACTAAGGCTTCAGATACATAATCTATCAACAGATTCCAATAAGTTTACATTTTCTTTCCTTGTTCCTTTAAATCACAGATGTGTATCTACTGATAGATTGTCACGGGTTAGAATCACACTTTCTCATCCCCAAAACAAGACAGCCACAACTGGAAAAAAAATGAAGAAAATAGTCCAAATTTCTTGAAGATTTCGCACCTTCACCAAAAACGATTTATTATACATAAGAAAGAAAGCGGAGGAGTTAAAGATTGTGCACAATCTCTGCAGCGGACTGGCATTTATAAACTGCACAAGTTTCATTCTTACAGCGTATGACCCAATACTGACCCCATTATTGTGCTGCCACCTCATATCTCCCTACTTCTCCACCCAATTATTTGATCGGAACGAAAGGAGCTGAATGGTTCCATTCCTTTCTGTTCCCAAGGGTGATAAGTGAACATTAGCACAGGTTATAAAATTGTACATGCATGGTTGATGCTCGTGTCACCATACTGTTTGTTCTGTACCTCCTGGAAAACGTTCTCCCTTCAACCAACACTATCAAAAACCAGAGTAGCTGGTCATTCATTCATTTGCTGTTTGTGAGACTTTGACCACAATTGGCTGCCGCATTTGTCTACATACAATGACTGCACTTTAGAAATAATTCATTGGCTGTGAAGCACATCGGAATGAATAAGGTGCTATATAAATGCAAGTTCTTTCTTTAGATGAAATTGATATTGCTGTGGAATAGAATACTTTCCCCTTTTGATAACTTATACTCATTTGGGCGTGAGTTAAAGCCATATGATCAGATACCGCACAGAACACAGGCACCTGAACATCTGTGGCTCACGACAGTTCCTGGGCTGCTGGGAGCAGAAAGTGTATCATCTGTGGAATGTGGTTGTCTATGGTGAATAATGTAGAATGTGAATGCAAAGTTACACTGTAATGTGAGTGTAACGTTAGACTGTGCAATTTGGGAATATAATTTTAGACTGAAATATGTGTGTAATGTTACATGGTAAACTAGTGTAATGCTGGACTGTAAAGTAAGAAATGACCTAGAATAGTTTGGAATGTAATACGGAGTGTAACGCTGGACTGTAATTTCAGAAAGTAACCTTGAATAATGTAGATTGTAACACTGGATTGTCATGTGAGATTATAATCTCAAATTGTAACAGTTGAATAGGACTTCCTGTACCTGGTTCCATTCCAGCCTATCGAGTCGTAGCCAGGGAATCACCTGCAGTGACTTCTCGCCGCTCTCGCACCATTACCTCTGGAGTCCCCCAAGGATCTATGTTTGGCCCTCTCCTATTTCTCATCTACATACTGCCCCTCAGTGACATCATCTGAAAATACTTCCGGTATCACATGTAAGCTGACAACACCCAGTTCTACCTCACCACCACATCTCTCACCTCCTCCACTGTCCCTGATTTGTCATGTTGCTTGTCCGACATCCAGTATTGGATGAGCAGAAATTTCCTCCAACTAAATATTGGAAAGACCGAAACCATTGTCTTCGGTTCACCCCACAAACTCGTTCCTTAGCCACCGGCTCCATTCCTCTCCCAGGCCACTGTCTGAGGCTGAACCAGACTGTTCGCAATCTTGCCATCCTATTTGACTCCGAGCTGAGCTCCCAGCTCCATCTCCTCGCCATCACCAAGACTGCCTACTTCCACCTCCATAACAGCGCACGTCTCCACCACGCTTCAGCTCATCTGCTGCTGAAATCCTCAGATTCCTTTGTTACTTCTAGACTCATCTGTCCTGGCCGGCCTCCCACATTGCACCCTCCATAAACTTGAGCTCATCCAAAACTCTGCTGCCCGTATCATAGCTCGCACAAAGTCCCGATCACCCGTTACCTTGTGCTCACTGACCTACATTGGCTCCCGGTTAAGCAACACCTCGATTTCCTTATTTCTCAAATCCCTCCATGGCCTCACTCCTTCCTATCTCTGTAATCTCCTCCAGCCCAACAACCCTCCAAGATCTCTGCACGCTTCCATATCTGGCCTCCTGCACATCCTGATTTTCATTGGTGGCCATACCTTCAGCTGCCTAGGCCCTGAGCTCTGGAATTACTTCCCTAAACTTCTCTGCCTCTCTACCTCTCTCTGCTCCTTTAAGATACTCCTTAAAACCTACTGCTTTGACCAGGCTTTTGGCTACCTGTCCTAATATCCCCTTACGTTGCTCAGTGTCAAATTTTGTTTGATAACGTGCCTGCGAAGTGCCTTGGGACATTTTACTACGTTAAACACGCTACATAAATGCAAGTTGTTGTTGTCATATAATATGAGTGTAATGTTGGACTGTAATGTCAGATTGTAGCATGATAGTGTAATCTCTGATTGTAATGTTAGGCTGTAGTGTGAATGTAATGTGACATTTTAATGTTAGACTGTTCTGTAACATTGTAACGTTAGACTGTTATGTGGAATTATAATGCGAGATTAATGGGAAAGTATTAACTAGAATAATATAGGTTGCAGCATGAGAAAAAGAGACCTTCCTTTCAAGTTTCCCTATCATAAATCACCTTCACCAGATTGGATAAATGTGAGTGCAGATTTTTAGAAGGAGCGGGTTTACATTTCTGGTCAATTTATCTTCTGCGGAAGTGACTTGCTAATATTTTGATGTTGATATTCTGAAGCTCCATCACGAAGGGTTATTTTGACGACAGCACTGTTAGGTGGCGCAGTAATTAGTGTAGATGTGAGCAGAAAGTTGCAAAGGGACATTGATAGATTAAGTGAGTGAGTAAAACTGTGGCAGATGGAGTTCAATGTGGGGAAGTTGAGGTCTTACACTTTGGATCCAAGATAGATAGATTAGAATGTTTTCTAAATGGTGAGAAGCTAGGAACTGCGGTGGAGCAGAGAGATTTAGGGGTCCATGTACAGAAATCACTAAAAGCTAGAGGACAGGTGCAAAAAATAATTAACAGGCTAATGGAATGTTAGACTTGAATTCAAGGAGGCGCAAATACAAAGAGGTGGAAGTTATATCACAGTTGTATAAAGCTCTGGTTAGACCACATGTGGAGTACTGCGTTCAGTTCTGGGCACCGCACCTCAAGAAGGATATATTGGCCTTGGAGGGGTGCAGCGCAGATTCACCAGAATGATACTGGGGCTAAAACAGTTAAATTATGAGGACAGGTTGCATAGACTAGACTTGTATTCCCTTGAGTATCGAAGATTAAGGGATGATCTAGTCATAGAGTCAAAGGCCACAATTTTTTCAATGGATGCGGGTTGGGTGCTGGTCAGGTGGTTTCTGGCTTCCAGTCCCGCCTCCAACTGTATCTGGTCCACAGACGTCATTTTACGTTGATTGACCTTGTTGGGCCTGCCCTGCAGGCTTGCCAGCCAATTAAGAGGAAGCAGTCAGATGACGTAATTTGATGACACGTCGACCACCGGTTTTCTTAAAGGGACCACGCACAATTTTTTGACAGCATTGAGGTGCTGCAAACACTGACAATCACTGTACAAAGATGACCCCTTGCACCCAGGCTCTCCAATGACGCCCTCCATAGGCTGGAATAGATGGCAGCTGCAGGTGAAGTGACAGAAGCGATCTGTCACTGGTGAGAGGTTCTCCCAATGAGGTGGCACTGGACATGGATTTCAAAACTTGTTACCTAAAGAAATGTGTAAATGCATTAAAAATGAATTTCCCAACGTTTCCTTACCTCTGAAACTCACCAGTGCATCATTGGATCCTTCACACCACTTCTGCAGCTGCCATCAATCCAGAAGCATTACAGCAGACTCACAACACACCACACTTACCTGGTGTGGTGTCCGGATGTCGGGAAACCCGAGGCAGAAGCGGCAAAATTTAAAAATAGCCTGTCAACTACTATCAACTACCTGTTAATAGGCAGGTAATTGGCTTTAATCCTCTTCCCGCCGGGTCCATGCACAAATCGGGGACCTGACACTTGGTAAAGTAACGTGGAGGCGGGTTGATGGCGGGATTGTAACCCGGCGTCAATCAAAAAGATCTTAACCTCTGACCCACCTCCAAACCCGCCCTCTGAGTGCCGGCAAAATCACGGCCATAGAATAATAACGGCACAGAGGGAGGCCATTCAGCCCATTGAGTCCATGCCGGCTTTCTGTAGTGCAATCCAGTCAGTCCCATTCCCCTGCTCTATCCCCGTAGCCCTGCAGGTGTATTTCCCTCAAGTGCCGATCCAGTCTCCCCTTGAAAAAATTGAGTGTCTCCGCTTCCACCACTTCTGTCGGCAGCGAGTTCCAGGTCCTCACCACTCGCTGTACAAAAACGTTTTTCCTCACATCCCCCCTGTATCTCTTGCCCAAAACCTTAAATTTGTGTTCCCTAGTCCTTGTACCATCAACTAGTGGGAATAGCCTTTCCCCATCTAGACTATCCAAACCCGTCATATTCTGGTACACCTCTATCAAATCACCCCTCAACTTCCTTTGCTCTAATGAAAACAAATCCAGCTTCGCTAACCTATCCTTGTAGCTAAGATCCCCCATCACTGGAACCATTCTGGTGAATCTCCTCTGCACCCTCTCAAGTGCCTTCACATCCTTCCTAAAGTGTGGTGACCAGAACTGGACACAATACTCCAGTTGTGGCCTAACCAGCGCTTTATAAAGGTTCAGCATAACTTCTCTACTTTTGTACTCAATACCTCTATTTATGAAGCCCAAGATCCCATATGCTTTGTTAACCACTCTCTCTGTATGTCCCGCCACCTTCAGGGACCTATGCACATTAACTCCCAGGTCCCTCTGTCTCTGCACACACTTTAAAACTGTGCCATTAAGTGTATATTGCCTCTCCCTGTTCCTTCTGCCAAAATGCATCTCTGTATTAAATTCCATCTGCCACTTGTCTGCCCATTCCGCTAGCCTTTCTATCTAATTGAGGCATTTAAGATGATTAAATGGTTTGATAGGCTAGATGAAGAGTAACTATTTCCTCTGGTGGGGCAATTTACTTATTACGAGCTTCTTCTTAGAACTGTCAGCTCGATCCCTGACTCGTACAGATTGTTTTTCTTTCAGAATGATGCCCATGTGGTTCCTGGGAGTATTCCTCGCTGAGTTTCTCCAGCCTGAGATTGATGGAATTCCAATAGGTAAGAAATTGAACCCAGCACCCAGTTTTTAAAGGCAAGTTGTGTTTGACAAATTTAATAGAGTTTTTTTTGAATAGGTGGCTGATTGTATAAATAAAGGGAATGCAGTCGATGGAGATATGGGTTATAAAGAAGAAATCAATATGATGTCTTACAAGAGGCATGTTAGAAAAATTCAGGTAAACAGTATAAAAGGAAATGCATGGATAGAAAGTTATTTGATGAACAGGAAGCTAAGGCAAATGGGTGTAATTCAGATTGGAAGTTGATAAAACTAAAGCTATGAGCTCGGAAATATGTGTTTACACAGAGTTACCAGAGCATGGAATACTTTGCAACAGGGAGTAGTTGAGGCAAGGACCATTTAATCTTTTAAGGGAAATAGTGATAAATTTTCAAAGCTGTGGAAGATACGGGGCTATGGAGAGTGAGCAGGGCAGTTAAGTTTATTTTGGATTGTTCTAGCAAAATGATGTCACAGACACTGGGACGAATAGCCTCCTTCTGTGCTGTAAACCTCAATGGTTCTAACTCACCAGATCTGTCTCACGTCATCACAGAGTAGGAGAGGTTGGGCCCAACTCCCCAGACCCACAGGATAAAAATGATTATAAAGTTCAGGAGTGCCATGTGCTCAGAAAGGACAGATTGGACAGAAAAGGAGCTGATGTAGCTATATATGTCAGGGATGCCTGGAAGGTAAATAAAGTTGATTCTGTGGGAGGGAGTAAGCTCCAAAATAAACTACCCTGGTTAGAC
Organism: Somniosus microcephalus; assembly: GCF_052327205.1. Taxonomy (NCBI): domain Eukaryota; kingdom Metazoa; phylum Chordata; class Chondrichthyes; order Squaliformes; family Somniosidae; genus Somniosus; species Somniosus microcephalus. Next base: position 34,186,361 of record NC_141008.1, read on the forward strand.
ATCCCTAATATCCAAAAAAATCTAAGCTAACACTAGGGGTATGCTTCAGACCACCAAATCAACGCAAGAAAAGAAGGGCAGTTTGTTCAGTAAAGAGATAATAAGGGTATGTGAGAACAGGAAAGTTATTTTAATAGGAGACTTCAATTGCCCAAATATAAATTGGAAAAATTCAAGTGGTTCAGTGTCGTTAGATGTAATGCATGATCCAACTTTGGCCTCTTGCGCACTCCATTTGCCCCACCATTGGTGGTCGTGCCTTCAGCCGTGTAGTCCCCAAGCACTGGAATTCCCTCCCTAAACCTCTCCCTCTCTCTAGCACTCTCTCCTCCTTTTGAGACCCTTCTTAAAACCTACCTCTTTGACCAAACTTTTAATCACCCTCCTAATTTCTCCTTCTTTGGCTCAATGTCAATTTTTGTCTGATTGTGCTTCTGTGAAGAGCCTTGGAACATTTTCCTATGTTAATGATGCTATATAAAACAAGTTGTTGGTGTTGATTGATTCATGACCCAGTGTGTAACTTGAAGCCCTGAGGGACAGTTCCTTGTAAAATAATGGAATTGATCAGGGGGAAATTTGAGGATTATCTTTGCAATGATAGCCTCATAAAAAGCAGTTAACATGGGAAGGGGAAGGTGCTGCCTGATCAATTTCCTTGATTTCTTTGAGGAAGTGTAAACAATGTGTAATGGTTTGAGGAGCAATGCAATTGAGAAGGGAGTAATGAGTGGGAATTCCCCAGGGTTCAGTGTTGGGATCATTACTGTTTCGAATTTACATCAATGGCTTAAATTCAGAAACCCATTAAATTGGTCAAATTTGCAGATAATACCAAACTAGGAGGGGCACTGGGATTGAAGATAGCAGCTCAGAAATTACAAAATTGTATGAGTGAAGAGAACAATGGCAGATGATGTATAATACAGTCAAGTGTAAAGTACTGCACATAGGGAGGAAAAATGGGCAACATATTTGCTCCATGAATGTTGTTAAAATAGCTAATGATGAAGTTGAAAGAGACCTAGGAGTCTTAGAAGATTCAATACACAACATGGCCAAACAATGCGGAGCAGCAATCAAAGTGTCAAACTACATAGCCAGAATAGTAGACAATGGGGAAGATCTTCATCTTAACCGCCTGGACAGTAATCTGGGAGAATGGATTGCCTGCTCTTATTAGAGCTCATCTTACTTTTATTGCATTAATTTAAATGAAATCAAAATCGGGCAGGTTCTATAAATGGCAGGCGATCCGCTCTGCCATATTACCACCTATCGTCTACTATTTTGTCGGCAGAAGTCATGATCAAACTGTACTATGCTCTGGTCAGACCACACCTCGAGTACTGTATCCTGTTCTAGTCTCTGAGAAACAAGCAGTTGTATAGGCAAAAGGTGTTCAGGGTGTTCAAACACATCCTGAAATTTCTATTTTTTTTTAATCGAACCACTCCTTCTTTCGAAAGAGCGTGCCTTAGATCACGTGATAGAACGGACATTCTTCCAGAGCTAGTCAGTTCCACAATTCGACCAGTGCAGTTCTAAATGCTCACTGGGATACTGCCGTGAATAGTAGCGAAGTTATTGCTAGACTACTGACATATAACCAAAGGTTGGACTTCATGCTTTTTCTTCTCATCTGCTTTATTTCAATTGTTAGATTAATGGAGGTAATAGTGTTTCTATTTGAACCTAATTGTGAAATTCTGAAAAATAGACCTTTTTGAAGTAGCTTTTTTATTGATCTGGTAAATTGCTATCTAAGCACCCCGCCCACCACCGCCTTCCCCACCCCCCAATAAAAAATCCTGCCCACACCACCATGGGAAACATCAAGCGCTGGAACATAAGAACATAAGAAATAGGAGCAGGAGTAGGCCAATCGGCCCCTCGAGCCTGCTCCGCCATTCAATAAGATCATGGCTGATCTGATCCTAACCGCCAATCCACTATCACAGAACCATCTCCTGAATCTAACAGAATTAGACACACGAAATAGGAGCAGGATCAGGCTACACGGCCCCTGGGCCCGCTCCGCTACCCACAGGGCCATGACCGATCCGAACCTAGACTCATGTCCAAATTCCTGCCCACTCCCCGTAACCCTTAATTCCCTTTACTTCTAGGAAACTGTCTATTTCTGTTTTAAATTTATGTAATGATGTAGCTTCGACAGCTTTTTGGGGCAGCATATTCCATGGACCTACCACCCTCTGAGTGAAGTAGTTCCTCCTCATCTCAGTTTTGAAAGAGCAGCCCCTTATTATAAGACTATGCCCCCTAGTTCTAGTTTCACCCATCATCGGGAACATCTTCCCCGCATCCACCCGATCCAACCCCTTCACAATCTTATATGTTTCAATAAGATCGCCTCTCATTCTTCTGAACTCCAATGAGTAGAGTCCCAATCTACTCAACCTCTCCTCATATGTCCATCCCCTCATCCCCGGGATTAACCGAGTGAACCTTCTTTGTACTGACTCGAGAGCAAGTATGTCCTTTCTTAAGTATGGACACCAAAACTGTACGCAGTATTCCAGGTGCGGTCTCACCAATACCTTGTACAACTGAAGCAATACCTCCCTATTTTTATATTCTATCCCCCTAGCAATGAAAGCCAACATTCCATTGGCCTTCTTAATCACTTGCTGCACCTGCATACTAACCTTTTGAGTTTCGTGCACCAGGACCCCCAGATCCCTTTGTACTTCGGTACTTTCCAGTTTCTTGCCATTAAGATAATAACTTGCTCTACGATTTTTCCTGCCAAAGTGCATAACCTCACACTTTCCAGTATTGTATTCCATCTGCCAAATCTCAGCCCACTTACTTAGCCTGTCTATGTCCCCTTGCAGGTTTTTTATGTCCTCCTCACTCACTACTTTCCCTCCCATCTTAGTATCATCTGCAAACTTTGATATGTTACACTTGGTCCCCTCCTCCAAATCGTTAATATAGATTGTAAAGAGTTGGGGACCCAGCACTGACCCCTGCGGAACACCACTAGTTACTGATTGCCAGTCTGAGAATGAACCATTTATCCCAACTCCCTGCCTTCTGTTAGATAGCCAATCCTCTATCCATGCCAGAATATTACCCCCAATCCCGTGATTTTTAATCTTAAGCAATAATCTTTTGTGTGGCACCTTGTCAAATGCCTTTTGGAAGTCTAAATACACTACATCCACTGGTTCCCCTTTATCCACCCTATACGTTACTTCCTCAAAGAACTCCAGCAAATTTGTCAAACATGACTTCCCCTTCATAAAACCATGCTGACTTTGTCCTATTAAATTATGATTATCCAAATGTCCTGTTACTGTCTCCTTAATAATGGACTCCAAAATTTTACCTACCACAGATGTTAGGCTAACCGGTCTATAGTTTCCAGCCTTCTGTCTACTGCCCTTTTTAAATAAGGGTGTTACATTTGCAGTTTTCCAGTCTGCCGGGACCTTTGCCGAGTCCAGGGAGTTTTGGAAAATTATTACCAATGCATCCACAGTCCCTACCGCCACTTCCCTCAAGACCCTAGGATGTAAGCCATCAGGTCCAGGTGATTTATCCGCCTTGAGTCCCATTATTTTACCGAGTACCACTTCCTTAGTGATTTTGATCGTGTTTAGCTCCTCCCCCCCTTTAGCCCCCTGTTTGTCCAGTGTTGGGATATTCTTAGTGTCTTCTACTGTAAAGACTGATGTAAAATATTCATTCAGTGTTTTTGCCATCTCCATATTTCCCACCATTAATTTCCCGGTCTCATCCTCTAAGGGACCAACATTTACTTTAGCCACCCTTTTTCTTTTTATATAACTATAAAAACTCTTACTATCTGTTTTTATATTTTTTGCTAATTTACTTTCATAATCTATCTTCCCTTTCTTAATCAATCTTTTTGTTATTTTTTGCTGTCTTTTAAAGTTTTCCCAATCCTCTATCCTCCCACTAGATTTGGCTACCTTATATGCCCTTGTTTTTAGTCGAATACTATCCTTAATTTCTTTACTTAGCCACGGATGGCTGTCTTTTCTTTTACACCCTTTTCTTCTCAGTGGAATATATTTTTCTTGGAAGTTGTAAAATAACTCCTTAAATGTACACCACTGATCATGTATCGTCTTACCCTTTAATCTATTTTCCCAATCCACTCTACTCAATTCCGCTCTCATACCTTCGTAGTCTCCTTTATTCAAGCTTAACACGCTTGTTTGAGATCCAACCTTCTCACCCTCTAATTGAATATGGAATTCAACCATGTTATGGTCACTCATTCAAAGGGGATCCTTTACTAGGACATTTTTAATTAATCCCGTCTCGTTACACAGGACCAAATCTAAGGTTGCTTGCCCCCTGGTCGGTTCAGTTACATACTGCTCAAGAAACCCATCCCTAATACACTCAATGAACTCATCCTCAAGGCAGCCCTGCCCAATTTGATTTGTCCAATTAATATGATAGTTAAAATCCCCCATAATTATAGATGTTCCCTTATTACAAGCCTCAACTATTTCCTGATTGATACTCAGTCCAACAGAGTTGCCACTGTTCGGAGGCCTATAGACTACGCCCACTAGTGTTTTTTTCCCCTTATTATTCCTTACCTCCACCCAAACTGTTTCATTATCCAGATCTTTTGACCCAATATCATTTCTCTGTATTACAGTGATTCCTTCCTTTATTAACATAGCCACCCCACCTCCCCTTCCTTCCTGCCTGTCCTTCCTGATCGTTAAATAACCTGGTATGTTTAATTCCCAGGCATTGTCACCCTGCAACCATGTTTCTGCAATGGCCACAAGATCATACCCATATGTAGTTATTTGTGCCATTAACTCGTCTATTTTGTTATGAATGCTACGTGCATTCAGATAGAGAACTTTCAAAGATGTTTTGTGACACTTAGTTCCTGCTTTTGCCCTTTTTATTACTTTACCTTTTACTCCATACCTTCTGCCCCTTCCTGACACGCTCTGGTTTTTAATTTCCCCACTGCTACCTAAGTCTATGACCTTCTCTGTTGTCATTTTTATTATTTGCTCTCTAGGAACCTCCCCCCCACTAGTTGGTTTAAAGCCCTCTCTACAACCCTAGTTATATGATCCGCCAGGACTCTAGTCCCAGCACTGGCCAAGTGAAGCCCGTCCCGACGGAACAGCTCCCTCCTGCCCCAGTACTGGTGCCAGTGTCCCAGGAAGCAAAACCCATTTCTCCCACACCAGTCTTTGAGCCACGCATTTAACTCTCTAATTTTATTTGTCCTAGCCAAATTCGCTCGTGGCTCAGGTAATAATCCAGATTATTACCCTTGTGGTTCTGCTTTTTAATTTGGCCCCTAGCTGCTCAAACTCCCTCAGCAGAACCTCCTTCCTTGTCCTATCTATGTCGTTGGTACCAACATGGACCATGACAACTGGATCCTCCCCCTCCCACTCCAAGTTTCTCTCCAGCCCAGAGGAAATGTCCTGAACCCTGGCACCGGGTAGGCAACACAGCCTTCGGGACTCTCGCACAAGACTGATCCTAATGTCAAGAACCTGAGTTATGAGAAATAGCTGGAGAGACTTTTCAGCCAGGAAAGGAGGTTTCAGAGGGGTTATGTAAGAGTTAAAGGAATGCAAAGGGTAAATCTGGACTTAGATGAATTAAGATGGGCTGAATGGCCTGCTGCGTCCGTAAGTACCTTGTAATGTCAGTAGGAGAGATTGAGCCTGACTCCCAGCTGTGTCTCATACTCCGCGGATTACTCCTTCTCCAGATGTGCACGTAGATTAATAGCAGGTTCGAAGCTAAAGCAGCAGTTTGTCTCCTAGGCTGACACCTTGGAAAGTCCCTGAAATTCACAGGGAAACAGTGAGCAGAACTTCCGCAATATAATCACATTCTTTGCAAATGAAGACTGCGGACAGATTCTGCAAATCAGCACGGGAAGGTTCAGGGCTAGCATTATGAAGCAATTTTACAGAAATCTGCAAACTGAGACTGGGTCAGTTCAACAGAGCTGCTGTTAACCTTTTATTTTGGCTTAAAGGCTTGTCAGTTAAAAGTTAAAGAGTAGGTTTTCTGATGCTTTTCTTCTAGCTTGCATTGGGTTTATGATGCCCTCTATAAAGTTGGCATTAAACCAGCAAAAGGAGTTGGCAGAGCACAGAGATCTGTCAGCAATGAATGAACGTTATACGCCCTCAGTTATTTTGCCGCAGGCTCTGTTCATGGAAATGCATGAGCCTGTCAAACGTCAGCCGGTCTGATTCACTGTTAAATGATCCAGGCACTGGTGCTGGTGGTTACGTTAGATTCAGGAGGCAGCAGGAACGGGAGAAGCTGACGATGTTTTATGTCTACCCTATCGAACCCCTTCATAATCTAACAAGACTCTATCAGGTCACCTCTCAGTTTTCTTTTAGAACTTTAGAACTTAGGAAATAAGAGCAGGAGTAGGCCATTTGGCCCCCTGGAGCCTGCTCCGCCATTCAATAAAATCGGCTGATCTTCTACCTCATCTCCATTTTCCTGCACTATCCCCATATCCCTTGATTCCCTTACTATTCAAAGATGTCTATCTTGAATATACTCAATGACTGAGCCTCCACAGCCCTCTGGGGTAGAGAATTCCAAAGATTCACCACCCTCTGAGTGAAGACATTTCTCCTCATCTCAGTCCTAAATGGCTGACCCCTTATTCTGAGACTCCCCAGCCAGGGGAAACATCCTCCCTGCATCTACCCTATCAAGCCCTGTAAGAATTTTGTATGTTTCAATGAGATCACCTCTCATTCTTTTAAACTCTAGAGAATATCGGCCTAGTCTACTCAATCTCTCCTCATAGGACAATCCCCCCATCCCAGGAACCAGTCTGGTGAACCTTCGTTGCACTCCCTCTATGGCAAGTATATCCTTCCTTAGGTAAGGAGATCAAAACTGTACACAATACTCCAGATGTGGTCTTACCAGGGCTCTATATAATTGCAGTAAGACGTCTTTACTTTTATACTCAAATCCTCTTGTAATAAAGGCCAACATACCATTCACTTTCCTAATTGCTTGCTGTACCTGCATGTTAACTTTCAGTGATTCGTGTACAACGACACCCAGGTCCCTCTGAACGCCAACATTTCCCAATCTCTCACCATTTAAAAAATATTCTGCTTCTCTATTTTTCCTACCAAAGTGGATAACTTCACATTTCTCCACATTATATTCCATTTGTCATGTTCTTGCCCACTCACTTAGCTTGTCTATATCCCCTTGAAGCCTCCTTGCATCCTCCTCACAACTTACATCCCCACCCAGCTTTGTATCATCAGCAAACTTGGATATATTACATTTGGTCCCCTCATCCAAGTCATTGATGTAGATTGTGAATAGCTGAGGCCCAAGCCCTGATTCTTGCAGTACCCCACTAGTTACAGACTGCCAACCCGTAAATGACCCATTTATTCCTACTCTCTGTTTTCTGTCTGTTAACCAATCCTCGATCCATTCTAGTAAATTATCCCCAATCCCATGAGCCTTAATTTTGTTTAATAACCTCTTGTGTGGCACCTTATCGAATGCCTTCTGAAAATCCAAATACACCACATCCACTGGTTCCCCCTTATCTATTCTGCTAAGTTACAATCTCAAAATATTCTAACAGATTTGTCAAACACGATTTCTCTTTCTAAAATCTGTGTTGACTCTGCCCAATCCTATTATTATTTTCTAAGTGCCCTGTTACCACGTCCTTAATAATAGATTCTAGCATTTTCCATACTATTGATGTCAGGCTAACTGGTCTGTAGTTCCCCGTTTTCTCTCTCCCTCCTTTCTTAAATGGTGAGGTTACATTTGCTACCTTCCAATCCGTGGGAACCGTTCTAGAATCTATGGAATTTTGGAAAATGACAACCAATGCATCCACTATCTCTATAGCCACCTCTTTCAAAACCCTAGGATGTAGGCCATCAGGTCCAGGGGATTTATTGGCTTTCAGTCCCAATAATTTCTCCAGTACTACTTTTTTTACAAATACTAGTTTCTTTCAGTTCCTCATTCTCGCTAAACCCTTGGTTCTCCACTATTTCCGGGAAGTTTATTGCGTCTTCTTAGATAGAGAGAGAGAGGGATGGATGGATGTGCAAGGTATGTTGGTGTGAGCAATGATGTGCAGGAGAAGGGTTGGGAAGGCAGGTGGAAATCGTATCAGGACCCCGACTCCTAAGCGATGTGTTGAAAAAGTGGGATTTTCCCCTAATTGGGCAATTGATTTCCTGCGTGTGGGAACCATTGGCCCAATGAGTCTTTTCATACAGAAAGTCGCCTCTGATGATGTCATCAATGCTTTTGGATTTAAGGCCTATGAGCAGCCTTGATTCTTCTGGAGACTGCAAAGGCTCTGCAATTTATATGAAGGAGTTGAATTGTGGAAAATGTCAACGATCACGCCAAGGTGTGCTCCTCGGTTTGATGAGTCCTCCCTCCAAGCTCTGGTGTACGGAGCCGACTGTAATAAGGAGGTGCTGTTCCCTTCCTCAAGGAGAAAAAGCCACCCCAGCAGACAAAAGCTGTGTGGCTACAAGTGGCCCAGGTGGTCAACTCCATTTCGCTGAGCCGCAGAACCTGGCTGCAATGCAGGAAGAGGTTTCATGACCTTCTCCGCACAGGAAAAGTGAGTATGACTTTCCCATCACCCTGAATCTGATCCCCATCGCCTCTCCTCATCAGCACTCTGCTTTGCCAACCTCTTCCTCCACATGCCACTTGACACTTACCTCCCTGCACCCTTACCCATTCCCTCTCTCTCTATGGTCACATTCACTTAACTATTCGACCATGCAGCCCTCACACTCCCTATCACTGTGATGCCATGACAACAACAACTTTCAACACACATGGAGGGTCCTTTGTATCCTTCTAAGCATTATGCTATGGATTCTCTACACTCACTCCTTCATTCTCTCTCAAACTCCACTTGTCTCCCTCATTGCAGGAAAAGAGCTCATAATAAGAGGGAAAGAGCGAGGACAGGAGGAGGTCCACCCTCAGTAGCCCAGCTCACCCCTTGGGAGGAGGCGGCCTGGAAATTGCTGGGATCGAGGAGGATACCCAAGTGGGGGATGGACAGACGGGCGCATCACAGCAAACTGGTGACAGAATAGTTTGGAATCACTCTCATTGACATAGCATGAGTCACTGATAATGATTCTGATGCTCTAACAGATTGACTTATGATCATCTGCAATATTCAATGTGCATGTAACCTTGGCCTCACATCTCTAACTCTTTCCTTTACTCCCCCACAGGACCATCGAAAGCCCCCGTCCCCACTATCCAGGAGGAACAGCCTGAGCCTCCAGACTCCTTAGAGGAAACTGCAACATCTGAGAGCGCAGCGTCAGCAGAATTCAGCGCACCCAGTACCAGCGCAGACACTCACACCTCGGTGGGACATTCGCGAGATGTAGTAGTGTTGTCACTTGGTGTATCACAGCTCACAAGTGAGCATCAGCAGATGGTGGAGACGGGGACAGCAGTGGAGAGTCCTCGTCGGAGGGTGCAGGACTCTGCCAGCTTGGCTCTGCTGCATGTCGACCCTGTGCCTCCGGGTCCATCCAGAAGGAGAGCGGTGCTGGAAATACAGGAACAGGTGCAGGAATCTCTGGCAGGTTTTGTCTCCAGGGTCACTGCGAGTGTGGAGTGAATGGAGGAGTCCATCGCGAACATGAGCAGAGCCTTTGTGGAGGCATTGGCGCATGAATGCATCACCACGGAAAGGATGGCTACCTCCATGATAAGGCTGGCTACGGTAGAGGAGAGGACGGCTACGTCCATGGAGGAGCTTAGTCGCCAGGGTATTTAATTCATGGTCACTGTTCAGAATAGAATGACATCTCTTGAGGATCAATGGTCAGCTATTGAGCAAACAAACCAGACTTTCAAGTTCTCTGGAGAAGGACTTCCAGTGCAGATACAGGTCCTCATGGCCCCCCTGCAGTGCAGCAAGGTGTTGTCTAGCCACTTGCTAGCTCTGAAGTGGGGCTGACCCATGAGAGGGATGTTGGTGACAGAGAACAAGGAAATGGGGGCTCCTCTCCAAGAGCTCACACGACCATACCACAGTAAAAGCCCTCGGTCAGAGCCCCACCAGAGTCCTCACCCAACTGAGATGGGCGTCTCAGCCCCTGCACAGCCGCAGGAGCAGCAGACTGTTGGCGAGCCCGCACAGGTTTGCCACCCCAGAGGACGCCCACCAAAGGCATCGAGACAGGAGCAGCGAGAGAGTAAGCAAGGGGCCTCCACATCTGCTGAAGCCACAGGGGAAGCACCACGTAGGAGTATGCGTAAGAGGAAGATAAAGCACAAGTAGTCACAAGGGTAGTCACTTTGGTGCTGTGTTTTGTTTTTGGACCAGCCATCATTGTGATTGTATTATAAAGTGTTTTGATGGCAAACTGTTGAAGTTGTGGCCTGTGTCATTTCACAAATGGGACTTTCACATTGAGGGCTTAGGGCGCCTTGCGATTGTCAGAATGGTGGTCATAGTGATAGGATTCCGCAGGTTCTTGTCCATTGTCGATGCTCTGGTAAGAAGGAGCGAGACTAATGTGTTTGATTGTACAGGCTAAGCAAATCCGGCCAGGATGAGTGTGTCCCTTGCATCCCGGGCAGCAATGTTGTCGCGCGCTGATGCCATCTGGCCTGTGCATCTTCAGTTGGGTGACTAGCAGCTTGGCGCTCCTGTTGATGCTCCTGCTGTTGGTGCTGCTGTTGCTCATGGTTCTGCTGCTGCTGCGGCTGCTCAGCATCCGAATCTGATGTCCAGGAGGAAAGGAATTAAATGGTCGCCATGCTTCTGGTATATGCCTCAGTTGAAGAAGCGCTTAGTCAAGGTGGGGAGAGGGGTTTCCCAGGAGGTCACACTGCAGGTGGGTGTCAGGCTCCAAACTTCCACAACACTGAGTATGCCTGCTAAAAGTTCCCACAGACCTGAAACAACAAAGTTCTGCCACCTGCAAATGATCATTGGTCAAAACTCTTTTGTAATGGTGGAGCTGCAGCTGTGAGTAAGCAATCCACTTGTGAGGCCGCCAGCATTTGGAGGCGGGATGGAAAGGGAGTCAGTAAACGCGCATTTGGGAAAATTGCTCGGAGGTGGGATGGAGGCGGGATCAGGCCCGCCCACCATTTTTGACGATTTTAACAACTCACATGCCTCCAATCCCGCCTCCTCGGGCCTGGCAAAATTGAGCCCAAAGCATTTGTTTAATTTCTCTGCCATTTCCTTATTCCCCATTATATCTTCTCCTGTCTCAGCCTGTAAGGGACCCACATTTACTTTCGCTAATCTTTTCCTTTTTACATACCTATAGAAGCTTTTACAGTCTGTTTTTATGTCTCTTGCTAGTTTACTCTCATATTCTATTTTCCCTTTCTGTTTCTTGGTCCTCCTTTGCTGAATTCTAAAATCCTCCCAATCCTCAGGCTTACTACTCTAGAGAAAAGAGCCCCAGCCTTTTCAATGTTAATGCATTCTCACACACCCAAGATTCCAGAAAGCACACCGTCTTAGTTTGAGCAAGTATGTGCAAAAAGTTTAACACACTGCCAGTCCACCAGATGGAGGTTCACTCCTGATGTGACTATCATTCTGTAGCAGTTACAGTTGTAAAGGCCTCGCCTACACATGATGAAGTCACCTGTAAAATTGAATGGATTTTCCTGCAGAACTAGATATGTGGGGCAACTACACAGAGAAACAATGCCACGTTACCTCAGAGAATAACCCCAAATATTCACAATTTGTAAATTGTATTTGCAAGTTTATTTTACAATCACACTGATCAGAAGTGATTCAATTGCTACTGATGGCCTATGGAAGTCACTCTGGAGCAGGAGAGAAGTATTGTGGTTGTGAACAGGAGCAAGTATGATGTGGCGACCAGCCAGCACTTCTGTATGATGGGGTTGGCTATAGTTGATAAAGGCACAAAGCAGAGGCGGGATGCTGTTTTGAAAGAGCTGTGTAAGGAGAATGCTAGGAGGGCAGTGACCAGCAGTGAAGTATTGAGAAGCTGGCCAGTGTGCAGATGGTGGAGGTTAAGTAGGAAGCTTGAGATATGCACGGTGTGGCTGAAGATCGGTACCAGATCAGCAATAGAGTGAGTCCAAGCTGGGGAAAGGCCGCGTGGAAGAGCAATGCTGAGATAGTGAGATGGTACAGGGAAAGCTGAAAGGAACAGTGTGGTGTATGTGCCTTTAAGAGCAATTGTGGTGTATGTGCCTTTAAGAGCCCCAGGTGTGCGTAATGCCGGTAATTGCCACTTGGGCTATATAAGCCTGTGTATTGTGTATATCCTTTAGAACCCCCCCCCAGACTTGCTTAGTAAATACCTATGAACCAACTCCTGTCTTCAGTGTCTTTATCTACACACGGACACTACAGTGGTGACGAAGTGGAAACGGACTTACCTGCAATTCGGCAGCACCTCAAGGACATCGATTCCTCCAGCGTCCAGAAGACTCAAGGAAGTGAGAGAAACTGTGGTTTCACCAGCTGGCCAAGCTGGTGGCAGGTACTGCGCTAATCCTTCCTGGGCGTCAGGCTGGGGCTCCAGCGGCGGGCTCTACAGCTGAGACAGGCAGCGAAATCGGAGGCAAGCAATAACGGACTGGGAGGGTGCACTCAGGAGACGGCCGGCGCGGCAAGCAGGTCAGCGTTTAGACCTCCGTCGGGAACGAGTCTCCAACAGTGAATAAACGGAAACCATAGTAAAACAGCGTTGTTATCGGTAGCAGCGGCGAGAAAGCGCGGGAAGCGCCATATCGTTGCTACAGAGAAAAAAAAAGCGCGGGAAGCGCCATATCTTTTTTGAAATGCCTAAGTCTGGCAATATTGATGCTTTTGATAACGAAACAGAGCCTAACTTTGGCAATATTGATGTTTTTGATAACAAGATAGAGGATTGGACCACATATGTAGAAAGAGTGGAGGTGTTTTGCACCGCAAATGGAATAGAAGATGAAAAAAAAGCTTCAGTGCTTCTGGATCTAATGGGCGCAGAAACATACAAGCTGTTACGCAACTTAATCACTCCAGCCGAACCGATGGACAAGAATTTTGAGGAGATTGTTGATACCCTACACTGCCAATTCGAGGCAGGACTGGCAGATTCTCTGCAAGACAAATTCAACTGCGATCCCCTAAGTGTAGAAACACAAAAAAAGGTATCTTCTGGAAAAGATTTAACACTGGACAAGGCTTTCAGTGCAATAGGAGCGGCAAAGATACAGCAAAGGCCACAGGACTTCGGCACCCATGAAATGGCACAGGGTTTCGAGAGATGTTATCGCTGCGGCAGATCCAACCATGACCAGAGGGATTGCTGGCTCAAAGAAAAAGCATGCAGGTGATGCGGAAAGATGGGACATATTCCACATGTATGCCGATCTGAAAATAAAAAAATCCACTAACGGGAAAAGAATCAATAAGGAAAAGCACAAAGGTACAAATGATGACGGACAGTAGCTCCAAAGACCAGAAGAGCGATAGCGACTCCGGGAACAAGAGACTAAGCTCTCTCAAATTACATAATGTAATTGCCAATGAAGATTACCAGACCATTTGGGTTACCCTCATAATAGCAGGGTCCCCAGTTAAAATGGAGCTAGATACAGGATCAGCTCTAACCGTAATAAATCGACGAGATTACGAGAGGCTATTTTCGCATATACCTCTAAAAGACACATCCATTATCTTAAAAACATATACGGGGCAGAAAGTATACCCCAAAGGAAAAATAAAGGTGCCTGTGGTATACAACGGCAAAGAAATACAAAAGTTGTATTTATACATTCTACAAGATGGTGGTCCACCGTTGTTGGGACGTGAATGGATAAGGAAGATACGTTTAGACTGGCACTCCATTCAGGCACTGACGGTGACCAGTAAGGAAAAAAACAATGATGACATCATACCTGAACGATTAAAAGACATCTTGGCCAACGCCAAAGAAGTGTTTCAAGAGAAACTAGGAACCTTGAAAGGCATCACCGCCTCAATAAAAGTGGAAGATGCAGCAATTCCAAAAAATTTTAAGGCAAGACCGGTGCCATACGCAATACGTCCGGCAGTCGAGGCAGAGCTGGAGAATTTGGAAAAGGCAGGCGTATTATCCAAAATAGATTGGAGCGAATGGGCAACACCCATCGTTCCAGTCATGAAAAAAGCATTGAAAAATAACTCTGAGGAACAGAGAAAAATTCGCATCTGTGGGGACTTTAAGGTGACTGTAAACCCGGTCCTTCACACGGTACAGTATCCTCTTCCGAGGATAGAAGATATTTTCGCCTCACTATCCGGAGGAAAACGTTTCACAAAAATTGACTTGGCACAGGCATATCTACAGATGGAGGTTGAGGAGACCTCTAAAAAGTATCTCACAATAAACACACACAAAGGCCTGTACCAGTACAATCGACTGGTTTTTGGAGTAGCATCAGCTCCAGCTATCTGGCAAAGAGCTATGGAGCAAGTCCTGCAAGGGATTCCGGGGACTCAGTGTTACCTAGACGACATCCTTATAACAGGAGAAAACGACAACGAGCACCTTGCCAATTTGGAGCAGGTGCTCACTAGGCTGAAAGAACGGGGCCTACGAGCAAATCGCCCCAAGTGCGAATTTTTTCAAAATCAGATATCATATTGTGGCCACATAATTAATAAGGAAGGGTTGCATAAGTCACCTGAGAAAATTGAAGCAGTTATAAAAGCCCCAGCACCTGAAAATGTTTCACAATTGAGGTCATTCCTGGGATTAATAAATTACTATCATAAATTTTTACCGAACTTATCAACTATTCTACACCCTCTTAATGATCTTCTACACACAGGAGTGATTTGGAAATGGAACGAAGACTGTAAACGTGCCTTCCATAAATGTAAAGACTTAATCACATCCGAGAAAGTTTTGGCTCATTACAACCCATCACTACCAATCAGACTGGCGTGCGATGCATCCCCTTACGGCATAGGAGCGGTATTGTCCCATAGATTCCCTGATGGCTCGGAACGGCCGATAGCTTTTGCGTCACGCTCATTGAACTCAGCTGAGCGTAACTATTCCCAGATAGACAGGGAAGCACTCAGCCTGGTATGGGGAGTGAAGAAATTCAACCATTACCTACACGGACAAAAATTTACCTTGCTGACTGACCATCAACCCCTCATCTCCATATTCAACCTTAAGAAATGTGTCCCCATTATGACGGCACAAAGACTACAGAGGTGGTCCCTTTTCCTAGGGGCACACCAATACAACATTGAATACAAAGGGTCAAAACAGCATGGGAATGCTGACGGTTTATCGCGCCTGCCGTTGCCAACGATAGAAGAGGCACCTACAGTAGACCCAGTAGAGATATTCCACTCTACCATAGTGGAATGTCTACCGGTGACAAATTCTGCCATTGAAAGGGAGACCAGAAATGACCCTACTCTCTCACGGGTCTACGATTTAACAATAAAGGGATGGCCAGCACATGGCGAACCACTGTTGCCAGCATTCTCGCAAAGAAGAGAACAGCTGTCAGTGTGCCGAGGAACCTTGATGTGTGGATCCAGAGTGGTGATTCCACCCAAACTCCAGGATAAAGTGCTAAAGGAGCTTCACGAGGGGCATCTGGGTGGAGTGAAAATGAAGAACCTAGCTAGGGCGTTTGTATGGTGGCCAGGTATCGATGGAGACATCGAAGACATGACCAAGAGCTGCCTAGGATGCCAGAAGGTCCAAAATGCTCCGCCACAGGCCCCTCTACATCCATGGGAGTGGCCCTCATCTCCCTGGCAAAGGGTGCACATCGACTTTGCTGGTCCATTTATGGACTCAATGTTCTTAATCGCATTTGATGCACACTCCAAGTGGCCGGAGGTAATAAAGATGTCCTCCACCACCACGGAAAAAAACCATCGCAGTATTAAGGACCATATTTGCCAGGAATGGGCTGCCGGAACAGATATGTTCTGATAATGGACCGCAATTTGTGTCCGAAGAATTCAGAAAATTCTTAAAGAACAATGGGGTAAAGCACTACACGTCCGCCCCATACCATCCCGCCACCAATGGATTGGCTGAAAGGTTTGTCCAGACCTTTAAGAAGGCCATAAAGGCCATGGGTAATGAAGACATAAAACTTCAGCACAAGGTGGATAACTTCTTATTTGCATATAGGAATGCAACACATATGGTTACAAACCAAACTCCCGCCATGATGTTCTA
Source organism: Somniosus microcephalus (assembly GCF_052327205.1). Taxonomy (NCBI): domain Eukaryota; kingdom Metazoa; phylum Chordata; class Chondrichthyes; order Squaliformes; family Somniosidae; genus Somniosus; species Somniosus microcephalus. The sequence continues at coordinate 34,202,617 of NC_141008.1, forward strand.
CAATAGAAACCTAAGATGCCAGCTGGATTTGGTCAAGCCCAACATCCGAAGGGATGTGGAGAACCGGCAGTTTCAGGGCATGAATGAAAGGCCAACTAGGGCCTTCCAGATAGGCCAACCGGTTTTGGCCCGGGACTACCGTACTGAGAAATGGCAGCCTGGAACTATCTGCACACGACTAGGACCACTGATGTATACCGTGGACATCGGAGAAAGCATAATAAGGCGCCATGCTGACCAAATCATCAAGTCATCCGAAAAGGGACAACCTACACCACCACGCTATACATCTAACGATGAAGTAGAGATACCCATATCTACCTCTGATACTGGAACCCGATGAACCCGACACTGGCCTTCAAGCCGAATCAGCCTTGCCAGAAGAACCTACTACACCACCAGAAACTACTACACCCCCGAGGCGTTATCCGGACCGAGTCAGGAAGCCTCCTGAGAGACTAACTTATAATTAATTAATACAGCAATGTATATTATTTTGCATATAACATGTAATTAATAATTACTTAAAATATGATGTACTAGTTAGCTAGAAGGGGAGGAATTGTGGTGTATGTGCCTTTAAGAGCAATTGTGGTGTATGTGCCTTTAAGAGCCCCAGATCAGCAATAGAGTGAGTCCAAGCTGGGGAAAGGCCGCGTGGAAGAGCAATGCTGAGATAGTGAGACAGTACAGGAAAAGCTGAAAGGAACAGTGTGGTGTATGTGCCTTTAAGAGCAATTGTGGTGTATGTGCCTTTAAGAGCCCCAGGTGTGCGTAATGCCGGTAATTGCCACTTGGGCTATATAAGCCTGTGTATTGTGTATACCCTTTAGAACCCCCCCCCAGACTTGCTTAGTAAATACCTATGCACCAAGTCCTGTCTTCAGTGTCTTTATCTACACACGGACACTACGGGCAACAGCAGTGAGTTGTGACAGAAGAGATGGTGCGATGGTCAACTCTTGAGCTGACCGACTCAATCATTTTATATTATAAGAGCACAAACAATATGCTGTCCGAGTTTCTTTTATCTCGAGGGAGGGGAGGGATCGAATATGCACATTTTGGCCCCGATATTTGCGGGGTGGGAATGGGGGAGCTCGGTAAGGGGTGGGGGAACAGGGGGAGGTAAATCCCGGAAATACTGGGGATGAGGAGGTCCTGCCGAATTTAATGGCAAGACGTCATTATTATTTTTTAATTCCATTTCCCGCCCGACAGCTGGCCAGATCGACAGGCTGGCTGGCTGGCTGCCGGGCGGGAAAGCCATGAACCGTTGGGGACGGTCCCGGTGTTTGGGAGAGATCGGGTGTTGGTGGGGTGGGGGACAGAGCTTAGCAATCGCTGGAGGGGTCACGGAGCAGGAGGAGAGTAGGTCGACAGATCGCGGCAGTGAGGAGAAGCTCCAATCGGCCAAAGATTTGTTTGAGGAGCTAAGGAGAGCACTCCTCCTGGCCCACAAGCAGTGTCCGAAAAAATACTTTCCTTCTGCAGCCAGCTGCTCCCGTCTCCATTTCGCCGCCAGGTTTCCCGAGACCTGAGAACCCCCAGTCGGTAACCGTTAAATTTAAATCAGGCTCCCAACTGCACTGTGGGAGCCTGATTTAAATCTATATATATAAATCGGTCGATCTGTCATTCTGTCATTCTCTCATTCTGTCATTCTGTCATTCTGTCTGTCATCGCGTGTGCGTCTGGCGGGCTATGCGCTCGAAAGTTACAGGGCGTACCTACGCGCGTGTTACCTCCAAAGAAAGCTTACGCTTCCGAGACGGTTTTAAGCGTATTTACGTTTCGGCTGGGCTAAAATCGCGCCCACGGTATCCCAAAAACCTTCAACATTCCGCTCATTAGCATCTCATTATCCGCTCATTAGCGACAGAGTGACCTCGAGCTCGACCAATCGTACGCCGGGTTGCTGGCGTGTGCCGCCGGGCCAATCGGTGCATGTGTGGCCGGGCCTTATCGTTCTGAACCGAGGTGAGTCGCCGCCATCTTGATTCCAAACTTTTCCTTTCTTTTTCCCGCTTTCTGCGTCTTTAAAAAAAACGTTGCTTTTAAAACACATATTGTTTTTTAAAAAAATGATTTAGAAACGAATTAACTTATCTAATCTCATTAATTTTCCTACCTTTCCCCGTTTTTCCAGGTAGGCCTCGAAGCCTCGCCTTCTCCTCCGCACCCACGCCCGAGCTAGGCACCTCCCGGCCCCACTCGAAGGCTGCAGGGGCGGGCCTCAGTCCAGCGCCGCTACCTTACTAAAGGGTGCGCGCGCAGCAGGAGCTGAGACGTGGCGTCTCTCTCTGGCTCGGCCGGGGGGCGGGGCTTGCTGAGTGTCAACGGTTACCCTGGCAACCGGGCCCGCCGGCCGTCTCGCACAGCCGCAATCGGCGGTCTTCACCTCGGGGGGGGGGGGGCGCGACCCTCGGGGGGGGCCGCAACCCTCGGGGGGGGGGCGCGACCCTCGGCGGGGGCCGCGACCCTCGGGGGGGGGGCGCGACCCTCGGGGGGGCCGCGACCCTCGGGGGGGCGCGACCCTCGGGGGGGGGGCCGCGACCCTCGGGGGGGGCCGCGACCCTCGGGGGGGGCCCCCGCCCTCCACCCTCCCCTCCCCGCCCCCCCTCCCTCCCTTCCCCCCCTCCCTTCCCCCCCTTCTCCCCCCCTTCCCCCCTCCCTTCTCCCCCCCCTTCCTACCCCCCTTCCTACCCCCCGCCCTCCCTTCCCCCCTCCCTTTCCCCCCCGCCCCACCCTCCCTTTCCCCCCCGCCCCACCCTCCCTTCCCCCCCCCGCCCCGCCCTCCCTTTCCCCCCGCCCTCCCTTCCCCCCCACCCGCCCTCTCTTCCCCCCACCTGCGCTCTCTCTCTTCCCCCCAGTCTCTCTCTCTCTTCCCCCCAGTCGCTCTCTCTCTACCCCCCAGTCGCTCTCTCTCTCTCTTCCAACAACAACATGCCCTCGAAAAAGCCTCGGCACCGCCGGGCACTTCAGCTAGTATTATAATAAACGTCCCACCTCCGCAAGACGGGACACTCTCACACCACACAACCCGCCGCCATAAAAATGGTGACCGGCGCATAAGTGGCGGGTTCGGGTCGCGTTTCGCGCTTTTTAATTTTTAACCCCTCTTGACCCACTCCCATCCGTCGTGGTGGGATAATATCTACCCCTTTGTCTCTGTGCTTAGTAATCCTAGGGATGTTTCCCCTGGCTGGGGAGGTCTCGAACGAGGGGTCACAGTCTCAGGATACGGGGTAGGACATTTAGGACTGAGATGAGGAGAAATTTCTTCACTCGGGGTGGTGAACCTGTGGAATTCTCTACCACAGAAGGCTGTGCAGGCCAAGTCACTGAATATATTTAAGAAGGAGATAGATAGATTTCTAGACACAAAAGGCATCAAGGGGTATGGGGAGAGAGCGGGAATATGGTATTGAGAAAGAAGGTCAACCAGGATCATATTGAATGACAGAGCAGGCTCGAAGGGCCGAATGGCCTACTCGTGCTTCTATTTTTCTATATTTCTATGTCAGGTACTGCATGAGTTAGATGAGTAAAGCTTCCTCCACAGTGACACTGGTAACTATGAAGCTCAGGCAATTGTGTTCTATTTGTGTTCATATTTGTTATTCACTAGTTAATTCCTGTTTGAATTTCATAAGCCAGGTGAATAAATCCTAAACCAGAACACCAAGATCTGTTCGTATCAGAAGCTTGAGATACATGCAAATTAATCGGAACCTTAAACTTTACTACTCGATCTCTCACGGCGTTTCCCACGAGGAGTCGAGACCAAGTGCAGTGTGCAGGCCAAGCAGGTCGGGGGATTAACTGGACTAAAGTGAGGGGAGGGGAAGGGAGGAGGCAAATGGGAGAGGCGAAGAGAGATAGAGGGGGAGAAGGAGTGGAATGGAGAGAGGAGGAGGACGGAAGGGGGAGTGGGTGGGGAATAGAGGGAGGAGCAAAGTGAAAGAGGAAAGGGGTATGGAATGCAGAGGGAAGGAGAGAGTAGGCGTTGAATAGTGGAGGGTAAAGTGAGGGGATAGGAAGCGAGGAGGGAATTGGGAATAGGGGAATGGGGAGAGGAGAGGGAGGGGAGGGGTATAACCTGTGTTGGAGGAGGGCAAGGGTGTTTTGCAGGATTGTAGCACACTGATTACGCAGGGTAGGCTCCTGGCAGGATTCCTGTCATGTGACCTGACCAGCCAGTTTAGACAAGGGAAATGAGGCAACGCTGTAGTGAGACACACACTTAAGTGCCTTAAAGAGGAAGAGCCTGCTATAAAGGGGGATGAAATGCCCCAAGGAATTTCTTAACAATGAGAAGAAAAGATTCTGAGAGAACCACAAGCCCTTCAGACAAAATATGGGAACTGAGGAGTGGGAAAGAGCACCATTCCCCAGCATTAATAACCTTTGCTCATCACAAACCTTAACTCCAAAGCAAAATACTGCAGATGCTGGAAATCTGAAATAAAAACAGAAAATGCTGGAAATACTCAGCAGATCAGGCAGCATCTGTAGAGAGAGAAACCGAGTTAACGTTTCAGGTCTGTGAACCTTTGTCAGAACTGGAAAAAGTTAGAGATGTAACAGATTTTAAGCAAGTGCAGGGGCAGGGAAAGGGAGGAGGGGAGGAAAGAAGAAAAGGGAAGGTCTGTGATAGGGTGGAAGGCAGGAGAGATTAAAAGACAAAAGGGATGATGGTGCGAGGCAGAAGGAGATGGTAATGGGACAAGTAAAGAAACAAAAGATGACTCTAGATGAGGTGTAAATGGCGATGGCAGAATCATCAACAGCTGCCAGTGAGTGAAAAAAAAAATAGGGGCAGAGGTTATGGTCTGAAATTGTTGAACTCGACGTTGAGTCCAGAAGGCTGTAACGTGTCTAATCAAAAGATGAGGTGCTGTTCCTCGAGCTTACATTGAGCTTCATTGGAACAGTGTAAGAGAACGCAGACGGAGAGATCAGAGTGGGCGTGGAGCATTAAAATGACCGGTGACCGGAAGCTCAGGGTGATGCTTACGGACTGAACGGAGGTGTTCCACAAAAGCGGTCACCCAATCTGCATTTGGTCTCCCCAATGTAGAGGAGACCGCATCGTGAGCAGCGAATACAGTATACTAAATTACAAGAAGTACAAGTAAATCGCTGTTTCACCTGGAAGGGGTGTTTGGGGCCCTGGACAGTGGGAACGGAGGAGGTAAAAGGGCAGGTGTTGTATCTCCTGCACTTGCACGGGAAGGTGCCGGGCGAAGGGGAAGGCGTGTTGAGGGTGATAGAGGAGTGGACCAGGGTGTTGTGGAGGGAGTGGTCCCTTCGGAATGCTGAAAGGGGAGAGGAGGGGAAGATATGTTTGGTGGTGGGATCACGCTGGATGTGACGGAAATGGCGCCAAACTTTTAACTTTCTCCTCCCCCACCCTAAATTAATAGCTGTTGCTTGAAGAATGTATTGTTTTTCATATGTTAGAATACTGTAAACTGAAATGAACTGAAGACTCCTGAGCAGCCAAATGGTCTATCCAGTGACATCCCTTATATTATTAATTTACAGTCAAATTTCCTAAATGATGAAATGAGCTGTACTGTCATATTGGTTGTTTTTTTTTCATGAGTTTAAACTGAGTGGCTGTGTTCCTCCTATGTGTACAGGTTCTGAGGAAGCCCCAGGCAGTCTGTTCAACCAAAGTGCTATACAGGAAGCTATCAAAATGGTGGACAGAGCATATAACGAGACCAGAGACAAGTGAGTAATTACCTCAATAACACTGCCCTCGGACTGGCTTCACCAATAATTTATATGATTCGAATAAGTTGTTTTGACTGAGTCAATTGATCCTGCGATGATCCCAGTTCAGAATTAGTCTTTCTGACAATAGTTTCACACTAAATGGATAGCCAGTAAACTGTCAAATAATTAGAACCAAATCATTTCCCGTTTCCAGCTTCGCTAATCTAAATTCCTTATTGTGTGTATGTCACATTCCCATGGTCATACCTTACCTTGATGTAATCTGCATTACAAGACGTTATGCCATTTCATGGTTCATCTGCTTAACTGATCCCACTCTCTTTGGATGTACTCAATATTCCTTGTATTAATTACGTGCCACATATCTCAGTGCCTTCAGCACATTTGCTAATATTACAAGAATTAAGATTCTTCACATCACTTGTGAATAATTCAAATAAAGCCGCTGGTCACTTCTCGTCAAGTGCAGCTTTTTATTTATTGTCTGCTGTTTTTAATTAATTTGCCAGGAACTTGCTCATTCCTAAAACCTTCACTGATCACTACAATGAAGAGGAAAAAAAGAAAGAAGTTGCATTTATACAGCATCTTTCACAACCTCAGGATGTCCCAAAGCGCTTCATAGCCAATGAAGTGGAGGGCATTTGCGAACAAGGCCCTTGCCATCCATGAGCTTATCATGGATGAAACATAGAATCATAGAAGATAGGAGCAGGAGTAGGCCATTCGGCCCCTCGAACCTGCTCCGCCATTCAATGCGATCATGGCTGATCATCCAAATTCAGTACCCGGTCCCTGCTTTCTCCCCATACCCCTTGATCCCTTTAACCTTAAGAAATATATCCAACTCCTTCTTGAATATATTTAATGTATTGGCCTCTACTGCCTTCTGTGGTAGAGAATTCCACAGGTTCACCACTCTCTGGGTGAAGAAATTCCTCCTCATTTCTGTCCTAAATGGTCTACCCCTTATCCTTAGACTGTGACCCCTGGTTCTGGACTCCCCGACTATCGGGAACATCCTTCCTGCATCTAGTCTGTCCAGTCCTGTCAGAATTTTATAAATTTCAATGAGATCCCCTCTCATTCTTCTAAACTCCAGCGAGTACAAGCCCAATCGACCCAATCTCTCCTCATACGTCATCCCTGCTATCCCAGGTATCAGCCTGGTGAATCTTCGCTGAACTCCTTCCATGGCAAGAACATCCTTCCTCAGATAAGGTGACCAAAACTGCACACAATACTCAAGATGTGGTCTCACCAAGGCCCTGTATAACTGCAGCAAGACATCCTTGTTCCTGTACTCAAACCCTCTCGCTACGAAGGCCAACATGCCATTTGCCTTCTTAACCGCCTGCTGCACCTGCATGCTTACCTTCAGTGACTGGTGCACAAGGACACCCAGGTCTCGTTGCACTTCCCCTTCTCCCAATCTATTGCCATTCAGATAATCTGCCTTCCTATTTTTGCCACCAAAGTGGATAACCTCACATTTATCCACATTATATTGCATCTGCCATACTTTTGCCCATCACCCAACCTGTCCAAATCATCCTGGAGTTTCTCGGCATCCTCCTCACAGCACACATGCCCACCCAGCTTTGTGTCGTCTGCAAATTTGGAGATATTACATCTAGTTCCCTTGTCTAGATCATTAATATATATTGTGAATAGCTGGGGTCCAAGGACCGATCCCTGCGGTACCCCACTAGTCACTGCCTGCCACTCGGAAAAAGACCCGTTTATTCCAACTCTTTGCTTTCTGTCTGCCAACCAGTTCTCTATCCAAGTCAATACCTTGCCCCCAATCCCATGTGCCTTAACTTTACACGCTAATCTCTTATGCGGGACCTTATCGAAAGCTTTCTGAAAGTCCAAATACACCACATCCACTGGTTCTCCCTTATCTATTTTACCAGTTACATCCTCAAAAAATTCCAGTAGATTAGTCAAGCACGATTTACCTTTTGTAAATCCACATTGACTTTGTCCGATCCTGTCACTGTTTTTCAAGTGCTCTGCTATTACATCTTTTATAATGGACTCTAGCATTTTCCCCACTACCGATGTCAGGCTTACCGGTCTGATTGCATCGACATCATGGCCCTGATGGAAATTGGCTGAGGGGTGATGACATCTTACCCTTAAATGAAGCCTTACAGCCTGGCTATACCTTCCACCACTTGCCCCGCTCACACCGCCATGGTGGCGGTGTGGCTCTCCTCACCAAATCACACCTTGGTTTGATCCCGCTCCTCTGGCGCTTTCTCCTCCTTTGAGCATCTCACCTTATTCAGTAGAGAGAAGGGACCTTAGCTCCAAAAATCATAAAGTAGAATCAGTTTGGGTGGAACTAAGAAACAGCAAAGGGCAGAAAACATTGGTGGGAGTTGTTTATAGGCCCCCAAACAGTAGTTGTAATGTAGGGCAGAGTATAAATCAGGAAATTAGCGATGCATGTAACAAGGGTAATAGAGTAATCATGGGGGACTTTATTCTACATATAGACTGGGCAAACCAAATTTGCAGTAATAGTGTGGAGGACGAATTCATGGAATGTAAGCAAGATAGTTTTCTAAATCAGTATATTGAGGAACCAACTAGGGAACAGGCTATTTTAGATCTAGTATTGTGCAATGAGAAAGGGTTCATTAATAACCTTGTAGTAAAGGGGACTTTAGGGAAGAGTGACCATAATATGATAGAATTTTATATTGAGTTTGAAAGTGATTTAGTTAAATCCGAAACGAGGGTCTTCAATCTAAACAAAGCAAACTGCGAATATATGAGGGGCGAGTTGGGTAAGGTAGATTGGGAAACTACATTAAAAGGTATGACAGTAGTCAAGCAATGGCTAGCATTTAAAGAATTAATACATAATTCACAACAAATATACATTCCTTTAAGGCACAAAAACCCCACAGGAAAAGTGGTCCAACCATGGCTAACAAGAGAAGTTAAAGATAGTATTAGATCAATGAAGAGGCTTATAATGTTGCCAAAAAGAGTAGTAAGCCTGAGGATTGGGAGGATTTTAGAATTCAGCAAAGGAGAACCAAGAATTTGATAAGGAAAGAGAAAAAAGAATATGAGAGTAAATTAACAAGAGACATAAAAATAGATTGTAAATGTTTTTATAGATATGTAAATAGGAAGAGATTAGTCAAAGTAAACGTGGGCCCATTAGAGGCTGAGACAGGAGAAATTATTATGGGCAATGAGGAAATGGCAGAGACATTAAACAAATACTTTGTATCTGCCTTCGTGGTAGATGACACGAAAAACATTCCAGAAATAATGGGGGAATCAAGGGTCTAGAGAGAATGATGAACTTAAAGAAATCAGTATAAGTAAAGACAAAGTACTGGTGAAATTAATGGGACTAAGTGGCAACGAATCCCCTGGACCTGACGACCTGCATCCTAGGGTTTTAAAAGAGGTAGCTGCAGAGACAGTGGATGCACTGGTATTAATCTTCCAGAATTCCCTAAATTCTAGAACAGTCCCCAAGGATTGGAAGGTAGCAAACATAACCCCATTATTTAAGAAAGGAGGCAGAGAAAAAAATGGGGATCTATAGGCCAGTTAGCCTGACATCAGTAATAGGCAAAAGGCTAGAATCTATTATCAGGGACATGGTAACAGAACACTTAGAAAATCATAATATGATTAGGCAGAGTCAACATGGTTTTATGAAAGGGAAATTATGCTTAACAAATCTGTTAGAGTTTTTTGAAGATGGAACTAGTAGGATGCATGAGGGAGAACCAGTGGATGTAGTGTATTTGGATTTTCAAAAAGCATTCGATAAGGTGCCACACAAGAGGTTATTACACAAAATTAGAACTCATGGTATTGGGGGTAATATTGATTGAGGATTGGTTAATGGACAGAAAACAGAGAGTAGGAATAAGTGGGACTTTTTCAGGTTGGCAGGCTGGAACTAGCGGGGTACTGCAAGGATCAGTGCTTGGGCCTCAGCTATTTACAATCTATATTAATTACTTAGATGAAGGGACTGAGTGTAACGTATCCAAGTTTGCTGATGATACAAAGTTAGGTGGGAAAGTAAGCTGTGAGGAGGACACAAAGAGGTTGCAGAGAGATATAGACAGGTTGGCTGAGTGGGTAAGGACATGGCAAATGGAATACAATGTGGGGAAGTGTGAATTTAACCACTTTGGTAGGAAAGACGAAAAAGCAGAATATTTTTTGAATGGTGAGAGACTGGGAAATATTTGCACTCAGAGGGACCTGGGTGTCCTTGTACATGAATCACATAAAGTTAACATGCAGGTACAGCAAGCAATTAGGAAAGCAAATGGTATGTTAGTTTTTGTTACAAAGGGATTAGAGTATAGAGTAAAGAAGTCTTACTACAATTATACAGGGCATTGGTGAGACCACACCTGGAGTATTGTGTACAGTTCTGGTCTCCTTACCTAATGAAAGACATACTTGCCTTTAGAGGGAGTGCAACGAAGGTTCACTAGACTGGTTCCAGGGATGAGGGGATTGCCCCATGAGGAGAGATTGAGTAGACTAGGCCTATATTCACTAGAGTTTAGAAGAATGAGAGGTGATCTAATTGAAACATATAAGATTATTAAGGGGCTTGACAGGGTTAATGCTGGGAAAATGTTTCCCCTGGCTGGGGAATCTAGAACGCGGGGTCACAGTCACAGAATAAGGGGTTGGCCATTTAGGACTGAGATGAGGAGAAATTTCTTCACTCAGAGGGTTGCGAATCTTTGGAATTCTCTACCCCAGAGAGCTGTGGCTGCTCAGTCGTTGAGTATATTCAAGACAGAGATCAATACATTTTGGGAACTAAGGGAATTAAGGGATATGGGGATAGTGCGGGAAGGTGGAGTTGAGGTAGAAGATCAGCCATGATCTTGTTGAATGGTGGAGCAGGCTTGAAGGGCCAAATGGCCTACCCCTGCTCCTAATTCTTATGTTTTTATGTTTTTATTCCACCCCTCTCGCCTCTTATTTAAAATTTTCGTTCTCTATCACCCACCCAGTTACCATAAAAATGTTATTACCGAGATATCTTCACTGCTTTCCTCCCTCAGCCTCTGCACCGAACGACTTCTCATCCTCGGTGATTTCAACCTCCATCTCAATTCATCATGCTCTCTCTCCTCTGAATTCACTAGCCTCCTATCCTCCCTGAACCTCTCCCTCCATGTAAACTCCCCAACCCAAATTCACGGCCACCCTCTCGACCTTGCCATCTCTCGTGGCCTCGCTACTGCCATTGTGTCAATCGCAGATAAGGCCATTTCTGACCACTTTCTCGTATCGCTCTCCACCCACATCCCCCTTCGCCACCCCCCCTCCCCCCAACCCTACTTCCTTCTGTGTCCGCCCCTGGAAAAAACTCTCTCCCAGCTCCACTTACGAAATCCCAACTGTCCAGCCGTTGGCCCTCCATTCACCACAACATTTCTGCAGCTTCCAATCTGCTCAACCACCCCCTCATCACCACCTTTGATGTCCTAGTCACTATTAAAACAATTACTCTCTCTCTCACCCTGGCCATTCCCCTGGTACGGCCCTCACCTTTGCTCCCTTAAGTCCAAGGGACACAGACTTGAATGGATATGGCTGACAACTGATTTAGCCATTCACCACCACATCTGGCTGGACCACATAAAGCATTATCAGATCCTGCTCTCGTCTGCCAAAATTGTTGACTAATCCAGAATCATTCTGGAATGCAAAGATAAACCCCGGCTTCTATTCTCCACTGCCGACTGTCTTCTTAAACCCCTCTCCCATCTCCTCCAACCTCACCTCCGACAACCAGTGTGAAGAGCTCATGGACTTCTTTGTCTCTAAGATCAAGACCATCCATTCAGCTGCCTCTGCCACTTCCCTTCCTTCTCCGAGCCCACCAGGCCAAACTTTCTCTAAGGCTCCCCCCTGCCCTAGCCCTGAACTCACATCTCTCTCCAGTTTCTCTCCGACCTCCCCTCATGACCTCTCCGCGCTCACCTTGTCCATGAGACCCACTTCCTGCTCCCTTGACCTTATTCCCACCAAACTGCTGACCACCCAACTTCCTTTTCTGGCTCCCATGTTAGCTGACATTGTTAACAGTTCTCTCTCTTCAGGTACAGTCCCCCTCTCCCTCAAATCTGCCATCATCACCCCTCTCCTCAAAAAAACCAACCCATGACCCCTCCGCCCTTGCAAACTACCTCCCTTTCCTCGTCAAAGTTCTTGAACATGTTGTCGCCTCCCAAATCCGTGCCCATCTTTCCTGCAACTCCATGTTTGAATTCCTCCAATCAGGTTTCCTCCCCTGCCACAGTACTGAAACGGCTCTCATCAAAGTCACAAATGACATCCTTTGTGACTGTGACAAAGGTAAACTATCCCTCCTCATCCTTCTTGACGTCTGCAGCCTTTGTCACTGTTGACCACTCCATCTTTCTCCAACGCCTCTCCACCGTCGTCCAGCTGGGTGGGACTGCATTCGCCTGTTTCCATTCTTATCTATCTAATCGCAGCCAGAGAATCACCTGCAATGGCGTCTCTTCCCGCTCCCGCATCATTACCTCTGGTGTTCCCCAAGGATCTATCCTTGGCACCCCCCCTCAAACCAAGTTTCTTCAATGATGACAACAAAAGTTGCATGATGCTAATGAGAAAGAGTAAAGTGTAGTAGTGTCTTGGCCAATAAGATATATGGACCTAGAAATTGGCCACCTTAGCACCTCCCGTTATTGCCTCCAGGGGGGCGATAACAGGGCGCTAAGCACTTACCGACCGGGCACGGTGAGAAGATCGACTCCCGCTATATTTGGCGGGAGGTTTGCGGCAGCGATAAGACTTTACGCCCCGATCTCTTTCGCCTGGAGATCGTGACATCATCGGTGCGCGCATCGCCCCGGTAGCACCCCAGACCCGAACTTTGGTTCCGCCCCCTGCAGCATCGCCGGACGAAAACACCGGCAGCTGCAGGAGGCGTTGATCGGGACCACCCCACAGAGCCGACAATCAGTGAAATCTCTCAATTCATTGAAACTTCAGAAAACTTCGGCTCTTCTGCAGTAATACCGCTTAAATTCCCCAATAAAAGTTAGACCCAAAGGGATTATGTGTAACTGGGGTTTTAACAGTGAATTGACTGCTAAACAAAGGTTATGCCCCTGATAAACTCATTTTAATTTTGTGCAGTGTCAAATTTATCCATTTTAATAAAAAATTTAAATTTTAAAGAAATTTTAAAAAACAAGTTTGGTCATCTTTATTTCAGGTTTGCCTTTTCCCCATATAAGAGCCCCAATCTTTGTTTTGCTCTCTCTATTAACATTTTTAAAAAGTTAGATATTTAAGAGCTTATCCACTTCCTTGTTTGCTGTCTGTGAGAATTCTGCATTTTGATTGGCTGCTTAGACAGCTTGTTGACATCACAGTAGCTCGCACTATGGGATTTCCACTATACTACATTGATTTGAATTACACATTGGAAAACCCAAACTTCTCGACACAGAGATCGCAAGATCTGTGTGTGAAGCTTCCTTCGGGGCCAGCAACCAATGGCTTTGCTTCGCCGCTGACTGCAAATTCCAGACCATTATATTTAGTGCATCTATCAGGTCACCCTTAACATTCACGGCTCTCACGCGAAAAGCCTGAACTTCTCAAGTGTGACATACAATATATTTCTTGAGACACTGGGGGGAAATTTTCCCAGCCCTGGGGAGGCAGATATGGAGGCGGGACTGCCGGGAAAATAGCAGAAACTGGGAGCGGATACCAAACCCACTCCTGATCCACCTCCGTGCCATCTTCCCGGGAGGCGGATCCCCGGCTCACGCAGGGGCCCGTCTCCTCGAGGCGGGAAGGGGATTAGAGCAAATTAACTGCCTGTTAACAGGGAGTTAACAGGCATTTTTGAGGCTTATCCCCATTTTAGCCCTGCAAGTGCGGACTTCCCGACGGCTGCGATCCTCCCCAGGGTCAGCGAGGCGAGCAGTGGGTCTGCGGGGGTAAGAGGGATCGAAAAGTCCGCTGTGGAGGTGAGTGATGGGTGCAAGTGTGAAGCGGTAAGTATGAGAGGTGAGTGTAAAGTGTTAGAAAAAGTTTACTTACCTTTGCTTCTTCCTGCAGGCTTCAACCCTTGGGGATCTGGAGGTGCCTCATCTCAACGGCAGAGATGACAGAACGGCTGCTGCATTCTCAGATGCAGCAGCCATCTGATTTGTGTTGAGGAAAGAGGTTCTTGTATTTCTTTGTACAAGGGCTCACCTTAGAACAGAGATTGTCAGTGTTTGACAGCTTCTCAAAGCTGTCAAACGCTGACAATGCATATGTCAAAAATTTTCAACAGATGAAATGTCATACGCTGACACCCTCTGTCACCAGCTTTCCCTTAATTGGCTAGCTAAACCCGCAGGGCGGGCTTAACAAGGTCAATCAAGGGAAAATAGCGTGGGTTGGCCGGATGTCGTTTGGGGCGGGACTGAAAACCGACAACCAGCAGTCCTGCCCAACGCACCCCCATTGAGAAAATCCAGCCCATTGCTGCACTCTAGCCAAGCACTATCATTTTATTTGGTTTTGAATGCACGAAAGAGGTGAAGATTCCCACATAATGCAGGCACTGTATTTGAACAGTCTAAAACAAACAGTCTCCACAAATTACCTGCAGGTTCACTGCACATAATGTCCTCTAATTGAGGCATTGAATCCATGGGGCACAATTATTGAGTGGGCCACCAATGACTAAAAATCCAAGCCCCTCGCAAGTTTAAAAATACAAAGCCCCTCTAGAAATCCCAGACCCCTCACACTAAAAGTCCAAAGGTCCCTATGTTAAAAGTCCAAGACCTCATGCACAAAATCCACACCCCTACATTAAAAATCCAAGCCCTCCCATGTTAAAAATCTAGCCTACCATTTGCAAAATAATTAAAATACAGTAAAAATCTAAACCATTTACCTCCACAAAAAACTCTACCTATATCTCTTGTTTTTCCAGCTCTGGCTTGCTCTTCCACTTTCTCTTCTATAGACTGGCTGGGCTTCCACCGTAGTCTCTGTTGTTCTTTCTGCTGCTGTTTTTTCTGCTGCCCATAGGTGGAAGCTCTTTCAACCTCTTTCAACTGGAAGCCTTGCTGGTGTAAAAATGCAACCTTTCATTGGTCTAAATTACGCCAATCAGAAAAACGTTTTTCTAGTCATGAAGACCCAGGGAGTTTGAACTGCTCAGCGTGCCAACAGATGGAAAAGACCGCGGGCTGGCCTCTCAGACTGTGTTTTGGACACCATGAGGGTCAATTTCCCCTATTTTGCTGGGCTTTCTATGGATCTTCCATGGCAGACGAGCGGGAGAAGCCTGTGGAAATTCACCCCACTCGTGGCTACCTGGTGCCAATTTGGCAACAGTACCTTGCTAGACAGTGGGTACGGAGAGTAAGAGGTGGAAACTTATACTACCCAATAAGATATTCGATGAGGTGCAATCTTAGGGTGATGAGGTTGTTGTAAAATTACATTAATCACCCTGGTCACCCCACTTCTTGATGAACTTACACAAAAGAAGGGATTTTAGAAAACTTGCAAGTAATCACAGGCATCAAGTTTGGCCTTCATGAAACCCATCAATTTTTTTCTCTTCTATTTTAGCAGCAAAGAGATTATTAGTAAAGCATCCCTAACACCTTTAAGCCACCTGAGTGTAAAGCAGCGTAAAGCAGCAGCTCGGACTGTGGTGCAAGCTGCTGATTCTCTGGAAACTGCATTGAGACTCATCCAACACCAAGCTCACATGAACCACCAAAGGGCACTCAATGTATCAGGTCAGTTTAGAAATGGCTTCAGCCAGAAACAAGTACGTCTCAAACTCAATAGGTCAGCGACCAATAGATGCCTCGAGGGTTTGTGCATGTCTGAGAAAACAGATGTTGATAGAATTTTCGAGTAGGTCAAAGCAGTATACCTCTATTTTCCAATCTGTTTGCCTGCCCAGAAAGCCGATTTTCTCCTCCACAGAGTCTGGTAATTTTTTTATTATTCTGAAATTGAGGTCATGAGCCAAAGTCCAAGGAGCAAGGTTAGAAAAAGGATAGAATGGGAGTTAAATCAAGAATTAGAGGTTGGGTGATGTAGAGTTTGGGTTTTAAAACTTATAGGCCGGAATTTTCCTTACCTTGGCGGGTCCGTTGCTGCTGGTGTCCGTGGCGGGTCGTGACCCTGCTGCTGGCTGCATCCCGCTGTATAAAATGAACTTATCTTAATGGGGCCTATTAAGCCCGCCCAGCGCGTTACCCAGCCCAATGAGATGGAGCGGGTCTGGGGACGTCATTCATGGCGCGTTTTAAGCTGGGATCCCTAAAGGAACCCTGGCCACATTAAATTTTAGGTTTAATCTAACTTAGTGGGTGTCGAATCTTTATGGTACAATAATATGAGTGGCAAAAAAATTTAAATATTATTAAGTAATATGACTCCATCTACAAATACTATCAAGAATATAATTTAAAAAGTATGTTAATTGGGAAGTTATTGGTGCTTAAGTCACAAATCTATAGACTTTTGTATCAGTAACTGATACAAATAACAGATGTGTGTGTATTGGTAAGATATAAAAATAAACAGATTTTAAATGTAATTGTAAAGGGGTGGATTTACAATCTTATGCAAGTTCGGCGGAAGAGCTGCGGAATCCCCGACAAACAGTGTAAATGGTGCTCACAATGTGTTTCTGGGATTTCTGCAGCTCTTCCGTTGAAGTTAACAATGGACAAATGAGAGAACCTCTACAGAAATTCACCCTAAAGTTTCAGAATGAAAAATTAAATTAGTCATATTCAGGGACTGAAAACAAAATGAAACCAATGGAATGAGTGATGAGAATAAAATTGTTAAGGTTGATGACTTGATTTAATGTGTAACTGGACAATCACAGTATACTGTGAGGAAAACCTGATCAGAAACAACACAAAAATGTATTTAAATTGTAAATTGTATGTGATATTTGTTATAGTGCAATTACTGTTGAGTCGGAAAGCAACAGCCGAGAATGGCCAGTGAAAAATATATTTCCCTCACCATTTACATCCCTTCAGGAATTTCTGAATTAACATTTACCAGTAGCTTTTCAAGTAGAACAGAATCTCCATCAATCTTTTAGCTGATGTAATCAACATGTTTTTATTTTGGTTTGTTTTCCATACTGTCAAGTAATCAGCTGGAGCAGTGGCCACGGAACTCTCGCCTCAGGTTGACAGACGTGTTTCCCGAGCTGTGTGAATCCTGTGGCCATGCAGGGAAATTTAAAAAGTAGGGGGGGGGGGGGGAGGCTTTTAAGTGCCTGCAAAGTACCTCATAATGATTTCAATTGGGTCCCCCGCCACTGCAGGTCGGGTCGCCTCCACGATGACAGACGCACCTGTGGGAAAGGCACATGGGAGTGAGTTGACAGCGGGTTCCAACTTTTCCACCCGACCCGTCGCCAATTGCGCCCGCTATCACCACCAAAAATTCAGCCCATAGATTTTGAGTGGAAGGGAACAAGTTTCAAAATATCAACATCCCAGGGAAAGAATGAATTGCAGTATTAAAGAAAAGAATGATGGTCAAAATGCAGAAATATTACAATTGCATTCAGCTACATCCAGTTGTTATGATGCCCAATAAACAATATAACCTCCACACTTCCTGAACCATTTTACAAGCTTATTTTCAGGGAAAACCATCTATGGTGAATTCACTGAATGTGACGATTAGCATTAATCCTTGCATTAAACATAAATCTGCTATCCGTCTCAATATAAAGTTTTATTCCCAGCCGCTTCCACTTATCTCCAATCAAAATGTTTTTTTCCCATAGATCTTTTAACCCTGAGTGACTGGGACAGTATGACCCACAGCACACACCACAAGGTTTTCCAGCCCTCTGTCTGTAAGAATGACTGTTGGTCCAACCGATATAGAACCATCAATTCCATCTGCAACAACAGGTACCTGAGTACAAGTATCACGCAATTATGGATCAAAATAGATTACATTGAGAAAAAATAAATAGGAAAAGGTGAATTATTTAAATTAATAACATTGTATGGGCTGCATAAGAAAACTGAGGCAAATGTAATAATACCCAAAATACCATTAATAAACCTGTACCCATACAATCTACAGACACTGCACCTAACAGTAACAATGATAAATCTGCACTCAACAACAACAACTTGCATTTATATAGCACCTTTAACAGTAAATTTCCCAGGGTGCTTCACCTCCTCAGAGGTTTAGGAAGGGAATTCCTGTGCGTGAAGTATCGACAGCTGAACTCACGACCACCAATGGTGGGGCGAAGGAAATTAGGGATGCAGAAGAGGCCAGAGTTGGGGAAACGCAGAATTCTAAGAGGGTTGCAGGCTGGAGGAGGCTACAGAGATAGGCAGGGGCAAGGCCATGGAGGGATTTGAAAATAAGGATGAGAATTTTAAAATCGAGACGTTGCTCAACCGGGAGCCAATGTAGGTCAGCGAGCACAGGGGTGATAGAAGAACGGGACTTGGTGAGAGCTCAAGGTTATGGAGGGTGGGAGATGGGAGACCAGCCAGGAGAGAGAAATAGGAAGGGGCCATGGATGGCTCCTTGGGAGACTACAAAGGCAACACTCACACAAGAGAGCCTTAGGCACAGAATGAGAGAGTCATAGATTAAAAATAGTACAGGGGTTTGGATATAGTATGATAGAGTTACAAACACAGCATAATAGACACAGTGATACAGAGCCAAAAGCCAGGAATTTCCTTGGAGCTACTCCCGTTCCGCCACTGTAAATGGGGTTTCCATCGCAATTCCAGTGAAGTTATGGCGGT
Source organism: Somniosus microcephalus (assembly GCF_052327205.1). NCBI lineage: Eukaryota > Metazoa > Chordata > Chondrichthyes > Squaliformes > Somniosidae > Somniosus > Somniosus microcephalus. Next base: position 34,221,213 of record NC_141008.1, read on the forward strand.
GGAGCGGGAGCAGCTTTGATAAAATTCCTGGCCATAAATACACAAAAACATACAGCAGTATAGATACAGGATGACCGAGGCATGGATACAGAACAATATGGAGGTTAAAGAGACAATGATGCAGAAGTAAAAGTCAAAGGCCTAGAAATTCAGTGGGCCTTGCGCCGACTTAGCGCCTAAAGAGGTCTTTTGCGCCGGCGGGGTGGTAGCGCGGAAATTGAGTGCAGCGGTATTGGCGGCGGTAGCCGTTAGCGCTGCGCCGGGACCGATGACGTCATCGGTGTGCGCAGTGGCCCGTAACGCCCCGAAACCGCGCCGATCCCCATATTTATTTGCGCCCGCCTCCTCCGAAGCGGGCGCAAACAGCGAACAGAAAACGGGGCCGTCCTGCTGCCATAGTGGGGCGCTTTAAAGCTGAAGGTGCGGCCGGCCACTTTTTCGGCGGCCGCCTGCCCGCACCTCCTTCCCCGGCCTCCTCCACCCCCCCCCCCGCGGCATTGCCGGCTGGTTTCCGTGGAGCCCGGCACTTCTCCGTTGTGCCGGGCTCTTTTGCCGGCACTCGCGATCGGGGCTCCGGCCATTGCAGGCACCTCCCCCTTAAGAGAAGGAGGAGGCCTGCAGTACCGCAGCCTGTCGCACCGCATCGGGTGGCGCTGCGGCAACTAGCGCACCGATATTCAGTTGCAGCGCCCCAAACGGAGGCGGGCACACCCTGGTATAGCGCCCGCTTCTGAATTGGGGCGCAGAAGACGAATATACGGCGTGCGCTAATGCCTCCCCGCCCAGCGCTAACTTTTGAGCGCGAGCGAGCTGCCCGCGCCCAAGTGAATTTCTAGGCCAAAGAGTGATACAGACATATTGAAACAGACCGATAGAAAGGGACAGAATATTAGAGGTAAAGACTCTAAGTGATGCAGATACAAACCATGATACAAAGGTATAAACAAAGAATGATCCATAGGTATAATCACAGGATGACATGATTATGAAGAAATGGAGACACAGGATGATAGATACATGATGATAAATGCAAACCCTGTCCTAAATTGTCTTTTATCCCAGGCAGTTTTGCAGTCTTGGTAAGGCTCTTAATGGGGGCTAAATTGATGGAATTCCCAGAGTAGCCCAGGAACTCCCTCAGACACCCCTGGATGAGTAAGGGCAGGCAGAAAACTAGCCCACTTCCCCTGATTGGAATTCGAGGTGTACTATAAACAGGGCTGAAACTCAGTAGATCCATGTTATGCCCCAAATTTGGGTCCCCAGCCCTTGAAATTTCAGCCCAGAATCTTCAATTATCAAAAGAACATCAATATACACAGAGTGAAACTGCTACTGAACCAGATTTACCATCTAACCCCAGCTATCGAAATCTACAAATACTGGTGATGAAGCCCCGATAAACCAGCCAAGTACGCAACTCAGCCATTGTGGCCAATGTGTGATAGTACATTTCCCAAATAGCTCATGATCTACAATTAGCAAGGACCACCCAGCTTCATGGAGCTTCAGCGAAACTATTGTGGTCTCCAGAATTGGATGGTCGACTTGTTGGAACCTTCAGTCTGATAGACAGAGCCCAACAAAAGACCAAGGCCTAGAAATTCAGTTGGCGCCGCGCCAGGGCTTTAGCGCCGGAAAGTTAGCGCCGGCGCTAAGTCCCCCTGCGCGCGCCAAAAATTCAGTAGCGCCGCGCCCAGACGGCTGCCGGCGCTACTGAAGGGTGTTTGCGCCTGAAAACTGGCGCTACGCGCCGCATTGCGGCGCTATTCCGGCGCTGCGGCGCCCGATGCGGTGCGGCAGGCTCGGGAAGTGCAGGCCTCCTCCTTCAGTTAAGGAGGAGCTGCCTGCACCCGCCCGCTGGCCGGTGAAATCGCCACAAAAATGAGCCCGGCACCTCGGGGAAGTGCCGGGCTCGCAGCCGAGAAGCATCTGTTCCGCGGGGGGGGGGGGGGGGGGAGTCCGGGGTGGGAGGTGCGGGCAGGCGGCCGGCGGGAAAGCGGCCGGCCGCCGCTCCACCTTTATGCGCCGGCGCAAAGTCTTAGTTGCGGCTGCCACGGGCGAGGCGGCCGCAACTGAATTTCGGCGCTGGGGCCCGTCGGCATGGCAACCGGGGCGCTGCGCACACCGATGACGTCATCGGTGCCGGCGCAGCGCTACCGGTCTACCGCCGATTCCAGGGCCCCAGGGAATTTTTAAACTGGCCATAACTCCGGCGCTAGGCCCTCCAGCGCCCCAAATGGGGCGCTAGGCCTACTGAATTTCTAGGCCCAAGTGTGCTTGTGACAATTGATTAGGGAGGCTGAGTCAGTGATGCTATTTGCCAGAAGCCAGGCAATCCTCTTCGAGCCAGCTCAGAGGTGGAATTCATCAGATCTTCAGTGAAACAAGGTGTCATTTACAAATTCCACACTAAACATCATTCACCTATTGTTCTCTACAGAGAACAGAATGCAAAATACTTAGCTGACCTGAGGTGAAAATCTATATCTTAATACTGCAGTCCGTAGGAGGGTGAAAATCCCTCCAGTCACTGTGTACTGACCTCATTGATACATTGGTAACGATTGCCTCGGTTTGCTAGTTGTAGTAAAATCGCATGCACATTCTAAAAGTACACAGACCAGATGAAACCTTCCCAAACACATTTATGATGTCAGTACTACAACAACCAGAGGAAATTGTATGTCAGGTACTTGAAGTAAAGACACAGGGTGCGAAATTCGGTAACTTTTTGAAAAGTTAACACCCGGCGAAATCCATTGAAAAATGTTGCAAAATTGGGCATTTTGGCCCCAGGAGTGAAGTAGGCAGTAAATGAGGCAGTAAATGAGGCGCTAATGGTCTGAGTGGAGCGCGGCAGAGGCGTTATTGCCAGAGCGCTATCCAATTTCAGCCGACTTGCGTTCAGCAATCAACTTTCAAGCCTTGACTCTAGTTTATGCCAACTCTTAAAGGGGAGGTCATTTCAAGTTGTAGCTGCACATTCTCAGCAGTGCTGCACTTGAGTGTGACCTCTCAGCTACTGAGGCAGCTTTGTGCCATGGCTGCTGCAAGGGAGAGGGAAAGGGCTACTCGAATCAGTGATGTGGAATTGGATATGTTCAGCAGCTTGTCTGACAAGGTCTTAGCAGAGTTATGGCCGACAAAAAAGTTTCCCCAAGATGGCGCCTTTAAAAGCGCGCGGAGCCGACTCCTGACTGCAGCTCGACAGCTGATGCTGTCGTTGTTGGCGCCAGGCGGTGAGTGAGGGGGCGGAGCCGAATTTTGCATCCGGGGCACTGCGCACGGTGATTACTTCATAATCACTGGGGGCGGCCGAGCAGGGCAATACCTACAGGAGCGGGGCTCTAACTGTTAGCGCCTCTGCAAAAGCCCGGCCTAATTTAGCGGTGGGCGCTGATATCGCCGCACCCAGGCGAAAACCCATTTGTGCCTCATTAGCGCCCCATGGAGGCGCTAACGACAGGCGCAAAGCAGTCGAATTTCGCGCCCTGTGCGGATTCTAAATTCAGACCTGCTTTGATTTTTCTTGCTGAAGGATAAATGCACAAGGTTCGTTACCCCAAATATTGCTTCTTGGGGATTTGATTTTAACTTCTATTAAACAAGTACAAGGAGAAAGAAAAGCACCATAGTGGAGTCCTCCCTGCCTCCTGAAATTAAACCAGTTCTAACGAGAGAAATAATTTATTAACCTGAAACCCATATTTCTGCCTTAATTTTACATTTATGGTGATTGCAGGTACAGAAATTGGAGTCAAAATTGATTCTTTTCTTCTGTTCATTCCCAGGAGGGCCCCTCATCTGGGAACATCTAACATGCCTTTTGCCCGCTGGCTCCCAGCTCAATACGAAGATGGCTTTTCATTTCCAAAAGGCTGGATAGAGGGGAAACTATATTCAGGATTCCAACTGCCACTGGTAATTAACATTGCTGCTCTAGATCAATCCGAGAGAATCCAATCTGTAACATCGACAAAGAAGGATTGTAATTCGGGTACCAACTAGTTTTCATTCAGAAATTTTGTGAGGGCCCAGGGCCCATGGTGCTGGATACCAGCAAGGGTGGAAATCAGAGAAGGTGAGATCGATCAGGAAGTAGTGACCAGTTTGGATTTTAAAACCTGTAAATTGTTGGATAGAGGAAAGGCTGAAGGAAGTGAGAAGTTCTGTATTTTTCAGGTTGGTGCAATTTAACTGTGTTAACACACAGACTGCCCAGGAGTAGAGTCCAAACACTCAGCATGCTGCTGAGTATTTTCCAAATGGACAGTGCTGGGAGAGCAAGAGGCTGCCAGCACTGGAATGTACAGACCTTTTTAGAGGAATAGAAAAACATGGTGGTGGTGGGTGTGCTTTGAAAGCCTGGGATTTTCCACATGGCCGTGCGTGTAGTGTGACATCATTGCTGTGCACCTATATCAACAGATGCATAGAACAGTACAGCTGGCCCACAGCCAGGAGAAGTCACTTCTGGTCTCTTTTTAATTTGAAAGTTTTTGTAGCAACATGTAATAAAAAATACTTCTCATTCTGAAGGTTTAAGTTGTGTAGTACAGCACAGCCCATTAAAGATAAACATATTTCATACACAAAGTTATTCCTATTCAGTACAATCTAGATCAAGTACAAAACTAACTGCGCAAAGACATATGGGGGTGAAATTCAGTATCATCCCATTTGGGGCGCTTACTTTTGAAAGCTGGGAAACTTAGCACCAGGTACTAATGATTCCCAGCTTTTGCAAAATTTGGTGTTTGCTCTCCAGGAAGGAAGTGGAGCGCTAAATCGAGCGTTCCATTTCCTTCCTGGAGCGCTAAAGGACGCAGGCGGGGCGGTAGTGGTGCAGCGCTGCACAATGTCCCGTAGAACGTTGCCATGATCCGAGGCTCCTTCCCTCCCTTAAAGGGAAGGGCCATCGCTGCAGGCTCTGCATTGGGACCAGTGAGCTGGTCCCCGGCGGCAGCCGCGATCCTGCTCAATCAGCCCCGTGCACTCTAGCGATCACGGCCCAGGAGGAATCGAAAAAAATCACTTGAAGCGTTGTTAAAATTTTTCTCCTACCCGCGCCAACATCCCCTTTTATTTGCGCCGCCGAAGCCCCTGGCCTCCCGAACAACACCTCCTGCAGCTGCCGGTCTTTTCGCCCGGCGATGCTGCAGGGGGCGGAACCGAAGTTCAGGTCCGGGGTGCTGCTGGGGCGATACGCAGGACAATGACGTCACAATTTCCGGGTGCAGGAGATCGTGGTGCGAAGTCTTATCGCCACCGCAAACCTCTCAGCCAAGTTAGCGGGAGTCATTCATCTCACCGCACCCGGCCGGTAAGTCGTTAGCGCCCCATTATCATCCCCCAGAGGCAATAACGGGAGGCGCTAACCAACCGAATTTCTCCCCCATAATCTTAAAATCAAAATGATGTATCCTATTCAGCCAAAGGAGATTCAAAAACAGTTTCCTACCTTTTGTATTCCATAATTGCTTCATTTCTGGTCTTAAAGCTGTGCGTCCTCTGCTTTGTCTTTTTAAACAAAAACATTTTTTGCCTTTTTGGTTTCCTTTTGTTGCATTTATTTCAGTGCATTGTTTTTCTTGTGTTTCAGTTTAGTTTGTTTTTCTCTCCTTTACCACCTACCAATTGGAGGAGTTTCATAGTAATTTGCAACAATTCCCATTGACAGGATTGCATTCCTTATGGGATTCTTCTTGCCATCTGGCAGCTAGAGGAAAAATTGGGTTGCTTTGTGCCTCCCGTTAGTGCCCCCGGGGGCACTAACGGGCGCAAAAGCCCTAGCGCCCAGGCGCAGCACCACTAACGCCTCCCGCGAAATTCAGCGGGAGGTTAGCGGTGGCGGTAGCCGGTAGCGCCCCGCTTCACTGCGCCGGCAATAATGATATCATCGCCGTGCACAGCGACTGTTTGCGCCCCAGCCACAAACTTCCCTTACGCCCCCTGACCTATCGCCAGGCGATGTGTGCGACAGGATTAGGGGGCGGTTTTGCAGCGGCAGTAGCAGGCGGCGGCACAATTTAACGGGCAGGTGTCAGGCAGCCATTTTTATTTTGGCCGACTGCCAGCACCTGCCCCCTTTTCACATTTGTATGCGGGGTGCTGGCCGCGATCACTCAGCCCGGCACTCCTCTTGAGTGTTTCCATGGCACCCCTGCACCCCGATGGTCCGGCAAGGCCCCGGTGCGTGCAGCACTAGGCCCCTCCCTTTTAATCAAGGTAGGATCCGGCAATGACATGGCGCCATGTGCCGCCGTTCGTGGCACTGCTGCACGTAGCACCGCAACATTGAGCAGTAGCACCCCAAGAAGGAGGTAGAACATTTCCAGTAGTGCCCCACCTCCTTCTTGGGACGCTACTACTGAATTTACGGGGTAGGGGTGCTAACTTTTTCAGGGCGCTAAAAGCCCCCTGCGAGGTTAGCGCCCCAAAATGGACACCACCCAATTTTTCCCCCAAGGAAATTTCCAGAGGATTCATCAGAGGGTGGGATCTAAGTGTGCCTGAGGCAGATTGCACACAGCCCCTTCCCTCCCACCCCTGTTAGCCAAGTAGATGAGACCACAGAGCTACTTGGGCATGTGCCTTCGCCAACACACGTCGTGAGGGAGGCCTTTTATTACGTTGGGATTGTGCCTCCAAGGTGATGTCTTGTAAAAGTAAATAAAGGTCATCTCAAGAGGTTGGACGTTGAAGCTCATCCACAATTACAATAGGGAAAAGTTATTTCTTCCAGTTAGGGAATCAGCAATAAGAGGTTATCAATTTAACTGTAACTTGAGAGTGAGGAGAGCAGTTAGGAGCAATTCTTTACATAGAGGGTTGTTGGAGCATAGAATGCTTTGGTTAAGGCAGAGACCATTGCCTCTTTTAAGAGGAAATTGGATAAATATTTGAAGAAATAGAAGATACTGGGCTATGTTGAGAGCACATGTGTGAGGGCTTGGCATGGACAAGGTGTAAATGTGGAACAGGTTGACGAGCTACAATTTGTGATATTTAACCTTGGACCATCTGCAAGTTACGATGCTGAGGAATCCTTCTTTTCCAGAGTGGATCTGTTCCCAGGCCCTGCAGGTCAGATTGGTTCATTCTAGGAGGGTGCTTTAATTGTCAAACAAGGTACCCTTCCTTGAGTCACATTTTTCTCAACTTGTTCTCGGGATATGGGCAAAGCTGCATTTATTGCCCATCACTAGCTGCCCTGAGCAGGTGCTGGTGGGCTTTCTTGAACCATTGCAGTCCTTGTGTTGATGGTAAGGAGTTCCAGGATATTGACCCAATGACAATGAAAGAATAACAATATGGGGGAAAAATTCAGTTGTTTGCGCCCTAAGAGGGCACTAATGGGGCGCAAAGCAAATAGCACCCGGGCGCGGTGATGTTTGCGCCGCTCGCAAAATTAACTAGACATTTTGCGGCGGCGCTAAACACTACCACCACGATCTCCTGCGCCAGCAGATCGTGACGTCAGTCGAGTGTGCAATGCCCCACTAATGCCCCGGACCGGATATTGAGTGGCGCCCCCTGCCTTACCGCCTGCCGCTAGCAACGAGGGGAGCATTTTGCAGTCAGGAAGGGACTGGGGAAGCGCTATTTAAAGGCGACCGCTTCCTGCCTTTTTTTGCTGGTGACATTTTTGCACCACGCATTCAGAGAGAGAGAGACTTCTGGAGAGATTCAACGCTGTGTGAAGGAGTTTAGGGTACTGAGCAGTACTTTGCAGGTTCACTTTGATTTGCCCTTCCTTGTATCTATTTAGAAGAGACTGTGGGGGCTGCACTCTGAGCTCTTTCCCTGGGCCTCTCCATTGTTCTTTCCAGCAGATTTTATGTACAGGTCTCTCCAGGCCGAGATTCAAGGCTGCAATGAGCAGGATGTGGATGGAGAGCAAGAACAACCCTCCTCTTTAAGATAAAAACAGAAAATGCTGGAGAAACTCAGCAGGTCAAGCAGCATCTGTGAAGAGAGAAACAGAGTTAACGTTTCAGGTCGATGACCTTTCATCAGAACTCCCCTTTAAGAACTGGCCGGCGCCAGTGTGTCTGTGTTCCATTGCTGACTGACATCACATGAGCTTCGCCAGCGCTCTGAGGTAGCGCCTCGCTCCTCGGCCTTTGCGCCTTAAGAAAGGTGTGAAGCACCTGATTTAGCGCTCCAGTCACCTCCAGGGGCGATAAAATCCAAGTTTGCCGTCGGAGGCGATGATTAGTGCCAGGCGCTAAACTTTGCGCACGGCCGATAATGGCGCCACAAACGGGGCGATACTGAATTTTTCCCCCTATATTTCCAAATCAGGACAGTGTGTGAGCTTGGAGGGGAAGTTGGAGACGATGGTGCTCCCACGACAATGCTCCTCTTGTCCTTCTTGGTGATAATGGTTCAGGTGCTGGAAGGTAAGCTTGGTGAGTTTCTGCAGTGCAACATGTAGGCTGCACATACTGCAGCACAGAGTGCTAGTGATGGAGGGGTTGGATATCAAGGCCTGTGGCACGCATGCCAATCAAGCGGACTGTTTCGTCCTGGATAATGTCCAGCTTTTTGAGTAGTGTTGCGGCTGGACCCATCCAGGCAAGTGGCAAATAATAAATCACACTCCAGACTTGAACCTTTCAAAACCATTAGTGTTGCACTACTGAATGTTGGAGACACTGGGAGGTAATCTGGAATGAAAATAAAGATACAACAAGATAAACGCAGAAAACAGTAAAAACCTTTACTATGCTGTCCATTCCCAACCTATTTCTCTTGTCCACAATGGTATGTCAAATGTTGCCGGGAATTGCTGGAGATGAATGCAGTTGCTGGGACGCTGCCGCGACATGTACTGTCCTGTCCTGCGACTCACAGAATGAGCGTACTAAAAATAAAATGTGTAAAGAGAGTCCATGATCTGAACATTGAAAATGAATTATTAATTATTATAAATAACAACAGAAAATTCTGGAAATGTTCAGCAGGTCAGGCAGCATCGAGGAGAGAGAAACAGCCAACGTTTCGAGTCGGGGACACTTCGTCAGAACTAGAAAAGTTTAGAGAAGAGAGATTTTTAAGCAGGGGCAGGGAGGAGGGGAGGAAACAACAAAGGGAAGGTCTGTGATAGGATAGAAGGCAGGAGAGATTGACTGACAAAAGGGATGATGGTACAAGGAAAAAGGAGAGCTAATGGGAAAAGTTAAGAAACAAAAGATGACTCTAGATAGGATTTCTTCCTATCTCGACTCTATTGTTTTCTCCCCTTGTCCGGTCCCTTCCCACCTACATTCGCGACTCTTCTGACGCCCTCCACCACTTTAACAGTTTCCATCTTCCTGGCCCCAACCATCTCCTTTTCACTAAGGACATCCAATCCCTCTACACCTCCATCCCCCACCAGGACAGCCTGAGAGCGCTCCACTTCTTCCTTGAACAGAGGCCCAGCCAGTCCCCATCCACCACCACCCTCCTCCTCCGCCTGGCTGAACTTGTTGTCACATTGAACAACTTCTCCTTTGACTCCACTCACTTCCTCCAAATTTAAAGTATTTGCTAGGGGTACCCGCATGGGCCCCAGCTATGCCTGCCTTTTCATGGGATATGTGGAACATTCTTTGTTCCAGCCCTTCTCAGGTCCTCTCCCTCATTGATGACTGTATTGGTGCCATTTCCTGCTCTCGCCCTGAACTAGAAAATTTCATTCACTTTGCTTCCAATTTCCACCCTTCCCTCACCTTCACATGGTCCATCTCCGACTCTTCCCTTCCTCGACTTCTCTGTCTCCATTTCTGGGGCTAGGCTATCGACCAACATCCACTATAAGCCCACTGACTCCCACAGCTACCTGGACTACACTTCCTCCCACTCAACTTCCTGTAAGGACTCTATTCCATTCTACCAGTTTCTCCATCGCATCTATTCTGACGATGCCACCATCCATACCAGTGCTTCCGACATGTCTTCCTTTTTCCGCAACCGAGGATTCCCCTCTACCATGGCTTACATGGCCCTCGACCGTGTTCATTCCATTTCCCGCACTTCTGCTCTCACCCCTTCCCTTCCCTCCCAGAACCACGATAAGGTTCTCCTTGTCCTCACCTTTCATCCCACCAGCCTCCACATGCAACGGATCATCCTCCGCCATTTCTGCCACCTCCAGCATGATCCCACCACCAAACACATCTTCCCCTCCCCCCCCTTTCAGAATTCCGAAGGGACCGCTCCCTCCGCGACACCCTGGTCCACTCCTCTATCACCCCCAACACCGCTTCCCCTTCGCCCGGCACCTTCCCGTGCAAGTGCAGGAGATGTAACACCTGCCCTTTTACCTCCTCCCTTCCCACTGTCCAGGCCCCAAACACTCCTTCCAGGTGAAACAGCGATTTACTTGTACTTCTTGCAATCTAGTATACTGTATTCGCTGCTCACGATGCGGTCTCCTCTATATTGGGGAGACCAAACGCAGATTGGGTGACCGCTTTGCGGAACACCTCCATTCAGTCCGTAAGCGTGACCCCGCGCTTCCAATCGCCTGTCACTTTAATTCTCCGCTCCACTCCCACTCTGACCTCTCCGTCTTCGGCCTCTTACACTGTTCCAATGAAGCTCAACATAAGCTCGTGGAACAGCACCTCATCTTTCTATTAGGCACTTTACAGCCTTCTTGACTTAACATCGAGTTCAACAATTTCAGACTATAACCTGTATTTCTTTATATAATTTTTTTCTCTTGTTTCCTCACATGGTAGCTGTTAATGTTGCTGCCATCATCATTCACACCTCATCTCGAGGCATCTTTTGTTTCTTAACTTGTCCCATTACCTCCTTTTGCCTTGCACCATCATCCCTTTTGTCAGTCAATCTCTCCTGCCTTCCAGCCTATCACAGACCTTCCCTTTGTTCTTTCCTCCCCTTATCCTTGCCCCTGCTTAAAAATCTCTCTTCTCTAACCTTTTCCAGTTCTGACGAAGGGTCCCCGACTCGAAACGTTAACTCTGTTTCTCTCTCCTCGATGCTGCCTGACCTGCTGAGTGTTTCCAGCATTTTCTGTTGTTATTTCAGATTTCCAGCATCCGCAGTATTTTGCTATTGTATTAATTATTATCCTTTTTCAGGTCCGAGAGGTTTCCAACAAGATCCTGAAAGCATCAAATAAAAGCATAGTTCCAGATTCTGAATGGAGTCGGGTGTTTGTGCAGTGGGGGCAGTGGATTACTCACGACATGAGTTTAACTCGTCCATCTCCTAACCTCCAGGCCTTCAGCAATGGCATCAACTGTGAAAAGTCGTGTGTGCAGAGAAGTCCTTGTTTCCCAATTAAGGTGAGACATTGGCCCTGAATTTGCGGTCGGAGGTTTCGTTCAGTGGAGGCTTCCCGCGGACGGATGCCTCCGACCAGCAAAAAATCTGTGAACTTACCTGATGGTCCCGGAGGTTCGGACACTTGCACTCCTGGGCCTCTATGCGTAGGCCTGTGTGGAGGCCCACGTATACCAGGGGTGCATGCGGTTTGCAAACACCCCTGGGATCATGTGGGCCAGCCCAACCAATGAAAGAAAGGAATCCCCATCCATATGTACGTAATCTCCATAAGTATGAATGGGAATACCCCCCAAAACACACGTACACTTCAAATTTTTTTTAAAAATCACATATTTAAAATGAATCAAAATGGCATTTAATTAAATATTTAAAACAAAAAATTTATTTTTTGAAAAATAAATTTACATATTTTAAAAGGGCTAAAAATAAACTTACTTTATTTCACAGGTTTTTAAATGTATAAATTATTGAAAAATATTTATTTTTCGTTCTTTAAAAGTCTTCTGCTGGTAAAAGCAGGCCTTTACGGGCATTCGCTAGGCAGAAGTTGGGCAAATAGCGCAACTCTCCACCCGCAGATGCCCTTCTCCTGGGAATGCGGGTGATCTGCCAAGAAGATTCTTGACAGATCGCAAGTTCCAGGTTTCAGTGCATGCGCTTCACATGCCTAAACCCCGAACTTGTGCAGCCCCTATGGACGCGTACACACCTCGCACACACCCGTAGGGGCCGCACATTATGGCCCATTGATTCTCCATTTAGACAGCTGAGGATTATACTTGATCCAGATATGCACTTATGTAGGATCAGTAGAATTTTTATTCAGTTCCAGTGTTGGTAACTCAAGGCTGCTCTCCATCCTAATTGCAAGGTTGTCAGTGAGGTGCCCTAATTCTTGTTAAAATGGCTTCCTCTGTTTGCACCCCAAGAAACACTAGCAGCAATCAGAAAGGTCTTGATAGTTCCTTATCCAGAGATCAACTCTGGCCCTACTCCAGTTATCCATGCCAGTCTCTTCCATCCATTTTCCTTTCTTCCTCCCCAAGCTCATTATTACCTTGAAGAAATGAGGATGTTAAGTGCAGCTGATGATCATGTGTCTGGATTTCAGTGACGTGCCACATTTAACACTGCGAGGGTGGGAAATGTTTCCCTGATACACTGTGGCAGGTGTGAGCACATGCAACAAAGCAAGTGTGGTCAGATCCTGAGTGCAGTCTGAGTCATATCCCACAGCCACTCAGCACCTCATCTGTTTAAGCTGTACGTTTAATTCAAGATATTCGTTGTAATTATTTTATATGCTGTCACTGGTTCTCATGGATCGCAGATAGTAAAATTGAACCAATTTTGGTTTATGTTGAACAGTATTTGCTGATTCCTGAATTTTTTTCTAATCACTCTCAAACGTCCTATTCCAGCAGTGAGGAAACCCTGCGTGCATCCAGAAAATTTTAGTACAAGCTCTGAGCAAGTATTGCTTGAATTCAAGTCACAGGTTACAATACAGAAACCTGCAGACTTTGGGATGAAGCTCCAATTGAAGTCCAGGGTAGGACATGACCACCACTGGTTTGACCTACAGTTTGGTGCCTCCATCTGTTGCATTAAAACCAATGGTTGGGATGATTTGCATCGGTAGTTTTTAATATGGGTAGAATAAGGAATGAAAGAAAATTATATTCTCGGGGACAATGCTTACAATGCAAAGTTCCTTCTTTAAGATGTTAATAAGACTGTCTATTAATAATCTTCAGAAATACGTTCTAGCACTGCCAACTCAGCTAGAGCAGTTACTTAGGAGCACAGAACTGAAAAAGAGTCAGTAAACCACCTTCCTGCTCCCTAAAACCAATACCCCTCATTCGCCGCTCCCTCAAACACCTCCAACTCTCCTTTCAATTTTAACATACTATCTGGCTCTCTGGACAAGTCCATTCCACATGTTTACCACTGTCTGCAGAAGGTACGTAGTGGGAGACTGCTTCACATCAGCATCTAGAAACGAGAAGGATCCCAAATTGATGCAGGTACTCACAGATGGAATTTGTGAATGGCACCTGCCAGTGCATGAGAGAGCCCCTACCTTATAAAATATCCCTCTCACAGTGTTAATAATAGTGTCTCCCTATTTAATGTTAAATGTCAAACATTTAAGTGTACAAGAGAAAGGAGTACTCTGTACTGTAATTACTTTCCAAGGGAACGGGATCACTCTGCACTTTGGCTACTTCCCTAGACCAGATCTGCCTTTCTAAGACAAAGGTAACAACCTCAGCCAGTTTGCACATCCCTCCCGTCAACTAAAGGACAAAGAAAACTTGACGAATTTACAGCAAAAGCCTCTTCGGAACCACAACAGACCTATGGGTTTCTGAGGCTCATCTACTGAACAGACTCGTCCTTCTCTCTGGGCCTACCAATACCTGCTTCCATCACTGTGCTGGCCTTTCATCCACAGGTTAGCTATGATGACCCACGGATTACAGATGCTCGTCAGTGCATACCATTCATCCGATCAGCTCTTGCCTGCTACTCAGTGTTTGGGGGCATGAATGCATGCGAGCAGATCAATGAGCAGACAGCCTACATTGATGCCAGCAATATTTACGGCAACACAGAGCACCAGGCCAAGAAACTCCGAGATTTCAGCAGTGACCTGGGCCTGTTGATGGTCAATCCCACCTTTTCAGACAACAACTTGAACTACCTGCCTTTCGGAAGCTTTAGGCAGACGAACCCTTGTGCCGTGGCCCACAAGAGCTCCTCTTGCTCCGGTGTTAATGTTCCCTGTATGCTAGCTGGTAAGAAACCATTGGTTGGTGACATCGTATGACACACATAATAGTGCACCTGAGTCCAGGCCAAGCCAAACCCTGAACTCTGCGTCGAGCCCCTGCTATCTCAGTGAGTAAGTGAACCACGTCATGTGATACTGAGCATTCAGAGCTAAGAATCAAACCTGAGAACTTCCTGATCTGTATGGCCATTCTCTTGATATAGCCTCAGATAGCAGTACCTCTACTTGAAATATGAATTGTAAAAATGTATTCATTCAGGTAGAGAGTAATGCTTCCTCGACACTGCCGCTGTAATGTGCCTTATCCCCAAGCTCAAATGAGTACATCTTCAGCACGTGCAAATATTACTGTTTCCCACACCAGCCATCCATATGGTCTCTGATTGAGATCACAAGTTTGCTCAGGAGATACGCTGATGTGGTCCAAAGCCATTTCACATAGTATCCTTACAGTAATTGCTTAGAGGAAAATGTCATCCTGTCGGTCTGGGTTGGCTTTTAACATGAGCCCCAGAAGTATGAAGTTGTGTGCTGACCCACTGGACCACCCAGTCCATCAGCTGCATTATTTCATTGTAGTGCTTCCTTTATTCCCCAATCTGGGTTCCTAGGGTAATGTTCCTGGTACAAGATGAATCTCGCCCACCACATATTATTCTGTGCGTGTTTTTCTCCCTTTGCGAATAGTGTATTAGTCATGTTCCCACAGGTGATGGCCGTGCAAATGAAAACCTGGGGCTGTTGTCTTTTCATACGATATTTCTACGGGAACACAATCGCTTAGCGAGCGAGCTGAAGAAACTGAACCCACACTGGAGTGGAGAAACAATCTACCAGGAGACGAGGAAAATCATGGGAGCTTTTAACCAGGTAGAGTAAATGGAAATAACAACAGAAAATGCTGGAAAAACTCAGCAGGCCAGGCAACATCCGTGGAGAGAGAATAGAGTCAACGTTCTGGGTGGAAACCCTTTGTCAAGACTAAAGAAGCACAGGAAATGAAATAGATTAAAAGGCCAGGCTGGGAGAGAACAAAAGAGAAGAAGAGACATTAAGAGGTATTCAAAACTAGACAAGATGGTGATAGGACTAGTGGAGACAAAAGACGGCTCTAGATTAGGTGTGAAATGCGCTGGCAGAGTGGGAGACAGCTGCCATGTGGGAGAGAGAAAAAAAAAGAGGGGGGGAAGGCCAAAACAAAGGTGTGGATAAAAAATATAAGTTAAAAATGTAATAGGGGCCGAGGTTATGATCTGAAATTGTTGAACTCGATATTGAGTCCGGAAGGCTGTAAAGTGCCTAATCGGAAGATGAGGTGCTGTTTCTCGAGTAAATGGAACATACCTGAAGATGGAAAGAGGTTTTTGGACATATGGTTTCCAAAGCTCTCCAACACTGGGGTTTTCCCTGTATCATGTTGTAGACTAATTGATAGAGATTGATTGTAATGATTAATCAACAACTCCATTATTATTGTATCATGCAACTACCAGGGTGGTAGAACGCGAAATAGGTGGACCTTGTTATTTTTTCATCTAACACTTCCTATGTTAATGTGTTTTCTGTGTGTTTGCATGTGTGAAACTCTGCATACATAATCATTGTATACATATGTGCCTTTCTCTATCTTTGTGTGTTTGTTTGTGTCTCTTTTCTCTTTTTTTTGTCTCTCTCTTTGTATATTCCTATCTCTTTCTAGTTATCTGTCTGTAGGTGGTGGGGTTGGGGAGGGGGTGGATTTTCACCTTCACCTTCACCTCTTGGGCAGTGAATTGGCCGAGCAGATTTCCCACCATTGAAATGAAAATCGGACGGATTGGAAAAAGAAAGACTTGCATTTCTATAGCGCCTTTCACACCCACCGGACGTCCCAAAGCACTTTACAGCCAATGAAGAACTTTTCTGAAGTCTAGTCACTGTTGTAATGTAGGAAATGCGGCATCCAATTTGCGCACAGCAAGCTCCCACAAACAACAATGTGATAATGACCAGATAATCTGTTTTTTAGTGATGTTGATTGAGGGATAAATATTGGCCGGGACACCGGGGATAACTCCCCCGCTCTTCTTCGAAATAGTGCCATGGGATCCTTTACATCCACCTGAGAGGGCAGACAGGGCCTCGGTTTAACGTCTCACCCAAAAGACGGCACCTCCGACAGTGCAGCACTCCCTCAGTACTGCACTGAAGTGTCAGCCTAGATTTTTGTGCTCAAGTCTCTGGAGTGGGACTTGAACCCACAACCTTCTTGACTCAGAGGCGAGGGTGCTGGTTGTATAACAGGCAGACGATGCACTCCACTCCACTAGTTTATCGCCCAAGCACTTAAGCTGAAAATTATCTCCTCTGTTTCTTGTCTTGTTGACCTCTCTATGCCATTTAGTTGCTTCGTTTGGTGGACTATAGAGTTGTTCATAGCTTGGGCAGAGAATGCGGCAGTCCATCATGTCTGCACTCTTCCTTGCTGGATCCTTGGAGATTAAGGCTGTCCTCTACAGTCTTGGGTGTACATGTTTTAAGGACGCCAGCCACGCAGGATGTTCATTCCACCTAGAGAATCATTTTGAGCACAATGGGACACTGAGGTTGCTGAATCTAGTTCAGCCTGAGACAGTAGCTGGGGTGGAGGCTGGAATTGGTGGCAAGGGTACAGAGTTTGTGATGGGTTCCAAGAAGGTTGCTTCGGTCTTGCCAATGTTTAGCTGGAGGAAATTGCAAAATTGGGTGAGCACGGTGGCATAGTGGTTAGCACTGTTGCCTCACAGCGCCAGAGACCCGGGTTCGAATCCGGCCTCGGGCGACTGTGTGGAGTTTGCACATTCTCCCCGTGTTTGCGTGGGTTTTCTCCGGGTGCTCCGGTTTCCTCCCACAGTCCAAAGATGTGCGGGTTAGGTTGATTGGCTATGATAAATTGACCCTTAGTGTTAGGGGGATTAAATACGTGGGGTTACAAGGATAGGGTGGGACATGTGTTGGTGTAGGGGTTACGGGGATCGGGTGGGATATGTGTCGGTGCAGGCTCGATGGGCCGAAATGGCCTCTATCTGCACTGTGGGGTTTCTGTGATTCTGTGATTCTGTGATTAGGTGTAATTCCATGATCCCACACTCCCAGCTATAGTACAGGTCTAAGAATTAGGGTTGCAATGTTGTAGTTCTATATCTAACCCATGCTCCCTGGAGTGTGCCTCCCATTTGGGACCACGAGATTATGGAATTACAATGAGAAAAGAAAAGAAGAAAAATGAAAGAGAATGGATCCGTGGCGACTACTTTAATGAGTAAAGCTGCTTACGTGTCACTTACAAAATGTTTAATAATTATTTTCTGACTTCTCTCTGACAGATTATAAGCTACAGGGATTATGTTCCTCTAGTAATTGGTAAGAGTGCAACAGAGAAATATCTCTCTCAATACCAAGGCTACAATGAGTCTGTCGATCCTAGGATCGCTAATGTTTTCACTACGGCTGCGATGCGCTTTGGGCATGTCACGGTCCAGCCAATCATGAAACGTTATAATGAAAAGTTCCAGGAGGACTCGAAGTATCCCAGCATGCTTCTGCACTACACCTTCTTCGCTCCATGGAATTTAATTGAGAAAGGTGCTCAACGTTATCATTCCCCGCGCAAACAAACAGCAGCCCGGCTGCCTGTAAAATAACAACCAATTTAAAATATTGATGCACTCTTGTGTTCAGTGGTTATGTCAGTGCTGGGTTATAGAACAACTTTCCAATTCTAGCTTCCAGAATTAATATGCAGCACTCCCAGACGGGTATAATGAAGTTTAGGCACAGGGTCTAACTGCTTCTATGCTGCCCTATCAAGCACTCAGGTACAGCACAGGTTAGATACAGAATCAAGTTCTCTCCACACTGTCCCATCAAACACTCATTGGTCAGTTACAGCTCGAGTTAGAAATGAACATAGGAAAGTACAAGATCAGAAATGAATCTGTAGTCCCTCTGACCACGTGCTCTAATTTTAGTAGAAAACACCTTACTTGATTGGCACCTCATCCACCACCTTAAACATTCACTCCCCCCACCACCGGCGTACTGTGGCTGCAGTGTGTGCCATCTACAAGATGCACTGCAGCAACTCGCCAATGCTTCTTCGGCAGCACCTCCCAAACCCACGACCTCTACCACCTAGAAGGACAAGGGCAGCAGGCGCATGGGAACACCACCACCTCCAAGTTCCCCTCCAAGTCACACACCATCCTGACTTGGAAGTATATCGCCGTTCCTTCATCGTCGCTGGGTCAAAATCCTGGCACTCCCTCCCTAACAGCACTGTGGGAGTACCTTCACCACAGTCTGCAGCGGTTCAAAAAGGCAACTCACCACCACCTTCTGAAGGTCAATTAGGAATGGGCAATAAATGCTGGCCATGCCAGCGATGCCCAGATCCCATGGACAAATTTTTAAAAAATCCCCACACAATTCAGGTAAATATACTTCACGTGTATGTTTACTTAACAAGCGTCAAAGTTTAATACCCCTCACTCACTTACTACCTCAAATAACTATAATTTTTCCACACCAACTGCATGCACTGCCTCCACGGGTAGTCTGTTCCACACATACTGTAGTTAAATCTAAATTGTGCACTTTTCCTCTAAGCTTGAGCAAGTATCCCCTAGTTCCAGAGTTGGTGGAAATCTGGAACATATTATCAGGGTTCGATTTATCTATTCCCTTAATATCCTGAAATCTTGAATGATATCTCCCCTGAGCAGCCTTTTCTCCAAAGTAAATGATCCCAGCTACTTCAACCTCTCCTCACAGCTCAGATGCTTTAGGCTAGGTATCAGTTTGGCTGCCTTTCCCTATGCTGCCTCCAGTACTCGGATATCCTTTCTGTACTACAGCGACTGGAAATGTATACAATGATCCAAGTGTGGCGGCCATCCCACTATAGTGTACAGATTTATTGCCACCTCCTGGGATCTGTGCTGTATCCCTTTGGCTATATCCCTCGAGGCAATTACCTTTCCTTATTGCTGCACACTGTGCTGTTGATAAAACTATAGGGCCTAGAAATTCAGTTGCTTGCGCCAGCCGGTAGCGCCTTAGGAGGAGGAGATGTTGGGCGCTAGGCGGCTAGCGGCCGGGCGCAGCGCGATCTGCGCCTCTCCCCAACTTCACTAGAGATTTAGCATCGGCGCAAAGTCTTTGCGCGCGCTCAGCTGCGCGCGCAGATCCTGACGTCATTTCATCGTGCAACGCCCTTTGTACGCCCCAAACCGGAACTTCAGTGGCGCCGCCCTTCTTTGCGCCTGGCGCCCCCAGCGACTGGTAGAGGGGAACGGTTCCCAGTCGCTGCGGGGTGCGGGGGGCGCTATTTAAAGGGGACTCCTCCTGCATTATAAGTGACAGCCATTTTGTGCCAATCCTTCTGTGTGAGAGACAAAGGCAGAGAGCTTTCTGCTTTGACTCAGCGCTCGCACAGGTACTTCTGGCTTCAGGCCAGAGCTTTGCACTTGGATTTCACTTTCAGTGCCATAGCCTTGAGTCGCCACATATACTGTAATGGGGGCTACAATGGGTGGAAACGTTGGCTTTCTGCATTGCATTCAAAGGGATCAGAGACGCCGTGAGAGAGTGTCAGTCATGGCCAGACGGAGAATGGCCAACAGGTGTCGGCACAGGAGGCCTTACCCACCCAGGGTATACCGCCAGCAGTTCTCATATCTGAACATGTCTGAGGAGCAGTGTGTTCGGAGGCTGCGATTCAGAAGGGAGGTGGTCACTGAGATCTGCCACCTGCTTCGCAGAGATCTGCAGCCACAGCTGAGGAGCAGGACGTCTCTGTCGGTGGCAGTGAAAGTGACGGTGGCTCTCAACTTCTATGCCACCGGCTCCTTCCAATCCGCTACTGGGGACATTGCCAACATCTCCCAGTTCGCGGTACATTGCTGCATCCGACAGGTGAACAATGCCCTTTTCAGAAGGAGACGTCAGTACATCTCCTTCCCCATGACCCTGGACAAGCAGCAAGAGCGTACAATGGGATTTGGAAGAATAGCGGGCTTCCCCATGGTCCAGGGCGTAGAACTGATGAACCAGCATTGGTCAGGCCTTGCTTCAGGGCTGCAGTGCGCAGGGCATGGCAGCCAAGCAAGTCCACCCTCCCCCTTTAAGAGCTGACCGGCGCCAGAGTGTCTGCCATCAATCAGCAACTCGCCGCACCTGCGCTGCGCCTGCCCTCGGGGGTATCGCCCCGGACCACCGGCTTAGCGCCTAATGATAGTCATGCATCACCTGTTTTAGCGCAGCAGCAACCTCTTGGGGCGATGCGACTGAATATCGGCGAAGGTGGCGCGAACTTTAGCGGCCGCCCGACTGTAGCGCCCCGAACGTGGCTATACTGAATTTCTAGGCCTAGAAGTCTACAAAAGAGAAAGAAATCATTCAACCCAATCCAAAACCAATCCCAATGTCATACTCTCCCCCCATAGCCCTGTGTCTTCCTCTACTTCAAATATTTATCCGGTATTCCTGCAAATGATGCAATGGTCCCCGTCCGAATTACTCGCTGTGGCAAAGCCTTCCATGCACCAAAGAAATTTATCCTAACCCCTCTCCTCACTCTCTTACTAAAAATTCTAAATGGATAACTCCTCATTACTGCCTCCCTAACCAGAGGAAATAACTTATCCTATTCAGTCTATCACAGAATCATTTATGGCATAGAAGGAGGCCATTCGGCCCATCGTGTTTGTGCCAGGATTAAGGATCTCTTGCGATACTGATCGAGCTAGCCGGGCCAAATCCCTTCATAATTTAAAAATAAACTCTATTAAATCTCCTCTTAATCTCTTCTGCTCCAATGGAAATAATCCCAGTAACTCGAGCCTCTCCTCATAACTATAGTTTCCCATCCTTAGTGAAATCTGCTGTATACTCGCTATGGTTTTAATACCCTGTTCCATAAGGGGAATGCCCAAAAATGCTCACAGTACTCTAACTGAGGCCTAACCAATGTTTTGCACAAATTTATCATTTTCTTCTTTCCTCTTGTACTCTATGCCCTTATTTATAAAACCCACAATGCAGTCAGGTTTTTGTCGGCTTTATCGACCTGCACTCACACTTTCAGATAATTGAATTTGCCTGCCTATGTGCCTCTGTTCATCTACACCCTTCAGTGCTTTTCCATTGAGTGTATACTCCCATTGCTTGTTTTTCCCTCCCAGAATGTATTGCCTCACACTCACATTAAATTGGACCTGGCCACTGTCTTCCTATTCCACTAATCCCTTGGAGTAAATTTTCATCTTCATCACCTGGGCAGTAATCTGGTGGAGTAGATCACCCATCCATTGTAGAACCCATCCAATTGAAATCAAAAGAATGATAGAGGCATCCATTTCCCCCACTCGCTAGTCAAATATGTCTATTTATTTTGTCTTTATTTCCTAAGTGTTGCTATCCTTTCACTCCTCACACTTGGCTTATGTATAGAGTAATAGCAAGTACATCTGCAGTGACGCATCAAGCACTCCCAAGTCAGGCACAGCACAGGTCCGACGCAGTAACTCTGGTTAGTACTGAGACTGTTGCACTACTCCATCATGCCCTAGGTTAGCATGTTACGGGTTGGGGGGGGGGGGAGTTAAGAAATGCACACCAATTTGCAATCATTCTGCAGTTTATAAAAAAACAAGAATTAAAGTATCAATGGAAATAACAGTGATTTGTTGTTTAGGTGGAATTGATCCAATCATTCGGGGTTTATTTGGTTACCCTGCCAAACTGCAGACCCAGAGCTCCATGATGACGGATGAGCTGCGCGAGAAGCTGTTTGCATCGCAGAATCAAATAGCCCTGGACCTGTCTGCCATAAACATACAGCGCTCCCGGGACCATGGGCTCCAAGGTAACAGAGGGTGACTACAGTGAAAAGCCTGACTTGCTAATCCAGCTCTTTCAGTCCCACATGTTGGATAAATACTTGAAGGAGAAAAAAGGGCTATGGGGAAAGACCGGGGGAGTGGGACTAACTGGATTGCTCGTCAAAAGAGCCGGCATGTACTCAATGGGCTGAGTGGCCTCCTTCTGTGCTGTACTAGTCTATGATTCTATGTAGCTGGTTGTGATTTTGCTGCCTCTCATAAGTTCTGATTATAGATCTATAAGCACATAATCCATGTTTGATGAAATGGATGATGTATCACACAGAGCTGGATTAGTCAGGCTCAATTTGCAAATTATGAAACCCTCAGACTGCAGCTTTTGAGATGTCTTTATTTTCTTGTGCTAATTATATCTTGTATTCACCTTAACTGATTTAAAAAAATGAGTAACCCCCATCTCCCCACTCTGAATCCAGGTTACAATGCTTGGCGAAGGTTCTGTGGACTTTCTGAGCCCCAAGATGTTTTTGATCTTTCTTTCGTCCTCAACAATATGGAACTTGCAACTAAGCTCCTCAAGTTGTACGGAACTCCAGACAACATCGACGTGTGGGTGGGGGGAATCTCCGAACCCTTCGTAGGAGGTGGCAGGGTGGGCCCTTTGTTCGCCTGTTTGATAGGACAGCAATTCAAGAGCCTGAGAGATGGAGACAGGTAACAGAAGTATTGAGACTTTGATGGCAGTCCAGTTGTATACCATGTTACTATGTTCTTCCTTCAATGGAACAGTTTCATCCTCCAAGAGTCCTAAATTCTGCATCCCAGTTATTAATGAAAACTTGGAAAAAAAAGTTGGCACTGCTATGACCAACCCCTGCATCTCCTCCACCTCTGGCCTCCTCCCTATTACCATTACCTCACCACCACTGCCCCCAGCTCGCCATCATCACTATTACCGTCACTTTTAGAACAACCTTTCAATTTTAGCTTTCAGAAGTAGCGTCCATTTCCATCATTATCTCCACCATAATTACCGTTTGATATTTGGCCCATATGTCATAACACCCCAACCCCTGCCAAAGATGCCAGAAATGCAGGCAGAAGCTTGTTGGCCTGAGGGAAATGCAGGGTTCTCCTCCCTGTTTCCTCTCGGATCAGAAAGCTGTGGATCATGGGCCCTGTATCGTGGGGCTCCTTCAAAAATTCGGAGTGATTATTTACAACACATTTTTGACTCTATCTGTGCATGTGTGGTAGCAAGTGAAGGCTAGTTCTCCATGCCCATCAGTGCTAGCAGCTATAAACTGTGAAAAAGAGAAGGAAGTTGAATGTATATAATGCCTTCCATGTCTCTCAGAAATGTCTCAAATTTGTCACATAGATAAATTACATTGTATAGTCACTGTTGTTATGTAGGCAATTTTGCCCAGTAAGGTCCCACAAACACCAATAACTAGTTAATCTATTCTGTTGGGACTGGTTGAGGGGTAAATGTTGGCCAGAACATTCACACCCTTCCAAATGACTGTTTTCCTCGTTCTTTGTGCTTTAGATTCTGGTGGGAAAACCAAGGGGTTTTTACTGCCAGCCAACAGCAGGCTCTTCAGCAAATCTCATTCTCCGCGTTTATCTGTGATAACACCAGGATTGAAGAACTCCCTCGGGATGCGTTTTGGTTCAGGCCATACCCAGAAGGATATGTTGGGTGCACCCAGATACCACGGGTAGACCTGAGTGCCTGGAGAGAGATTTGTGGTAAGATACTGTTAGATTTTTCCTAGGATTCTGAGATAAGACATGTTTGTCCTATAACTGAGCAAGTGGCTGATGGTGTAAGAAGGTGGTGATCCCCAGCTTTGAAGACTTTGCTGATATGATTTGACATGCGATTGATTTGGATACAAAAGGCTCCCAATTGGGTAGCCTTTTCTTATTGCCTTCTTTTATTTTCCTGTAGAATCTGCCGCCTGTCACTCTGGAGTGTGCTGAAGGGGTGGAGATCAGATTTGCGCTGTGGGCAGGCATTCGACCTTCTGTAGTATCAACAGATCAGTGGATTTTGGCTCTCGGCAGTCTTGTCCACCATTGCTGCTGCCATCAGTGGTGATGTTTAATGTCAGGATGTTCAGAATAAAGCAGACACTTGAGATGTATGGAGAATATTGTGCTGTCAATATAGTTATTGAACATGTAATTGGGAGAGAGGGGTTAAATAAACTATTAAGTGTTAAGTAAAATAAAACTCCAAAATCTGTCTCTGAGTATGGAAACAGGCTCTGTTACTATCTCTTGTCAAATTGAAAATGAGCTAAAACACTGAATAACGCAACTTTCATTCTTGTCCCTCAATCATTTGGTGTCCATTGAACTGATAACACATGTCCAGCACTGTGCAGAAAGTATTGGTAAACGCCTCAAATATGTAGGAAATGTACGTCAGATCCTGTTTGACAACTGCTCACTGTGAGGACAATAAATTCCAACACCTGGCCTTAAATTATCTATTTTATTCGATGTGAGGCAAACATGTCATTGAAAGTTCTTATGTAAACCAACCTTTATGGGATTCAATGTAGGTCAGTAAGCACAGGGGTGATGGGTGAACAGGACTTGGGCAGCAGAGTTTTGGATGAGCTCAAGTTTGCAGAGTGTGGAAGATGAAGACTGGAATAGTCAAGTCTGAAGATAACAGAAGCATGGATGTGCCTGCCTTATTTTGTAAATACCTGTGACACGTGTGGCACTGTAATAGCACTTGCAGTGCTAAAGCTGTCATACCTTGCCTGTCACATAACACCCATTGTTTTACAGTAAGTATCCTGCAGTGGGAAAAAAACTGCTTTCCATCTGCATGCAGTTGCAGGCTGTAGCCACCAGGTGACAGTGCATGCCATCCTGCCCCCCTTCCCCCCCACCTCTGCCAGCTCCTATTTTCAGACATGTTGGCTTTCCTTTCTGGGCGGTAAGTGGCCAGGTAAGTTCTCGATTCTTTAACATTTTAATTGATTCTTTAAATTTTATTTTTACCTATTTGTCCCTTGCATGTTCCTGTGTGCCCCAACAAATATTTTTCCCACACTCCTTTCCCCCGACTAGTTGGCTGATCCACGGCCCATTTGGGGTAATTCTCCATTGCAGCAGCACCATTGGCAGGAGGATGTACTTGCAGCGTGACATGTTTACACAAGCAGTTTCCATTATAAATGGGAACATAAGAATTTATCATGGAAATACCCTGTATACAGATAAGGTCAGAATGTATGGGCTGGATTTTGTCAATGGGGAGCTTTTGGAGGCGGGACTCCCACTTGTCAGGTTTCACTCCCACCTCCATTAACTTCTGGCCAACCCATGCTATTTTCCCTTGATTGACCTTGTTAAGCCCGCCCAGCAGGCTTAGTAAGCCAATTAAGGGAAAGCCTGTTACAGAAAACGTCAACGTATGACGTTTCATCTGTCAAAAAATTTTGACAGATGAATTGTCATCGTTTGACAGCTCTGTGAAGCTGTCAAACACTGACATTCTCTGTAGTTTGATGAGTTCTTGCATTCAAGATCTCATCAAACCTCTTTCTTTTGCAGAAATTAGATGGTTGTTGCATTGGAGAATGCGACGGCCATCTGTCATCTCTGCCGCGGAGATGCGAGACTCTCTGCATACTCACCGATTGAAGCCCGCAGGAAGAAACAAAGGTAAGTAGACTTTTTATAACACTTTCCACTTACCTCAGATACTTACCTCTCCACACTTGCACCCATCACTCACCTCCACAGCACACTTTTGGAACCCTCCAACCCCCGCAGACCCACTACTCGCCTCGGTGACCCTGGCATGTTTCAGAGCCTTCGGGAAGCCCGCACTTGTGTGGGGAAAATGGGGAAAATCCTCTTATCTGCCTGTTAACTACCTGCCCGCTCCCAAATTCTGCCATTTTCCCAGCAGTCCTGCCACCAAACCCACCTCCCCAGGGCTGGCAAAATCCAGCACATTGCACACACTGGACCAAGTAGCCCCCTGCATCTAACCCCACTTCACCTGAAGTCCACAATTGGCCTTAACTCTTCATTTACAATGCCATGGGAGATTGACTCGTATGTATCAAAAAAATACCCAATTCCAATACCTTACCTATATGTTATATAAATAAATTCTTAATCCCAGTGCTTAAATAATTTCTCTATCCCAATAGTTAACCTATATGATGATTAGATAATATATTAAAAATCTTGCATTAATAAAATGTCCTTTAGATGACATGCATAAAAGCATACCATCCCTCCCTTAGATCACAGGCTGGCTGTAGTATTTCCGCCTTCCTCTGTGAGGCTTCAGGCTACATCTGACATCTCATTGTCCATTGTGATCTTCTTCCCTTTGGTCAGCTTCTGTCCTTAGCTTTGTTAGCCTCACTTGTTCTACTTCAACATTTACAACAAAACTTTTCTGAAACCTCCTTTCTAACATTGAAAACTCTCTCTTTAATTCTGATTTAAGTGATTGATATCCGACTGAAATACTTTAAACTACGACCGGGAATCCCAGTTCAGGTGACCAGACCCCAACTACACTGACAACATCCGCTACGGAATCATTTTCAAAGATGTCATTTATCTTAGAAACTGGAAGTTCAAAATTTTAATTTGTCTACAAAATCTCAATTCCAAGTATCTCCCAGTATGTAAATCACCAAGAAGGAATGTGATACTGATAACATCTTCTCAAGGCCAAGGGCCATGAAACAAATTTCCCTTTTTCTTTCCCTGTACTGACAACTTCTCACTCTAGCACTTCAATATCATTGCTGTATCTAGATTGGAAGAATGAACTCTAACTTCAGCAGCTCATACAACTGGTGATTAAAGGAATTAGTTTTCCTTAAATATTCAACAGGATTTTAGATTATATAGAGGCAGTGTCCATACGCTGATATTGTTGTTTTGCAAACACTTGCTCAAATATTCCCTGTATCTCTCAGCCTCCCTCTCCTGACAGCTTCTGTTGGTTCCCTTTACAGTGACCCCCTGCGGCTCCATTCCTGTTGTCGCTCGTGCCCATTTCTCAATCTGTGAATGCTCGGTCAGGTACACCTGTGAGTCTGGATGGAAGCTGGCGGGAGGGGATACGGTAACCTGTCTGAGTGACGGGCAGTGGAACTCTGCACCACCTAGCTGTATAGGTAAGAGCTGAAATCTAGTGTAAAAAGCTTGAATTTAAACAGTCATTTTACTTTTAGCCAAACATAAACTATTCAGTGACCTTACTAAACTCTCTGCCAACTTAAGAGCAAATAATGAAAATGGTTAAAGCCAGCATGGTGTCCAGCTGATTTCTTTTCCCTTTTCAAATGTTTTACTGATTGAAGTGAGGAATGTTATTTCTGGGAAATGGAACACTTTCCATTTGAAGGACCCAGTGTCCACATCAATCATCAACAACAACAACTTGCATTTAAGAACATAAGGATTAGGAGCAGGAGTCGGCCATATGGCCCCTCGAGCCTGCCCCGCCATTCAATAAGATCATGGCTGATCATCGACCGCAACTCCACTTTCCCGCCTGATCTCCATATCCCTTGATTCCCCTAGAGTCCAAAAATCTATCGATCTCAGCCCTGAATATACTCAAAGACTTTGCATCCACACCTCTTTGGAGCAGATAATTCCAAAGATTTACAACCCTCTGAGTGAAGAAATTCCTCCTCTTCTCAATCTTAAAAGGCCGACCCCTTATCCTGAGAGTATGACCCGTTCTAGGCTCCCCAGCCAGGGGAAACAATCTCTCAGCATCTATCCTGTCAATCCCCCTCAGATTCTTGTATGTTGCAATGAGATCACCTCTCATTCTTCTAAACTCCAGAGAGTATAGGCCCATTCTACTCAATCTCTCCTCATAGGACAGCCCTCTCATCCCAGGAATCAATCCAGTGATCCTTCGTTGTACCGCCTCTAAGGCAAGTAATTTTGTTCCTTAGATAAGGAGACCAAAACTGTGCACAGTGCACCAGGTGTGACCTCACCAAGGCCCTGTACAATTCTAGCACCTTTAATGTACTCAAACGTCTCCAGAGGCTTCATAGAAGCGTTATCAGGCAAAATCTGACCCAGAGCCATTTAAAGAGATATTAGGACAGGTGGCCGAAAATTTGGTCAAAGAGGTAGGTTTTAAGAAGCAACTTAAAGGAGGAGAGAGAGATAGAAAAGCAAAGAGATTTAGGGAGGGCATTTCAGAGCTTAGAGCTCTTGTCTGAGTGGGAAGTAAACTCCACATTGACTCTGACTCACTCTTGCTTATCCAAAGGCAATATCATCACAATTTGCCTTGTTTACTGTAAAATGTGTAATTTTTATAAACTTTTATGTCTATGCCTCTAACTTTTCTGAAAGAGGTTTCACTCTGTATAATGATGTATATATGCCAAATCCACCAGTGTATATCCACTTTATATATCAGTGAGTTCAAACCTAACCCTCTCTGATAAACATGGTTATATTCACAGTCTCTGATATACACGGTTAGAATTCCACTCTCTGATATACACGGTTAGAATTCCACTCTCTGATATACACGGTTAGAATCCCACTCTCTGATATACACGGTTAGAATTCCACTCTCTGATATACACAGTTAGAATTCCACTCTCTGATATACACGGTTAGAATTCCACTCTCTGATATACACGGTTAGAATTCCACTCTCTGATATACACGGTTAGAATT
The DNA here is from genome assembly GCF_052327205.1 of Somniosus microcephalus. Lineage (NCBI taxonomy): Eukaryota > Metazoa > Chordata > Chondrichthyes > Squaliformes > Somniosidae > Somniosus > Somniosus microcephalus. Next base: position 34,249,902 of record NC_141008.1, read on the forward strand.
CCACTCTCTGATATACACGGTTAGAATTCCACTCTCTGATATACACAGTTAGAATTCCACTCTCTGATATACACGGTTAGAATTCCACTCTCTAATATACACAGTTAGAATTCCACTGTCTGATATACACAGTTAGAATTCCACTCTCTGATATACACGGTTAGAATTCCACTCTCTGATATACACAGTTAGAATTCCACTCTCTGATATACACGGTTAGAATTCCACTCTCTGATATACACGGTTAGAATTCCACTCTCTGATATACACGGTTAGAATTCCACTCTCTGATATACATGGTTAGAATTCCACTCTCTAATATACACAGTTAGAATTCCACTCTCTGATATACACGGTTAGAATTCCACTCTCTGACATACACGGTTAGAATTCCACTCTCTGATATACACAGTTAGAATTCCACTCTCTGATATACACGGTTAGAATTCCACTCTCTGATATACACAGTTAGAATTCCACTCTCTGATATACACGGTTAGAATTCCACTCTCTAATATACACAGTTAGAATTCCACTCTCTGATATACACGGTTAGAATTCCACTCTCTGATATACATGGTTAGAATTCCACTCTCTGATATACACGGTTAGAATTCCACTCTCTGACATACACGGTTAGAATTCCACTCTCTGATATACACAGTTAGAATTCCACTCTCTGATATACACGGTTAGAATTCCACTCTCTAATATAGACAGTTAGAATTCTACTCTCTGATATACACGGTTAGAATTCCACTCTCTGATATACACGGTTAGAATTCCACTCTCTGATATACACGGTTAGAATTCTACTCTCTGATATACAGTTAGAATTCCACTCTCTGATATACACGGTTAGAATTCCACTCTCTGATATACACGGTTAGAATTCCACTCTCTGATATACACGTTTAGAATTCCACTCTCTGATATACACAGTTAGAATTCCACTCTCTGATATACACGGTTAGAATTCCACTCTCTGATATACACGTTTAGAATTCCACTCTCTGATATACACGTTTAGAATTCCACTCTCTGATATACACGTTTAGAATTCCACTCTCTGATATACATGGTTAGAATTCCACTCTCTGATATACACGGTTAGATTCTGAAGATTCAATTCCTATACAGCTGTAGTGCTGTCAGATTCCAAGTATGTTTGTGATGTGTCCGGTCTACATTTGTAATCTATCTTTAATTTATTGAAATAATTTGAAATTTACTCCGAAGCCCCCTCTCTATATCGACTTTCGACAAGTTATTTCAAAGAACCAAATGAATTCTACGCTCCCCAACTTTTTTTTTTTTTTTTATCTTTTGTTGCGCTAACTGTAAATGTGCAAACTAGGATTTCTCCGCTTGGATCAAGTGATGGAAGATAAGCTTCTTCAGTATGTGACAGATTTGAGGGCTGTACACAATAACATGTTAAATAATAGTTTCAGAACTTTCTGGAAGCTTGGATGGAATAACAGGCTCAAAAGGAAGTAAAAGTGAACCCGAATCAACAGAATCCAAAGAAGATACAGGGGATACAGATTTTCTCGATGACAGTACTAAGTTTGGTTCAGGATCTGGCATTTGGTCTACAGCCTAAGGCCAAACGTATCGTGACTGTAGAAATGTAATAAGGGAGGTGTGCACTGGATGGGAATGACATTCATCGCTCTTTAATGTAAATATATACACAGCTGGTGCTCTGCTGAGGTGCAGAAAAAGTATTCAACAAGATGGAGTGGGACCTCCCATTCTCTACCCTCAATAGGATGGTCTTTGACAATAAATTCAATCACTGGATCAAAATCCTCTGTTGAGTCTCTGTCCTCCCCTTCCTCTTTCCCCGGCCCTTACAGAGGGTGGATTCCAAACATCTACGGTGTGCAGGACAGAGTGCTGTATAAAATATTTTCTCTGAAGATGGTATTCTACTGCATGAATTCAACGCACCACTTTCCCCCTCCCCAGAACCTTCCAAACCAACAAGGAATTTGTTATTCTTGAGGCAGCAAATTCAACTACAGCAGAACAGGGGTGTTGGAGCTTCTGGGCATGACCTTCCAGTGTAGTAATCAGAGATGCTGCATTTTCAGAGATACTTTCATTTGGATGATACGTTAAACTGATCTGCCTATTGAGGTGGATGTCAAAGATCCCATAGCCCTATTTGAAAAAGAGCAGTGTTCTCCCAGTGCCCGAGCCAACGTTTCTTCCTTAATCAACACCACCAAAAACATATTAACTGGCCACTAACTTCATCTGCTGTTTGTGAGAATTGGCTATGTGCAAATTGGCTGCTTCATAATAGTGACTACAGTTCAATTGAATGTGATGTCCTGAGAAATGTGATGAATGCAAAATCTTCCTAATAACTACAGACATTATTGTCATAGAGTCATAGAGTAATACAGCACGGATAGAGGCCCTTCGGCCCATCGTGTCCGCGCCGGCCATCAAGCCCTGCCTAATCTAATCCCATATTCCAGCATTTGGCCCGTAGCCTTGTATGCTATGGCATTTCAAGTGCACATCCAAATGCTTCTTAAATGTTGTGAGGGTTTCTGCCTCCACAACCCTTTCAGGCAGTGAGTTCCAGACTCCAACCACCCTCTGGGTGAAAAAGTTCTTTCTCAAATCCCCTCTAAACCTCCCGCCCTTTACCTTGAATCTATGCCCCCTAGTTATTGACCCCTCTACTAAGGGAAAAAGCTCCTCAGCATCCATCCTATCTATGCCCCTCATAATTTTGTACACCTCAATCATGTCCCCCCTCAGCCTCCTCTGCTCCAAGGAAAACAAACCCAATCTGCCCAGTCTCTCTTCATAGCCGAAGCACTCCAGCCCTGGTAACATCCTGGTGAACCTCCTCTGCACCCTCTCTAACGCGATCACATCCTTCCTGTAGTGTGGCGACCAGAACTGCACACAGTATTCCAGCTGTGGCCTAACCAGTGTTTTATACAGCTCCATCATAACCTCCTTGCTCTTATATTCAATGCCTCGGCTAATGAAGGCAAGTATCCCATATGCCTTTTTTACCACCTTATCCACCTGTTCCGCCGCCTTCAGGGATCTGTGTACTTGCACACCCAGATCCCTCTGACCCTCCGTCTTGCCTAGGGTCTTACCATTCATTGTGTATTCCCTTGCCTTGTTAGTCCCCCCAAAGTGCATCACCTCGCACTTTTCCGGGTTAAATTCCATTTGCCACTGTTCCGCCCATCTGACCAACCCATCTATATCGTCCTGCAGACTGAGGCTACCCTCCTCGCTATTTACCACCCTACCAATTTTTGTATCATCCGCGAACTTACTGATCATACCCTTTACATTCATATCCAAGTCATTAATGTAGACCACAAACAGCAAGGGACCCAGCACCGATCCCTGTGGTACCCCACTGGCCACAGGCTTCCAGTCACAAAAACAACCTTCGACCATCACCCTCTGCCTTCTGCCACTAAGCCAGTTTTGTATCCAATGTGCCAAGGCACCCTGGATTCCATGGGCTCTTACCTTCTGTAATTCAGTACTCTGAGTTTGTTTGATTTGCTGCGCTGTGTTAAATTGTTCCCAGTGACAAATATAGTTAATGTCCCAACATTAATAGCTGTAGCATTAAAAGGCTTCTTTTGACCTTTAGTTCAGGGTTCAGTCAAGTTTCAGATTCTGGAACTGACACTTGAATTCCATGAAATTGGCAGAAATGTTGACTTATCGACATACAAACATCACAGGGAAGTCTATGAAAGATTATTTCCTCCCAAAAGTCTTGCAGGTTATCTGAAAAATATACTTATAGACTGCTTTTAATTCATTCTTTTTACGCATTTGTTGCTGTGTTTTTCTGCTTCTATGTAATGATATTACTGGTAAATAAATATATTTGTTTTTGCTTGAATGTAACAATCTGACAGCGTGACATTTACTGCCTTCAGAATAGAACAGCTAATGGCTCTATTACGCCCGAGGCACACACGCCTGCATGCACACACAAGCATGTGACATTTTGCTTTGAAAAGGTGACTGTTGGGCCAGGGCTATCATTAGAGGGCTGTGATTCTGAAATTTGACTGACAACAGTCAGCATTACCCACTTCAGAACAACTGGCATTAATTGGTCACATATTGAAAGCTTGTTTTCTCTCTATCACTGTATCCCACACATTATTAATCAGACACAAAATGGTGCTCACTCATGTCGTCCTGGCTCTCCCACTCAGTACTGGTCTCTTTCTCATACACTAATAGTCTCACACAAATAGAAATTCTGTATCTCAAACAATTAGCACTGAGGTAAGGCTGCAGACATTGCTTTTATTGGTTAATTATGTAACAGGATTACAATGTATCTCAGAACAGTAATCAGGTGGAATCAACATGTTGGATGGACTGCTTTGTACATTCTCCACTCTTGGTATCAGTGGGGACATCAATATGTTCTAGGGGGGAGAAATTGAGTCGCGCCCCCTTTGGGGCGCTAACTTCGCCGGGGCACTACTTTTAGTAGGAAATAGCGCGGCGCTACGTGCCGCGGTATTGCGTGCCTTCTTCCCCTTAAAGGGGAGGGGCCTTGCGCAGCGCGACCCGGGGCCCAGCTGGGCCACCGGGGATCGGAGTGCTGGCAAAAGAGCCCGGCAATCAAGAGAAGTGCCGGGCTCATGGAGCGCAGCTCATGGGGCAGGTCAGGAGGCCGGGGACGGGAGCGGAGGCAGGTACTGGCAGGCGGCCAGCAACAAAAATAGCCGCCCGGCACCTCGCCATTAAATAGCGCCACTCCAGCCGCAGGTAGGCCCCCCTGACCCCGTCGGACATAGTGTCCGGCAGTAAGTCAGGGGGCGCTACCGAAGATCGGGGCTGGGGCGCGAACGGGGCACTGTGCACGGCGATTACGTCATCGCTGGCAATGCAGCGCCACAGGGCGCTAATGGTTAGTGCCGCTGCTAACCTCCCGCTGAATTTCACGGGAGGCGTTGACAGCGCCGCGCCCGGGCACTAGTTGCTTTGCGCCCCCCATTAGCATCCTCTTAGGGCACTAACGGGAGGCGCAAAGCAACCGAATATTTCCCCCTCGAATTTTCCAGTCTATTAACACAACTCATCATTCAATCTTTGTCAAACATCAGCAATGTTAAAATTGAAGTTGCATCTAGCTCTCAAAAGTTGGGCTCAGATGTTTCTAAGTTGACTGTGGGATCTTGTCCTCCAAGCCTGGACAGTGCTCAAACAGAATGGGCTCAGGGGTCGTGGGTGGCCCCCTCCACTTACTTAGCAACATATTCTTTTCAGATCCAAGCGGTGAAGAATCATATTTCATTTGTTGAGGTATCTGCAGGATAAAATGATTTAAAACAAGTTAGAATGAATCGTGACAGCACTTAAGGGACAGAGGCGGAAGAATTGCTGCAGTCACTGTGTGTAAACATGTTCATGGTGATTCCCTCTGGTCATATTTCTTGTGAAATCTTAAACACAATCCAAAAAAATTTGCAAGAAACACTGAACAGAGGGAACTGCCATGAGCACATTTATAATGTCACTACATAGAGCCACCAGCAGAATACTTGGCCCAGTCTTTGGACTAAAGAGGAAAACAGAGACTGACTTTGAGGGGCTATTTAACCCATATGAGCACTCCTGTTTCTTGGATGTGGCCCTACTGTTGGGAAGGGCCCGTGTCTGTGGGGAAGGGCCCGTGTCTGTGGGGAAGGGACTGAGCCATGTTAATGACCTGGCCCACCACATTCAAGCATAACTCAATCTCAACAGGCAGAGCAGTCCCGAGCAGACGTGTCGCTTTTCTCACATTACTGAAATGGATTTCTAAACCCATTGAATAACCTTCTAGCGTAATTTGATATTCCCACAGTTACAGGTTAGCCTTTTATTGGAGTATTGAAGTTACTGGTTTTCAGCTCTTACCTGTACACCTAGGTGGTGGAGCGTTCCACTGTCCGTTGTTCAGACATTTTATCGTATCCCCTCCCGCCAGCTTGAATCCGGACTCACAGGTGTACCTGACCGAGGATTTACAGACCGAGAAATGGGCGTGAGCGACAACAGGGACAGGGCCACAGGGAGTCACTGCAAGGGGAAAAATTGAATAAATGGTCAGAGTCAGGATCGAAGCAGGGTGACAATTTTCTGATCACAAAAATATAAAGGCGCTGAAATTCCAATGAGGTCTCAGTGGTCTGGAGCAATGACGAGAGACGAGCAGAATTCCTGCAGAAATTCAGTCATAAAGATTCTGGCAAAAGAATTCATTAAGAGACATAGGGAGGAAATTTGGTATCGCCCCAGTTGGGGCGCAATTATCGGCCGGGTGCAAAGTTTAGCGCCCGGCGCTAATGATCGCCTCCGACTGCAAACTTGGCTTCTATCGCCCCTGGAGGTGATTGGAGCGTTAAATCAGACTACACACCTCTCTCAAGGCGCTAACGCTGAGGAGTGAGGCACTACCTCAGAGCGCTGGCGAAGCTCATGTGATGTCAGTCAGCAATGGAACACAGACACACTGGCGCCGGCCAGTTCATCCACACCCTAATCATTGCAGCCTTTAATCTCGGCCTGGGGAGACCTGTACTTTAGTTCTGCTGGAAAGAACAATGGAGAGGCCCAGGGAAAGAGCTCAGAGTGCAGCCCCCACAGTCTCTTCTAAATCGATACAAGGAAGGACAAATCAAAATGAACCTGCAAAGTGCAGCTCAGTACCCAAAACTCCTTCACACACCATTGAATCTCTCCAGAAGTCTCTCTCTTTCTCTCAGAATGCGTGGTGCAAAAATGTCGCCGACAAAAAAAGTCAGGAAGCGGCCGCCTTTAAAAAGCGCTCCCCCAGTCCCTTCCCGACTGCAAAACGTTCCCCATAACCTGTCATTGCTAGCGGTAGGCAGTAAGGCAGGGGGTGCCACTCAATATCCAGTCCGGGGCTCTACTGGGGCATTGCACGCTCAACTGACGTCACGATCTGCGGGCACAGGAGATCGTGGCGGTAGTGTTTAGCGCATCCGCAAAATGTTTGGTCAATGTCGCTCTTAGGGCGCTAACGGGAGGCGCAAAGCAACCAAATTTTTCCCCCAAAGAATCAGAGAATATTAAAATACATAAGGAGGCCGTTCGGCCCATCATGCCTGGGCCAGCTCTGAGCTATGCAATTAGCCCCATGGCCCCGCTCTTTCCCCATAGCCCTGCAATTTTTTCCCCTTCAAGTATGTGAGGATGGGAACAGGGACTGCGGGGAGGATGAGCAACCTGACCACAGCACCGTGGAGCGGGGGGCCATTCAAGTGGGGGGAGTTAAAAGAAATGTTGTAGTGGTAGGGGATAGTATCGTTAGGGGGATAGATAGAGTTCTTTGCAGCCGAGAGCGAGAGTCCCGAAGGCTGTGTTGCCTGCCCAGTGCCAGGGTTAAGGACATCTCCTCTGGACTGGAGAGAAACTTGGAGTGGGAGGGGGAGGATCCAGTTGTCGTGGTCCATGTTGGTACCAATGACATAGATAGGACAAGGAAGGAGGTTCTGCTGAGGGAGTTTGAGCAGCTAGGGGCCAAATTAAAAAGCAGAACCACAAGGGTAATAATCTCTGGATTATTACCTGAGCCACGAGCGAATTTGGCTAGGACAAATAAAATTAGAGAGTTAAATGCGTGGCTCAAAGACTGGTGTGGGAGAAATGGGTTTTGCTTCCTGGGACACTGGCACCAGTACTGGAGCAGGAGGGAGCTGTTCCGTTGGGACGGGCTTCACTTGGCCAGTGCTGGGACTAGAGTCCTGGCGGATCATATAACTAGGGCTGTAGAGAGGGCTTTAAACTAATTAGTGGGGGGGAGGTTCCGAGAGAGCAAATAATAAAAATGACAACAGAGAAGGTCATAGACTTAGGTAGCAGTGGGGAAATTAAAAACCAGAGCGTGTCAGGAAGGGGCAGAAGGTATGGAGTAAAAGGTAAAGTAATAAAAAGGGCAAAAGCAGGAACTAAGCGTCACAAAACATATTTGAAAGTTCTCTATCTGAATGCACGTAGCATTCGTAACAAAATAGACGAGTTAATGGCACAAATAACTACATATGGGTATGATCTTGTGGCCATTACAGAAACATGGCTGCAGGGTGACAATGCCTGGGAATTAAACATACCAGGTTATTTAACGATCAGGAAGGACAGGCAGGAAGGAAGGGGAGGTGGGGTGGCTATGTTAATAAAGGAAGGAATCACTGTAATACAGAGAAATGATATTGGGTCAAAAGATCAGGATAATGAAACAGTTTGGGTGGAGGTAAGGAATAATAAGGGGAAAAAAACACTAGTGGGCGTAGTCTATAGGCCTCCGAACAGTGGCAACTCTGTTGGACGGAGTATCAATCAGGAAATAGTTGAGGCTTGTAATAAGGGAACATCTATAATTATGGGGGAGTTTAACTATCATATTAATTGGACAAATCAAATTGGGCAGGGCTGCCTTGAGGATGAGTTCATTGAGTGTATTAGGGGTGGGTTTCTTGAGCAGTATGTAACTGAACCGACCAGGGGGCAAGCAACTTTAGATCTGGTCCTGTGTAACGAGACAGGATTAATTAAAAATGTCCTAGTAAAGGATCCCCTTGGAATGAGTGACCATAACATGGTTGAATTCCATATTCAATTAGAGGGTGAGAAGGTTGGATCTCAAACAAGCGTGCTAAGCTTGAATAAAGGAGACTACGAAGGTATGAGAGCGGAATTGAGTAGAGTGGATTGGGAAAATAGATTAAAGGGTAAGACGATACATGATCAGTGGTGTACATTTAAGGAGTTATTTTACAACTTCCAAAAAATATATATTCCACTGAGAAGAAAAGGGTGTAAAAGAAAAGACAGCCATCCGTGGCTAAGTAAAGAAATTAAGGATAGTATTCGACTAAAAACAAGGGCATATAAGGTAGCCAAATCTAGTGGGAGGATAGAGGATTGGGAAAACTTTAAAAGACAACAAAAAATAACAAAAAGATTGATTAAGAAAGGGAAGATAGATTATGAAAGTAAATAAGCAAAAAATATAAAAACAGATAGTAAGAGTTTTTATAGTTATATAAAAAGAAAAAGGGTGGCTAAAGTAAATGTTGATCCCTTAGAGGATGAGACCGGGAAATTAATGGTGGGAAATATGGAGATGGCAAAAACACTGAATGAATATTTTACATCAGTCTTTACAGTAGAAGACACTAAGAATATCCCAACACTGGACAAACAGGGGGCTAAAGGGGGGGAGGAGCTAAACACGATCAAAATCACTAAGGAAGTGGTACTCGGTAAAATAATGGGACTCAAGGCGGATAAATCACCTGGACCTGATGGCTTACATCCTAGGGTCTTGAGGGAAGTGGCGGTAGGGATTGTGGATGCATTGGTAATAATTTTCCAAAACTCCCTGGACCCGGCAAAGGTGCCGGCAGACTGGAAAACTGCTAATGTAACACCCTTATTTAAAAAGGGCAGTAGACAGAAGGCTGGAAACTATAGACCGGTTAGCCTAACATCTGTGGTAGGTAAAATTTTGGAGTCCATTATTAAGGAGACAGTAACAGGACATTTGGATAATCATAATTTAATAGGACAAAGTCAGCATGGTTTTATGAAGGGGAAGTCATGTTTGACAAATTTGCTGGAGTTCTTTGAGGAAGTAACGTATAGGGTGGATAAAGGGGAACCAGTGGACGTAGTGTATTTAGACTTCCAAAAGGCATTTGGCAAGGTGCCACACAAAAGATTATTGCTTAAGATAAAAAATCACGGGATTGGGGGTAATATTCTGGCATGGATAGAGGATTGGCTATCTAACAGAAGGCAGAGAGTTGGGATAAATGGTTCATTCTCAGACTGGCAATCAGTAACTAGTGGTGTTCCGCAGGGGTCAGTGCTGGGTCCCCAACTCTTTACAATCTATATTAACGATTTGGAGGAGGGGACCGAGTGTAACATATCAAAGTTTGCAGATGATACTAAGATGGGAGGGAAAGTAGTGAGTGAGGAGGACATAAAAAACCTGCAAGGGGACATAGACAGGCTAAGTAAGTGGGCAGAGATTTGGCAGATGGAATACAATACTGGAAAGTGTGAGGTTATGCACTTTGGCAGGAAAAATCGTAGAGCAAGTTATTATCTTAATGGCAAGAAACTGGAAAGTACTGAAGTACAAAGGGATCTGGGGGTCCTGGTGCACGAAACTCAAAAGGTTAGTATGCAGGTGCAGCAAGTGATTAAGAAGGCCAATGGAATGTTGGCTTTCATTGCTAGGGGGATAGAATATAAAAATAGGGAGGTATTGCTTCAGTTGTACAAGGTATTGGTGAGACTGCACCTGGAATACTGCGTACAGTATTGGTGTCCATACTTAAGAAAGGACATACTTGCTCTCGAGTCAGTACAAAGAAGGTTCACTCGGTTAATCCCGGGGATGAGGGGATGGACATATGAGGAGAGGTTGAGTAGATTGGGACTCTACTCATTGGAGTTCAGAAGAATGAGAGGCGATCTTATTGAAACATATAAGATTGTGAAGGGGTTGGATCAGGTGGATGCGGGGAAGATGTTCCCGATGATGGGCGAAACTAGAACTAGGGGGCATAGTCTTATAATAAGGGGCTGCTCTTTCAAAACTGAGATGAGGAGGAACTACTTCACTCAGAGGGTGGTAGGTCCATGGAATATGCTGCCCCAAAAAGCTGTCGAAGCTACATCATTACATAAATTTAAAACAGGAATAGACAGTTTCCTAGAAGTAAAGGGAATTAAGGGTTACGGGGAGCGGGCAGGAATTTGGACATGAGTCTAGGTTCGGATCGGTCATGGCCCTGTGGGTAGCGGAGCGGGCCCAGGGGCCGTGTAGCCTGATCCTGCTCCTATTTCGTGTGTCTAATTCTGTTAGATTCAGGAGATGGTTCTGTGATAGTAGATTGGCGGTTAGGATCAGATCAGCCATGATCTTATTGAATGGCGGAGCAGGCTCGAGGGGCCAATTGGCCTACTCCTGCTCCTATTTCTTATGTTCTTATTTATCCAATTCCCTTTTGAAAGTTACTACTACATCTGCTTCCATCACCCTTTCATGCAGTGTATTCCAGATCACAACAACTTGCCCCATCAAAAAAATTCTCCACATCTCACCTCTGGCTCTTTTGCCAATTACCTTAAATCTATATCCTTTGGTTTCTGACCCTTCTGCCGCTGGACACAGTTTCTCCTTAATTACACTAACAAAACCGTTCATAACTTTGAACACCTCTATTAAATCTCTCCTTACCTTCTCTGCTCTGAGGAGAACAATCCCAGCTTCTCTAGTCTCTCTGTGTAACTGAAGCCCCACATCCCTGGTACCATTCTAAAAAATCTCTTCTGCACCCTCTCCAAGGCCTTGACATCCTTCCTAAAGTGTGGCGCCCAGAACTGGTCGCAATACTCCAGCTGAGGCCTAACATCTGAACAGATCAACTAAAGCAAGTAAGTTATGATGAATCTTTATAAAACACTGGTTTGGCCACAACTGGAGTATTGTGTCCAATTCTGGGCACCGCACTTTCGGAAGGATGTGAAGGCTTTAAGAGAGGGTGCAGAAAAGATTTACAAGAATGGTCCCAGGGATGAGGGACTTCAGTTACTTGGATAGACTGGAAAGGCTGGTGTTGTTCTCCTTAGAGCAGAGAAGATTGAGAGGAGATTTGATAGAGGTGTTCAAAATCATGAGGGGTCTAGACAGAGTAGATAGAGAGAAACTGTTCCCATTGGTGGAAGGGTCAAGAGCCAGAGGACACAGATATAAGGTGATTGGCAGAAGATCCAAAGGCGACATGAGGAAAAACTTTTTTACGCAGCGAGTGGTTATGATCTGGAATGCACTGCCTGAAAGGGTGGTGGAGGCAGATTCAATCGTGGCTTTCAAAAGGAAATTAGATAAGTACCTGAAGGAAAATAAATTGCAGGGCTACGGGGAAAGGGCAGGGGAGAGGGACTAGCTGAAGTGCTCTTGCAGAGAGCCGGCACGGGCTGGATAGGCCGAATGGCCTCCTACTGTGCTGTAAACTTTCTATGATTCTATGAGTTCCATCACTACAACACAAGACCAGCAGGTTAAAGAGGATTAAAATCTCATTTAAAAAGGAGTGGTGGGTGGGACAAGCTGCAGTGTGTTGGAACACATGGGAGTAGATTTTAACTGTCGGGCAGCTGGCCAGCGGAGAGCGTCGGCCGCCCACCCCGCTACATTTTGAAAGTGGGCCTCGTTACCATGCCACTGGTGAGCTGCAGGCGCCAAATGCTACAGCTCACAGTCTCCAGGTTGGCGCAATATCTGACCACCCAGAGACCGACCCGGTTGGCCAGAAGTTAGGTCCGGGGGGGGTGGGGGGGGGGGTGCTGCGGGAGAACAATTGCAGAGAGGGGGGAGCCCAGGGTGTCACCAGCTTCTTGTAGACCTCAGGAGAACACGCCTGCTCCTCCTGACACTATGATAATATTTTTAAACTTAGCTTTTTGGTGCCTCTTCTACTGTGCTGCCTGGTAAAAATCAGCAGAACCTACACAATGTCCAGTTGTCCATCAAAATTGCAATTGGGGTCCCACATATGCCCAATTTGCATATTACAGTACAATGCATTTTGTAAAGAACAGACCTTCATTGCTCTGTTCTGTTTGATCATCAAGCCAACTATCAACTTTTATCCCCACCAGATCTGTTGATTTTTCCCCTTTTACAGTATCTAGAGAAGGTTCTCTAACCGCTCTCTCACACTCCTGTATCCAAAAAGACTTCTCTAAACCCTCTCTCACACTTCTGTTTTACATCAACAGCTCAGCTTACTTTTAGCTCGGACAAGAACTATGCTGATAGACCAGAAGAAACATGAATCTGCCCTGGGGATACTTTACCTTCCACATCCTCTTTCCAGGCACTTAGATCTACCCGTGGAATCTGAGCACAGTTGACATATCCTTCTGGGTACGGCCTGAAACTAAATGCATCCTGAGGGAGTTCTTCAATCCTGGTATTATCACAGATTAACCTGGAGAGTGAGACTTGCTTCAGAGCCTGCTGCTGGCTGGCAGTAAAAAACCCTTGGTGTTCCCACCAGAATCTAAAGGACAAAGGAATAGTACAATGTTAGATTTAGAGTGTTAGGCAATTCTGGGACTCTATGATCTGTGAGCTGTGGTGAGACTGCTCTCAGTTGTACTCAATGGGAAGTTACAGGGAAATTCCTTGGAGCTGCTCCCACTCTGCCGGGGTTTCCTCACCGCAAGTACAGCAGAAACCTGTTTACATTTGTAAAGGGAGTTTCTGGCATATGGTCTATAATTATTGTAAGTTGTTTCGTTCACCATTGAAGATCATCCCATACGCACAGCTGTGTAGCATCGAGGCATACAGTGCAGGAGGTCCCAGTCTCTGCTGACTCAGTCAGGACAGTAGTTAGGACAGCACAACTGGCCTTAACCTCACCTAGTCTTGTTTTACGGAGAGGAAAATTAGCCAGGGTTTCTGCCCCTGACCGCAATCCAGTGACCCCGTGCTGGCAAGTAACCATGTGTAGACTTCGGTTGAGGACAGGATTGGGCTCAGCTTGATGTCCAAAGACAAATGACCTACTCACACTCACTGCCAAAATTGACACACGATTAGGTTAGTCGGGTGAGGTACCCAGCTCCTATGGAACTGTCCCACAGCAGCGGGCTTTCAGGAGAGAAGCAGAAATAATTGGTCATTTTCTTGAAGCAATTGCTTCTATTTTCCCCAGCTGTGTTTTTTCAGCAATAACACTGCTCTTCCCATTGGCTTCCTCAACTCACCTGTACCAATATAAGCTGCTAAGTGACGACCAGGTGCTTTCTCACTCAAGGTCATTGCTGTTGTCAATAACAACTCAAGATTAGCCAAAAGGAGGTACTCAGGATGGTCAGTCAGTAAGTCCTTCTCCTGCACATAGTGCTTTAAATTTAATTCAGCCAGAAAATGACAAAAATCATCCCTTTCAGCAGGAGAGCTTCAATGTTGCTCAAGGCTGGGACTCAGACTCAAGCTCTAGGATTCAAACCTAAGCCCTCTGACTGGGAGCCATCGTTCCACTGCATGAGTGAGTCAGGTGCCCGAAGTTTTATTTTTAAAAAAAATCGATTTTCATTGTATATAAAGTAACAGTTATCTCTTACCTGTCTCCATCTCTCAGGTTTTTGAACTGCTGTCCTATCAAACAGGCAAGCAGTGGGCCCAATCTTCCACCTTTCACAGATGGCTCAGACACTCCCCCCAGCCATGGCTCAATGTTGTCTGGAGTTCCGTACAGCCAGAACAGTTTCCTTGCCAGACGTGCATTTCTGAGGACTGCACTGAACTCCCCCACACTCTTGGGCTCAGAAAGACCACAGAACTTCCTCCAAGCATTGTAACCTGAGTTCAGATTAGAGAGAAGGGAAAAAAGGAATGCAATTTGCTTTTTGCTCTCCAGGTTTTCTCTCCCAATCCCTGCTCCCATGCCAGGGCCCTCAAGCAGCTCACCCCAGTGTGAGCTCTGCCAGATGGGCATTTCAGTCATACAGAGCCTAATGTCCACACAAGTACTTCCCACCAGGACCGCAGTCAGAAACAGGAAGTTCAGTTGATTTTCCCTCTGTAGCCCAAGGACCAGTTGTTGTGTGCCCAGCACCCCATTAACTGAGGTCAACTGAATCAGCACAGACCAGGGATGGGATCTGACACCTCCTTTGTCTGTACAGCTGCACCACATGACAAAATGTCCACTAAGATATTGGTGATTGAGGTAAAATACTAAATAATAAATCACACAGCGGTTGCAGGATGTCTGAGCTCCAACACTCTGCAGCAGCAATAGTAAACAATTGGGTTTGGGCACAGTGACTGCACCCATTGGCTACCTCACCTCATCCGTACCAATATAAGCTGCTGTGTGACAGCCAGGTGGTTTCACACCCAAGGTCACGCCTATCAATGTTCTAGTGGTTAACTACCAAGCAGAACCGACAGAGGTTTGTCAGCTGGTAATGCACACCCTAGACCAAGGGCAGTGCTTGTTGTGGGCATGGAGCCTCAGGAAAGAGGAAAAGAATTACACTGAAGAGGGAATCTTACCTCTCAAACTGATGATAAAATCCATTACTTGGGAGTGTACAAGGCAATGAAGGCATCTGATACTAGAACGGGGTTTATGCCCACAACAATGACACTCAGATTTTTTTTAAAGTGAAGCTGTCCTAGTGTAATTAGTTACTCTGTGATCAATTGCATTAGAGCTGACAGCCCTTTAATAGTTAAAGCCCTCTTTTGGTGCTTTAGCAACACTGGATCTCAGGAACGCAATGGTGTTCCTGACGCTCAGTATTGTTAAAGTGGGAAATATGATGTCTTCTCATCATTAATCTACAATATGCATAAGATTGCTGTCACTTCCAACAGAAAATGCCAGAAGTAGCGACGAAAGTCAGGGAGCTGGCAGAACAGTTTGTGCTACACGCCCTGCCATCATCCACCCAAGGGGTCAAAGGCCAATAACATGGATGCCAACTTCTCCTGTCGCTGTGTCTTAGAATCTGGCTTGATTAACATTCTGTGCTTAGAGACCTCTTAGGTTATGAATAAATATAAGGGCCCAAATATTCCGATCCCTACAGGTGGGTACGCTCTGTGTACCCACCCGTAGGGACATCGGAAATGCCGGTTTCAGGCATGCACAGCGCACACGCTGAAAACCGGCATTTCCGATCTGCCAAGAATGGTCTTGACTGTTCCTCCAGCTGCCCCAGAGAAGGGTCTCTGCGGGCGGATAGTTCCGCTTTTTGGAGACCCTCCGCCCACAGAAAACACTTACAATTCTTACGCCTGGTAAAAGCAGGCGTAAGGCCTGCTTTTACCAGGATAAGAGTTGAAAAAAGTTTTTTTTTTTTAAATTTCACTGATTTATCATTTAAAAATATTTTTTAAAAAGGTAAGTTTATTTTTAGCCCCATAAAAAACTTTAATTATCTTTTTCAAAAAATTAAATTTTTGTTTAAAATATTTATGTTTATTGTAATTTCAAGTCATTTTAAAAATGTGATTTAAAAAAAAATGTATTTAAAGATTTACTATGTTTTTTCATTGATTTCCATTCATATATTTGACAGGTCTTCCTGTCAAATGTATGAAGGGAGATTCCCTTCTGTGATTGGCTCCCCTTGGCCCACGTGATCCCAGGGATGCTGTGAACTACCTGCGCCCCTGGGATACGTGGGCCCTGCGCACTTCAACTTTGGTGAGGCCCAGGAGCCGAAGCGTGTGCGTCCCGGGAGCCCTCAGGTAAGGGCGCAGGTTTTTCCAGATCGCAGGCCTCCGCGATCGGAAAATACGGGCCAAGATGCTCATTGTTTTTAAGTTCGTGCCCTTCAACTGATAATTCCACATCACAGCAGCGTGGTGGAACTCCAAGGAGCCCCGTGCTGCTGCACTGTTTAAGCCAAGACTCTCAAGACAAAGACTGTAAGAGATTCAAGAATGCTGTCTTCTCTTCTCTGATGACCTTTCTAAGTTCTATAGAAGTTTGCCAACAATGCCATTTTGCTTCTGTAAAAATTTATGCCTTACAATAAACACAATTGCAGGTGTTAGTTTGAAAGATATGGGGGACAATTTTGCTCTAATTTTGAGGCACATTTGGGACAGTAGACGTTAAGAAATCCAGCATAAATCGGTTCCGCCTGATTCCTGCTGGTTTTAGGCCTCACTTTATTTTCCAGTCAGGCCTGGGACAGGCATCTAAAGCTCCTGCCCAAAGGGCCACAGACTTTAAAGATAAGCGCCTTAGGCCTATTAAAGACCATTCTTGTTGTTTTTATTCCAACTGGTATTTAGGCTTTCACTAGCCTTTGTGCCAGTTTTTAGTTATTTATTTATTTTGCCCTGAACTCCTTTTATTGGCACCAGAGGGTTTGCCACCAGGAATCCTTCGACCTGGCATTCAAAGGAAAAAGGGGACAAGCAGAGGAATGCCAGGCAGGTCAGGCCAGCCCGAGAGGCCAGAGCCCGCACGCCCAAAATCTGCAGAGAAGCATAAAACATCTCACTTTGGCAGACATTGGTGGAGGTTCCTCTTCCCAATGACTTTGCACCGGGAGACTCCCGTTGGCATCACAATGGGATGCAAATGCCTGGCTAACCCTAAAGCTGGAAGGTTTGTCAGAAGCATGTCAATCACCATCGCATGTCATACTTTACA
This sequence comes from Somniosus microcephalus, assembly GCF_052327205.1. Taxonomy (NCBI): domain Eukaryota; kingdom Metazoa; phylum Chordata; class Chondrichthyes; order Squaliformes; family Somniosidae; genus Somniosus; species Somniosus microcephalus. The sequence goes on from NC_141008.1 coordinate 34,267,145, forward strand.
TGTTATAGCATAAAGCAGAAATGCCAGAGTGATCAGGAGCCAGCGTTAACTGTTTAGCTACACCTGCCAAGACTGCACCAGCCAGTTCTGCGAGCCCTGGGAGTGACTGTGGTAGCTTGTCTTCTCAGGGCCTGGATCAGCAGCAGGGAAAATGCCAAGCTCTGCCATCTGCTGCATGGACACCATGAACTTACACATGTGCAGGGACAATAACGGTCATTTGTAGGCTGAAACGTGGCTGGACCTTCTTACAGGCATGCTGCAGGGCTGACCCATGGGATGGTGCTACAGAGTGACAGAGGAAACTGTTCCTCACAAGCATCTCATGCAACAACACCTCTACTTCAGCAGCCATCAAGGAGGAGGCCAAGTACTCGGCTCCATCGTCACTTGTCTACACTCTCACGCCTGCACCTGGGGTCCATTTCCCTTAATCCCCGGCCCCTTCACCCTTTGCAAAGGTTACTGCTAGGTTGAGATGCCTATTAATGTTCTCCAGAAGCTTTCAGAATTCTTGCTCTCCTTGTGACACGCCCCTTTAATTGTCTGGTCCTTAAAATTTAACCTACACACAAGTTCCCTCTCTTACCAGTGGTGTCATCCCTTGACCAACCTGAGTTTGCATCAGTAATTAGGAATAATTATGCAAATGAGTTTAGAACAGAAAATTGAGTACATTTAGCAATTGAGATTCAGGTGGGTCTTAAGGCAGTGCAAACCAAATTAGAAGACAGAAATCTCTCCCATGGCCTGTCATCATGGTACTTTTTCCACTTTACAAAATAGTTAGGAGTGTGCGATGGGCAACCCATACTATCTCCAGCATATATCCCAGTGGTATACAAGTAGACTGCTTATGCTGCACAACTCTATCCTTTGTACTTCAGGGAAAAAGATTACATTTCAGTTCATAGGAAATACACAGCTCCCCATTACTGTGGCCTTCTACAATGAGCACAAACAAAGCGCATTGGGTACAAGGTATGTTGGGAGTGTGTGTGTATAAGTGTCTGTCTATGTCAGTGTGTGTATAAGTGTCTGTCTATATGTGTGTGTGTGTGTGTCTGTCTATGTCAGTGTGTGTATAAGTGTCTGTCTATGTCAGTGTGTGTATAAGTGTCTGTCTATGTCAGTGTGTGTATAAGTGTCTGTCTATGTCAGTGTGTGTATAAGTGTATGTCCATATATGTGTGTCTATATGTGTGTGTGTCTATGTATATATTATATATATATATATATGTGTGTGTGAGAGTGTGTGTATTGCCAGTATATGAGAGTGTGCGCATGTGCAGGCACATGTGCATATTTCCCAATACCTGGGAGCCCATGATCCCGGGAGCGTTGCAGATTTAATGAGGCCAGGTCCAGTGGTAGGCGGCTCGTCAACTCAAACAAATGTTGGCGCAGTTCATCCACTAACATCTGATTTTGCGTCTGTCGTTTGGCCGGATTGGCCAGTAACCCCCGAAGAATTGGCTCAATTCCACCTGACAGAATAAAACATCGTTTTATTAACACCAATTAATATTATTCCTGTTTCTTCTCCTCAGTATTTTTCATTCAGGTTGTTTTCTTCCCTTCAATTTCCATCATTTGGGAAGCCCAGAAAGTAGCAGACAGCAATCAGCCATCTCTTGATCAAGCACTTTTACTTATGTCCCACTTCCTTAATCACTTCCTGGCTAAAAGCATCAGCTCCAACTGGCTAGTGTCAAATTGGCATCTATATCTCAAAGATTTACTTCAAGAGATGGTTTGGAGTCCTGTCAGTGTAATGTGGCTGGCAGCAGGATGGTTGTCTTCTGCCCAGTCCAAAAGTGACCCATATGTGTATGGTGCTTGTATGTGTATGGTGCCTCTATGCCCATATGTGTATGGTACCTGTATGCCCATATGTGTATGGCTGAGAACAAGGACTGCAGGGAGGATAGGCAAACTGACCACGGCACCATGGTACAGGAGGCCATTCAAGTGGAGGGAGTGAAAAGGAATGTGGTAGTGGTAGGCGACAGAATAGTCAGGGGATAGATATATTTCTCTGCAGCCATGACCTGGAGTTCCGAAGGTTGTGTTGTTTGCCTGGTGCCAGGGTTAAGGATAACTCCTTGCGGCTGGAGAAGAACTTGGAGTGGGAGGCGAAGGATCCAGTTGTCATGGTCCACATAGGAACCAACGACATAGGTAGAACAAGGAATGAGGTTCTGCTGAGGGGGTTGGAGGAACTAGGATCCAAATTAAATAGCAGAACCTCAAAGATAATAATCACTAAATTGTTACCTGAGCCATGCACAAATTGGCGTAGGAAAAACAGATTAGAGGATTAAATGTGTGGCTCAAAGAGTGGTGTGGGAGGAAGGGGTTTCAGTTCATGGGGCACTGGCATCAGTACTGGGGAAAGAAGGAGCTGTTCCGTTGGGACGGGCTCCACTTAAACTAGGCTGGGACCAGTGTCCTGGCGAACCGAATAACTAGGGCAGTAGACAGGGCTTTAAACTAATGAAGGGGGGTGGGAGGATACAGGAAAGTACATTTAAAAGCAGCAATAGAAATGTCAAGGCCCTAGGGCAGAGCAGAGTTTTCGGTAAAAATAAGCAAAGTGGTTCAGGAAGGGACAGACAGAGTAACAAAGGTAATAAGGCATCAGTGACTAAGGTGACATCAGGGAAAAATAGAAATAAGTCAAAGCTAAAGGCACTATATCTGAATACGTGAAGCATTCACAACAAAATAAATTAATTAATAGCACAGATAGAAATTAATACGTTTGATCTAATAGCCATTATGGAGACGTGATTGTAAGGTGGCCAAGGTTGGGAACTAAATATTCCAGGATACTTAACTTTAACTTTTAGAAGAGATAGACAAAATGGAAAAGGAGGAGGGGTAGCCCTGATAATAAATGATGGGATAAAGACAGTACAGAGAAAGGATCTTAGCTCCGAAATTCAAGAAGTAGAATCAGTTTGGGTAGAGCTAAGAAACAGCAAGCAGCAGGAAACATTGGTGGGAGTTGTTTATAGATCCACAAACAGTAGTTGTAATGTAGGGCAGAGTATAAATCAGGAAATTAGAGACGCATGTAACATGGGTAATACAGTAATCATGGGGGACTTTAATCTACATATAGACTGGGCAAACCAAATTTGCAGTAATAGTGTGGAGGACAAATTCATGGGATATATACAAGATAGTTTTCTAGATCAGTATGTTGAGGAACCAAATGGGAACAGGTTATTTTAGATCTAGTATTGTGCAATGAGAAAGGGTTAATTAATAATCTTGTAGTAAAGGGGCCTTTAGGGAAGAGTGACCATAATATGATAGAATTTTATATTGCATTTGAAAGTGATTTAGTTAAATCAGAAACTAGGGTCTTAAATCTAAATAAAGCAAACTATGTAGATATGAAGGGTGAGTTAGCTAAGGTAGTTTGGGAAACTACATTCAAAGGTAGGACAGTAGACAACCAATGGCTAGCATTTAAAGAATTAATACATAATTTACAACAAATATAAATCCCTCTAAGACACAAAAACCCCACAGGAAAAGTGGTACAACCATGGCTAATAAGAGAAGTTAAAGATAGTATTAGATCAAAGGAAGAGGCTTATAATGTTGCCAAAAAGAATAGTAAGCCTGAGGATTGGGAGGATTTTAGAATTCAGCAAAGGAGGACCAAGAAATTGATAAAGAAAGGGAAAATAGAATATGAGAGTAAATTAGCGAGAAACTAAAAACAGACTGTAAAAGCTTCTATAGCTATGTAAAAAGGAAAAGATTAGCGAAAGTAAATGTGGGTCCCTTTCAGGCTGAGACAGGAGAAATTATAATGGGGAATAAGGAAATGACAGAGAAATTAAACAAATACTTTGTGTCTGTCTTCACAGAAGAAGACGCAAAAAACCTCCCTGAGATAGTAGAGAACCAAGGGCCTAGGGAGAATGAGGAACTGAAAGAAACTAGTATTTGTAAAGAAATAGTACTGGCCAACATCCTAGGGTTTTGAAATAGGTGGCTATAGAGATAGTGGATGCATTGGTTGTCATCTTTCAAAATTCCATAGTTTCTAGAACGGTTCCCACGGATTGGAAGGTAGCAAATGTAACCCCACTATTTAAGAAAGGAGGGAGAGTGAAAATGGGGAACTACAGACCAGTTAGCCTGACATCAATAGTAGGGAAAATGCTAGAATCTATCATTAAGGATGTGGTAACAGGGCACTTAGAAAATAATAATAGGATTGGGCAGAGTCAACACGGATTTATGAAAGGGAAATCTTGTTTGACAAATCTGTTAGAGTTTTTTGAGGTTGTAATTAGTAGAATAGATAAGGGGGAACCAGTGGATGTGGTGTATTTTGATTTTCAGAAGGCATTCGATAAGGTGTCACACAAGAGGTTATTAAACAAAATTAAGGCTAATTGGATTGGGGGTGATAGACTAGCATGGATTGAGGATTAGTTAATGGACAGAAAACTGAAAGTAGGAATAAACAGGTCATTTTCTGGTTACCACAAGGATCAGTGCTTAGGCCTCAGCTATTCACAATCTATATCAATGATTTGGATGAGGGGACCAAATGTAATATTGTGGCAGAGCCACCAAGGAACTCTTATACAAATGTATATAATTGCCTTTAAATCTGTATTCTTTCGCTGTATGTAAATAGCGCGGTCTCTAAAGGGTTAAGACCGAACGCGATAACGTCATCACATGGGTCACGTGACGGTCCCAACGGCGGGAAACATGATGACGTCATGACGTCGGACTGAGGGGCCTCCCCTTCTCAGTCCTCGTGGAGCCAGCATTTAGCAAGCACCTGTTGATTTGTTCTCCTACGTTTTTGTTTGTTACTTCCACCAGTTTGCATTAAACATCGTTTTGGTTAGCTGATTGACTTGCTCTCAGTATTTTCGTCAGGAATTTACCAATTCCTACAGTGGCGACCCCGAATCTTCATGGACGATCTTCGCGGAGGAAGCGAGACGCAGTGACATGATGGAAGCAAACGCAGTGGCTTTGAAGCTCCCTCAGTTTTGGGAACAACAGGCGACCTCCTGGTTCGTGCAAGCAGAGGCTCAGTTCGAACTTCGGAACATAGCGCAGGATCAGACCCGTTACCTCTACGTGGTCTCCGCACTAGACAGCTCCACGGCTTTGAGGATCATCAGCCTGCTGGAAAACCCCCCGGCAGACAGCAAGTACGACACCCTTAAGGCACGGCTTATCCAGGTATTTGGCCTCACAAAGTCAGAACGCGCACGGCGGTTACTCACACTGCCCGGGTTAGGCGACTTCAAGCTGTCGGAGTTAATGAGCCAGATGCTCACACTCCTTGGTTCGGAACCGCAATGTTTCCTCTTTCGGGAATTGTTCCTGAGCCAATTGCCCGAGCAGGTGCAAGCAGCCCTCGCGAGGTCGGACAATGCGGATTGTGTGGCGCTGGCCGCCGAGGCCGACACAATTTACGCTGTCATGCAACAAAACTGCGCCGCCACGAGGCATCCCGCCCAGAAGGGCCCCGCCCTGACGCCTCCACCATCCGGTTGGTGTTATTACCACGCCCGTTTCGGCCCGAAGGCCAGATGCTGCCGCCCTCCCTGCGGGTTCAAGCCTAAAGCAACGAAGACACACAAGCATCAACAGCGCGACGGGAAGACCGAACCTGAAGTAGGCCCCACGGCCGCGATGGCGATTGGCGATTCCGGGAAGCTATTATATATCACCAATTCCATCTCAGGCCGACGGTTCTTATGTGACACGGGAGCGCAGTGTAGCATCCTTCCCGCCTCGGTCCTCGACATCCGGGCTGGGAGGCGCAGTTGTTCCCTCCAAGCTGCCAACGGCAGTGCTATTCGTACATTCGGGAAACGGCGGGCCCAGGTGTGTTTCGGCGGTCAGCTCTTCCAATGGGAGTTTATCACCGCCAAAATTTCGCAAGTGATCCTCGCGCCGATTTTTTATGCGCCAACAGCTTGTCGGTCGATTTAAAAAATCGTCGTCTGATCAACGCCGCCACGTCCAACTCCATCCCGTGCTTTCGAGGGTCAGTCGCGTCGCACACGGTCTCCTGCGCTTCGCCAACGCCCAACGAATTCACCCGCCTTCTCGGTGAATTTCCAGAGTTAACCAGGCCCACCTTTTCTGCCATGACCGCCAAGCATAATGTGGAGCACCACATTACAACGACCGGCTCCCCAGTCTATGCACGGGCTCGGCGACTAGAACCCAGCAAACTCGCGGCCGCTAAGGCGGAGTTCGCCACAATGGAGCGGTTGGGGATTATTCGTCGGTCGAATAGTCCCTGGTCCTCGCTGCTCCATATCGTCCCTAAATCCGGCGGCGGATGGCGGCCCTGCGGTGACTACCGACGGCTTAATGATGTCACACCTCCGGATAGGTACCCCATACCACACATCCAGGGTTTCTCCGCGCATTTGGCAGGGAATTCGATCGTTTCCAAGGTTGACCTCGTCCGTGGGTACCATCAAGTGCCTGTACACCCCCAGGACATCCCAAAGACGGCAGTTATTACCCCCTTCGGCCTATTTGAGTTCCTCCGAATGCCATTTGGGCTCAAAAATGCGGCACAGGCGTTCCAGCGCCTTATGGATTCGGTGCTGCGGGACCGTAAGTTTTTATTTGTGTATCTCGATGATATCCTGATCACCAGCGCCACTAAAGAAGAACACCTCAGTCATCTGCGCACCCTCTTTCGCCACCTCCATCAGCATGGCCTGATAATCAACCCGGCCAAATGCCAGTTCGGGCTGCAGCAGATGGACTTTTTGGGCCACCGCATCACTTCGGAGGGGGCACTGCCACTCCAGTCAAAGGTGGAGACGATCGCAGCATTTCTGCGGCCACAGTCCGTCAAGGCCCTCCAGGAGTTCCTGGGTATGGTCAATTTTTACCATCGTTTTGTTCCCAGGGCCGCGCAACTGATGCAACCGCTCTGAGGCCCTCAGAGGAAAACCGGGAAAGGAACCCGTGGTTTGGATGCCTGAGATGGATTGTGCCTTCAGAGACACAAAGGCCACTCTCGCAAACGCATCGATGTTGGCACACCCACTGCCTGGAGCCACCATCGCTCTTATGACCGACGCTTCTGATTACGCCATCGGAGCCGTGCAGGAACAGTGGGTCAACGGCGCGTGGCAGCCACTGGCGTTTTTTAGCCGGCAACTGCGCAGTAATGAGCGCAAGTACAGCACGTTCAACAGGGAGTTGTTGGCGCTGTTTCTGGCTATCTGCCATTTTCGTTCTCTTTTGGAAGGGCGCCACTTCACCGCGTTTGTGGACCACAAAGTGCTGACTTTTGCTATGGCCAAGACTACCGAACTGTGGTCGGCTCGGCAGCAGCGACAACTCACCTTTATTTCAGAGTTTACCACCGACCTCCGTCACGTGACCGGCAAGGACAACGTGGTGGCCGATTGCCTCTCACGTGCGTCCGTCCAGGCCGTCCAGCTGGGAATAGATTATTCACACATGGCTGCCAACCAAGCAGCCGACCCGGAAACTCAGGCATTTCGTACCGACTCCTCCTGCCTCCAGCCAACAGATGTGCATTTCCACGCGGCGGGTACCTCCTTGCTCTGCGACATCTCCTTGGGGGATCCCCGCCCGATCGTTCCGGTTTCCTGGCGGCGGAAAGTCTTTGACGCCATACACGGACTTTCACATCTCGGCGTGAAGGCGTCTCAAAAGTTACTGGCATCCAAATTCGTCTGGAGAGGGATGCACAAGGATGTCCGCGACTGGGCGAACACCTGCGTCGTTTGCCAAAGAGCCAAAGTGCAACGTCATGTTAAAGCCCCCTTGGCCACCTTCGAAGTACCGGAACGCCGTTTCGACCACGTCAACCTCGTTGGGCCACTTCCGCCGTCACAAGGTTTCACTCACCTCCTGACCATGGTCAACCGTACTACAAGATGGCCAGAGGCGGTTCCTCTGATGTCCACTACCTCCGCGGATGTCGCCAGGGCTTTTATTTCCTCATGGGTGGCACGGTTCGGCGTCCCATCAGATATTTCGTCTGACCGCGGTCCACAATTCTCGGCAGAACTTTGGAACGCTGTAGCCTTAGGTTTGGGCACCAAGCTCCATCGCACCACAGCCTACCACCCGCAGGCCAACGGGTTATGTGAGCGCTTTCATCGGTCGTTGAAGGCGTCGCTGAGAGCCAGCCTCCAGGGCACTGCATGGGTAGACAGGCTGCCTTGGGTTATGCTTGGTTTGCGTACGGCACCGAAGGAAGACCTGCAGTCATCTGCCGCGGAACTGGTGTACGGCCAGCCACTTCGGGTGCCAGGCGAGTTCCTGCCGTCACCAACGAAGCCGTGGTCCGCAGCCGACCAACTGGAAGCTCACGGGGAAGCAGCCCAAGTGTTCCAGCCAATTCCAATGTCACATCAAGGTTTTCCAGCCTCCCACATCCCAATGGAGCTAATGCGGGCCAAGTTCGTTTTTGTCCGTCATGATGCCCATCGCAGTCCGCTCAGGCCTCCTTATATGGGCCCTTTCCGAGTATTGCAGGCGGGTGCCAAGAGCTTTATGGTCGACATCGGTGACAAGCCCAACCACATTTCAATCGACCGCCTCAAGCCCGCGCACCTGGACCTCGAACAACCAGTCGAAACTGCACAGCCACCACGTCGTGGTCGACCACCCGCTGCTACCACGCCTGACCGGATCGCTCCACCCACCCGTTCATCAACTGCCCAGCAAATTCCTCTCCGGGAATATAGGAGTCGTTCGAACAGGCTTGTCCGACCTCCTCTTCGATTGACTTTTGTTATTAAAGACAATTCTGGGGGGCGCATGTGGCAGAGCCACCAAGGAACTCTTGTACGAATGTATATAATTGCCTTTAAATCTGTATTCTTTTGCTGTATGTAAATAGCGCGGTCTCTAAAGGGTTAAGACCGAACGCGATGACGTCACGTGGCGTTCACAACGGCGGTGATATACCTATCAATTCCTCCAATAAAAGGCGAAGAGTTACGAAGGTGACTAAAGGTTTTTATTGACTAAATAACAGAGCCCACTCTCGTGGGTGATCCGATCCAAGCAGGAGGAATACCAGCCAGTCGCTCACCTTTATACCTGGCCTGGTGGGTGGAGCCAAGGCGGAGTCGGCAGTGGTCATCCCAGGTATAGCAGTGTGGCAAGAGGCGACCTCGTACCGTGATACAATAGTGGTCAGTGATACAGTTATAACGAACAGTGGTGAACAGTGCTAACTACTAACAGTGATACAATAGTGAACGTGGTTTACCACATTCACCCCTTGTTTAGAATTAAGTCCGGCGGGGTGAAGTGTACTACCAATTCTGGTAGGTCAGTCTGTCCGGAGGCTTCGTAAGCCTCTCCGATCGCCGCAGCGGTGGTGTTGCCTTATCCGGTGCTGGTGCCTTATCCGGTGTTGATGCTGGTGTTTGCGTGGTCGGCGAGGGCTCGTGGGGTTCCGGCATGCCGTCTACCTGGACTGAGGTTGGGGGGGGTGGTGGCGGTGTTTCCGGATCGGCTGAGGGTGCGAGGTCTCGTAGGGAGACAGTGTCCTCCCGCCCGTCTGGGTACGCCACGTAGGCGTACTGGGGGTTGGCGTGCAGGAGGTTCACCCTCTCGACCAGGGGGTCCGTTTTATGGGTCCTCACGTGTTTCCGCAGCCAGACCGGCCCCGGGGCGGTCAGCCAGGTTGGTAGAGTGGTTCCCGTAGTCGACTTCCTGGGGAAAACGAACATTCGTTCATGGGGGGTGGTGTTAGTGGCCGTGCAAAGTAATGACCGGATGGAGTGCAGCGCTGTCGGGAGGACTTCTTGCCAGCGGGAGGTTGGGAGGCCCTTAGACTTTAAGGCTAAGAGGACGGCCTTCCATACCGTCGCGTTCTCTCTTTCCACCTGACCGTTACCTCTGGGGTTGTAGCTGGTGGTCCTGCTTGCTGCAATACCTCTCTCTAGGAGGAATTGCCGGAGTTCCTCGCTCATGAAGGAGGAGCCCCGGTCGCTGTGTATATAGTTCGGGAACCCGAACAAGGCGAAGAGGGCATTCAGGCACTTAATGACCGTGCTACTGGTCATGTCGGGGCAGGGGAAGGCAAAGGGGAAACGGGAGTACTCATCAACGATGTTGAGGAAGTACACATTACGGTCAGAGGACGGGAGGGGCCCCTTAAAGTCGATGCTCAGGCGCTCGAAGGGGCGGGTGGCCTTGATCAGGCTTGCTCGGTCCGGCCTATAGAAGTGCGGTTTGCACTCCGCACAGGTCTGGCAGTTCCTGGTCATGGTCCTGACCTCCTCGATGGAGTAGGTCAGGTTGCGGGCCTTAATGAAATGGTAGAGTCTGGTGACTCCGGGGTGGCAGAGCTGGTCGTGGAGGGTCTGAAGCCTATCGATATGCGCGCTGGCGCATGTCATTCGTGAAAGGGCATCAGGGGATTCGTTCAGCTTGCCTGGCCGGTACAAGATCTCATAATCGTAGGTGGAGAGCTCGATTCTCCATCTCAAAATCTTGTCATTCTTGATTTTGCCCTTCAGCTTGTTATTAAACATGAAAGCCACCGAACGCTGGTCGGTGAGGAGGGTAAATCGTTTGCCTGCCAGGTAGTGCCTCCAGCGCCGTACTGCCTCCACGATCGCCTGGGCCTCTTTCTCGACCGACGAATGTCGGATCTCGGGGCCCTGTAGGGTCCTTGAGAAGAAGGCCACTGGCCTCCCCTCCTGGTTTAGGGTGGCGGCTAAGGCGAAGTCGGATGCGTCGCTCTCCACCTGAAAGGGGATGGACTCGTCCACTGCGTGCATCGTGGCCTTGGCTATGTCTCCCTTAATGAGGGAGAAGGCCGCGCACGCCTCCTCCGTGAGGGGGAAGGAAGTGGCTTTCAGGAGGGGTCTGGCTTTGTCCGCGTAATTGGGTACCCATTGGGCATAGTAGGCGAAAAGCCCCAGGGTTCTCCTAAGTGCTTTAGGGCAGTGGGGGAGGGGTAGCTCCATGAGGGGGCGCATTCTTTCTGGGTCGGGGCCGATGATTCCGTTCTCCACTACGCAGCCGAGGATGGCAAGGCGCGTGGTGTTAAACACGCATTTCTCCTTATTGTAGGTGAGGTTCAGCCGTTGGGCCGTACGGAGGAATTTCTCCAGATTCGCGTCATGTTCCTGCCGGTCGCGGCCGCAGATAGTGACGTTATCTAGGTAGGGGAATGTAGCCTGCAGTTCGTTCTGGTCAACCATCTGGTCCATCTCCCTTTGGAAGACCGAGACCCCATTAGTGACACCGAAGGGGACCCTAAGGAAGTGGTATAGGCGCCCATTCGCCTCGAAGGCGGTATACTGGCGGTCCTCAGGGTGGATAGGGAGTTGGTGGTAGGCCGACTTCAGGTCGATGGTCGAGAATACTTTATACTGTGCAATCTGATTGACCATGTCAGATATGCGGGGGAGGGGGTATGCGTCCAGCTGGGTATATCTGTTTATGGTCTGGCTGTAGTCGATGACCAGGCGGTTTTTATCGCCGGTCTTTACGACTACGACCTGGGCACGCCAGGGGCTGCTGCTCCCCTCGATAATGCCCTCTTTCAGGAGGCGCCGCACCTCAGAGCTAATGAAGGCTCTGTCCCCGGCGCTATACCGCCTGCTTTTGGTAGCGACGGGTTTGCAGTCAGGGGTAAGGTTAGCAAACAGAGAGGGTGGCGGGACCTTGAGGGTGGAGAGGCTGCAGGTGTTACGCGGTGGGCGGTTTAACGTTTGCTGGTTGTTGACTGTGAGTGGGGGGAGGGGTCCACCGTATGCTAGGGTTACGCTTTGGAGGTGGGATTGGAAGTCCAGCCCTAGTAGGACGGCAGCGCAGAGATGGGGGAGGACGAGGAGTTTAAAGTTTTTATACTCCGTGCCCTTAACCGACAGGGTCACGACACAGTAGCCGCTGATGTCCGTGGCGTGGGACCTCGATGCCATCGAGATTCGGCTGCGCGTTGGTAGGACAGAGAGGGAGTAGTGGCTCACCGTGTCTGGGTGGATGAAGCTCTCCGTGCTTCCGCTGTCGAACAGGCAGGTCGTGGCGTGGCCGTTCACTTTGATGTCCATCATTGACTTGGACAGATGGTGCGGGCGGGCTTGGTCCAGGGTGACGGAAGCTAGTGTGTAGCCGAGCGAGTCGTTGTCATCTGCGGGCGAGGCGGTCGGGCGTGGTGAGTAAAATGGCGTCTCCCACGAGGTAGGGCCCCATGAGGCACTATTGGGGTCGGTTGCCTTAATCAAAGATGGCCGCCCCCATGACTCATGTGTGGGGATGCTGGCCTCAGTTGCCCTAAACAAAGATGGCCGCCCCCATGACTCATGTGTGGGGATGCTGGCCTCAGTTGCCCTAAACGAAGATGGCCGCCCCCATAGTTCGCATGCGGCACTGCTGGCCTCTGAGGATCCGCTCCTGCAGGCCTTGGAGAAGTGGCCTTTCTTCAGGCAGGTTTTACATATGGAGTTCTTGGCTGGGCAGCGCGACCTCGGGTGCTTCTCCTGGCCACAAAAAAAACAGCCGGCGGCCCGATCGCGGATGCCCGATGTCGGGGCCGGTGCCGGGGGTGGCGGGGCCGGTCGGGTCCGGGACGCCGACGCAGAGGTAGGTCCCGGGGGCGGCGCTGGGAAGGGTGCTGTGGTAGGGGTCGGGCCCGAGTCCCAGGGTCGCGAGCAGTACCTGGTGAATGCTTCCTGATCTTGGTGGGCCACTTCCAGGGAGATAGCGAGGGCTTCAGCTTTTTCCATGCTGAGGTCTTTAGCTTCCAGCAGTCTTTGCCGTGAGTACTCGGACCGTAGGCCTTTCAGGAATGCGTCGCGGATATTATCTTCAGTATTTTCGGCTGCCGACACCGATTTAAACTCACAGTTCCTGGCGAGTGCATATAGCGCCTGTGAGAATTCGGCTACTGATTCTCCTGGCTGTTGCGGCCGTGATCTTAGGAGGTGCCTAGCGTACATGTAGTTTACCGGGGTCCGGTACTTCTGTTTCAGCAGGTTGATGGCGGTCTCGTAGGTAGTCATGTCCTCGATGAGAGTGTATACTCTCGGGCTCAGTTGTGCCTGCAGGACACTTAGTTTGGATGCCTGAGGGACGCTGGATTCTCTCAGGTATGATTCGAAGCAGACCAGCCAGTGTTTAAAGTCTGCGGCTGAGTTTGCTGCTCGTGGGTTCAGGTCCAGGTACGGCGGTCTGAGGGCTCGCAGCCAAGCTGGCTGGTGTGGCTGTGCTCCTGGGAGCTGCGCTGGTGGCTCCTCCGCCGGTTGTGACTCGTTGTTGGACATCATTAAATTTAGTCAATAAAATTGATATACCTATCAATTCCTCCAATAAAAGGCGAAGAGTTACGAAGGTGACTAAAGGTTTTTATTGACTAAATAACAGAGCCCACTCTCGTGGGTGATCCGATCCAAGCAGGAGGAATACCAGCCAGTCGCTCACCTTTATACCTGGCCTGGTGGGTGGAGCCAAGGCGGAGTCGGCAGTGGTCATCCCAGGTATAGCAGTGTGGCAAGAGGCGACCTCGTACCGTGATACAATAGTGGTCAGTGATACAGTTATAACGAACAGTGGTGAACAGTGCTAACTACTAACAGTGATACAATAGTGAACGTGGTTTACCACAGGCGGGAAACGTGATGACGTCATGACGTCGGACTGAGGGGCCTCTCCTTCTCAGTCCTCGTGGAGCCAGCATTAAGCAAGCACCTGTTGATTTGTTCTCCTGCGTTTTTGTTTGTTACTTCCACCAGTTTGCATTAAACATCGTTTTGGTTAGCTGATTGACTCGCTCTCAGTATTTTCGTCAGGAATTTACCAATTCCTACAATATATCCAAATTTGCTGATGATACAAAGCTAGGTGGGAATGTAAGTTGTGAGGAGGATGCAAAGTGGCTTCAAGGGGATATAGACAGGCTAAATGAGTGGGCAAGAACATGGCAAATGGAATATAATGTGGAGAAATGTGAAGTTATCCACTTTGGTAGGTAAAATAGAAACGCAGAGTATTTTTTAAATGGTGAGAGATTGGGAAATGTTGGTGTACAGAGGGAACTGGGTGTCCTTGTACACGAATCACTGAAAGCAACATGCAGGTACAGCAAGCAATTAGGAAAGCAAATGGTATGTTGGCCTTTATTACAAGAGGATTTGAGTATAAGAGTAAAGACGTCTTACTGCAATTGTACAGGGTGAGACCACACCTGGAGTATTGTGTCCAGTTTTGGCCTCTTTACCCAAGGAAAGGATATACTTGCCATGGAGGGAGTGCAATAAAGGTTCACCAGACTGGTTCCTGGGATGGGGGGATTGTCCTGTGAGGAGAGATTGAGTAGACTAGGCCTATATTCTCTAGAGTTTAGAAGAATGAGAGGTGATCTCATTGAAACATACAAAATTCTTACAGGGCTTGACAGGGTAGATGCAGGGAGGATGTTTCCCCTGGCTGGGGAGTCTAGAACCAGGGGTCACAGTCTTAGATAAAGGGGTCGACCATTTAAGACTGAGATGAGGAGAAATTCCTTCACTCAGAGGGTGGTGAATCTTTGGAATTCCCCCAGAGGGCTGTGGAGGCTCAGTCGTTGAGTATATTCAAGACAGAGCTCGATAGAATTTTGGATATTAAGGGAATCAAGGGATATGGGGATAGTGCAGGAAAGTGGAGTTGAGGTAGAAGATCAGCCATGATCTTATTGAATGGTGGAGCAGGTTTAATGGGCCAAATGGCCTACTCCTGCTCCTATTTCTTATGTTCTTATGGTGCCCATATGTGTATGGTGCCTGTATGCCCCTATGTGTATGGGCATTAATTCACTACCAATCCATCAGCGTAAGTGCAGTTCTCGCAGTACCTTTAAACTTCTCATAATTCAAACATTTTTCATAACCAGTTTTGCACCTCACTATTCTTTCAATGTTCTTGAAATTTCCCCTGTAATTTTGGGGGAGTTTATTGATTGCAGGAAGATTCTCATACACTTTCAACTCCAAAATCTGCTCACTTTAAATAAAATCTGTTATTCCTGATTCTGGGGGGGGGGGGGGCGGGGGTTGCCCCTATGGTATGGAATGTGAATAGAACATTTGCTGATTTTTTGCATCCGATGGCATCAAAAATTTGGAGGTCAGGTACTGCACAGATTAATAAAGGTTCCTCTACATTGTCCGATTCAACACTCCCAGGTTAGGTGGAACATGAGGAGATGCAGGGTAAAGCTCCCTTTGCACTGTCCTGTCAAACACTCCCAGGTTAGTTGCACCACTCATAAGATTCAGAATAAGGCTCCCTTTACACTTTAATGCTGTGTGCAGTTCTGGTCGCTACACTATAGGAAGGATGTGATTGCATTGGAGAGGGTGCAGAGGAGATTCACCAGGATGTTACCTGGGCTGCAGCGCTTCAGCTATGAAGAGAGACTGGACAGGCTGGGGTTGTTTTCCTTAGAGCAGAGAAGGCTGTGGGGGGACCTGATTGAGGTGTACAAAATTATGAGGGGCATAGATAGGGTAGATAGAAAGGAACTTTTCCCCTTAGTAGAGGGGTCAGTAACCAGGGGGCATAGTTTCAAGGTAAGGGGCAGGAGGTTTAGAGGGGATTTGAGGAAAAGCTTTTTCACCCAGAGGGTGGTTGGAATCTGGAACTCACTGCCTGAAAGGATGGTAGAGGCAGGAACCCTCACAACATTCAAGAAGCTTTTAGATGAGCACTTGAAACGCCATAGCATACAAGGCTAAGGACCAAGTGCTGGAAAATGCGGGGAGGATGTTTCCACTGATGGGTGAGACTAGAACTAGGGGGCATAATCTTAGAATAAGGGGCTGCCGTTTCAAAACTGAGATGAGAAACTTCTTCACTCAGAGGGTAGTAAATCTATGGAATTTGCTACCTCAGAGAGCTGTGGAAGCTGCGACATTAAATAAATTTAAAACGGAGATAGACAGTTTCCTAGCTGATAAGGGAATTAGGGGTTACGGGGAGCGGGCAGGGAAGTGGACGTGAGTCTAGGTTCGGATCAGCCATGATCCTATTGAATGGCAGAGCAGGCCCGAGGGGCCATATGGCCTACTCCTGCTCCTACTTCTTATGTTCTTATGTTCTTATGTAAAATGGAATTAGAATAGATAGGGCTTGATGGCCAGTGCGGACACGATGGGCCGAAGGGCCTCTTTCTGTGCTGTATAACTCTATGACTCTATAACTTTCCCATCACTGTGGCTTTAATCCTACCACAGTTAAGCACACACAATTGAACCAGAATTGTACTTCTATTACCCCCTGCAAATTATTTGTGGTAGGCTCTCACTACTGGAACTGGATTAGGGCAGCCCAAACTCAATTTGCTTGGGACCCTTGGAGCTAGCAGAGAGGAAACTCTTGATGGTGCGGGCGGCCGTGGCCTGCACCGACGCGCTTTCCTCGGCTCCGTGCAGAGAAGGTCAGGGGATCGGATGGGGGAGAGGAGAGAGGATCAGAAATCTGGTCTTGTCCTCCAAGGGGACCAATCAGCAATCTGGTGTTGCAAATAAACATGACCCATTAGTCTGGACTGGACTCAGTGCCAGTCTCACAGATGGCACTACTCTGACTTGCTAATGTAACAAATAAAAGGCTTGCATTTGCATAGTGTTTATCACATCTCTCAGAAACATCTACAAGTGCTTCACATACATTGATTTTCTTTGCTGTGCAGTGACTGTTGTAGTGTTTGAGCAGCGTGTTTTTACACTAGTGCATCAATGGCAGCGTATGGTTAATTTATGGTGATGTTGAGATTTATTACTTACCCTGATCCACAATTCTCCAGGGAGAGAAGAAGGAATTGTGCAAGGGGAGGTTTGGGTAAAGTGGGTGTTCCTGGTAGCTTTCGTTGAAACGATGGACAATCGGCTGAATGGTGACGTGTGCAAACCGGAAACAGGCTGTGGCAAAAACATTGGCAATTCTGGGATCGATGAAGTCATTGTAACCTCTGTAGGGAGGGAGATATTTCTGCATTGCGGCTGGACCAATGAGTCGAGGAACATAGTCTCTATAGGTTATTATCTGTCAGAGAGGAGCCAGGGAGAGAAATAGATGAGTTTATTGTCTTCCAAGGATAAAGAAGTCTAGAGAAGTCTGAACTTCAGACTATAGCAGAGCACTAGCCTGTCACTCAGCGACTGATTGGGAATTTTCTGCAGAGTGAATGAAAATTTCCTTCCCTTGATGGAAACTGCTTGGAGCCCGAGGGGCCAATATGCAATTGATATTCTAATTAGTTGCCGCAGGAAGGATCAAGGGTGTCAACACATGCAGAAAGGCAGATGGTAAAAGTATTTGGCAGGAGCAAACATTTCTTTTGTTGATAATCAGTGGAGAAGTTAGGATTCTGCAAAGCTTTAAAATATCTGCGATTGGTTCTTTAAATTTACTTCTCTCTTTTCCCCAAAACCTACCAACCCTAGAAACCCTTTGGCCTAGCAATTGGGTATAGCCCCGCTTGAGGCGTTAGAACTGGCGATGCGCTAAGTTTATAGCCAGACGAGAGCTATCCGCGCCTGGGGTGATATTGGGTTGCATCGCCCCCAAAGGGGATTCAGGCGCTAAATCAGCCGTTGCACGGTGCTCTTAAGGCGCAAAAGGTCAGGCGCTACTCAATTTCGACGCGGACGGGCGCAGCGCAGGTGAACTCAATTACGGCAAAGCACGAGGCCTGCAGGCGCCGGCCGGCTCTTAAAGGGGTGGGTCAGTCAGACTGAGCTTCAACACCCAACGCCCTGTAGGCCTCAGATTCGGCGCTCGCCCTTGTCTGGCGGTACAAAGTTCATCATTATGGAGAAGGTTAGGCAGAGAGCAGAGCGCTTCAGCACTGAGGCTCTGGACCAATTGGTGGCTGCAGTTGAACACCGTCGACAGGTGCTGTACCCGGATAATGGCAAGAGGCCAAATCAGAAGGCTTACCGACGATCTTGGAGGGAGGTTGCGGTGAGGGTCAACTCCAGCAGCATGGCGACCAGGACCCCTGTTCAGTGCAGGAAGAAATTCAACGACCTCACACGGATCGTTAGGGTGAGTGATGGTTTACCAAAC
The DNA here is from genome assembly GCF_052327205.1 of Somniosus microcephalus. Lineage (NCBI taxonomy): Eukaryota > Metazoa > Chordata > Chondrichthyes > Squaliformes > Somniosidae > Somniosus > Somniosus microcephalus. Next base: position 34,285,223 of record NC_141008.1, read on the forward strand.
TTGTGCTTCCCTCCATCTGCAGCTGACTTCGGGCACCCTGCTGCAATGATGCGCCACTGGCCATCTGTCAGTATGCACCCATGGCCCTTCCTGGGCAGACACATGGACAGATGTCTCAAGGCCTCATGTAAGGGCTCTTGCACCATGGGGGGCATGCGATGATGTCTCAAGGCCTCATGTAGCAGAACCTCCCCTTCTTTCCCCTGCAGTCGAAGATGGCGCAGATTAGAAAAGAACAGCATCGAACTGGTGGCGGACCTGCACAAGTGGTCACTCACGGATCTGGAGGAGAGAGTGCACCAGATACTTGGAGGACGTCTGTCTGGTCCAGTGACCACTGCATCTGCAGACCCCATTACCGACAGCGAGGGTAAGACTCTCACCTTTTCCACCTGTTGCCTTCCACTTGGTCCCCCCGCCAGCATGCATCCTCAGTGTGCAGCCATGTCAGAGCCATGCCGCAATCTGGCATGCCTTTCAGCAGACCTGTCCTTTTGCTAAAGCCACTCTTCCACCTCCCACTTTCAGATGAAGCAGCACCAACTCGGGCTCAACGCGCTGAAGCTGCCAGTGCCAGTGCCACCGGAGGCGAGGACCAGGAGGAATCCGGACCAGCCATTGCAGAATCCGGGGAGCTGACACATCTGCAGACTGGGGATAGTAGTCCCCTGGAGGGGAGGGGGGGTGGCTCTGAGGATGAACCAGTTGCCGGACCAAGTGGCATGGAGCAACGCAGGGGGGATAGGCAAGTTCGCCCACCGTCTCCCCGCAGGGCAAGGCAGGTCGTCATGACTGCTGCACAGAGTGCAGATGAGGTCCGGCGCCTGGCAGAGATGAGCAAACAGGCCCGGGTCAGACACACGGAGCTGATGGCTGCAGTGGAGAAGATGCCTGAGTCAATAGATTCATTGGCTAGGAGTATGTTGGACTTCGGGGCAACAATGGAGAGGACTCTGCAGGGCTTTGGCGCAACAATGGAGAGGTCTCTCCAGGTGTTCGGGGAAACAATGGACAGGTCTATCCAGGGCTTCGGGGCCACAATGGACAGGACTATCCAGGGCTTCGGCCCAACAATGGAGAGGACTGTCCATGGCTTTGAGTCGGCAATGGAAAGGACTGTTCAGGGCTTCGGACAATCCCTGCAAAGGTCTGTGCAGGGCTTGTCCGAGGCAGTGGGGCGGTCGGCTCCTGCCTTGTCCGAAGCCATGGGAAGAACTGTCCAGGCCTTCTCCGATGCACTGGCACCTGGCACACAGGTCCTCACTGTTGCCACGCATTCACTTGCTGGGCTCCTCCACAGCCAGATTGACGCAACGCGATGTCTCACTGCAGCCACCCTCTCTGCATCAGATAGGATCACCCCGGGCCCTTCCACTCCCGTACATGGCCAGGAATCCGTGGAGCCTGCGATTGTGGCAGATGAGCCGAGCTGCTCCCCTCAGATAGCCAGTGTGTCGTCCGACCATGGTGCAGGTGACCTCTCTCGGCAGGAGACCATTGCACATGCCAGCGCTGGGACGCCTGCATTGCAGCTGCCACCACCTGCAGGCCACACTGCTCCCAGCCATGCTCAAAGCAAGCATCCTGCGTCCGCACCCTCCAAGCCCAGAGGTCGGTCAGGCCGTACCTCAGGGGCTTCTGCGCTTCCAGACAGTCGGCAAGTGTCCCCCAGCCTTGAGGCCGCCACTGGGGTGCAATTAAGTAGGAGCAGCAGGGAGGGAAGGGGCCGGGCGCGAACGAGAAGTCGTTCTCCCTCAAGGGGCCAGTTGTAGAGGGAGGTGCTGAGACGTTTGTTTGTCCAAATTCACGGACACCCTCACCTGCTGTTATAGGTGCAGATTTTTGTTGAGTTTTGCTGCTTTGCCGAACAGGTCACTTTTACTTTGGCAGTGATGGTTTCTGCTCACTTTACGTTGTTTAGCTGTAATGAAAGACTTTTGTGTCAATAAACAGAAGTTTAAATGTTGCTTGGTGCATGTGACTACTTTCAGTGATGCTGGCATGCAGAGGCCCTCAAACATCCAAAGTGCCCATGAGGTAAGACTCTCATCATTCTGCCACAGGGGTGTCGAGACGAGTCCAGAGGAGCCTCTGACGAATGGACCTTCCACTTTCAGCAGCCCTTCCATCTTCCTCCTCCTCCTCCTCCTCCGCCTGCTCTTCCTCCTCCTCCTCCTCCGCCTGCTTGTGCAGGGTCCGAGGGAAGGTAATGAATGGACGCGTTCGCCTATAAAGGGCATCTGTCACTTGCCGGATGCAACAGCGGACTGCAGCCTGAGCGACAGTCGCATTGTCCCCAATGGCTGACTGAAAGGAGCCGTTGGCATAAAAATGGAGGCCATCAGTCAGTTTAGCCATCACAGACAGAGAGGTTCTGCAGCGTTCACGCGGCTGCAGATCCTGACCAAGCAGGTGGCACAGATCAGTAACAATGTCCCTCCAGATTCGGAGCCTTCGCAAACACTGCTCCTCCGACATGTCAAGGCTTGTCACCTGCTGCCTAAAGACCCTCGCAGCCTCCCGTCGGATTGGCCGACCTCCATTGCCCCTCCTCCTTCTGGCCAATCCCGGCCCTCTCTCCCGCCGTCTCTCTGCCCCTTCACAGTGTTGGGCGATGAGGCCGTCGCCCTCCAAACAAGCTCCCATTCCGATGCCAGTTGGTCAAAAGGCTTTTAGGTGTAGTGCTGCAAGTGCTTTGGACAGGGTTGAAGGTCCCAAGTACTGTAAAGCTCAAATCCCAGAACTCCACTCCACATTAGCTCGCCAACTCTCTCCAGCAGCGATCGCAATGAGCAGGCCAAGTAGCAGAAGATTCTGCACTAGAGCTGTCCCCTTTAAATAACGCCGCCCTACTCCGAGAAGGGCCTGTTAGCCCTCCTTCGAACTGTCACTAATAGCGCTGGGCGCTAAGGCTCCGGGCGCCACCCAATATGCACTCAGGCGCTCCTAAAAGGCGTTGCACACTGAAATGATGTCATGAGCCGTTTGCGCGCGCGGGCGCGTGCAAACACTTAGCGCAGGCGCTAAATGTATTGTCAATTTCTGAGTCAGCGCTATCCTCATAGCGCTCGCCCCAACATAGGGCTTCACCCCAATTCTAGGTCTCTTTAGGCGCTCAGCGCCAGCGCTACCAACCCAATTTCTAGGCCTTTGTGTTTGGACACTGTAAAGTCTGTGGGTTGTTTAGTTAATTAATACACAGACTCCAAGAGTAACTTAAAACAGGGCTTTACTATTCGAAGGTCAGGGCGAATCTGCTCAATACTTCCTGACACAGCACTTATATACCGGTGTGGTCACCGTCGGTATTACAGTATACAGAAGCCAACAAAGTAGTGCAACACCTAAAGTAGTTCTCTTAAAGGTGGACGGTTACATACACTACAATCCTCCCTTTTTAGCTTACAACATACTGATTCCCCATTAAACATACATTATAACATATATACAACTTTATGCAAGACAGTTCACAGATTCAGTCTCTCTGGAGGTTTCCGGACTCTGTCCGGATAACGCCTCGGTGGTGTCGTAACTTCCGGCGGGGTAGTAGGTGCTTCTGGCAAGGTCGATTCGGCTTGAAGGACAGTGTCAGGTTCATCTGATTCCAGTATTACCAGATCGGAGGTAGGTGTTCTGGGTATCTCTGTCTCAACATTAACCGTGTAAGGTGGTGGAGTAGGTTGGCCATTTGTGGCTGACCCTATGATCTGGTCAACATGGCGCCTTATTATACTGTCCCCAATGTCCACCGTATACATCAACGGCCCTAGCCTTTTTCCGATAGTTCCAGGCTGCCATTTCTCGGTACGGTAGTCCCGGGCCAAAACTTGTTGACCTATCTGAAAAGATCTAGTTGGCCTTTCATTCATGCCCTGGAATTGCCGGTTCTCTACGTCCCTTCTGACGTTTGGCTTAAGCAAATCCAGCCGGCATCTTAGTCGTCTATTAAAAAACATCATGGCGGGAGTTTGATTTGTGACCGCATGTGTTGCATTCCTGTACGCCAACAAGAAGCTATCCACCTTATGTTGTAAGTTAATGGCTTCATTACCCATGGCCTTTATGGCCTTCTTGAAGGTCTGGACAAACCTTTCAGCCAATCCATTGGAGGCGGGATGGTATGGGGCTGACGTGTAGTGCTTAACCCCATTGCTCTTTAAGAATTTCTTGAATTCTTCGGACACAAATTGCGGTCCATTATCAGAACAGATCTGTTCCGGCAGCCCATTCCTAGCAAACATGGTCCTTAACACTGTGATGGTTTTTTCCGTGGTGGTGGTGGACATCTTTATTACCTCCGGCCACTTGGAGTGTGCATCCACCGCTATTAGAAACATTGAGTCCATAAATGGACCAGCAAAGTCGATATGTACCCTTTGCCAAGGAGATGAGGGCCACTCCCATGGATGCAGAGGAGCCTGTGGTGGCGCGTTTTGGACCTTCTGGCATCCTAGACAGCTCTTAGTGATTTCTTCGATGTCCCCATCAATGCCTGGCCACCACACAAACGCTCTTGCTAGGTTCTTCATTTTCACTCCACCCAGATGTCCCTCGTGCAGCTCCTTTAACACCTTCTGTTGAAGTTTGGGTGGAATCACCACTCTAGATCCACACATCAGGGTTCTTCGACACACTGACAGCTGTTCTTTTCTCTGCGAAAATGCTGGCAGCGTTGGTTCGCCCTGTGCTGGCCATCCCTCCGCCGTTAAATCATCGACTCGTGAGAGAGTTGGGTCATTTCTTGTTTCGTTTTCGATCATCGAATTTGTTACTGGTAGACATTCCACTATGGATGAGTGTAACATCTCTACCGGGTCCACTGTAGTCGCTTCTTCTACTATCGGCAATGGCAAGCGCGATAACCCATCAGCATTTCCATGCTGTTTGGACCTTTTGTATTCGATGTCATATTGGTGTGCCCCAAGTAACACGGACCACCTCTGTAACCTTTGCGCTGTCATGGTGGAAACGGCCTTGTTAGGGTTGAATATGGACACCAACGGCTGGTGGTCTGTCAGTAATGTGAACTTCTTGCCCTGCAGATAATGATTGAATTTCCTTACGCCCCACACAAGGCTGAGGGCCTCCCTATCTATTTGAGCATAATTTCGCTCCGCGGAGGTCAATGATCGGGACGCGAATGCCACTGGCCTTTCCGAGCCATTTGGTAACTTGTGTGAAAGTACTGCTCCAATTCCATAGGGGGAAGCATCACAAGCTAGACGAAGAGGTAACGTTGGGTTGAAATGAGCCAACACTTCTTCAGAGGTAATCAACGCCTTGCTTCTGCGAAAGGCCTTTTTACATTCCTCACTCCACTTCCATGGTACTTCTTTCCGCAACAGAGCATTCAGCAGATGCAGCACCGTGGATAGATTCGGCAGAAACTTGTGATAATAATTAATCAACCCCAAGAATGATCTTAACTGTGATACGTTTTCCGGAGCAGGGGCCTTCACGACAGCTTCTATCTTGTCAGGTGACTTGTGCAGCCCCTCTCGGTCAATGACATGACCGCAGTACGAGATCCGTTTTTGGAAGAACTCACATTTCTTGCGATTAACTCGAAGGCCATATTCCTTCAACCTAGTGAGCACCAGTTTCAAATTTGTGAGGTGTTCTTCCTCGTCTTCTCCCGTAATCAGGATATCGTCTAATTAACACTGCGTGCTTGGAATTCCTTGTAATACCTGCTCCATGGCCCTCTGCCAAATTGCTGGAGCCGAAGCTACCCCAAAAACCAGTCTATTATAACGATACAAGCCTCTGTGTGTGTTGATGGTGAGGTACTGACGCGACTCTTCCTCGACTTCCATTTGTAAGTATGCCTGTGCCAGGTCTATCTTGGTGAAGTGTTTCCCTCCAGCCAACGAAGCAAAGATATCTTCAATCCGCGGAAGCGGGTATTGTACCGTGTGAAGCACCGGATTCACTGTGATCTTGAAGTCTCCGCAGATGCGGACCTTCCCCGGTCCCCCTGGCTTGTTACTTGGTGAAGACTTCATGACGGGAACAATGGGCGTGGCCCACTCACTCCAGTCCACTTTTGACAGTACCCCTGATCGTTCAAGTTCTTCCAGTTCTGCCTCCACAGCAGGTCGTATCGCGTAAGGTACCGATCTGGCTTTGAAAAATTTTGGGCTTGCATGTTCTGCAATCTTAACCTTTGCTTTAATTCCTCGCAGTGTTCCCAGTCCTTGCTGGAATACCTCTTTAGCTTCGTCTAATATTCTGGACAACCGTTCAGGTTTGACATCTTCCTTTCCGGAATCTACCGTCATGGTGTTTAGTGAATGCCAGTCTATCTTTATTTTCCTGATCCACTCCCGTCCCAGAAGTGGTGGACCTCCCTCAGGCAACACATACAGGTCCATCCTTTGGTGCTCTTTGTCCTTGTATCTCACCTTGACTTCTCTATCTTTCCGATGGGGTATACTTTGTGCCCCGTGTATGTCTTCAATACTAGTTCCGTATCCCGTAGGGGAATATGCTTGAATAACTTTTTATAATCATGCTTATTCATGACCGTCAACGCCGATCCGGTGTCCACTTCCATTTTCACTTGGACTTTTGCAATCTGTAGTGTGATCCAGATAGCTTGTCGGTCAGCTTCATTACTCACATTGTGAATTCTCAGACTATCCAGTTCCTTGCAGTTGGAGTGTGAGTCCGAATTCTGTTCTTCCGGACTCTTCCTAGTCACCTCATGTACCTTCCTGTACCTCTTTTGTGGTGACTCATTATTGTTGGTCTTCTTCCCTGACCGGCATACCTTAGCTATGTGACCGAGCTTGCCACATTTCCTACATTCCTGGTTTTTAAACCAGCATTGGTTCTGGTCGTGTGTTGTCTTCCCACAACGATAGCATTTCGTTGTACCCAAAGTAATTTGCTGCACCCTGAGTGCCGCTGCCTTTAGCTGCATTTCCGCCGTTCCTTTCGCTGCGGCTTCGTTCGATGCAGCAATAAAGACAGCCTTCTCAAGTGTAAGATCGTTCTCTTCGAGCAGTCGTTTTTGTGTTTCTTCCTTTGACATTCCGCACACGAATTTGTCTCGCAACGCCTCTGTCAGATTCCCTCCAAACTGGCAGTGTTTCGCTAGTCTACGCAGTTCGACCAAGTATTCTGCGTTGCTTTTGTCTTTCCTTTGCGTTCTCGCATAGAATTTGAATCGTTCCGCCAACATCAATGGTGTGGGGTTCAAGTGATCCTTCAGAACAGTCACAATATCATCGAAAGTCTGATCCGCCTGTTTAGCTGGTGCTAGTAGATGCTTCAAGAGCTCGTATGTCTTCGCGCCCATCGAGTTTAGCAAGGTTATAGCTTTGTCATCTTCTTCTATTTTATTGGCCTCACAATAGATCTCAATGCGTTCCACATACGTGGCCCAGTCTTCTACCTCGGAATTAAAATCGTTGATGTTACCACGCTTAGGCTTCTTCCTCTCTTCCTGATAACACCACGAATTATTTCTTTAAATTTTTTTTTCCAAGATGGCGGTTCCCGCGAAAATGGCGGTTTCCCGCGCTTATCTTCTCTCCCCGCCCACTTCAATGGCGGTTCCCCGCTTCTGTCTTCTTCTCCGCCTAATGGCGGCTTCCCGCGTTTCTTCCCCTGGCGGGAGGGGTACACTTTCCCCATGGGCGACGGCCGCTGGCTTTCAGGTTCACAGCCTGCGCGTCGGCTTCAGTGCTTTCCCTTTTCTCGGCAGGGCAACCGGCGCTGGGTACACCCCGTTGACGGCGAACAGTTTCAGCCGCTGGGCTGGCTCTCGCTCAGTTCCCCTTGCTCGGGCTCTGTCTCTCTCCCGCTCGCTCGGCTCTACCGGCGCTGGGTACACCCCGTTGACGGCGAATAGTTTCAGCCGCTGGACTGGCTCTCGCTCAGTCTCCCTTGGTCGGCTCTGCCTCTCTCGCTCGCTCGGCTCCCAATCGCGCCTCCCAGCCCTCTCGCAGTCCGGTGCTTCCCTCCCCGGCTGCGGCTGAGTTTTTATATCTTCCCGCGCCTACGCTCCCGGTCGCAGCGCTTCGTGGCTTCGGTCGCTGCCCGGCCTTTTTCGCCGGTCGCGGTCTAGCTGTCTCATGACGCCGTTGCGTCCCCAGCCTGTCTGTACCGCGGCTTCCTTGCTCCGCGCTGCCCCAGTCTCAGCGCCTCTGGGCCCGACTTCTGTCCGGCTCCTTTCCCCCTCGACCGTGGTCGAGTGCACCGCCCTTATCCTCCGGTTATTCTTTTTACTTTTTCCCTTACTCACAGTCACCGTAGCCGCCTTGCTTCTCGTGCTGATCGGCTCACTCCTCACCATGGCAGAAGGGACAGTCAGTGCCTGTTGCTGATGGAAGTCTTTGTCTCTGAATTCTTCCTCCTTTCCAGCTCTGCAGACTCGAGTTTTCTCCCAGCAGAATGACGAGGGCGGTTGCCTCTTCTCGACGCTCGTTAACTGCTTCGGAATTATTGTTGCCGCAGGGTACGATCGGACTCGTCGCCACTGTAAAGTCTGTGGGTTGTTTAGTTAATTAATACACAGACTCCAAGAGTAACTTAAAACAGGACTTTACTATTCGAAGGTCAGGGCGAATCTGCTCAATACTTCCTGACACAGCACTTATATACTGGTGTGGTCACCGTCGGTATTACAGTATACAGAAGCCAACAAAGTAGTGCAACACCTAAAGTAGTTCTCTTAAAGGTGGACGGTTACATACAATAGTTCTCTTAAAGGTAGACGGGTACATACACTACAGACACGAATACTGCTGAATGTAAAACAGGCATTAATGATTGAAAATGCTCATATGATGTCACCACATCATTACCACCTCACTGAACTATGCCTGTCCATTTTAGGGCAATTCTGCCAATGTTGGGTGGGTGCCAAAGCAGGTCAGAATACAGCATAAAAGCCCATCCCCACCCCCATCCCATTTTTCACCCCTGCCCGATCAGGTGGTATTCATTACAAAATCCATCTCTCAATTTTGGTGCATCCGACTATATTTTACCTGATGAAAAGCTCCCATGATTTTCCTCGTCTCCTGGTAGATTGTTTCTCCACTCCAGTGTGGGTTCAGTTTCTTCAGCTCTCTTGCTAAGCGATTGTGTTCCCGTAGAAACAATACATGAAAGGATAACAGCCCCAGGTGCTCATTTACACGGTTATCCCCTGTGGGTCCAAGATGAATGTCATATCAATAGCAATATTGAAGAAAAACAGGAACTGTTTCTTTTCTGGTCTGAAATGATTTCTTACTTTTCTTTCTTTAATTTTTGCACAATTTTTGGTTCTGGTATCGCCTTCCTCCTTCATCTAACATAGACCAAACAGCCTCCATGAGCCTCATTGAGATGAGCCAACAGAAAGCACAATTTGGTCAACAAAATGACAATATCATAGCTATCCTTTTCGACCATTCAATTCAATTCAATTCAATTTTTTTTAAATTTGCCATATGTAACCAGTACAAGTACAATGGAATGCTTACTCCCCGTAGGGACACGTCAGCTATTTTTACAGTGCCGTGTTCAGAAAGTCAATTCTTTGGCATCCAGTGGCAGTGGGAGCACGATGTCCCTCAGCCGCTCCGTCCTCTTCATCACCGCGGCCTCCTCCTCACTGTTACCGGCTCGGCTCCACATGTGGTGGCCTGCTTCTCCCACTCACCCTCTGGCCACCATTCCCGGCTCCCCTCCTCCCAGTCGGACTGCGAGTCGTCGTGGCTGCTGCTGCATCCCGATGCGCTGCGCTGCCTCCGCCCGACTCGCCAAACACATCCTCCGGTCGCCGCGGCCTCCACCTCACCGTCGCCGGCTCCACGGTCCGACAGCCCGGACCTGCTTCTCCTGCTTCCGGTCCAGCCTCTGGCCGCCATGCTCGGCTCCCCTCCTCCCGGTCGGAATGCCTTCCCACTGAGGAGCAGCCGGCCGACGTGCCCTAGCGGGTCGACGTGGCTGCTGCTGCATCCCGATGTGCTGCGCTGCCTCCGCCCGACTCGCCGAACACCTCGCTCCGGTTGCGGGAGCGAGCGGCAAGAGCGGGCCGCCCTGCCCTTTCAAGATACCAGTTATGGCAGGAGTCCACTAGAACTGCCAAACAAATGCAGGGCATAGTGCTGGGTTGGCTTCATTCATTGAGGGTAGCAGATGACTTAGCCAAACAAGGCAGGTTTGCCATTCAAGAAGGTGGCTTGTATGACCACTGGTTGAGCCAATTCTCAACACAGAAAGCTGAGAGAGGAGTCAGAGGTCAATTTTCTGGCTTCCCACAGGAGTCAGTTTTTCCTGATCTACCCGGCGGCAGCATGAGGCCATGACAATTTTAACTACTGGGCCTCATAACCAAACTGCCAGTCCGCTTCCTGCCTGGAATGGATGTGAATTGGGTGAGAAGTGGCTTCCGTAAAATCGCCAGCACTCAGTTAAGTGGGTCCCGGGGGCGCGGGGTGGTCTTACGGGAAGGAAGGAGTGGGAGTCTGGGGCAGAGGAGGCCTAAACTCTCCTGCTCCTCCTGGTCCCACAAAGGAATAAAAAACTTACCATGCTGGGCCTCGTCACGTCTCGATCCGCTTCTGCCCTGCTTCAGCCTGGCACGAAAGCCACAGCAGCTTCCCCGCTCAGGCCCTGAGTTAAAATTGCTGTCAGGGCCCAATTAGGTAATTAGGCCCCGATCTGCATATTTAAAGAAAGCCTTTGTCACCTACTCAGAAGAGCAGGTTAAAATCAGGGTTGTTAAGATCTAGATGGGAAATCGGGAGGTTATGTCCCCGGGCATTTTAACTGACCACACGCCTGGTTTTTATGAAGATAATCCTCAAGTTTATTGATAATCAATTACATTATTTTACACAGTACTGAAGAAAGATTTATTGGTCTGTAGTTGTCTGTGTCTGTTTTGTACGATTTTTTGAAAATGAGGACCACATTAGCCTGTTTCCAATTTATCGGTAACTCTCCAGAGTCCAGAGGCTCCCTCATAATGATCATCAACGCCAGGTAACTCTCTTTACCTATCTCTCTCAGTATAAATGATGGATAAATACCACCTATTGCTGGATATTGATTTGTTTTGAGCCCTTTTAGCCTGTGTAGAACTTCTATCTGATTTGTATTGAAGTAATTAATTCTACTTTGGGTTTTACACGTTGCTCAGTTCTTCCCTTATGAATATTGAATAAAGTAATCCTTCACCATATTAACTAGTTTGGTCTCATCTGCTGTTTCGGACCTATTTGCATCTTTTATGGAATTCATCTCTTTTCTGACTGTCCTGTTACTGTTGAAACAATCTCATGTTAAATCCATTTATGGTCATACTTCTTTAGTTTGCACTTGCTGATTCTGGGTGTTTACTTAGAATCGTAAAATGATGCCTGTACTGGCTCTTTGAAAGAGCTCTCCAATTAGCCCCACTCCCCTGCTCTTTCCCCACAGCCCTGCAATTTTTTCCATTTCATTTATCTAATTCCCTTTTGAAAGTTATTATTGAATCTGCTTCCCCCATCCTTTAAGCAGCGCATTCCAGATAACAACTCGCTACATCAATTTTTTTCCCTCATGTCACCTCTGGCTCTTTTGGCAATTACCTTAAGTCTGTGTCCTCTGGTTACTGACCCCTCCGCCACTGAAAACAGTTTCTCCTCATTTCAAATTGCTTCATGATTTTGAACCCCTCTATCAAATCTCCCCTTAACCCTCTCTGCTCTAAGGTGAACAATCCCAGTTTCTTTAGTCTCCATGTAACTGAAGTCTTTCATCCTTGGTACCATTCTAGCAAATCTCCTCTGCACCCTCTTGACATCCTTCCTACAGTTTGGTGCTTTCATTTATTAACTCAAGTACTAATTAATTTAGTCCCAGATTAATGTCTCTAAAAGTTTACCCACTACTGTTGTTAGCCTGATTGGCCTGTAGTTGCTGGGTTTATCACTCTCACCGTTTTTGAACAGTGGTGTAACATTTCCAATCCTCCAGTCCTCCGAAACCACTCCCATATCTAAGGAGGATTGGAAGATTGTGGCCAGACCCTCCGCAATTTCCATCCTTACTTCCCTCAGCAACCTAGGATGCATCCCATCCAGACCGGGTGACTTTACTACTTTGAGCGCTGCCAACCTTTTAAGTACCTCCTCTTTATCCATTTTTATCCGATCCAATTTCTCGACTACCTCCTCCTTTATTATGACATTGGCAACATCCTCTTCTTTGTCTGGAACTATTGTCTATTCCATTCGACTTTATTTTGTATTATTAGCCCTCGATTTGTGATATGTCTTTTTAAAGTCTCATTTGAATTTGAATTTCTCATCCAAGGTAGTCCATCTTATGCTGCACCCCCTTTACTTCTCGTCTAGTTTGTACCCTAATTAACTCCTGTTGGAACATTTATTATTTTTTGTCCACTTATCTGCCATTTTCTTTCAGTTTATCTGGGCTCATTGCCTTTTTAGTTCATTGAAATTCCTTTTCCCCAATGAAGAAACTTTTTTTTGACTGCTCCCTTTCCTTTTCAATTTTGTGCCTAAAATGAATTGAAACTCTAATGGTAAACTGATTCTTTGTTGGGCAGACCCTGACTTTCTCTCGCAATTTAAATCATTTTCTGCTCTGAATGTTTTGGGTTTAATCTTTCCTTCTCCGACCCACTAAACCTGAGTGATGAAGACACAGACCAACCTGAGTGAAAAAAAGAGAGCACGGTCAGTAAGTTAAATCTCAGTGATGGAGAGAATGCACAGCCAATAGATTAAATCTCAGTGATGGGGAGGGAGCACGACCAGTAAGTTTCTTCCCAGTCACTGTTAACGATGCTGTGAGGGCTGGTATGAAGTGCGTTTCCTTGAGTTCAGCAAGTTTCCCGTCCGTTGGCCTAAGCGAAGAGAATCAAACCTGGGCTTCATCTGAGGAGCTCTGTGCTGATCATTTAATTGGGGAAGAAGCAATGATCCAGTAATGAGTAGTGTTCTATATGTACATGGCATGTCATGTATTGGAATTCTCACCTGCTAAGAAACATGGAACACCAATGCTGTTGGGGTTCATAGTACAAGGGCTCAACAACTGGTTTCTGTTAAATGGTAAGTATTCCAGTCCGTTGTCAGAGTAGTTCTGGTTAATTGCCAGCAATCCCAGATCTGTCGTATGGTTTCGGATTCGATATGCAATAGATTTTCCGCTACCGTACACCATACTGGAATCGATAAAGGGTGTTACTGCATTTAGCTGTTCCCGAATGTTAATGTGTCCAAAGAGTGAGCTCAGCTCACCAGTGCCGCATACAGGAGCAGATCGCAAGAAAGGCATGCAGCTTATGGTGTTATTGAACTTGGAGTCATTGGGAGGTATCTGACAATGAAAGACAAGAACAACAATAAAAACCATTTTCAGATATTTGTGCACACACAAGCTAATTAACAAAATAAACTTCAGCATTTCTGTCAGATAAAGCTCGCTCTCTCAGAAATACACATGCAAATACACTTACACACTCTTTGACAAAACTGAAAACCTTTCCTGTAATGAGATGTTGCTATTGGGCGAGGTCCATCCCCAACCATCATTAGAGTCTTCAACCCTCCAAGATTGCCCCGGAGTCTCCAGGTATTGAAGATTAATCTCCTGGACACTGCTGCGAGCAACCCAGGAGAAAAATCACCGTGGCATTATCAAAAAAGCGCTTTTTTGTTTTCTTTCAACACTTTAATGCATTAGTTATAAAAATGCAGAAGATGGGGAAAAAAAGGCCGTTTGACTGAATGGGGCATGTGGTGAAACCTCCAAGAATACAACTAATCAGTGTTGGCAACCCAAACACTCATGGGGATATTTGCGGCAAACTTCAGTAGAGCTTCCTAAAGTTAGAAGGCTAGCCATTTTGTGTGTGAAGCATCATTCCCAATGTAACAATGCCACCTGTGGAAGGCTCCATGTCAGCCGTCATTGAAGAATTGATAGGGGACCAGGAAGCAGGGTGGTATCAACTGTGTTTAGGCAGAACATTGGACTGGCATTGAGTGATTGCCAATATCAGTAACATTGCAGTCATTATAGTTGAGTGATTTCAGTTGGCTCTGATGTAAACCTCCCACCATATATAGACCATAATATGTACATGCATGTTCTATCTATCAGCTGCCAGTTAAATGGGGACTGATGATTTACTAGTTTCTGGTTGGTGCTGATGCATATGTCCAACACAGAGTAACATCACCATAGCAAAGAAGCTGATCCAAGCTAAACTTCACCATCGGCATCAGAGACCGATATAATCTTAGAGGGTAATAAAAACAGAAAATGCTGGAGATACACAGCAGGTCAGGTAGCATCTGTGAAGAGAGAAACAGAGTTAACGTTTCAGGTCGATGACTTTTCATCAGGACTGACGAAAAGTCAGTGACCCTGTGGGTTTGCAGTGGGCATATATCAGCAATAACAGCTTGAATTTATATAGAACCTTTAACATGGAAAAGCATCTAAAGGTATTTCACAGAGGTGTAATAGACAGAAATGGAAACTCAGTCAAAGAAGGAAATAGTAGGAGGGGTGATCAAAAGCTTGGTAATAGAGTGGGGTTTTCAACAGGGATTTAAAAGGAGAGGGAAGTGGAAAACGGTGGGTTTTCGGATAGGCATTCTAGAGCCTGTGGCCTAGACAGCTGAAGGCTTGGTCACCAATGGTGGGATGAAGGGAGGGGATGCACAAGAGGCGAGAGTTGGAGGAATGCAGAGTTCAGGGGTGGGGGGGGGGGCGGTCGTGGAGGCGATGGGGTTGTATGGATCAGGGAGGTTACAGTGACAGGGAAGGATTTAAACACAGGGATGAGAATCTTAAATTGTATTAATTGTGGGACCCGGAACCAATGTAGATCAGTAAGAACAGGGGCAGTGAATAAGCGGGACTTGATGTTGGATAAAATATGGACAGCAGAGTTTTGGATGAGCTGAAGTTTACGGAGGGTAGAGGGTGTGAGGCCGGCCAGGAGCGCGTTGGAATAGTCAAGTCTGGAGGTGACAAATGCATGAATGAGAGTTTTAGCGGCAGATAGGCTGAAGTAGGGGAAGAGTCGGGCGATGTTGCAGAGGTGGAAGTAGGCGGTCTTTGTGATGGAAAGGATATGGGTTCAGAAGCTCAGCTCAGGGTCAAATAGGAGGCCGGGTTTGCAAACAGTCTGGTTCAGTCTGAGACAGTGGTCAGGAAGGGGCATGGAATCAGTGACAAGGTGGAGCTTGTGACGGGGACCGAAAATGATGGCTGCCAACGTTTAACTGAACGATATTTCAGCTCATCCAAGACTGGATGTTGGACAAGTGGCAAGTGGTGGAGGGGTTGAGAGAGGTAGTGGAGAGGTAGAGCTGGGTGTCATCAATGCACATGTAGAAGCTGACACCCATGTCTGAAGATGATGTTGCCAAATGGTGGCATGTAGATGAGGAAGAGGAGGGGGCCAAGAAGAGATCATTGAGGTATTCCAAAGGTAAAGGGGGCAGAAAGAGAAAGTATTACTGAAGATGTTCTGGCTACAATCAGATAAGTAGAAATGGACCATCGAGGGCAATCTCACTTAGCTGGACAATGGAGAAAAGGTATTGGAGGAGAACGTTTTGGTGCTGGAGATGAAATCTGATTGGAGTTGCAGGAAAGATGGACATGGATTTGGGAAGCGACATGTTCAAGGACTTTGGAAAGGGAAGTTGAAGATGAAGCAATAGTTTGCAGGGACAGAGTAGAGTGTGCACTTTTTAAGGAGAGGAGTGACGATGGTGATTTTGAAAGGGAGGGAGACACAATGGCCTAGAAATTCAGTATAGCCACTTTTGGGGCGGTAAAGTCGGGCGGCCGCTAAAGTTTGCGCCTGGCGCAACGTCGCGCCCCCTTCGCCGATATTCAGTCGCATCGCCCCAAAAGGTTGCTGCTGCGCTAAAACAGGCGATGCACGACTATCTTTAGGCGCTAAGCCGGCGGTGCTGAGCGATACCCCCGAGGCCGGGCGCAGCGCAGGTGCGGCGAGTTCTTGATTGACGGCAGACACTCTGGCGCCGGTCAGCTCTTAAAGGGGGAGGGTGGATTTGTTTGCCTGCCACACCCTGCACACTGCAGCCCTCAACCTAGGCCTGACCACTTCAGCTTCACCTGTACAATGCCCAGGACTATGGAGAAGGCCAGGGAGAGAGCGCAGCGCTTCAGCGACGGTGACCTGAGGCTGCTGGTTGGCGGAGTGGAGCGCAGGCGCCATGTTTTGTTCCCAGAAGGTGGCAAGAGGCCGCTGCCCAGCGCCTACCGGAAAGCCTGGAGGGAGGTGTCCAAGAGGGTGTCTTCCAACAGCGTGGTTGCCAGGACTCCTGTGCAATGCCGGAAGAAGTTCAACGACCTCACTCGGGTTGTCAGGGTGAGTACCCTTTCCAGTGTCCTCCTCATCCTTGCATGTGCACCTCACATTATGGGCAAAGGGACCTGAAAGCCCTAATGGCCAGCCCTCATCCAGCAGCTATGGGACTGGCATGAAAATCAATTGCACATTCAGCACTTTACACACTGTCCAAGCTATTCGACCATGGGAGGCATTGCAGACAAGATCAGGGCTACACACTGTCCAAGCTATTCGACCATGGGAGGCATTGCAGACAAGATCAGGGCTTCACACTGTACTAGCTATTCGACCATGGGAGGCAGTGCAGACAAGATCAGGGCTTCACACTGTACTTAGAGGCCGTCCTTTCTCTTGCAGGCCAAGGTGGCGCACAACCGGTGCAACCGAACTGAGACCGGGGGAGGCCGTCCTGACCTCAAAGAGCTCTCCGACCTCGACCAGCGTGTGGAGCGCATTATGGTAGGCCGGCTGATTGGCCCCGTCGCCAGTGGAGATGCCGACCCTGTTCTGGGCACCAATGGTAAGGGCATCACCTTTTGGACCTCTCTCGTTCCACTTGCGCATCAGATCAGCATCCTTTGCCACTGTCCGACCAATGCGGTGAATGGCACCACTCATGCCTCCCTCGCTGCCGCCCTGTCCTCACTCTAAAGCTACTCTTGTGCCTTCCTGCTTTCAGATGGTGAATCGCCAGGTGAGGAGGCGGGCCCTCAAGCTGCCACTGTCAGCCCTTCGGAAGACGAGGAGGAGGAAGAGGAAGCCGGCCCATCAGTGCCACCCTCAGCCGCGCCAGCCCATGGCGATGTAGGGGACACGTCTTCCCTGGAGGGGAGCCGGGGGGAAGGGTAGGAGGAGAGTGAAGCTCCGGGGCCCAGCGGCCTGCAGCAACGCGGGAGGGGTGGGGAAGCTCGGCGGACTTCTCCCCAGAGGGCGAGTGCGGCCTCCAGTCCTGCAACGGTGAGCGCAGAGGAGGTGCGCCTCCTAGAGGAAATGGCCGTCCAGGCTGAGCGCAGGCACACTGAGCTCATGGCTGCAGTGGCAAGGATGCCTGGCTCCATAGAGTCTCTGTCAAGGAGTGTGCAGCAATTCGGAGCAGCACAGGCCAGGAGTCTGCAACAATTCAGTGCAGCACAGGCCAGGAGTCTGGAACTATTCAGCGCAGCACAGGCCAGGAGTCTGGAACTATTCAGTGCAGCACAGGCCAGGAGTCTGCAGGACTTCGCGGCAGCACAGTCGGCTTCTAGCCAAGTGCTCAGTCGTGCCGTCCATTCACTGGCTGGTGTCATGCGGACACAGACCAGGACCACACGGGCACTAACTGCTGCCACCCTCGCTGGATCAGCCAGGCATCGCCAGGGCACTCGCCACGCAGCAGCAGCCCAGCAGTCTGTTCTTCAGCTGTTTGCTGCGCATGCTGCAGTGCTGGCCCGTGCGAGTGCCAATGTCTCAGGCGACCAGCGAGCACCTGCGATCTGCCAGGTTGCCACTATTCCTGCAGCCGACACTGCCACTCTGCCATTGCAGCTGCCATGAGCTGCTGGACAGACTGCTGCCGCCCAGCCAGAGTTGGAGCAGTCAGCAGCCGGCCACTCCAAGGCCAGAGCTGGTGCAGGCCGACCCCCAAGGGCATCTGCCATCTCGCCATCTGCCCCTCAGCAGCCTTCCCCCAGCCTTGCTGCAGCCACTGGGCTCCCATTGAGGAGGAGCTGCAGGGCGGGCAGGGGCCAGGCAAGGATGTGCAAGGCATCGCCCTCGCAGGGCAAAAAGTAGAGGTATGCACAAATGCCTGGTGCTTGTTGTAAGGCCGACACTGGTGCAGTTGTTTTTGTGTAAGGCCGAGACTGGTGTGTTTCTTTCTTTTTGTAAGGCCGAGACTGGTAGTTTTGTGTTTTTGGAGGGGGCTTCTCCACATGAGCATGTAATGTGGGAAGGGCAGAGGTTTTCAATAAATTATTGCTGTTAAATTGCAGTGTGCATGGTTTTTTGGTTAAGTCCTGGTTGCCCTGCTCGGCTGAGGGCTTGTGGAGCGGCTACATTCATCTGCTGACATTGGCACAAGCCAGTCCCTGAGAGGGGGCCTAGAACCGACGTTCAATAAGCCGGCGACGGGCGGCCCTTGCACTTTCTGCCTCCCTCCTGTGCTGGTCCTCCTCCTCCTCCTCAGGTGGTCCTCCAATCCCTGGTGGCAGTGGCTGAGTCCTGCGGATAGCCAGGTTGTGCAGCATGCAGCAAACGACCATGAAATGGGAGACTCGCTCCGGCGAATACTGTAGGGCTCCACTGGAACGATCCAGACAGCAGAACCGTTGCTTCAGGACGCCGATTGTTTGTTCGATGATGTTCCTGGTCGCTTGAAGGCTCTCGTTGTATCCCTCTTCAGCAGGGGTGCTGGGCGCACGGAGCGGGGTCATCAGCCAGGTACACAAAGGATAGCCTTTGTCCCCGATAAGCCATCCTCGTGGGTGAGACTGTGCCTGGAACATGTCTGCCACAGAAGTCTGGCGCAGGATGAAGGCATCGTGGCTGCTGCCTGGAAAGCGGGCATTGACAGCTAGGATGAGCTGCCTGTGGTCACACACCAGCTGGACGTTCAGCGAATGGTAGCCCTTCCGGTTGCGGTAATCCTCGGCATTCTCCAGAGGTGCCCGCAAAGCCACATGCCTGCAGTCAATGGCGCCCTGCACCATGGGGAAGCCCGCGAATGCTGCAAAGCCCATTGCACGCTGTTGCTGCTTGGCAAGAGCCATGGAGAAGGAGATGAACTGACGTCTCCTTTTGAAAAGGGCATTGGTGACCTGGCGGATGCAGCAATGCACGGCGAACTGGGAGATGTTGGCAATGTCCCCAGTAGCGGATTGGAAGGAGCCGGTGGCATAGAAGTTGAGAGCCACCGTCACCTTCACTGCCACCGACAGAGACGTCCTGCTCCTCAGCTGTGGCTGCAGATCACCGCCAAGCAGCTGGCAGATCTCTGTGACCACGTCCCTTCTGAATCGCAGCCTCCGAACACACTGCTCAACAGACATGTTGAGATAGGAGAACTGCTGGCGGTATACCCTGGGTGGGCAAGGCCTCCTTTGCCGACGCCTGTTGCCCCCTCTCCGTCTAGCCAGGGCTGCCACTCTCTCACGGCGTCTGTGAGCCCTTTGGATGTAATTGAGAAAGCCAGCGTTGACACCCATTGCAGCCCCCATAATATGCTGGCAAACAATGAGATGTCAATGAAGGCAAAGACTAGTGGAAAGCTGTGGCCTGAAGCCAGAAGTACCTGTCCGAGTGTTGGGCCAAAGCAGAAAGCTATCTACCTTGGTCTCTCTCCAAAGATCTGTTTCTCAAGAAGGAGTGCTGCGAAATGGCAGCCTTTTATATTGCAGGAGGAGTGCCCTTTAATTTGCGCCCCCCGCGCCCCGCATCGGCTGAGCACCGTTCCACTCTAACAGTCGCTAGGGGCGCCAGGCGCACAATGGGGCGCCGCCACTGAATTTCCGGTTGGGGGCGCACAAAGGGCGTTGCACGAGGAAATGACGTCATGATCTGCGCGTGCAGCTGAGCGCGCGCAAAGACTTTGCGCCGCCGCTAAATCTCTAGTGAAATTGGGGCGAGGCGCAGTTCGCGCTGTGCCCGGGCGCTAGCTGCCTAGCACCCGACATCTACTCCTCCTAAGGCGCCAACGGCTGGCGCAACCAACTGAATTTCTAGGCCAATGATTTCTCAGTAAGTTTTTGAGGCATGAAGTACACAGGCAGGCTAATAGAAAACTGTTGCTTCAATGCTGGAAACTGGACTGTTTTTCTAATTTCTTTGTGAAGTTGCTAAGGAACTGAAGTTAAAATCATGCTGGCTCTGTGCTGATTCAGTCTTGATATCAAATACAAAGCATCCTGACCCTGATGGGAAAACATGGACTTTTCCTTGCACATGTTTTGTAACAGTTAATGCCATCATTGAATGTTTGGACACTGCCAGATTGAGGGGTCAGGTTCAGGTCGTGGTCAAGCCATTGGCCCCACTGCACAAAGGTGTGAGCATTGTCCTGATCCAGCGGTACAATCTGATCGGCCACCTGTAGAATCTGGTTCGATACCCTTCGCACCTGAGAAAGGAATAGAAATAAATTCAAATGTGAATCTAGGTTAAGCCTTATCCTTGAGAACACAGTGCCTGGCTCTGAAAATCCACAGCGTGCAATCCTGGTGAAAGTGCCAGGATCCATCAACTGGGACTTCCACCTCTGGCCTCACTGGAGTATCTGGGATCAGAAGGAGCTTCTGTTATTAATGTATAGCTGCCAATCGTTGCAGAGCAAGGGGGCGGGGTGTCAGCGAAGTGGCATTTTCCAGCCACTATGGCCAACCATGGCAGCCCCAGCCAAACTTGTAAATTTCAATGCTTCTATCATCTCCCTTGTAAAGGAAGCCAAGTAGGCCTGAATCTGAGGGTAAGTATTCGTTGGTCCAGGTCAAGGCGCAGGCATTAACCATTCAGTGGGTCCCACACTTTTGACAGAAGTCTGGTATCCCTCCCTTCACCTGGATTAGCTGCCTGGCAGATCCTAATCTGAGGCTAACGGCAGACCTGGACCTGGGAGTTCTCTCCCCCCACCCACGCCACATCTGACATAGGGAATCATGTTTGGGCTGGATGGAGGTTCATCCCCAAACACGGCCTCCTGTACAGTCACAGAAGGTGGGACCTGGATATGCTGAGTCCCAGCTTAATTCGTAGGCCTTTGGTCACACTCCTGTCCAATTTATGGCAAGAATGCACTGTAAGGCCCATAGACATTCAAGGCCCATTTGAGAAACTTTTGTTCACATTGGTGAGATTGTCCACTCTCATGCATCAGTATTGCGAGTGTGTGCCAGGCACACAGCCATAGAAAAATGGGCGTGAAAAATTGAGTTGCCTGGTATTTTCCAGGGATTGTGATGAGGCAGCAGAAGGCTTCAAGCCATTGAAGTCCACGATTCTTATCAGACCTGCACAATGTTATAACTGTGCATCTGTATAAACCAGACAAATTTGAAACCTGAATTCCTGGCCTCCAGCACCAACATTTTTAAAGCTGTATTGCAAGTGCACTATTCCCCAAGTATGTGGGTCCGCATACCCTAATAGAACTTCTTAGGAGATGTCAGCAAAGCTGTGCCTTCACCATCTGCTGTTGACCAGGAGGCTTTCGCCAGGTTGGGACTGTACCCTTGAAATCTCATCTTGTTACGCAGCAGAAAAATAGTTTAGAGATGCTGGAAGTTGAAGGATCACATGCAAAGTGGCAGAAATAGGCACAACCTACACATCAACCTGGATATCAATAAGTGGCTCTGCATCATGTAGCTAGGTTGTTTTACAACAAGTTAAATATGTTATGGCTTTGTAAGATGTGAGTGTGTCAATTTTTCAATTGTACATTGAAGGTGTTCCCTACTGAGGTATGGGTATGCAGAAGATTATTGAAGGGGATTGGCTTGGGCAAACAGTAAATGTGGAACAGGTAGACAGGCAACATTTTCAGGCAATCTTGGGCCATCCACTAGATACATGGTACTGTTGGGTGCTGTTTCCTTATCAGATTCCTTTAAGTAAGCATCCGTTCCCAGGTTGTGCAGGTGCTGGACAAAGTCACGGAAAATCAACCCTATCGTTCCAGGTCCAGTATTCACCAGAAGAGGATGATTCAGTGGATGAGCTGAAGGCTGGAAAGGAACAGGTGTAGTTCATAAGGGACTTTTACTTTCAGCAATTGTTTAGCTTGATTCTCTGCCTCTATTTTATATTACAGGCATTTGTCTTTTACCCCAGGGTTCTCTAAACATGGATGACTTGAAAATGTGAAAGGTAAATTTCTCCTTGAGTGCTGAGGGTGGTATTGTGATAGAGCTAAAAATTGAAGAAATTCTCTGCTGCCTCATCCATAGTGTCTATCTCAGAGAGTATTACACTTACTAGTGGCAGACGGAATCCTGAATATAATGTACTCCTGGTCCAGCCCTTTGGAAGTGAAAATCCATCCTGGTACTGAGCTGGAAGCCAGCGGGCAAATGCAATATTCGCTGCTCCCAGATGAGGATTCCTCCTGGAAATAAAACAAAGCAAGTGAGTTTATTTAATCTCAAGTTTGTCTTACTTCCAACTCCTACTGCCCCCAGGACCTGACAGGACTGCCCTTCCAACCCTCTACTGACCCCAGGACCTGACAGGACTGCCCTTCCAACCCTCTACTGACCCCAGGACCTGACAGGACTGCCCTTCCAACCCTCTACTGACCCCAGGACCTGACAGGACTGCCCTTCCAACCCTCTACTGACCCCAGGACCTGACAGGACTGCCCTTCCAACCCTCTACTGCCCCCAGGACATAAGAAATAGGAGCAGGAGTAGGCCAATCAGCCCCTCGAGCCTGCTCCGCCATTCAATAAGATCATGGCTGATCTGATCCTAACCGCCAATCCACTATCACAGAACCATCTCCTGAATCTAACAGAATTAGACACACGAAATAGGAGCAGGATCAGGCTACACAGCCCCTGGGCCCACTCCGCTACCCACAGGGCCATGACCGATCCGAACCTAGACTCATGTCCAAATTCCTGCCCGCTCCCCGTAACCTTTAATTCCCTTTACTTCTAGGAAACTGTCTATTTCTGTTTTAAATTTATGTAATGATGTAGCTTCTACAGCCTTTTGGGGCAGTATATTCCATGGACCTACCACCCTCTGAGTGAAGTAGTTCCTCCTCATCTCAGTTTTGAAAGAGCAGCCCCTTATTCTAAGACTATGCCCCCTAGTTCTAGTTTCACCCATCATCGGGAACATCTTCCCGGCATCCACCCGATCCAACCCCTTCACAATCTTATATGTTTCAATAAGATCGCCTCTCATTCTTCTGAACTCCAATGAGTAGAGTCCCAATCTACTCAACCTCTCCTCATATGTCCATCCCCTCATCCCCGGGATTAACCGAGTGAACCTTCTTTGTACTGACTCGAGAGCAAGTATGTCCTTTCTTAAGTATGGACACCAAAACTGTACGCAGTGTTCCAGGTGCGGTCTCACCTGACCTGACAGGACTGCCCTTCCAACCCTCTACTGACCCGAGGACCTGACAGGACTGCCCTTCCAACCCGCTACTGACCCCAGGACCTGACAGGACTGCCCTTCCAACCCTCTACTGCCCCCAAGACCTGACAGGACTGCCCTTCCAACCCTCTACTGCCCCCAGGACCTGACAGGACTGCCCTTCCAACCCTACTGACCCCAGGACCTGACAGGACTGCCCTTCCAACCCTCTACTGACCCCAGGACCTGACAGGACTGCCCTTCCAACCCTCTACTGACCACAGGACCTGACAGGACTGCCCTTCCAACCCTCTACTGACCACAGGACCTGACAGGACTTCCCTTCCAATCACAACTGGCCCCAGGTCTTGTATAAGACTGCCTTTCCAAGCCTACTGACTGTAGGACCTGTACAGATCTGCCCTTCCAATTCCTAATGACCCCAACACTTGTACAGGACTGCCCTTCTAATCCCTACTGACCCCAGGACCTATATAGGACCAACCCCCACTAACAATCCTGATGCCAGAATTGACTGATGCTGACTGTTCTACAGTTTTTTTACCCTTCCCTGCCCATAGGGAAGTATTTCCTCTGTTGGTGCTTCAGATCTCCATAAAATTGATAAATTTCATTGTATCTGGGAGAACTGGACAGATGTTCACGGTATCACTGCAGTACAAATGCACTGTTCATCACAAAACCAGATGTATCCAACACAAAGCTGCCCATACTTCAGGGCTAAAATGGATATTTACCTTCCCTCTCCCTGTCCGTGGACACTCAGTACCACAGGCGCTTCTTCACCTCATTATATCTTTCTACATGCAAAAGGCTTGTGTGTGTGGCTCAGTATCTGGTAAATGTCACTCAGTATCTGGTGTATATGACTCAGTACTTGCTGTGTGTGTGGCCCAGTACCTGATCTATATGGCTCAGTACCTGGTTGGTGTGTGACTCTATACTTGGCTGGTGTAGCTCAGCCTAGTTGGTGTGGCTCAGTACCTAGCTGGTGTGGGACTCTGTACCTGGTTGTGTGGCTCAGTACCTGGTCAGTGTGGAATTTGGTACCTCGTTGGTGTGTCTCAGTAACCAATTGCTGTGACTCAGTACTTGGTTGTTGTGGGATTCAGTACCTGATTGGTGTAGTACCTGGTGTGTGGCTCATTACACGATAATATGGATGCAGAAGGCCATTCAGCCCATCTTAATTCATCCATCTGGAGAGATCCTACATTCCCTCCATTTCAGCATCCAATTGTGTCTGAAAAGATTCCAAGATTTTTGCCTGCACTATTCCTGGAAGTCTATTCCATATATCGATCACTCTATGTATAAAGAAGAATTTCTTGACATCAGTGTTAAATTTACCTTTTACTAGCTTGAACCTGTGTCCTCTTGTCCTACGCTCACAATTTAGTTTCAAGTTCCACGATTCTATGAATATTTCAGATTTACTTTTTTTTCCATTCACTTAACCATCTTGTATGCTTCTATAAGATCAGCGCCTCCTTCCAAAGCTGAAAAGCCCAAGACTCTCCAATCCTTTATCATAACTCAGTCCTCTGACACTAGGGATCAACCTCATGGCTCTTTTCTGCACTGCCTCCAGTGCTTGCATACCTCCCTTGTGCCTTGGCAACCAGAACTGGACATCGTGCTCAAGGTGTAGTCTGGCCAGAGCGCCATACAGCTTGAGCAGGATTCCCCTGACGTGTACTCTGCTGTTTTGGCTCTGTAGTTTAACATTCTATTGACCTCGTTGATTGTCGCTCTGTATTGACTGGACATGCTGAGCGGCGAGGCTCCCAGTTCCCTCTTGGCTTCATCTTGAGCTACTTGAACACCATTTATGGAGTACATTTCATTTACGTGCAATATTTTACACTTATCTGCATTAAATTTTATCTGTTATTATTCTGTCCACTTAAATATTTTGGCCAATTCATTCAGTAATTTCTGAGCAGCATTCCTCTGATCCCAATGTCCGTCCTAGTTTGGTATCATCTGAAAATGTAACCACTTTTCATTGACTTTCTGAATCCAAATTATTAATGTATATTAGAAACAATACTGGTCCCCACACCAAAGCCTAGGGCAGCTCATAGTGACATAAATCCTTTAATAAGTACTCACTGTTTTCTACTCTTTAGCCAATGTCTTATCTATTTAGAGGGTTTATCCAGAATCCCCACAGCTTTGAGTTTAATTAAGAAGCCCTTATTTGTTTTCAGCCCTTTTACTCTGTCTACAATTACCATTTCATTTATATTGAAGTGGTTTGTGTTACTTAATATCTGATGTGTGAGTCTCGGTGCCTGGTCAGTATGGCTCAGTGCCTGGTCAGTACGTCTCAGTGCCTGGTCAGTACATCTCAGTGCCTGGTCAGTATGGCTCAGTGCCTGGTCAGTATGGCTCAGTGCCTGGTCAGTACGGCTCAGTGTCTGGTCAGTACGGCTCAGTGCCTGGTCAGTGCGGCCCAGTGGCTGGTCAGTATGGCTCAGTGCCTGGTCAGTACGGCTCAGTGCCCGGTCAGTATAGCCCAGTGCCTGGTCAGTACTGCTCAGTGCCTGGTCAGTGCGACTCAGTGCCTGGTCAGTGCGGCTCAGTGCCCGGTCAGTATGGCTCAGTGCCTGGTCAGTACGGCTCAGTGCCTGGTCAGTGCGGCTCAGTGCCTGGTCAGTACTTCAGTGCCTGGTCAGTACGGCTCAGTGCCTGGTCAGTGCGGCTCAGTGGCTGGTCAGTATGGCTCAGTGCCTGGTCAGTATGGCTCAGTGCCTGGTCAGTACGGCTCAGTGCCTGGTCAGTACGGCTCAGTGCCTGGTCAGTGTGGCTCAGTGCCTGGTCAGTGTGGCTCAATTCCTGGTGGTTATGACTCAGTACTGTAATTGGTGTGTATGGATCAGTATTTGGTGAGTATAGTTCAGTTCCACATCACAGGCTGTACTTACCCACTGTACTTGTGGGATGTCCAATATTTTAGTTTTGAAATCAATCCTGAAGATGAGAATTCTTCTTGTAAAAAAAATGGGTGCATTCCACTGTAATTTTGATGTTTGGTTGATTAACTCAAGCTTGTGCTTCAGCAGTTGAGTTGGCTCTCATCCCTAATCTGGTGTTCATCAGCTTCATCAGTTCCTACCTGTTGTTGCACTCGGAGGTGTAGGTCCTATATCGGTTTGACCAACAGTTGTCCTCACAAACTGTGTGCAGGAGTGCAGGCGAACAGCCCGTGATCCGCGAGATGGTGTCCAGATCACTCTGTGTTAATAGATCTGTAGGTGGTCATGAGAAAATTGTAATCTCTGGAAAACATGGTCCACACCAAGGTTCCATTGACTATAATAAGCCAAGCGCCAAACTGAACCTGACTGCTCTAGCCCATGTTAAGATTTTATAGTATGCGTCATATAATGTTTAATTTATGCAAGATGGTAAATTCATTTCCTAACAAAAATGTACATTATGATTCATGCTCCCACCACTTATTACATTATTCCTGTTGGGATCCTTTCAGTCGAGCTGGGATTGGGATTGCCTTGTTTGTTGGCAGACGGATTTTGTGTTTTTGCAAAGGCAATTCCTTAAAAAGCCTCAATGAAGAACGTACCATCCCCAGTGGGAGATATCTGCCAGTGTAGGTGGCAGCATCATCTTGTATCCAGCAGCTGGAAGATGAGGGCAGGGATGGCTGCCCCTCTCGTTTTTCCACCCTGTGAGATCAGAATATCACTGTGCACAAGCCCTTGCCCTGCTGCTCTGCGGACAAAGTTCTTTCCAAACTGACCTGTTACGTTGAGCGAGTGTTTGTGGACATGGTTGACATTGCGATGGATGAGGCTCAGTGCAGTTTCCATGTACTCTGCCGATCGCACCGCAGTTCTGGTCTCTGCCATAGGCTGCTTGAAGTAGGCGAGGAGGTCAGCTGAGGTC
Source organism: Somniosus microcephalus (assembly GCF_052327205.1). Lineage (NCBI taxonomy): Eukaryota > Metazoa > Chordata > Chondrichthyes > Squaliformes > Somniosidae > Somniosus > Somniosus microcephalus. Next base: position 34,312,571 of record NC_141008.1, read on the forward strand.
AAGGCCCTTTTAGTGAGCTTCAGTTTGTGGCTTAAATAAAGAAGGCAACACATACCAAATACCCCTGTATCATATAATATATTAGATATATAACAGTTATCAAATAAAACAACAGATAGCAGATAACAAAATAGATATTATATAGCAGAAAACCACGGATCTTGATTTATATAACACTTAATAAACATTCCAAGGTGTTTCACAGAAGCATAAAGAATAAAATAAAAATACCATAACAAATATCAAGAACAACAGTATCAGTTAACAAGAAGCAAATAACAGATCACAAAATAATTACAGATGAGGAAAGCCATTCGGCCCATCTTTGTTCATCCATTCAGAATGACCCTAAAGTTCCCTCCTCTCCTTGCAGCATCCAATTGGTTATTAAATGATTCCAGGACTTTCACCTCCACCACTTTATCGGCGAGTCCATTCCATGTGTTGATCACTTTTTGTGTGAAGAAAAATTTCCTGCCTAAATTTATCACTTATGAGTTTGAATCTGTGTACCATTGTCCCACACTCAATTTAATTTCATGTAATATACCTTTTCTCTTCCCCTAATGATCTTATACACCTCGATAAGATCGCCTCCTGTCAAGGATGAAGAGCCCAAGTTTCTCCAGTCTTTCCTCATAACTCAGACTCCTGACACTGGGGATGAGTCTCATGGCTCCTCCCTGTACTGTTTACAATACCTGAATGTCTGCCTTGTGTCTCAGTGACCAGAAGTGGACACAATACACAAGGTGTGGCCTGACCAAAGCACTATACAGTTTGATTGTGACTTTCTACTATTTTAGCTATATAGTTTAGCATTCCATTGGCTTCGTTGATTGCTTCTCTGCATTGGTTGACCTTTAGTCTGCTAGGACTCCGAAGTCCCTTTCAACTTTAACCTTAACTATTTGAACATTATTCATGGAGTATGTGTGTTGCCCAGTTTTCCTCCCTATATACTTGTCTGCAATACATTTCATCTGCCATTTTTCTAACTATTTGCATATTTTGTCCAAATCACCAACACCAAACCCTGGGCACCCTGTTGAGTACTTCCCTCCAGCCTAACATAATCGAGAGGACATAACAGATAAATATAGCAGATAAAATCATGCCGGATAACAGAACAGAAAGGAAAAAACAGCTAGCAGGTAGCACAACAGAAATTAGACAAGGCCCAGATATTCCGATCGCAGGCCTCCCGCGGGCAGAGGACTGCAATCTGGAAAAATCTGCGCCCTTACCGGAGGGCTCCCGGGAGGCGCACAATTCCACTGCTGGGCCTCACCGAACTGCCGGTGCGCAGGGCCCACATATCCCAGAGGCGCAGGTAGTTCACAGCGTCCCTGGGATCACGTGGGCTATGGGAAGCCAATCAAAGAAGGGAATCTCCCTTCATACATTTGACAGGATAACTTGTCAAATATATGAATGGAGATCACCCCCAAAACATAGTCAAATTTTAAATAATTTTTTTTTTAAATCACATTTTTAAAATGACTTGAAAGTACAAATAAATTAACCATTTTAAACAAAACTTTAAATTTTTGAAAAAAGTAATTAAAGTTTTTTACGGTGCTAAAAATAAAATTACCTTTTTTTAAAAAAGTATTTTGAAATGATAAATCAGTGGAAAAAAAATTTTTTAAACATTTTTCAACTCTTATCCTTATGCCTGCTTTTACCAGGCGTAAAAATTGTAAGGGTTTTCTGCAGGTGGAGGGTCTCCAAAATGCGGATCTCTCCCCCCCGCAGAGGCCCTTCTCCGGGGCAGCCGGAGGATCTGTCAAGAACTTTCTTGACAGATCGGAAATGCCAGTTTCCAGCGTATGCGCAGTGCATGCCTGAAACCGGCAGATCCGATGTCCCTACGGGTGAGTACACAGCGCGTTACCACCCGTAGGGATCGGAATATCTGGGCCAATATAACATATCAGATAACAGGAAACATAACAGATATCAGATCACGGAGAGCCGATAGCAGAGAGCAAATAGCAGATAACTGATAACAAATAACAGAGAACAGAAAATAGATAGGACAAACTAGCAGATAACAAATAACAGGTAACACAATAGATAATGGATAACAACAGATGTCATAAGATAACAGGATAGATAACAGATAATAGATAGCAGATGGTATATTATCTAACAGATAGAAATTAACAGATAACATGACATAACAGATAGCAGAAACAAAATAACATAACAGATCACAGATATCAGATCACATAGCAGAGAGTTTGGCTAAGTGATAGCATTCTTCTGAGCCAAGTGGTCATGGATTAAAACCCCAGGATTTGAGCACATAATCCAGGTTGCCACCAGTGCAGCACTGAGGGATTGCTACACAGTTGGAGGTCCCTCTCTGACTGCATGAATGGTTCCAGACTTTAAACCATACCTCCCACATACTCCATGACACCTAGAAAACAGACCACTTATAAGCTGCCGAGTCCCTCTTAAATCCTCACATTTGCTTCCCAGTCAAATCATCTGCTCAATGCTTCCCAGTTCCCAGCTCCATGCTCTGATACTTGGTGTTGAACGCAGCCATGTGTTAGATTATAAATTCTGTAAAGATCAGACTCTTCCTGGTAACTGTCTGAGGCTGAACCAGACTGTTTGCAACCTTGATGTCGTATTTTACCTAAGACCGCCTATCTACACCTCCATAACATCGCCCAATGCCACCCCTACCTCAGCTCATCTGCTGCTGAAAGCCTCATCCATGCCTTTGTTACATAGAAACATAGAAGATAGGAGCAGGAGTAGGCCATTCGGCCCTTCGAGCCTGCTCCGCCATTCAACGAGATCATGGCTGATCATCCAAACCCTAGCACCCGGTCCCTACACCGACAGCCATCCCACCCAAGCCCTATCCCCGTAACCCCACGTATTTAATCCCCCCTAACACTAAGGGCCAATTTTTATCATGGCCAATCAACCTAACCCGCACATCTTTGGACTGTGGGAGGAAACCGGAGCACCCGGAGGAAACCCACGCAAACACGGGGAGAATGTGCAAACTCCACACAGACAGTCACCTGAGGCCGGATTTGAACCCGGGTCCCTGGCGCTGTGAGGCAACAGTGCTAACCACTATGCCACCGTGCTGCCCTAGAATTGACTGTTCCAACGCACGCTTGGCCGGCCTCCCATCTTCCACACTCCATAAACTTAAGCTCATCCAAAATTCTGCTGTCCGTATCCTAACTCAGACCAAGTCCCTTTCACCTATCACTCCTGTGCTCGCTGACCTGCATTGGCTCCAAGTCTGGCAACGCCTCGATTTTAAAATTCTCATCCTAGTTTTCAAATCTCTCCATAGCCTCACCTCTCCCTATCTCTGTAACCTCCCCCAGCCCTACAACCCTCCGAGATATCTGTGCTCCTCCAATTCTGGCCTCTTGCGCATCCCCGATTTTAATTGCTCCACCATTGACGGCCGGGCCTTCAGTGCTGAAGCTCTGGAATTCCCTCCCTAAACCTCTCTGTCTCTCTACCTCTCTTTCCTCCTTTAAAACCTACCTTTCTCATCTGCCCTAATATCCCCTAATGTGGCTCAGTGTCAGAGATTTTTTGATAACGCTCCTGTGAAGCGCCTTGAGACGTTTTACTATGTTAAAGGCACTATATAAATGCAGGTTGTTGTTGTTGTTGACTGAAAACATGTACCAATATCAAATCGCAAAACAGATATCAGAACATAGCAGCTCACTCAACCACAGTATACCTTCAAAGCAGCACACCTTAAAGAGAAACGCACTGGCAGGTGCTTAACCCTTACTACTGAACCCTCTACTCTTCATCTGTGAGCAGCACCATTGGATTTAACTAGTGCATTTAAACATTAAATTAGTTTGCTTAGTGTAACTGGCTTCAGTCTGAGGTCAGTGTTACGAAGGTAATTTACTCACCCATCTCTGGTCGCTTTATACGCTCTGTCTACCATTTTGATAGCTTCCTGTACAGCGCTGTGTACAAACGGACTGCCCAGGGCTTCCTCAGAACCTGTAGACACAGGAGGAACACAGCAGCTTCAGCCACACAGTCAACTGAGAAACAGTGTGGGTTTTAAGGAGCGTCTTAAAGGAGGAAAGAGAGGTAGAGAGGCGGCGAGGTGATTATCTAAAAACAAGTAGATCTCCTATAACAAGTGAGTGGGGAATGGAACCCAGGTGAAAACCAGCACAGTTTGATGAAGTGATAGCTGGAATGGGATGGAGTAGGACACAACTCCTGAGCTGAAGCAGCAATTGTCTCCTGTTGTCTGACAACTGGGAGTGGTAAGTCTGGGGTCTGAAGCAGGAACTGAGACCAGGAGTGAAACCATTCTTGGAGCAGAGACCGGGAATGATGCCATTTATGGAGCAGAGACCAGGGGCTGGATTTTCTCAGTGGGGAGCTTTTGGAGGCGGGACTCCCACTTGTCAGGTTTTAGTCCCGCCTCCATCGACTTGTGGCCAACCCACACTATTTCTCCTTGATTGACCTTGTTAAGCCCGCCCAGCAGGCTTAGCAGGCCAATTAAGGGAAAGCCGGTTACAGGTGACGTCAGCAAGTGACATTTCATTTGTGAAGAGCTTTTGACAGATGAAATGTCAGCGTTTGACGGCTCGATGAATCTGTCAAACACTGACAATCTGTCCTCTAAGTTGAGCCCTTCCACTCAGGCTCACTTGATCTGTCCTGAGCAGAAAGCAGAAGGCTGCAGCTTTTGACAGTTCAGCGGCCATTCTGCTTTCTGTGCCGGTGAGATGAGGGGCTCCCAATACCTGAACGGATGAAGTCTGCAGGAAGAAGTAAAGGTAAGTAAAACTTATTAAAACACTTTACACACACCTCACACACTTACCTCTCCACACTTACACTCATCACTCACCTGCACACCGGACATCTCGACCCTTCCGACCCCCGCAGACCGACGGCCCGCCTCGCTGACCCTGGCGAGGTTCGGAGCCATCGGGAAGCCCACACGTCAGGGCTGAAAATAGGGATTCTCAAAAAAACTGCCTGTTAACTATAAGTTAACAGGCAGTTAATTGGCACTAATCCCCTTCCCGCCTCGGGGAAGTGGCTCCCAGCGCGGGTCGGGTACCCGCCTCCTGGGACAATGGCACGGAGGCACGTTGGGGGCAGGATGGGTACCCATCCCCAGATTCTGCCATTTTCCCGCAGTCCCGCCTCCTTACCCGCCTCCCTAGGGCTGGCAAAATTCCCCCCCCAGGAGTGTGATCAATCCTGGGGTTGAGATCAGGAGTGAAGCCATTTCTGGAGCAGAGACCAGGAGTGAGACTATTATATTATTGGGGTTGAGACTCTGTTTTATTGTATAGAAAGAAAATCACAACTACTTTCACTACTGCAAATGACTCCTGTATCCTTTCCCATTTCTGAATGGGGGAGGGGAGGGGTGCTGCTAACAAACAGGTCAGTATTGCTGTCAATCATTAAAAATCCTGTTGCATTATGCACTCAAACCCCTACTCCTCCCTATTTTCCTCTCCAGTTCCAAATCATGACTTTGTTTATTGGTCTCAGAAGGCTGACACTGGTACATTCTGGCAGTTGTAGTCATTCAAGTGAGCTGATAGTTGACACAGGGATAGCTGTGAGTAGCTCAAGGAACTCAAATGACCAGGTACTTGAAAGAAGGACATGCTTCCGGAGACAGACATTGCTGGAGAGATTTCAAATGCAGAAAAGGCAACAGTACAGGTAAATGGGATGATTCTTTTTGTAACATGTCTAATTTTTATGTGTTTGTTATGTTACAAATTATTTTTAGTACAGTCTCCCTGCTTTATTAACAAAATAAGATGGTCCTCAAAAGAATTTTCAAAAGGTAATTTGAGTCATTTAATTGTGTCACTTCTTTCCATTTATTGTGTTTGCCGATTCTTCATTGACCATTTTCTATAAGTTCATTGGTTGGTTCCCTACCTATTCAGCTGTGGTTCATTGCTTTTCATGAATATAGCAATTGAGCCCATCATGATTTTATTGTCTAACATATGGTGTCAAAACTGTGATGACTTCTGAGGCAGCTATACCAGCAGATCTCTTGTGGCATTGTTCAGAGTCAAATACAATTTTATAGCAGTAGGGGATCCATGCAACACACAATGTACTATCAATGCTGTCTATTCTACTTGTTTTTGATTCTTAAGTTCCTTACCTCTTCAATTCTGATTTGCTACTGTTTTACTTTGAGCCAATCAATAAAGTGTGATGGCTGAAGTGTGACAGGAAGTGTGATGCTTAGAGGGAGTGTGCGCTCTACACAAGGTTTTTAATATATTAGATATATTATGTAAAGATCAATATTTCCTAATGCAACATATATAATGGAAAAACATTGTGCCAAATTTCCTCAGGGATTCCACCGAACTCCTCCAATGACTTTAGCTGGATTCCAGAAAGTACTGGGAAAAGGCAAGTTGGTTGTGTTGGGTCCCCGTCGACTCTAGCATTTCTTGGTCAGCCTTGTAAGGAGACTGGCCTCCACCAGCCCCTTACGAGGCCAATAATGAAAGGGGACAGAGCCAGGGGTGGGGACTCCCTATGTTGGGAATTCCCATTTCCTCAATTCAGTAGAAATCCGGCATATCACTGAAGCCCAGTACCACGACTGAGCTGAAGCGTACCGGCCTCTAGATGGGCACAAGTGGGCCCCACTGGGGGGAGGTCCAAACCAAGGGAGCAACCTGGAACCTTGAAGAAAGGAACTGCACTTTTTTATTCACAAAGAACCTGTATCTGCTCCCTCACGTGGAGGCTGAAGAAGTGATTGCTGGGTTTTTGGGGGAGGGGTTGGACCCCCTCCCCCCTTCCCAGATGGCAGGCAGGGGAATTTCTGGTCACAGTGGGCAGGTGGGCAGCAGTCCGTAGTGGTATGCCCATCAGTTGACCCCACGTAAATGAGATGGCCTCCTGCTGATCTCATAAAATGTCAGTGGGTCAATGCTGGAACGCATCAGCGGGCACAATCCCAGTGGTTACCCCAGAATTGTGGCCTGTCAATTTTTATGGCCCTTATGCCAACATTAGTAAGTGTGAACCTCATGCAGCAGTATGTCCTTGCTCCATATAACTCATTTAAAGGAGGATCCCACAGGGGACCCCAGCCTACACCTTGCACTGGTGTTCTCTTAACAGCCACAAATAGCAGGACATACAATTGAAACAAAATGGCCCTTTTAATGACAATGCAAAGCCCCCACCTCCAATATGTTGACCTTATTTCACAGCACCCATTTTTAATGGGACAGCTTTCTCAACCCTAACCCTAACCCTAACCCAGTGCTGGACCCAGAAATCAGGTCACAATTCTTTGTGATGTCAGAACAGCTCAGAAAATATCTACTTTGCGTGTTGTTTTCCTGAGGTGCAGTGCTACAGGGCCTCCATGTATAATGTCCGAAATCTGTGGGTAGCATTACTGGGGTAGAGATCTAACCTTACGGGTCTTCCTCCTATTTTTCCAGTTCACTGTGCCTCTGCAATGAGCATTCCTGGGGAGTTAGGGCCAGGAAAATGGGTCATATTGAATCAACTTATATTTAAATGATGACTCCATCTTTGTCCACACAACCTCTCCCTTAACTTTTGTTTAATTTGGGAAATATTAATATGTCCAACAGCAATAAGAACATAAGAACATAAGAAATAGGAGCAGGAGTAGGCCATTCAGCCCCTTGAGCCTGCTCTGCCATTTAATGAGATCATGGCTGATCGATTTTTGCCTCAATTCCACTTTCCTGCCCGCTCCCCATAAACCTTGACTCCCCTGTTGCTCAAAAATCTGTCTATCTCCGCCCTGAATATATTCAATGACTCAGCTTCCACAGCTCTCTGGGGTAAAGAATTCCAAAGATTCATGACACTCTGAGAGAAGAAATGCCTCCTCATCTCCGTCTTAAATGGGCGGTCCCTTATTCTGAAACTATGCCCCATCATTCTAGATTCCCCCTCGAGGGGAAACATCCTCTCAGCATCCACCCTGTCAATCCCCCTCAGAATCTTATATGTTTCAATGAGATCACCTCTCATTCTTCTAAACTCCAATGAGTATAGGCCCAACCTGCTCAACCTTTCTTCATAAGATAACCCTTCCATCCCAGGAATCAACCTCGTGAACCTTCTCTGATCTGCCTCCAATGTAAGTATACCCCTCCTTAAATAAGGGGACCAAAACTGTACGCGGTACTCTAGGTGTGGTCTCACCAGCGCCCTGTACAGTTGTAGCAAGGCTTCCCTACTTTTATACTCTATCACCCTTGCAATAAAGGCCACATTCCATTTGCCTTTCTAATTATTTGCTGCACCTGCATGTTAACTTTTTGTGTTTCATGTACCAGGACACTCAAATCCCTCTGTACCACCGCATTCTGTAGTCTTTCTCCATTTAAATAATATTTTGCTTTTCTATTCTTCCTACCAAAGTGGATAACTTCACATTTAACCACATTATACGCCATCTGCCAAATTCTTGCCCACTCACTTAATCTATCTATATCCCTTTGCAGACTCATTATGTCCTCCTCACAAGTTGCTTTCCCACCTACCTTTGTATCGTCTGCAAATTCGGCTACAATACACTCGCTTCCTTCATCCAATTATTAATATAGATTGAAAATAGTTGAGGCCCCAGCACTGATCCCTGTGGCACCCCACTAGTTACAGATTGCCAACCTGAAAATGACCCATTTATCCCGACTCTCTGTTTTCTGTTAGTTAGCCAATCCTCTATCCAACCTAATATATTACCCCCAACACCATGAGCTCTTATCTTATGCAGTAACCTTTTAGGTGGCACTTTATCGAATGCCTTTTGGAAATCCAAATACACTACATCTACTGGTTCCCCTTTATCCACCCTGCTCGTTACCTCGTCAAAGAACTCGAATAGATTTTTCAAACACGATTTCCCTTTCATAAAACCATGTTGACTCTGTTTGATTGTATTATGATTTTCTAAATGCCCTGCTACTACTTCCTTAATAATTGATTCGAGCATTTTGCTAATGACAGATGTTAGGCTAACTGGCCTATAGTTTCCTGCTTTCTGTTTTCCTCCTTTTTTGAATAAGGGCGTTACATTTGCAGTTTTCCAATCCGCAGGGACTTTTACAGAGTCACGGGAATTTTGGAAGATTACAACCAATGCATCCACTATCTCTGTAGCAACTTCTTTTAAGACCCTAGGATGCAGACCCATAAGTTTGCCTTGCACTTTTTCTCTAGTGATAGTGATTGTTTTAAGTTCCTCCCTCCCTTTTGCCCCTTGATTTTCTACTATTACTGGGATGTTTTTAGTGTCCTCTACTGTGAAGACAGATACAAAATATTTGTTCAATGCCTCTGCCATTTACTTGTTTCCCATTATTATTTCCCCAGTCTTGTCCTCTAAGGGACCAATGTTTATTTTAACTATTCTCTTCCTTTTTATATACTTGTAGAAGCTCTGTCAGTTTTTATATTTCTTGCTAGTTTACTCTCATAAGTTATTTTCATACTCTTTATTATTTTTTTAGTCATCCTTTGCTGGTTTCTAAAATTTTCCCAATCTTCTGGCCTACCACTAATTTATGCAACATTGTATGCCTTTTCTTTCAATTTGATACCATCCTTAACTTCCTTGGTTAGCCATGGTTGGTTGACCCTTCTCTTCGAATCTTTCTTTCTCACTGAAATATATCTTTGTTGAAAATCATGAAATATCTTTTTAAATGTCTGCCACTGCTTTCCTACCTTCTAATCTATTTTCCCAGTCCACTTTAGCCAAGTCTCTCCTCATACCTTTGTAATTGCCTTTATTTAATTTCAGACCCAAGTTTCTCACCTTCAAACTGAATGTGGAATTCTATCATGTTATGATCACTCTTCCCTAGAGGGTCCTTTACTATGAGATCATGAATTAATCCTGTTTCATTACACATTACCAGATCTAAAATAACCTGTTCCCTGGTTGGTTCCACAACGTATTGTTCCAAGAAACTGTCCCAAATATACTCTATGAACTCATCCTCAAGGTTGCTTTTGCCAATTTGATTTGTCTAATCTATATGAAGATTAAAATCACCCACGATAATTGCAGTACCTTTCTTACAAGCCCCCATTAGTTCTTAATTTATACTCAGTCCTATAGTGTAGCTACTGTTAGGGGGCCTATAGACTACTCCCACCAGTGCCTTCTTTCCCTTACTATTTCTTACCTCCACTCAAATTGATTCTACATCTGGAATTTCCAAACCAAGATAATTTCTCACTCTTGAGCTGATCTCATCCTTTATTAGCAGAGTTACCCCACCTCCTTTTCCTTTCTGTCTATCCTTCCGAAATGTCAAATACCCCTGAATATTCAGTTCCCAGCCTTGGTCACATTGCAATCACGGCTCTGTGATGGCTATTAGATCATACCCATTTATTTCTATTTGCGCCGTCAATTCATCTATTTTGTTATGAATGCTTCATGCATTCAGATAAAGAGCTTTTAATTTTGTCTTTTTATCATTTTTCCCTACTCTGACCTTATTTGCTGGTGCACGCTTATGTTTGTACGCTCTGTCCCTTCCTGTCACACTCTGGTTTTCATTGCCCATATCGCTACCCTGCACTATTGCCCTGTCCTTGCTCTTTAATTTCTAATTTTCCACTTGCTTGAACCCTCCCGCCACCCCCCCCCCCCCACCTATTTAGTTTAAAGCCCTATCTACAGCCCTAGTTATTCGATTCACCAGGATATTGGACCCAGCATGGTTCAAGTGAAGGCCGTCCCAATGGAACAGCTCACTCTTTCCCCAGTACTGGTGCCAGTGCCCCATGAATCAAAACCCATTTCTCCCACACCAATCCTTGAGCCACGCATTCAACTCTCTGATCTTATTGACCCTATACCAATTTGCTCGTGGCTCAGGTAATAATCCAGAGATTATTACCTTTAGTCATAGAGTCATAGAGTTATACAGCACAGAAAGAGGCCCTTCGGCCCACCGTGTCCGCGTCAGCCATCAAGCCCTGTCTATTCTAATCCCATTTTCCAGCACTTGTTCCATAGCCTTGTATGCTATGGCGTTTCAAGTGCTCATCTAAATGCTTCTTGAATGTTGTGAGGGTTCCTGCCTCTACCACTCTTTCAGGCAGTGAGTTCCAGATTCCAACCATCCTCTGGGTGAAAAAGTTTTTCCTCAAATCCCCTCTAAACCTCCTGCCCCTTACCTTGAAACTATGCCCCCTGGTTATTGACCCCTCTACTAAGGGGAAAAGTTCCTTTCTATCTACCCTATCTATACCCCTCATAATTTTGTACACCTCAATCAGGTCCCCACTCAGCCTTCTCTGCTCTAAGGAAAACAACCCCAGCCTGTCCAGTCTCTCTTCATAGCTGAAGCGCTCCAGCCCAGGTAACATCCTGGTGAATCTCCTCTGCACCCTCTCCAATGCAATCACATCCTTCCTATAGTGTGGCGACCAGAACTGCATACAATATTCCAGCTGTGGCCTAACTAGCGTTTTGTACAACTCCATCATAACCTCCCTGCTCTTATATTCTATGCCTCGGCTAATGAAGGCAAGTATCCATATGCCTTTTTAACCACCTTATCTACCTGTCCTGCTGCCTTCAGGGATCTATGTACATGCACACCAAGGTCCCTCTGATCCTCTGTCCTTCCTAGGGTTCTACCATTCATTGTGTATTCCCTTGCCTTGTTAGTCCTCCCAAAATGCATCACCTCACACTTTTCAGGGTTAAATTCCATTTGCCACTGTTCTGCCCATCTAACCAACCCATCTATATAGTCCTGTAGCCTGAGGTTTCCCTCCTTGCTATTTACCACTCCACCAAATTTCATGTCATCTGCGAACGTACTGATCATACCTCCTACAATCATATCTAAGTCATTAATGTACACTATAAACAGCAAAGGACCCAGCACCGATCCCTGTGGTACACCACTGGACAAAGACTTCCAGTCACAAAAACAACCTTCGGCCATTACCCTCTGCCTCCTGCCACTAAGCCAATTTTGGATCCAATGTGCCAAATTGCCCTGGATCCCATGGGCTCTTACCTTCTTGACCAGTCTCCCATGTCGGACTTTGTCAAAAACCTTACTGAAGTCCATGTCAACTACATCAACTGCACTACCCTCATCCACACACCTAGTCACCCCCTCGAAAAATTCAATCAAATTGGTTAGACATGACCTCCCCCTGACAAAACCATGCTGACTATCCTTGATTAATCCTTGCCTCTCCAAGTGGAGACTAATTCTGTCCCTCAGAATTTTTTCCAATAATTTCCCTACCACTGATGTTAGGCTCACTGGCCTGTAATTCCCTGGTTTATCCCTTCTACCCTTCTTGAATAATGGTACTGCGTTAGCTGTTCTCCAGTCCTCTGGCACCTCCCCTGTGGCCAGAGAGATTCTGAAAATTTGTGTCAGAGCCCCTGCAATCTCCTCCCTTGCCTCACACAGTAGCCTGGGATACATCTCGTCTGGGTCTGGGGATTTATCCACTTTTAATCCTGCTAAAACCGCTAGTACCTCCACCCTCTCAATACTAATTTGTTCAAGTATATCACAATCCCCCTGCCTGATTTTTATGCCTACATCGTCCTTCTCCATAGTGAACCTTTGTGGTTCTGCTTTTTAATTTAGACCCTAGCTGCTCATACTCCCTCAGCAGCACCTCTTTCTTAGTCTTACCTATGTCATTGGTTCTTACGTGGACCACGACAACTGGATCCTTCCCCTCCCACTCCCAAGTTCCTCTCCAGCATCAAGGAGATGTCCTTAACCCTGGCACCGGGAAGGCAACACAGCCTTCGGGACTCACGCTCTCGGCTGCAGGGAACAGTATCTATCCCCCTAACTATACGGTCTCCTACCACTACGGCATTCCTTTTTACACCCCCCACTTGAATGGCCCCCTGTATCACAGTGCCAAGGTCATAGAAACATAGAAGCATAGAAGATAGGAGCAGGAGTAGGCCATTCAGCCCCTCGAGCCTGCTCCGCCATTCAATGAGATCATGGCTGATCATCCAAGTTCAGTACCCAGTACCTGCTTTCTCCCCATACCCCTTGATCCCTTTAGCCTTAAGAAATATATCCAACTCCTTCTTGAATATATTTAATGAATTGGCCTCTACTGCCTTCTGTGGTAGAGAATTCCACAGGTTCACCACTCTCTGGGTGAAGAAATTCCTCCTCATTTCTTATCCTTAGACTGTGATCCCTGGTTCTGGATTCCCCGACCATCGGGAACATCCTCCCTGCATCTAGTCTGTCCAGTCCTGCCAGAATTTTATAAGTTTCAATGAGATCCCCACTCATTCTTCTAAACTCCAGCGAGTACAAGCCCAATCGACCCAATCTCTCCTCATACGTCATTCCTGCCATCCCAGGTATCAGCCTGGTGAATCTTCGCTGAACTCCTTCCATGGCAAGAACATCCTTCCTCAGATAAGGTGACCAAAACTGCACACAATACTCAAGATGTGGCCTCACCAAGGCCCTGTACAACTGTAGCAAGACATCCTTGTTCCTGTACTCAAACCCTCTCGCTATGAAGGCCAACATACCATTTGCCTTCTTAGCCGCCTGCTGCACCTGCATGCTTACCTTCAGCGACTGGTGCACAAGGACACCCAGGTCTCGTTGCACTTCCCCTTCTCCCAATCTATTGCCATTCAGATAATAATCTGCCTTCCTGTTTTTGACACCAAAGTGGATAACCTCACATTTATCCACGTTATATTGCATCTGTCATGCTTCTGCCCAATCACCCAACCTGTCCAAATCATCCTGGAGTTTCTTGGCATCCTCCTCACAGCACACACGTCCACCCAGCTTTGTGTCATCTGCAAATTTGGAGATATTACATCTAGTTCCCTTGTCAAGATCATTAATATATATTGTGAATAGCTGGGGTCCAAGGACCGATCCCTGCGGTACCCCACTAGTCACTGCCTGCCACTCGGAAAAAGACCCGTTTATTCCAACTCTTTGCTTTCTATCTGCCAACCAGTTTGCTCATCCTCCCTGCAGTTCCTGCGCTCGTCCACACAGGTTACAAGAACCTCGTAACTGTTGGACAAATGCAAGGGCTGAGGCTCCTCCAATGCTACCTCCTGGATCCCCATACCTGCCTAACTCACAGGCACACACTCCTGTCCCTGACCACAGGCCAAATCTGAAGTATTTAACCTAAGGGGTGTGACTGCCTCCTGGGACGAAGTGTCCAGGTAACTTTCTCCCTCCCTGATGTATGACAATGTCTGCAGCTCGGACTCCAGCTCATCAACTCTGAGCCAAAGTTCCTCGAGCTGACACTTACTGCAGATGTGGTCGCCCTGGATCACACTGGTTTCCACCAGCTCCCACATGCTACAGCTGCAACACATCACCTGCCCTGCCATCTCTATTGTACTTTATTTAATTAATTACTTCAATATCAATCAATTGTCTATTTATAGTTTTTAATCTAGGTAAACTAGGTAATAACCTTGTTTAATTTATTTAATTTATTAAAATAAGATTAGTTAATTATAAATTTAGTTACATGCTATAGGTCTTTACTGTAACTTAGCCCTCAGACCTAAGAGAAAAGAAATACTCACCATCAATCACCTACCTGCTTATCTGTGACGTCACATTTTGACTTTTTTTGTTACTGAATCGGAGCCTCACTGCCCCTCCCTCGCTGGCTCTGCTCTCGGGCCTCCTCTCGCCGTGCTCTTTATTCTGCTCCCGCTGCCACTCCGGAAATATCGGGCAAATCCCCCTTAAGTACCCAATCTGGCCAGTTTCTACCTTACCCAAACAATGACCATGACTTTCACCCTCCAACAATTTTGGTCAGATCAGCAAATATGCAATACATAGAATTACATAGAATCTACAGCACAGAAACAGATTATTCCTCCTAACTGGTCTATGCCAGCGTTTATGCTCCACATGAGCCTCCTCCCACCCCTCTTCAGCTAAACCTATCAGGATATCCTTCTATTGCTTTCTCCCTCATGTTATTAACTAGCTTCCCCTTAAATCTGTCTTTGCTTTTCACCTGAAACACTTGTGGTAGCGAGCTCCACATTCTTACCACTCTTTGGGTAAAGACGTTTCTCCTGAATTCCCTGTGGATTTATTGGTGACTATCTAATATTTATGGCTTGTAGTTTTGCTCTCCCCACAGTGGAAATATCTTCTCTACATTTACCCTATTAAACCGTATCATAATTTTAAAGAACTCTATTATTTTCAGTTAGAGTCACTCTAATTAAACTTGCTTCAGGTGACAGCACCAAAGTCTCCCCTACTCAGTGACATTACAAGACACACTGGGGGATTTAGGTTCAATTTCTTACCTGCATGAACTCTGTCAGTCCGATGCACGAAAAATCCAGTGAGGAACATGCCCAGGAACCACACGGGCAGCATTCTGAAAGAAATACATTCAGTACATGAGTCAGGCTGACAGTACAGGGATGGAAGTACACCTAGCAGAATATATCTTAATACACAGAGGGATAGATAGCAAAGAGTTACGCAGTTACAACACCAACCCAGCAGTGAGTCACATCAAACCCGCACTCAGTCACAGCACCAACCCAGCACCCAGTCTCATCACCAGACCAGCACCAACCCAGCACCCAGTCACATCACCAGACCAGCACCACCCCAGCACCCAGTCACATCACCAGACTAGCATCCAGCCTCATGACCAACACATCACACCATCACAACAACCTAGCACTTAATTAAATCACTAACCCAACAATAGTTACAGTACCAACCCAGCACCCTTACCAAGGCAACATGTTAGCCCAGCACCAATCAAATAAGCAAACCAACAGCCTTTATCAGTCAAATCTCCTCACCTACTCAAAGGTCTAGAACCATCCCAGTGACCAGTCACAGCATCAACCAGCATCTACTTGTCTAATCATAGATTCAAACCAGCACCTAGTCCAGTGCCACCCGAGGATTCAGTCAGAGTCCAACATCCAGTCACAGTGTCAGCGCAGCATCTGCCTAGCATATAACCCATTGTATCGCCCCTCACCCACCCAGTACCGAATAACAACACAAACCTGGCATTTCAATCACAGCGCCAAGCCAGCTGCCAGTCAGCCTTACCAAGTCCTGGCCCACTCACACCAACCCAGCACCCAATTTCCCAGCAATCCTCTCACCCCGTCACACCAACCCAAGATCCAGTCACAAACCTAGCACCTAGTCTCAGCATCAGCACAGCCAGTGTCGGCTGCCTTACTGCTTTTGAAGAAAATTAGTGATGGAGTGTCTAGGTTACTATGCGAGGGTGAAGTAGAAAGGTGTGTCCTCCCTCAACCACACTGGTCTTTGTCAAATCCCAGTTTAAAAAAAACAAGGAAATAATATAAGTGACAGTTTAGAAAACTTTCAACCGAAATGTAAAAGGCAAGCGTGAGAATACAGAAACACCGCCAGTGGTTGATGATGCACTCTGGGAGAGACAGTTAAATGGAATCATAGGGTGTAAGGTGGATAGGGCAATCTAGAGACAAAAACTAACACTACAACAAACTACAAAGCAAAACTGACCATGACAGTGAAACCGCACCACAAGAGACCATTGACACTGCGCCCACCACCTGTCAGTCACAGTATTAACTCGCACATCTTGAGGATGCAGTTACACTATGGGATGATGGAAAAAGTCACTGGGGCTGAATCTGGCAGTGTGACTCCAGCTGTAATGCTCGCTCCCTTCAATTACACCAAAGGGAATCACATTTCTGCGCTACCTAAAGGAAGGATGTGAATTTTCTTTTATACTAACCCAAAATGATGTCCAATCTAAAATGTAAATGTCATTACGCTATCCCTAAAATCCGAATGTCAGACTCACTGAAGTATACGTACACAGTGCTGGGCAGACGGATTATCACTCACCTCCTGCACGTTTGACTCTGTTGCCGACACTCATCCTATTTAACGGCAGAGCCGTCCCCACAGACTGCGTGGACTGACGCCCCTTTCTGACGACTCAAGTTACGAATGTATCGCGTCTGCTTTAAGTTGATGTGACAGTCTCTGTTCAATCGGGTATAGTGTGCGTGCAAATCACAAGACTGACAGCAACACTGAGGGTGCCAACCAATCACCTGTTTCATTTATAATATGGGCTTGAGGTAAATACCAGTACTGAACCGGTTATTATGGGATGGATTCCACTGCACTGCAATTTCCAAGTATTTGAAACCCCCCTACACCACCAGCAATCCCAGTCCAATCAGGGCTTGATAGGCTCAAATCAATAGATTGGGGTAGATTTTGACATTGTGGATGTTGTAAACCAGGCGATATGGGCTCAGCCTCCTGTTGTACATCTATCCCGAATTTTATTTTCATTGACTTCACGCGGGCTGCCGATTCGCTATCACCTGTTTTACAGTACCGCACAAAGTCAAAATCTACCCCATCCTGTTTCATATTCTTTTAATTTATGAGGGGGCTTGCAAAGTAAAATGATTTCTCAAAGCTTAGTGATGCCCTGTGATCAGTTACAAAATGTTGGTTTCCTGCAGTGTATAAAAGATCCATTAATATAACGAATGGAAATGAAAACTGCACAAATACA
The DNA here is from genome assembly GCF_052327205.1 of Somniosus microcephalus. Classification (NCBI taxonomy): domain Eukaryota; kingdom Metazoa; phylum Chordata; class Chondrichthyes; order Squaliformes; family Somniosidae; genus Somniosus; species Somniosus microcephalus. The sequence goes on from NC_141008.1 coordinate 34,330,211, forward strand.
GTGAAATCCAATCCAGCAGCAATTGAGCTACTAATTCAAAATATCGACTGAGCAACAGTGACATCAGGTTACTGTAATTGGAATTGACCAAGCAATGTCTCAAAGGTGTTTGTTCATTTGTAATTCATCAGATCTGTTGCTGTTTTAGCAGCCCTGCATATTACTACAGTTTGACCTTTGCAGCTCCAAGAACAGTGAAATGTCAAGCTTAAAATATTTACTCCATCTCCCCTTTTGCAATATTCTACCGCCAGCAGTGTGTTCCCTTCGAACAATAATTCCCACTGTGTACAGGTTAGGGTCTGTAGGTAATGATCATTCGGTCAATGTGCAGAGATTTGTGTGCTTGGATCATTGTGTGTGGGTCAGTGTTTGTGGATCATTGTGTGTGGGTCAGTCTTCAGGGATCATTGTGTGTGGGTCAGTGTTTGCGGATCATTGTGTGTGGGTCATTGTTTGTGGATCATTCTGTGTGGGTCAGTGTTCAGGGATCATTGTGTGTGGGTCAGTGTTCAGGGATCATTGTGTGTGGGTCAGTGGTCAGGGATCATTGTGTGTGGGTCAGTGTTCAGGGATCATTGTGTGTGGGTCAGTGTTTGCGGATCATTGTGTGTGGGTCAGTGTTCAGGAATCATTGTGTGTGGGTCATTGTTTGTGGATCATTCTGTGTGGGTCAGTGTTCAGGGATCATTGTGTGTGGGTCAGTGTTCAGGGATCATTGTGTGTGGGTCAGTGTTTGCGGATCATTGTGTGTGGGTCAGTGTTCAGGAATCATTGTGTGTGGGTCAGTGTTCAGGGATCATTGTGTGTGGGTCAGTGTTTGTGGATCATTGTGTGTGAGTCAGTGTTCAGGGATCATTGTGTGTGGGTCAGTGTTTGTGGATCATTGTGTGTGGGTCAGTGTTTATGGATCATAGTGGGTGGGTCAGTGTTCAGGGATCATTGTGTGTGGGTCAGTGTTTGTGGATCATTGTGTGTGGGTGAGTGTTCAGGGATCATTGTGTGTGGGTCAGTCTTTGTGGATCATTGTGTGTGGGTCAGTGTTCAGGGGTCATTGTGTGTGGGTCAGTGTTCAGGGATCATTGTGTGTGGGTCAGTGTTTGTGGATCATTGTGTGTGCGTCAGTGTTTGTGGATCATTGTGTGTGGGTCAGTGATCAGGAGTCATTGTGTGTGGGTCAGTGCTTGTGGATCACTGTGCGTGGGTCAGTGTTTGTGGATCATTGTGTGTGGGTCAGTGTTAAGAGATCATTGGGTGTGGGTCAGTGTTTGTGGATCATTGTGTGTGGGTCAGTGTTTGTGGATCATTGCTTGTGGGTCAGTGTTTGTGGATCATTGTGTGTGGGTCAGTGTTTGTGGATCACTGTGTGTGGGTCAGTGTTTGTGGATCATTGTGTGTGGGTCAGTGTTAGTGGATTACAGTGTGTGGGTCAGTGTTTGTGGATCATTGTGTGTGGGTCAGTGTTTGTGGATCATTGTGTGTTGGTCAGTGTTTATGGATCATTGTGTGTGGGTCAGTGTTTGTGGATCATTGTCTGTGGGTCAGTGTTCAGGGATCATTGTCTGCGGGTCAGTGTTCAGGGGTCATTGTGTGTGGGTCTCTGTTTGTGGATCATTGTGTGTGGGTCAGTGTTCGTGATCATTGTCTGCGGGTCAGAGCTCAGGGATCATTTTGCGTGTGTCAGTCTTTGTGGATCATTGTGTGTGGGTCAGTGTTCAGGGCTCATTGTATGTGGGTCAGTGTATGTGGATCATTGTGTGTGGATCAGTGTTTATGAATCATTGTGTGTAGGTCAGTGTTCTGGTATCAATGTTTGTGGTTCAGTGTCTGTGGATTTTTATGTGTGGGTCAGTGTTTGTGGATCATTGTGTGTGGGTCAGTGTTTGTGGATCATTGCGTGTGGGTCAGTGTTTGTGGATCATTGTGTGTGGGTCAGTGTTCAGGGATCATTGTGTGTGGGCCAGTGCTCAGGGATCAGTGTGTGTGGGCCAGTGTTCAGGGACCATTTTGTGTGGGTCAGTGTTCAGGGATCATTGTGTGTGGGTCAGTGTTCAGGGATCATTGTGTGTGGGTCAGTGTTTGTCGAACATTGTGTGTGGGTCAATGTTTGTGGATCATTGTGTGTGGGTCAGTGTTCAGGGATCATTGTGTGTGGGTCAGTGTTTGTGGAACATTGTGTGTGGGTCAGTGTTCATGGACCATTGTGCGTGGGTCAGTGTTCAGGGATCATTGTGTGTAGTTCAGTGTTTTGGGATCATTGTGTGTGGGTCAGTATTCTGGGATCATTGTGTGTGGGTCAGTGTTTGTGGATCATAGTGTGTGGGCCAGAGTTCAGGAATCATTGTGTGTGGGTCAGTGTTCAGGGATCATTGTGGGTCAGTGTTTGTGGATCATTGTGTGTGGGTCAGTGTTTGTGGATCATTGTGTGTGGGTCAGTGTTCAGGGATCATTGTTTGTGGGTCTGTGTTTGTGAATCAGTGTGTGTGGGTCAGTGTTTGTGGATCATTGTGCGCGGGTCAGTGTTTGTGGATCATTGTGGGTGGATTAGTGTTTCTGCATCATTGTTTGTGGGTCAGTGTTCAGGGATCATTGTGTGTGGGTCAGTGTTTGTGGATCATTGTGTGTGGGTCAGTGTTTGTGGATCATTGCGTGTGGGCCAATGTTCAGGGATCATTGTGTGTGCGTCAGTGTTTGTGGATCATTGTGGGTGGGTCACTGTTTCTGCATCATTGTGTGTGGAACAATCTTTGTGGATCATTGTGTGTGGGTCAGTGTTTGTGGATCATTGTGTGTGCATCAGTGTTCAGGGATCATTTTGAGTGGGTCTGTGTTTGTGGATCATTGTGTGTGGGTCAGTGTTCAGGGATCATTGTGTGTGGGTCAGTGTTTGTGGATCATTGTGTGTGGGTCAGTGTTTGTGGATCATTGCGTGTGGGTCAATGTTCAGGGATCATTATGTGTGGTTCAGTGTTTGTGGATCATTGTGGGTGGGTCGCTGCTTCTGCATCATTGTGTGTGGGTCAGTGTTTGTGGATCATTGTGTGTGGGTCAGTGTTCAGGGATCATTATTTGTGGGTCAATGTTTGTGGATCATTGTGTGTGGGTCAGTGTTTATGGATCATTGTCTGTGGGTCAGTGTTCAGTGATCATTGTCTGCGGGTCAGTGTTCAGGGATCATTGTGTGTGGGTCAGTGTTTGTGGATCATTGTGTGTGGGTCAGTGTTCAGGGCTCTTGTATGTGGGTCAGTGTAGGTGGATTATTGTGTGTGGATCAGTGCTTGTGGATCATTGTGTGTGGGTCAGTGTTTGTGGATCATTGTTTGTGGGTCAGTGTTTGTGGATCATTGTGTGTGGGTCAGTGTTCAGGGATCATTGTGTGTGGGTCAGTGTTTGTGCATCATTGTGTGCGGGTCAGTCTTTGTGGATCATTGTGTGTGGGTCAGCGTTTGTGGATCATTGTGTGTGGATCAGTGTTTGTGGATCATTGTGTGTGGGTCAGTGTTCAGGGATCATTGTGTGTGGGTCAGTGTTTGTGCATCATTGTGTGTGGGTCAGCGTTTGTGGATCATTGTGTGTGGGTCAGTGTTTATGGATCATTGTCTGTGGGTCAGTGTTCAGTGATCATTGTCTGCGGGTCAGTGTTCAGGGATCATTGTGTGTGTGTCAGTGTTCAGGGATCATTGTGTGTGGGTCAGTCTTTGTGGATCATTGTGTGTGCGTCAGTGTTCAGGGATCATTGTGTGTGGGTCAGTGTTTGTGCATCATTGTGTGTGGGTCAGTGTTTATGGATCATTGTCTGTGGGTCAGTGTTCAGGAATCAATGTTTGTGGTTCAGTGTTTGTGGATCTTTATGTGTGGGTCACTGTTTGTGGATCATTGTGTGTGGGCCTGTGTTCAGGGATCATTTTGTGTGGGTCAGTGTTTGTGGATCATTGTGAGTGGGTCAATGTTCAGGGATCATTGTGTGTGGATCAGTGTTTGTGGATCAGTGTGTGTGGGTCAGTGTTTGTGGATCATTGTGTGTGGGTCAGTGTTTGTGGATTATTGTGTGTGGGTCAGTGTTTGTGGATCATTGTGCGTGGGTCAGTGTTCAGGGATCATTGTGTGTGGGTCATTGTTTGTGGATCATTGTGTGTGGGTCAGTGTTCAGGGCTCATTGTATGTGGGTCAGTGTATGTGGATCTTTATGTGTGGGTCAGTGTTTGTGGATCATTGTGTGTGGGTCAGTGTTTGTGGATCATTGTGTGCGGGTCAGTGTTCAGGGATCATTGTGTGTGGGTCAGTGTTTGTGGATCATTGTGTGTGGGTCAGTATTTGTGGATCATTGTGTGTGGGTCAGTGTTTGTGGATCATTGTGTGTGGGTCAGTGTTCAGGGATCATTGTGTGTGGGTCAGTGTTCAGGGATCATTGTGTGCGGGTCAGTGTTCAGGGATCATTGTGTGTGGGCCAGTGTTCAGGGATCATTGTGTGTGGGTCAGTGTTTGTGGATCATTGTGTGTGGGTCAGTATTTGTGGATCATTGTGTGTGGGTCAGTGTTTGTGGATCATTGTGTGTGGGTCAGTGTTCAGGGATCATTGTGTGTGGGTCAGTGTTCAGGGATCATTGTGCGTGTGTCAGTGTTCAGGGATCATTGTGCGTGGGTCAGTGTTCAGGGATCATTGTGCGTGGGTCAGTGTTTTTGGATCATTGTGTGTGGGTCAGTGTTCAGGGATCATTGTGTGCGGGTGATGCGCTATCAATCACTCAAAAGACTGAGGTTAAGCGAGTAACTAACAGGCTTTTATTAACAAGAGAATGAAGGTGTGCCTCGAGTGGTCGACCAGTCCAGAATACAGAGGGACTGTGGAGCAGTCACCTTTATACCTGGACTCGTGGGAGGAGTCAGCCGAGGCATGTACAGACATGTACACAGTGGAATACAAACAGTGGTATACAAACAGTGGTTTACCACATTCACCCCTTGTTTAAAAATGAGTCCGGTGGGGTGAAGTGTATTTAAAGCTTGTGTATTGGAGTCTCTCCGGAGGTCTTGTGTGCCGCTGTGATCGACGTGGCGACGGCAGGGGTAGTGAAGCTTCCGGCGTCGAGTCCCGCGTAGGCTGGGGCAATGGTGTGTAGTCCTCGTGGGTGACGAGCGGGTCGCGGGGCCCAGGCGTGCCGTCTGCTGGGGTTGGATATTGGATCGTGGGGGGGGTTGGTAGTGGGTTACTGGGGCCCCCGAGGGTGCGAGGTCTCGTATGGAGACTGTGTCCTCCCGCCCGTCCGGGTACGCAATGTAAGCGTACTGGGGGTTGGCGTGGAGGAGGTCGACCCTCTCGACCAGGGGGTCCATTTTATGGGTCCTCACGTGTCTTCTCAGTAGGACCGGCCCTGGGGACGTCAGCCATGGCGGTAGCGATGTCCCCGATGTGGACTTCCTTGGGAAGACAAACATTTTCTCATGAGGGGTGGCGTTAGTGGCGGTGCAGAGCAGTGACCGGATAGAGTGGAGCGCATCAGGGAGCACATCCTGCCAGCGGGAGGTCGGAAGGCCCCTAGACTTTAAGGCTAGCAGGGCGGCCTTCCAAACTGTCGCATTCTCTCTTTCCACCTGTCCGTTCCCCCGGGGGTTGTAACTGGTGGTCCTGCTTGTGGCAATACCCCTAGCGAGCAGGTACTGGCGGAGTTCGTCGCTCATAAACGATGAGCCCCGGTCGCTATGGATATAGCTGGGGAAGCCGAACGGGGTGAAGAGGTCGTTCAGACATTTAATGACCGTGGCACTGGTCATGTCCGGGCAGGGGATGGCAAACGGGAAACGGGAGTACTCATCAATAATGTTGAGGAAGTACACATTACGGTCGGAGGAGGGGAGAGGGCCTTTAAAATCAATGCTCAGGCGCTCGAAGGGGCGAGTGGCTTTTATCAGGTGAGCCCTGTCTGGTCTATAAAAGTGCGGTTTGCACTCAGCGCAGACTTGGTAGTTCCTGGTCATGGTCCTGACCTCCTCAATGGAGTAAGGCAGGTTGCGGGCCTTGATGAAGTGCAAGAACCTGGTGACCCCCGGGTGGCAGAGGTCATTGTGGAGGGCCCGCAGCCTATCGATCTGCGCGCTGGCGCAGGTGCCACGCGATAGAGCATCCGGGGGTTCATTGAGCTTCCCGGGCCGGTACAAGATCTCGTAATTGTAGGTGGAAAGTTCGATTCTCCACCTCAAGATCTTGTCGTTTTTGATTTTGCCCCTCTGCTTGTTGTTAAACATAAAAGCAACTGAACGCTGGTCAGTGAGCAGGGTAAATCGTTTTCCGGCCAGGTAGTGCCTCCAATGACGCACAGCCTCCACAATAGCCTGGGCCTCCTTCTCAACAGCGGAGTGTCTGGTCTCCGGGCCCTGGAGGGTTCGTGAAAAGAAGGCCACGGGTCTCCCCGCCTGATTAAGGGTAGCGGCCAGGGCAAAGTCGGACGCATCGCTTTCCACCTGGAAGGGGATGGATTCGTCCACTGCGTGCATGGTGGCTTTGGCAATCTCTTCCTTGATACGGTGGAAGGCTAAGCGGGCCTCTGCCGTCAAGGGAAAAGAGGTGGACTTGATCAGCGGACGGGCCTTGTCCGCATAGTAGGGGACCCACTGGGCGTAATAGGAGAAAAACCCTAGGCACCTCTTCAGGGCCTTGAGGCAGTGGGGCAGTCGGAGTTCCATAAGGGGATGCATCCGGTCGGGGTCGGGACCGATGACTCCGTGTTCCACAACACAGCCAAGGATGGCGAGGCGGGTTGTGCGGAATATGCACTTCTCCTTGTTATAAGTCAGGTTCAGGAGTTGGGCGGTGCAGAGGAATTTTTTGAGGTTTGCGTCATGGTCCTGCAAGTCATGGCCGCAGATGGTCACATGGTCCAGATATGGGAAAGTGGCCTGCAACGCATTTTGATCGACCATCCGGTCCATCTCCCTTTGGAAGACGGAGACCCCGTTGGTGACGCCAAAGGGAACCCTAAGGAAGTGGTAGAGGCGGCCGTTTGCCTCAAGGGCAGTATACTGGCGGTCCTCAGGGCGGATAGGGAGCTGGTGGTACGCTGATTTCAGGTCAATGGTCGAGAAGACGCGGTACTGCGCGATCTGGTTGACCATATCAGCTATGCGGGGGAGTGGGTAAGCGTCCAGCAGGGTGTAGCGATTTATAGTCTGGCTGTAGTCGATGACCAGGCGCTGCTTCTCGCCGGTCTTAACGACCACAACCTGGGCTCGCCAGGGGCTGGTGCTGCCCTCAATAATCCCCTCCTTCAGGAGCCGCTCCACTTCAGTTTTAATGAAAACCCTGTCCCCGGTACTGTATTGCCTGCTCTTTGTGGCGATGGGCTTACAGTCGGGGGTGAGGTTAGCAAACAGTGGGGGGGGGGTGACTCTGAGTGTGGAGAGGTTGCACCTGGTGCGCGGCGGGCAATTTGGAAGCTGCTGGCTGCGGACTGTGAGTGGGGGGAGGGGTCCACCGTACGCCATCGTAACACTTTTAAGGTGGCACTGAAAATCTAACCCCAGTAGAACGGCAGCGCAGAGGTGGGGCAGGACCAGAAGTTTAAAATTATCGTACACAGTCCCGTCTACTAAGAGTGTCACCACGCAGTAGCCACCAATGTCCGCCGACTGGGACTCGGAGACCATAGAAATCCGCTGGTGCGCAGGCAGGACTGGGAGAGAGCAACGCCGCACCGTATCGGGGTGGATGAAGCTCTCCGTGCTCCCAGAGTCAAAAAGGCAGGTTGTTTCGTGACCATTTACCTTAATGTCCATTGTGGACCGGGCCAGTTGGTGTGGTCTCGCTTGGTCCAGCATAACGGAGGCCAGCGTAGGGGTCGGTGTGTCGCTGCGGGTATCAGATGAGGCGGTGTTGGGGGCCTGCTGCGTCCCGGCTGGTGTCCAAGATGGCGGCGTCCATGATCCCCATGTGGCTGGAGGCATCCAAAATGGCTGCTATTCCGGTGGTTCGCACATGGCTGGGGAGGCCCAAGATGGCGGCCCGCACAGCCCACACGCGGCGCTGCTGGGGTTCGGGGTGGCTTTGGCCCTGCAGACGCTGGTGTAGTGTCCCTTCTTCCCGCAGCCCGAGCAGATCGCATTTTTCGCCGGGCAGCGCGCTCTGGGGTGTTTGGCCTGGCCACAGAAGTAGCATTTCTGGCCTTGGGACACTGCTGCGGTAGTTGGGCCATTGCTGGGATGTGGCTGGGGTGGCACGGCGCTATGAGACGGTCCTACCGTGTCCCAGGCTGTCGTTCCCCGCGGCGTCCACGGTGCAGAGGAGTAGGCATCCATGCCCCGGTAGGCTGCGTCCAATGATAGTGCGAGTTCAGAGGCCTTGTTGAGGTCGAGGTCACTCTGCTCCAACAGTCGCTGTCGGGTGTAATTGGACCTGTGGCCCGCCACAAAAGCGTCCCGGATAAGTTCCTCTGTGTACACGGTGGCCTTTACATCCTTACAACCACAGGCCCGGCCAAGCACAGACAGTGCCTGAAGGTATTCCTCGGTCGATTCCCCAGGTTGTTGTTTACGACTCCCCAGGAGGTGCCTGGCATACACCTCATTCACTGGGCGCGTGTACTGGTCCTTGAGGAGCTTGAGAGCAGCCGTGTACGAGGTCGCGTCCTGGATGACCGAGTACGCTCGGTGGTTCACTTTGGAGATCAGGACATCCAGTTTGTCCTCATCCGATTTGACCGTTGCAGCGGAGGCGATCAGAAATGTTTCAAAGCACTTAAGCCAGTGAGCAAACTTGGTGGATGTGTCCGCCTCCCGATGGTCTAAGTCTAGGCAAGCTGGTGTGAGGATCTTCTCCATTATAAAAAATCTTGTTAATAAAATTGATGCGCTATCAATCACTCAAAAGACTGAGGGTAAGCGAGTAACTAACAGACTTTTATTAACAAGAGAATGAAGGTGTGCCTCGAGTGGTCGACCAGTCCAGAATACAGAGGGACTGTGGAGCAGTCACCTTTATACCTGGACTCGTGGGATGAGTCAGCCGAGGCATGAACAGACATGTACACAGTGGAATACAAACAGTGGTTTACCACAGTGGGTCAGTGTTTGTGGATCTTTGTGTGTGGGTCAGTGTTTGTGGATCATTGTGTGTGGGTCAGTGTTCAGGGATCATTGTTTGTGGGTCAGTGTTTGTGGATCATTGTGTGTGGGTCAGTGTTCAGGGATCATTGTTTGTGGGCCAGTGTTTGTGGATCAGTGCTGTGGAACATTGTTTGTGCATCAGTGTTTGTGGATCATTGTGTTTAGGTCAGTGTTCAGGGATCATTGTGTGTGAGTCAGTGTTTTTGGATCATTGTGTGTGGGTCAGTGTTTGTGGATCATTGTGTGTGGGTCAGTGTTTTTGGATCATTGTGTGTGAGTCAGTGTTTGTGGATCGTTGTGTGTGGGTCAGTGTTCAGGGATCACTGTGTGTGGGTCAGTGTTTGTGGATCATTGTGCGTGTGTCAGTGTTCAGGGATCATTGTGCGTGGGTCGGTGTTCAGGGATCATTGTGCGTGGGTCAGTGTTCAGGGATCATTGTGTGTGGGTCAGTGTTTGTGGATCATTGTGTGTGGGTCAGTGTTCAGGGATCATTGTGCGTGGGTCAGTGTTTGTGGATCATTGTGTGTGGGTCAGTGTTCAGGGATCATTGTGTGTGGGTCAGTGTTTGTGGATCATTGTGTGTGGATCAGTGTTTATGAATCATTGTGTGTGGGTCAGTGTTTGTGGATCATTGTGTGTGGATCAGTGTTTATGAATCATTGTGTGTGGGTCAGTGTTTGTGCATCATTGTTTGTGGGTCAGTGTTCAGGGATCAATGTGTGTGGGTCAGTGTTTTTGGATCATTGTGTGTGGGTCAGTGTTTGTGGATCATTGTGTGTGGGTCAGTGTTTTTGGATCATTGTGTGTGAGTCAGTGTTTTTGGATCATTGTGTGTGGGTCAGTGTTCAGGGATCATTGTGCATGGGTCAGTGTTCAGGGATCATTGTGCGTGGGTCAGTATTCAGGGATCATTGTGTGTGGGTCAGTGTTTGTGGATCATTGTGTGTGGGTCAGTGTTCAGGGATCATTGTGTGTGGGTCAGTGTTTGTGGATCATTGTGTGTGGGTCAGTGTTCAGGGATCATTGTGTGTGGGTCAGTGTTTGTGGATCATTGTGTGTGGATCAGTGTTTATGAATCATTGTGTGTGGGTCAGTGTTTGTGGATCATTGTGTGTGGATCAGAGTTTATGAATCACTGTGTGTGGGTCAGTGTTTGTGCATCATTGTTTGTGGGTCAGTGTTCAGGGATCAATGTGTGTGGGTCAGTGTTTGTGGATCTTTATGTGTGGGTCAGTGTTTGTGCATCATTGTTTGTGGGTCAGTGTTCGTGGATCATTGTGTGTGGGTCAGTGTTCAGGGATCATTGTGTGTGGGTCAGTGTTTGTGGATCATTGTGTGTGGGTCAGTGTTCAGGGATCATTGTGTGTGGGTCAGTGTTTGTGGATCATTGTGTGTGGGTCAGTATTCAGGGATCATTGTGTGCGGGTCAGTGTTTGTGGATCATTGTGTGTGGGTCAGTGTTCAGGGATTATTGTGTGTGGGTCAGTGTTTGTGGATCATTGTGTGTGGGTCAGTGTTTGTGGGTCATTGTGCGTGGGTCAGTGTTCAGGGATAATTGTGCGTGGGTCAGTGATCATTGTGTGTGGGGCAGTGTTCATGGATTATTGTTTGTGGGCCAGTTTTCAGGGATCATTGTATGTGGGTCATTGTTTGCGGATCATTGTGTGTGGGTCTGTGTTAAGCGATCTTTGTTTGTGGGTCAGTGTTCAGTGATCATTGTGTGTGGGTCAGTGTTCAGGGATCATTGTGTGTGGGTCATTGTTTGTGGATCATAGTGTGTGGGTCAGTGTTCAGGGATCATTGTGTGTGAGTCAGTGTTTTTGGATCATTGTGTGTGGGTCAGTGTTTGTGGATCATTGTGTGTGGGTCAGTGTTTTTGGATCATTGTGTGTGAGTCAGTGTTTTTGGATCATTGTGTGTGGGTCAGTGTTTTTGGATCATTGTGTGTGGGTCAGTGTTCAGGGATCATTGTGTGTGGGTCAGTCTTTGTGGATCTTTGTGTGTGAGTCAGTGTTTTTGGATCATTGTGTGTGGGTCAGTGTTCAGGGATCATTGTGTGTGGGTCAGTGTTTGTGGATCTTTGTGTGTGGGTCAGTGTTTGTGGATCATTGTGTGTGGGTCAGTGTTCAGGGATCATTGTTTGTGGGTCAGTGTTTGTGGATCATTGTATGCGGGTCAGTGTTCAGGGATCATTGTGTGTGCGTCTGTGTTCAGGGATCATTGTTTGTGGGTCAGTGTTTGTGGATCATTGTTTGTGGGTCAGTGTTTGTGGATCATTGTGTGTAGGTCAACGTTTGTGGATCAAGGGGGGTGGAGTTGCATCAGTTCCATGGATGTTGAGGCACAATCAACACGCCAGCAGACGGCAAGAGACTCATACATAGGATTGCTATCTCTTTCCCTGCATCATTCCCTCCTCAGGACGACAGTCTCACATTTGTATGGACAATGATGGTAACTCCCAGCATTATAACTATCAGACCAACAGTTTTACTAGAGGGCGCTCACTGACACTCCGAGTCTTCGGATAGCTTAAAAGAAGACACTCAAAAATCCCACAGCCAGGCGGTATGTGAAGAGAAAAAAAGGAAAGAAAAAAGAAGAACCAACCAGAGAAACAGAATATGAGCAAAAGGGAGGGAAAATGCATTAATGCCACTAAGCCATCCCCTGTCATCCAAGTGGCAGACCTAGCTCCCCACTTTTAAACAGTTTCAGAGTCAGGTTAGTGTTCAGGGATCATTGTGTAGGGGTTATTATTCTCCTGGCAGAAAGTAAGCCTGGAACAATTTTTCAAATACACCAGGGCAACAGGACTAGAGAGCATTGAGTTAGGCTGTTAATGACAAATTTAAGCCAAATATCAGGAGGTATTTCTTTAACAGAGGGAGATCAACAAGTGGAGCAGGTTCACAGGAAGGATAGGTGAGGCCAGGACACTGGGCTTCTTTAAGAAACAGTCAGATGCTGTAATTAGTATTCTGATTAAATGGTATGAAAGACCTTCTTCATCTAAAGCTCGCTCATGGTGTAAAGTGTATATAGTGTGACAGGAACATGATCTCATTTGATATATAGTAAAGAGTACTCTGATATCTTTAGTTACATAGTACACCCATCAAAGCATCCCCAAAATTTGCATTATTTGATTATCCCAGAGACTGATCCTTGTCCTTTTCATGTAGCACTGACTCCTGATCCAGCCCCTTTCTAACAGCTCTTTCTAATTTCAGGGTCCGCTGGATTTTCATTGAATTTGTTGCTTGGGGTGAATGATTCATGGGAATCTAAATTGCTGCTTCAAGGTAATTTGATCCCGTGTGATTGCAGTTCTGGCTCGCCTTATCTTTCCTTGCTGCTGATCTTCCTGCCACGCAGTGGCCAAGTAGCACCTATCATAAACGCTCATACAATCCAGATGATTGCATTTTACAGGGCACTAATACCACTAATGCCCTCTGCTATCCTGCTGTTTTGCAGGAGATCTAGCCTTGTGACTTCTGAAGGAGCTCAAATTATCAGTCAGGTCTGTGACTGGCAAGATGAGCAGTTGTGAGAACAATACATGGACAAACAGATGGGATGGAGACACAGAGAAAAGCATTTCCCTCTGTGTCTGGAAATTTCCCAAACTCCTCACTTAAAGTACAACATTCCTGGAGAAGCATGAGATTCTGTTGCCAAGCAGGACCTGCTGAACAATGGCAATGTTAAGCCTTTCAAAACTGTATGATTGGCAAGGTTAATCAGCAGATTCACAGAACATCACAACAAAAACATGAATTTTAAAAAAATCTGTACAAATGTAAAAAGCCATACTGCCTGATTAGTAAGTATATTGCGTGGTGTGTTATTGAGTCATGCAGGCCCTTTATTACAAATTCAGGTGTGCCACAGATACCTTTGCATTTTGTGCAGATGTTCATGGTATGAGTTGCAAGCAGCAGTCACATCACAGTGGATTATTTGTGCAGCATCTTATAAAAATGGAGGGTTCTTTAACACAGTTACCTTCATGGCCATCTGTGAAGCACCAGACAGATTTGCTGAACATTCTGAAAACCCCTTTAGCAGAGATTAAGTAAGGGGCATGTATGGAGCCTTGTAATGCAAGGCTAAGGGAAACAAAATGCGACAGCCCACATGAATATCCATGGGTTCTCAAATACAATAATTTACTACCATAGTTGGGGTGAACCTGATTTCATAATGAGTGACAAAACCAATCTTACAACTGCTGAGGATACCCACTGAGGATCACTGTTGAAGATACCCACTGAGACTACCCATTGAGGATCACTGTTGAAGATACCCACTGAGGCTACCCATTGAGGATCACTGTTGAAGATACCCACTGAGATTACCCATTGAGGATCACTGTTGAAAATACCCACTGAGGATCACTGTTGAAGATACCCAGAGGCTACCCATTGAGGATCACTGTTGAAGATACCCACTGAGGATCACTGTTGAAGATACCCACTGAGGCTACCCATTGAGGATCACTGTTGAAGATACCCACTGAGGCTACCCATTGAGGATCACTGTTGAAAATACCCACTGAGACTACCCATTGAGGATCACTGTTGAAAATACCCACTGAGGATCACTGTTGAAGATACCCACTGAGGCTACCCATTGAGGATCACTGTTGAAAATACCCACTGAGGATCACTGTTGAAAATACCCACTGAGACTACCCATTGAGGATCACTGTTGAAAATACCCACTGAGGATCACTGTTGAAGATACCCACTGAGGCTACCCATTGAGGATCACTGTTGAAGATACCCACTGAGGCTCACTGTTGAAGATACCCACTGAGGCTACCCATTGAGGATCACTGTTGAAGATACCCATTGAGGATCACTGTTGAAGATACCCACTGAGGCTACCAGCTGTGGATACCCGCTAGGCTGGTATACATATACCCTTTGCATGCCAAGCCATTATTTTTTTCTGTTTTCTCTTCTCCATTTCCACAGAGATTCGTAGGTTGTCTTGTTCTGATGTTTCAAGATTAATTGTTGCCTCTAATTAAGGTGGGAGGGGAACATGCTGCATTACTGAGCACTTTTTTTCTTTTCCAAGCTGGTACCACACAGCAGGTAGCAGGAACCTAACCAGTGAGTTGAATCAGTTGGTTTTTTTTGAGAAATGACATGCTTCATCATGATGCATGAATTGCGCTGTCAGTCTGGTACTAAGACTATCATTGTCACCACATATTCCAAGCAGATTTAACATAGTGCTAATATATTGGCCCAGAAATTTGGGTCTCCACAGGTGAGTACACACGGGGTACTCACCCGTAAGCCCAATGGAAGTGCCGCTTTCCTGCATGCGTGGGAAACCGGCACTTCCGTTCCCCTGAAAGAAGGGGTTCAGAGGTCGAATGCATGCACAGGAGAGGCTGCGCGTGCGCATCGAACTTACGTTATTTTTGCAGGTTTTCCTGGGAGGGTAAGTCTCCAGAAGTTAGACATGTAAAAAGCAGTCGCAAGGCCTGCTTTTTACAAGGTAAGTGGTGAATTAATTAAAATTAAAACATTTTTTCCACAGGTTTATTATTTTTAAATACTTTAAAGAAAGGTAAGTTTATTTTTAGCCCCGTTAGAAAATAAAATTATTATGGCTTACCCCTTATCCTTAGACTATGACCCCTGGTTCTTGACTCCCCGGCCATCAGAAACATCCTTCCTGCATCTAGTCTGTCCAGGCCTGACAGAATTTTATAGGTTTCGATGAGATCCCCTCTCAATCTTCTAAACTCCAGTGAGTATAAGCCCAATCGACACAATCTCTCCTCATATGTCATTCCTGCCATCCCAGGTATCAGCCTGGTGAATCTTCGCTGCACTCCTTCCATGGCAAGAACGTCCTTCCTCAGGTAAGGCGACCAAAACTGCATGCAGTACTCAAGGTGTGGTCTCACCAAGGCCCTGTACAACTGCAGCAAGACATCCTTGTTCTTGTACTCGAACCCTCTTGCTACGAAGGCCAACATACCATTTGCCTTCTTAACCGCCTGCTGCACCTGCATGCTTACCTTCAGCGACTGGTGTACAAGAACACCCAGGTCTCTTTGCACTTCCCCTTCTCCCAATCTATTACCATTCAAATAATAATCTGCCTTCCTGTTTTTGCCACCAAAGTGGATAACCTCACATTTATCCACATTATAGTGCATTTGGCATGTTTCTGCCCAATCACCCAACCTGTCCAAATCATGCTGGAGTTTCACGACATCCTCCTCACAGCATACCCTCCCACCCAGCTTTGTGTCGTCTGCAAATTTGGAGATATTACATCCAATTCCCTCGTCCAGATCATTAATATATATTGTGAACAGCTGGGGTCCTAGG
This sequence comes from Somniosus microcephalus, assembly GCF_052327205.1. Classification (NCBI taxonomy): domain Eukaryota; kingdom Metazoa; phylum Chordata; class Chondrichthyes; order Squaliformes; family Somniosidae; genus Somniosus; species Somniosus microcephalus. The sequence goes on from NC_141008.1 coordinate 34,345,672, forward strand.
ACCGATCCTTGCGGTACCCCACTAGTCACTGCCTGCCAGTCGGAAAACGACCCGTTTATTCCAACTCTTTGCTTTCTGTCCGCCAACCAGTTCTCTATCCAAGTCAATACCTTGCCCCCAATCCCATGTGCCTGAATTTTGCACGCTAATCTCTTATGCGGGACCTTATCGAAAGCCTTCTGAAAGTCCAAATACACCACATCCACTGGTTCTCCCTTATCTATTTTACCAGTTACATCCTCAAACCTATTCACCTCAACCACTCCCTGTGATAGCGAGTTCCACATTCTCCCCACTCTCTGGGTAAAGAAGTTTCTTCTGAATTCATTATTTGATTTCTTGGTGACTACCTTATATTGATGGCCTCTAGTTTTGCACTTCCCCACAAGTGGAAACATTCTCTGTGTGTCTACTCTGTCAAAACCTTTCATAATTTTAAAGACCTCTATTAGGGCACTACTCAGCCTTCTCCTTTCAAGAAAAAAAGAGATCCAACATGTTCAATCTTTCCTGATACGTATAACCTTGCAGTTCTGGCATCATCCTTGTAAATCTTTTTTGCACCTTCTCCAGTGCCTCTATATCCTTTTTATAATATGGTGACCAGAATTGTACACATTACTCCAAGTGTGACCTAACCAAGGTTCGATGCATGTTTAGCATAACTTCCCTACCTTTCAATTCTATCCCTCTATAAATAAACCCTAGTGCTTGGCTTTTTTTAAGGTCTTGCATTGCTACATTTAGTGATTTGTGTAATTATACTCCCAGATCACTTTGCTCCTCTAACCCATTTAGATTCTTATTTTCCAAGTAATATGTGACCTCCTTACCATAATTTCTCACCAAAATGTAATACTTCACTCTTATGAGTGTTGAAATTCATTTGCCCATTATATGCTAATTCTGCAAGTTTATGTTTGTCTTCTTGTAATTTTGCAGTCCTCCTCAGTGCTGACCATTCCCCCAATTTGGTGTCTTCCACAAATTTGGAAATTTTGATTTCGATTCCAAAGTCTAAACTTTGTCTCCTCTCCTGAAGCTGCTGATTCTTCTGGGTCGTGTTTCACGGCCACTGGCTCCCTATAGCATCTTACCCAAGTAGTCAATCTTCATGTGTGAGCCTAGACAGTGAGTGCCAGCGGGCTATTCAACAGTGGCAGCCATCACAGCCAAGCCCTTTATCTACATACAAGGACTTTTCGGCAGGGGATCACTGGTTAGAAATCAGAATTGGGAGCCCAGGCAAATTTTCCCACTCCCTCCCTGAAATCAAGCATCCCAAATAGCAGAATTTGTTACCTGTTTGATTCTTTGTCCTTTCATTTGTTTGAGCACTCCAGTTAATCTATTGCTACATTCCTTCACTATCTTTTTTTCACAGTTGACTTTAAGTCCATATTGGCTGCTTACCACAGCCAGTCTCTTCACTAGATGTAAACAGTCAGTGGGGAGAAGAGATACATTTTTAAATTAAGCTTTAGAATGCCAGGCACTAGCATGGTATTTAAGGGAAGGGCCTGGAGCTGCAGTAATGACAGGGTATCCTTGCTCAAGCTAGATTACTAGCCTCAGTGCCTGAACAAATAATCAGTATTGTGTAGCAGTTTTATTCTGAGATTTTTTATTAACAGGCGAATCTAAAAACAAAATTCCAGAATCATTCATGTGCATCATACAGGTTTTAAACATTGAGGGTTACATTCAGGGCCATCAGTAAAACTTTAAAAAAATCAATTTTTACATCTTGTGTGTTTTTGTCTTTAAATGTGAGTTGAGGAAAGATTTTTGGTTAAAGTTCCAAATGCTGATGGCATTGGGGGACTGAGCCCTGTGATGCAAGGAAGTGCAGTCAATTGGTAGAGGCACTCATTAACCCCCTGACCTTACAGCCAACAGAGAGAGGGGTTTTCATCCATTAGTGCGGCTGGTCCTATAGGTGAGAGGGCAGTGTGTAGCCCACCATCACGAGCAGTCGGAACAGTTGGAATTCCAATCCTGGAAAAAAGTGCTTGCTGTGATCTGATAAACACTGATAGCTTTCGTTGGATGTAACACTTTAAAGGGTGACTGAGGTAATAAAGAAGTTATAAATGTAAAATATGAGAGAAATGTTTGTCAAGGAAACCCACAACTCTCAAAATACACTGGCGGCACAAAAATTGTGTCTACAACTCTCAGAATACTCCAAACACACACAAGGTGTGATCATAACTCTCAGAATAGCCCAAACACACACAAGGTGTGATCATAACTCTCAGAATAGCCCAAACACACACAAGGTGTGATCACAACTATCAGAATACCCCAACCACACACAAGGTGTGATCATAACTCTCAGAATACCCCAAACACACACAAGGTGTGATCATAACTCTCAGAATAGCCCAAACACACACAAGGTGTGATCACAACTATCAGAATACTCCAAACACATACAAGGTGTGATCACAACTCTCAGAATACCCCAAACACACACAAGGTGTGATCACAACTCTCAGAATACCCCAACCACACACAAGGTGTGATCATAACTCTCAGAATACCCCAAACACACACAAGGTGTGATCATAACTCTCAGAATACCCCAAACACACACAAGGTGTGATCATAACTCTCAGAATACTCCAAACACACACAAGGTGTGATCATAACTCTCAGAATACTCCAAACACACACAACGTGTGATCACAACTCTCAGAATACCCCAAACACACACAAGGTGTGATCATAACTCTCAGAATACTCCAAACACACACAAGGTGTGATCATAACTCTCAGAATACCCCGAACACACACAAGGTGTGATCATAACTCTCAGAATACCCCGAACACACACAAGGTGTGATCATAACTCTCAGAATACCCCAAACACACACAAGGTGTGATCATAACTCTCAGAATACTCCAAACACACACAAGGCGTGATCATAACTCTCAGAATACTCCAAACACACACAAGGTGTGATCATAACTCTCAGAATATTCCAAACACACACAAGGTGTGATCACAACTCTCAGAATAGCCCAAACACACACAAGGTGTGATCACAACTATCAGAATACTCCAAACACACACAAGGTGTGACCATAACTCTCAGAATATCCCAAACACACACAAGGTGTGATCACAACTCTCAGAATACTCCAAACACACACAAGGTGTGATCATAACTCTCAGAATACTCCAAACACACACAAGGTGTGATTATAACTCTCAGAATACCCCAAACAGACACAAGGTGTGATCATAACTCTCAGAATACTCCAAACACACACAAGGTGTGATCATAACTCTCAGAATACTCCAAACACACACAACGTGTGATCACAACTCTCAGAATACCCCAAACACACACAAGGTGTGATCATAACTCTCAGAATACTCCAAACACACACAAGGTGTGATCATAACTCTCAGAATACCCCGAACACACACAAGGTGTGATCATAACTCTCAGAATACCCCGAACACACACAAGGTGTGATCATAACTCTCAGAATACCCCAAACACACACAAGGTGTGATCACAACTCTCAGAATACCCCAAACACACACAAGGTGTGATCATAAGTCTCAGAATACCCCAAGCACACACAAGGTGTGATCACAACTATCAGAATACCCCAAACACACACAAGGTGTGATTATAACTCTCAGAATACCCCAAACACACACAAGGTGTGAACATAACTCTCAGAATACTCCAAACACACACAAGGTGTGATCACAACTCTCAGAATACCCCAAACACACACAAGGTGTGATCATAACTCTCAGAATACTCCAAACACAGACAAGGTGATGTGCCTCAATAATTCCGAGACTCGATGTTAGCGAAACAAAACAAGGCTTTTATTAACTTAGAAGGTAACACGCAGTGGAGAGAGGTATCTTCCATCTGGAGGTCTGCAGTACTGGATATGAGGCCAGACTGAGCTTGCTTACATAGGGGCCAGGTATGGGCGGAGCCCTACACACAATACATTACAATATACAATACAATGGTGAGGAGACGGAACTGAGGTAAGGGAACTGAAACCTGAAACCAACCACAGTCACAGGCAGTGATGAATGGAATATTTCATCACATTCACCCCTTCTATAGATTTAGTCTGCTCGGGGGTTTGATAGTCCTCTGCAACCGACGTGGCTGTTGTGGTGTCGCGGGTGTCGGCTGGGTGTCCCCGGTGGCCTCCTGGGTCTCTGCCGGGGGTGCCGCCAGGGTTGTTGAAGGGGTAGTTGGTGGGGGTGCCGTTGGTTGATGTTCTTCCGGGGGTGATGAAAGAGTAGTGGGTGGGTAAGAGTTGCTGTGATCGTTGTTGTTGCTATTGCCGTGGTTGTTGTCGTTACCGGCTGGGGCGACGTCTTTTATGGACACGGTGTCCTCCCTTCCGTCGGCGTGCCGGACATACGCGTATTGGGGGTTGGCGTGGAGTAGGTGCACTGGCTCCACGAGAGGGTCCGTCTTGTGGCCCCTCACATGCCTTCGCACGAATACCGGACCTGGGGTGGAGAGCCATGACGGCATGGATACGCCTGAGGTGGATTTCCGGGGAAAGACAAACATTCGTTCATGAGGCGTGGCATTAGTGGCAGTACACAATAGCGACCGTATCGAATGGAGCACATCTGAGAGGACTTCCTGCCAGCGGGAGATAGGGAGGCCCTTGGTCCTTAGAGCTAGAGTGACTGCTTTCCATACTGTCCCGTTCTCTCGCTCCACTTGACTGTTACCCCGGGGGTTGTAGCTGGTGGTACGGCTCGTGGCGATCCCCCTGGACAGCATGTACTGGCGTAGCTCTTCACTCATGAAGGACGCCCCCCTATCCGTATGGATGTAGCTCGGCATACCGAACAGGCAGAACAGGCTGTTGAGGCATTTAATGACCGTGGCGCTGGTCATGTCTGGGCAGGGGAAGGCGAATGGGAAACGGGAGTATTCGTCCACAATGTTCAGGAAGTAAACATTGCGGTCGACTGACGGGAGGGGGCCCTTGAAATCTAAGCTGAGCCGCTCAAAGGGCCGTGTAGCTTTGATTAAGTGGGCTCTATCTGGGCGGTAGAACCGAGGCTTGCACTCAGCGCAAGTGCGGCAGTTCCTGGTCAGAGACCGAACTTCCTCAATCGAGTAGGGTAAGTTACGGGACTTTATGAAGTGGAACAGCCGCGTGACCCCTGGGTGGCAGAGGTCGTTGTGGAGGGTCTGTAGCCGATCCCCGGTGGCGTTGGCACACATCCCTCGTGAGAGGGCGTCAGGGGATTCGTTAAGGGCCCCTGGCCGGTAAATGATGTCATACTCGAAGGTGGAGAGCTCGATCCGCCACCTAAGAATCTTATCATTTTTAATCTTCCCCCTCTGTTTATTATTGAACATAAACGCTACCGACCGCTGGTCGGTAAGTAGGGTGAAGCGTTTGCCGGCTAGGTAGTGGCGCCAGTGGCGCACTGCCTCCACGATGGCTTGGGCCTCCTTTTCTACGGAGGAGTGTCTGATCTCGGGCCCTTGGAGGGTCCTCGAGAAGAAAGCTACGGGCCGCCCCGCCTGGTTGAGGGTGGCCGCCAAGGCAAAGTCAGACGCATCACTTTCCACTTGAAAGGGAGTGTTCTCGTCCACTGCCTGTAGCGTGGCCCGCTCAATATCCTGCTTAATGCTTTTGAAGGCGGCGTGGGCCTCAGCAGAGAGCGGAAAAGAGGATGCTTTCAAGAGGGGGCGGGCTTTGTCGGAGTAGTTGGTGACCCATTGGGAATAATAAGAAAATAACCCCAGGCACCTTTTCAGGGCTTTGGGAGTGTTGGGCAGGGGCTGCTCCCGAAGGGGGCGCAATCGGTCGGGGTCTGGTCCGATTTCCCCATTCTCCACCACGCTGCCTAGTATGCAGAGACGCGTGGTGTTGAAAACGCACTTGTCCTCGTTGTAGGTGAGGTTGAGTTTTTGTGCGGTTTTCAGGAACCTCTCGAGGTTCGAGTCGTGATCCTGCTGGTTGTGACCGCAGATGGTGACGTTGTCGAGGTAGGGGAAGGTTGCCTGCAAGTGGTGGTCATCGACCATGCGGTCCATCTCCCTCTGGAAGACCGAGACCCCATTCGTCACCCCAAAGGGGACTCTGAGGAATTGGTAGAGGCGTCCGTTCGCCTCGAAGGCGGTGTACGGGCGGTCCTCTGGTCTGATAGGGAGCTGGTGGTACGCTGACTTGAGGTCGATGGTGGAGAACACCCGGTATTGGGCGATTTGGTTCACCATTTCTGATATGCGGGGTAGCGGGTAGGTGTCTAGTTGGGTGTACCTGTTGATCGTTTGGCTATAGTCGATCACCATCCGTTTCTTCTCGCTACCCCTTACCACTACCACTTGGGCACGCCACGGGCTGTTGCTGCGTTCAATAATGCGCTCTTTCAGGAGCCTGTCTACCTCGGTCGCGATAAACCGCCTGTCCTCCCAGCTGTACCTCCTGCTTTTGGTCGCTATTGGCCGGCAGTTAGGGGTAAGGTTCGCGAATAGCGAAGGCGGCTTTACCTTCAGGGTAGCCAGACCGCACACTGTGAGGGGCGGCTGGGACCCACCGTACTTGAGCGTGATGCTTTGGTGGTTGCACTGGAAATCCAGGCCCAAGATCACGCTCGCACATAGATTCTTCATGATTAATACTTTAAAATTATCGTATACAGTTCCGTTAACGGACAATTGTACCGTGCAGTAACCCAGAATGGTCGATGTCTGGGTTTTATCAGCCATAGAGATGGTACCCTGAGTAGGGACCACCTTTAGGGAGAGTTGTTGTGCCAGTTCAGGGTGGATAAAACTCTCCGTGCTTCCACTGTCAATTAAACATTTCACCCAGCACCCGTTTACCTCGATGTCCACCATTGATTTGGATAGCGGGTGCGGCCTGGTCTGGTCCACTGTGACCGATGCCACTGTAGGGCCCTGATCGAGACAAGATGGCGTCCGCGCTGTCTGCTCATGAGATGGCGGACCCCACGAGGTCGGGCAAGATGGCGTCCAAGATGGCCGCTCCCACGGCGCACACGCGGTGGTGGCGGGTTTTCCGGCGGGGTTCCCTCTGCACACCTTCCCGAAGTGCCCCTTCTTACCGCACTTAAAGCAGGTGGTGCCTTTCGCCGGGCACAGGTTTCTGGTGTGCTTTGGCTGCCCGCAGAAGTAGCAGTTGGGTCCCCGACGCGTCGCGGCTGTCGTAGGGCTTCTGGGGGGAGAGCGGGGCCCCGACGGTGTCGGGCTGCCGGGCGGGGAAGATGCCTTCCAAGATGGCGGCGCCCTTGGTGCACACGTGGCGGCGTGGACGGCGCGGGCTGAAGAGTAGGCGTCCGAGTTTCTCTGGGCCACATCCAGGTATCGCGCGGTGTCCGCAGCCTGTTTCAGGTCCAATCCCGTTTTTTCCAGCAGTCTCTGCCAGATGTAAGTGGAGCTAAGGCCTGTGATAAAGGCATCGCGAACAAGCTCGTCAGTGTACACTGCAGCTTTTACATCTTGGCACTTGCAGTCTTTGCCAAGCATTTTCAGGGTGCCTAGGAACTCCTCCACCGATTCCCCAGGTCGCTGTGCGCGAGTAGCGAGCAGATGCCTAGCATACACCTCATTCGTAGGCTGCTGGTAAGGCGCCTTTAGGATGTCGCAGGCGGCCAGGTACGTGTCGGCGTCTTGGATGAGGGGGTAAACCCGGTGGCTTACCCAATTCCGCAGAATTCCGAGTTTCATACTCGCAGCGTCCGTAGCGTCTTTGACGGCTGCGGAATTGTCCAGGAAGAATTCCATACACATAAACCAGTGTCCGAAGCGTGCCGATGCATCCAAAGCATGCTGGTCCAAATCCAAACGTTCGGGTTTTAGGAGTTGATCCATTGTGTTGAAAAATAAGTTAATAAAATTGATGTGCCTCAATAATTCCGAGACTCGATGTTAGCGAAACAAAACAAGGCTTTTATTAACTTAGAAGGTAACACGCAGTGGAGAGAGGTATCTTCCATCTGGAGGTCTACAGTACTGGATATGAGGCCAGACTGAGCTTGCTTACATAGGGGCCAGGTATGGGCGGAGCCCTACACACAATACATTACAATATACAATACAATGGTGAGGAGACGGAACTGAGGTAAGGGAACTGAAACCTGAAACCAACCACAGTCACAGGCAGTGATGAATGGAATATTTCATCACACAAGGTGTGATCATAACTCTCAGAATACTCCAAACACACACAAGGTGTGATCATAACTCTCAGAATACCCCAAACACACACAAGGTGTGATCATAACTCTCAGAATACCCCAAACACACACAAGGTGTGATCACGACTCTCAGAATATTCCAAACACACAAAAGGTGTGATCATAACTCTCAGAATACCCCAAACACACACAAGGTGTGATCATAACTCTCAGAATACCCCAAACACACACAACGTGTGATCACAACTCTCAGAATACCCCAAACACACACAAGGTGTGATCACAACTCTCAGAATACTCCAAACACACACAAGGTGTGATCATAAGTCTCAGAATACCCCAAACAGACACAAGGTGTGATCACAACTCTCAGAATACTCCAAACACACACAAGGTGTGATCATAAGTCTCAGAATACCCCAAACAGACACAAGGTGTGATCACAACTCTCAGAATACCCCAAACACACACAAGGTGTGATCATAACTCTCAGAATACCCCAAACACACACAAGGTGTGATCATAACTCTCAGAATACCCCAAACACACACAAGGTGTGATCATAACTCTCAGAATACTCCAAACACACACAAGGTGTGATCACAACTCTCAGCATACTCCAAACACACACAAGGTGTGATCATAACTCTCAGAATACCCGAAACACACAGAAGGTGTGATCACAACTCTCAGAATACCCCAAACACACACAAGGCATGATCATAACTCTCAGAATATCCCAAACACACATAACCAAGAAAAAATAAATAGGAAATATGTTACAGTCCAATGGAGATAACACGTATTGAATTAAATCTTTCTTGAACTTTGATTTTGATTTATGTCAGACAGGAGGAGATTGTGTTAGCAAGACATGCAATGATGCAAAATTTATCTTGGAGATGTTCTGGTAGATTATCAGGAATGCAGATAATTGAAGTTTTTATGATACATGTACCATTGTAAAAGGTCTGGGAATCCAGATTAGAACATGGGGCAGCATGAGAAGATGGTTAAAAGACAGGACAGTGGTGCTGCATTGGGTCCCACAGGGGCAAGACTGGCAGAGGGGGTAATGCTAAGCGGGGTCCTACAGTGATCAGTGTCAGACTGGAGGGGGAGGGGTGAGGGTTGTGCAGTGTGGGGTCCCACAAGGGTCAGTGTCAGACTGGAGGGGGAGGGGTGAGGATTGTGCAGCGTGGGCTCCCACAAGGGTCAGTGTCAGACTGGAGGGGGAGGGGTGAGGGTTGTGCAGCGTGGGCTCCCACAAGGGTCAGTGCTTGCACCCTGTTGTTTCTAATCTACATGAATGACCTGGATACTGAAACCAATTGTAAACTGGTCATATTTTCAGATGACATTGAAATAGGGATAACAGCAGAAGCAGAAACACAGTTAACTATTTACAGAAGGACCAATTACGCAAACAATTGAAATTTAATGACAAATGTAATGTTACAGATTGGGTGAAAAAATGAGCAACAATTATACAATGTTTCACTGTCTAGATAATGTGATCATCTCATTTGTTGAGTCTGTATGTTCCAGTTAGGTTTAAGATCAATCACTGGACACAGACAACAAGAATAACTTTTAACAGGTCTTTACTATTCGAAGGTCAGGGCTGAACTGCCCAGCAAATCCTTGCACAACACTTATATACCGGTGTGGTCACCACCGGTATTACAGTATACAGCAGCCAAGAGAAAGTAGTACATCTCTTAAGGTAGTTCTCTTAAGGTGGAACAGGTTACATACACCACAATCCTCCCTTTTTAGCTTAACAGTTATATCCCCATTTAACATAACATAATAACATATATAAATACAACTTCATGCAAAACAGTTTAAAGATTCAGTCTCTGAGGAGGCCTCCTGATTCGAGTTGGATAACGCCTTTCAGGGGTCTCTGATTCTCGTTGCTGGGGTGACTCATCTAGTTGGTCTCTTATGGATTGGACATCATCATCAGGTACATTCACTTCTAAGGTAGATGCTTCAGGTTCACTAACTTCTTTCACGGTTGTCTCTACCGTAACCATGGGTTCGACCCTTGTTCTCGATTCTACCAGTTGGTCAGCATGACGCCGTATTACATTTTCACCAATATCTACCGTGTACATCAGGGGTCCTTGTCTTGCCCGAATTGTTCCAGATTGCCATTTCTCGTTTTTATAGTCCCAGGCTAACACTGGTTGTCCTATTTCAAAACTCCGAGTGGTCTTGTTATTTATATGCTGGAACTGTTTGTTTTCAACTTCCCTCCGCACATTTGGTTTTAACAAGTCCAACCTGGACCGCAACCTCCTGTTGTAGAACATCATGGCAGGACTTTGGTTTGTCACTGCATGAGTGGCGTTTCGATATGCCAGTCGGAATTTGTCCACCTTGTGTTGTAGTGGAATCTGATCTTCGCTCATGGCCTTTATTGCTTTTTTAAACGTTTGTACAAACCTCTCTGCCAACCCGTTTGTAGCCGGATGATATGGGGCAGAGGTATAATGTTTCACCCCATTCTTCTTCATGAATCCCTGGAATTCTTCTGACACGAACTGCGGTCCGTTGTCTGAACATATTTGTTCTGGCAATCCATTTCTCGCAAATATCGTTCTCAACACCGCGATCGTCTTTTCCGAGGTAGTGGTAGTCATCTTAATCACTTCTGGCCATTTAGAATGTGTGTCCACCGCAATTAAAAACATGGAGTCCATGAAAGGACCAGCAAAGTCAATATGTACACGTTGCCATGGGGTTGAAGGCCATTCCCATGGATGCAGCGGTGCAATCGGAGGTGCATTTTGCACTTTTTGGCACCCTGAGCAGCTTTTCGTCAGCTCCTCTATCTGTTGGTCGATACCCGGCCACCACACATAAGCCCTAGCAAGGCTTTTCATCTTGACTCCCCCCAGATGACCTTCATGCAGTTCCTTTAGAACTCTTTCCCTTAACTTAGGATGAATAATCACTCTCGTTCCATACATCAATGTTCCTTGACAGACGGACAGCTGTTCTCGTCTTGCTGAGAATGCCGGTAACAGTGGATCACCATGTGCTGGCCATCCCTTCACTGTCACTTCGTAGACCCTGGACAGTGTCGGGTCGTTCCTGGTTTCTCTTTCAATACTTGCATTGGTGACTGGTAAACATTCGATGATGGTCGAGTGAAATAACTCAACAGGGTCAACCGTCGGTGCCTCCTCCTCTGTAGGTAGTGGCAGGCGCGACAGCCCATCAGCATTACCATGCTGCTTTGTACCTTTGAATTCTATCTGATATTGATGTGCCCCTAGGAAAAGGGACCATCTCTGGAGTCTCTGTGCTGTCATCACCGAAACACCCTTCTTAGGGTTAAAAATGGATACCAACGGCTGGTGGTCTGTCAGAAGTGTAAACTTTTGGCCCTGCAGGTAATGATTAAATTTCTTTACTCCCCACACAAGGCTGAGAGCCTCCCTATCTATCTGAGCATAATTGCGCTCAGCGGAGGTCAATGATCTGGATGCGAACGCAACTGGCCTCTCCTGACCATTTGGCAACTTGTGTGAGAGTACTGCCCCAATACCATATGGAGAAGCATCACAAGCCAAACGAATAGGCAGCGTTGGGTTGAAGTGAGCCAACACTTCCTCTGAGGTGATCAATGCCTTGCTTTCGCGAAAGGCCCTCTTACAGTCCTCGCTCCACTTCCATGGTACTCCCTTCTGCAAAAGAGCGTTCAGCGGGTGCAGCACCGTGGATAAATTTGGCAGAAACTTATGGTAATAGTTAATCAACCCTAGAAACGACCTCAATTGGGATACATTATCCAGAGCGGGAGCCTTCACAACAGCTTCAATCTTGTCAGGAGACTTATGAAGCCCCTCCTGGTCAATGACATGACCACAGTACGAGATCCGCTTCTGAAAGAATTCACATTTCTGGCGATTAACTTGAAGACCATATTCTTTCAATCTGGTGAGCACCAGTTCCAAGTTTGCAAGGTGTTCCTCGTCATCATCTCCTGTAATCAGAATATCGTCCAGGTAACATTGTGTACCTGGAATTCCCTGTAATACCTGCTCCATGGCCCCCTGCCAAATTGCTGGAGCCGATGCCACTCCAAAAACCAGTCTATTATACTGGTACAAGCCTCTATGCGTGTTGATCGTGAGATAGATGTGCGGGTTAGGTTGATTGGCTATGATAAAAAAAAAAAATTGACCCTTAGTGTTAGGGGGATTAAATATGTGGGGTTACGGGGATAGGGTGGGATATGTGTTGGTGTAGGGGTTACGGGGATCGGGTGGGATATGTGTCGGTGCAGGCTCGATGGGCCGAAATGGCCTCTATCTGCACTGTGGGGTTTCTGTGATTTCTGTGATTCTGTGACTCTTCCTCAACTTCCATCTGTAAGTACGCCTGCGCCAGGTCTATCTTGGTGAAGTGTTTCCCGCCAGACAACGAAGCAAAGATATCCTCAATCCGTGGAAGCGGATACTGCACCGTGTGAAGCACCGGATTAACAGTGATCTTGAAATCACCACAGATGCAAACCTTCCCCGGTTCCCCCAGCTTGTTGCTCGATGAACGCTTCATGACTGGGACAATGGGCGTGTCCCACTCACTCCAGTCTACCTTAGACAGTACTCCTGAACGTTCTAGCCCTTCCAGCTCAGCTTCCACAGCAGGTCGTATTGCATAAGGTACCGGTCTGGCTTTGAAAAATTTCGGGTTTGCATGTTCTTCAATCTTGATGTTTGCCGTAATTCCTCTCAGTGTTCCCAGTCCTTGTTGGAACACCTCTTTAGCATCGTCCAATATTCTGGACAATCGTTTAGGTTTGACATCTTTTTACCGGAATCTACCGTTAGTGCTTTTAAGGAATGCCAGTCCATATTTATTTTCCTAATCCACTCCCGTCCCAGTAGTGGTGGACCTCCCTCAGGTAGCACATATAAGTCCATTCCTCGGCTTTCTTTGCCCTTGTGGACCACCTTTACCTCTATCTTCCCGTATCCCGTAGGGGAATATGTGGGAATAACTTTTTGTAATCTTTCTTATTCATGACCGTCAATGCCGATCCAGTGTCCAATTCTTTTCCTGCGGTGACTTTTTGTTGCTGGTCTTCTTTCCTGACCGGCATACTTTAGCTATGTGACCAAGCCTGCCACATTTTCTGCATTCCTGATTTTTGAACCAGCACTGTTTCTGATCGTGCGTTGTCTTTCCACAACGATAACATTTTACTGTACTCAAGACCATTTGATTGGTGCAGAGTTCCGGTGACCGTAGCTGCATTTCCGCAGTGCCTCTGGCTGCGGCTTCTTGCGATGCTGCAATAGTGACAGCTTTATCAAGCGTAAGATCATTCTCTTCAAGCAGTCGCTTTTGTGTTCCTTCTTTTAACAATCCACACACAAATTTATCTCTCAGCGCATCTGCTAGCCCTGTCCCAAACGGACAGTACTTCGATAGCTTACGTAGTTCAATTAAAAATTCAGCGTTGCTTTCGTCTTTCAACTGCGTTCTTCTGTAAAATTTAAATCGTTCCGCTATCATCAGCGGCGTGGGGTTTAAATGATTTTTCAGGACAGCAACAATATTCGCGAAGGTCTGATCCGCCGGTTTATTTGGTGATAGAAGATGCTTCAATAGCCCGTATGTCTTCGCCCCCATTGAGCTTAATAAGGTTAATGCTTTCTCCTCATCTGGTACCTTATTTGCTTTACAATAAACTTCCAGGCGTTCTACATACGTGGTCCAATCTTCGACATCACTATCAAAGGTATTAATGCTCCCATGTTTAGGCATCCTTGCAAGTTTTTAAAATTTTAAAGTTTTTTAAAATGGCGGCTTCCCGCGCTTGTCTTCTTCCCCGCCGACTACAATGGCGGATTCCCGCGTTTGTCTTCTTCCCCCGCTGGCTGCAATGGCGATTGCCTTGCTGCTGCCGTTCTCGCCTCCCCAGCGGTTCTCACTCCCCGACGCTGCTTTGCCTTGCAGCCCCGCTTGCAGCCCGGTCCTTTACACCGGCTGCGTTTGAATTATCCGCGGCTCTCGTGCCTTAAGCTTCTCAACTCCCGACGCTGTTTTGCCTCGCAGCCCCGCTCACAGCCCGGTCCTGTACACCGGCTGCGTTTGAGTTCTCCGCGGCTCTCTAGCCTTAAGCTGCCCCAGTCGCTGCGCCTCTCGGCCTCGATTGCAGCCCGGCCCTTTCTACCGGTCGTGGTCGAGCTCTCCGCCCTTATTCCTCCGTTTTCCCTCCCCTACTCCACAGCCAACGCGGCCGGCTTTCTGCTCGTGTCGCTGATCGGCTTACCCACCACCGTGGTAGAAGGGATGAACACTGCCTGTCGCTGATGGAGGGCTTCGTGGTCAGAATTCTTTTTCTTTTTAACCCGGGTTCTCGATGCCTCCCGTGCGATGGTGCTCAGCAGGATGATGAGGGCGGATGCCTCTTCTCGACGCCCGTTTTGAGGACGAAGCTGCCTCGGATGTAATTTTGCCGCAGGGTAAGATCGGACTCGTCGCCACTGTTGAGTCTGTATGTTCCAGTTAGGTTTAAGATCAATCACTGGACACAGACAACAAGAATAACTTTTAACAGGTCTTTACTATTCGAAGGTCAGGGCTGAACTGCCCAGCAAATCCTTGCACAACACTTATATACCGGTGTGGTCACCACCGGTATTACAGTATACAGCAGCCAAGAGAAAGTAGTACATCTCTTAAGGTTGTTCTCTTAAGGTGGAACAGGTTACATACACCACATCATTAATAAAGCTAATTGAATGCTGGGATATATAGCCACAACAGTGGAGTATAAATGTAGGGATTTTGCTGAGGCTTTACACTGCATGGGAGACCTAGAGTGCCAACCCTCCCGGATTGTCAGGGGGTCTCCTGGAATGGAAGATGAATCACCCAGGCACTGCTGCTAGCAACCTTGGAGAAAAGTAGAGGTTCACATCTGTGGTTTGAGCCTGTGAACTTTCTTCGCCTACTCGTGAGCAGCATTATGGTTCTCAGAACTTCAACATCTGCTCCCAAACCAACGACTTCCACCACCTAGAAGAACAAGGGCAGCAGGCGCATGGGAACACTATTACCTTCAAGTTTCCCTCCAAGTCACACACCATCCCAACTTGGACATGTATCACCATTCCTTCATCATCACTGGGTCAAAATCCTGGAACTCCCTACTTAACAGCATTGTGGGAGCACTTTCATCACATGGACATCAGCGGTTCAAGAAGGTGGCCTACCATGATCTCCTCAAAGGCAACTAGGGATGGGTAATAAATGATGCCTTGCTAGCGATGCCCACATCCCAAGAATAAATCTTTTAAAACTTCTCACATCACAGCTGCTAGCACAAAACCATGAGCAGAGACACTCAACTACAGGTGACCCAGTCTTTATAAGGTAAATCCAAAAAGATGCACGATCAAATCTCCAGGATTATGTTCAACAAGAGTTAACAATCCTCGTCTGACCTCACCTGGAGAACTGGGTCAAGTTTTGGTCACCACAATAAAAAAGCACAGAAATGGACTGGAGTGGGTGCAGAGAACAGAAACAAAACTGATTCCAATGTAAATGGGTTGGGCTGTGAAGGAAGATTAGAGAAGAATAGTGAGTGAGTGAGTTCAGGTACAAGTGAGATCAGTTTTGTAGACTGGATGGCCCTTTCTCATTGATTGTTTTATCTCACAATTCTGCAGCTCCAAAGTCAAAGTAAATTCTGAGGAAATCTGAGCTTTCACCCCGGGTTTACAGTCTCATGGTCTGGGACTGTGTTCTTCTTCTTCTTCTTCTTCTTTCGTATGATAGTAGCAAATCAAATGTCAATATCTAACTCAAATATCCAGGCCAAAGCTTCCGGTGTAACAGCGTGGATATCTTGTAGGCTGCCTACAAATTTCCCTGAGGGCAGTGCTCAATGATGTGCTCCAGGTTCTGATTAGGAGCTCTACAGTCACATGATGGGGATGCTTTAATCTTCCATCTATAAAGAAGGTGGCAGCGTCTACCATGACCGGTTAAGGTGGTTGATGGTTGTCCACTAATAGCGAGAAAGGTTTGCTCCTTCAGGTTGTACTGTGGGGTCCTCTATAAGGAATTCATTCCGTAGGACGCAGTTCTTCCAAGCATTTCGCCATTGGTCATCAAGGCTGAGGGGAAATCGCTGAAGGACTTCGGCGATGGTCCAAAATGGCCTTCTAGATTTGAGACGGGTTGGTGGTAGGTTGTTCAAGTCGGCCTGGATTGGCATGTCTTTGCTGGTGTAGCGGTTGTATTCTCTGGAGACTGCATATTCACGGCATAGGTGTGGTGGTGCGATGTTTGCAAGCTCGGGCAACCAAGGTGTTGGTGTCGGTAAAAGCATACCGGCGATAATTCTCATAGTAGAATTCAGCTGGACATCAATGGATTTGACATGCGGACTCGATAGCCATGCCAGAGAGCAGTACTCCGCTGTAGAGTACACTAGGGCGAGTGCTGCCGTACGGAAGGTTTGAGCGTCTGCTCCCCATGTGGATCCGGCGAGTTTCTGGATCAAGTTGACCCTACTCTTTAGTTTCTTCCCAAGGTTCTGGAGATGTTGTCTATATGACAGGGTGTGATCAAGCGTGACTCCTAAATAGTTTTTTTTGGCATGGTTTACCTCTGTATCGCAAAAGGAGACTTTCAAAGTTTGGTTTGCTTTATGGGTGCTGAGGCGGAATGTCGAGGTGATGGTCTTTTGCGGGTTTGAAAGTCGCCATTGACGAAAGTAGGCTTCCATCCTCTGTAAATCATTGGTTAGGGTCTCCTTGGTGATGGACAGATTCATGTTTTGCGTGGCCAAGGCAATGTCATCAGCGTATATGAACTTGCGGGACTTGCAAAAAAATGACATAGGACTGTGGTGAGAAAAGCTGGGCGGGGCGGGGGCGTACATCTAATGGTTGTGATGGACAGGCACTGGCACTTCATGCTGAGGCCTGTGGTCAGAACACATTTTGTCTCTTACCCCATCCAGCACCCCCCCATGTATCCAAGAAATATTTTGCATCATTTTCTTTGACTGACAAAGTTCTGTGGCAACCATTTGTTTCAAGTGTAAAAGCTTGCTGGTTTGCAAGTACTGTATTGAGTTACCAACAGGGCACGAAGCAGAAAGGGGAATCCTGGTCAGTGTAGCTCAGACCTCACCCAGCTGCCTGACATGCATGGCTGTGCTCAGTCAGGCACAGACAATAAGGGCTTTCAGGTTCCAGTTACAATTATTGTTGAACATCCTGTAATCATTGTACAAACTACCAGCCATTTCATCCAACTCAGGGCAGTCCATAATTAGGAGCACGGATAGACTGGGGAAAAAAAACATGGCCAAAATCACTGCTCTGCAGTGTAGTGTATGTACCTTTAAGAGAGAACTACTTTTACAGCTCCTGTATACTGTAGTACCGGCAGTGACCACACCTGTATATAAACCTTGAGCATGCCTCTGTACTGTTAGTCTTTAGACTACCCTCCTCCAGTAAACACCTGTTGATTGTTAATTTACAGCCTCCGTCTAGTTATTGGAAAACATCATACTTTAAGAATCACGGATTCAACATGCAGGTCTACTGCCATAGCGTTACACAACCAACCAAAATGACTAGGGTTCAATCCCGACTGTCGGAGGGTTGGCTACAATGCTTCGGTAGATGAATCAGTGCCAGGGAACAGAGCCAGCTTTCAGTACCCAAGATGCCCAAATGCTGTGGCTGCATCCCCTCATTTAATAAATGTTTCTGTCTAAAATTAGACCGATACCTCTTTACTTAGATTGTATCACTAACTGTATTGTCCATAAAACTCAGCATCTCCATGTGGTCTGCTCAGTGCTGACGTCAATAATGGTTGTAAAATATCAGCAGCCAGTGTAATGTGAGTTGACACGTCAACTAATCTTACAGGGAGCTGCAACATCCTGTGGCCAGCTCTGCAAGGGAGAGGGGTAGAGCTCAGTGACGAAGAGGCAGAGAATTGGCTGGAGCCATCCTGCAAAGCGCTGGTATCTATATATATAAATCGGTCGATCTGTCTGTCTGTCCTTCTGTCTGTCTGTCATCACGTGTGCGTCTGTCGGGCTATGCGCTCGAAAGTTACAGAGCGTACCTACGCGTGCGTTACGTCAAAAGAAAGCTTACCTTTCCAAAACGGTCTTAAGCGTATTTACGTTTCGGCTGGGCTAAAATCGCGCCCGCGGTATCTGAAAAACCTTCAACATTCCGCTCATTAGCATCTCATTATCCGCTCATTAGCGACAGAGTGACCTCGAGGTCGACCAATCGTATGCCGGGTTGCTGCCGCGTGCAGCCGGGCCCTCCTACGGTCGAGTGACGGGACGATTGACCAATCCTACGCTTTGGTCACCTGACGGTCGACCAATCGGTGCGTGTGTGGGCGGGCCTTATCGTTCTGAACCGAGGTGAGTCGCCGCCATCTTGATTCCAAACTTTTCCTTTCTTTTTCCCGCTTTCTGCGTCTTTAAAAAAAACGTTGCTTTTAAAACACATATTGTTTTTTAAAAAAAAGATTTAGAAAGTAATTAACTTATCTAATCTCATTAATTTTCCTACCTTTCCCCGTTTTTCCAGGTAGGCTGGCGGGGCTGGGCTCTCGGGAGTGCTGATCTCGGGCGGGGCTTGGAGAGCGGGAAGGGTTACCCCGGCAACCGGGCCCGCCGGCCATCTCTCAGCCGCAATCGGCGCTCTTCAAGCCAGCTCGGGAGGGCGGGGCCATGTCAGTGCGTGGGGGGGCACGGAGCTCCGTGGACACATCGCCGGTGCTGGGCTCGGGTGCTTTGTGGCCTGCGGACGAACAGCGGCTGCGGACCTCCAGCTGACCGGGGCGTTGGACTCGGCTGGGCCATGTCTTTGCCTCACGGCCAACGGCATCAGGGTGACGGCCGAGGGAACGCGTTCATCCAGGTGCCGAGGCCCGGGCCCCGGGGCGGAAAGAGGGATTGGAGTGGGGGATGAGGGCTCGGGCAGGGGAGAGGAAGGGGGTGGGGGGGGGAGGGGGTAGGGAGGTGGTGAGAGGGAGGAGAGGAGGGGAGGGGGAGAGAGAGGAGGGGAGAGAGAGGGTGGGGGAGGGGAGAGAGAGAGGGTGGGGGAGGGGAGAGAGAGAGGGTGGGGAGGGGAGAGAGGGTGGGGGAGGGGAGAGAGGGTGGGGAGGGGAGAGAGGGTGGGGGAGGGGAGAGAGAGAGGGTGGGGGAGGGGAGAGAGAGAGGGTGGGGGAGGGGAGAGGGTGGGGGAGGGGAGAGAGAGGGTGGGGGAGGGGAGCGAGAGGGTGGGTGGAGGGGAGCGAGAGAGGGTGGGGGGAGGGGAGCGAGAGAGGGCAGGGAGAGGGAGAGAGAGTAAAGCAGGGAGAGACGGGGAGGGAGAGAGGGTGAGGGAGGGAGAGCGTGAGGAGAGGGGGAGGGAGAGTAAAGCAGGGAGAGACGGGGGAGGGAGAGAGAGGGGGAGGGAGGGAAAGAGTGAAGGGGTGGGACAGGGAGGGAAAGAGGGGGTGGGAGAGCTTACCTTCTTCCTTCGCAGGGGTCCATCGGGCCACCTTCCCCCCCGTCACGCCCTCTCTCTTCCCCCCCGTCGCGCTCTCTCTCTCTTCCCCCCGTCACGCTCTCTCTCTTCCCCCCGTCGCGCTCTCTCTCTTCCCCCCCGTCGCGCTCTCTCTTCCCCCCCACTCGCTCTCTCTCTTCCCCCCCACTCGCTCTCTCTCTTCCACCCAGTCGCTCTCTCTCTTCCAACAACAACATGCCCTCGAAAAAGCCTCGGCACCGCCGGGCACTCCAGCTAGTTAACAATAACCCAGCAGCCCTGTGGGGAGGGATACAACTGTCACAGGCAGTTGCATTGAGGAATCCAACAAAAAAAATGGCAGAGCAGTACGTGAATGCTCTCTGGAAGTGTTGCTGCCGCAGTCCTTGTTGCCTTTTCCAGGTCTGAGTTTTCTGCTTTGCTTCTCCTCAACAGAAGCAAACCAGGATCACAAATTTTCCTCCAGAACAGCCACCATTTACCCAGGTCCATGGCTACCTGCGTCAATAAAACTCATTTAAATCTGTCCTAACAGACAGGTGGATCCAAGTGACAGGCAGCCTTGATGGGTGAAGTGTAGTTCTATCCATGATTGGCTCTACTGTAGCCGCTTTCCTATACCTACTGGCTCCAAACCTCCGTGGTACTAGCCCCTCTGCCACTGCACTCCGCATGGTCACATTCCCACTGTCGCTGCACTCCCCATGGTCACATTCCCTCTACCACTGCACTCCCCGTGGTCACATTCCCACTGTCGCTGCACTCCCCATGTTCTCATTCCCACTGTCGCTGCACTTCCTGTGGTCACATTCCCACTGTCACTGCACTCCCCATGGTCACATTCCCACTGTCGCTGCATTCCCCATGTTCTCATTCCCATTGTCGCTGCACTCCCCATGGTCACATTCCCACTGTCGCTGCACTCCCCGTGGTCACATTCCCAGTCGCTGCACTCCCCATGGTCACATTCCCACTGTCGCTGCACTCCCCATGTTCTCATTCCCACTGTCGCTGCACTCCCCATGTTCTCATTCCCACTGTCGCTGCACTCCCCATGTTCTCATTCCCACTGTCGCTGCACTCCCCATGTTCTCATTCCCACTGTCGCTGCACTCCCCATGTTCACATTCCCACTGTCGCTGCACTCCCAGTGGTCACACTCCCACTGTCGCTGCACTCCCCATGTTCTCATTCCCACTGTCGCTGCACTCCCCATGTTCTCATTCCCACTGTCGCTGCACTCCACATGGTCACATTCCCACTGTCGCTGCACTCCCCATGTTCTCAGTCCCACTGTCGCGCACTCCCCATGGTCACATTCCCACTGTCGCTGCACTCATGGTCACATTCCCACTGTCGCTGCACTCCCCATGGTCACATTCCCACTGTCGCTGCACTCCCCATGGTCACATTCCCACTGTCGCTGCACTCCCCATGGTCACATTCCCAATGTCGCTGCACTCCCCATGGTCACATTCCCACTGTCGCTGCACTCCCCGTGGTCACACTCCCACTGTCGCTGCACGCCCCATGTTCTCATTCCCACTGTCGCTGCACGCCCCATGTTCTCATTCCCACTATTGCTGCACGCCCCATGTTCTCATTCCCACTGTCGCTGCACTCCCCATGGTCACATTCCCACTGTCGCTGCGCTCCCCATGGTCACATTCCCACTGTCGCTGCACTCCCCATGTTCTCATTCCCACTGTCGCTGCACTCCCCATGGTCACATTCCTGCTGTCACTGTACTTTCTGCAGTCTCACCTTCCCTGTCACTGCACTCCCTGCAGATTTTCACCCAGTGCCTGCACTCCCTGCAGTCTCATCCCCGCTGTCATTGTATTTCCTGCGGCCTTGCCCACATGGTCACTGCACTCCATGTGATCTCGCCCCAGCTGTGCCTGTACTCCCCACCATCTCACTCTCCTTGTACTCCTTGCAGTCTCAACTCCACTGTCCCTGTACTCCCTGCGGCCTCACCCCACTGTCCCTATAGTTCTTGACATCTCACCCCAATTGTCTCTGTACTCCCTCCCCACGGTCTCGCCCCCACTATCCCTGTATTCCCAGCACACCAAAATCCTCAACAGTTTAAAATACTAAAGTGCACAAGCAGTTTCTGTGAAAATAGACTTTATTTCAGTAAAAACATTTCTATGTAGAAACAAAGGAAAAGCATTTGACAGTAAGGGCTCGGGCCCTGCTGGCAATTGCACTCCGTGCGCAGCACAGCCGGACTCGATCCCAATGATGCATGCATAACAAGAGTGAAAATATTTACAAATGTCATAAACTCTTCTTTACAAAATCTCTTGACTGTATATTACAAAGCGGCGTGCTAGAATTTAAACATGATGGCAATTCTTTAAGGTATGAAAATAAGTTCTGCTTTAAGTTTAAGAGCTGCTCAGGAGCTTGGAACACAGGGCATGTATGTGCACAAACTCAGGGTATCAGCTGAACACTGGCAGGGTATTGTGGCTTGGCATCTGAAAATCTGTTTTCATGTTTAGAAATCCATTAAGCTGTCTTTCTTGAATAAGGCAGAGGACAAACCTTTCCATTACCCACACGTAGCAACGTAATGGATCAGATCTCAAATACACGGACACTCTCCCCAATAGAGGATTCAGGCAGGGTTGCCACCGACCAGTTTTGCACCCGGTTGGCTAGTTTTTGAATAGGCTGTTTGGAAATTTCTAAAATGCAAACAGGACACCAGAAATCCGGTGTCTGACACAGAACATGTTTCCATTTACTTTTGTGTCTCATGGTATAGAGGCATTTCTAAACATTTTCAATACATTTTCATCAGTGGCAATGCAAACATTAGAACTGCAGCCCTGCACCTGTTCCATTTTGGACTCGCTAAATGGTGGCAACCCGAGATACAAGCTGACCATTGAATACAGGTCAACAGAACTCACCAGTGTGCAGCCCCAGAGAGACACTAATCAGCGAGACAACATCTGGTAACAGACAGGTGGTTACCAGTTAGTTCCATCGCAGTTACATTGTCACTCAGGTTCCCATTCATCACAACCGGTCAGCGGGACCCTGGCATGTCTCTGGCCACATGCAACAGACCTACTACCTGCCTGGCTCTGAAGTGTATGAAATGCAGAGACTTATACCTCTGCAAAGCTTAAACAATACTGCCACGTAGTTACTTGAAGAGAACAGCTCTCTGTGTTGTTAAGCAGTCACTGTAGCGTCAATGCATGAACATTATTAGTCGCATGTCTTGAGACAGTTATAGATGAGGTGAGCTGAAGCTAGGTATTTCCAGTAGACTACAAATTCATGGATTGTGTTTATAACAGTCTGTAGAAAGGCATTCTCTTCTGATGGTTATATACGGTTAGTGCTCAGCAAGTACTCAGTGCAGATTAGAGCTTGCTGACCAAGCTTTCTTTCAATTGTAACATTGCAAACACTGGTGACATGAGTAAAAGACCTCAAAAGGCAAAGTGATAGTAGAAGTTTCTCCAGGTTTTTGCAGCAGAAAGAATTCTGCATCTGTGGATGTGATCCCCATTTTGATGTTAACAATCCCGCTCAGTTTCTAGGTGTTTCCAAGGCACACTATCACCCCAAGTGAGAGTTACTCTCTCTCACTGGATCCTAGGTGTGATTTACTCTCTTTCACTGGATCCCAGGTGAGAGTTACCCTCTTTCACTGGATCCTAGGTGTGATTTACTCTCTCACTGGATCCCAGGTGAGAGTTACCCTCTTTCACTGGATCCTAGGTGTGATTTACTCTCTCACTGGATCCCAGGTGAGAGTTACCCTCTTTCACTGGATCCTAGGTGTGATTTACTCTCTCACTGGATCCCAGGTGAGAGTTACCCTCTTTCACTGGATCCTAGGTGTGATTTACTCTCTCACTGGATCCCAGGTGAGAGTTACCCTCTTTCACTGGATCCTAGGTGTGATTTATTCTCTCACTGGATCCCAGGTGAGAGTTACCCTCTTTCACTGGATCCTAGGTGTGATTTATTCTCTCACTGGATCCCAGGAGAGAGTTACCCTCTTTCACTGGATCCTAGGTGTGATTTACTCTCTCACTGGATCCCAGGTGAGAGTTACCCTCTTTCACTGGATCCTAGGTGTGATTTATTCTCTTTTACTGGATCCTAATCTTTTGAACAGTTTCTTTCCTTTGGAAAAAAAGCCCTTTTTCTTCTTGCTGTTGGAGACGCTCTCGCTGCAGGGATAGTCAGTCACTGGCACACCAGGGCTCGAAACCTCTGCTTCATCTGAACTCAGCTGATGGAAGAAAATCAAAACAAGTTATTGATTTAATACAGGAGTGAGCAAGAAACAAGACTCCACATTACACACTCGCTGTGACCTCAACACACGAAGAACACTTCAAACATAAGACAAACTATATTGTATGTAAACTCTTGCCAATTCTGACCTTATGCCAATAGCTAGTTACACTGCTGTTTAAATGTTCAAACCCTGCACACCTCATCACAATCACCCTCGTGTCATCCGACATCACTCTTCTAAAAGTCTCATTCTCTGTTCAAACAGTGGCAGATCTGTATTTACACAGCTACTTCTCACGCCTCTCAGAAACATATCAAAGTGCTTCACAATTAAATAGTCATTGTTCTTACGTAAGCAAACGTTGCCACCATTTTATATACACAGCAAGATCTCATGTACAGCAGTGAGATGAATGACCAGTTGATCTACCTGCAGTGATAGTGGTTGAGAGAAGCGTTGGACAGGATATCAGAAGAGTTCCCTGCTCTTCTTTGAATAGTGTTGTGGCGTCTTTAATATCTACCTGAATCATAAAGTAATTCAGCCCTGCCGGTCATCAAGATCAACTTCAGTCTTGTACAAAACTTGTATCCCGCTCCCCCCCCTCCTCTCCACCCCAGTGATCGATCGCTACGGCCCTGATTAGCAGAAAAAAGCTGAACTTTCATTCGTGGGCTCAGTCCAATGCCAAAGGGTAGAATTGGCTGGGTGCCTTCATTCTGGTCCCCAGAGCCATTTGTGCCAGCTAACTGTAACTGTGCTTCTGATGTTCATTCACATCTGCCACACATACATAATCTGCTAAAGCTTCAGTCCTCCTCTTGTTGCTCATACTACGTTTCTAGAAAATTTCATTTTTTCTTATCCTGGGACCTCAATGGATTTGCCGTTTCAGCACACAGCAAAAGCAAAGCTAATCACAGGTCGGTGTGTATCACAGGACATCACTGCAGTTAAGACACTTTTGTCTTATAAGCATTTCAGTACACATGCCTCACTGCATGGATGATTTTTAATTTATAAAATTGCCCGGGAATTGACAATTTGAGGACCTGAAAAACACTTACTGCAGATTTAGCATTGATTTTATGCTACTGCATTAAAGATTTTAATTTATGAACATTTTAATTTTAATATAAATTGATTTAATTGTAGTTAACTATTTAATGAGAAATTTTCATATTGGTGATTACAGAGTGAAAGTATGTCACCCCTCAATGGGGCACTGTCTCTCTTCCAAATCGGTCTTGTTCTCTGTCTGACTCATTCCATTGGTCACTCTTTCTGTCTCTCTGTCACTGTGCAGTGAGAACTGCTCTGCATCAATCTCATTGCAGATAATACACTGCCTTCCAGTAATTTATGCAACTGTGACACATGTATGTGAGCAAACAAAAAAGGTTTGCTATCATTAATTCATTGAGATTAAAGGGAACAGTATGTTTTAAAAGCTGCTAATACTGACACCTGGGAATCCCTGGCCCAAGACCGCACAAAGTGGAGGAGAAGCATCCGGGAAGGCGCCGAACACCTCGAGTCTCTTCGCCGGGAGCAAGCGGAAGCCAAGCGCAGGCAGCGGAAGGAGCGCACGTCAGCCCAAGCACCCCAATCACCCGCCCCTTCAACCACCGTCTGCCCCACCTGTGACAGAGACTGTAGGTCCCGCACTGGACTCATCAGTCGCCTGCGAACTCATTTTTAATGTGGAAGCAAGTCATCCTTGGTTCCGAGGGACTGCCTAAGAAGAAGGAATACTGAAGGAATGGGGACCAGGGATTGTATCGTTCCCATTAATCTGGATATAATGGATCCGCACATTTCTTACTCGTCATTCTCTTCTTTCCAACTTTTCTGCACTTCATCTTCTGTCATAGCCACTCTCTCAGAAAGGGCAAACAGTGGGGCAAACAGGAAAGGAGGCACAGAGTGTGAGATGGGGACCAGTGGATAATAGATTGTCACAATACCAGTAGCACAAGTGTTGCTCTGTGTTGAGCTGATCAGAAGTATGAGACAACAGACAACACAGAAAGTGGCCCAGTAAGCTCAGACAGACTCAGCCAATCAATTGACAGGCATAACACATCCCAGATAAGAGATTGATGGCTATGATTAGTCAACAACTCCATTACTGTTGCATCATGTGACTACCAGGATGATAGAGGTGAGCTAGATGGACCTTGGTCTTTTTGTGTCTAGCAATTCCTGCTCTACATACCAGGAGAGCAGGCAACACCACGCATTCTGTGATGATTTTGTTTTTCTGAATAGACCTGTAACATCTTGTTTGGGAAGTTAAATTCTATTTTTTCCTTGTTTTTTTTCTTCAGATAAGCAACATGCACGATCCTGAAGCATGAACACAGTGTCTTTCTCATGGACCTTGATAACTGTGAGCCAGAGTAGTCACTTATCACTGTTATTATTATCCAAAGTGGGTAGACTGAACAGTGTTAGCCAGTCGCAGCAGGATCATGCAAAGCAAGCAAGAAGCCATTGCTAGCCATGACCCGGGACAAATCAACCTCCTATTTTACCAACAGGAGTCACACAACACTGTCAGCAACTTACACTACTGAAGATACCTCTGTTGTCAGACCTTCTGTACCTCACACTCCAGTTACTGCCACAGCATAACTATCTCACCCTCAGCAGCCTACTTCCTAGTTCTCTGGGTGACTCACCAGTAGAGAGAAAAAAAATAGTAGTAAACCAGGTTTGAAAGCTGATTACATGCAACTGGATTACTCCCTTACCTGTTAAATCCCATTTACACTGGGAAGATGGAGCCAACAAGCGTCAAATTAATTTGAATTAACTTCAACCGCTTCCACTCCTGATCCATTCACGTGAATGGGTAATCCAGCTCTGCCTCTCTAGTCAGCAAAATACCAGAGGCAATGCCAGAAGGAACCAGCTAGTATGGGTGAGAAACCCAGCTAGAACTAACTCAAGGGCGAGAAGTCCCATTGTAGCTAACTCGAGGGTGAGCGATGCAGCCAAGCACATCTACTATTCTATTACTGTTATCTAGTATTACTGCAGGTGAAGTGCACACATGAAGTCCTACATTTACAGCCAGTGCAAAGGACACAGCCAAAAGAGCATAATACAGGCAAACCTGCCAAGTCTCACCCATAATCTGATACACATTGATTGTTTGAATCCTTTTTCTGTGAATCACAATGAGAATCCTAACTCTTTTGTTCACTTTCCATGGTTTTGCAGTTGCTGCTTGTCCTAAGATCTAATAACTGGCAATGGTCTGGTCTTGGGCTACCTTGTGCTTACTGCTCACCAACAAAGGCTAGCGGTCAGCTTGGAGAGTTACAGAGCCTTGGTACCTCACACTAACATCATACATCTGCTGAGCAGCACCACCTTCCTAACAGATGAATCTCCAGCTTCGGTCCAGCAGCAGCACAATTCAGATTAGGAAGTTATTGGGAGTGGGGGACTGAAGCTACACCAACTCGTGCTACAGTTTGTTGCTCCTTTCCTATACATCCACTGGCTAGCCAACCACGTCTCAGCTCCCCCAGGAATTTAACTGCGTCCCTGGAAACTTGGGAATCTGAGCACATCCGTGCATCCTGGAAATCTGACTACACCCCAGGATTTAACTCCATTCCCTCACCACTAGGCATCCATGCAGCTGCCACCTCTGGGTATTTAACTGTACCATTTCATCATGAGGGTATCTAACTGCATCCCTGCCATAAATCGACTAATTGTTCCTTCTTTAGTTTTATCCTGCCTGGCTAAGAGGGTAGTTGCCCAACCTACTCCCAGATGCTCAACTGTGCCACTCTTGATCAACCTGTAAAGGCTACGGGTAATACTTTTGGGGATGGCTGTGTGTGATACACCCTCTCACCCGATGAGAAAGAACTACCTCCTGGCTTCGACTCAGCCCCTCCCTCTTAGCACGTAGCTTAGATCAACGAATTGATGAATGGGTAATCAGAGTGCAGACTATGGCACAGCGTACTGGACGGCTACATTACCCCAAAGCGCAGGTTCATTTGGTAAAATGCAGGTACACCAGAATCATGCAACTATTGTGGAGATACAGGGATTCACTTAAGGAGCAATGGGTGTTGTTGCACTTTGATTTGAGATACAGAGAATGTTGTACTATTTAGAAATATTTCCCAATATTTTGGATGCGCCTCCTGTAACTCTGTCCTTTGCACCGGTGCTGTGCTCGCTGCAGAAATGCAGCTCCTTCTGGTGTGCATGCTGCAATGCAAACGACAGTGTCTGAAAGCTGCAGCAGTATCTTCAGTAACACACACTTACAAGCCTCCCGGGTGCTAATTACCGCTTGAAATGAACAGTCTTCCTCTGTTGCCATGGAAAAAGGTAGAGAAATAGAAATATTATAATAAAAGAAAGCTAAACAACTAATACAAGTGAGTAAATGAATAAAAAGGTTTTAATAAGAACAAGCTGCTCCAATCAAGCCTGAGTACCGCTCAGCAAAGGTCATTATCTGCTGGGAATACAGCTCAGCACAGCAGAGCTCATTATCTGCTACAGGAAACTTTCGATTTACCGGCACCTAAATAACCGGAAACATATTTGAAAGTTCTCTATCTGAATGCACGTAGCATTCGTAACAAAATAGACGAGTTAAAGGCACAAATAGCTACATATGGGTATGATCTTGTGGCCATTACAGAAACATGGCTGCAGGGTGACAATGCCTGGGAATTAAACATACCAGGTTATTTAACAATCAGGAAGGACAGGCAGGAAGGAAGGGGAGGTGGGGTGGCTATGTTAATAAAGGAAGGAATCACTGTAATACAGAGAAATGATATTGGGTCAAAGGATCAGGATAATGAAACAGTTTGGGTGGAGATAAGGAATAATAAGGGGAAAAAAACACTAGTGGGTGTAGTATATAGGCCTCCGAACAGTCGCAACTCGGTTGGACGGAGTATCAATCAGGAAATAGTTGAGGCTTGTAATAAGGGAACATCTATAATTATGGGGGATTTTAACTATCATATAAATTGGACGAATCAAATTGGGCAGGGCTGCCTTGAGGATGAGTTCATTGAGTGTATTAGGGATGGGTTTCTTGAGCAGTATGTAACTGAACCAACCAGGGGGCAAGCAACCTTAGATCTGGTCCTGTGTAACGAGACAGGATTAATTAAAAATGTCCTAGTAAAGGATCCCCTTGGAATGAGTGACCATAACATGGTTGAATTCCATATTCAGTTAGAGGGTGAGGAGGCTGTATCTCAAACAAGCGTGCTAAGCTTGAATAAAGGAGACTATGAAGGTATGAGAGCGGAATTGAGTAAAGTGGATTGGGAAAATAGGTTAAAGGATAAGACGATACATGATCAGTGGTGTACATTTAAGGAGTTATTTTACAAATTCCAAAAAAAGTATATTCCACTGAGAAAAAAAGGGTGTAAAAGAAAAGACAGCCATCCGTGGCTAAGTAAAGAAATTAAGGATAGTATTCGACTAAAAACAAGGGCATATAAGGTAGCCAAATCTAGTGGGAGGATAGAGGATTGGGAAAACTTTAAAAGACAGCAAAAAATAACAAAAAGATTGATTAAGAAAGGGAAGATAGATTATGAAAGTAAATTAGCAAAAAATATAAAGACAGATAGTAAGAGTTTTTATAGTTATATAAAAAGAAAAAGGGTGGCTAAAGTAAATGTTGGTCCCTTAGAGGATGAGACCGGGAAATTAATGGTGGGAAATATGGAGATGGCAAAAACACTGAATGAATATTTTGTATCAGTCTTTACAGTAGAGGACACCAAGAATATCCCAACACTTGACAAGCAGGGGGCTATGGGGGGGAGGAGCTAAATACGATTAAAATCACTAAGGAAGTAGTACTTGGTAAAATAATGGGACTCAAGGCGGATAAATCACCTGGACCTGATGGCTTACATCCCAGGGTTTTGAGGGAAGTGGCGGTAGGGATTGTGGATGCATTGGTAATAATCTTCCAAAACTCCCTGGACTCAGCAAAGGTCCCGGCAGACTGGAAAACTGCTAATGTAACACCCTTATTTAAAAAGGGCAGTAGACAGAAGGCTGGAAACTATAGACCGGTTAGCCTAACATCTGTGGTAGGTAAAATTTTGGAGTCCATTATTAAGGAGACAGTAACAGGACATTTGGATAATCATAATTTAATAAGACAAAGTCAGCATGGTTTTATGAAGGGGAAGTCATGTTTGACAAATTTGCTGGAGTTCTTTGAGGAAGTAACATATAGGGTGGATAAAGGTGAACCAGTGGACGTAGTGTATTTAGACTTCCAAAAGGCATTTGACAAGGTGCCACACAAAAGATTATTGCTTAAGATAAAAAATCACGGGATTGGGGGTAATATTCTGGCATGGATAGAGGATTGGCTATCTAACAGAAGGCAGAGAGTTGGGATAAATGGTTCATATTCAGACTGGCAATCAGTAACCAGTGGTGTTCCGCAGGGGTCAGTGCTGGGTCCCCAACTCTTTACAATCTATATTAACGATTTGGAGGAGGGGACCGAGTGTAACACATCAAAGTTTGCAGATGATACTAAGATGGGAGGGAAAGTAGTGAGTGAGGAGGACATAAAAAACCTGCAAGGGGACATAGACAGGCTAATTAAGTGGGCAGAGATTTGGCAGATGGAATACAATACTGGAAAGTGTGAGGTTATGCACTTTGGCAGGAAAAATCGTAGAGCAATTTATTATCTTAATGGCAAGAAACTTGAAAGTACTGAAGTACAAAGGGATCTGGGGGTCCTGGTGCACGAAACTCAAAAGGTTAGTATGCAGGTGCAGCAAGTGATTAAGAAGGCCAATGGAATGTTGGCTTTCATTGCTAGGGGGATAGAATATAAAAATAGGGAGGTATTGCTTCAGTTGTACAAGGTATTGGTGAGACCGCACCTGGAATACTGCATACAGTTTTGGTGTCCATACTTAAGAAAGGACATACTTGCTCTCGAGTCAGTACAAAGAAGGTTCACTCGATTAATCCCGGGGATGAGGGGATGGACATATGAGGAGAGGTTGAGTAGATTGGGACTCTACTCATTGGAGTTCAGAAGAATGAGAGGCGATCTTATTGAAACATATAAGATTATGAAGGGGTTGGATCGGGTGGATGCAGGGAGGATGTTCCAGATGATGGGTGAAACTAGAACTAGGGGGCATAGTCTTAGAATAAGGGGCTGCTCTTTCAAAACTGAGATGAGGAGGAACTACTTCACTCAGAGGGTGGTAGGTCCATGGAATATGCTGCCCCAAAAAGCTGTCGAAGCTACATCATTACATAAATTTAAAACAGAAATAGACAGTTTCCTAGTAGAAAAGGGAATTAAGGGTTATGGGGAGCGGGTAGGAATTTGGACATGAGTCTAGGTTCGGATAGGTCATGGCCCTGTGGGTAGCGGAGCGGGCCCAGGGGCCGTGTAGCCTGATCCTGCTCCTGTTTTCGTGTGTCTAATGCCGTTAGATTCAGGAGATAGTCCTGTCATAGTGGATTGGCGGTTAGGATCAGATCAGCCATGATCTTATTGAATGGCGGAGCAGGCTCGAGGGGCCAATTGGCCTACTCCTGCTCCTATTTCTTATGTTCTTATGTTCTAAATCTCGGTTAACCGGCAAAATTCAGGAGTAGGTTCAGGTAAGTTTTATTACTTGCCTTCCTCCATCTGGTGCTGTGCAAGGGTGTGGCTGCAGCTGTTGCTAAGCTACAGAGACACTTGGAACTTTTGGCCATTGTTCTGAACCTACAGGGTTTGTTGCTTTACTATAGCTTTTGGTTATCCGGAATTTTTGATGAACCGGCACCACGTCAGTCCCGTCGGTGCCGGATAAAAAGTTTCCTGTACAATGAACTGCACACTTGCAGTGTTTGAACATTAGGAGAAAGGTTCAAACTGTAGGATTCTTGAATGAAACCTGTAAATTTACTCTGTTTTACAATCAAAAATGGTTAAAGTGACAACTAAAAGGGAAGAAAAGAAAATATGTATTATTTATGTATTATATAATAAAAATAGAGCGTGATCAAAAGGTTTTGCACTTGTGGGTGACACTGTTGGAATAACATTATGAGACTTAACGTAACAGGGCCACCTAAAGCAAAAATAAGAAACTCACCTTTAGAATCACACGAGGGGAAAAAAGAGGTTTTCAAAGAAAAGGTCAGTAATAAAAAAGCCTAAAGTTAGTTGTAAATATAAGGAAGAGTTGTGCACCTTAAAAAAAAAAATCAAAATATTTGACTTGGAAAAGATTAGTCAAGGTTAGATTGGAAATGTTAACAAACCCACTTAAATGGTACTCGTGGCCTGAAAATAGGCAGCGCAATGAGCTATCAAACTACAGCCGGAACTACCACGTGTTCTTTAGGAAAGCACAAGGCTTCACAGATTCAACCTAGTCAAAAAAAGACCAACTCAGAACCCCCACTGACCAGAAAAACCTTGCTGCCCGTCTGGTTTCTCTCACTTCCCCCTGACTTTTCCATTCCCTCCCTTTTCCCCTTATCCATCCCCTCATCTCCAATCCATCTGTCCCTTCTCTCTCACTCTCTGCCCTCTCCCCTACCCATGTATTACATTCCTTCACCCCATCCCAAGTCCTACTCCCCCCTCCTCACGTTCTCTGTCCTGCCTCCTCTCTCTCCTCACAACCCGTCTCTCCTCCCTCTTCCTCCCCTCCCTTGGTTCAATTACCTCCACGCCACTAACCCTGCTTCAACTGACTTCCTGTGTGCAATGCCCAGGAGATCGACTGGTAGAAATATTTTATATATATAGCCCAGTATTTCACAACAGGAGTGTACAATGTATTTTACACAGCATAGGATCGGTCTGCCTCACCTGTTTTTCCTTGTGTACTACAGTGTGAGGAAGTCTTGGCATGGCATTCCCAGCAGCTGCCTCCACTGTCTCCTCCACAGTGATCAGCTCTAGGAAGTTGGAAGGTGCAAGCCCATGCAGTCCATTTAGGTCACCCTGGCAAAACACAGAAACCTGTCACACATGGCTTAACTTACTACATCACCATGTGACTGAGTGGTGACGAGATTCAAATATTTGTGTGGAGGGAAAATGAAGGGATAAAACTTTAAATCTAATAATATTATAAACCAGGTGTGTCTGAACTGCCCTCGAGTCTTGGCAACTCACTTCTATTTACATTTTTATTGTTTACTCACTAACTTGCCTTGTTACAATTTTGTGGCCCTGGAGTTTTCGAAAGGGCTACTTTTAGCTTTGTTACCTCATTGCTGGATTAATTCTAAATTGAAATACTAAGGTCTGTTAGTAACAGCAACTTGAGATACATGCAAATTAATGTGAACAGGAATTTAAACTCACTATGCAGCCTGTGAGGCTCTGTGGTTTGCACCTAACCGGCCCAAGAAGACAAAAAGCATTGAAAATTCCAGTGACCATTCCCTTTCCAAGCTTGGCCAGCACCATTAGTTTATCTGCTTCAACTATGGAACAGGACCCAGGTCACAGGGACAATTCCTGTTGATTAGGCCAGGACTACTTTCAGTATTTGTGTGCTGTTACTTCCTGTTTCTATATCATTACATTTTTAATATATCTAATGGCAGTATCCTGGACTGTAAGGGGTGATGGTAGATCTTTCGCTGGCAGAACTGGATCATCTGTTGGGGACAGTGAATGGTACCAGCCTTACTGTCACAAATTCAGGAACAAATAAGTGTGAGTGGGTGAGGAAAAAGAACATGGATGATGAGACACACATACGGTCAGAACTCGGGCTGGATATTATTCTCAATTGGGCACTTTTCTCTAAGAAAATAGAAAGCCGAAGGATGACCTAATAAAGGTCTTTAAGATTATGAAAGGGTTTGATAGGGTAGATGTAGAGAAGGTGTTTCCACTTGTGGGGTCATAAATAAAAGATAGTCACTAAATTATCCAATAAGGAATTCAGGAGAAACTTCTTTACCCAGAGAGTGGTTA
Organism: Somniosus microcephalus; assembly: GCF_052327205.1. NCBI lineage: Eukaryota > Metazoa > Chordata > Chondrichthyes > Squaliformes > Somniosidae > Somniosus > Somniosus microcephalus. Next base: position 34,379,685 of record NC_141008.1, read on the forward strand.
GAATTTGGAACTTGCTACCACATGGAGTAGTTGAGGTGAATAGCTTAGATGCAGTTAAGGGGAATCTAGATAATTATGTGAGGGAGAATGGAATAGTGGATATGCTGATGAAGGGTTAGATGGAGCATAAACACTGGCATAGACCAGTTGGGCCAAAAGGCCTGTTTCTGTGCTGTAAATTGTATGTAATATGTGGACATTTATGTACTGCATGCCTATGTAAGCGTGTATTTTATATATGCAAAACAAACAGATGTTGATACACTGTGTGTAAGATGCCAATGTTCAGCTTCCTGCTGTCAAGTTTCACTGAGATGTAACTAAACAACATGCATTGTTCAGATGTGTTACGATTGCACTGTACATCCCCAACTACATAGACACCTGACTAGCCCACTGCTAATCAATAATCAATAGGAACCATTAATAGTGTCAGCAATGTCTCCATATAATGCAATCTCATTGCAAACAGTGTGTACAGCTACATCAGGGGCGCCTTATAAACATTGCTCAAACCCAAAGAGCAATCTGATATCAAATATTCCTAACCACTGGCCTCACTATTTTAACCACCATTATAAATAGAAATACATAGAAATATATAGAATATACAGCACAGAAACAGGCCATTCGGCCCAACCAGTCCATGCTCTTATGCTCCACTCGAGCCTCCTCCCATCCTTCCTCATCTAACTCTATCAGCATAACCCTCTATTCCCTTCTCCCTCATACGTTTATCTCGCTTCCCCTTAAATGTATCTATGCTATTCGGCTCAACTACTCCCTGTGGTAATGAGTTCCACATTCTCACCACTCTCTGGCTAAAGAAGTTTCTTCTAAATTCCCTATATGATTTCTTGGTGACTACCTTATACTGATGGCCTCACCCCTCAGCCTTCTCTTTTCAAGAGAAAAGAGACCCAGCCTGTTCATCCTTTCCTGATAGGCATAACCTTGGAGGTCTGGTATCATCCTTGTCAATCTTTTTTACCCTCCCCAGTGCCTCTATATCCTTTTTATAATATGGCAAACAGAACTGTACACAGTACTCCAAGTGTGGTCTAATCAAGGTTTGATACAAGTTTAGAATAAGGTCTCTACTTTTCAATTATATCCCTCTAGACATAAACCCTAGTGCTTGGTTTGCTTTATTTATGGCCTTATAACCTGCCTCGCTACTTTGTGATTTGTGTATTTGTACTCCCAGATCCCTTTGCTCCTCTACCATTTGCCAATTACAGTATATGACCATTCTGCAAGTGTATTAATGTCTTCTTGTAATTTGTTGTAGTCCTCCTCGGTATTGACTATCCCCCCTCCCCCCCCCCAACTTGGTGTCGTTCGTAAATTTAGAAATTGTGTTTTTTATTCCAAAGTCTAAATCATTAATATAAATTGTGAGCAACAGTGGTCCCAGCACTGATCCTGTGAGACCCCACTTCCCACCTTCTGCCACTGTGAATAGCTACCCTTTACTCCTACTCTCTGCTTTCTGTCTTGCAGCCAGCTAGCTATCCATTCTGCTACGTGTGCCCTGAGTCCGCATGCTCTGACTTTATTCATTAGTCTATTATGTGGTGCCTTATCTATAGTTTTCTGGAAATCTAGATATATTACATCTACTGCATTACCCTTGTCGACTCTCTGTTACCGCCTCAAAGAATTCAGAGAGGTTGGTCAAGCAAGACTTTCCCTTTTGAAATCCATGCTGACGATTCATTATTATATTTTTGGTTCCTAGATATTGTGGTAAACCACTTTTATCGTTACACTATAGTTATCACTGTTGTATTGTTATCACCGTTATCACTGTTGTATCACAATATGAGGTCGCCTCTTGTCGCGCTGTTATACCTGGGCTGACCACCTCTGACTCCGCCCATGGCTCCACCTACCTGCCCAGGTATAAAGGTAGTCGACTGGCTGGTATTCCTCCTTGTTGGACCCGATCACCCACGAGGGTGGGCTCTGTTATTTAGTCAATAAAAACCTTTAGTTACGTTCCTAACTCGTCGCCTTTTATTGGACGAATTGATAGGTATATCAATTTTATTGACTAAATTTTAAAGATGTCTACTACTGGCCGGCCAGAAGCCCTCCCAGAAGCACAGCCACACCAGCCGGCTTGGCTGCAAGCCCTCAAACCACCGTACCTGGATCTAAACCCACAGGCAGCAAACGCAGCCCTCAACTTCAAACACTGGCTGGACTGCTTCGAATCCTACCTGGAAGAATCCGGCGCCCCGCAGAGATCCAAACTAAGACTTCTGAACGCCCAAGCGAGCCCGAGAGTATACGCACTCATACAGGACACGACTACGTACGAGGCCGCTATCAACCTACTGAAACAGCAGTACCGCAGCCCGGTAAATTACATGTACACCAGGCACCTCCTAAGATCCCGCCCGCAACAGCCAGGAGAGTCTGTAGCTGAATTTTTACGGGCGCTAAGAGCACTCGGCAGGAACTGTGACTTTAAAGCGGTGACGGCTGTTGAAAATACGGAAGATAATATCCGCGATGCCTTTGTGAAAGGCCTACGGTCCGACTACTCACGGCAAAGACTGCTTGAAGCTAAAGACCTCGACCTGGACAAAGCTGAAGCCCTCGCTCTCTCCCTGGAGGTGGCCCATCAGGACCAGGAGGCGTTTTCCAGGTACTGCTCGCGACCCTGGGACTCGGGCCCGACCCCTACCGCAATACCCTTCGCAGCGCCGCCCCCGGGACCTACCTCAGCGTCGGCGTCCCGGACCCGACCGGGCCCGCCACCCCCGGTACCGGCTCCGACATCGGGCACCCGCGATCGGGCCGCCGGCTGCTTCTTTTGCGGCCAGGAGAAGCACCCGAGGTCGCGCTGCCCAGCCAGGAACTCTACCTGCACAACCTGCAGGAAGAAAGGCCACTTCTCTAAGGCCTGCAGGAGCGGATCTTCAGAGGCCAGCAGTGCCTCATGCGAACTGTGGGGGCGGCCATCTTCTTTCACGGCAACTGAGGCCAGTATCCCCACACGTGAGTCATGGGGGCAGCCATCTTTGATCAAGGCAACCGACCCCAATAGTGCCTCATGTGAGTTATGGGGGCAGCCATCTTCTCCGCCATTTTGTCCTACCTCGTGGGAGACGCCATTTTACACACCACGCCCGACTGCCACCGGGCCCCCGGACCCGACGACCGCCTCGCCCGCAGACGACAACGACTCGCTTACCTACACGCTAGCCTCCGTCACTCTGGATCAAGCCCGCCCACACCACCTGTCCAAGTCGATGATGGACATCAAAGTAAACGGCCACGCCACGACCTGCCTGTTCGACAGCGGAAGCACGGAGAGCTTCATCCACCCAGACACGGTGAGCCACTACTCCCTCCCTGTCCTGCCAACGCGCAACCGAATCTCGATGGCATCGAGGTCCCACGCCACGGACATTAGCGGCTACTGTGCTGTGACCTTGTCGGTTAAGGGTACAGAGTATAAAAACTTTAAACTCCTCGTCCTCCCCCAGCTCTGCGCTGCCGTCCTACTAGGGCTGGACTTCCAATCCCACCTCCAAAGTGTAACCCTAGCATACGGTGGACCCCTCCCCCCACTCACAGTCGACAACCAGCGAAGGTTAAACCGCCCACCGCGTAACACCTGCAGCCTATCCACCCTCAAGGTGCCGCCACCTTCCCTGTTCGCTAACCTCACCCCCGACTGCAAACCCGTCGCTACCAAGAGCAGGCGGTACAGCGCTGGGGACAGAGCTTTCATTAGCTCTGAGGTGCAGCGTCTCCTGAAGGAGGGCATCATCGAGGGGAGCAACAGCCCCTGGCGTGCCCAGGTCGTGGTCGTTAAGACCGGCGATAAAAATCGCCTGGTCATCGACTACAGCCAGACCATAAACAGATACACCCAGCTGGACGCATACCCCCTTCCCCGCATATCTGACATGGTCAATCAGATTGCACAATACCGCGTATTCTCGACCATCGACCTTAAGTCGGCCTACCACCAACTCCCTATCCACCCCGAGGACCGCCAGTACACCGCCTTCGAGGCGAATGGGCGCCTATACCACTTCCTTAGGGTCCCCTTCGGTGTCACCAACGGGGTCTCGGTCTTCCAAAGGGAGATGGACCGGATGGTTGACCAGAACGGACTGCAGGCCACATTCCCCTACCTAGATAACGTCACCATCTGCGGCCGCGACCGGCAGGACCACGACGTGAATCTGGAGAAATTCCTCCGTACAGCCCAACGGCTGAACCTCACCTACAATAAGGAGAAATGTGTGTTTAACACCTCGCGCCTTGCCATCCTTGGCTGTGTAGTAGAGAACGGACTCATCGGCCCCGACCCCGAAAGAATGCGCCCCCTCATGGAGCTACCCCTCCCCCACTGCCCTAAGGCACTTAAGAGAACCCTGGGGCTCTTCGCCTACTATGCCCAATGGGTGCCCAATTATGCGGACAAAGCCAGACCCCTCATGAAGTCCACATCCTTCCCCCTTACGGAGGAAGCGTGCGCAGCCTTCTCCCTCATTAAGGGAGACATTGCCAAGGCCACTATGCACGCAGTGGATGAGTCCATCCCCTTCCAAGTCGAGAGCGATGCATCCGACTTCGCCCTAGCCGCCACCCTTAACCAGGAGGGGAGACCGGTGGCCTTCTTCTCAAGGACCCTACAGGGCCCTGAGATCCGACACTCGTCGGTCGAGAAGGAGGCCCAGGCGATTGTGGAGGCGGTACGACGCTGGAGGCACTACCTGGCAGGCAAACGATTTACCCTCCTTACCGACCAACGTTCGGTCGCCTTTATGTTTAATAACAAGCTGAGGGGCAAAATCAAGAATGACAAGATCTTGAGGTGGAGAATCGAGCTCTCCACCTACGATTATGATATCTTGTACCGGCCAGGTAAGCTGAACGAACCCCCCGATGCTCTGTCACGAATTACATGCGCCAGCGCGCAAAGTGATAGACTTCAGACCCTCCACAACGACCTCTGCCACCCCGGGGTCACCAGACTTTACCACTTCATTAAGGCCCGCAACCTGCCCTACTCCATCGAGGAGGTCAGGACCATAACCAGGAACTGCCAGACCTGCGCCGAGTGCAAACCGCACTTCTTTAGGCCGGACAGAGCAAGCCTGATCAAGGCCACCCGCCCCTTCGAGCGCCTGAGCATCGACTTTAAGGGGCCCCTCCCGTCCTCTGACCGTAATGTGTACTTCCTCAACATTGTTGATGAGTACTCCCGTTTCCCCTTTGCCTTCCCCTGCCCAGACATGACCAGTACCACGGTCATTAAATGCCTGAACGACCTCTTCGCCTTGTTCGGGTTCCCAAACTATATACATAGTGACCGGGGCTCCTCTTTCATGAGCGAGGAACTCCGTCAGTTCCTACTAGCGAGAGGTATTGCAGCAAGTAGGACCACCAGCTACAACCCCCAAGGGAACGGCCAGGTGGAAAGAGAGAACGCGACGGTATGGAAGGCCGTCCTCTTAGCCTTAAAGTCTAAGGGCCTCCCAACCTCCCGCTGGCAGGAAGTCCTCCCGACAGCGCTGCACTCCATCCGGTCACTACTTTGCACTGCCGTTAACGCCACCCCCCATGAACGAATGTTTGTTTTCCCCAGGAAGTCGACTACGGGAACCACTCTACCAACCTGGCTGACCTCTCCGGGGCCCGTCTTGCTGCGAAAGCACGTGAGGGCCCATAAAACAGACCCCCTGGTCGAAAGGGTGAACCTCCTGCACGCCAACCCCCAGTACGCCTACGTGGCTTACCCAGACGGGCGGGAGGACACTGTCTCCTTACGAGACCTCGCACCCTCGGGCACTCCGGAGACACCACCTTTACCCCCCCCCACCACCCCCCCAATTCCAGCCCAGGTAGACGGCATGCCGGAACCCCACGAGCCTTCGCCGACCACGCAGACACCAGCACTAACACCGGATAATGCAGCACCGCCGCTGCGACGATCGGAGAGGCTTACGAGGCCTCCGGACAGACTGACATACCAGAACTGGTAGTACACTTCACCCCGCCAGACTCAAATCTAAACAAGGGGTGAATGTGGTAAACCACTTTTATCGTTACACTATAGTTATCACTGTTGTATTGTTATCACCGTTATCACTGTTGTATCACGATATGAGGTCGCCTCTTGTCGCGCTGTTATACCTGGGCTGACCACCTCTGACTCCGCCCATGGCTCCACCTACCTGCCCAGGTATAAAGGTAGTCGACTGGCTGGTATTCCTCCTTGTTGGACCCGATCACCCACGAGGGTGGGCTCTGTTATTTAGTCAATAAAAACCTTTAGTTACGTTCCTAACTCGTCGCCTTTTATTGGACGAATTGATAGGTATATCAGATATTTTTCTATTTTTTCCTTTAGTAGGATTCCTTTATCTTTCCTACCACCGATGTTAAGCTGACTGATCTATTGTTCCCTGGACATATTCTATCTCCCTTCTTAATTATAGGTATAATGTTAGCTATTCACCAGTCCTCTTTCTAACAAATGATTAAATATGTGTAATTGTGTCTCTGCTATCTCTTCCCTAAATTCTTTTAAAATGTGTGGATGCAATCCGTCCGGACCAGTGTTTTTATCCTCTTTGAGTTTGATTAGTTTATTTAATATTTCTCCTCTTTTTATTTTAAATGTATCATTTCTAATCTCATCTTTTGATGTCATGTCCATCTGATCTGTCTCCTTGATAAATACTGAAACAAATATTTTTGCCATTTCGCTATTACTGTCTGTGATTTTATCCTGTCCATCCCTTAGTGGCTCTATTCCCATCCCGGCTTTCCTTTTTTTATTTATGTGCCTGTAGAATATTTTACTATTTTATTTTATATTCCTTGATAATTCAATTTCATAGTTCCTCTTTGCCTTCCTAATTCTTTTTTAACTTCTCACCTAATCTCATCATATTTTCCCTTGTCATGCTGTCCCCTGCTGTCCATGTACTTAGTGTACGCCTCTTTCCTTACCCTCAATTTTTCCCCTATGTCTTTATTCATCTATACTGTCTCATTAGTGTTTAGTTTGTCTTGTTTTTTTGCCGAATTATATTCATGTTTTTGTCCACTGTGTGTATTTCTCATTTCTATTATCCATAAAAGTGTTTCTCTTATCCCATTAATTATTTATTTGCACTCTAAAGTCTCTAAGAAGCTAAAGACGTGCATAGAAGTGCCCAGAAATGGCCTGGACCTGAATCTTTGCTGAGGCTATAGTAGGTTCTTCCATGCTGACTGAGTGCCATTCACATCGTAGTCAGGCATTTGACCAAACGTAGCTTAACAAAGAATAGGCTGCACTGGCAGTAAGGGTGCAAACAAGAGTTAGGGCAGGTCAGATCATACTAACCTGCTGAAGGTGTTCAATATAATAGCAAATTGTCAATGGCCTTTACTCCATACATTTAATTGAAGGTCTGCACTACTGTATTGCTAGCATGAAGAAATAGTTTGGGGCTGATTTTTCTGAACTGACTCCTATCTAAGATACCGTGTAGTTTGCCATGACAGATACACTTGCACAGACTCACATAATAGAAACCGTCCTCATCCATGTCCCCGTAAACAGTAATGATGTCGCCAGCACTGAATGTCAGCTCAGCCTGTAAAAAAAAAGGCACAGATTAAATTTAGGATTTGGCCACTATTGGCCCTACTCATTTAAGCCTTTTGCTCAATCTTTCCAGCATCCTTGGCCCAGATGTTTGCAAGTGTGAAGAGATTGGTGTCAACTTGTGCACTGTACTCTGCAGGTGACTGATTTTGCACAAAATGTTAAAGGCCCTTCAATTGGACAATCAGCCCAAGTGACTGGCGAACAGGATCGAGAAGCCACTCTATTGACCAATCCTCCAGGATATAATGGATGGACTGGCCACTAAAATGGCCTCAAATGCTTTGTGTATGGCCAGCCCTTCAGTCTTAACCCTCCCCCCCCCCTCAAAAGTACCAACTATTACTGACTGTTTAAGTTTCATTGCTCATGATTGGGACAGAGAACTAAGAAGGATGTTAACAAATGGAAAGTTCTGACGCCTACTCCTGCTGGGAGTCCAGCTCTTTGGAGCTTTGGAGTTAATTCTCTAGATTCTGATCTGGCTACTTGGGGGGTTAGGCATGATGTATTTCACAGGACTAATGAGTTGGTTGTTGTCAGATTCGACACTAAACCCCAGTCAACTAGTTTTTGAAAACTAATGTTGGCAATTTAGCTCAAAAAGCAATCATAAATCTGGGACTGGTAACAGGAATAGTGAGAGCAGTGGGATTGAGAGCAGGAAGGGATCATTGGTAAATGTGAGACTGTAACACACTGGCTCTGATGTTAATCAGAAGGCAGCTTCCGAGTTTTTTTGGGAGGGAGGGGCAGGGGAGGGGGTGGAATTGCGTGGGGGAAATCCAGAAGTCAACTGAGGGGTTCTGAATGTGCGTTCTGTTGTCTCCAAGCTGTGCACCATCACAGGACCTACAGCCATGCACCAGCGCAGATACTCGCACTTTGGTGGGTACAGTTAGAGAGTTAGTTGAATTTTCACCTGGTGATTCACACCTCCAAGTGAGTATGAGCAGATATTCAGCTGGACATAGATGCTGAACCCCGGGGGCTATCATTGAGAAGAAGAGTGCTATAGGTGCATCAGCAACTTAGCCAGCTACTGACAGAATTGCCATGCATACTCTACACACAGAGAGGATGGAGGAGTCCAACTTGATCGCTAGTGGATTGGTAGCACAGGAAATTGAGAGAATGTTTGCCATGGGGAGTGAGTTTGTCTCCATGGAGCTTCAAGCAAGGCTCTCAAATGAGTCCATGCAGGCCATGACCACAGCTGTACAGACTTTGGGCGCTAACTTGTCTGCCGTCTTAAACAGGATGACAGATTCCTTATCTGTGGCCTTACAACGCGTCACTGATCTTCACCAATCTGGCCTGCAGCAGCGTGGTAGAAGTGATGTGGTGCTGGCCCAGGAGAGGGATGATGATGAAAAGGGACACTCACCCATTGCCCCCCTGTCAGCCAGTACCTGATATGCTGCCTTGTCTCCCAACAGCCAATGCTTGTCCCTGCACAGGTGCAAGTGGAGCAGTCTTTTGGTGGGGCTCTCTGGATTCCAAAACCTAGAGGGCGTAGGTCAATAGCATCTCAGCAGTCAGGGCAGGGATCTGAGCAGCTTGCCTCTATCTCTGCTGAAGCCATATAGGATGCACCACGTACAAGCGGTAGGAAGCATAAGTTGAATAAATTGCAATTCACCAAGGGTATGCACATGGTTCGATAGCAAAATACTGCAGATGCTAGAAATCCGAAATAACAACAGAAAATGCTGGAAAAACTCAGCAGGCCAGGCAACATCCGTGAAGAGAGAAATAGAGTCAACGTTTCTCTCTCCACGGATGTTGCCTGGCCTGCTGAGTTTTCCCAGCATTTTCTGTTGTTATTATGCACATGGTTGTTTGACAAACTGTTACGTTAAGTTTCCTGTTTTTTATAATGCCACATAAAATTTATTGATTAGCACCACTTCCACGGCTTCACCATTATTGCGTCCTGAAAGCCAGCTCACCCTTTCACTTGTATCATGATGAATGTCAATACATGACGGAACCTATTGGGCGGATGTGCTATGGGTGGTTGAAGGACTGTTTAGTGTGCTTAGTGAAAAGGGCGGGGGGTGGTCATTTGTTATGATTCACACTAGGTGAACCTTCACGATTAGGGCATTCCTGGCATCCTGGGCAGCAATGTAAGTGGGTGCCCCATCTTCATCCTCCTCCATGTTCTCCTCATCTAAAGATGAGTGATGAGCCCCGTTGTCCTCCTCCACCTGCAAACCTCTCTCCTGTGCACGTGCTGATCCCACCACAGCATGTCGTCACTGCCGTTGATGGTGATGGTCTTCCTCTTCTGATGTGTTGTCAAACGCATCCAAGGCACCTCCCACCCTGATCTTGTCAGTTTGAAATCCTCTAAGATTGAAAATAGCAATATCCACACTAGCACTCTGCCAAACATTTACCAGATGGAGCCGAGACAGCAGCTGCAATTAGTGAGCTGATATTCAGATGGGACAATGACAAGTTTAAATACCCACCTGAACTGCTGCTCAAACTCGCCTCCGTTTACCAAGCCCCAGGAAACCCGTGCTGCTCAAGTAAAATTTGGAGCCAAATTAAAAACAATTTAAAAATACTTCATTAATGTCTCCGAAGGACCTTAATTGCAGCAATAAGTACCTGCCCACATCCAATTATGAAATCATCGACTTCGGCGAGTAGGTTTCTTGCCAGCATTCAAACACACCTCCATTAGACCCGGAAGTGGGCACATCAGAGCCAGTTTGCGCTCCCACTCTAAAAACCAAAAATTTTTACCCCCCCCCCCCCCCACACATTCTTGGGGGGTTAAAATTCCCCATTATGTTCGAGGATCAGAACATAGGCGCTAACGGGCTGTAGTTGGCCTGCAGAATGCATAATGAGTACTGTACCCCATCTTAAGGTAATCACTACAATTCACAATGATCCTGGATCTCACCTCAGTATCCACATTAGGATCCAAGAAAGAACTTACATTTATACAATGCCTTATTACATTTTCCAGGACATCCCAAAGTGTTTCATATCCAATTACTTACTTTTCTAAATGTAGTCTCTGTTACATAGATTAACAGCCAACAAATTAAATTAATGACCAGTTAATCAGTTCTTGGTGGTGCTGGCTAAGGAAGCAATGTTGGCCAGAACAAAGACTCGCTTCTCTTCTTCGAATAGCACCATGATATCGTCAACATCCACCTAAACAAGCTGATGGGGTCTCAGTTTAACAACTCATCTGAAAAACAGCACTTGCAACAATGCAGCCTTAGTACTGCACTGAATTGTCAGCCTACATTTTGCGCTCAAGTCTAGGCGTGAGGTTTGAACACAAAACCTTCACACTCGGAGGCGAGAGTGCTACCAATTGAGCTAACCTGAAACTTAATGTTCAGTTAGGTCGCAGATCAGCTATAATCTCATGGAATGGTGGAACAGGCTCGAGGGGCTAAATGGCCGCCTCCTGTTCCTATGTTGTAGACAGTGCCAGTGGATCATAACAAGGTGAGAAAATGTTAGCTAAATGTATTAAATATACATTTTACATTTTGTGACAACTGTCTATTCTCACTTCAAATCAGCCCAGGTTGAGAGATGAAGGTATCTCCTTTCTGGTGGCTTCAGTGAACCTGAAGTGAAATGATTTGCCGTATCTCCAAGCTGCTTCCACAGATACAAAATAACAGCACACAGCTGTCCCTGGGATTGTCACATTGGTAAAAAATCATTTTACAAGGACACAAGGCAATGGCTGCTGCGAAGGTACCCACTTCTGCATTAGAAATTAATGAGTGTTGGATGATATGGTACTCGTGGGGCAATGACATCAGTGGAGTTTTGTTAATGGTGAGGAGATAGTTGGTGGTGTTCTGTGGTGCTCTGTAACTGCCTACTAGGAAGTCAAGGCGAGCACCCCAGCAGCTCTCACTGAACGTTTCACATGGAGAATTGGCCTCCTCCAATACCTCCTCATAGAAGGTTACAACCAGGTGCTCACCATGCAGGGATTACTGGATTAACTCGCACCCTGCTAGCCCCTGGCAGAGTTTTGCAGCCCATGTCACCTTTTTTATTACTACATCATTTGGATTTCACATGTGTATTGAATACTATGTAGAACACCACATGGAGTCTTGTTCTGTGAGCCTGACCAACAACCCTACCATCCATGTCCCAGAGGTAACTAAATCAGGTCCTTTGGGGGTGGAGTTCAAGGAAGAGAGGCCATTGTATTTCTGCCTGGTCTTAAGATGCTGATTTGGATAAATCCTAGCCAGCTGCCGAAGGTACAATGTGATCTGAGCAGATACACCTCACCTCAATATCCACATTAGGGGAGCTTTCCCTGGGGTCGTAGTCAAACACAGCCACCATTCTTTTCATAGGCAATTTCTGAAGTCCACTGCCAGGCCGACTCCATTCTGCAACAGGAAGGGAGGCTAGTGATGAATATCATGGAGAGTAGATCTGCTATATGGTGCAATTGAGGAAGTCATAAAAAAGCACATTAAACAAGGGAGAGGGGATTCATTATAACTTCAACATTGATAATGCATATTATACAGAGGGAGTCCTTTATACCTCTACACTCTTAAAAGGGAGTTTATTATGCCTTAAACACTGATAAAGCACATTATACAAAGAGGAGCCATTATAACTTCTATACTTATTATGCATGTTGTATATGGGGGTCCTTTCTACCATCCTCACTGAAATGCACGTTACAGAGAGTGGGTTTGTTATATCTTCTACACTGATAATTCATAGAATGTCAGAAACATGTTATGTGACAGTAATGGTGAATCCACTGTAATTACTTTTGAACAATAAATTGGTTTATAAATGATTCAGCAAACAAGTATTAGAAACAGAATGTTACAAAGAGCCTGGATCAATGCGATGGCTAATTACATTTGGGACTTGCACTGAGGATTGTTAATGAGCCTCATGGCCCTGTGAGGATTCCTGTTTATTTACACTGTATAAAAACACTATCACATGTCCTGAGGATCCCCCAATATAATGACACTGTATAAACTCACTGTCATCCATCCTGTCAGGATTCCTCTGTATAATTAAATCATGTAGGAATATTAAACACAGTCACTATTATGAAACAGCTACTTATATTAAAATTAGCTTTCGACATGCATTGAAATGATTGTAATATTTTCACATGTGAATGTAATTTCAATTTAATTATCTATGGAGAAATGAGGAAAAGCTGAGAGTAAGTTTCACTGACCTCGGTGTTGAGCGTCCTCCCACGTGTCGGATTGCACTGAAAGAGCAGAGATGACTTAGTTGGACTCTTGTTTTCATACAGGGCCATCTCCATTTACACCTTCACACACTCAGCACCAGGTTATTAGGCAGCGAACGGGAAGCAGCGAGTAAAACACTGACATGGAAACGGTTTTAATGGAAAAGGCAACAAAAAGGTAAGCATGAAGTGAGACAGACCTTTCTTGGATCGCCTTGGTTTCGGAGGAGGGGCAGTGCGGCGTGGCGGTTGAGAGAGCGTGCGGCTGCCTTCATACAGCAAAAGACGAGAGAAAAAAAAGAGGAAATAAAGCAGCACACAAGAAGCTGAGACAGACAGAGCAGAATCATGTCAGGTTAGTAAATCAGAGACCAGTGGGTCTGGCATGTGGCACTGTCAGGTCTGGGCCATTACCAGCAGCTGAGCCAAGCCTAGCAGAATGCAAATAGCTTTATACCTACCTCACCATTGAGGCCTGTGGAAACAAAGGAAAAAATGGGGCACAGTAGTGCTTGGGGGGCATTGGGTAACCACAGATCCAATGGCAATGATCCCCAGCTCCGGTGTGTAGTTTCCCAAACAGCACTGCACTGTGCTCATGTATTCCACTCACATCATGTGACATTACATTACACTGTCCAAATCCTGAGTGGGGCATCCACAACTTCGAAAAACGTAAGCAGGACATTCACAGTCTTTTTAAACATAGAACTGTATTTTTCAATTTGCTATGGTGTCTCATGATGTAGAGGCATTCATCAGCTATTTTATTTTTAGTTATTCAGGTTTTCCATGAATTTTCATCAGCAGTAGCCCCAGCAGCAGAACTCCAGCCTTGATCTGAACCTTTGCCCTGAATCTATCCTGTCCTCTGTCCTACCCCTGCCCCCTGCGTTAACTCCACTCCCATCCGACAATTACATAGAATTACATAAAATCTATAGAACAGAGAAGCAGGCCATTGGGTCCAGCTTGTCTGTGCTGGTGTTTATACTCGACAAGAGCCTCCTCCCACTCGAATTGCCTCTTTGCACCCTGCCCCATATCCTTCTTTCCTTTCTCCCACATGCAATTGTAGGATTGTCACCTTTAAATAATCTAAAATTGGCCCTTTGTCTAATTTTAGATTAGTTAAGAGTTACAATCATAGAGAACACTGGTGCACCATCCAATGTATGGAACAAAGGATTAACTGGCATAATCAGTGTGTGCGTGCATACGATAGTGACCTTTTCACTACTGGTGTACACTTGCACAACCAGGTGAAAGGACATAGGGTGGGAGATGAAGGGAAGAATGTATTAGCAGAGCCTATAATTTCTAGGTTTATTTTAAAAACATATAAAGTAAATACAGTGACCATGTAGTGTCAGCTCACTTATGACCCTAGCCCCAGCCCAGCCCCAGATATGGCTCCCGACCCCAGCGTGGGCCTGGCCTTAGCCCAGGTTCAACCGCACTTTCCTTCCATTAGTGTTTCTGTATTGCTGAATAGTGGTTATAAACAAGTGATAAGGACACAGGAAACTACATCTCTGAAGCTGTCAAGCTCACTGCAAAACACAACACAGCTTGTAAGCTCCAGAACAAGATTCTCATGAAGGGTGAAAATAATTAGAACATTACCAGCTATGACCTGAAGCCTCACTATAGACTGGCTGAAGGCCAGCTCATATTAGGGAAATCCAGACCAAGCAGCGTGTGTTCGACACACACTTTGCTGATATCAGGTTCTCACTTCATTTACACAGATCAACACATTCCAAGGTGAGCATCTGTGTTACTGCAAGCAGCCACTGATTGAACTGTTCATGGATCAGATCTTGGTTTCTGTAGATGACAGGCATCTCTAACATCCCCACACTGGAGCAGCAATATTAGATTGCAGGACAGCACTAATGCATATAATCTGAATAAGCATCAGCATTCAGGGCACACCGACCACTGACAGGCCAATGATTCTGACTATTTGAAGAGTCACTTGTAATTTTCTGGATCCTGCAGGAAACCTTTTCTGTGTTTGGAAAACTGAGATGGGTGTGAGAGCATCAGTATATGATGTCATATCTAAGTGATGTGAGAGCATCAGTATATGGTGTCACATGCAAGTGATGTGATGAGTTTCCATGTTTAGACATCTTCAGCTGGGAACTGTTAATAAATTTACCTGTGGATAGTATTTCTTACTGGCCAAATACAATATGTCTCCCCCCCCCCATTCCAAACCATGTCAAACCCAGCATCCCTCACTCTGAACCTAGACAAACCTACCTTCTCTCTCAACGCTAACCCAGCCTAGCCCAGCCAAACCTGACTTCCTTCTCACTCCTGTTAATAATTTCTATTTCAGCATTAGAAAAAAAACTGGCAAATGCTCCTGCATGCTCACTGTTGGCCCAGCTAAATACTCAATACTTTAGACCATATCTTGAATTTGTTCAACTTGAAAACAGAATACAATAGTCTCCGTTAAACAGTAACATCAGTGCAATGCACCACTCACCCAGCTTCTCCATGGATGTATTGGGGGCCAGATAACCCCGTTGTAACAGCTGCTCCATCACTCCGTCATCATCCACCTGGATTTCTGAGACCATGTTACATGGCACAAAGCCAGTCTGGCCGTTGCCTTCTCCACGGTAAAACCCATCAGCATCCTTATCACCAAATACCTGCAATGAGATTATTCAGAATGGAGACCTCTCCCTCAGTCTCACCTTCAGTTTACTCCAGGTTCACAACACTTTCCCAGCTCAGCCCCATCTTGGTCTTCACTTCCCAGTGATGACCCTATGCTGCCATAGGCTTTCCCTCTGTGGAAGAGAGGTAGCCAGACAGGAAGTTCCCACCATCATTACTAATGTTATTCAGTAGGCAATTGAAAATATGCTCATGTATAATAGTAGCTTTATCCTGTCCATGCATCTGCTCCCTCGAGACACCCTCAGAGAGGTAGTGTCAGAGTATTTATAACCAGTGTCCCAGGGATCTCATGGATGTGGAGGCAGAAATGCAATCGACTGAGAGAATGGCATAATTTGGAAAGGATGCAGATTTCAAAATTTTTGACACTGCATTGTGACAGATCATTTATTTAAACTATAGGAACATTTCTTCATCAATGCATTAACAGAGATCAAGCAATCTCAGTCACAGGGTGCACAGAGAGATCAGATCATTCTCGGAGCATAATGAATCAAGGGCTGGAACTCACTAAAGTTAAAGTAAGCAAGAAAACAAAATAGAAAAAATAATGGCACTAAAGACTGACATATCCCCAGAACCTGATGGTTTGCACCCCAGGATTTTAAAGAAAGTAGGTGAGGAAATTGCCGGTGTTGTAGCCATAATCTTCCAAAGTTCTCATGATTCAGGAAGTGTCCCTTTAGATTGCAAAATTGCAACTGTAACTCCATTGTTTAAGAAAGGTGAGAGAGAGAAACCAGGAAATTATAGACCCGTTAGTCTTACATCTGTTGTCAGGAAGTGATTGGAATTTATAATTAGGGACAGAGTGACTGAGCACTTAGAGAAATTCGAGCTGATTAGAGAGGGCCAACATGGATTTGTAAAGGGTAGGTTATGTCTAACGAACCTAATTGAATTTTTTGAGGAAGTAACTAAAGTAGTAGATATGGGAATGTCTGTGCATGTAGTTTATATGGACTGCCAGAAGGTATTCAATAATATTCCACATAAAGAGACTGTTAGCTAAAACTAAAGCTCATGGAATTGAAGACAAATTATTGACCTGGTTAGGAGATTGGTTAGGCGGTAGAAGAGAGAGAGTAGGGATAATGGGTACGTTCCTGAATTGGAAGGAAGTGACTAGTGGTGTCCCACAAGGATCTGTGCTAGGGTCTCAACTATTCATTATATTTATTAATTAATGACTTAGATAACACTATAGAGACCCATATATCCAAGTTTGCAGATGACACAAAGATTGATGGCATAGTAAGTAGTTTAGACGGGAGCATAAAATTATGAAGAGACATTGATAGATTAAGTGAGTGGGCGAAACTGTGGCAGATGGATTTCAACGCAGGCAAGTGTGAGTTCATCCATTTTGGATTAAAAAAATAGATCAGAGTATTATTTAAATGGTGAAAAGCTAGGAACAGTGGAGGTCCAAAGAGATTTAGGGGTCCATGCACACATATCACTAAAATGTAGTAGTCAGGTACAAAAAATAATAGAAAAGGCTAATGGAATGATAGTCTTTATAACTAGAGGACTAGAATATAAAGGGAGGAAGTTTTGCTACAGTACAAAGGCCTGGTTAGACCACATCTGGAGTACTGTGTACAGTTCTGAATATATTGGCCTTGGGAGGAGTGCAGCGCAGATTAACCAGAATGTTACCAGAGCTCCAAGGGTTAGATTATGAGGAGAAATGACATAAACTCGGCTTGTATTCCCTAGAATATAGAAGGCTCAGGGGTGATTTGATTGAGGCTTTTAGGATAGGGTAGATAGAGAGAAACTTTTTCTATTGATGGGGGAGTCTAGGACAAGGGAACAAGTGATACACTCTGACCTGAATGGCCTACTCCTGTTCCTATGTTCCTAAGTCACAGGGTGCACAGAGAGATCAGATAACTCTCAGTCACGGGGTGCACTGCCTCAGTGAGCTCTGAAACCAGGCATCATTTAGCAGCAAGAACTGGAGCTTGGAAGCAAGCCTGTCTTGAACACCTGACAGAAATATCCTTTTAAAAACAGCTCTCTTCTTTGAGGCTTCTTTCTACGGCTGTGGCAGTTGAGCTCCCTGCTTGGGATTCTCTGCTCCGATTCACCAAGATCTGGATGTTAATTAAACCAGAAAGATGCACAGTTTTTTTTAACTAATTGATATTCATGCAGATTCTTTGCCGAGACAATCTTCTTGCTGTACATTCTGCAGTATAACAGGGTGGTAACTGTACAAAGGCAGATCTCGCATGACACAGATTCCACAGGTCAATCCACACTCAAGCAACATTGGTTCAGTCAATTCAGGCTAAATCTTTGTGTGCAGTGGACAGAGTTGCAGGAATTCATACTGTCTAAGTGACAGATCCACCATCAGTGCCTGAAACTTTGCACTGGTTCTCTGTATTATGGGCGATACAGAATATTGAGGTGCAGCAGTTCTTGTGGTCTTGGCATAATGATGGAGACCTGAATTTAGCACTAGTAGCTCTCAGGGTGCTGCTTTAATAATGATCTTATACAGGACCAACAGCCCCGCCATTACTCTTGGAATAGTCAGTCAGGTCTAGAGGTAACAAAGGCATGGATGAGGGTTTCAGCAGTAGATGAGTTGAGGCAGGGGCGGAGATGGGTGTGTGGAAGTAAGCGGTCCTGGTGATGAAGCAGATATGTGATCGGAAGCTCATCTCAGGGTCAAACAGGATGCCAAGGTTGCAATCAGTGTAGTTCAGCCTCAGACAGTGACCAGGGAGAGGGATGGAGTCGGTGGCCAGGGAACAGAGTTTGCGGCGGGGACCAAAGTCAATGGCTTTGGTCTTCCCAATATTTAGTTGGAGGAATTTTCTGCTCATCCAGGACTGGATGTCGGACAAGCAGCGTGACAAATCAGAGGCAGTGGAGGGGTCGACAGAGATGGCGGTGAGGTAGAGCTGGCTGTCGTCAGCATACATATGGAACCTGACTTCAAGTTTCTGAATGTCACCCAAGGGGCAGCATGTAGATGAGAAATAGGAGGGGGCCAAAGATAGATGCTTGGGTAAAGGTGCGGGAGCGGGAAGAGAAGCCATTGCAGATGATTCTCTGGCTATGACTGGATACATAAGAATGGAACCAGGTGAGGGCAGTCCCACCCAG
This sequence comes from Somniosus microcephalus, assembly GCF_052327205.1. Lineage (NCBI taxonomy): Eukaryota > Metazoa > Chordata > Chondrichthyes > Squaliformes > Somniosidae > Somniosus > Somniosus microcephalus. The sequence continues at coordinate 34,398,389 of NC_141008.1, forward strand.
CTGGACGACAGAGGAGAGGTGTTGGAGGAGGATGGTGTGGTCAACCGTGTCAAAGGCTGCAGAGTTTATCATGGTCACAGTCACATAGGATGTCATTTGTGACTTGATTCTTCATGTGTGAGCCCAGACAGCACATGCCAGAAGACTCTTCCCTCCATGGAGCCAAGCATGACCCTGTCCTCATGTGGCATACACACACAAACTTCCCAGCGGGGGTCACTGGATAGTGATCAGGTGCAAGAACCTTGGCTGATTATTCCCTTCACTAACCCCGAGGCCAATTACAGTGCTCCTACTGCTGCACTAACAGAGTACAGCTAACTCAGCAGAGATCCCGGGATCGATCCTGTAGTGTATGTACCTTTAAGGGGAGAACTACTTTTTACAGCTCCTGTATACTGTAGTACCGGCAGTGACCACACCTGTATATAAACCCTGAGTAGGGATCTGTACGTTTAGTTTTAGAGTAACCCTCATCCAGTAAATACCTGTTGATTGTTCCCTGCAGTCTCGTGTCTAGTTATTGAAGGACACACTACATCAAAATACACGGATCTAACAGATCCCATGATTTTCTGGTCTGTGTGGCTCAGTAGCACATTGGCGGTGCGTATTACCTGTGATTATTTCTTTATTCAATTAAAATATTCTATGAGGATTCTGAGAGACTATTATGTGTGATGTTATACAGACTGCAGTCAATATCAGGACGCAGATATTACGATGTATTCATATACTGAAAATGTGCGTCACAGAGGTCGCAATGATCAGCTGTCCATCCTGAACAAATTGCTGAACCGATGGCTACCCTTGTGGAAAGTGTCTGTCATTGCTCAATACTGACTACAGTAGGAAACGTGCCGCACACATTCCAGTAAACACCCAGAGGGTGCTTGCGCCGAGCAGCTTAGATAGCAGCAGCAGTAACATGGACATGATTTGGAAAGGGATCCCTATCTGTATCTGCAATGCTGGTCCCTACTGTATTTCTAACACACTGCTTTAGAGAATTCTATCACACTGTTCATCACATTCTCAATCATTCCATGCTTCACTTACAGTTTAATATTAATGCATTGCCTCTACAATCAGTGACTTTCAGAAGCAGTTTGTGAACAACCACACCTTCTCCATGATATTTGGACCTCCTTCCTCGGGACTACAATCTTCCACATCTATAGAATGTAGCGGTAAATCCCAACATGTCTCTTCCTCTAGAGAGACAGGTTTTAGAAATTATGTTACTATGGATGCTGTGCTCTTACCTTTAGGATCTGACCCTCCTTAAATGCCAACTCCTCCTCTGCAGCATCTGGGTTTGGTGACATTGTTGCAGGATTGTAATCGAACAAAGCCACAAAGATGCGAATAAGACCACCATCTGCAGTTCCCTTTGACTCTGTCTCCTCGTATCCATCCAGGATCGAAGTTTCTCGACTTCTAGAACTCTCGGCAAGTGAAGCTGAAATCAAGAGATCAGCAGGTGAGGATCTGATAGGATGCACTGCGGCAACTCACTAAGATTATTTTGACATCACTGCCTTCCCTCTGTGACCTGTACCATTGAGAAGGACACAAGCAGTAATGTCGTTGGAGCACCAACATTGCTAGGTCACACAGCATCTTGACTTGGATGTATGCTGCCATTGCACCTTTGTTGCTAGATCTATATCCTGGAATTCCCTACCTAACACCATTGTGGAAGTGCCATTTGTACAAGGACTGCAACGGTTCAAAGAATAGGCCCATCACCATTTTCTCAGGGCAACTAAGAATGGACAATAGATACAGCCTTGCCAGTGCTGTCCACATCCTGAGAACAAATAAAAATAACAGAAACAGTCTGTTTCTATCACCCTGTGCCATCTGTTCTTAATTTTAAATATCTCTATCAAATCACCCTGTAATCTCCTCTATCCTAACAAAAACAGGTCAAATTTTTTTTTTAAGTTGTTCTTTGTATTTGAATTTCCTCATGCCAGGCAGCATCTTAGTGAATCTGTACTGTACCCTTCTCTATTGCCTCAACATCCTTCCTATAGCGTGAAATCTAAAGCTGCACACAGTACTCCAACTGTGGTCAGACTAAGATTTTATATAGATTCAGATTACATAATGACTTTTATATTCAATGCCTCTTACCATTAAATCCCAGTAATCTATTATCTTTTTTTCATGGCTTTGAGGTACTGAGTGTGTGAGCAATTGTGGGGATAGTACCGGCTGGATTGGGTTTAATCAGCATGATAACTGCGATATCGATTTTTCCAACATCTAACCCACAATAAAAAGCTCCAGAGGCTATGGCAGCAGCAAAGACTGCTTCATTGGGTGAGACACAAACTACAATACTCGAGATTTTCTGCTTAATTTGGAAAGCTGCAATGAAAGAGCATTGATACTGACCTTTGGAAGGGAGCAACTCCCCTCTGCTGAGCTTGAGTGAGGGGCTGTTCTTGGCATTTAAAGCTCGTATTGCAGGAGAGTCAGGAAGACAGTGAGATACTGAATCTGTGTTTATCGCAAAGCCCTGAAAAACAGTCAACACAGAAAGATCGAAGCAAGAGGATCGGAGAAGTAAAAGAATATTACAGCACATATGTAACCTTTCCAGGTTATACCTTATCCAGCCTTTCATGCACAAGTGCCTGCACACCAGTATGCTCACCACAGTCTCTTGCACACTGGCACCTGCCCACCAGAAAACTCACCAGTCTTGCACACTTGGTACCCTCACCACAATCTCTCACACGCCAGTAAACTCATCAGTCTCTTGCATACCAGTAAACTCACTGTAATCTCTTGTATACTGTCACCTGCACACCAGACAGCGCCCAGTCTCTCACACACCAGCCCATGACAGATTGCGAGTTGATTCTCCACAGAAAGGCTTTTCTCTGCACATACATCCAATACATATTTACTGCCTTTGGTACACAACCTACAGTGATTTTCACACATACTCCACACTTTCCACATTGTGCTGGTATGTGAAGGCACCACTCTCCCCTCACAATGCTAAATAACTACCAAGCATCGTGCCTGTTGAGTTGTTTATGCAGTGATGTAAGATCTGGGGATGAGTCCCAGTCTATGAGGACCTGTGGGTGGGATTGGATGGTTGTGCCCTATAGAGAGCCAGAATTGATGCTTGATAATGTGCATTTCTGATCCACATGGATTTTTTTATTCCCCCCCCCGCACACAGTTCAGCCAATTGAAAATGCAGTTACACAGTTTCACATAATCCTTTCAAAGTTACATAATTGTAGAATGGCCTTTTATATAGGTTGAGTTAAATGGACAGACCTGTCTCCCAGAGAACAGCAAAATAATATTCTAACAATAGATCAACACATAGCCTGGGTAACTGGCAGTGACAAAATATGACACCTTATAGCCCTGGATCTACAGCACATATTTCCATAGGGAAAACCCTGAACAATCAACCTTTCTTGCACCCTTCCTTGTCCTGTGACTCGATGCACCTTCACCGTCACAGGTGCTGGTACGTCAACCTCCCTCATGATCATAGGTCCTATATGGACACCTTTCTTCATGATCATAGGTAACACATATTTGCAGTCAGTGATTACTAAGTCTCCCATATATATTCTAACTACACTCACAGTTAAAGTTTGCACATTCAGCTCTGTCATATGGTGGTGGAATATTGGAACAAACAGGCAAACTATGGGTCTGAATTGAAGCCAATAAACACTTATGATATTTTGTATTCCAGCAAGTTTAAACCAAACTTCTGTACCAATGGGAGGGTCTGTGCATCCAGACCAGTCTTAGATTTAGCAAAGATGGCTTATTCTATCAGTGAGATTAAATGGACAGTCATTTTTGTGTCTACTCCCTGTAGAAGCTCCTTCTTCACTAACTCGGGGTTATTTTCTCAGATGTTCAGGGATCTGGTCCATCAGCGATCTGTTGCCATTGTCCAAATAAAGGAATAGAAGTCTATTGCTGCCTTGTGGACACTCTAAAACTGGAAAGATAAATGTATCTAAAATACAACTTTTTTTCCCCCTTACACTCCAGGTCCAACTATTGGCAGATATCAGCACTGTTCCCAGGTACTGACTGAACTTTGAGGAAGCATAGACTGAGGAGCTACAGGCCAATCTATAGGAGAAGGTACAGGTACTGATAGACATGACCTAATAGTATCTGTCACACCAACATTGCAGGGACAGCAACCAGTACAAAGAAAATGGGGCGGGGGTGCAAGAATTGGTACCAAATAACTCAGCACTGACTTCAGTGATGAAGACAATTGGCTCCTGCTAATTGTAAAGGCAGGAGAGCTTGGAGGACAAATTGTTTGTCCATGTTGAATGAGAATCAATAGCTTGGGAGTAGGAGAGTTGCCTATTTGGGCCCATAACAATCTGAGGACAGGAAGCAGGAATTGTGGAATTCGTTGAGCAATATTCAGCTCACAGCTGTTCTAGGTTTATCAGCTGTAGGAACTTTACACCTCAAAAAAGCATTTACTCTTTGGTGGGGAGGCCACAGTGACTCATTACCCAATTTACAGTGAAATCTTTGGACCAGAAACAAACAGCAAAGCTTGAGTGCTGCCAGCAGGCAGTACCCTGTCAGTAAGACAGTGTTGCATCTCAGTGATGGGTGGCCAGCCAACAGATAGGCCTCACAGTCCTGAATGATACCCAACACAATGGGAACACCACCACCTCCAAGTTCCCCTCCAAGTCACACACCATCCTGACTTGGAAGTATATTGCCGTTCCTGCATCGTCGCTGGGTCAAAGTCCTGGAACTTCCTCCCTAACAGCACTGTGGGAGTATCTTCACCACACGGACTGCAGCGGTTCAAGAAGGTGGCTCACCACCACCTTCTCAAGGGCAACTAGGGATGGGCAATAAATGGTGGCCTTGCCAGCGACACCCACATCCCATGAATGAATTTTTAAAAATCTGTAAACATGACTTGAGCCTAAATAGTTTGCCCATTTCAGAAAGGTAAATTTCAGGCCACTGCCGGCGAGGCACCGGGCATGGAGTCCAGGAGCAAGGGTGGCATCCAGGAGTGAGGGTCGAGTTCAGAAGTGGGTGAAGCAGCAACGAGGCGCGCGGGGGGTGGGGGGGCAGGGAGATCAGGATACTGTGGAGTTGGGTTGCTCCTCAGAATCGATTTTTAACATTTTACTTATTCACCTTTTACTGGCGGCTATGCAATGCCCAACTTCTCAGGGGGGGGTCTAAAACAATCGTTAGATCCCCTCATGTACGTATACCTGTTTTTTGTGGCCACCAGGGAATCCCTGAAAAGTGGCTCGAGCCAATATCGGGTCAGACGTCTTTTAAGCATCCTTTGGGTGGACCCCAAAATTGGCTCTCGTGGCGTCCATTTTATGAAGGGGAAGTCATGTTTGACAAATTTGCTGGAGTTCTTTGAGGAAGTAACATATAGGGTGGATAAAGGGGAACCAGTGGACGTAGTGTATTTAGACTTCCAAAAGGCAGTTGACAAGGTGCCACACAAAAGATTATTGCTTAAGATAAAAAATCACGGGATTGGGGGTAATATTCTGGCATGGATAGAGGATTGGCTATCTAACAGAAGGCAGAGAGTTGGGATAAATGGTTCATTCTCAGACTGGCAATCAGTAACTAGTGGTGTTCCGCAGGGGTCAGTGCTGGGTCCCCAACTCTTTACAATCTATATTAACGATTTGGAGGAGAGGACCGAGTGTAACATATCAAAGTTTGCAGATGATACTAAGATGGGAGGGAAAGTAGTGAGTGAGGAGGACATAAAAAACCTGCAAGGGGACATAGACAGGCTAAGTAAGTGGGCAGAGATTTGGCAGATGGAATACAATACTGGAAAGTGTGAGGTTATGCACTTTGGCAGGAAAAATCATAGAGCAAGTTATTATCTTAATGGCAAGAAACTGGAAAGTACTGAAGTACAAAGGGATCTGGGGGTCCTGGTGCACGAAACTCAAAAGGTTAGTATGCAGGTGCAGCAAGTGATTAAGAAGGCCAATGGAATGTTGGCTTTCATTGCTAGGGGGATAGAATATAAAAATAGGGAGGTATTGCTTCAGTTGTACAAGGTATTGATGAGACCGCACCTGGAATACTGCATACAGTTTTGGTGTCCATACTTAAGAAAGACATACTTGCTCTCGAGTCAGTACAAAGAAGGTTCACTCGGTTAATCCTGGGGATGAGGGGATGGACATATGAGGAGAGGTTGAGTAGATTGGGACTCTACTCATTGGAGTTCAGAAGAATGAGAGGCGATCTTATTGAAACATATAAGATTGTGAAGGGGTTGGATCGGGTGGATGCGGGGAGGATGTTCCCGATGATGGGTGAAACTAGAACTAGGGGGCATAGTCTTAGAATAAGGGGCTGCTCTTTCAAAACTGAGATGAGGAGGAACTACTTCACTCAGAGGGTGGTAGGTCCATGGAATATGCTGCCCCAAAAAGCTGTAGAAGCTACATCATTACATAAATTTAAAACAGAAATAGACAGTTTCCTAGAAGTAAAGGGAATTAAGGGTTACGGGGAGCGGGCAGGAATTTGGACATGAGTCTAGGTTCGGATCGGACATGGCCCTGTGGGTAGCGGAGCTGGCCCAGGGGCCGTGTAGCCTGATCCTGCTCCTATTTCGTGTGTCTAATTCTGTTAGATTCAGGAGATGGTTCAGTGATAGTAGATTGGCGGTTAGGATCAGATCAGCCATGATCTTATTGAATGGCGGAGCAGGCTCGAGGGGCTGATTGGCCTACTCCTGCTCCTATTTCTTATGTTCTTAAAATGGCCGCAACCAGTTCTAATTTCTAACCTTTGAGTCTGAAGCAGGTCACATTATTTAGCCAGTAACATAAGCAACTTCCAGACAGTCCAAACTGAATGAGGCCATGAAAACATCAAATGAATTCAACAGTGCAGTCTAATTACAATAAAGCCAAAAGAAATAAACTTCCATGTATTCAGACAATTAAGAGACAGAGGGCATGATAAGCTCAATGTGTTATACAAATTCCTTTGCAGCAACAGTGTCTGCAACATTTCATTGCATGAAGCACTTCGAGCTTGCCCATGTGAGAAGTCAGTATGCGACTGTAAGGATTATTACTTATTTAATTATATCTGGTTCACTCTGTTGAACGGAGAGCATTCTTATCTCCTTTTTCACCAACTCTCTCCCCTTCTGAAGGTGTTGGCTCAATTCAGGGGCATGGGTTCCCATGATATTGATTACAATAACAGGTTCAATGTACTTTAATTAATGTCCATTATTAGTTGTAGGGGAGTTTGTGGTTGCCCTCTGATATCTCACTCAAGTGGCCATTCTTCATGTGTGAGCCTAGACAGGAAATGTTAAAACCAACCCTGATCCTGTCCTCACTCTATGTCCACATCACTTTCCAGCAGCGATGAATGAATAGTCTTGAGATGCAATGACTCTGGCTGATTTTTCCTTCCCCAATCCAAGGCTATCTAGTGCTCCTACAATTATCCTAGCTGAGATTAGCTAACACAGCGCAGGGTAGGAATCAAAACTCATCAGTGCAGATCAGTTATTCACTGTTTCAATCAGCTGGGCCACCAGGAGAGCTCCACAAAACAGAAGGGGGGAAAAATTGGGTGAGTGGCGCCACCTGTTAGCGCCTAAAGAGGCAGTCAGTGGCTGTAGCACCACTGGCTGCGCCTCCCGCGATATTCAGCAGGGGCGCTAATGGTGGCGTTAGCCATTTGCGCTGCGCCGCCACCGATGACGTCATCGGTGTGCGCAGCGCCCCATTCGCGATATTTGGTAGCGAATGGCGCACCCGGTTCACGGGGCCTTGCTGTGCCGGCAGCGGCGCAAGTTAAGGTGGAGGTGTGGGGCGGCCGCCTTTTTCGGCGCCTGCCTGCCAGCACCTCCGTCCCCGGCCTCCTGACCCCGCCCCCGCGGCATTGCTGGCTGTTTCCCGAGAGCCCGGCACTTCTCCTTGGTGCCGGGCTCATTTGCCGGCACTCGCGAGCAGGGATCGCGCTGTTGCAGGCCCCTCCCCCTTAACAATGGGAGGAAGGCCTGCAGTACCGCAGCATGCCGTGCCGCAGCGTGTGGCGCTGCGGCACGTTGCGCTGCGATATTCAGTTTCAGCGCCCTAAGAGGAACGCGGAGCGCCTCGAGCCTCGCCCTGTCTCCCTCTAGGGGCAATGAAACTGAATATCTGCCGATCGCTAAAGCCTCGAACGCTGCGCTAAATCTGGCGACTTTGGCGCCCCAACCCAATTTTTAGGCCAAGGCGTTTAATTCTTTACTCTGTTATCAATGTGAGAGGAGCCAGTGGTCTCCAGTGAAGGCAGTTAGCTAGGTAAATCATAGCGTCTCTAAGAATGATTCTCTATGCAAGTCAATCATAACACACATACAGTCTGTCCACAAGCAGAATATATTCAGCAAATTAGGACTGGGCTAAGTCTATGGCAACTATTTCAAATCCCGAGAGTGATGGTGGAAAAGTCTGTTATTCTTATTAACAATCAGCACTCCTGGAAAAGTTGAAGATAGAACAAAAGAAAAAAATTGGCACTTATTTATAACTTACCACACCCCTCAGAAACATCTATTGGAACTCCATAATGAATTGCTTTGAAGTGCAGTGACATGTGTGGACAAACACAGCAGTTATTTGATGCTCAACAAGATCCCACAAACAGCAATGAGGTGAATGCCCAATATGCGAGAATGTCCTAAGATCTGATCTGATTTTTGGTGGTGCTAGTTCAAAGAGGAATGTTAGCCAGGATATTGGGATAAATCACAGCTTTTCTTCCAATAGTACCATGGGATTTTTAATATCCACCTGAACCAGTGGAACAAGTAGATGGGATCTTTGCTTAATATCTCATCTCCAACAGTGCAACAGTCCCTCAGTATTGCACTGAAGTGCCAGCCTGGATCATGTGCTTAAGTCTTGCAATGTAGTTTGATCCCATAACCTTCTAACTTAGAGGTGAGAGTGCTACTAAATGAGCCACGTTCACACTAGGCATCTCTAACAAGACAAGAGAGGACATGGAGAAAACTGAACATTAATTATTTTTTGTACCATGTACTTCAAAATACCTCCATTCATTTACACTCCCCAAAACAGAGTATTTACCCCAGGGAAAACAGGGGGATAATACAGAGTAGGTGTCATATTGGGGTTGGCATATGTTGTTAGTGGGGAACAAAGCAGGCAGTTGCAGCATCGGCCTCACGGAGAAATGCACACCTCACTCAGGCTGTCCATCCTCTGAAGGAGACTGAGATGAAAGCTTCTGAAAGGAAAATATCCCATAAATGATATGCATTTGTGAATTAAGAAAGGGTTCCAGTGTTTGTGGGGACCAATTCAATCAGCTCACCTTTTACTGCGGTTCAGTACTTAGAATGGAACTTCACAAACTCCCCTAAAACTAATAATGGGCATTAATTAAAGTACATTGAACCTGTTATATTGTAATCAATGTCAAACCATTTGCTCATCACTTGTGTACAATGGACTACTGGTTCTGCTTTAACAGGGACTGCTTAGTATTTTACGAGTCCCAGGACATTGTTGTTTATCGTCTACAAATGACCCAATCTCTAACCTGAATCTTGATCTACTTTTTATTGGCCCAAAAATTGCTGTGGCAAGCCAACGAATGGTGCCAGCCGTTAGTTAGACTTGCCCTTGCCTGTTTAATCTCCATGATATTTTGGCCTGCAAGTTGCTGGAAGTGCGAGATGAAAACAGCCCTGAGGCATCTGAGATTTGAGTGAATAGAGCAAGCAACTGTGCATCTCCTTAACCGATCAGATTGAATGATTGTGAAATGAATCGTGCAAGGTCTGAACAAGGAAGTGTAAGTTAGATTGGATGAATTCAATGTCAAATCAGGTACAGAAAGAGAAAGAAAGATTGGATTAACAGAGAGAAAAAAAAGAAAAAGTTAAAAAAATGTTTTTAATTAAAAATAATTTAACTCAAACAATTAAACCCCGAAGGAATGAGACTCCACACTTGTGATAGTTAATTTTCAGTGCCAGGGAGGTTGACTGGAAGTAATTAACACTTACAATGCCGTTAAAAGGGTACTTAGATTTGAAATGACTTGACTTAACTTTCTGTGGTGAGATTACTTACCGTGCAAGTACAGGAACTTCATGCCGTTCAATGCATTTGAATGGGGAGCCAGACATCGAGATGCCATTTTCGCGAAGCTAACAGTGGAGTGGTGCAACTCCGACAGATTTCTGCATTTAATCGCGCATCTGCTATTGCTTGAAGTTGCTATGGCATTTGCACATAAATAATGGCGAGCACCATTAGCCTCACCGCTATTCTGGCAGCAATTTTTGGGCCATTGCCTTTAATGATGCCTTCTTAGCTGGCTGGAGCAGTCACTCATGTACTCTCCATCGGGATCTACCCTTTTCCATTTGGCAAACCTCGCTCGGGGTGATCCTATTTAACGCAGACTGTGGACAAAACACTGCATGTGAGAAGAGGACTCCAATTTATCACAAAAACTTTTTTTAAATCTCATAGAACTGGACTGACTGATTATCCCTCCAAAGTGTTTCTATTTAAGAACTTTAGAGTCCAAAGAAAGAAAAGACCAATTTGGCCCATTGATCGCATTCCATCCAGACTCCATGTCTGCTTATTCTGTCATGAACTGTCAACTTTAAGCTCCTTCCATTACCTTCCCTGAAAAAAATCAGAGTGCTATTAATATGTCCATAACTCTCAATTCCCCTCTCAACAGATATTTATTGAGCTCTCTTCAAGGAGTCAACTGAGCCGAACTCAGTTACCTTCTCTGGGAGTCTGTTCCATGTGTCCACTATTTCCCAGAAAACTCAAACCAAATACACACTTCCTGTATTCCTTGAGGTTAGTGTACTTCTTGTATTCTTTCTGGTCAGTGTACTTTACACAATTACTGCAAGCTGTCCTTCTGGACCTCTGCTGATAGCATACATGCTCACATTTAAAATCAAATCTTGATATTGAGGTCTGGAGTGTTGCAATGTGTTGGAGCCCTGCTAGGATGTCAGTCTCTAATTCCTTGCACAGGGAGCATCCAGTACCAGTCATGTCATCTCATCACAGGGTCAAGCAAAATCAGAGGGAGAAAATCATGCAGGTGGCTTTCACCCACCTCCACGTGATTATCCAGAAGTTGTACGGCAGAGTGCTGGGGCAGAAACTCAGAATGGGAAAATACCATTAAAAAGATTTCTTAATCTAAGAAATGAAATGCAGAACAGCACTCCATTTATTTGTCATTTCACCAGCTACATCTAACCCAAACCACAAGTTATAGGATCACTGAACTCATAAATCACTAAAACAAACACTAGCAGTGTTGTCACTAGGTTGGTTTAGTGTTTTGGTACCAACACTGGAGTCAAAATTCCACTTTTGCCAATACACATCTTAAAGTGGCATTCTTAATTCATCCCTCAAATTGCTCCCATTGCCAGTGACAGACCTGCAACCACCAATACTTCATCCTAGCATTATACAGCTTGAAAGGTTCTCTCTAGATGTGAACCAGGTTTGGAAGGCAGAATCTATAATTGTGGCGCTGGGTGATTGACATTTCATAAACCAATGATTAAATGTTGCTGAAATCCTAGTGACACTACTGCTTCGCATCATCACCATGGTCTCCTAGCATCAAAGCTTATATTAAGCTGAATGGATGCCTTGAGGCTCCACTTCCTGTTTTGTTAAATGAAAAAAAATGTACTGCATCCAATGCTGGTATCCAATTAAGCCAGAAGGATAATTAATGGTTAATAATTTTTGTAACTCTGACGGCCTGACTGATATCCAATTAAACTAAAATTGAACCTATCAGCTGGCTGAAGGACATTGATGCTAGGAAAGCATGGACTACTGCTTCACACTACCAACCAAAAATAAAGGAGATGTAGATCACTGGGAAGCAAACAAGGTGGTCAAACAAACTGACAGCCACAAGAAACAGAACTAAGGGGAGGGTGGAGTAGGTGAACAGTGAGATAAACACACACCCGTGTACATGTTGAATCCTCAGGCTCAGTCTTTGCCCTTGCCCTTGTCCTGCCCAATACATAAGATTCCATTTTCCAAGCCTCCAACTCTTTCTCCTTCGCGATCCTTCCTTTAAGCCTCTCTCGTTCACAATGTACCAGGCTCCTGGGGAAAGCAGGCTTATCCTTCCTCTTATGATGACGGAGTGACTTGGTGCTACCAGAGCTCGAATCAAAAACATCGTCTTCAACAGAGGCCTGCCTCTGTCCAGTTGACTGGGTAGACTCACACTGGCTGGAACAGTCACTCACATCTTCTCTGTTTGTCTGGCTGCTGTCCCACCAACCTGATCTCATTTGGTCCAGATGACTAACATGTGGGCAGAAATGTAAGCTGGGAGTCAGCATTTCTTCTTCCTCCTCAGTGCCATACTCTATATCTATCTCTAGGTGTTTGTGTGACATCTGGTCTCTCCTGTTGTAATGAGGATTCTCAGTTACTGCTGCATTCACCTCTTTGGGATCTGTAGACCTAATCCGTGTCCGAGATTGCATCTGTAATGCGGATGTTGGATCCACAACACTCAGCTCTAAAACATCCCTGTGGTTCTCCTCTATTAGAGATTTCTCTATACATTCGGTGGCATCCAGGTCATCAATGGTGCTATCCTGTCTGTATTCTGAAGTCTTCCCTTCCCATCGGTGGGACCTGGTATACCCCTTGGTGTATGTATGATTAAACTTGGCACCAGAGTATGCATAGCCACTTGCCTCTTCACTCCATTCCTTGTTTTTGATGTTAGTCTTGGTGTAGTGAGGCTGCTTTTCACCTGGCTCCTGCCTATTGCTCTGATCACAGATATAGTCAAAAGTTAAGCCCTCTTCCCAGTCCATGATTTTCAGCTCACTCTGTGCAACATTAGAGCCCATAGCCTCCTGCACTAGATTTTTGCTGTTACCCTGACTGATGTTGGAGATTGGCTTCTCTCCCAATTCTTGATTTTTGGTATCAAAGTTCGAGGCTTGGTCTCTCTGTCTGTGGATTTTAGAACTAGTTTGCACACATTTAAATAGTTGATCCTGTTCCTCTAATTGCACTCTCTCCTGGGAGTGGTCAGGGGACTTTTCTCCTTGTTCTTGGTTTCTGGCACCACCCTGGCTGCTGCTACAGATGGCCTCCTTGTCCTCGTCCTCCTCCTCCTCCTCTGTTACTTCAGGAATGCTGAATAGCTTCTTACTGCAGTGTTTCTGCAGAGGAAGTTCTAGAATTTTCTCCAGAAACTCCTCATCGCTATCAGTTTCATACTGCTCAGGCTGTTGCGATATGGTTAACACGTACAGTGGTTGAGTGCATGCAAGGAAGGGATGGGGGAGGGAGAAAGAAAGAAAAAAAGTAAAGATGAAAATTGAAACAAGGTCAACTCAAAGCACAGTAAAGCAACAGAAATCCAGAGAGCAGCTCAAGGTGAAGCGCCCAAAATTATAACAATGTGAGAAAAAGCTTCAAATACAAATAGCTGCAACTTACACCTCAGTGAAACCTGATGTCATAGTCACCTGAAGCAGTCAGGGATTCCCAGAATCTAGTTGCTAATGATGGGTACTGAGGGTGAATCAAATTGCTAATGATGGGCACTTGTCACATTCAGAATTTTTTTGACCATTTTTCCACAGAAAGAATTTGGAAAAAGAGTTACTTTACATGTTATGTTTAAAGCATAGTATATTCATGTGTAAGTTAAAGATAAACAAACCAGCTAATGATTTGTTTCAAGGCCTTGTTTTACTCAGTACATGTCTGCTCAGTCTGCCTTCGAATAGACCGAATAAGCATACCTGCTTCTAACGAGCCTCCAGCCTTTACAACACAATGCGTGTGAGGGGTTTATTGATTACTGAGATGAGCTAATTATTTACAGTCTATGAGCCAACAAAATCAAAGCAAGCTCGTTAGGGGAAAAAATTGGGTGGCGCCCTTTTGGGGCCCGAAAAAATTTGTGCCCCTGCGCCGTAAATTCAGATGTAGCGCCCCAAGCAAGAGGTGGAGCGATACTGAAAGCACTCCACTTCCTGCTTGGGGCGCTACCACTGAATTTGACGGCACTACGTGCAGCAATGCCGCGTCATTGCAGACCTCCTCCCCTGATTAAAGGGAAGGGGCCTAGCGCTGCGTGCACTGGGGCCCTGCTGGCCCACCGGGGAGCGGGGAGCCATGAATACAGGAGTGCTGGGCTGAGCGATCGCAGCTGGGACCCCGCATAAAAAAGTGAAAGGGGGCAGGTGCTGGCAGGCGGCCCGACACCTGCCCCTTTTACTAGCGTGCCGCCGCTGCAAAAACACCACCTGATCCTGTCGGACATATCGTCTGGCGATAGGTCAGGGGGCGCAAAGGAGGTTTGCGGCTGGGGCGCAAGTGGGGCGCTGCACACGGCGATGACTCCATTGCCGGTGGCGCAGCACCACAGGGCTCTACCGGCTACCGCTAACCTCCCACTGAATCTTGCGGGAGGCGTCAGTGGCGCCACGCCCGGGTACTAGGGGGGTTTGCACCCCGTTAGCGCCCCCTAACGAGAGGCGCAAATCAACCCAATTTTTCCCCCTTAGTGTTTCAACTAGCTATCATTTCTGAGCACTTTTTTCAAACTTTCATGAATACACTATGCAATAAAATACAACATTTAAAGTAACTCTTGTTCCAAATCTTTTCTGTGGAAAACGATCAAAAGATTCTGCAGCGATTCTCAGAATGTAATTTCTAATGATAGTTGCTGAAAGTGACCCATTACCACAGGTTTCACTGCATAGAACTGATTGAAAACATCTCCTGCAAGACATCAATTAACGCTTCTGAATTAATTAATGATCTTAGGTAATAAGTAATGTACAAATACAGTTGCACTGTTTTTCTGAAACCCCTGTGCATCATGCATGGACATATAGGCTCCAGTCAGTGACTATTTGTAGGTTCAAATGTGTATTTATAAAGAGAATCTTCCATTCATATCGCACAAGAGGTGCAAGGACCCAATAGTGTACTGCTCCTCCCTCTGCCATCTCCAGCCTTCAGGGTCTGTTAACATTTTGCTACCTCATGCCAACAGTGTTACCCAGACAAGGAATCAAAAAAGACCAATTCCCACTGCTAAAATGAAATTACTTCCTGGGAAAAGGTGGTCTCATGACGACCATTTTCTAGAGCTAGGCGCTCAGTGCAGGTAGGTTACAGCTACTATCTTGGTTCGTTAGAGCTATTTTTTATTGACCAGTCACAAAATTGAAATTTACAATTGGCTATTCGATTGCAGTTTACTCAAGCTGGAGTATCTTAACAGGTGTATGCATCTGGACTAATTCACCATTTCACATTCAACCTGTTTTCAAATTGATCTCCTCATGGAGCTGCACCTATCTCCCTGCATATTTGCTGCAATAATGGAACTGATGGGGAGCTGTAACATGCCAGCCACATGGTAAAGGGCTGGGGTAGAATTCCTGCTCCGCCATCAATCCAGGATAGAACAAGTTTCTTCCTCCCCCTTCCTTTCCTGAAGGTGCTGATTCATGTTGGGGTATGACAACTCTCCAGTACCCAAGCGATTCTTCACCTGCGAACCGGCATAGAGAGTGTTGATGGGCTACTTGACCAATTGAAAGCATCACAGGAAAGCCTCATCCGAGGTTGATGCACTTTCCAGCATGAGTCGTTTACCAGTGTTTAGAATCAGGCTGAGGTTCCCTTCCCTGGCTCAAGGATTCTATCTGCTGGCCTGACTCAGCACAGACCAGGGAATGGAACCAAGGACTCTCTCGTGTAACTCCGTACCGCACAAGGCGGTGCATTTAGCAATTGAGGCAGAATCTTAAATCATTTTGTATATTTATTAAACTGTATTTTTTGGACAACCCAATGGCCCACTAACTTGGAACATCTGTTTACTCTGTCACCGTACAAGGACCTCAGTCAAACTGCTGGTTTTAAACACTCTATATTTGTGATTGTATCAACAACACACAAAAGTTCCTGGAATGTATAAGAGAAAGCAACCACCTATTACGTGGGGACAGGCAGCACTTTCTCACATTATTGGCAAACACGCCCTGTCCCTGGTCTCCCTTTATATACTTCTTTGCGTCATTAATATTCTATCATACTTCCTCTTGAACAAACATTATCTATTACTGCTTGTTCAGTTTTCTCACTTCTACCCACCCACTGGTGTAAATCACCTTGTACACGGAATGGGATACTCCGCTTTTCCCCACAGAGTACGCAGGATAGGGTTTACCACCGCCCCGCACCCCCCACATCAAGTGTACAATATCTGCACTTGTGATGGAGGCACAGACAGCCAAAAATATAGATCCAAACACTTGTCCTAAGGAGGCAGTCCTGCAACAGTGAAGTTAAAACAGTGTTGTTCTCAGAGCTTGGGCTTGTTCTTTTGAAACCAGGTAACATTACTGAGGCTGTGTTTAGTGTGTTGCCATCAGCAACTGAACACTTTCCCACATTTCAGACTCCCAGCCTGCAACTCACAAACCTACAAGTTCAATCTGTGGGGCCAGCAAATGCCAGTGTCCCTTAGGCTCAGGCTACAAACCTGGAACAGACTGCGCTTCCAAGATCTCAATCTGCTAGTGACAGGGCAGGAGAAGCTTTTCCCTTCCCTGCTCTGGGAAGCATTACAATTTTCACCAGAGGTGCAGTGCAGGCGCTCTGTGCAGGGCGGGCGCTCTGTGCAGGGCGGGCGCTCTGTGCAGGGCGGGCGCTCTGTGCAGGGCGATAACTGTTATGGCAATTTTGAAAATGTTGTAATAACTAAAAATGTCCTGGTATGTGTGGCCATGAGATATTTTTAAGAGTGGTGAGTGAGGGTCACCATTGCCTTTTACTCAGATCAGGCTATGATGAGTCTACCCTGTTAGCGGAGTGCCTCACAAAAAAGGATTGACAAATTAAACTGATTCTATTCATTTTGAGCCTAGTCCCAGTGGCTGAAGGTGGATTGTTTCTCATGTGCACTGAGACTTACCCACCTCTGGCCTTACAAGAGAAGTCAGGAAGGGGAAGAAAGAGAAACATGAGTAACAATATGTTAATCAGAAAGAAATCAAATTACCAACCTCAGTCTGAAATCTCTTAATTATCTTTGCCCAGGTTCTTCCCCTAGTAGCTGTAAACTCAGAATGGACAAATCCAGATAGATGCTTGAGATCATTACCTTTAGCGAGCTCTCCCTGGTCAAACTGCACTCTTGTTGCTGTACTTCTTCATTCGTCTGTGTGTCTGATCCCAGTTCTTCTTCGTCCTCCTCCATGATGTCTGAGAGGTCTGAGCCTCGACTGCTCTCTAGGGGATAATCCTCGTTCTCATGATTCTCGGCTTTATCCATCTGCTGGAGGTGAAACAAAAAAAGAGATAAAGCCAGTGCACAAAATGTGGCAAATAACAATGCATTTGGCGCACAGTGAGTGTGCTGTGCGTTCAGCAAGGAGGTAGGAAATTCAGCGAGAAGCAGTGTGTCTGGTGCTCAGCTCCAGGCAACCACAACGTAACACTTACTACATTCAGCTCCCCTTCACCACAACATTGCAACTCAGTGACAGAAAAGGGGAAATTCTGTGGCACAATTTCAGACACTAGACCTAGATTTTCCTTCTGTTGCCGGGTTTGTGACGCGATTGTCCTAATACCTGCCAATGTGAAACTGCTGTTAAATTGCCTTACTTTTCTACCAGAATTCTTATTAGTCATGCAGGGCAGTTTGGAGGCTAGAAAGTTGCCATTCATTGGCTTAACACTATGGCAAGTTCAAGGACAACATCACGTCTCAGCAGGATGGGAGAAGGAGCAGCAGTTGGGGTTGCCAGCAGCTGGATGGGCCCCCAGATTTTCCATTGTGCCCATGGAGGCTTCGCACGTAGAAGTGAGGGCTAGCTGGGACCACCTGTTGGGCACTGAGGGCAGGAGACCCCATAGGAAAGTTGCGCAGGCTGTCTGAATGCAGGTGACAGAGGTAGTCAATACAACCTCCAGCACCCTAAGAACTGCCAAACAATGCAAAAAGTGGATGGTCAAGGTAAGCCAAAGCTCTGGTGCCAATAGACATCCTCTACCACTCATACAGCTTCACTCACCTTGTTGCCTGTCATTATCTCTCAGCACCTGAGTATCCAGGAAAGGGCAACCTCTCCAAACACTCATGCGCTTTCTTCACTCAAAACCACTCTGAACTCACTTTGACTGCCAGAAGGGCTTCTGCTATGCTTAAAGGGACACTTATTTTAAAGGGGTCAACGTACCTTCTTCACCTCATATTCTTGGCATGTATGACCTCATATGGGGCAAGACGCTAACAGACCTGTCACATTGTCTTCTCTCTCTCTCCAATATAAATGCAAGTCTTTCTTACTTTCCAAAGGAAAAAAGGGCATACAGCCAGCACCATAAAAGGACAATTAGGGGAAGATCACCACACTGAAAATCCTGAGTCCACAGAAAGAGGAGTTAGATTTAATAGGTAGATGGACAGGGCAACCTGTAGAAGAGGCGGAGGTTGGCGGACAGCTGGCAAAAGATTAATAAAGGCTTCTCACTGAGTTTCTCCGGAAAAGTAAGTGACTTCAGTAGGATTTATTTGTGTGTTTGAGAGAAAAGACTGAAACAGACCTAAATTTGAATTGTTTTAACAATTCCACTCAATCTGTTTCGTAACAATCTGTGACAATCCTCAACAGGGAGACTTCCTCCTCATACCAAACAAACTTGTGTTCTCCTACTGTTGATGTGTAGTTCCAGACTGAAGGCACCATTAACTGCACTTTTAGAAATCATTTTCAGTCACCTCCTCGGATCCTCATTCTGGGCCATGAGACTGGACCAATAATCTCTCCTTCTCTAGCTCACCTCTGCATTCAGTGAGAATGGGCGACAGACGGTGAGCGTGAGTGGCACACGGCGGCGGTGGGCGACAGACGGTGGGCGGCGGGGGCGGGCGACAGACGTCGATGGTGGGCGGCAGGCGGCAAGGGCGGGCAGCGAGGGCGGGGGGCAGACGGCGAGAGCGGGGGGCAGACGATGGGGTGGGCGGCAGGCGGCGAGGGCGGGGGCAGACGGCGAGAGCGGGGGGGGCAGACGGCGGGCGACAGACGGCGACGGTGGGCGGCAGGCGGCGAGGGCGAGGGGCAGACGGCGAGGGTGGGGGGCAGACGGCGGGGGGCAGACGGCGAGGGGCAGACGGCGAGGGCGGGCGGCAGACGGCGAGGGCGGGTGGGCAGGGCTTTCAGCAGTTCTTTGTCCATGTGCAGATTTCCCCGCCCCCTCACCTTTACCCATCCCCAGTCGATATTTACTTCTATCCAGCTGGGATATTCACCTTAACAGTAATTTTATGCTTGAAGAAAGCACCAGGGGATCATTGATTTCACTCTTTACAAACCTGATGAATCTCTGCAGATCCGACCTGGCACTGCTCAAACATTTGCTCCTCCCCTGGAATATGTGTTTCGTCTTGATTTAATTCTGAATCCGTCAGAAATTCCTCGATAGACGACACCCTAATATTACTCGAGGAAACATCGTCCTCTGACTCTTGTGGAAAGCTGCTGGCTGATTCTTCGATAGTTCTGGTGGTCTCCATGTTCAGGTCCTTTGGATCACTTTCCAGAATTTTCTCATCAGAATCTTCTTTAGTGTATGTGCTACAGACATCAGGGTCTTCCTTCTGCTCAGAGTCCACGAGAAAATCCTCAAGTGAGCCAACTGGCCTCTTCATTTGAGTATTTTCCAAATCTTGTGTGTCTTCTTTTGGATGTTCCTCAACTTTGTCCTCCTCACAACAATTGAACAAACCTGCAGCACCATCCTGCAAAATGATCAATCGATTAGGTTAGCTTTCGCTGACACCTACTTCTGGGGCTTATTAGAAGATGTTCCAAATAGTCACAGAACTACATGAAATACCAGAGTTTCATGGGTGGATGCGAGCATTTTGATCTCAGTGTCTTTGAGATTACCCATAGAGACCAGACCAAGACACCAATGGAAAGCAAAAGGAGAGAAAAAACCTTGAATAGTAATCACTGAGAATATATCCCCACTAGCCCAGTTATTGAAAAAAAAGACTTGCATCTCATATAGCCCCGTTTCACGACCTCAGGGCATCCAAAAGCACTTTACAGCCAATTAAGTACTTTGGAAATGTAGTCACTGTTGTAATGTAGGTAACCAGTGCTCCACCCAAACCATGTAATGAAGTCAGCCTCTCCCCCAAGCCACTTACCAAAACCAACATGCCTCCTAAAACTGGTACTGAAATCAGCCACTCTCTGAACCAGGCGAACCACCCTGCTCCTGAAAGCCAAGCACTGAAAACCAGCTTCTTTGCCAAATCAGACAGCCTTTCCCCAAACCAGACATTGGAAAACAGTCTCTCCTGCAAACCCGCTACCCCAAAATAAGCTCGCCCTCCAGGTCAGTCAGCCAAAAACAGCCTCTTCCCCAAATTAGGCAACTGAAACCAATGCCCAAAGCAAGCAGAGATAACTTCAATGTTAATACATTTTTCCCCCATAATGGAACATTTGATAATATTTTGGTGCGTTCCACTGACAGTGCTATAAAACTCCACCTAATGTACAAGTTGTTTCAGAGAAGTTTATTACTATAGCTGCCTTTGGTGTGGTGCACTGAAAACAGCTGAGCCCAAGTGCCACCTACCTTCAAATGTTCTTCCATTTTGGTATCTTCTCTTTGAACAGATGCTGGCTCTTCAAAAGTGACACTTTCTGAATTTGGCGTTGCATCAACCACCTGACTCGGAGTCTTAAAAGCAGACGGAGAGCTTCCCTGCTCATTTTCGTTATAGTTTGTGGCACTCTCACAGTTGAGAACCTTGTCAGAGGTCATCCCAGGCAGAGCCTCAGATTCATCCTTAAAATCCACGTTGGGTAATTCTTTACTGACAGGAAGACTGTTGTCAGGATGGACACATGTTTCGGGGGCAGTCTGTAATGGCATAGAGTGCTGAGGAAATGTAAACAGTGTTCGAGGAACTTTGATGGGGCTGGAGTCTGCCGATTCACCGGAAGGAGACATGGTGCGCACAGTGAGTTCCTTAGATATCTGGAGAAGCTGAATCTGACTGGGTCTGACTAGCACACTACCAGCTGTGGGAGATGTCACTTCAATAATCTGAGAAGAAATCAGAGAAGGTTATATTGTCCTGAGAAATTCGGGTTAAGTTACATCAAATCTTTCCTACTGTTCATTTCATTAAAGCCACTGAGTTACACTGCAAATTTTCAATGAGCCATCATTCGGAGTGGTACAAGCACCCACAGTTTGCCGAGTGTGTGCACACTTGCTATCACAACATTCATTTTCTGTTAATCAATGCAGTATCCAATGAACTGCATTAAAGGTGGAATTGGCATAGACTATACACAGATCTGAAGAGTAATGTTCAATAACAGGGGGGGGATTGCTTCAAATTGCAGTGATACAAATGAAGGCCATCCATAGACACAACCATGGATGAGCAGTTGGGAGGAGCATAGGGGCAATGGTGAAACTTGGAGTAGAGGCAGCAGGGGGCATAATCCACACCAGAAACATTTGTGAATGGGTGTGCATTATTCTTATTCCCCAAAGTAGTTGGTGCCTATGGGGAAAACAAAATGGCCCACAGATTGGCTGTAGTTGAATAACTTTTGATTGTATCACTTGTTCTCAGCCGTTCAACTAGTAACAAAGAAAATTCCACTCCACAACCCACCTGCAAGATGTTGTTTGGAACTGAGTTCACATACTTACTTAAATTGTGTCATCCCAGCATTGATTTTGCTGGTTCTCAGCCACTGTGCACCATGCCATACAGTGCAGAAGAGGAGCTGTATCCCCAGGGTAGGAACACCCTGTCCCTTCTGCCCACAAATGGTGACTTCCAATATATATGTAGTGGCACTGAGAATTATAGAACTTAAGAGCATGGTAGGCAGAAGCAGGATAGCATAAAGGTAGGGTTAACAGAGGTACTCATACACAGAAACAAAGTAAGAATTACTTTACATGAAGTGCAAATGGAGTTTTACCTTCTGCCCATCAGCATAAACAGCGTATCCGGTGACTCGCACGCCATTCGAGGTCCCTGCAGCATCAATAGTCACTGGCAGCCAACTGATCAGCACAATCCCAGGGGTGGGGCTTGCTTCTATCTGAACATCCAGTGGGGCATCAGGAGGGCCTGCATCAACAAGCAAAGTCAATGAGACTGGGACCTGCACCAGTCAGCACATTCACAGTTAGACCTAAACCAATTGGCACCGTCACACTGGAACCTGCACCAATTTGCTTAACAGACCTGCAGCTGCATCACTCAGCACAGTCACACTGGGACCAGAACCAATCAGCACAGACACACCCTGCACTAGATCGGCACAGACACACTGGAAATGTACCAATCAATGTAGGCACACCCCACACCAATTATCCACAGATATACTGCACCAATCTACTGTACTACAAACACACCGTATACTAATTAGTACAGACACGCCGTACATCATTCACCACAGACTCACCATACAACAATCAGATTAAATTGTTTTTCTCTTGTTAAAGTGGTGCCATCTTCACACAGTCTTCTGTAAAATGTGCGTGTGAGTGTAAGTAAGTGAGTGAAGGTGCTCGAATGAGTGTGAGCCACAGCGACGGCAAGTGAGAGAATCTGGGTGAATGAGTATGGTCGCGAGCACGTGAATGAGTGTGGGTTAGGGCATATGAGTTAATGTGGACATGCGTGAATGAGTGTTGTTGAGGGTGAGTGAGCGAGTGAGGGCATGTGAGTAAAGGAGGGACGGCAAGGGCAAGTGTGGATGTGGATGATGTGTGAATGTAAGTGAGTCAGTGAGTGTGGACAAGGGCAAATTAGATACTGTGGGCGAGGGAATGTGGAAAAGGGTGGGTGAGGCCGGCGAGGGCGGCGGGCAAGAGACGGCGAGGGCGGGCGACAGACGGCGAGGGCGGGCGACAGACGGCGAGGGCGGGCGGCAGACGGCGAGGGCGGGCGGCAGACGGCGAGGGCGGGCGACAGACGGCGAGGGCGGGCGACAGACGGCGAGGGCGGGCGGCAGACGGCGAGGGCGGGCGGCAGACGGCGAGGGCGGGCGGCAGACGGCGAGGGCGGGCGGCAGACGGCGAGGGCGGGCGGCAGACGGCGAGGGCGGGCGGCAGACGGCGAGGGCGGGCGGCAGACGGCGAGCGGCAGAGGCGAGCGGCAGACGGCGAGGGCGGGCGGCAGACGGCGAGGGGCAGACGGCGAGCGGCAGACGGCGAGGGCGGGCGTCAGACGGCGAGGGCGGGCGTCAGACGGCGAGGGCGGGCGGCAGACGGCGAGGGCGGCAGACGGCGAGGGCGGGCGACAGACGGCGAGGGCGGGCGACAGACGGCGAGGGCGGGCGACAGACGGCAAGGGCGGGCGGCAGACGGCGAGGGCGGGCGGCAGACGGCGAGGGCGGGCGGCAGACGGCGAGGGCGGGCGGCAGACGGCGAGGGCGGGCGGCAGACGGCGAGGGCGAGGGACAGACGGCGAGGGCGGGCGGCAGACGGCGAGCGGCAGACGGCGAGGGCGGGCGGCAGACGGCGAGGGCGGGCGGCAGACGGCGAGGGCGGGCGGCAGACGGCGGGCGGCAGACGGCGAGGGCGGGCAGCAGACGGCGAGGGGCAGACGGCGAGCGGCAGAGGCGAGCGGCAGACGGCGAGGGCGGGCGTCAGACGGCGAGGGCGGGCGTCAGAC
This sequence comes from Somniosus microcephalus, assembly GCF_052327205.1. Taxonomy (NCBI): domain Eukaryota; kingdom Metazoa; phylum Chordata; class Chondrichthyes; order Squaliformes; family Somniosidae; genus Somniosus; species Somniosus microcephalus. The sequence continues at coordinate 34,422,224 of NC_141008.1, forward strand.
GGCGAGGGCGGGCGGCAGACGGCGAGGGCGGGCGGCAGAGGGCGAGGGGGCGGCAGAGGGCGAGCGGGCGGCAGAGGGCGAGCGGGCGGCAGAGGGCGAGGGCGGTCGGGCGGCAGAGGGCGAGGGCGGTGGGCGGCAGAGGGCGAGGGCCGGCGGCAGAGGGCGAGGGCGGGCGGCAGAGGGCGAGGGCGGGCGGCAGAGGGCGATCGGGCGGCAGAGGGCGAGGGTGGTCGGGCGGCAGAGGGCGAGGGCGGTCGGGCGGCAGAGGGCGAGGGCGGGCGGGCGGCGGCGGGCGGGCGGGCGGCAGAGGGTGAGGGCGGGCGGGCGGCAGAGGGCGAGGGCGGGCGGGCGGCAGAGGGCGAGGGCAGGCGGGCGGCAGAGGGCGAGGGCGGTCAGGCGGCAGAGGGCGAGGGCGGTCGGGCGGCAGAGGGCGGTCGGGCGGCAGAGGGCGAGGGCGGTCGGGCGGGAGAGCGAGAGCAGGAGAGGGCGAGGGCGAGGGCGGTCGGGCGGGAGAGGGCGAGGACGGTCGGGCGGGAGAGGGCGAGGGCGGTCGGGAGAGGGCGGGGGCGGTCGGGCGGGAGAGGGCGAGGGCGGTCGGGCGGGCGGGAGAGGGCGATCGGGCGGGAGAGGGCGAGGGCGGTCGGGCAGGAGAGGGCGAGGGATGTCGGGCGGGAGAGGGCGGGCGGGAGAGAGCGAGGGCGGGCGGGAGAGAGCGAGGGCGGGCGGGAGAGAGCGAGGGCGGGCGGGAGAGAGCGAGGGCGGGCGGGAGAGAGCGAGGGCGGGCGGGAGAGAGCGGGGGCGGGCGGGAGAGGGGGCGGGCGGGCGGGAGAGAGCGAGCGGGGGCGGGCGGGCGGCAGCGGGGGCGGGCAGGCGGGAGGCAGCGGGGGCGGGCGGCAGCGGGGGCGGGCGGGCGCGAGGCAGCGGGGGCGGGCGGGCGCGAGGCAGCGGGGCGGGCGCGAGGCAGCGGGGGCGGGCGGGCGCGAGGCAGCGGGGGCGGGCGGGCGCGAGGCAGCGGGGGGCGGGCGCGAGACAGCGAGGGCGGGCGGGCGACAGACAGCGAGGGCGGGCGGGCGACAGACAGCGAGGGCGGGCGGGCGACAGACAGCGAGGGCGGGCGGGCGACAGACAGCGAGGGCGGGCGGGCGACAGACAGCGAGGGCGGGCGGGCGACAGACAGCGAGGGCGGGCGGGCGACAGACAGCGAGGGCGGGCGGGCGACAGACAGCGAGGGCGGGCGGGCGACAGACAGCGAGGGCGGGCGGGCGACAGACAGCGAGCGCGGGCGGGCGACAGACGAGGGCGGGCGGGCGACAGACCGCGAGGGCGGGCGGGCGACAGACCGCGAGGGCGGGCGGGCGACAGACAGCGAGGGCGGGCGGGCGACAGACAGCGAGGGCGGGCGGGCGACAGACAGCGAGGGCGGGCGGGCGACAGACAGCGAGGGCGGGCGGGCGACAGACCGCGAGGGCGGGCGGGCGACAGACAGCGAGGGCGGGCGGGCGACAGACAGCGAGGGCGGGCGGGCGACAGACAGCGAGGGCGGGCGGGCGACAGACAGCGAGGGCGGGCGGGCGACAGACAGCGAGGGCGGGCGGGCGACAGACAGCGAGGGCGGGCGGGCGACAGACAGCGAGGGCGGGCGGGCGACAGACAGCGAGGGCGGGCGGGCGACAGACAGCGAGGGCGGGCGGGCGACAGACAGCGAGGGCGGGCGGGCGACAGACAGCGAGGGCGGGCGGGCGACAGACAGCGAGGGCGGGCGGGCGACAGACAGCGAGGGCGGGCGGGCGGGCGACAGACAGCGAGGGCGGGCGGGCGACAGACAGCGAGGGCGGGCGGGCGACAGACAGCGAGGGCGGGCGACAGACAGCGAGGGCGGGCGACAGACAGCGAGGCTGACGCCAGACATGATGGCTAGCAGCATTCTCTCCCCATAGTACACAATGACAACAGCCTCTATATTTTATCAATCACTATGATCACTTTTCCTCTGTATTTTTGTCTCAAACTCCAAATATGCCATTTTATGAAGCGTTTTATTAGAGTCCTACACACTCTTTATTCACTGCTAAAATGAAGACTCAATGCACCATTTTTATTGGCTTTGAAAATGCAGTATTCAGCCAATCAGTTCAATAAATGTTAAATTAACAGACACAGACAGCGGCTGAGGGCTACTTCTCTAATCTCGAGCCAGAGGCTAAGGCCTTATTGAACTGTATGGGTTATGCAGTATTATGCTATTGACAGCACGTGCAAGTGTGGACAATCTGACCTCCACACAGTTGACAGCAGCAGAGACATACTTTCTTGTGGGTTTTACATTCTTTTGACAGAATAATCATCTTTTCCTGTGACCTGCTGATTTCCCTGGGCTAGTGGATCAATGTATTTAGATCATGATACAAGCATGCTGGTACATGTTACTAGTGCAGCGTCAGATTCGTTGACCCACCCACTTGAACTCGCCTCAGCTGGCCCCATACGAGACTGGAACAAGGCAGCAGTATAAACATCAGTGAGCAGCACAAGAGGGTCACCGTGGTGTTACTTTCAATAGAGCCTAAAGCTAAAAGCCCCTATCGACCAAGCGCACATCTTACTTCAGCATTCAGTGCTAATACTTCAGGTGCAGTGCACTGACACAGACTGGAGGTTGACTATGTCTCAGTGTATCTATACGGTGGGCATGAAGGCTGAAATACATTAGCAAAGTTTCAACAGTGAAACATGATACAAATTGCTGAATCCAGTCCCAGTGTTAACAAAAGGTAATTACCCCAACTTTTCCCCACCTTCCCTATTGTTTTCAGGCTTTACTTCTCCAACACTGTTTTCACCGCCTTCCCAAGCTCCCTGCACAAGCTTCAACTAATCCAAAACTCTGCCACCTGCATTGTATCCCATATTAAGTCCTGCTCTCCTATTACCTCAAGCCTTGCTAACGTCCGCTAGCCCCCTCCATCTCTGTACATTGATTTCACAATCCTTATTTAAAAATCCCTCCATTTCCTTTCTCCATCCTACTTCCACGTTGCGGCTAGAACCCTCCACTCTTCCGGCCTCTCTGGCTACAGGTGTGGTGCCAGAGGACTGCTAATGTTGTACCGTTGTTTAAAAAGGGAGAAAGGGATAGACCAAGTAATTACAGGCTAACCTCGGTGGTGGGCAAATTATTGGAAAAAAATTTCAGGGACAGTATTAATTGTCATTTGATAAGGCACGGATTAATCAATATCGAGTTCAACAATTTCAGATCATAACCTCGGCCCCTATTTCATTTTTTCTTGTAATTTTTCCACTCCTTTCCCCCCCCCCCCCGCTTTCCTTTTGTTTCGCTCTCACACCTGGCAGCTATCCCTTGCCCTGCCAGTACACTTTACACCCAATCTCAGCCTATCACCATCTCGTCTAGCTTCTAACACCTTTTATTGTCTCTTTTTTACTTCTTTTGTTTCTTTTATTCTTTTGTCCGATCGCAGCCCTGCCTCCGGTCTATCTTTTCTTTCCAGTTTTGAAGAAGGGTTCGACCCGAAACGTCAACTCAAATTTCTGTCCACGGATGTTGCCTGACCTGCTGAGTTTTTCCAGCATTTTCTGTTGTTATTACAGTCAGCATGGATTTGTTAAGGGAAGGTCGTGTCTGACTGACTTGATTGAATTTTTTGAGGAGGGTCGATGCGGGTAGTGCATTTGATGTAGTCTACATGGATTTTAGCAAGGCTTTTGACAAGGTCCCACATGGCAGACTGGTCAGAAAAGTAAAAGTCCATGGGATCCAAGGGAAAGTGGCAAGTTGGATCCAAAATTGGTTCAGTGGCAGGAAGCAAAGGGTAATTGTAGTGTATGTACCCGTCTACCCTTAAGGAAATTATTGTATGTAACCGTTCACCTTTAAGGGAACTACTTTAAGTGTGGCACTACTTGTTTGGCTTCTGTATACTGTAATACCGACAGTGACCACACCAGTATATAAGTGTTGTGACAGGATAACTGGGGCAGATTCGCCCGGACCTTCGAATAGTAAAGACCTGTTTGTTGTTATTTCTGAAGTCTGTGTATTTATTAACTGCACAACCCACAGACTTTACAGTGGCGACGAGTCCGATCGTACCCTGCGGCAAGATTACCAAAGCAAGAAGAGCGTCAAAGAGAGGCAACCGCCCTCGTCGTGCTGCTGGAAGAAAACACGAGGCTGCAGCAGGAGAAAGGAGGAAGACTTTAGCAATAAAAGCTTCCATCTGCAACAGGCACTGACTACCCTTCTGCCACGGTGCGGAGTGAGCCGATCAGCTGGAAACAAGGCGGCCGAAGAGACTGTGAGTAGGGGAAGGTGTAGAGAATATCCGGAGGATAAGGGCAGAGCACTCGACCTCGGTCGAGGGGGAGCTGAGCCGGTCAAAAGTCGGGTCCAACGGCGTCGGGTGACAGCCGGACCGCGATCGGCGGGAAAAATCCGGGCAGCGACCGCAGCCACGAAGCGCTGAGCCTGCGAGTAGGCGCGGGAAGAGAAACCCAGCCGCAGCCGGGGAGGGAAACACCGGTCTGCGAGAGGGCTGGGGAGGCGAACGGGAACCGTGCGGGTGAGAGCCGGGTGCGGAGAGAGAGACTGCGAGGAGCCAGTCCAGCGGCTGAGCTGTTCTCCACCAACGGGGTACTCAGAGCCGGCAAAACCGAACGTGCGGGAGTGGGAGAGAGACACAGCCGAAAACGGGGTGAGAGACTGCGCGAGAGCCAGTCCAGCGGCTGAACTGTCCTCCGTTAACGGGGTGTACCCAGCGCCGGTAGAGCCGTGCGGGCGGGAGGAGAAGACAGAGCCGAGTAGGGGGAGCTGTGCGAGAGCCAGCCCAGCGGCTGAACCTGTCCGCTGCGGGGAAAGCGTACCCCTTCCACCAGGAAGAAACGCGGGAAGCCGCCATTAGGCGGAGGAGCCGACAGAAGCGGGAAACCGCCATTGAAGTGGGCGGGGAGAGAAAAGAAGAGCGGGAAACCGCCAAATTCGCGGGAAAAGCCGCCATCTTAAAAAAAAAAAACAATACATAAGAATTTAAAGAAATATTTGTGTTGTACCCAAAGAAAGGAAGATGCCTAAGCGTGAGGACAGCAACGATTTTAACTCCGAAATAGAAGACTGGCCCACGTACGTGGAACGTATTGAGATACATTGTAAGGCTAACAAAATAGCTAAGGAGGAAAAAGCTGTAACCTTACTTAACATGATGGGTGCGAAAACATTCGGGTTGTTGAAACATCTTCTCTCTCCAGCTAAACCGGCGGATCAGACTTTCGAGGATATAGTAGCAGTGCTGAAGGATCACTTGAACCCCACACCGTTGAAGCTGGCTGAACGATTCAGATTATATGCGAGAACGCAGAAGAAAGACGAAAGCAACGCGGAATACTTGGTCGAACTGCGGAGGCTAGCGAAACACTGCCAGTTCAGAGGGAATCTGACAGAGGCACTGCGAGACAAGTTCGTATGTGGATTGTCCAAAGAAGGGACGCAAAAGCGACTACTGGAAGAGAACAACCTCACACTTGACAGGGCTGTCCTTATAGCCGCATCATGCGAAGCCGCAGCAAAAGGAACGGCGGTAATGCAGCGGAAGGCGGTGGCACTAGGGGTGGACCACATCACCTCGAGGACTACGAAATGCTATCGTTGTGGGAAGACAACACATGACCAGAAGCGTTGCTGGGGTAAAAACCAAGAATGCCGGAAATGTGGCAAGATCGGGCACATAGCTAAAGTGTGCCGGTCAGGAACGACGTACAACAATAACGAGTCCTCACAAAAATGGTACAGAAAGGTACAAGAGGCGACTAGGAAGAGTCTGAAGGAACAGAAGTCGGACTCACACTCCAAACACAAAGGATTGGACAGTCTGAGAATCCACAACGTGAGCAATGAAGCCGACCGACAAACTATTTGGATAACGTTACAGATTGAGAAGGTCCAAGTAAAAATGGAAGTAGACACCGGATCGGCGTTGACTGTCATGAATAAGCATGACTATAAAAAGTTTTTCAAGCATATTCCACTACGGAATACGGATCTAGTGCTGCAGACATACACGGGGCACAAAGTATTCCCCATCGGAAAACTAGAGGTTAAGGTGAGATACCAGGATAAAGTTCACCACCGGTTAGATCTGTATGTGTTGCCTGAGGGAGGTCCACCACTTCTGGGACGAGAGTGGATCCGAAAAATAAAGATGGACTGGCATGCACTAAACACCATGACGGTGGAGTCCGAAAAAGAGGATGTCAAACCTGAACGGTTGTCCAGAATATTAGACGAAGCTAAAGAGGTATTCCAGCAAGGACTGGGAACGCTGCGAGGTATTAAAGCAAAGGTCAAGATTGCAGAACATGCAAGCCCAAAGTTTTTTAAGGCCAGATCAGTACCGTACGCAATACGACCAGCAGTAGAGGCAGAACTAGAAGAACTTGAACGATCAGGGGTTCTGTCAAAAGTAGACTGGAGTGAGTGGGCCACGCCCATTGTTCCCGTCATGAAATCCTCACCAAGTAATAAGCCAGGGGGACCGGGGAAGGTCCGTATCTGCGGAGATTTCAAGATCACAGTGAATCCGGTACTTCACACGGTACAATACCCGCTTCCGCGGATTGAAGATATTTTTGCTTCATTGGCTGGAGGGAAGCACTTCACGAAGATAGACTTGGCTCAGGCATATTTACAGATGGAGGTTGAGGAAGAGTCACGCCAATACCTCACCATCAACACTCACAGAGGCTTGTATTGCTATAATAGACTGGTCTTTGGAGTAGCTTCGGCGCCAGCAATTTGGCAGAGGGCCATGGAACAGGTGTTACAAGGAATTCCAAGCACGCAGTGCTACTTAGATGATATTCTAATCACGGGAAAAGATGAGGAAGAACACCTCACGAATTTGAAACTGGTACTCACCAGGTTGAAGGAGTATGGCCTTCGGGTTAATCGCAAGAAGTGTGAGTTCTTCCAAAAACGGATCTCATACTGCGGTCATGTCATTGACCGAGAGGGACTACATAAGTCACCGGAAAAGATAGAAGCGGTCGTGAAGGCCCCCGCTCCAAGAAACGTGTCACAGCTAAGGTCATTCTTGGGGTTGATTAATTATTATCACAAGTTTCTGCCAAATTTATCTACGGTGCTGCATCCGCTAAATGAGCTGTTGCGGAAAGAAACACCATGGAGGTGGAGTGAAGAATGCAAAAAGGCTTTTCGCAGGAGCAAGGAGTTGATTACCTCTGAAGAAGTGTTGGCTCATTTCAACCCAGCATTACCCCTTCGGCTAGCTTGTGATGCTTCCCCGTACGGAATTGGGGCAGTACTTTCGCACAGACTACCAAATGGCTCGGAAAGGCCGGTGGCATTCGCGTCCCGATCATTGACACCAGCGGAACGAAATTACGCCCAGATAGATAGGGAGGCCCTCAGTCTTGTGTGGGGCGTGAAGAAATTCAACCATTACTTGCAATGTAAGAGGTTCACATTGCTGACGGACCACCAGCCGTTGGTGTCCATATTCAACCCAAACAAGGCCGTTTCTACCATGATGGCACAAAGGTTACAAAGATGGTCAGTTTTACTTGGGGCACACCAGTATGATATTGAATACAAACGGTCCAAACAGCATGGAAACGCTGATGGGCTATCACGCTTGCCATTGCCGATGGTAGAAGAAGCGAGGACAGTGGACCCAGTAGAGTTGTTCCACTCATCAATAGTGGAGTGTCTGCCGATAACAAACTCAATGATTGAGAATGAGACAAGGAATGACCCGACTCTTTCACGAGTCTATGATTTAACGGTGGAGGGATGGCCAGCACAGTGCGAACCAACACTGCAAGCATTCTCACAGAGGAAAGAACAACTGTCAGTGTGTCGAGGAACCCTGCTGTGTGGGTCTAGAGTGGTGATTCCACCCAAACTCCAAAAGAAGGTACTCAAGGAGCTGCACGAAGGACACCTGGGTGGCGTAAAGATGAAGAATCTAGCAAGGGCGTTTGTGTGGTGGCCAGGCATCGATGGGGACATAGAGGAGATCACGAAGAATTGCCTAGGATGTCAGAGGGTTCAGAATGCGCCACCACAGGCTCCTCTGCGCCCATGGGAGTGGCCCTCATCTCCCTGGCAAAGAGTACACATCGACTTTGCTGGTCCATTTATGGACTCGATGTTCCTAATAGCGGTAGATGCCCACTCCAAGTGGCCAGAAGTAATTAAGATGACCACCACCACGACGGAAAAAACCATCACGGTGTTAAGGACTATGTTTGCTCGGAATGGCCTGCCAGAACAGATCTGTTCTGACAATGGACCGCAATTTGTATCTGAGGAATTTAAGAAATTCTTAAAGAGCAATGGGGTTAAACATTACACGTCAGCCCCATACCATCCTGCCTCCAATGGATTGGCTGAAAGGTTTGTCCAGACCTTCAAGAAGGCCGTAAAGGCCATGAGTAATGAAGACATAAGTTTACAGCATAAGGTGGATAGTTTTTTGTTGGCATACCGAAATGCAACCCATGCGGTCACAAATCAAACTCCCGCGATGATGTTTTGTAATAGACGCCTACGATGTCGGCTGGATTTACTCAAACCAAACGTCAGAAGGGACGTAGAGAATCGGCAATTCCAGGGCATGAACGAAAGGGCCACTAGATCCTTCCAGACCGGTCAACGAGTTTTGGCCCGGGACTATCGTACTGAGAAATGGCAGCCTGGAACGATTGGAAAAAGGCTAGGCCCGTTGATGTACACTGTGGACATTGGAGACAATATAATAAGGCGCCATGTTGACCAGATCATAGGGTCCGCCACAAATGGGCCCCCGACTTCACCACCTTACCCGGATAAGGTTGAGACTGAGTTACCCAGAACACCTACGTCCGATCTGGTAGTTCTGGAGTCAGAGGAACCTGACACTGTGCTTCGAGCCGATTCAACTTTACCAGAAACACCTACTAGCCCGCTTGGAATGACGACACCACTGCGGCGTTACCCGGGCAGAATCCGGAAACCTCCCGAAAGACTGAATCTATGAACTGTCTTAAATAAATCTGTATATATATATGTGATAATGTATGTCCACTATGGACTCAGTATGTTGAAAGCTAAAAAGGGAGGATTGTAGTGTATGTACCCGTCTACCCTTAAGGAAATTATTGTATGTAACCGTTCACCTTTAAGGGAACTACTTTAAGTGTGGCACTACTTGTTTGGCTTCTGTATACTGTAATACCGACAGTGACCACACCAGTATATAAGTGTTGTGACAGGATAACTGGGGCAGATTCGCCCGGACCTTCGAATAGTAAAGACCTGTTTGTTGTTATTTCTGAAGTCTGTGTATTTATTAACTGCACAACCCACAGACTTTACAGTAATGGTGTGTTTTTGTGGCTGGAAGGCTGTTTCAGTGGGGTTCCGCGGGGCTCAGTACTAGGTCCCTTGCTTTTTGTGGTATATGTCAATGATTTAGACTTCAATGTAGGGGCATGATTAAGAAGTTTGCAGATGATACAAAAATTGACCGTGTGGTTGATAGTGTGGAAGAAAGGTGTAGACTTCAGGAAGACATCAATGGACTGGTCAGGTGGGCAGAAAAGTGGCAAATGGAATTCCATCCAGAAAAGTGTGAGGTAATGCCTTTGGGGAGGGCTAACAATGCAAGGGAATACACAATAAATGTAGGATACTGAGATGTGTAGAGGAACAGAGGGACTTTGGAGTGCATGTCCACATATCCCTGAAGGTAGCAGGACAGGTAGATAAGGTGGTTAAGAAGGCATACGGGATACTTTCCTTGATTAGCCGAGGCATAGAATATAAGAGCAGGGAGGGTATGCTTGAAATGTATTAAACACTAGTTAGGCCACAGCTCGAGTACTGGGTACAGTTCTGGTCACCACATTACAGGAAAGATGTGATTGCAGCAGAGAGGACAGAGGAGATTTACGAGGACATTGCCAGGACTGGAGAATTTTAGCTATGAGGAAAGATTGGATAGGCTGGGTTGTTTTCTTTGGCACAGTGGAGGTTGAGAGGAGACTTAATTAAGGTGTATAAAATTATGAGGGGCCCAGATAGAGTGGATAGGAAGAACCTATTTCCCTTAGCAGAGAGGTCAATAACGACATAGATTTAAAGTAATTGGTACAAGGATTAGAGGGAAGAACATTTTTCACCCAGGGGGTGGTGGGGGTCGAACTCACTGCCTGAAATGGTGGTAGAGGCAGAAACCCTCATTGCATTTAAAAAGTACTCGGTATGCACGTGAAGTGCTGTAACCTACAAGGCTATGGACTAAGAGCTGGAAAGTGGGATTAGGCTGGATAGCTCTTTTTGGCCAGCACAGACACAATGAACCAAATAACCTCCTTCTATGCCGTAATTTTCTTATGATTCTGTGACTCTGGTTGACTGTGCACCCACTCCCTCCACTGGTGTCAGACCCTTCAGCCATCACAACTCTGGAATTCTCCTCCAAAACCCATCTCGCTACCTCTCCTCAAAACCTACCTCTTCAAACACACCATCAATCTCCGAACTTCTGCTTGTATTCAACCTCCTCCTGCCCCGCCCCCCTCATCGTCCCAACCAATGTGTTTGACCTCCCCGTACCTGATGTACCTGAATATGTTTTTCAGCACTAAAGCCACAAATTGTTATGTCACTGACCTCCTGCCAAGGTTGAGAACTGAGTATATATGCATTTGAGTTGCCGTCGGTCCAGTGGTAGCTCCCATGGTATCTGGTGTGGTCTGGCCTCCACTTTCACCTTGTACTTCATATTAGGCCTCAGGTTCACCAGGGAGTAGGAGTAGCTCCCAGCCTTCACCACCTCGTACTCCTCCTCATTGAGGAAAATCACATGGCTGTAATTACTGTTGCTTGGCAACCAAGAAATGTCCGCTGAGGTTGCGGTAATAGACTGAACTTTCAACTGCATAGGTGCGACGCAGACATCTTTCCCCACAAGCATGCTACTACATATTTCATCAGAGTTCCCCTTGTCTGTCACACTCTGCACATAGATGCGGTAAGCTTTAGCATTAAGGTCTAGTCTCTCTATTACAGCTTTGGTCTGTGCACCATACTTGACATTCATCCGCAGCTCCTTATCCACGTAGATATTATAGCTGAATATTGTACCCCAGCCACCTGGCACCAGAGGGGACTCCCAGCTCACAATGATGCTTTTGGCAAGCTGTTTGATCAAGTTCAGTTTCCTGGGGTAAGGCACCACATCCTCATCATATTCGCCCAACTCTTCTACATCGAGATCAAAGCCATTGCTCACCAGGCTCTCTAGCTTTACCTGTGAGCCGTGCAGACTGAGCTCTTCATGGGGGCTGGAAATCTCTGGCTTCTCAGTGTTGTTCTTCCGCAATGGAAGGCTTTGCTCACTACCACTGTGGAAGCTGATCTCCTGGAATGAACTGTGAGACAGCTCGTTGATCTCTGGGGGATGAAACGTCAACATATCCTCATCAGATACACGCTCAATGAAGTTTGAAGGAACCAATCCTCTTCTCCCATCCATCAGCTCTCCTGAAAATGAATGCAGAGTCTATTTTAGTGCAAACTATTAAAACACTGACAGCGAAACACAAGCAAATCACAAATAACTTACTGAGAAATTATCTGTTGGAGAGTTTGCGAATACTCCTAGGCCTAGAAATTGGGTATAGCCCCGCTTGAGGCGTTAGAACTGGCGCTGCGCAAAGTTTATAGCCAGACGAAACTTATCGCCGCCTGGCGCGATATTGGGTTGCATCGCCCCCAAAGGGGATTGAGGCGCGAATTCAGACGTTGCACGGGCCTCTTAAGGCGCAAAACTTCCGGCGCTACCCAATATCGGCGCGGACGGGCGCAGCGCAGGTGATCTCAATTATCGATAACCATGAGACTTCCAGGCGCCGGCCGGCTCTTAAAGGGGTGGGTCAGTCAGCCTCAGCTTCCACACTCAACGCCCTGTAGGCCTCAGAATCGGCGCTCTGGCGCAAAAAACTTGGTCAGGATGGAGAAGGTGAGACAGAGAGCAGAGCGCTTCAGCACTGAGGCTCTGGACCAGTTGGTGTCCGCAGTGGAGCACCGTTGAGATGTTCTGTATCCTGACAATGGCAGGAGGCCGAATCAAAAGGAGTACCGCCGAGCTTGGAGGGATGTTTCTCAGAGGGTCAGTGCAGGAAGAAATTCAACGACCTCACTCGGGTCGTTAGGGTGAGTGTTGTTTATGCAAACTTCTGATTCCCTCCATCTGCACCTGACTTCGCGCACCCTGTTGCCATGATGCCCCAATGGCCATCTGGCAGCAAGCACCCATGGCCCTTTCTGGGCACACACATGGACATTTCTCTCAAGGCCACATGCAAGGGCTCTTGCACCATGGGGGGCATGAGATGATCTCTCAAGGCATCATGTAAGGGCTCTTGCACCATGGGGGGCATGAGATGATCTCTCAAGGCATCATGTAAGGGCTCTTGCACCATGGGGGGCATGAGATGATCACTCAGGGCATCATGTAACAGAACTTCCCCTTCTTTCCCCTGCAGTCCAAGCTGGCGACGATCTGCAAGGACCAGCGTCGAACCGGTGGCGGAGCTCCACAAGTGGTCACTCTCACGGATCTCGAGGAGAGAGTGCACCAGATTCTTGGAGGACGTCTGAGTGGTCCTGTTACCACTGCAGCTGCCGACCCCATTGTCGACAGCGAGGGTAAGGCTCTCACCTTTTTCAGCTGTCTCCTTCCACTTGGTCCCCCCGCCAGCATGCTTTCTCAGTGTGCAGCCATGTCAGAGCCTTGCCGCAATCTGGCATGCCTTGCCGCCAACCTGTCCTTTTGCTAAAGCCACTCTTCCACCTCCCTGCTTTCAGATGCTGCATCACCAACTCGGGATCTGCGCCCTGAAGCTGCCAGTGCCAGTGCCTCCGGAGGCGAGGATCAGGAGGAAGCCGGAGCATCCGTTCCAACCTCAGGGGAGCCTACACATCTGCAGACTGGGGATAGTACTTCCCTGGAGGGTAGGGGGGGGGCTCTGATGATGAGCCAGTTGCCGGAACAAGCGGTCTGCAGCAACGCGAGGTGGGTAGGCAAGTTCGGCCACCGGCTCCCCGGAGGGCAAGGCAGGGAGTGATGACTGCTGCAGAGTGCAGAGGAGGTGCGTAGCCTGGCTGAAATGAGCACCCAGGCCCGGTTCAGGCACACTGAGCTGATGGCTGCAGTGGGGAGGATGCCTCAGTCGATAGAAACACTGGCAAAGAGTGTGTTGGACTTTGGAACAGCAATGGAGAGGACTGTCCAGGGCTTCGGGGCAGCAATGGAGAGGACTGTCCAGGGCTTCGAGGCTGCTATGGAAAGGACTGTTCAGAGCTTCGGACAATCCCTGGAAAGGTCTGTCCAGGGCTTGTCCGAGGCAGTGGAACGGACTGCTCCGGCCTTGTCCGAAGCAATGGAAAGAACTGTCCAGGGCTTCTCCGAAGCACTGGCATCTGCCACACAGGTCCTCACTGCTGCCACGCAGTCACTTGCTGGCCTCGTCCACACCCAGATTGAGGCAACGCGAACTCTCACTGCAGCCACCCTATCTGCATCAGCTAGGATCACCCCGGGCCCTTCCAGTACCATACAAGGCCAGGAATCAGTGGAGCAGTCGATTGTGGCGGATGAGCCGAACCGGTCCCCTCAGAGAGCCAGTGTGTCGTCCGACCATGGTGCAGGTGTCCTCTCTCGGCAGGTGACCATTGCTCATGCCACTGCTGGTACGTTTGCAGTGCAGCTGCCACCACCTGCAGGGCACACTGCTTCCAGCCATGCTCAGATCAAGCAGCCCGCGTCCGCACCCTCCAAGACCAGAGGTCATCCAGGCCGTCCCTCAGGGGCTTCTGCGCTTCCACACAGTCAGCAGGCGTCCCCCAGCCTTGACCCCGCCACTGGGGTTCAATTACGTAGGAGCAGCAGGGAGGGAAGGGGCCGACCGCGAAAGAGAAGTCGTTCTCCATCAAGGGGCGAGCAGTAGAGGGAGGTGCTGAGACGTTTCTTTGGCCAAATTCAAGGACTCCCTCACCCGTTGTGATTGTTGGAAATGGTTTGTTTAGTTTTGTGGCTTTGCCGAAGAGTTAACTGTTATTTTGTTAGTTATGGTTTCTGTTGACATGGCGTTGTTATGCTGGAAGGAAAGACTTTTTTGACAATAAAGAAAAGTTTTAATTTGCAATGGTACACGTTACTATTTACAGTCATGCTGGCCTTCAGAGGCTTTGAAAGATCCGAAGTGCGCAGGACGAATGACACCCATCATTCCGCCAGAGGGGCCTCGAACCGAGTCCTGATGAGCCTCTGACGGATGGCCCTTCCACTTTCAGGAGCCCTCCCATCTTCCTCCTCCTCCTCCTCCTCCTCCGCCTGCTCTGCTGGACCTTGAGGGACAGCTGGCATTGGCTGGGTGCGTCGAATCGCCAAGTTGTGGAGCATGCAGCAGACGACGACGATGTGACCCACTTGCTCCGGCGAGTACTGCAGGGCTCCCCCCGAATAGTCTAGACAGCGGAAACGCTGTTTGAGCACACCAATAGTGTGCTCCACAATGTTCCTGGTCGCCTGATGGCTGCTGTTGTACAGCTCTTCTGCTGGGGTGGCAGCCAAACGGAGTGATGTCATGAGCCATGGGCCGAGAGGATAGCCCTTGTCCCCAAGAAGCCAGCCTCGTGGGCGAGCCGGCCCCTCAAAAAGGTCACAAACTGAGGTCTGCCGCAGGATGAAGGCATCGTGGCTGCTCCCTGGGAATTGGGCGTTGACTGCCATGATCATTTGGCGGTGGTCACAGACTAGCTGCACATTGAGGGAGTGGAACCCCTTGCGGTTGCGGAAGTCCTCAGCATTCAGTAATGGCGCCCGCAAAGCCACGTGTGTGCAATCAATCGCCCCCTGCACCATGGGGAAGTCCGCAATGGCAGTGAAGCCCTGCGCGCGCTCCGCCTGCTTCTCCAGGGTCAGAGGGAAGGTGATGAATTGACGCCTTCTTCTATAAAGGGCAGCTGTCACTTGCCGGATGCAACAATGGACTGCAAACTGAGAGATATTCGCAATGTCCCCAGTGGCTGACTGAAAGGATCCGCTGGCATAGAAATTTGAGGGCAACAGTCACTTTAACGGCCACCGACAGAGAGATCCTGCACCGTAGACGCGGCTGCAGATCCTCAGCAAGCAGGTGGCACAGCTCAGTTACAACCTCCTTACCGAATCGGAGCCTTCGCACACACTGCTCCTCCGACATGTCAAGGTATGACACCTGCTGCCTGAATACCCTCGCAGCGTACCCTCGGACTGGCCGACCTCCATTGCCCCTCCTCCTTCTGGCCAATCCCGGCCCTCTCTCCCGCCGTCTCTCTGCCCCTTCACAGTGTCCGGCCATGAGGACGTGGCCCTCCAAAGCAGCTCCCATTCCGATGCCAGTCGGTCAAAACACTGTTAGGTGTAGCGCTCCAACTGCTCCGGACAGGTCTGAAGGTCCCAAGTATTCTAAGGCTAAATTCCAAAAAGTCTGCTCCACAGTAGCTCACCAACTCTCTCCAGCAACGATCACAATGAACAGGCCAAGTGGCTGCAGCTTTTATACTAGAGCTGTCCCCTTTAAATAGCGCCCCCCGACTCCGAGAAGGGCCTGGTAACGTTCCATCGAACCGTCACTAATAGCGCTAGGCACAAAGGTTCCGGGCGCCACCGAATATCCGGTCAGGGGCGCCTAAAAGACGTTGCACACTGAAATGACGTCATGATCTGCCTGCGCACGCGGGCGCGCGCTAACACTTAGCGCAGGCGTTAAATGTATAGTCAATATGGGAGGTGTCGCTATCTTCATTGCGCCCGCCCGAACATTGGGTAACGCCCCAATTCTCGGGCTCTTTAGGCGCTAATCGCTGGCGCAACCAACCGAATTTCTAGGCCCTAGAGATTGCAGGGACCTTAGTAATAAAGTACCATCGCCCTACTGTGCTGAACCATTTATTACTAAAGGCAACATAAAATCTTCAGACACTCTATGTATTGGAGATCCAACATGCTGCACTGTACAGTCATCAACTTGAGATACTCTGTACTGGAGATCCAGCACACGGTTTGTGGACGTCTCAAAGCGCTTTACAGCCAATTAAGTACTTTTTTGAAGTGTAGGAAACACGGCAGCCAATTGCGCACAGCAAACTCCCACAATTAGCAATGTGATAGTGAGCAGATAATGTTTTTTTTGTAATGTTGATTGAGGGATAAATATTGGCCAGGACACTGGGGATAACTCCCCTGCTCTTCTTCGAAATAGTGCCACGGGATCTTTTACGTCCACCTAAGAGAGCAGACGGGGCCTTGGTTTAACGTTCCATCCAAAAGACGGCACCTCCAACCGTGCAGCACTCCCTCAGCATTGCACTGGAGTGTCAGCCTAGATTTTGGTGCTCAAGTCCCTGGAGTGGAACTTGAACCCACAACCTTCTGCCTCAGAGGCAAGAGTGCTACCCACTGAGCCACAGCTGACACTGGCTGACTCAAAGTTAGTATGTGTGTGATACATGTTGAAGTGTGACTACGCTGGATTGAACGGTACTTTCGCCAACACTGCACGAAAAGGCAGGGCCTGGTCCCTGGGTTTGAATACTGAATTCCTGGATTAAAACTACAATATTTTGTAATCAAAAATCTTATTTTTGGTTAGCTCTGTGTCTCACATATGTGGAAACTCATCAGCTTTTTTTTAAGAGGCTGCAAACAGAAAAAAAAAGAATTTGCATTTATATAGTGCCTTTCATGATCTCATGACGTTCCAAAGTGCTTTACAGCTAATTAAGTACTTTTGAAGTGTAGCCACTGTTGTAATGTTGGGAAACAAGGCAGCCCTTGCGCACAGCAAATGACCAGATAATCTATTTATTTAATGATGTTGGTTATGGGTTACTGGGCAGAACTTCCCTGCTGTTCCTCGAATAGTGCTATGGTATCTTTTCCATCCACCCGAGAGGGCAGATGGGGCCTCGATTTAACGTCTCATTCAAAAGGTGTCACACCTCCGACAGTGCAGTACTCCCTCAGTACTGCAATGAAGTGTCAGCCTAGATTATGTGCTCAAGTATCTGGAGTGCAAGAGTGCTGCCACTGAGCTAAGGCTAAAATTTCAGAGGTACTCAGAAATCCACACACTCTCCCCATAGGGACACATCCAAGAGAGTGCAGGGCAGATTGGCAGAGCCAAGGCTTAGGGACCCCAAGCGTGTGCAGAGGTACTACCAGAGTTTAACTGGCTAAACTGTGCTGTCTGCCAGGGCAGAGCACGGGTAAGCTTCCTGCTGCTTGTATAGCCAGGACCACACTACAAATTAGGGTATTGCAGATCCAACTCTGTACACCATCCATCACCTTTGTGTACTGAAGGTCCAACACAGGCACAGAGGCCAATACATGCTTAAGAGTAATCTGGAGCCAATTGAGAAAATCCCAACCACCAGTTGGGATCTACCCCTCCAGATTCCATTAATGAGCCAGACTGCCTGGTAAATCATGAACCTGGAGTACTGTGAACCTGCCTGGCTCAGGTATTCGATTACCAAGTTTGCCACGATCAGTCAACTTGGTTCCCATGTTTCATTGCCAGGTTATCTCAAATCCAAAGAGGTCCATTTACCTCCTTCTCCGCCAGGAGGCTAGTCACAAGTTGACCATCAAACAACTGACAAGCATGGGTTTGAACCCTCGCTAGGCAGACAGCAGGTAAATGGAGCTCCTACCAAGCGACATGGTGACCACAACACACCACAAAATGTGCGAGTGCATTGCCTCCGTACTCCAGGCCACAGCATAGATAAACACACACCATAGCCGATAGAACAGCGGGTCAACTAATTAGAGGTGTGGAGCTTCAGTTAAAGCTGTTTGCCACTCTGTGATTCAATCATGATAAAGGTCTTTTCATAACTGACCTCCAGATAATGCCTTTCAGTTGCTGTCAAACCTCTATGCACATCACTGCTTGTGTATTGCTGCTATGCTGTAACCTATGTCTAACCTGGAATCAGTGATATGAGCAGAAGCACACAAAATGTTATACTTTATCTTACTTATGGTGAAGAATGCATTCTTATAGTATTTGTGTCAGTCACACCTTCATAAAATCCATCTTCATCCATGTCTCCATACACGTAGATATACTCTCCCGCTGTCAGTGGCAGTTCTGCCTCAGGGTTCTCATTGGGCCCATCAAAGGGATTGTAACTGGTAAAGAGAGAGGAGTCAGGAAAAACTGAAGTGAAGTCAACAGCACAGCCCCCGACTCTCAATAATCCTACGAACATAACCACGCCAGTAGTGACCCTTCTCCAGAACAGTTATCCTGCACCAACCCGAGGAACAAATTCACCCCAACAAATTAACCCCTCATAAACACAATCACTTCATTTACTACCTGCTGGGAAGAACAACCCTTCACAGACTTCCACTGAACTCCAAGATATACATCCAATGCGTCACCTAGGATAGTGACTGAACACATCCCTGCTTGGCAGTCAATGAACACATTACCTCATAGATCACTAGAGAACAGGCACTCCCCCATCAGATTACCAAGGAATTTGTTCAGGTGCACTCCCTTCACTCTATGGTCAGAGAACTGAGACAAATTCCCCATCACAACTAGCAGGGACCTGCTACTGATAAGAGGGCTAATCAATGACAGAGAGCAGACTAAAAGTACAGGCCCTGAAGTTCTGCCAGTTCCCTCCAACAGCACTGTACAGGCATAGAATGGATATCATATTTTCTCTAGAAATACTGCAATTCTAAACCAAAAACAGTGTTGCTATTTGTGATGAAATAACTCTGTGTTCTGGCATTTGTGCTGTTGTTATTGTTGTTGTTGTACTTGTTAATGTCTGGAATGTTCCACCGGTGTAACCACTAATGCTCCTCCCTAGCCCCGCCCCTCTTCTGGAATGTTCTACCAAGGGCTGGGTCGGTGATGAATGATGGTTGCCCTGTGTTAACTTGATGCCATGTTCTTACTTAATAGAAGCCTTTAGTTTTAAGCTTTAACCTCATGGATTCAGGCAGTTATTTGGCACATCACTATTTTTTCCCCTTTGAGATATATTTTGGCTAGTCAGCCCCTTTTCCCCTATAGTTCCTCCATATTATGGTTAGGAGGAATGACATTCGATCTGACTGTCTCAAACCTTCTCTTTCTTGGTTTACACTGGATACTTGACAGTGGATCAGGTTATAAAGTGCTTCACCCAGACCAAGTAATGCAATCAGATTCACAGGCTTAGTTTAATGTTTGTTCCTACAGGACATGGTCACTGGTCACTAAATGGAACAGAGCAAGAATCACAGGGGTTTACCTGTACCGTGCGATGAACACCTTCAGTTTTGCAGTTACTCTGCTCTCAGGCTCTGGAATGGATGAGACATTGTCAATGTCCAACTCCTCCACTTCACTGGCTGTATCTATCTGCAATTCATAAATAAATTACATCAATCACAACAAGGTAACTTTCAAAGGTTAACAAGAAGACAGAGTGGGAGAGATTCTTATTTTAATTCTACCTTTGGAGGACTCAATTATTTCTTTCAACACAATGAATCCCTTGTGTCCTAGTTCAGAGTCAGTTCCAACACAGCGAGGTTCTTGAGTCCCAGCTCAGAGTCAGTTCCAACAGCAAGCCTTTGTGTCCCAGCTCAGTAGTCGCTAACCCAGTAGTTACTAACCCAGTAGTTAGTACCTGAAACCAGGTGCTGCTCAGAGACCAGCCACTCAGGAGTGATACAGGATGACTCAACCTCCTTTGTTGGGAAGCATCTCCCCTTCTGCAGACAGCCCAATTCCAGTGGTTAGTTTAACACGAGGACTTGAATTTACTTCATTCATATAATGCCTTAAGGATGTAAAATCCTTATCACTGACAAATAATTAGGCCCGTGAGCAGTGTTCTGCTAACTACACAGAGATTTGGCTTCAAATGCTCCCGATATGAAGGCAAAGGTACATATCTCAAAATATTTTTTTGAATTCTTCCGCAAGGATATAGCGAGCAGTGTCAACTATTTTGACCTTACTAGTCAATCTCCCTTGGCATTGCATACTGGGAATCAAAACAAATTGTAGCCTTTAGATGAAGTGGGTTTAGAAGACAGGAGATAATTAGACCAGGGCCACATATGTAATTCAGTCAGCATTTTAAAGTTATATTTTCTGTCCTTATTTTTATAATACTTTGATTTTGTATTATTTATCATTAAATAGCAAAAGGTACAGCACATAAGTAAAGTTGGATGGAGCTGAGGTGTTTTACTGCAATCGAGACTGAGGCACTGGGAGATGCATGACAGGCAATATAGCACCACTACTGGAGGTGCAATTACAGCCTGACAAGTTTACATAGGTAGTTTCCAGTGTCAATATGGACATGAGGAATTACAATGAAAAAGTTGATGCAAAACTGTGAACAAAAGCTGGACAGCAGGTAGTTTTGTAAACCATGAGTGTGCGCAGAAGTATAAATTTTAACATATTATAGATGTCGCGTGTATGGTTCCCTCAAGCTGGTCCACCAACTTCAACTACCTAACACATGGCCACATAACCCTAACTACAGTACTAGTGACTAGATGGAGGGAGCCCTGAGTGATATTCAATATTAACACAGACTTAGGACAACGAATTATATATGAATTCAAGGTTAGATGAGAAGAGGTGAATCCACAGTTAAAGTATAACTTCTTCGCACAGATAGCTACTGCAGATGGTGAACAATGTGAATTTCAAGAGGGTGGTGGATAACTTTGGTTATTAAAGGTAAAGGTAAAGTAGGAGTAGGAAGTCTATGAGCTTTGGGATGGGTATAGTTGTCAGGTCCTATGTAGTCCTATTTTCCTAAGGACACTGAGACATATTGGGGGTGGGGAGGAGGTAAGTTAAGTATTGTGCATTGAGTGGTGCTGGAGTTTTGCTAAGTGGGAGAGTTCGGATAAGTGGGAGGTGAGGGTGTGTTTTTTGCTCTGTTTTGTTCCCCACTCCCAGGCTTGGACAACACTGCGGAGGCGGAGCAGCAAGACGAGTCAACCAAACAGGCCCCACAGACAGTATTCAAGGAGGAGGTTGGTGATCAGCTGGTTGGTTGGTTTCCTTCCTTCTCTTCTCTTTTATACCTTTAAGTTGGTAAGTCCTTTGAATAGTGGTGTGACATTAGCATCTATATCCGGGCAGGGTCTTCATAACTAATAATAAGAAATTTAATTAATTATATAGAATGGAGCAGGTGATGTGTTACTGTTGCGAGATGTGGGAGCCGGTGGTCCCCATTGAGGCTCACAGTGATTACATCTGCGACAAGTGTTTGCTGCTAGAGGAACTCAAGTTCCATGTTATGGAGCTTGAGACCGAGCTTCAGACACTGCGACACATCAGGGAGGGGGAGAAGTTCCTGGACTCTATGTTTCAGGAGATGGTCACACCTATGAAGTTAATTACTGCAGATGTAGTCCGTGGTCAGGGACAGGACGGTGTGACTACGAGTGAGGAAGGTACAGGGATCCGGGATGTAGTTTTGAAGGAGACACAGCCCTTGTTCTTGTCCAGCAGGATCGAGGTTCTTACTCCCTGTGAGGACGGGAGCGGGGACTGCAGGGAGGATGAGCAACCTGGCCACAGCACCGTGGTACAGTGGGCCATTCAAGTGGAGGGAGTAAAAAGAAATGTTGTAGTGGTAGGGGATAGTATCATTAGGGGGATAGATAGGGTTCTCTGCAGTCAAGAGCGGGAGTCCCGAAGGCTGTGTTGCCTGCCCGGTGCGAGGGTTAAGGACATCTCTTCTGGGCTGGAAAGAAACTTGGAGGGGGAGGATCCAGTTGTCGTGGTCCATGTTGGTACAAATGACGTAGATAGGACAAGGAAGACGGTTCTGTTAAAGGAGTATGAGCAGCTAGGGGTCAAATTAAAAAACAGAACCTCAAGGGTAATAATCTCTGGGTTATTACCTGAGCCACGAGCGAATATGGCTAGGATAAATAAAATTAAAGAGTTAAATGCGTGGCTCAAAGACTGGTGTGGGAGAAATGGGTTTTGCTTCTTGGGACACTGGCACCAATACTGGGACAGGAGGGAGCTGTTCCGTTGGGACGGACTCCACTTGGCCAGTGCTGGGACTAGAGTCCTGGCGAATCATATAACTAAGGCTGTAGAGAGAGCTTTAAACTAATTAGTGGGGGGGAGGTTTCTAGAGAGCAAATAATAGAAATGACAACAGAGAAGGTCATAGACTTAGGTAGCAGTGGGGGAATTAAAAAACAGAATGTGTCAGGAAGGGACAGAAGGTATGGAGCAAAAAGTAAAGTACTAAAAAGGGAAAAAACAGGAACTAAGTGTTACAAAACATATTTGAAAGTTCTTTATCTGAATGCACGTAGCATTCATAACAAAATGAATGAGTTAACGGCACAAATAACGACATATGGGTATGATCTTGTGGCCATTACAGAAACATGGCTGCAGGGTGACCATGACTGGGAATTAAACATACCAGGTTATTTAACAATCAGGAAGGACAGGCAGGAAGGGAGAGGAGGTGGGGTGGCTATGTTAATAAAGGAAGGAATCACTATAATACAGAGAAATGATATTGGGTCAAAGGAACAGGGTAGTGAAACAGTTTGGGTGGAGATAAGGAATAATAAGGGGGAAAAAAACACGAGTGGGTGTAGTCTATAGGCCTCCGAACAGTTGCAACTCTGTTGGACGGAGTATTAATCAGGAAATAGTTGAGGCTTGTAATAAGGGAACAGCTATAATTATGGGGGATTTTAATTATCATATTAACTGGACAAATCAAATTGGGCAGAGCAGCCTTGAGGATGAGTTCATTGAGTGTATTAGGGATGGGTTTCTTGAGCAGTATGTAACTGAACCGACCAGGGGGCAAGCAACCTTAGATTTGGTCCTGTGTAATGAGACAGGATTAATTAAAAATGTCCTAGTAAAGGATCCCCTTGGAATGAGTGACCATAACATGGTTGAGTTCCATATTCAATTAGAGGGTGAGAAGGTTGGATCTCAAACAAGCGTGCTGAGCTTGAATAAAGGAGACTATGAAGGTATGAGAGCGGAATTGATTAGAGTGGACTGGGAAAATAGATTAAAGGGTAAGACGGTACATGATCAGTGGTGTACATTTAAGGAGTTATTTTACAACTTCCAAAAAATATATATTCCACTGAGGAAAAAACGGTGTAAAAGAAAAGATAGCCATCCGTGGCTAAGTAAAGTAATTAAGGATAGTATCCGACTAAAAACAAGGGCATATAAGGTAGCCAAATCTAGTGGGAGGATGGAAGATTGGGAAGTCTTTAAAAGACAGCAAAAAATAACTAAAAGATTGATTAAGAAAGGGAAGATAGATTATGAAAGTAAATTAGCAAAAAATATAAAAACAGACAGTAAAAGTTTCTATAGTTATATAAAAAGAAAAAGGGTGGCTAAAGTAAATGTTGGTCCCTTAGAGGATGAGACCGGGAAATTAATGGTGGGAAACATGGAGATGGCAAAAACACTGAACAATTATTTCGTATCAGTCTTTACAGTAGAGGACACTAAGAATATCCCAACACTGGACAAACAGGGGGCTCTAGTGGGGGAGGAACTAAATACGATTAAAATCACTAAGGAAGTGGTACTTGGTAAAATAATGGGACTCAAGGCGGATAAATCCCCTGGGCCTGATGGCTGGCATCCTAGGGTCTTGAGGGAAGTAGCGGTAGGGATTGTGGATGCATTGGTAATAATTTTCCAAAACTCACTGGACTCAGCAAAGGTCCCGGCAGATTGGAAAACTGCTAATGTAACACCATTATTTAAAAAGGGTAGTAGGCAGAAGGCTGGAAACTATAGACCAGTTAGCCTAACATCTGTGGTTGGTAAAATGTTAGAGTCCATTATTAAGGAGACAGTAACGAGACATTTGGATAAACATAATTTAATAGGACAAACTCAGCATGGTTTCATGAAGGGGAAGTCATGTTTGACAAATTTGCTGGAGTTTTTTGAGGAAGTAACATACAGGGTGGATAAAGGGGAACCAGTGGACGTAGTGTATTTAGACTTCCAAAAGGCATTTGACAAGGTGCCACACAAAAGATTATTGCTCAAGATAAAAAATCATGGGATTGGGGGTAATATTCTGGCGTGGGTGGAGGATTGGCTCTCTAACAGAAAGCAGAGAGTTGGGATAAATGGTTCGTTCTCAGATTGGCAACCAGTAACTAGTGGTGTTCCGCAGGGGTCAGTGCTGGGTCCCCAACTCTTTACAATCTATATTAACGATTTGGAGGAGGGGGCCGAGTGTAACATATCAAAGTTTGCAGATGATACAAAGATGGGACGGAAAGTAGTGAGTGAGGAGGACATAAAAAACCTGCAAAGGGACATAGACAGGCTAAGTAAGTGGGCAGAGATTTGGCAGATGGAATACAATACTGGAAAGTGTGAGGTTATGCACTTTGGCAGGAAAAATCATAGAGCAAGTTATTATCTTAATGGCAAGAAACTGGAAAGTACTGTAGTACAAAGGGATCTGGGGGTCCTGGTGCACAAAACTCAAAAAGTTAGTATGCAGGTGCAGCAAGTGATCAAGAAGGCCAATGGAATGTTGGCTTTTATTGCTAGGGGGATGGAATATAAAAACAGGGAGGTATTGCTGCAGTTGTACAAGGTATTGGTGAGACCGCACCTGGAATACTGCATACAGTTTTGGTGTCCATACTTAAGAAAAGACATACTTGCTCTCGAGTCAGTACAAAGAAGGTTCACTCGGTTAATCCCGGGGATGAGGGGGTGGTCATATGAGGAGAGGTTGAGTAGATTGGGACTCTACTCATTGGAGTTCAGAAGAATGAGAGGCGATCTTATTGAAACATATAAGATTGTGAAGGGGCTTGATCGGGTGGATGCGGTGAGGATGTTCCCAATGATGGGTGAAACTAGAACTAGGGGGCATAATCTTAAAATAAGGGGCTGCTCTTTCAAAACTGAGATGAGGAGAAACTTCTTCACTCAGAGGGTGGTAGGTTTGTGGAATTTGCTGCCCCAGAAAGCTGTGGAAGCTACATCATTAAATAAATTTAAAACAGAAATAGATAGTTTCCTAGAAGGGAATTAAGGGTTACGGGGAGCGGGCAGGAAATTGGACATGAGTCTAGGTTCGGAATGGTCATGGCCCTGTGGGTAGTGGAGTGGGCCTAGGGGCCGTGTAGCCTGGTTCTGCTCCTACTGTGTTCTAATTCTGTGTTAGATTTCAGGAGATGGTTTTATTCCTGTTCCTGGCTGGGGTGGAGATCGCCTTTACAGAAGGTAAGTACTGTAGAAAATATAGGGACAGAGTGATCTCCTGGAAGAATTTCGATCGCCTAGATGGGTCGGAGAGGAATTTCCCAGATTTTTTTCTCCCAAATTGGCCATTGGGTCTTTATCTGGTTTTTCGCCTCTCCCGGGAGATCACATGGGTTCGGGTGGATGCACAGTGATAGAAGATTTGAGGTTAGGATCAGATCAGCCATGATCTTATTGAATGGTGGAGCAGGCTCGAGGGGCCGATTGGCCTACTCCTGCTCCTATTTCTTATGTTCTTATGTCTAGGATGAGTCATGGGTAGTTTGGTCTCCTGGATGTTTTATTCTCTTATGGAGTCAGGAACAAATTTTCCTTGAGTTTTTTTTCCCTCCTCCAGGAGTTAGTAATCATTAGTGATTGGGGAGGGTGGTGCCCAACACAGTACATTTAATGGATGGGGCACTAATGGGTCTGATGGTCTCTTGTGGCCTTCTTTTTGTATGTTTCTATGATTAAAAAAACATGGGGATACGTGCCGACATCAAGCCCTACATCTTCCAACTTCATCATCTTCAACTGGGCTATCTGCCCTTTCATCATTGTATCTATCAACAATTGGACAGTTGTACCAAGATCAAAGCTGCACTCCTGCAGTGAATAAAGGATACAATTTTGTTTAAAACAGCTCAAACATATTATGCATTTCAATCAGTACAAAAGATTTATATGATGTTTTTAATGTAGAAAAATGTCCCAATGCGCTTCACAGAACTGAAATCAAAAAAATGAAGCTAAGCCAAAGAAGGACTCAGGAGCAGTGAGGTGGGTTTCAAGGTCCCTCTTAAAGGAGGAAAGGCAGGTGGTGGGATGCAGGGAGGGAATTCCAGTGTGTGGACAGCAAACCGTACAGCTGCCAATGGTGGGGTGAAAGAAGAGGATATGCACACGAAGCCAAAGTCAGAAGAACTAAGAGTTCAGGGTAGGTTGTAGGGCTGATGGAGTTTACAGACCTAGAAGAAGAAGAGGCAATGGAGAGACTTAAACACAAGGATGAGAATTTTAAATTTGAGGCACTGGAGACCAGGATCCGATGTAGGTCAGTGAGGACAGGAGTGATGAGCAAGCAGGACTTGGTGCAGGATAGGATACGGTTCGCAGAGTTTAGGGTGAGCTGAAGTGTACAGAGGGTTGAGGATGGGGGGCTGATAGAGTGTAATGGAATAGTGACAGAGGCATGGATGTATTCCAGTGGTAGATGGGCTGAGGTAGTGGCACGGCGGATGATTTTATGGCATTGGAAAGAGGCAGTCTTTGACTGACAGAATGTGGGGTCAGAAGTTCAGTTCAGCATCAAATATGTTGCAAACCATCTGGTTCAGCCAGAGACAGTGGCTGGGAATGGGGATGAAATCTTTGGCAAGGGGATGAAGTTTGTGGTGGGGGGGCTGAGGAGGATGGTTTGGTCTTCCAAACTTTTACCTGGAGGAAATTGTGCCTGGTCCAAGATTGAATGTTGGACATGCAGTCTGACAGCACAGAGTCACTGGGGGTAGAGTTGAGAAAGTGGCAGCACAGGAGTGGGTAGTGAACAGGTTTTACACTTTCTTGGTGATAAGATATTGTGCAGGGATCCAACGGAAGGGAAAGACTTTACATAAACTGAACAAAAAGGTACAAGTCAGTCTGTGAAACAGTTAAACCTGTCACTTCATTTAACTGTGACTTACCTCTGGAGTTGTACAAGACTTTGGGGTGCTTCTTGCTGACTCTGTTTTGGGAGTTCCTTTGCTGGAGCTCTGGGTCGACTCTGGTCCTACTTTGCTGGTGATGGAGCCAATTTCTGTTGCTGTCTCCTCCGATTGCTGGGAGACACTGATTGGTTGAGCCTGTGGCTCATTGGGAATCTGCTCTTCTTGCTTCTCCTCATCCTGTGCTGGACATGGTGACTGAGAAACTGGCTGAGGAACACTTTCCACATCTAAAGGAAAATAGAATTCTCATAACAGAGCACAAAAGGCTTTTGGTATGTGGTTATTGACACAAATCCTTGTGATCCAGGAAACACATATATTCCAACAAAAGGGATGGTTGAGAAAATTCCCCCATGTCCCAAATAGCCGTCCACACCAACCCTACCATATTCATCACTCCTGTGTGTGTAAGTGTGTTGTCCAGGGTTATTCTAATGATGTGACTTAACTGATACAATCAGACAGACCTAAAATAACACACATTGAATCAGTGGTGTTCCTCAATGCAGCAATTCTACTGGCAATATCCAGCACAATTAATCTGTTTTTGAAAAGAAGCTTTAAATAAATGTAAGCAAAGTGAACTAGCAGCCTCTTTCTCTACAGGACAGACATTGCCATTCCTTGCATTGTCTCCTCTTGCTGAAGCCTGCCCGATCCCGGGCAATACAATGCGCAGGGATAGGCAAATAAAAACAGTAGATTGTAGTAATCATGCTCTGTGGGGAGTGTCTGGTACATTATTAATATCCTTTAAGCAGTGCATTGTAAGAGATGGTATTAGAAGGCCATTGTAACAGAAGGGATAATAAAACCCATAGGCATAGGCAGCGTAAGTGGCTGTAAGCATGGATTTATGAGCAGGACTTCTTGCTTAGAAAATTTATTGCAGTTCTTCAAGGAAATGATGGACTTCTTTGACAATGGAAGTTCTATGAAGGTGATATATTTTGATTTCAGCAAGGCTTTTGGTACTGTGCATCCCAAGCAATCAGTCCACAAGGTAGAAAGACATGGAATAGGGAGCAAGCTTCTGAGACAGACTAAAAGGTGGTTGTGAATGGAGGTGGCAAAGGGTGACTAGCGGGGTGCTACAGGGATTAGTGATATGGCGTTTGATGTTTGCAGTGTATAAACAAAATGATTTGTAGCAGGGTACAGAAACAAGCAAGGTTCGCAGATAACACCAAATTGAGGGAGGGGTTCAAATAACAGGCAGTAGGCAAACCAAAATCAAAGGCATCTTGATAGGTGCGCGAAGGAGTGGCAATTGTCATTTAATGTGGACAAATGCCATCAAATGTGGACAAATGCAAGGTAATGAGACTAGGAAAGGGAAACAAAGTGGGGATATAACAATGACTTGCATTTATATTGCACTTTTAACACAGAAAAACATTCCAATGCTATTCATACAGGCATAAGATGACAAAAAATGGATGCCGAGTCAAAGAAGGCAATACTAGAAAGGATGACAAAGGGCTTTGTCAAAGAGGTGGGTTTTCAGGAGCAGAGGGAACTGCGGAGGGGGGAGAGATTTCGGGAGGAATTCCAGAGTATGGCGCCTAGAAAGCTAAAGTCACTGAATGATGGGGCGAAAGAAGGGGGGGGGATGCACAAAATGCCAGAATTAGAGGAATAAAAGTTCAGGAGTGATTGCAAGGCTGGAGGAGTTTACAGAAATAGATGAAGGCATGCCCATGATGGGATTTAAACTCGAGGATAAGAATTTTAAATTTAAGGCACTGAGCACCAGGAGCCAATATGTCTCAGCAAGGACAGGGGTGATAGGTGAGTGGGACCTGGTGTAGGATAGGATAGGGCCAGCACAGTTTCAAATGAGGTGAACTTTACCAGGGGCGGAGGGTGGTAGGCCGGTAAGGAGAGCGTTGGAATAGTTGAGACTTGAGGTGACAAATACATGGAAGATGAGGTAAGGCAGGGATGCAGGTAGGCAATGTTATGCAGGTGGAAGTAGGCAGTCTTTGTGATTGAGAATATGGGACAGAAACTCAGCTTGTTTCAGTGGCAGAGTCAGAAAGTTGATTGGAGAGATGGGCACAGATTTGGGAGGTGAGAAAAGGTTATCCTCCTCCAGAATGCCCTGCAGCCGCTCTGAGACATTCTTGACCCTTGCACCAGGGAGGCAACATACCATCCTGGAGTCTCATTTGCGGCCGCAGAAATGCCCATCTATTCCCCTTACAATAGAATCTCCTATCACTATAGCTCTCCCGCTCTTTTTCCTCCCATCCTGTGCAGCAGAGCCACCCACGGCACCAGGAAGTTGGCTGCTGCTGCCTTCCCCCAATAAACCATCTCCCTCAACAATATCCAAAGTGGTATATCTGTTTGAAAGGGGGATTGCCACAGGGGACCCCTGCACTACCTGCCTGCGCCTACTACTCTGACTGGTGATCACCCATTCCCTTCCTGCCTGTGCAGCCTTTACCTGCGGTGTGGCCAACTCCCTAAACGTGCAATAGATTGGGAGAAGGGGAAGTGCAAAGAGACCTGGGTGTTCTTGTGCACCAGTCACTGAAGGTAAGCATGCAGGTGCAGCAGGCGGTTAAGAAGGCAAATGGTATGTTGGCCTTCGTAGCAAGAGGGTTCGAGTACAAGAACAAGGATGTCTTGCTGCAGTTGTACAGGGCCTTGGTGAGACCACACCTTGAGTATTGTGTGCAGTTTTGGTGGCCTTACCTGAGGAAGGATGTTTTTGCCATGGAAGGAGTGCAGCGAAGATTCACCAGGCTGATACCTGGGATGGCAGGAATGACGTATGAGGAGAGATTGTGTCGATTGGGCTTATACTCACTGGAGTTTAGAAGATTGAGAGGGGATCTCATCGAAACCTATAAAATTCTGTCAGGCCTGGACAGACTAGATGCAGGAAGGATGTTTCTGATGGCCGGGGAGTCCAGAACCAGGGGTCATAGTCTAAGGATAAGGGGTAAGCCATTTAGGACTGAAATGAGGAGGAATTTCTTCACCCAGAGAGTGGTGAACCTGTGGAATTCTCTGCCACAGAGGGCGGTGGAGGCCAGTTCATTAAATATATTCAAGAAGGAGTTGGATATATTTCTTAAGGCTAAAGGGATCAAGGGGTATGGGGAGAAAGCAGGGACAGGGTACTGAGTTTGGATGATCAGCCATGATCTCATTGAATGGCGGAGCAGGCTCGAAGGGCCGAATGGCCTACTCCTGCTCCTATCTTCTATGTTTCTATGTTTCTATCCACGATGTCCTCAGCATCACAAATGCTCCAGTATGTATTCATTCGCAGCTCCAGCGCTGCAATGCGGTCTGTCAGTAGCTGCAGCTGGATACACTTCCCGCACACGTTCACACCATTGTTATAATTGTAGGAGATTTTAATTATCCAAAAATAGACTGGGATGGGGAAAATGTTTGTGGTGGGAAAGGGAGATTTTTTTTCCAGTGTGTTCAGGGCAGTTTTCTCAGTCAATATGTTGCTACTCCAACAAGGAAGGAAGCATTACTTAATAATTGGCTCTGGGTAATGAAGCAGAGCAAGTAGCTGATCTAAAAGTTGGGGAATATTTGAAAATATAAAATTACAATTTAATTAGGGCATGTGTAAGATGAGAGAAGGAAAAAGAAAAGTCTTGACTCGGTACTTGACTAGAAAGAAGTGAATTATAATGATATAAAAAGATTTTGCAATTTGCTGATGACACCAAATTGAGAGGTATGGTAAACTGTGACAAGGATTATGAAAGACCGCAGGAGTTTGGAACACACTGAGCTATTGAACCACACTTATCACAAAAGCGTACGCAGATAATCACTATAGAAAAGATGTCACTCATTGCATCAGTAACCTTGACCACTGAATGCCAGCCCTGGAGCACTCACCCTTGGAAGCTTTATAAGCAAATGAAGTTAGCCCTTCTAATGACAACCAACTTATTTTATCATTGCAAGTAATCCAAGTAATACAATTATCTCAATAAAGCTATCAGATATAGAACTGTGAGAGTGAACAAGGTAAAATGGTAATGGTAGTGGCCTTGTAGGATACAAGGCAATGTGAGTGGCACTGTAGGAAATAGGTACGGTGAGTGGCACTATAGGAGAAAGGCTAATTCAAGTTGGGTGAAGTAAAAAAAAAAGTAAATAGAAATGTAGTAGTGGTAGGGGACAGTATAGTTAGGGGGATAGATACTGTTCTCTGCAGCTGAGAGCGTGAATCCCGAAGGCTCTGTTGCCTGCCAAGGTTAAGGACATCTCCTCTGGGCTGGAGAGGAACTTGGAGTGGGAGGGGAAGGATCCAGTTGTCGTGGTCCACGTAGGTACCAATGACATACGTAGAACAGAGAAAGAAGTTCTGCTGAGGGAGTATGAGCAGCTAGGGGCTAAATTAAAAAGCAGAACCACAAAGGTAATAATCTCTGGAATACTACCTGCGCCACGAGCAAATTTGCATTGGGTAAATAAGATCAGAGAGATGAACGCGTGGCTCAAAGACTGGTGTGGGAGAAATGGGTTTGAATCACGGGGCACTGGCACCAGTACTGGGGTAAGAGGGAGCTGTTCCATTGGGATGGGCTTCACTTGAACCATGCTGGGACTAGTGTCCTGGCAAATCGAGTAGCTAGAGCTGTAGAGAGGGCTTTAAACTAAATAGTGGGGGGGGGGTTCAGGTGAGCAGGAATTTAAAAATTCAAAGAGAAAGGAGAAGGCAATAGAGCAGGGTAGCGATGGGGGTAATGGTAACCAGAGTATGACAGGAAGGGACAGAACCCATAAAAATAAGAGTGCATCAGAAAGTGGGGTCAAAGCACAGAAAAATAGTAAAAAGACAAAATTAAAAGCTCTTTATCTGAATGCATACAGCATTCGTAACAAGATAGATGAGTTGACGGCACAGATATAAATGGTTATGATCTGATAGCCATTACAGAGACGTGGCTGCAAGGTGACCAAGGCTGGGAACTGAATATTCAGGGGTATTTGACATTTTGGAAGGGCAGACAGAAAGGAAAAGGAGGTGGGGTAGCTCTGTTAATAAAGGTTGAGATCAGTGCAGTAGTGAGAAATTATATTGGCTCAGAAGAGCAAGATGTAGAATCAGTTTGGGTGGAGATAAGAAATAATAAAGGAAAGAAGTCACTGGTGGGAGTAGTCTATAGGCCCCCTAACAGCAGCTACACTGTTGGACAGAGTATAAATCAAGAAATAATGGAGGCTTGTAAGAAAGGTACAGCAATAATCATGGGCAATTTTAATCTTCATACTGATTGGACAAATCAAATTGGCCAAGGTAGCCTCGAGGAAGAGTTCATAGAGTGTATCTGGGATAGTTTCCTGGAACAATACGTTGTGGAACCAACCAGGGAGCAGGCTATCTTAGAGCTGGCACTGTGTAATGAGACAGGATTAATAAATGATCTCATAGTAAAGGATCCTCTAGGAAAGAGTAACTGAATTTCAAATTCAATTGAAGGGTGAGAAAGTTGGGTCTCAAGCCAGTGTCCTGATCGTAAATAAAGGCAATTACAAAGGTATGAAGGCAGAGTTGGCTAAAGTGGACTGGGAAAATAGATTAAAGGGTAAGACGGTTGATAAGCAATGGCAGACATTTAAGGAGATATTTCATAACTCTCAACAAAAATATATTCCAGTGAGAAGGAAAGACTTTAAGAGAAGGGAGGGCCATCTGTGGCTAACTAAGGAAGTAAAGGATGGTATCAAATTGAAAACAAAGGCATACAATGTTGCCAAGATTAGTGAGAGGCCAGAGGATTGGGAAATTTTTAAAAACCAGCAAAGGACAACTAAAAAAATAAGAGAGAGAAATGGATTAGGAGAGTAAACTAGCAAGAAATATAAAAACAGATAGTAAGAGCTTCTACGAATATATAAAAAGGAAGAGAGTAGCAAAAGTAAATGTTGGTCCCTTAGAGGATGGGACTGGGGAATTAATAATGGGGAACAGGGAAATGGCAGAGACTTTGAACAAATATTTTGCATCAGTCTCCACGGTAGAATACACTAAAGCCATTCCAATAATACACAATCAAGGGGCTATAGGGAGGGAGGGACTTAAAACAATCACTATCACTAAAGAAAAAGTACTCGGTAAAAAATTGGGACTAAAGGCTGACAAGTCCCCTGGACCTGATGGCCTGCATCCTAGGGTCCTAAAAGAAGTGGCTGCAGAGATAGTGGATGCATTGGATGCAATCTACCAAAATTTCCTGGATTCTGGAGAGGTCCCAGCGGATTGGAAAACCACAAATGTAATGCCCCTATTTAAGAAGGGAGGGAGACAGAAAGCAGGAAACTATAGACCAGTTAGCCTAACATCTGTCATTGGGAAAATGCTGGAGTCCATTATTAAGGAAGCAGTAGCAGGACATTTAGAAAATCATATTACAGTCAAGCAGAGTCAGCATGGTTTTATGAAAGGGAAATCATGTTTGACAAATTTGCTGGAGTTCTTTGAGGATGTAACGGGCAGGGTGGATAAAGGGGAAACCAGTGGATGTGGTGTATTTGGATTTTCAGAAGGCATTCGATAAGGTGCCACATAAAAGGTTACTGCACAAGGTAAGAGCTCACGGAGTTGAGGGTAATATATTAGCATGGATAGAGGATTGGTTAACTAACAGAAAAGAGAGTCGGGATAAATGGGTAATTTTCCGGCTGGCAAACAGTAACTATCTATATTAATGACTTGGATGAAGGGACCGAGTGTAACATAGCCAAATTTGCTGATGATACAAAGATAAGTGGGAAAGCAAGTTCTGAAGAGGACACAAAGGGGTCGATTTTCATTAAGCTGTCGGGAAGGAGGCGGGACTACAACTTTCGGGTTTTAGTCCCGCCTACATCGACGTCCGGCCAATCCACACGATCTTCCCTTGATTGACCTTGTTGAGCCCGCCCAGCGGGCTCAGCAGGCCAATTAAGGGCCACCCGGCAACAGGTGACGTCACAGACTGAAATTTCATCTGTCAAGACAGCTGTTTGAAGCTGTCAAACACTGACAGTCTGACTTCTAACCTGAGTCCTTCTACACAGACTCAGTTAGAACTCACACCGGCAATGAAAGCTGAAGGCTGTCACTTTTGACAGCTCGCAGCCATTTTTCTTTCAGTGCCGGCTGAGTGATGGACTCCCGACGCCTACAGGAAGAAAGGCTGTTAAGGTAAGTACAGGTAATTTAAACTTCTTTACACACTTTAGACACACCAAACACACTTACCTCTGCACTCATGCACCCATCACTCAAATGAACACCGACATCGCGACCCCTCCAAGTCCTTCAACCCGGCGGCCCACCTGCTCTAACCTGGTGTGGTTTGGAGCCATCGGGAATCCCACACGACACCCCTCAAAATAGGGATTAGGCTAAAAACTGCCTGTTAACTACCTGTTAACAGGCAGTTAATTGGCACTAATCCCTTCCTGCCTCGGGTCGGCGGGTCCCAGTGCGGGGCGGGTACCCGCCTCCTCTGAAACTTACGTGGAGGCGGGTTTTGGGCGGGATGGTGTCGGGACCCCCGAATTCGGGATTTTTGCCCTCCGCCTGCCTACAAGCCTGCCTCACGGCACACTGAAAATCTAGGCCAAAGAATCTGCAAAGGGATCTAGACAGGCTAAGTGAGTGGGCAAACATTTGGCAGATGGAAGTATAATGTGGGAAAGTGTGAGGTTATCCACAAATTATTATTTAAATGGAGAGAGATTACAAAATGCTGCAGTACAGAGGGACCTGGGGGTCCTTGTGCATGAAACACAAAAAGTTAGCATGCAGGTACAGCAAGTGATCAGGAAGGCAAATGGAATGTTGTTGGCCTTTATTGCAAGGGGGTTGGAGTATAAAAGCAGGGAAGTCCTGCTACAACTGTACAGGGTATTGGTGAGACCACACCTAGAGTACTGCGTACAGTTTTGGTCTCCTTATTTAAGGAGGGATATACTTGCACTGGAGGCAGTTTAGAAAAGGTACACGAGGTTGATTCCTGAGATGAAGGGGTTGACTTATGAAGAAAGGTTGAGCAGATTGTGCCTATACTCATTGGAATTTAGAAGAATGAGAGGTGATCTTATTGAAACATATGATACTGAGGGGCTCGACAAGGTAGATGCAGAGACGATGTTTCCCCTCATGGGGGAATCTAGAACTAGGAGGCATAGTTTCAGAATAAGTGGTCACCCATTTAAAACTGAGATGAGGAGGAATTTCTTCTCTCAGAGGGTTGTAAATCTGTGGAATTCTCTGCCCCAGACAGCTGTGGAGGGGCTGGGTCATTGAATATATTTAAGGTGGAGATAGACAGATTTTTGAACAATAAGGG
This sequence comes from Somniosus microcephalus, assembly GCF_052327205.1. NCBI lineage: Eukaryota > Metazoa > Chordata > Chondrichthyes > Squaliformes > Somniosidae > Somniosus > Somniosus microcephalus. The sequence goes on from NC_141008.1 coordinate 34,457,676, forward strand.
AGTGATGGGTTATGGTGAGCAGGCAGAGAAATGGAGCTGAGTCCAAGATCAGATCAGCCATGATCTCATTAAATGGCGGAGCAGGTTCAAGGGGCCAAATGGCCTACTCCTGCTCCTATTTCTTGGCCTAGAAATTCGGTGGGCTGCGCCACCAGTTAGCGCCTAAAGAGGGCACTCAGTGGCTTTAGCGCCACTGGCCGCGCCTCCCGCGATATTTAGCTGGGGCGCTAATGGCGGCGTTAGCCTGTTGCGCTGCGCCGCCACCGATGACGTCATCGGTGTGCGCAGCGCCCCGATCGCGATATTTGGCAGCGACCGCCTCTGTAGCGCCGTTCACAAATGGCGCCCGGTTCACGGGGCCTTCCTGTGGCGGCAGTAGCGCAAATTAAGGTGGAGGTGCGGGGCGGCCGTTTTTTCCGGCGTCCGCCTGCCAGCAGCTCCGTCCCCGGCCTCCTGATCGCCCCCCGTGGCACTGCCGGCTGTTTTCCGAGAGCCCGGCACTTCTCCTCGGTGTCAGGCTCTTTTGCCGGCACTCGCGATCTCTGATCGCACTGGTGCAGGCCCCTCCCCCTTAAGAATGGGAGGAAGGCCTGCAGTACCACAGCGCGCCGTGCCACAGCGTGTGGCGCTGTGGCACGTTGCGCTGCGATATTCAGTTTCAGCGCCCTAAGAGGGACGCGGAGCGCCTCGAGCCTCGCCCCGTCTCCCTCTTGGGGCGCTCAAGCTGAATTTCCGGCGGTCGCTACTGCTCCAAACGCTGCGCTAAATCCGGCGCCCAGGCGAGCTTGGCGCCCCGTTTGCGGCTCCACCCAATTTCTCCCCCCTTATGTTCTTATATTCTAATGTAAGTGAGACTATAGAGAGTGGTTAATGTGAGTGGCCCTCTAGAGAATAGTTACTTTTAATGGCATGATAGGGAGTGAGTACTGAGTAGTAATCTAGGGGTATGGGTAGTGTGTGTGTGTGGCACAATAGGGGAACAGTTAATGTCAGGATTATGACAGCTTCAGGCTTGCCCACCTCATGAAATGCTTTGTAGAAGCAGCACTGTTATATATAATTTGAATGTATTGCTTTACATAATTTAACACTGGGATCTAATTGAAGTATATAAAATATTAAATGGTACTGATATGGTAAATGGAGGTTTTCACTTCAATATACAGAGAGAACGTGGGACCAGAGAACATAAATGGAATTAATTGAGAAGTAAATTTAAAATGGATATTCAGAAAAAATCTTTTTACCCAAAGAGTAAGAAATGTTTGGACTAATCCACCAAGCAAGATAAGAGAGGCAGAAACATTGGGGTTATTTAAAATACAATTACACTCCATGATGGGAGACTTAATGTACCAGAAGAATGGACTTTAATGTTAGTTAAAGTGAAATGGGCTTCAATAGGCTGAATGACCATTCCTTACCCCTAACGTTTCTTTTGTAGGTATGTCGGATTTCAGTGCCAAGAGGAGCTACCAGTGTAAAAGAGACTAACGCTACACAAGATTCTGGTGGGGGAGTGGGGGGTGGAATCTAGAAATTCCCACCTTGTTCTTTAGGAAGTACATTTCCTGTGAACTGAACAAGGAAGTGCTATGGTTACAATTTCCTCATCTCACTCACAACCAGGACAAATGGGCAATGTGTAAAAACTGTAGGGGGAAACACCAGGAAAACTACAATGGTCTGATCAGGCTCAAATCACCAACATGCCAGGAAATGTTAAATAAATCTTCCTCCATCTCTCTGGTGCCATAAGTCAGTGAGAAGTGCTGCCACATTCACAGAACATCCTTCACCTCAACACTGCAAGCCCTCAGTAGAACTCCCACAGTAATGTCAGGACAAGATCAAGTGGAACTTATCAAGTTTCTGTGCCTGAGCTTGGATTGTAGCTCTGCTTCTCATAGGAGTTTGTGCGAGAGAACATGCAATATCTCATGTGGTCACTGTTACACATGTTTTGGAAGGTTTGGCTCTCTCTCCCTTGGTTACCTTTTTCCACTGGTGATTCCACTCCATTCAGGATCTGGGGCTGGCTGCGGGAGAGCAATCCAGGTGTATCTGTGTTCACAAGGGTGTTGGTTAGCAGGTCGATATTTCCTGCTTGCAGGCGGAAGTGCTCCAGTTCCTGGGAGAGAAGGCTGAATTGCGTGCTCTGACTCCGACATTTCTCTTCCAGATCCCGCACCTTTGCCTGGTGGAAAAGAGGAGAATGACTCTGTTCCGGCAGCACCAACTGCACTCATTGTATGGTAACTACAACACAGGAATCACCAGTCTAATCTTGTACTGCGTCACTATAATCAGAAACATAGGCTTTGTGTCACTTAGTCCTTAGTACTGCTGGTATGGTGGGTGATACTTTACAGAGATATGCATATAGTGTAGTCACTGTTGTAATGTAGGCAAACACAACAGCCAATTTGCGCACAGTAATATCTCATGAACAGCAGTGATATAAATGACCAGATCATCTGTTTTAGTGACATTGGCTGAGGGATGAATGTTGACCAGGACACAGGGAGCACTTCCCTGCTCTTCTTCGAAATAGTGCAACAGGATCTTTTACGTCCATCTGGGAGGGCAGATTAACGTCTGCTGAACGTATTATCAAAGGATGGCACTTCCGACAGTGCAGCACTCCCTGAGTATCAGATTATGTGTTCAGGTTCATGGTTCTCTAACTCAGAAGTGAGTGTGCTATCACTGAGCCATGAGTGATGGTTAAAAGCATGATTTTTTTTTTGGTGGCTGGTTTTCTTGTGACATGGAGATAGTAATTTGTTTTTTAGGTTTTCAATGTATTTTGATCAGCAGCAAAGCAACTATCACTTCTGCAGCCACAATGCCCCTCTGCCCTACACTCAAAACTCCAGCTCTGCTCCCCCTCCTACCCTGTACCCAGAAATCCAGCACTGTTGCCCCTCCAACCCCTGCCCTGTAACCATCTTGCTTCTTGTCTTGGACTTGGCAAAGGATGGCAACCTTCACTGCTGCTTATATTCTAATTGGGCATTTCCTTGTAATTGGTTAATGCCCATTCCTCACTGTTCTCCCATTATTAGTCACATTTTCCATGGCTGACCAGGGCTATTATTGCAGTGAAGAAACTGTTACAACTAGCACATTTTAAACTAGCTACTGAAATAAAAAGGGAAAAGAGTAAAGTGTGCAATATGAAATCTCTAAAGCTGGAAATCTGAAATAAAAACAGAATGCTGCAAATACAACATTTAAAAGAGAAATGACCGCTTCGCGCTGTGCATGTAAATCCCTTATTCTGATGAAAAGTTCCACGCCTGTAATGTAGATGCTGACAGAAATGTATAATCCATCCTATAATATTCTGCACTGATTGGAAGGAAAAAATCTCTAAATTCACCAAATACAGTAACTACATGGAGTATTTTCTTCTATGAACTTTGATTGAAATGTTGTGTCAAAGCAGATTCTTCTGATACATGCTCCGATCCCTGTCTGACTGAGATGCGCTCCGATCCCCATGTGACTGACATCACTTTGATCCCTCTAGTACTGATCTATGCTCCGATCCCCATGTTACTGATATAAGCTCTGATCCCTGTATTACTGACGCCACTCTGATCCCTCATTTACTGATTCATGCTCCGATCCTGATGTTACTGACACACACTCTGAACCCCATGTGATTGACATGCTGCTGCTGTAATAGTCAGTTTACGCAGACAACAGCCTGGAGAGGCGAAGGGAGAAATGTAATTTAAAATCAAACAACACAGGCCTGTTATTTCAGTGAGTTTAGTTACAAGATACTGTCTTGTTCAGACTGTTTGAGTTGGCGCCGCTCTATTTACTGTTCGTACAGCCCCTATTATATAGAATGGTACATTCACAGCTCTCACCAAAGACCTTCATTTTTGGAAGGTATAATACTGCAATCCCTTACTTCCAGCAGGGAGTGCGAGTCAGACAGTGCTACAGCACTGTAGCATTGATTCTCTATATGAGCACAGTACCCAATGGGAGCATGGGATCGCAGAATCACCTCTCTGGTGCCGAATCACCTCTCTGGTGCCGCATACACATACAATTAATTACAAGTGCAGCTGGTGCAGTCATTGTTGTTACATAGACAAGCAGAAGCCATGTTGCACACAAGCCACCATAAAAAGCAATAGATAAGGACTAGTTAATCTGGTTTTGACAGTGTTGGTTAAGAAAAGTATTTTGGCCAGGGCACTGAAAGGACTCCATCTGTTTTGAATCGTGCCAAGGCATCTTTTACATCCACCTCAATCATAACAAGCTGATGGGCCCCTGGTTGAATGAATCTTCTGAAATACAGTGCCACTGACAATGCTGCACTCCCTCAGTGCTTTTTTATTATTCATTCATGGGATGTGGGCGTCGCTGGCAAGGCCAGAATTTATTGCCAATCCCTAATTGCCCTTGAGAAGGTGGTGGTGAGCTGCCTTCTTCAATCGCTGCAGTCCATGTGGTGAAGGTACTCCCACAGTGCTGTTAGGTAGAGAGCTCCAGGATTTTGACCCAGTGATGATACAGGAACAGCGAAATATTTCCAAGTCAGGACGGTGTGTGTCCTGGAGGGGAACTTGGAGGTGGTGGTGTTCCCATGCGCCTGCTGCCCTTGTCCTTCTAGGTGGTAGAGGTTGCGGGTTTGGGAAGAAACCTTAGTGAGTTGCTGCAGTACATCTTGTAGATGGTACACACTGAAGACCGCGCTGGTGGTGGAGGGAGTGAATGTTTAAGGTGGTAAATGGGGTGCCAATCAAGCGGGCTGCTTTGTTCTGGATGGTGTCCAGCTTCTTGAGTGTTGTTGGAGCTGCACTCATCCAGGCAAGTGGAGAGTATTCCATCACACTCCTGACTTGTGCCTTGTAAATGGTGGAAAGGCTTTGGGGAATCAGGAGGTGAGTCACTCGCCACAGAATACACAGCCTCTGACCCACTCTTGTAGCCACAGTATTTATGTGGCTGGTCCAGTATAGTTTCTGGTCAATGGTGACCCCCCAGGATGTTGATGGTGGGGGATTCGACGATGGGAATGCTACTGAATGTGATGGGGAGGTGGTTAGATTTTTTTTTTTTTTTACTGGAGATGGTCATTGTCTGCCACTTGTATGGCGTGAATGTTACTCGCCATTTATCAGCCCAAGGCTGAATGTTTTTTTTCCACATTTGGACCAAGGCTGTAATGAAGTCTGGCGCCGAGTGGTCCTGGCAGAACCCAAACTGACCATTGGTAAGCAGGTTATTGGTGAGTAAGTACCACTTGATCCCTTCCATCACTTCGCAGATGATTGAATTGCACTGCCTAGTGTCAGTCTAGATTATGCACTTAAGTGCTGGAGTGATGCTCAAACCCACAACCTTCTGATTCAGAGGCAAGCATTCTACCAAATGACCCAAGCTGACAACTAGCTATAGAGACTGCAGTAATACTACTAAACCAATCATCCATCATCAGTGCTGAGACACTTGAAGATTTGTGCCTCAATATAGCGTGGAGCCACCCTACTTTCAACAAGTCTGCCAGCGATATCAGTAGCAGAGAGACGCAAACTGCTTTTAATACAGGCAACATCAGGAAGCACATCAATGTAAGAAGACACCTTTTGTTTTGTTGGCTTCTACAGCCATTTATGCAGATTTTTGCACTGAGATGATTATTGTTTAACAGGAAAAGGCTATCATTGGGAAGGGAAGGGAAATGACTTACATTCATTAAAGAGACTAAACTACAGTCCTGCTCTAATGTATTAAAGGTACAAAAATGAAAACCACACAGAGCCTCTCAAACACTGATAAACCAAAGAGATTTACATAATACAGGTTATGTAAACTGTATACTGTTTCTCATTTTGTAAGTGCAGTGATGAAAATTGGAAGGGATACATTCAGATAAGCAAGATGCTCCCATTTATTACAAGGATTTATTACATGGAAAGCTGCACAGAGGATTCCTCAAACACACACACAGGTCTACATGCTAAAGAGACAGGGACAGATGTGGTGCTGTGTACCTGCATGCAGTCCAAGGTATTCTATTAACAGGAGAAACAGAAAATGGAACACCATTAAATAGAAGCATGCTTCAAACCATTAGAGAACCTCAATCCAATAAAGTGCACACATCATTCAATACAGAAATATACCAGCTCCCGCTGTAAAACTAGGCAGATCAACTCCTACAATTTAACAGAGATCAATGATCAGTGTTACATAGGAAGATAAAATCTAGCTCTGTTCAGTCAGATATTTTCAGCTCTAATGCATGTTTAAAAGGAGAAGGCAGGTGTTAAAGAATTTCCATAACACAGTCTCCTACTGCAGCTTTCTTTAATAAGATATAGCTACCCAGTGATCATTAGCAGCTCACTGTCACCACAGCTTGCTTTCACACACTTGCTGTTGCTTACATTTCACAGATTTAGACAGGTCTATGTGCACCGAGTGAATGCCAGATAGCTATTAATACACAGAAAGTTCCTCAGTAAACTCTGTTTCTAGAATCCAGTAAAGAACTTATATTTTAGCCATATTTTAGCCAGATGTAATCAGTAGTGTGATATCAGCTGGTGACAGGAGACCACAAATAATCTCTGCACTGCCATCAGTTTGTGAAAACACTTGGTATGATTAATACTTTTTCTGTATATATGAAATGATAAAATGGTAGTTAGGGGCAGAAGTTGCAACCAAACCCACACCTTTACATATATGGGCTGAAAACACAAATAAACGGCACGGAAGTGCGTATCTATAGATATTACTAACACGCTTGTGAATTGTGAGCTCCACCAGGGTCACAATCACTGGCTGAAATCCTTCATGCTGCTTGCCTGCATCCCATATAGTGTAACAACAGGCAAATCACATTAACTTTGCTCATCCTCACAAGCTAAGTGAGAGGCTAAATATCTGTACATAGTCTAGAGAATAAATAGCCAAACACACTGAGGAGCAGCTGACACTGAATGGCTGGGTACAGACTGGCTCAAGAGTGTCTATTGACACCGCTGTGTCAGCCAATGAGTAGGCGGCGGGACGGGACTTACGGCAGGGCTCACGGCAAACAGTCTATTTTACAGCAAACATAGTCTATTTACTCAGCAAACTGCAAACAGAATCTACTTAAATGGTGCACTACAGCAAACAAGTCTACAGAGTCTATTTAAAAAGAATCCCTACCAACTACAGCAAACAAAATTCATGGCCGAAACTACAGTAATGTCTCCCAATAAAAGCAGGGTTATTTCTCCAGCAAAATGCAGTGAGTGGAAGATAGTTACATAGTACAAATTATGCACGTAAAATTAATCCCAGTCACTCACAGCAGTGCAGCCTCCAGACTAGACTGACAGGGGAATTCACCAATCATCTCCATTCTAGGCTGGAATAGTGATGTCACTATATGCAACTGCTGGATATAGATAGGCTTGGGAGCACTGGGCACCGAGTAGATTGGGAACTAAATAGATCAGGGTGTGCTATCAGGGTTCTGTCTATAGGTACATAATATGGAATCTGGAAGCTGTCTGTAGCTACAAGGTATCCTGTCTGGAACCTGTCTGGGTTGTCTGTAAGTACAGGATGTGCTGTCAGGAAGCTGTGTGTGGGGTGTCTGTGGGTACAGCGTGTGCTGTCAGGAAGCTGTGTCTGGGGTGTCTGTGGGTACAGGGTGTGCTGTCAGGAAGCTGTGTCTGGGGTGTCTGTGGGTACAGGGTGTGCTGTCAGGAAGCTGTGTCTGGGGTGTCTGTGGGTACAGGGTGTGCTGTCAGGAAGCTGTGTCTGGGGTGTCTGTAGGTACAGGGTGTGCTGTCAGGAAGCTGTGTCTGGGGTGTCTGTAGGTACAGGGTGTACTGTCAGGAAGCTGTGTCTGTGGTGTCTGTGGGTACAGGGTGTACTGTCAGGAAGCTGTGTCTGGGGTGTCTGTATGTACAGGGTCTGCTGTCAGGAAGCTGTGTCTGGGGTGTCTGTAGGTACAGCGTGTGCTGTCAGGAAGCTGTGTGGTGTCTGTAGGTACAGCGTGTGCTGTCAGGAAGCTGTGTGGTGTCTGTAGGTACAGCGTGTGCTGTCAGGAAGCTGTGTCTGGGGTGTCTGTGGGTACAGCGTGTGCTGTCAGGAAGCTGTGTGTGGGGTGTCTGTAGGTACAGTGTGTACTGTCAGGAAGCTGTGTCTCTGGGTACAGGGTGTACTGTCAGGAAGCTGTGTCTGTGGGTACAGGGTGTACTGTCAGGAAGCTGTGTCTGTGGTGTCTGTGGGTACAGGGTGTGGTGTCAAGAAGCTGTGTCTGGGGTGTCTGTGGGTACAGGGTGTGGTGTCAGGAAGCTGTGTCTGGGGTATCTGTGGGTACAGGGTGTGGTGTCAGGAAGCTGTGTCTGGGGTGTCTGTGGGTACAGGGTGTGGTGTCAGGAAGCTGTGTCTGTGGTGTCTGTGGGTACAGGGTGTGGTGTCAGGAAGCTGTGTCTGGGGTGTCTGTGGGTACAGGGTGTGGTGTCAGGAAGCTGTGTCTGTGGTGTCTGTGGGTACAGGGTGTGGTGTCAGGAAGCTGTGTCTGGGGTATCTGTGGGTACAGGGTGTACTGTCAGGAAGCTGTGTCTGGGGTATCTGTGGGTACAGGGTGTACTGTCAGGAAGCTGTGTGTGGTTGCTGTAGGTATAGGGTTAATGTCTGGGCTCTGACACCTGTATTTATGCTGCTGATGGAAGGAAAACTTTTGAGGGGAGATTTTCCTGGGTGCACCGAATATGCATCAATTGAACTGTTTCCTTTACATGTGTTGGTCCAGACTGCCCGATTTTCCAACATTCACTGTGCCTGGGCAATCCAGTGCACCTGAACACAGAACCTGGAATATCTCCTTTCTTTTAAAGAGCATTTTCACACAACATATGGGACCTTACACCCACAACTACACTTTCTTATATTTGGAGTGAGAATGCTCGAGACTCAAACCAAATTCCACAGAAGGTATCCCATCTAATTTACTGTTGGAAGCCCTGACTTTCAGCACCAGACTTGTGATGTCTCACATTGGCAGTGTCTGGTTGCTATCAGTTGCTGTGGGTGTTCTGCCTGCAAACATTGTGAGATCATTTATAAAGGATCCCTGGCAGAGTTATCAGTCTCTCCTGGTACCCAGTACAATGACAAAACCATTGAAGAGATGAGTAAAAGAGCTGAGAGTTTAAGTACTGGAGCATGCTCAAGCACCTAAGTGCAGATTTCACTTTCCAATGCCAGGTTTAAAGGAAGGCTGAGGATTCAGGTTGGAATGTGTTTGTTAACATTGATAACAGAAGATGTAGTTATTCTCTTACCTCCAGTAACTGGACCACACCCTCATGTTCCTTCTTTGCTTCAAACTGAGCCTTGATTGAAAGAACAAAACAGATTAATTGAGCCTCTGCACAATGACTGCTGCCTGCACCAGGAGGAAGGTTAGACTGTGGGATTGTCTGTCAAAAACTATTGTTGAAGCAGAGTCTATAAATGCTTAAAAACGGAATTAGATAATTACTTGGAAAAAAAAGGAATATTAAACTGTACGGAGAGCATGCAGGAGACTGAGATTAGGCTACGTGGCTCATTTGGGGACGCAGACCTGATTGGCCAAATGGTCAGTTTCTGTGTTGAAACATGCTGTGATCCTAGACCCCTTTATTACAGGGGAAAGATAACCAAAGCTGCACATCCTTGAAGCCAACACCAATCTCACAAAGAGTGACCACAGATGAAGAATTCTGGCATTTGCAATATTTGAAATAAAGCACACATACAACCCAACATTTCAACATGAAGGGCTTTATTACAGAAGGATGTGTTGGCTGTCAGATGTGGAGACTCCATCTCACTATTCAGTGAGTGCGCTAAGTGACTAGCGCGACTGGCCTTCTCTCAGTTCAAGCAGGGCAATGTCTACTGATTCTGAACTTTCTAGTCTTTCTGCTATGGGGTTGGCTGTAAGTGGCTAGGACTGTTCTGGACTCTAATACTGAGAGGACTAAGTTGTTTGTGTTTCAAGCCTATTCAATGTTGTTTATAATCACTGAGGCTGCTGGAGGGGTACAACTGTCCAATATAGTGGTAAGTCAGGATAATTGACCAGCCTAGCTTCCTTACCAACTCAGTTTTTATTAAAATGCCAGACCTGCCTCCTGCACTTGGTACACTATGAATAGATATTCCAAGTTTATGAAACTTCCCCCCCAGAAACTTGCTATGAAACATTAGTTTGCCAAATGTTGCTGTCATTAGAAGCCTTTGGGAAGGAGCTTCATCATCTTTGTGCTGCTGCTTCTCAGTTCACTTGTATGAGGTGCCCCACTGCTACCAAATGGTTCAAGTGGAGCACCATGAGTTTCAATTATTGGGGAGCCACACTGAGCTGCAGAGCGGTAAAGCAGCATTTAAGTGACTGAGCTGTATGCAGAGAGACAGAGCCCACACTCAGTAATGTGCATCACAGAGAGACACCCAACAGCAACCTGACTTAGTCAAGCTTCATATATGTGAATAGGTTGTGAGCTGTAGCAGAATTAATCCAGCTCCACCTCCTATAAAAATCCAGCTTTAAAAGTGTAACCTGTAACAAATTAAATCCTGTACGTACTTTTAACAGGCACATGAAAGAGGTAGCTTTTAAAATTTGAATGTACTTTTACAAGCTCCTTGATAATTCAACGAGTTTATTTAATGAGTAACTGACAGAGATCAGAAAGGTCCAGGTTTCATCCTTGGTCAGTGCTGCACAAAGGAAGAGCTACAAATGGCTCAGGTTGTCGAGGTTCTTTTTCTTAACTGCTATTTAGTGACATCTGTGTGAACACCAGCTGAGGAAAGGATTAGGCTCGGCTGTGATGTCTCCACAATCAAATAGTCTGCTGATATTCATGGTTGATGTTTACACAAGAATAATAGTCACAGGCGAAGTGCCGGACAACAGCTGGTTTTTGTGGATTGCAACAACCCAGTAAGAAGTCTGTGTCTTAAGCAGAGGAAAAGAGATAAAAAGATAGATTCTTACTACCTGTTGCAGTCGTTCCACCTCATGCTGCTTGGCCTTAAGAATTGTCAGCGCTTCTTCATGTTCCAACTCCAGCTGGTGCCTGCGCTCTGCCACCTCTCGCATATGCTGCACAGAGAAACATTAATTACTACACATAGACCTCCTCCTCACAGTACCAAGTACAGCCTTCTGAAATTATACTGCCCAGTAACCGGATACAGCTCTGCAGAAGACATAGGGTTCCCTGTACTGGGACAGTCTGCAGCAACATGTGGTTCCCTGTAATGGGACAGCCTTTTGAAAACATGAGATTCTCTGTGTTAAGACAGCCTGCTAAAAAACAGACTGGCCCGTACCGAGGCTATGCTGGAAATACATTGCCCCCTATCAGTGCTCTGCTGGAAATACATCGCCCCCTATCAGTGCTCTGCTGGAAATACATCGCCCCCTATCAGTGCTCTGCTGGAAATACATCGCCCCCTATCAGTGCTCTGCTGGAAATACATCGCCCCCTATCAGTGCTCTGCTGGAAATACATCGCCCCCCTATCAGTGCTCTGCTGGAAATACATCGCCCCCTATCAGTGCTCTGCTGGAAATATATCGCCCCCTATCAGTGCTCTGCTGGAAATACATCGGCCCCTATCAGTGCTCTGCTGGAAACACACAGCCCCAAACCATGGCTCTGTTGGAACATGCACTAGTGCCCTGTTGGAAAATGCTGCTCCTATTTGCACCCCAAAAACTCGAGGTAGCCTGGGAACACGTGCTCATACTTCTTCCTTTTTGCAGGGAAGGAACAGACCTCTTCCCCCAAGAGCTCAGCAGGCACTAAAACTCAATGTTTAGGGAACCCTTGCAATATGCTGTGAGCTATCCAAGTTTGTAATCTCCCACTGCGATGTGTATTTATTACTGTAATGTTCTATGAGTTACCTGAGCGCAACAATGTCTCACTCGCACTGGGATGTATATTTACTTTTTTCTATAAGGTGCTACCAGTGATCTCACCTTCAGGACCTGCTCTAGGTTCTCCAGCTTGGCTTGGAGTCGCTGATTCTCCTTCAGGGCTGAATCTCGTTCTGCTGTCACCACCGAGAGCCTCCCTCTCAGGTCATTGTTGTGAGCTTTAACCTGCAGCAAACACAGGCACTTCAGCAGTCAGAAAAGGCCAAGAGAAACACAGTCACCAATTGTCAGACCTCATTACTGTATAAAAGGGCATGAATTTGTCGGCAAATTCAAATTAATCCTCTGCTTGCTTTGTAAATGATGCAGACACCTTCTGAACACAGCAGTGACAGGCTTGAGACCTGGACCAGTTGGAGGCATAAATATGGTAATAGAATTTTATACCTAAATTCCAGGCCCATGGAAAATACATGAAGTGATGTCACCCATCCATTCCTCGCCTCCCTTCCACACAGTGGCTTATCTCTGACCTATCTCTTTGGTAGCTGCACAGGGATTAGCTGAATAAATACAACAAAAAAATAAGGAGTTCTCATGATGCCTCCATGGAGCCATGTAGTCTGTTCTCAGTTACCTCAGTAGAGTGGTAATGGGGTTGCTCGCTGGCCTCATTGACCATGGGGAAGTAGTTTCTATTTCCAATCACTATCTTGTGTCTCTTGCAGCAAAGTCCAAGTGTCGGCCATGGCTCAGTGGGTAGCACTCTTGCCTCTGAGTCAGAAGGTTGTGGGTTCAAGTCCCACTCCAGGGACTTCAGCACAAAAATCTAGGTTAACACTCTAGTACTGAGGGAGCGTTGCACTGTTGGAGGTGCCGTCTTTCGGATGAGACGTTAAACCGTGGCTCCATCTGCTCTCCCAGGTGAAAAAGATCCCATGGAAATATTTCAAAGAAGAGCAGGGGAGTTTGGTTATCCCTGGTGTCCTGGCCAATATTTATCCCCCAATCAACATAACAAAGGGGGGCACAGAACAGAATGGGGCGAGGGGACACAGTACAGACTGGGGCGAGGGGGCACAGTACAGACTGGGGCGAGGGGAGGACAGTGCAGAATGGGGGAAGATGAGCAGCATGAATGCGATTATAAAGATTTTAAACCCATTTTCGAATTTGTGTGTTGACTATTAAATGAGAAACATAGGAGTAGGCCATTCGGCCCCTCGAGCCTGCTCCGCCATTCAATGAGATCATGGCTGATCATCCAAATTCAGTACCCTGTCCCTGCCTTCTCCCCATATCCCTTGATCCCTTTAGCCTTAAGAAATATATCCAACTCTTTCTTGAATATATTTAACGAATTGGCCGCCACTGCCTTCTGTGGTAGAGAATTCCACAGGTTCACCTCTCTCTGGGTGAAGAAATTCCTCCTCATTTCAGTCCTAAATGGCATACCCCTTATCCTTAGACTATGACCCCTGGTTCTGGACTCCCCAGCCATCGGGAACATCCTTCCTGCATCTAGTCTGTCCAATCCTGTCAGAATTTTATAAGTTTCAATGAGATCCCCTCTCATTCTTCTAAACTCCAGCGAGTACAAGCCCAATCGACCCAATCTCTCCTCATACGTCATTCCTGCCATCCTAGGTATCAGTCTGGTGAATCTTCGCTGCACTCCCTCCATGGCAAGAACATCCTTCCTCAGATAAGGCGACCAAAACTGCACACAATACTCAAGGTGTGGTCTCACCAAGGCCCTGTACAACTGCAGCAAGACATCCTTGTTCTTGTACTCGAACCCACTCGCTACGAAGGCCAACATACCATTTGTCTTCTTAACCGCCTGCTGTACCTGCATGCTTACCTTCAGCGACTGGTGCACAAGGACACCCAGGTCTCGTTGCACTTCCCCTTCTCCCAATCTATTGCCATTCAGATAATAATCCGCCTTCCTGTTTTTGCCACCAAAGTGGATAACCTAGCATTTATCCACATTATACTGCATCTGCCATGCTTCTGCCCAATCACCCAACCTGTCCAAATCATACTGGAGTTTCTCGGCATCCTCCTCACAGCACACACGCCCACCCAGCTTTGTGTCATCTGCAAACTTGGAGATATTACATCAAGTTCCCTCGTCTAGATCATTAATATATATTGTGAATAGCTAGGGTCCTAGGACCGATCCCTGCGGTACCCCACTAGTCACTGCCTGCCACTCGGAAAAAGAGCCATTTATTCCAACTCTTTGCTTCCTGTCTGTCAACCAGTTCTTTATCCAAGTCAGTACCTTGCCCCCAATCCCATGTGCCTTAACTTTACATGCTAATCTCTTATGCGGGACCTTATCGAAAGCCTTCTGAAAGTCCAAATACACCACATCCACTGGTTCTCCTTTATCTATTCTACCAGTTACATCCTCAAAAAATTCCAGTAGATTAGTCAAGCACGATTTACCTTTTGTAAATCCATGTTGACTTTGTCCGATCCTGTCGCTGTTTTCCAAGTGCTCTGCTATTACATCTTTTATAATGGATTCTAGCATTTTCCTCACGACCGATGTCAGGCTAACCGGTCTATAATTCCCCGTTTTCTCTCTACCACCCTTTTTGTATAGTGGGGTAACATTAGCTACCCTCCAATCTATAGGAACTGTTCCAGAGTCTATCGAATTTTGGAAGATGACCAGCAATGCATCTACTATTTCTAGGGCCACTTCCTTAAGTACTCTGGGATGTAGATTATCAGGCCCTGGAGATTTATAAGAAATCAAATCCTTCCTGAACCATGTCATTAAGGGAATAATAGTGGGTAATGAAGGTCTGGCTGTTTGTGACACATGCATTGGAAAGGCAGTCTCAGTGCACTGAGGAGAGATGAAGCCAAGCATTACCTTTTCAGTCTCCTGTGCCTGTTGGCTGAGTCGAATGGTCTCTTCAGTTAGCCGAGCATTCTCACTCCAGACTTGTTTCAGCTCATTCTCCTGTAAGTAAAAGCACATGCATTCTCACCTGGACAGGGCAGAGCATAACATTTTCGGCTGTACTGCAACATTTCAGTGTGTATCCCTCCACTGACCCTCAGTGGCTGCACATGTTCCAGCAGATGGCATTAACCCTTTCCTACCCTTCTATTCAAAAAACAACTTACTGAAATTAGAGTACACGAGCCTTGTACTCAACAGGAATAACAGACAGATAATCTTTGCTGCAGATAGAGCCTATGATTACATCACTAGAGCACAATAACCTCAATACAAAGAACAAAAGAACAGGGGTTGGCAGCAGTGTTGCTGGACATCAGGATGGTGGTGTTCCAATACACCTCGCCTCAGAGCGACAATATACCTCGCCTCAGAGCGACAATGCACCTCGCCTCAGGGCGACAATACACCGGGCCTCAGAGCGACAATACACCTCGCCTCAGAGCGACAATACACCAGGCCTCAGAGCGACAATACACCGGGCTTCAGAGCGACATTACACTTCGCCTCAGAGCGACGATACACCTCGCCTCAGAGCGACGATACACCTCGCAACAATACACCGGGCCTCAGAGCAACAGTACACCGGGCCTCAGAGCCACAGTACACCTCGCCTCAGAGCCACAGTACACCTCGCCTCAGAGCGACAGTACACCTCGCCTCAGAGCGACAGGACACCTCGCCTCAGAGCGACAGGACACCTCGCCTCAGAGCGACAGTACACCTCGCCTCAGAGCGACAGTACACCTCGCCTCAGAGCGACAATACACCGGGCCTCAGAGCGACAATACACCTCGCCTCAGAGCAACAATACACCGGGCCTCAGACCAAAAATACACCTCGTCTCAGAGCAACAATACACCTCGCCTCACAGCAACACTACACCAGGCCTCAGAGCAAAAATACACCTCGTCTCAGACCGAAAATACACCAGGCCTCAGAGCAACAATACACCTCGCCTCAGAGCAACAATACACCTCGCCTCAGAGCAACAATACACCTCGCCTCAGAGCAACAATACGCCTCGCCTCAGAGCAACAATACGCCTCGCCTCAGAGCAACAATACGCCTCGCCTCAGAGCAACAATACGCCTCGCCTCAGAGCAACAATACGCCTCGCCTCAGAGCAACAATACGCCTCGCCTCAGAGCAAC
Organism: Somniosus microcephalus; assembly: GCF_052327205.1. Lineage (NCBI taxonomy): Eukaryota > Metazoa > Chordata > Chondrichthyes > Squaliformes > Somniosidae > Somniosus > Somniosus microcephalus. The sequence continues at coordinate 34,473,735 of NC_141008.1, forward strand.
AATACGCCTCGCCTCAGAGCAACAATACGCCTCGCCTCAGAGCAACAATACGCCTCGCCTCAGAGCAACAATACGCCTCGCCTCAGAGCAACAATACGCCTCGCCTCAGAGCAACAATACGCCTCGCCTCAGAGCAACAATACGCCTCGCCTCAGAGCAACAATACGCCTCGCCTCAGAGCAATACGCCTCGCCTCAGAGCAACAATACGCCTCGCCTCAGAGCAACAATACGCCTCGCCTCAGAGCAACAATACGCCTCGCCTCAGAGCAACAATACGCCTCGCCTCAGAGCAACAATACACCTCGCCTCAGAGCAACAATACACCTCGCCTCAGAGCAACAATACACCTCGCCTCAGAGCAACAATACACCTCGCCTCAGAGCAACAATACGCCTCGCCTCAGAGCAACAATACACCTCGCCTCAGAGCAACAATACACCTCGCCTCAGAGCAACAATACACCTCGCCTCAGAGCAACAATACACCTCGCCTCAGAGCAACAATACACGGGGCTTCAGATGAGTAAAACACTGTGACACGGAGCAGCAATTCAGCACAAATCAGTGCAGCAACATACCAATCCCATGGCTCAGAGCAGCATCCCATTTGGAGCAAAAGCAGAGAATTATATTCAAAGAAGGCTCAAAAAGTATTTACTAAAGCCGAACAAAGGAATTCCTGGCAAGTCAGGGAACGTCAATAATAATCTGCGTTTTGTAATCACATGGCTCAAATTTGGAAAGTAATTCAGTGGCAGCTCTCACAGCCATATGCACAAACTGAGCACCATCACTACCTGCAGAGGTAGCAACAGCATGGGGCTGTGCAAATACCTGGCTCACCTGATCATATCTCTAAACATAGTAATTTCCAATTCTGGACAGCAATAGTTTCAAGACAGCAATTTATTTAATTTCAATCTTATGAAACCTTTCCTACACAGGAATTCCTACTCATGGAGTGTTGGCTGATTAAAGGTCTGTTCAGTCTCAGATAAAAGGAAATCTACACTGCAGGCGGCGAATAATGATGGTTTCAACATCTAACTGGGGTACAGATCCAGCCCAGGCACACGCAGTAACATCGCTACACTCTGAGTGGCCAGATGTTTAGTCACTAGCCTTTTACCTATCAGACTTGGATTCAGATCCTGTACAATGGGAGATTTAGTGCTGCCTTACACCACATTGCCACTATCAGGGGTAAAGGTCCCCTTGATTAAGGGGACAGTGCACAAGTGTGAACTCAGCAACAGCTCAATCTTCCACAGCTGGCTCATCTGTTTTGGTTGGACAGAGTGTAGCTTCAACATTGAAATTTCAGAGAATGCTACTGCATGGAGATGAGAGTCCCAGACAGAGAAAAAACACTTAAAATGGAGTTAACGAAGTGAAAATATGATCTTAACATACTTCTGTGTCACATTAGATTCAGAAGTCTTGCTGAAACGTATTTGGAAAAATCAAAAATTCTAAAATACAATTTTTATATACACACTATGGTATCTACATACATGTGTTACAAACACATACATACTTCTACGAACTATACATATGCTACACATAAAATGTATGAATTATATATGGTGTGTGCACATTTCTATGTAAGGTTCATCTTGCACATTTTATATTGTATACACTTCATATTTAGCACTCACACAGCACAGTGAGAGACAGATGAGTCTTGCCTACCCTCACACTGCTTCAAATTTATACATTAAAATAGATGGGAGCCCACATACCAGATCCTGACATATCCGCTGGCGTTTCTTTATCTCTTGCTCATGGCTTTCACATTCTTTCCGTTTTTTACATAATTCTGTTGCCTGGGAAGAATAAACAAAACCTGATTGGGACTATTTAACAATCATAACCGGATGAAAATCTGGAGGTGGTGATTATGTTTTCTTTACATCAGCAATTAACATCTCTAATTACCAAGCAGTGATTATCCTCCTTGTGAGGGAGGTAATCAGGTCTCTTTAGGGCTGGTTCCAAGATGGAGATCAGAACAGTCTCCCTCTGTGGCAGACTCGGTATCATGGTTCACGAGCCAGGCAGGTCCACGGCTTTCCAGAACACTGTTGATGACTGACCAGCCAAACTGGTTCAATAATAGGACCGAGAGGGTGGGCCTGTCACTGGGGCTCGGATCCTTCCCACTCAGTTCTGAATTACCCTGGAAGCTGATGCCTTAATGATAAGGTGGTTCTGGCTGTACAAGCAGCAGGAAGTTTACCAATGCTCTGTACTGGTAAACTGCATAGTTTTAGCTGGCTAAACTCCGGCAGTACCCTTGCACAAACTTGGGGGGTCCTAAGTCTTAGATCTGCCAACCTGCACTTAAGCTCTCTGGCTTAAGGAAAGTAGAAGGGAGAGAGTGTGGGTTCAAACTGATGGTCTACTTGTGTAGCTTGGTGCGTAGGCTCTGAACATGGTGATGGGTTTCCACACAGGTCAGACACCCAGCTAAAAAAACTGCAAAATACCTCCACATCATGAGTCACAGAAACAAAGTGGAAACATTCAATTTAAAAAAAAACTTTTAAAAATTTACATTTTAGAAATATCCTAACAGCACACTTAAAACTCACGGTCTGGTCTAAAACTGGACAGGAGGAGCACATTATGAGTGTAACAGCACCAGGTTTGGGAGGCTGTTTCTGCCACATTGTGTGGGAGCAGCACCTTGAGCAGTAAATATTTATAGATCTGGTATCATAGCACCTTTTCATATTATTGCCATCCCACTCTGACAATCCTTTACTGTATTTATTCACCACACAGTCTGCTGTGGCAGTATATGGGCTGTGGCACCATTCAGATTGCACATCAGAAAGTCAATGCTTAGCACTTGCCAATAAGTCAGAAACATTATGGGACATACTTTTAGTCTGGATTCAAAGGCCAAACTGAGTTTTAAAACATTAAAAATGGAGCCGGGTGATGTATTTATCAGTGACTTGTACAGTCTGAAACACCGTCCCATCCTGTTTCACCACTGTCTTCCTCGCAGTAATGCTTTCCAAACCTGATTCTGGCTGGGATTACTCAGGAGCAGCTTAAAGCTACAGGATACAAACTGAGTTACATGCAATGAATGACAGCACTGGGATCTGGAGCTCTTGATAACTTCTTCAGTCATGTCTTCCCAATATTGTTCAGGAGAATTTATAAATTCCTTCCAGTTTCACCCTGCAACCGCTGCAAAGAGTACCAAGTACTGAGTACCAAGGATTTGGGCACCATCCCTGAAACTGGCTATTTGGGACACAATTATAGAGTCAGGGTAAATCCAAACCCTTCAGCATTTCAAAGCCTGGATCATGTCTCCAATGAGTATGTTCTGAAGTGAAAATAAGTTTGGTCTGAGTCACTCATCTTTCATTCTTGTGGTGAAATCAAGCTGTTAGATTAGAGTGGATGTGGTCAAGCAGACAACCTTCTGACTGAGATTACCCAGGAACAACTCAAAGCTGCAAAGATACAAACTGAGTTACAAGCAATGAATGATGGCTCTGGAATCTGGAGGAAGAACTCCAGAAACAGTACACATCCAACAGTGTACATTTCCCATTAGCCAAACTTGTACGGGCAGTTTTCAGCCAGTTTTTAAGTGTACCAAAATGTGGCTGCCAGGACTAGTTAACAACATGCCAACAATCTTGTTTGTAGTCAATCATTGGGCTCTGGCTGCAGAAGTAAGCATTTATTTTCTGGAATGATTGGAGGACGAGTTGACAATGCTCAACATAGAAAATAAACAACACTGACCTGTTCAGGACAACCTCACATGCGTTATACATTGAGTTCATTTGATGAACATTTTCCCATTCAATGGAGCCCAATATTCATCAGTTGCATCTTCCACCTATCTAGAAGAACCTGCTGAATCTCATTTGGGGATGCCTGTTCAATAGGTCCCCAATGGTTAATTCAACACCAACTCCCATCTAACTTGGTCTGTGACCACCCCACTGCACACACAATTCCCAGCATAGGGACAAGCAGAACAAGAGAGCAGTAGGCAGATGCTCTCAGACAATTAGATCTATGCTTCAATAAGCAACTCACTGCAATGCCAATAGTTTGTACAGGGCTTCCAATAAGTAGTCCTCATAAGACCCATGGAACAGGGAAATAAGGCCACCAAGCAAATTAACTGGGTGCTTTGCTGTGGAAATTACTACTTTCTAACAGGACCTGTTAAATGCAGAATCAGTAACATCACAACTCCAGCTAGATTGTAAAACAGAAATGGGAAACAGAGGCAGCATAGCCCCACAACTCTACCAGAACTGCCATTTGGACAGGGTGTCTACATCTCCATTCCCTTCCACTCCCAGCTTTTCTCGATACCCAGGCAGCATGCTGTATTCGAATGATATTGTAGGCTCACCATCCAGCCTCAGTGCTGTACCTGTCCGATATTCCATAAATGCGCTGTATAGCAAAACGCATAAAACTCTCACCTTCATTTCAAAGACTGTCTGTACAATTGATGTTAAACTTACTGCTCTACAGTTCCTGTACTTCGACCCTTTTTAAAAATAGTAGAATTATGTTACCTATTTTTCAAGTCTCACCAGTATGACTAATCGTTGTATTTGACTCTGATGTAGCCAGCTGCATCAAGGGCTACATCCTAAGACTGTCTTCAAAATATAAAATAAAACATATGCACAGTGGTGTGCTGCAAGTACAGATTCTGATTTAACGCCACATAACCACCATAAAGCAACAGCATTCTCAAGTCAGTTCTCCAGTTTTTAGAGTGACTGTAACATCTGCTACCTCGTCCTCTGCGCCAGGGCAATTCCCCATGTCCTGAATGGGCTCCTGCTTATAGCCCAAAAATTTATCACAACCTCCTCTGCTGCATCTGAACCCTCAATTATAAGATCGTGCTGTCAATCTCTGAATTGCTGCAGACTCCCACTAAGTATGAGTTCATTGGTAATTTTTCCAGTTTAGATTTTGTGTGTCTTTAAAGCAATTCACAAACTATTTCATTCTCAATATTTCATTAAGGAAAAAGATATCAATGCTGATCCATGGAAGACTTTTAGCACATCTGTCACTACCAGGTCAAGTACAGCACATGTTAGATGCAGATTAAAGTTCCATCTATACTAACCCCTTATTCCAACCCCTAGGACAGCGCCTCTTACTGTTTAAAAAAAATCCTGTATCAGACATCCTTGTAGTTTCTCTGACTGAGTCTGATAATTTAATTGAATTCACTTCATCGAACCTGTTTGAACCCAGTGTGACCGCCCCACATTCTCTATGTTATAGGGTTGGATTCTGGCCCAGAGTCTCCTACATCATGGGATTTGAAAGGCCAGCTCAGAGTTGTACTAGGTGCTGGCATGTCTGTCAGTTTCAAGAACCTAATCTGAGACCTCACTTCACAACTGTGGTAACAAATTCTCATTTCCAGAAAGACATTTCCCAGTACAGTACCTGTTCATGATGCTTAGCTTCACCGGTATGAAGCTCTGAAGCTGTGAGCAAACTGCAACTTACATGAAGACATTTTACAAAGTGAGTAGTCGAACCGAATGTAAGAGCCATAAAGGCTTAAGAAAATACTTTAAAATAGTGGCTAAATGGCATAATACAGTTAATTTACCTGAACGACTTATTGTATTAAGAAACCCCCTATTTTCTTGCTCCAGTGGTATAGTCCGACACCCCCTTCATTCTTGCCACAATGGAACAGTCCCTAAGCCACACATTGGGTGCAGCCATTTCACAGTTTTAAACTGCACGTGGCGAAAGAGGCAGAAGCTGTGAGGTTTGGAGCAGTACAGTTTTTGACCGTGTTCGTTTATACGTGTTTGCTTTGTAATTCTGTTTGTTAAGTGTTATAGTAAACCGTTTAAAAGACAAAGCTACGTTTGGGAACGTTTTATTTCGACACGCGTCTACTCGATGTTAAAAGCCCCACAGCCCAGTGGCCTGCCTGTTTGGAAACTAAGAAGCGCCACTACACCGAACATGGAGTATGAAGAAAGTTGAGCTTGGGACAGAAGGCCCATTCAGAGGCAAGTTTTTGAATAATAGCAGTAGAAAGGTGCAAGGGTTCCAGAAGCGAATTCAAGAGTGAAGCCTGAAGGCTCTGAAAGCAGTGGTGAAGTGGAGTAGACCAGAGTCGGTAACTTGGTATGCTCCAAGAACTTGCTTTCTAAACAAATTACAGTAGATTTGCACATCTACAGCCCTTTGTACAAAATAAGCGCTTGAAAAATAAGTTTTAAGTATAAAATACCTTCCGCACATACAAACCCTGAGATTCAATCAGTTCTGACATAGATTTTCTCAAATTCCAAATGAACAAAGTTTTCCCAACTGATTATCCTGGGAACAGTGATGTAACGAGGTAGCTGGCCCCTAAGCCCTTAGCAGGAGGCACAAAGACCCTAATCTAGTAAAGCTTGCGAGGTGACAGTATAACTGAAAAGTTGTATCCCAGCACCAGTGGACAAACCATTTCCATTTGGCACTACAAGAATCAAGTTTTCTTTGATATAAAGAGTACTTCAACCAGCAAACATAGGACGCAATTTTCTCAAGCTGGTCCTTTCGAGAGCTACATTATCAAGTGCAAGTGGAGGAGGGGTAGCTTCTTCAAGTCACTGTGCCATGCCTGTCCCTTCATGTGTGTTAACAGATTTGGTCTGTACAAGATTCACAAATATCAACTGACAACAAATATGAAGTCTGAGAATCCAATTTAAAAAAATCATGAATGCTGGGAATCTGAAATAAAAGCAGAAAATGCTGGAAGTGCACAGCAGGGTGACTGGCATCTCAAAGAAAAAGTATAGATCAACACTTCAAGGGTGCCCCTTTGTCAGTTCTGAAAGTAAGAGATCTCAACACTTTTCGTGTGACTCTTCATTGAGTCTGAGAACCAGGTTTTCCCTGGGCAAGAGTGTTACTACAATAACTGGTTTACTTTATCTGAAACTGTACGAGACAAAACTGGAGGCAGATATAGAAGAGCAGATATTGGCATGCTGTGAAAGGCTATAGCCAAATCAGTTCTGACTGCTGCAACAGAACCTCAACAATCTCTGTTCTAATGGGCCGGCAGGATGGCTCTGGGTAAATTCACTTGTCAAAGTCATTTCATACTGCTTGCTCTGGTGAGATTGCTCCTTACCACTTCTGAAAACATTCATGGAGTCACTCTCTACAGATTGGGTCTGGCAAGGCATTAAATGTAAAGCTTACGTGTTCTTTCCCACAGCATTGCCAGACCTGGATGCTGACAAGATGCGGCTGGGTCTCTCTTTGCTTATTTATGTACCAACTAACTGTGAAAGTTCTGCAGATAAAACATCCCTTGAAAATAATGCCTAGTCTCACTGTTCACACACTGTGTCTGGTGTCATTGTTCAGATGAATATCAATGTTGGTCTTTGTTGATCTGATTGTAATGCAGTTTGGCTGACGAGCATGGGTTCCTGAGAGGACCATTAACTAAGTGTACAGTGGACAACCCTTCATCTGGCAGCCAGTCTTTCACTTGTTGTGCAGGCGGAAAAAGTGGGGGGATTTGAAGGATTGCCACAATATAAATGCATCATAGCAGCTGCCAGGAAAGCGAGCACAGACCTGTGTGATGTGCCGCTGGTGATCACATACCATTTTCACATTAATGGAGTGGATACCCCTGTAATTTGTGATGGCAGTGGAGTCAGCTGAAGGAGCCCACAGGGTGACATGGGTGCAGTAAATGATGTTCAGGACTTGGGGGAATCCTGCAGAGCCCTATCTTGCTGTTTCCAGATGTCCATGGGGAATGTGATGAAAGTGTTTGCTAAGACATCAGCCACCTGTTTAATGCAAGTATGAACTGTAGACTGATGAATGTTACTTATTTCCGCTGTGGCACCCTGGAAGGAGCTGGGGGCAAAAGAGTTCAGGGCTACATTGACCTTGACTGCAACAGGAAATGCTGTGCTAGCTGTGGCAGATGGTTGCAGGTCTTATTGCAGGAGGTGACACAACTCTGTCATAGCCTATTTGGGTACACAGCCTCCTTATGCGTAGCTCCTCGGGTATGTTGTCCTGGGTCTATACACTCTGTTGGGAGGATAAGGTTTCTTGTGAGCATGCCTCCTTCATTTTGGTCTCCCTCCAGGTGCAGCTTTGTTTGCTCCTTCCTCCTGCTGCTGCTCTTGTTCCTGTTCCACTTGCCAGAAGGACCCCCATGAAGAAATAAGTGTGATGCCGAAAGCCTATTAACAGCTCAAAATGTTCTACAGCAACTACTGGCACTTTGAAATCATCTAAAGTAAAAAAAAAACACAAGCTAATGCAAGCAAAGTGTCTTCCAAAACTTTGAACAGCTTTACCTGAGAACAGCTAAAAATCCCATTAAATATCACTGGAAATGGCCGCCTCCCAGCTTGCACCGCCTATAGTTGGTGGGCGGGAGCAGGAAGTGGCAGTAACAATACAGCTAGAGGCAATAATGGCGTTTGCGGGGAAGGGGGAGGTCCTAACTGTGTCATCTGACTCTTACTAGCATATATGCATGACACATGAAAATTGTCCCCATAGAATTGAACAGACAGTGGCCTAGAAATTCAGTGCCCTTAGCGCCGATTTTGCGGCGCTAGAGGGCCTAGCGCTGCAATTGGCGCCGGCGCCTAAATTGCCTGGGGCCCTTCCGCCGCGGTAGACCGGTAGCGCTGCGCCGGCACCGATGACGTCATCGGTGTGCGCAGCGTCCCGGTTGCCATGGTAACCCGCCCGAACTGGGAAATTGACTTGCGGCCGCCTCGCCCGTGGCAGCCGCAAGCAACGTTCTGGCAGAGGTGCCTTGCACAAGTTTGCGCCGGCGCATTAAAGGCCCCGCGGCGGCCGGCCGCTTTCCCGCCGCCCGCCTGGCCGCAGCTCACTCCCCGGACTTCCCCCCCCCCCCCCCCCCCCGGAACAGAAGCAAGCCCGGCACTTGTCCGAGGTGCCGGGCTCATTTTTAATAAGATTATCGCGGGCCGCGGCCGCGTGCAGGCAGCTCCTCCTTAAGGGAAGGAGGAGGCCTGCACTTCCCGAACCTGCCGCACCGCAGCGGGCGCCGCAGTGCCAGGATAGCGCCGAAATTCAGCGCATAGCGCCAGTTTTCAGGCGCTAACAGCTTTCAGCAGCGCCGGCAGCCGTTTGGGCGCAGAAGTAGTGAATTTTGGGCCCGACCAGCGCGACTTAGCTCCGGCACTAACTTCCGGCGCTAAAGCCGTTGCTGCGCCAGAACCCAATTTCTAGGCCATAGGGTGTTAGTCAGCCCATCGTGCCTGTGCTGACTCTCGAAAAGAGCTTTCTACTCCCGTCTTTTTCCCAAAATCTTTAATAAAATGTTGATGGTTGCTTCAACAACATTGGAGAGAGGGAATTCAGGCGAGATAGTTCTGTTTAAATATCTGGGCAGAAGCCAGTCCATCTGCTGGGGAAAGCACCCAACTCATTATGAGAAATCAGATAGGAGAATAGGGGCATATTAGCTCTATGTCATTGGAGCTGACACCATTCAGACCACAGTCTTATCGTGTCCCTTTTGAGGTAAAGTTTGTACACCTGTTGTCCTGGTGGAATCAGGAATCTGTGCAGTTCCTTTATCAGTGCTTCTAAGTGTACACGGCATTCTACTCCAAGTGTTATGTCTGAGCTGCCCTTAAATCTTGTACTCCGTTTCCTCCTGACTGAATTCACCAGCTGCCTAACCCGCTTGCTGTCCTGATCTGAGCCTGTGACCCGAGTTTGTACAACAGATCCACTTGCCTCTGAGGTCCTGGAGAATTCTGTTGTCGCTTGCAGGGATAACCCTGGATGCACTGATGATGTTCCAACTGTGGGCTGTCAAATAATTGAAAGATCAGTCAGTCAGTACGTAGGCGAGTCTCATCACAACACACTCTCTGTAAACTAGACAGATAATCACTGTGTTCAAACATTTCACTCATGCACATGCTCATACAGGCCTTTCAATTTCTCTCATCCATAATGGCCAATGACTGATACAATGTGTTTTCCCTGCATCTTAACATGGTCGTGTCAGCTGTGGCTCAGTGGGTAGCACACTCGCCTCTGAGTCAGAAGGTTGTGGGTCCAAGTCCCACTCCAGGGACCTGAGCACATAAAGCTAGGCTGACACTCCAGTACAGTGCTGAGGGCGTGCTGCACTGTCGGAGGTGACGTCTTTCGGATGAGACGTTAAACCAAGGCCCCGTCTGCTCTCTCAGGTGGACGTAAAAGATCCCACGGCACTATTTCGAAGAAGAGCAGGGGAGGTATCCCATTGAGACCAATATTTATCCTTCAACCAACATAACAAAAACAGATTATCTGGTCATTATTGGTGTAGGTTTCTTCAGGTTTGTCAGACATGATTTGCTTTTAACAAATCATGTCGGCTTTCATTTAGTAAGCCATGTTCTTCTAAGTGATAATTTTGTTTCTGATCATGGCTGATCATAATTTTGATTATGTTATCTAGAAATTTCCTCACCACTGACGTTAGGCTGACTGGCCTGCAGTTGCCAGGTTAGTCCCTCTCCCCTTTTTTGATCAGGGGTGTAATATTTGCAATTCTCCAGTCCACTGGCACCACATTGGCAATATCTTCTACTTTGTGAAGACAGATGCAAAGTACTCATTAATACCTCAGCCATGCCCTCTGTCTCAAGATTTCCTTTTTGGTTCCTAATCGGCCCCACCTTTCTTTTGACTATCCTTTTATTTGTTACATGTTTATAAAAGACATCATTTAGTGTTTCCTTTCATGTTGCCCGCTAATCTTTTCTCAAACACTCGTCCTTTCCCCTCTTGTTTTATTTTTCAGTTCTCCTCTGCATTTTCTGTAATCTGCTTGATTCTCTACTGTATTATGAATCTGGCATTTACCATAAGACTCCTTTTTCTGTTTCATTTTAATCTCAACTTCTTTAGTCATCCAGAGAGCTCTAGCTCCCCTTCATTTCCCCATAGGAATGTGCTTAGTCCATACCCAAACCATCTCCTCTTTGAAGGAGTACTACTGAAAGCATGACATTATGGTTAGTCAAGCATTCACACATTTTAATGGTGCCACTGGTTCTGCTCTACCAGGTTGCTTTAGCAACAGGAACTTCCTTGCACAGTAACCACCTGGTTAACTCTGTTTGCAATTGCAGATATGCAGGTACCAGCAAGTGAGCACAAAGAACCTGTTATGTAGTCTAACCTGCCTGCCATCCTCCATTGGTCCTCCTATTTGTCCAACCACATCACATAGGGTGATTCCCATTGGAAAACCTACTGTTGGCAACAACTGGCACACAGGCTCATGAGACCCCAAGTCTCAGCAGAAAACCCCAAAAGAAAACAGTGCAGAAATGGTCTTAAAACGGTTGAATAAATCTTCTTACTAGGCCTTTTAGGCTTACTGCTGTATATAGCTCAGCACCTAGCACCCCTGGACACCCATTATGTAAGACAGGATTTGTACCAGGCACCATCTTAGCCTGATGACCTGAAGATGTAATTGTGTTACTCCTTACATTATTATTCCACATCATTAGAATATCATGAAATTCTAATCCCCTGGTCCATCAGAGATGTGCATCATGTGCAAAAGGATAGGATACCTGGCACGACAGGTGTCTGCCTCTTTACTCACACTGTCATGTCCATGAACTGGTGGGCATTAATGGCATGAAAATGACTGCCTGGCTGTGACCAATCACCTCCTTCAGCAAACCATTGGAGATAAAGGGCTCTCCACTCCTGTTTGAGCATGGCACTGTAGTTGCTGATTGCTAATGAGGACCAGAAAAACAGGAAGTATTACATAGAATGTACAGCACAGAAACAGGCCATTTGGATCAATTGGTCCATGCCAGTGTTTATACTCCACACGAGCCTCCTCCCACCCTCTTCATCTAACCCTATCAGCATAACATTCTTTCAGCATAACATTCTATTCATTTCTCCCTCATTTGTTTATCTAGTTTCCCTTTAAATGCATCTATGCTATTTGCCTCTACTACTCATTGGAGTAGTGATTGCCACATTCTAACCAATCTCTGGGTAAATAAGTTTATCCTGAATTCCCTATTGAATTTATTGGTGACTATCTTATATTTTGCTCTCCCCCCACAAGTGGAAACATCTTTTCTACATCTACATAAGAACATAAGACATAGGAGCAGGAGTAGGCTATTTGGCTCTTTGAGCCAGCTCCGCGATTCAATAAGATCATGGCTGATCTTCTACCTCATGTCCATTTTCCTGCACTATCCCCATATTCCTTGATTCCCTTAATATCCAAAAATCTATCGATCTCTGTCTTGAATATACTCAACGACTGAGCCTCCACAGCCCTCTGGGGTAGAGAATTCCAAAGATTCACCACCCTCTGAGTGAAGAAATTTCTCCTCATCTCAGTCCTACATGGTTAACCCCTTATTCTGAGACTGTGACCCCTGGTTCTAGACTCCCCAGCCAGGGGAAACATCCTCCCTGCATCTACCCTGTCAAGCCCTGTAAGAATTTTGTATGTTTCAATGAGATCACCTTTCATTCTTTTAAACTCTAGAGAATATCGGCCTAGTCTACTCAACCTCTCCTCAGAGGGCAATCCACCACCCCCATCCCAGGAATCAGTCTGGTGAACCTTTGTTTCACTCCCTCGATGGCACGTGTATCCTTCCTTAGGTAAGGAGACCAAAACTGTACACAATACTCCAGTGTGGTATCACCAGGCCCCTATATAATTGCAGTAAGACGTCTTTACTCTTATACTCAAATCCTCTTGCAATAAAGGCCAACATACCATTTGCTTTCCTAATTGCTTGCTGTACCTGCATGTTAACTTTCAGTGATTCGTGTACAAGGACACCCAGGTCCCTCTGAACACCAACATTTCCCAATCTCTCACCATTTAAAAAATACTCTGCTTTTCTATTTTTCTTACCAAAGTGGATAACTTCACATTTCTCCACATTATATTCCATTTGCCATGTTTTGCCCACTTAGCCTGTCTATATCCCCTTGAAACCTCTTTGCATCCTCCTCACAACTTACATTCCCACCTAGCTTTATATCATCAGCAAACTTGGATATATTACATTTGGTCCCCTCATCCAAATCATTGATATAGATTGTGAATAGCTGAGGCCCAAGCACTGATCCTTGCAGTACCCCACTAGTTACAGCCTGCCAACCCGAAAATAGCTGTTTATTCCTACTCTCTGTTTTCTGTCCGTCAACCAATCCTCAATCCATGCTTGTATATTACCCCCAATCCCATGAGCACTAATTTTGTTTAATAACCCCTTGTGTGGCACCTTATCGAATGCCTTCTGAAAATCCAAATACACATCCACTGGTTCCCCTTTATCTATTCTGCAAGTTACAACCTCACAAGACTCTAACAGATTTGTCAAACAAGATTTCCCTTCCTTAAATCAGTGTTGATTCTGCCCAATCCTATTATTATTTTCTCAGTGCCCTGTTGCCACGTCCTTAATAATAGATTCTAGCATTTTCCCTACTACCCCATTTTCTCTCTCCCTCCTTTCTTAAATAGTGGGGTTAAATTTGCTACCTTCCAATCCGCGGGAACCATTCTAGAATCTATCGAATTTTGGAAAATGACAACCAATGCATCCACTATCTCTATAGCCACCTCTTTCAAAACCCTAGGATGTAGGCCATCAGGTCCAGGGGATTTATTGGCTTTCAGTCCCATTAATTTCTCCAGTACTTTTTAAAAATAATCTTTCAGTTCCAGCTATTTACAATATATATTAATGATCTGGATGAGGGAACTAGATGTAACATCTCCAAGTTTGCAGACGACACAAAGCTGGGTGGGCGTGTGTGCTGTGAGGAGGATACCGAGAAACTCCAGTATGATTTGGACAGGTTGGGTGATTGGGCAGAAGCATGGCAGATGCAATATAACGTGGATAAATGCGAGGTTATCCACTTTGGTGTCAAAAACAGGAAGGCAGATTATTATTTGAATGGCAATAGATTGCGAGAAGGGGAAGTGCAACGAGACCTGGGCGTCCTTGTGCACCAGTCGCTGAAAGTAAGCATGCAGGTGCAGCAGGCGGTTAAGAAGGCAAATGGTATGTTGGTCTTCGTAGCAAGAGGGTTTGAGTACAGAAACAAGGAGGTCTTGCTGCAGTAGTACAGGGCCTTGGTGAGGCCACGTCTGGAGTATTGTGTGCAGTTTTGGTCGCCTTATCTGAGGAAGGACGTTCTTGCCATGGAAGGAGTGCAGCGAAGATTCACCAGGCTGATACCTGGGATGGCAGGAATGACGTATGAGGAGAGATTGAGTCGATTGGGCTTGTACTCACTGGAGTTTAGAAGAATGAGAGGGGATCTCATCGAAACTTACAAAATTCTAACAGGACTAGACAGACTAGATGCTGGAAGGATGTTCCCGATAGTCGGGGAGTCCAGAACCAGGGGTCACAGTCTAAGGATAAGGGGTAAGCCATTTAGGACTGAGATGAGGAGGAATTTCTTCACCCAGAGAGTGGTGAACCTGTGGAATTCTCTACCAAAGGCGGCAGTAGAGGCCAATTCATTAAATATATTCAAGAAGGAGTTAGATATATTTCTTAAGGCTAAAGGGATCAAGGGATATGGAGAGAAGGCAGGAACAGGGTACTGAATTTGGACGATCAGCCATGATCTCATTGAATGGCGGAGCAGGCTCGAGGGACCGAATGGCCTACTCCTGCTCCTATCTTCTATGTTTCTCATTCTCGATAGACCCTTGGTTCTCGCTATTTCCAGGAAAATTTTTGCGTCTTCTTCCATGGACAGACACAAAGGGGGAGAAATTCGGGATCGCCCCGTTTAGGGCGCAATTATCGGCCGGGCGCAAAGTTTAGTGCTTGCTAAGAATTATCGTCTCCGACTGCAAACTTGGCTTCTATTGCCCCTGGAGGTGATTGGAACGCTAAATCATTCGCTACACACCTCTCTTAAGGTGCTACCTCAGACTGCTGGCGAAGCTCATGTGATGTCTTAAAGGGGAGGGTCGATCTTGCTCTCCACCCACACCCTGCTCATTGCAGCCTTGAATCTTGGCCTGGAGAGGCATGTACATCAAATCTTCTGGAAAGAACAATGGACAGGCCCAGGGAAAGAGCTCAGCGAGTGCAGCCCCCATAGTCTCTTCTATATGGATGCAAGGAAGGTCAAAGCAAAATGAACCTGCAAAGTGCTGCTCAGTACCGAAAACTCCTTCACACAGCGTTGAATCTCTCCAGAAGTCTCACTCTCTCTCTCTCTCTCTCTCTCTCAGAATGCCTGGTGCAAAACTGTCGCCGACAAAAAAAGGCAGGAAGCGGTCGCCTTTAAACAGCGCTCCCCCAGTCCCTTCCCGACTGCAAAACGTTCCCCTCAACCTGTCGTTGCTAGCGGCAGGCGGAAAGGCAGGGGGTGCCACTCAATATTCAGTCCGGGGCGCTACCGGGGCATTGCATGCTCGACTGACGGCACAATCTGTGGGCGCAGGAGATCGTGGCGGTAGTGTTTAGCGCCGCCGCAAAATGTCTGGTCAATTTTGTGAGCGGCACAAACATCGCCGCGCCCGGGCGCTAGCTGCTTTGCGCCCCATTAGGGCGTTAATGGCAGGAGCAAAGCAACCGAATTTTTCCCCCCCAAAGTATTTGTTTAATTTCTCTGCCATTTCCTTATTCCCCATTATACTTTCTCCTGTCTCAGCGTGTAAGGGACCTACATTTACTTTCACTAATCTTTTCCTTTTTACATGCCGATAGAAGCTTACACCGTCTCTTTTTATGTCTCTCGCTAGTTTACCCTCATATTCTATTTTCCCTTTCATTGTCAATTTCTTGGTCCTCCTTTGCTGAATTTTAAAATCCTTCCGATCCTCAGGCTTACTACTCCTTTGATCTAATACTATCTTTAACTTCTCTTGTTAGCCACGGTTGGACCACTTTTCCTGTGGGGTTTTTGTGCCTTAAAGGAATGTATATTTGTTGTAAATTATGTATTAATTCTTTAAATGCTAGCCATTGCTTGTCTACCGTCATACATTTTAATGTAGTTTCTACAGAGGGAGAAGATAGAGTATGAGAGTAAACTAGCAAATAATATAAAAACAGACAGTAAGAGCTTCTACAGTTATATAAAAAGGAAGAGAGTAGCTAAAGTAAACATTGGTACCTTAGAGGATGAGACTGGGGAATTAATAATGGGAAATAGAGAAATGGCAGAGACTCTAAACAATTATTTTGGCTCGGTCTTCACGGTAGAAGACATTAAAACATCCCAATAATAATAGATAATCAAGGGGCTATAGGGAGGGAGGAACTTAAAACAATCTCTATCACTAGAGAAAAAGTACTAGGCAAACTAATGGGGCTAAAGGCTGACAAGTCCCCTGGACCTAATGGGCTGCATCCTAGGGTCTTAAAAGAAGTGGCTGCAGAGATAGTGGATGCGTTGGTTGTAATCCACCAAAATTCCCTGGATTCTGGAGAGGTCCCAGCAGATTGGAAAACCGTAAATGTAACGCCACTATTCAGGAAAGGAGGGAGACAGAAAGCAGGAAACTATAGGCCAGTTAGCCTAACATCTGTCATTGGGAAAATGCTGGAATCCATTATTAACAAGGTAATAGCAGGACATTTAGAAAGTCATAATACAATCAAGCAGAGTCAACATGGTTTTATGAAAGGGAAATCGTGTTTGACAAATTTGCTAGAGTTCTTTGAGGATGTAACAAACAAGATGGATAAAGGGGAACCAGTAGATGTAGCGTATTTGGATTTCCAGAGGGAATTCGATAAGGTGCCACATAAAGCATTACTGCACAAGATAAGAGCGTAAAGGGTTGGGGGTAATATATTGGCATGGATAGGGGATTGGCTAACTAACAGAAAACAGAGAGTTGGGATAAATGGGTCATTTTCTGGTTGGCAATCAGTAACTAATGGGGTGCCACAGAGTTCAGTGCTGGGGCCTCAACTATTTACAAGCTATATTAATGACTTGTATGAAGGGGCGGAGTGTACTGTAGCCAAATTTGCTGATGATACAAAGATAGGTGGGTTAGCAAGTTGTGAGGAGGACACAAAGGCCTAGAAATTCAGTATCGCCACGTTTGGGGCGTTATAGTCGAGCGGTCGCTAAATTTAGCATCCGGCGCAAATTATCGCCACCTTCAGCGAAATTGACTTGCTTCGCCCCAAGAGGTGCTTGGTGCGCTAAAGCAGGCGCTGCATGACTGTCCTAAGGTGCTAAGCTGGAGAGGCAAGGTGCTACCACCGAGGGCGGGTGCAGCGCAGGTGCGGCCAGTTAGCGACTGTAGGCAGACACGCTGGCGCCGGTCACCTCTTAAAGGGGGAGGGTCGATTTGGCTTGCAGCCACGCCCTGCACATTGGAGCCCTGATTCTCGGCCTGGACAGACCTGCTGCCTCATTCTAACGCCTAGGACCATGGAGAGGGCCAGGGAGCGAGCACTGACTCAATGCAGAAAGCTCTCTCCCTTTGTCTCTCTGCAAATCTCTCTGTCTCTCACACAGGAGTGGTCCAAAAATGGCTACCACTAAGAAGCCAGGAAGAGCCCTCCTTTAAATAGCACCCCCCCAACCCCACAGCGACTGGGAACCTTTCCACTCAACCAGTCGCTGGGAGCGCCAGGCGGAAAGGGGGGCGCCACTGAAGTTCTGGTTCGGGGCGCACCAAGGGCGTTGCACCATGAAATGACGTAAGGATCTGCGCGCGCAGCTGAGCAGGCGTTGCGGTTTTGCGCCGCCGCTAAATGTCCGCTCAATTTCGCGAGAGGCGCAGGTCTTGCCGCGCCCGGGCGCTAGCCGCTTCGCGCCCCACTTATCGCCCTCTTAAGGCGCTAATGGCTGGCGCTAACAACTGAATTTTTCCCCAAAGAGTCTGCAAAGGGATATAGATAGGCTAAGTGAGTGGGCAAAAATTTGGCAGATGGAGTATAATGTGGGAAAATGTGAGGTTATCCACTTTGGAAGGAAGAATGTAAAAGCTAATTATTATTTAAATGGAGTGAGACTACAAAATGCTGCGGTACAAAGGGATCTGGGGGTCCCAGTACATGAAACACAAAAAGTTAGCATGCGGGTACAGCAAGTAATTAGGAAGGCTAATGGAATGTTGGACTTTATTGCAAGGGGTATGGAGTATAAAAGTAGGGAAGTTTTGATGCAACTTTACAGGGCACTGGTGAGACCGCACCTGGAGTACTGCGTTCAGTTTTGGCCTCCATATTTAAGGAAGGATATACTTGCATTGGAGGCAGTGCAGAGAAGGTTCACTAGGTTGATTCCTGGGTTGGAAGGGTTGACATATGCTGAAAGGTTGAGCCTATACTCATTGGAGTTTAGAAGAATGAGAGGTGATTTCAGAGAGGGGTACGGGGAGAGAGCGGGAAAGTGGTGTTGAGGCCAAGATTGTATCAGCCATGATCTTATTGAATGGCGGAGCAGGCTCGAGGGGCCGACTGGCCTACTCCTGCTCCTGTTTCTTATGTTTCCCAATCTACCTTAGCCAACTCGCCCCTCATGCCTACGTAGTTTGCTTTGTTTAGATTTAAGAACCTAGTTTCGGGTTTAACTAAATCACTTTCAAACTCAATATAAAATTCTATCATATTATTGCCACTCTTTCTAAAGGCCCCTTTACTACAAGGTTATTAATTAACCCTTTCTCATTGCACAATACTAGATCTAAAATAACCTGTTCCCTGGTTGGTTCCTCAACAAACTGATCTAGAAAGCTATCTTGCATACATTCCATGAACTTGTCCTCTACGCTATTACTGCAAATTTGGTTTGCCCAGTCTATATGTAGATTGAAGCCCCCCATGATCACTGTATTACTCTTGTTACACGCGCCTCTAATTTCCTGATTTATACTCTGCCCTGCATCACAACTACTGTTTGGGGGCCTGTAAACAACTCCCACCAATGTTTTCTGCCCCTTGTTGTTTCTTAGCTCCACCCAAACTGATTCTTCTTCTTGATTTTCGGAGCTAAGATCCTTTCTCTCTACTGTCTTTATCCCATCCTTTATTATCAGGACTACCCCTCCTCTTTTTCCATTTTGCCTATCTCTTCTAAAAGTTAAGTATCCTGCAATATTTAGTTACCAACCTTGGTCACTTTGCAACCACGTCTCCGTTGTGACAATTAGATAAAACCTGTTCATTTCTATCTGCACTATTAATTCATCTTTCAGTCGAGGCTGCAGAGAACAATATCTATCCCCCTGACTATACTGTCCCCTACCACAACAACGTTTCATAGAAACATAGAAGATAGGAGCAGGAGTAGGCAATGCGATCATGGCTGATCATCCAAATTCAGTACCCTGTCCCTGCTTTCTCCCCATATCCCTTGATCCCTTTAGCCTTAAGAAATATATCCAACTCCTTCTTGAATATATTTAATGAATTGGCCTCTACTGCCTTCTGTGGTAGAGAATTCCACAGGTTCACCACTCTCTGGGTGAAGAAATTCCTCCTCATTTCTGTCCTAAATGGCTTACCCCTTATCCTTAGACTGTGACCCCTGGTTCTGGACTCCCCGACCATCGGGAACATCCTTCCTGCATCTAGTCTGTCCAGTCCTGTCAGAATTTTATAAGTTTCAATGAGATCCCCTCTCATTCTTCTAAACTCCAGCGAGTATAAGCCCAATCGACCCAATCTCTCCTCATACGTCATTCCTGCCATCCCAGGTATCAGCCTGGTGAATCTTCGCTGAACTCCCTCCTTGGCAAGAACATCCTTCCTCAGATAAGGCGACCAAAACTGCACACAATACTCAAGATGTGGTCTCACCAAGGCCCTGTACAACTGCAGCAAGACCTCCTTGTTCCTGTACTCAAACCCTCTCGCTATGAAGACCAACATACCATTTGCCTTCTTAACCACCTACTGCACCTGCATGCTTACCTTCAGCGACTGGTGCACAAGGACGCCCAGGTCTCGTTGCACTTCCCCTTCTCCCAATCTACTGCCATTCAGATAATAATCTGCCTTCTTGTTTTTGACACCAAAGTGGATAACCTCGCATTTATCCATGTTATATTGCATCTGCCGTGCTTCTGCCCAATCACCTTTCACTCCCCCTACTTGAATGACCTCCTGCACCATGGTGCCATGGTCAGCTTGCTCATCCATCCTGCAGGCTTTTCCCTAATCTACACAGGCAGTAAGAACCTCATACCTGTTGGACAAGGGCAAAGGCTGAGGCTCCTCCAGCACTGCATCTGGAGTCCCCTTACCTGCCTGAGTTTTAGTCACAGATTCCTGTCCCTGACCACTAACCAGACCTGTACCACTACCTAACCTAAGGGGTGTGATTGCCTCCTGGATCAAAGTGTCCAGATAACTCTCCTCATCCCCGATGCCCCGCAATGTCTGCACCTCAGACTCCAGCTGAAAAACTGAGCTGAAGTCTCCCAAGATGCAGGCACTTACTGCAAACGTGGTTGTCCGGGATCACAATGCTCTCCACAAACATGCTGCAGTTGCGTCACACCACCTGCACTGCCATCCCTATATGACCTTGTTTTATTTAATTAAATTTGTAATTAGGTAACTTTGTTTACAGTGTAGTTTCTTGACTACTTACTTGACCTAGACTAAGTTAAGGGTACTGAAATTAAATATCTACCTATAGCACAAAGCACTACAAGTAGTGTAGGCAAAAAGCAGCAACTCCTTCCCCCTCTTCTCCAAATTCCTACTCTTTCCAAATTCCCAAATAAAGCACTCTGTTCAAGTCCATTTAATCCCGCTCTGTGCAGACCGCCAAACCCCTTCATAATTTGAAAGACCTCTAAAAGTCACCTCTCAGCATTCCCTTTTCTAGAGAAAAGAGCCCCAGCCTGTTCAGCCTTTCCTGATAAGTATAATCTCTCAGTTCTAGTATCATCCTTGTAAATCATTTTTGTACCTTCTCCAGTGCCTCTACAACTCTTTTATAATATGGAGACCAGATCATGCACAGTACTCCAATAGCAAAATTCTGTGGATGCTGGAAATCTGAAATAAGAACAGAAAATGCTGGAACTACTCAGCAGGTCAGGCAGCATCGAGGCAAGAGAAACAGATTCAACATTTTGGGTCGAGGACCCTTCATCAGAACTGGAAAAGGTTAGAGAAGAGAGATTTTTAAGCAAGTGCAGGGACAGGGAGGAGCGGAGGAACAGCATCTCAACTTTTGATTAGGCACTTTACAACCGTCTGGACTTAACATCGAGTTCAACAATTTCAGACTATAACCTCGACCCCTATATTTTTTTCCCCGCATGGTAGCTGTTGATGATTCTGCCGTCGCCATTTACACCTCATCTAGAATCATCTTTTGTTTCTTAACTTGTCCCATTACATTCTCTTTTTGCCCATCCCTTTTGTCAGTCTATCTCTCCTGCCTTCCAGCCTATCAATGTCCCTCCCTTTGTCCTTTCCTCAGCTCCTCCCTGTCCCTGCACTTGCTTAAAAATCTCTCTTCTCTAACCTTTTCCAGTCCTGACGAAGGGTCCTCGACCTGAAACGTTGACTCTGTTTCTCTCTCCTCGATGCTGCCTGACCTGCTGAGTGCTTCCAGCATGTTCTGTTGCCAGCACAGTATGTGTGGTTTAACCAAGATTCTATACAAGTCTAACAAAGCTTCACAGCCTTTCAAATCAATCCCTCTGGAAATGAACCCCAATGCTTTGTTTGGTTTATTAACCTGCGTCACTACTTTTAGTGATTTGTATATCTCTACCCCTAGATCCCTTTGCTCCTCTAACCCATTTAGACTCTTATTTCCAAGTAGTACGTGGCCTCCTTATTCTTCCTACCAAAATGCACCACCTCACACTTCTCTATATTGAAATTCATTTGCCAATTACATGCCCATTCTGCAAATTTATTCATGTCTTCTTGTACTTTGTTGCCGTCTTCCTCAGTATTAACTATACCCCCCAATTTGGTGTCATCTGCGCAGTAGCATAAACACTAACTGGAACAATGAACAGAGTATCGCAGCTGGACAGCCCCAGGGAACTGAGGGAAGAGACAGTTCAGCCTGCCTCGCCTCGATTCCCTGGTATAGTTCAAGCTGACTCCATTGTTACTTTATGTTACAAAAAGATTCTAATCTCTACCTGTTAAAATCAGCTTTAGAACAGGGCAGGTGGCAAACCAATGAGGTTTAAGCTAATGACAATATGCTTGGTAAAGAACTCGCCTACACTTGATGCAGCAACTTGTTTCCCATTTCCCAGTAATATGTACAGAGCATTGTTTACTTAGCGTCCATCTGCTTCATGAAATATTAATGCAGGTATTAATTTTATGCAGTGAATTTCTATCTGAACGTTTAGCTGAGCATAGAACTGCACAGAGCTGACTGACCCAGCTGCTGTATTCCCAGTAAACCAGCAGGTTACCTAGGATAGAGAGTAAGGAGTGAGGGGTCAGTTAACCCTTTCAGAGGCACAAGCTTGTGATTAGCTTTAAGCCACAAATGCAGTGAGTTTCCCAGGCTGTTCAGTAAGATAAACAAAGAAATAGCACACTGCATCAAAATTCACGGAAACACACAGAAACACAACAGCAATTTTATCAAATTATACAATGGTTATCGTAAACAATGACTGGAGCTCTGCACTACTCGCACATCTTCTACGTGATGAATTTTGAAATTAGTTATCAACCTTCAATGGACTCCGCAAACCACTCCAAGTGGATACCTGACCCTGGCTCTCACACACAAACCACTCCCAGTGGATACCTGACCGCGGATCACACGCACAAACTGCTGCCAGTGGATACCCGACCCTGGATCACACACACAAACCACTCCCAGTGGATACCCGACCCTGGATCACACACACAAACCGCTCCCAGTGGATACCTGACCGCGGATCACACGCACAAACTGCTGCCAGTGGATACCCGACCCTGGATCACACACACAAACCACTCCCAGTGGATACCTGGCCCTGGATCACACACACAAACCGCTCCCAGTGGATACCCGATCCTGGATCTCCCACACAAACCGCTCCCAGTGAATACCCGACCATCGATCTCAGACACAAACTGCTTCCAAATATAGCTGACACGAGCCGAGACAAAAAATATCCTCTTGCAAAGCAGACCTGATATCTTTGCAGAAACTCACAGTACACGAATTAATTCAAAATATGGCATTTTATATAAACCAGCTGACCGCTTAACTCCTGTGTACCACTCTCTGTCACCATTATTTCATGGTGAGGCCTGGGCTCTTTTCCTGGTTATGGCTACAATATTACAACCTTATGAGTAGTTGCAAGGTCAAGAAACACTTAGCTGCAAGCTCAGGCCACAATTCCTATCAATACTCAAACTGCCAGAGGTAAGAACTACATTATAAAACAAAACCAGCAGCAGGTTTAATTCAACAAACAATAAACCTCTATATAACACTGCCCTTGGGAGCCATGTAAAGGGTGTGTTACAGCCGCACAGACAGCTTCCTTTATGTGGGCTCTCTATGGGAGCCGTAAATGTTAAGTGTTGTATCACAGATAGTAATGTATTGCAGTGTGCTGCTGAATGTGCAGAGGTCTGCTATGAATCAGTGATATATTAAACATTAAAAAGCCCTGTAACAGAGTGGCAGCAAGCTAGAAATCAGGAATATTCTCAGCGAGCTCCTGGGGAAACGGGCCAAAACCAATTCAAACTCCTCCAAAAAAAAAACATTTTGTAACTTAAATACCACTGGAAAAAATACCTCAAAAATTACCTGTTTTTTCTTTGTGATTCAAGCTGTATGAATGTAGAGCCTATGCTGGTGGCGCTGTACCTAACCAGGCAAAGCCCCTGCTGCTGCCAAGCAACAGCCAAAGGATTTGTAGGACAGTTTCATTGTCAGAAATGGAGAGTGAGGCACCCATCTTACCATTCTTCAGGAAAACCCACAATATTACCTTTCTTCAGGAGAAATGAGGAGCATATTTACTATCACATTTTATCGCAGAATAACAGATGTGAGATCTGTAAATGATGTACATACTGTAGCAGTGATGGGTGGATTGATCCAGCCCTCCCCCTCCTTTTCCTGCACAGCATGGTAGAGTCTAAATCCATATAACTGTCTTATCAGGTATCATCACTGCTGGCAGCTCTGCTGCAATCTCTCCTTCATTCGCTGATTGGGAGGGAGAACCTGTGCAGGTTAAGATAGCCAGAAATTCTGCCAATAGTTTTTTTAATCAAAGTGATGAGGTGCAGTAGGGCACTCGTCACATCATAAACATGCCTCAAAAACAATTCGCATTTATATAGCACTTTTAATGTAGAAAAAAGTCCTAAGGCACTTCACAGGGGGTGCAATCAGACAAAAATGGATGCCAAGCCAAAGAAAGAAATACTAGGAGGGGTGAGCAAAAGCTAGGTCACTGGGAGATGGGTTTTAAGGAGGGTCTTAACAAAATAGAGAGGGGTGGAGAGATGGAGGGGTTTAGGGAGGAAGTTCAGTGTGGGGCCTAAACGGATGGAAGCATGACTTCCTAATGGTAGGGGTTGCACAAGAGTCCAGAGTCAGAGGAACAGAGAGTTTTGGGGGTGGGGGTGGGGAGTTGTAGGACTGGAAAAGGTTAGAGAGAGGAAGGGATGAGGCATAAAGAAATTCAATCATGTGGATGAAAATGTTAAATTGTAGGTCAATGAATGTGGCCAGGGTTAGCTTGTGGTTAATTGATTGGAGTCAGTGTTAGACTGTAGGTATGTTCTTTAAATCCTTCCTCCCCTCCTTAAACCGCCCCCCGCCGGTCTCTGCACCTGCTTAATATCTGTTACATCTCCAGCTTTTTCCAGTTCTGATGAAGGGTCCCAGACCTGAAACGTTAACTCTGTTTCTCTCTCCACGGATGCTGCCTGGCCTGCTGAGTATTTCCAGCATTTTCTGTTATTTCAGATTTTCAGCATCCGCAGTATTTTGCAGTTGTATTAGACTGTAGGTAGTTGTTTAGGGGCAGGATTATATTGGCCCGGAATTTGCGGTAGGTAATAACAGCGTTCGCTGTTATTACCCCTTTGAAACTGACCACAACTTCAAGATGTAGCGCACACACATCTAAAGGCGGAAATCCCGAAATTGCGGTCAGTCATTCACTGCTCCGACACTGGCTACACTGTGGCACCACCCTCACTGCTCCCTCCCTAATAGCCGGCAATCAGTGCAATTATTGAAACTGACAAAAACTTGGGCTTTTCCGCGGTAATATCACTGTTAAATACCCCATTGAAAGTTAGGCCTTGTTGGATTAGGTGTAACTGGGGTTTTAACAGCGTATTTGCTAAACAAACGTTATGGCCCTGAAAAACTAACTTTAATTTTGTGGCATGTCAAATTTCTCCATTATGATAAAAAATTCAATTTTTAAGAAAATTTATATTTTGTGAAAGTTTGTTTGTATTTATTTCAGGTTTACCTTATCCCCATGTGAGAGCTCCAATCTTTGTTTTGTTCTCTGTAACATTTTTTAAAAGTCCGAATAAAAGCAACTTCTTCACTTCCTGGTTCCCTGTTTGTGAGAATTCTGCATTGTGATTGGCTGCTTAGACAGCTGGCTATCATTCTGCCAGAACATTCCACACCTAATCTGAGCCGTCTTTTGTCTCCACTAGTCCTATCACCATCTCGTCTCGTTTTTGAATACCTCTTAATGTCTCTTCACTTCTTTTGTTCTGTCCCAGCCCTGCCTTTCGATCTATTTCATTTCCTTTCCAGTTTTGAAAAAGGGTTAGACCCGAAACGTCGACTCTAATTTCTCTCCACGGATGTTGCCTGGCCTGCTGAGTTTTTCCAGCATTTTCTGTTGTTATTTCGGATTTCCAGCATCTGCAGTATTTTGCTATCGTGCTTAGACAGCTTGTTGATTTCACTGCAGCACTACGCTCAGGATTCCCACTATACTGCATTGATCTCACTTACGCGTCGAGAAAGGCAAACTTCTCGCCACAGAGGTCATGAGATCTTTGTGGGCAGCTTTCTTTGGGGCCAGCAGCGAACGCCTTTGCTTCGCCGCTGACCACAAATTCTGGACCTTTGTAGGTAATTCATTGATGCCTGTGTCAGATTTCAAGTCGGGACTGGGGTCAGTATCAGAGTGTAAGTAGTGGAATAGAGCCAGAGTTAGATCATAGATGGGGAACTGGGGTGAGGATCAGACTGTAGCAACAGTGACTCAACCCAGAACCACATCTGTTATTTAAGGGTGGTCCCACAGTAAGTATTAAGGGTTTATTAGCACTAGTTACTGAGAGTGGGCTAATAGTAGTTCAGTAAGGTCTGGTGTGAGGTGTGACAGTAGAAGGAATGTGAAGCAGAAAGATCTTTATTAATTCTGTACCACTTTCAACAGGTAATTCAAGGGTCGCAGCCTGATCAGCTACAAAGAAACCCTGAGTGGTAGTGGTGGTAGGAGGCGTGAAATAAATGTGCAAACCCCTTACAAGTTATAGCACAGGGCCCAGACAATGAAGTCACAAATGATCCATACTGTCTCCTCTGGGATCTGACCCCCAGACGCAAGTGCCTATGACTGCGGCAAACTGATGCTGTTTTAACCAAATGTATCACAAGTGGTAGAGATACAGTCTTCCTCATTTTTTGAAAGAGCATAAGAACTAAGAATAATCAAGAATGAGAAAAGGTCATTCAGCTCGCCTAATCACTGAAGCCTGTCCTTATATTCTAACTCTCCCAGCTTAGCATTAAATTATGGTTTGAACACCCCTCCAAATCTGTGACTCTGCTGCTCCCCTATTTGGCAGATTATTCCAGACATTTATCACCCTTCGTATGAAGAAGTTCCTTCTGATATCCAATTTAAATTTATTTTTCACTTTTATTAATATTCCAGATTTGTGGTTTTACTATTTTAAAGTAATATCACAACTTACCTCATCTAGGCTGTTTAATTTTTTTTATTCTTCAGCGAGACACCCTTCCTTAACCACCTTCTTTCTAGACTATACAGCTTCTCTAATCTCTCCCTGTAGCTCATTCCCTTTACACTTGGAATTATTCAAGTTGCTCGTGGTAACCAGTCCTGTACATAGTATTCCTAGTACAGCCATCACCGCTTACATCGTCCATACTTATCACAAGCAACCACCTATATCGGCCAAATAGCATTAACAATTTGCCATTACCACAGGCATCAAACATATTAAGTGCGCTGGCTAATCCAGGCAGTTCAATCGCCTATACTTACCAACATAGTAACAAACTTCCTGGTTTTCCTTATGTCACAGCAAAGAAGCCCTTTTACATCTTCTAAAATTACATTGATACATGGATGTTATTCATTCAAAAATCCCCAGTCAGTATTAATTTACATAGAATTAGTGTTGGACCAAAGCAATCAAGTATTACTCATTTAGTCAAGCTCACATAAATTGTAACATTAGTCCAAGGTAGCCTAGAAATTGGTGCTTGGAGTCTGGAAAGCTTTTCTTCACACTACCCCCACCCCAAACTTTTGTTTGTAATGTATGTACCTTTAAGGGGGAGAACTACTTTTTACAGCTCATGTATACTGTAGTACCGGCAGTGACCACACCTGTATATAACATTGAGTAGTAATCTGTACAGTTCAGTTGCAGTCTGAGCCACGTTGAGTAAACACCGTTTGTACCGTTCTCCGCAGTCTGTGTCTGATTATACACGGACATAACAGTGGCGACGAGGCAGATTCGAACCTACCTGCAACTCTGCATCACCTCCCAGGGATTCGCTCCTGGAGAACAGTGGAAGAAGGTCGAGTCCAGAAGCACAGGCGTCGACCACGGACAACCGCCCAGTCATCCAGCGGAGATTTGAGCATCGCAGGGGAGGCTGTCGAGAGCCAGGCTTGGCTTTTCAGTCACGGTGGTCCAGCGAAACGGGCTGGCAACAGGTACTGCGCAGACCCTTCCCGGACAGCGGCGGGCTAGAGCCCGACCGAGCGGCACAGAAAAAGGCCGAGCAGCGTCGACGGGGGAGAGAGGGCAGAGTGCACAGGGCGCAGCCGGTGTTCAGGACCAAGCGGCGTCAACGGGGGAGAGAGACGAGAGAGCGCAGAGCGCAGCCGGTGTTCAAGGGCCGAGCAGCGTCAACGGGGGGGAAGAGAGGCGCGCAGGAAAACGCGAGGCGCTGCCATTGCCACGAGGACCGCAGAGAGCGGCGTTGGCAGCAGCGCGGGAGACGCCATTTTAAGCCGCAGCGGGGAAGGAAAGGAAAGCGCGGGAGACGCCATTTTAAGCCAGTCTAACCACACCCAAAAATGCCGAAGAGTGGCAGTATCACAGCGTTCGACAATGAAGTCGAAGATTGGACGACATATGTCGAACGCATAGAAGTATACTGCAAGGCGAATGAAGTGCCAGATGACAAGAAAGCGCTGGTATTGTTAAATTCAATGGGTGCAAAAACGTATGGCTTACTACAAAACCTAGTAACCCCAGAGAAGCCAGTAGAAAAGGATTTTGAAAACATAGTGTCAATCCTACAGGACCACTTAAACCCCACACCGCTGCTGATAGCAGAAAGATTTAAGTTTCACAAAAGGAACCAGCATAAAGATGAAAGTAATGCTGAGTATTTAACGGAACTGCGCAAGCTATCGAAACACTGCCAGTTTGGAACGGGACTAGCAGATACTTTAAGGGACAAGTTTGTGTGTGGGCTTCAAAGTGAAGGAAACCCGAAATGACCCGACACTGTCTCGGGTATATGATTTGACGGTGAAGGGGTGGCCAGCACATGGCAACTCACTGTTGCCAGCATTCTCGACAAGGAGAGAACAGCTGTCAGTGTGCCGGGGGACCTTGATGTGTGGATCCTGAGTGGTAATTCCACCCAAGTTAAGGGATAGAGTGCTCAATGAGCTTCATGAAGGTAATCTGGGAAGGGTAAAAATGAAAAGCCTAGCCAGGGCTTATGTGTGGTGGCCGGGAATCGATAAACTAATCAAGGACCTGACCAAGAGCTGCTCAGGATGCCAGAAAGTCCAAAATGCACCACCACAGGCCCCTCTACACCCATGGGAGTGGCCCTCATCTCCATGACAACGGGTGCATATTGATTTTGCTGGTCCATTCATGGAGTCAATGTTTTTAATAGCCATGGATGCGCACTCGAAAGGGCCTGAGGTCATCAAAATGTCCTCCACCACCATGGAGAAAACTATTGCAGTCCTATGGACCATTTTTGCCAGGAATGGCTTGCCAGAACAGATTTGCTCCGACAACGGACCACAGTTTGTGTCCGAAGAGTTCCGGAGGTTCTTGAAAAAGAATGGGGTAAGGCATTACACATCCGCCCCGTATCATCCAGCCACAAATGGATTGGCTGAGAGGTTCGTACAAACCTTTAAGAAGGCAATAAAGGCTATGTGCAATTACAACATTCCGCTGCAGCACAAGGTGGACAATTTCCTGTTCGCCTACCGAAATGCGACACATGCAGTCACCAACCAGGCCCCAGCCATGATGTTCTTTAACCGAAGGTTAAGATCTCGCCTGGATTTGCTCAGACCAAACGTACGAAGAGATGTTGAGAGTAAGCAATTCCAGCACATCCATGAGAAGCCAACAAGGAGCTTCAATATAGGGCAACCAGTCTTGGCCCGCGACTACCGAACAGAAAAATGGCAGCCAGGAACGATATGCACACGGCAGGGCCCACTAATGTACACAGTGGACGTTGGGGAGAGCATCGTGAGACGCCATGCTGACCAGATCCTAGAGTCACAGGAACAAGCCAAACCCCATGCCTCGCCCATACGTACCTGGTGATGAACTCGACGTACAGGTAGCATCTACCCCAGAAACAGTAGCATTGGAAGCTGATGAACCAACCGACGACAGGGGGCCAGAATCGCCTCCGCACCAAGAGCAAGACACTCGGGAAAGGCGCTATCCAGAAAGGATCAGGAAGCCTCCCCAAAGACTGAATTTATAAATAGACTATTTTCAGCTAATGTTGCATGTTAAAAGTGTTAATTGTAATTAGTTTGATATTTAATTGTTAAATGAGTGTTATGGTACTGTTAATCTAAAAGGGAAGGAATTGTAATGTATGTACCTTTAAGGGGGAAGAACTACTTTTTACAGCTCATGTATACTGTAGTACTGGCAGTGACCACACCTGTATATAACGTTGAGTAGTAATCTGTACAGTTCAGTTGCAGTCTGAGCCACGTTGAGTAAACACCGTTCGTACCATTCTCCGCAGTCTGTGTCTGATTATACACGGACATAACATTGTTGAACTCTGCAAAGTTCATATGCTTTTGCAGTGAGAACCTTACACAGTGCACAGTATAAGTGGATAGCACTATTCATTAAGCACTGATCCTATAGTGCGGTCAATACTTCGCAGGGGATAAAGACCAGAAGGCCAGGGAGCTCATTCAGCACTGGGCGAAGATAAGGTGCTGGCAGCATGTGATTTGTGCTTGTGTTTAGGTGGACTGCGGGATACTAAGGCCTCTCCATATTAGTTAATAAAAGATATCCTTCAGCATTGCTGAAGGAGAGGGATTGTGGATTATAGGCCCATGTGTTCCCTAGTGCTTTTCCATCTTCATCAGAGCTTGAACAGTACTAACTCAGATTGATAAATGACCTACAGGTGCTTTGTCCATTGTTGTGGTGGGGGTGGGTAATTCCACTTTCTGCTTGATATAATCAAGGATTGTACAAGCCTGTAAGCTGTTGTGGCAAGGCTATAGATAAAGGGGATGCAGAGAATGGTTAGGCCAGTAATGGCTCGAGTAGCTTCCCAGGCCTCTGTTGAGAAGGGCTGATCACAGCTATCCCATAGCAGGTCAGAGACAGGCAGTTAGGTCCAAAGGCATTGTGACAGAAACAGAGCTTCGTCATGCCTTGAACAGTAACATTCCCATATCATATCCTTTTAGCATGGCCTCAGGCAGGCAAAATCAACTTCAGTTAACTGTAGAATAGTTCCTTTCTCTTTGTTGGCCAAAAGAGACAAATAAACAAATACTGTCGAGGGATATCTATATTTCGATGGGGATTACTTGCTCCAAGTAGTTTTGCAAAGTGATATAATTAAACATATTTACAAATTAATTGTTTTTTAGATTCTGTTGTGTCTTTGCGATTGGAACACATGTGACTTTACAGACTCCTTTGGAGACAAACTGAGAGAGCTGACATGTTTTTGGATGTGGAAATCAGGCGACAGGAGCAAATGAAACTACTGAATTGCCAGAGCTATTCACAGTCTATCTAACTGAACTATAAAGTTGATTAATAACAAGGCTGTCTGCCTCGGGGAAGAGATTCTTTAATCTTGTATATTATCTGCCATTGTGTCCCAGAAGGATTGTATAATGGATGTGAGTTTCCGTGTACCTTCAGTTCTTTCTTTGCCTGCCTGCTTCCACATTGAGTTGGTGAGAAAGAGGCTCCATTTGTGGGACAGTTTAAGTAGTGTGTAATTCAAACACTGATTACTTGTTTTTTTTCCTTTCCTTCTGTGTCTTGTAAATTATTTTGACTGTTTTAGCCTGGATGATATGATCTGATAGTAGTGTTTTCTGCCTTTCACAATGGACAGGAGAACATGGTGGGCAAGCCATGCAATCTGTCGTGTGAAATACCAAGGAAAAAGGTTAATTGTTAATCCTGCAGAAGACTGATCCCATTCACGTCACACATAAGAGAGCAAGATTCTATTCAAAGCAGAGTAACATGCACCTTTAATTCCACACAAACCTCCCTCCATGCTGATTTTATCTTCTGCTGATTTTATCTGGGGAACTGTGAATGGCAGGGCATGCAAGGGGAAAGTAGTTGGACATCACTCGGTTCCCTACCTAACCAGGCAATGATTCCTGCCCTGCAGTAGGGCACACATCACACTATAAACACGCCTCAAAAACAATTTGCATTTATATGGCACTTTTAATGTAGAAAAAAGTCCGAGGGCACTTCACAGGAGTGTAATCAGACAAAAACGGATGCCAAGCCAAACAAGGAAATAATAGGAGGGGTGACCAAAAGCTAGGTCACTGGGAGGTGGGCTTTAAGGAGGGTATTCATGGAATAGACAGGGGTGGAGAGATGGAGGGATATAGGGAGGAAATTCAGTGTGGAGCCTAAACTGCTGGAAGCACAAGTCCATTGTCAGAGGTACATATAGAGTTCTGGTGGCAGGGTGTGGTGGTGGGGTGTTAAGTTGTAGGATTGGAAAAGGTTAGATAGAGGCAGGGATGAGGCCATGAAGAAATTTAAATACGAGGATGAGAATTTTAAGCTGTAGGTAAGTGAATGTGGCCAGGGTTAGATTGTGGTTAATTGATTGGAGTCAGTGTTAGATTGTAGTCAGTTGATTAGGGGCAGGATGAAATTGTAGGTACTATAATTCATTGGTGCCTGTGTCAAATTTCAAGTCGGGACCAGGGTCAATATCGGATTGTAAGTAGTGGAATAGAGCCAGAGTTAGGTTCTAGTGGGGAATTGGGGTGAGGATTAGACTGTAGCTACAGTGACTCAACCCAGAACCACATCTGTTATTTAAGGGTAGATTAGCACTAGTTACTGAAGGTGGGCTATAATAGATGTGAGTTTCCATGTATATTCACTTCCCTCTTTGCCTCATTATTTCCGCATTGGGTTGGTGAGAAATATGAGGAAAGTTTGGACATCGCTAGTTTTCCTACCTGATGTGCCTCAATAATTCCGAGACTCGAAGTTAGCAGAACAAAAACAAGGCTTTTATTAACTTAGAACGTAACATGTAAGAGAGAGAGATGTCTTCCTTCTGGAGACTGAGGCCCGACTGAGCTAGCTTACAAACGGGGCCAGGTATGGGCGGAGCCCTACACACAGCACATTCCAGTATACAATACAGCACATTCCAGTACACAATACAATGAGGTCTGGGGGAAGGGAAATGACACTGAAACCGATCTCAGTCACAGGCAGTGATGAATGGAATATTTCATCACATTCACCCCTTCTATAGATTTAGTCTGTTCGGGGGTTTGATAGTCCTCTGCGACCGACGTGGCTGTTGCGGTGCCGCGGGTGTCGGCTGGGTGTCCCCGGTAGCCTCCTGGGTCTCTGCCGGGGGTGCCGCCAGGGTTGTTGAAGGGGTAGTTGGTGGGGGTGCCGTTGGTCGGTGTTCTTCCGGGGGTGATGAAAGAGTAGTGGGTGGGTAAGAGTTGCTGTGATCGTCGTTGCCGCTATTGCTGTGGTTGTTGTCGATGCCGGCTGGGGCGACGTCTTTTATGGACACGGTGTCCTCCCTTCCGTCGGCGTGCCGGACATATGCGTATTGGGGGTTGGCGTGGAGTAGGTGTACTGGCTCCACGAGAGGGTCCGTCTTGTGGCCCCTCACATGCCTTCGCACAAGTACCGGACCTGGGGTGGAGAGCCATGACGGCATGGATACGCCTGAGGTGGATTTCCGGGGAAAGACAAACATTCGTTCATGAGGCGTGGTATTAGTGGCCGTACACAATAGCGACCGTATCGAATGGAGCACATCCGAGAGGACTTCCTGCCAGCGGGAGATAGGGAGGCCCTTGGTCCTTAGAGCTAGAGTGACTGCTTTCCATACTGTCCCGTTCTCTCGCTCCACTTGGCCGTTACCCCGGGGGTTGTAGCTGGTGGTACGGCTCGTGGCGATCCCCCTGGACAGCATGTACTGGCATAGCTCTTCACTCATGAAGGACGCCCCCCTATCCGTATGGATGTAGCTCGGCATACCGAACAGGCAGAACAGGCTGTTGAGGCATTTAATGACCGTGGCGCTGGTCATGTCTGGGCAGGGGAAGGCAAATGGGAACCGGGAGTATTCGTCCACAATGTTCAGGAAGTAAACATTGCGGTCGACGGACGGGAGGGGGCCCTTGAAATCTAAGCTGAGCCGCTCAAAGGGCCGTGTAGCTTTGATTAAGTGGGCTCTATCTGGGCGGTAGAACCGAGGCTTGCACTCAGCGCAAGTGCGGCAGTTCCTGGTCAGGGACCGAACTTCCTCAATCGAGTAGGGTAAGTTACGGGACTTTATGAAGTGGAACAGCCGCGTGGCCCCTGGGTGGCAGAGGTCGTTGTGGAGGGTCTGTAGCCGATCCCCGGTGGTGCTGGCACACATCCCTCGTGAGAGGGCGTCAGGGGATTCGTTAAGGGCCCCTGGCCGGTAAATGATGTCGTACTCGAAGGTGGAGAGCTCGATCTGCCACCTAAGAATCTTATCATTTTTAATCTTCCCCCTCTGTTTATTATTGAACATAAATGGTCGGTAAGTAGGGTGAAGCGTTTGCCGGCTAGGTAGTGGCGCCAGTGGCGCACTGCCTCCACGATGGCTTGGGCCTCCTTTTCCACGGAGGAGTGTCTGATCTCGGGCCCTTGGAGGGTCCTCAAGAAGAAAGCTACGGGCCGCCCCGCCTGGTTGAGGGTGGCCGCCAAGGCGAAGTCAGACGCATCACTTTCCACTTGAAATGGAGTGTTCTCGTCCACTGCCTGTAGCGTGGCCCGCTCAATATCCTGCTTAATGCTTTTGAAGGCGGCGTGGGCCTCAGCAGAGAGCGGGAAAGAGGATGCTTTCAAGAGGGGGCGGGCTTTGTCGGAGTAGTTGGGGACCCATTGGGAATAATAAGAAAATAACCCCAGGCACCTTTTCAGGGCTTTGGGAGTGTTGGGCAGGGGCAGCTCCCGTAGGGGGCGCAATCGGTCGGGGTCTGGTCCGATTTCCCCATTCTCCACCACGCTGCCTAGTATGCAGAGGCGCGTGGTGTTGTAAACGCACTTGTCCTCGTTGTAGGTGAGGTTGAGTTTTTGTGCGGTTTTCAGGAACCTCTCGAGGTTCGAGTCGTGATCCTGCTGGTTGTGACCGCAGATGGTGACGTTGTCGAGGTAGGGGAAGGTTGCCTGCAAGTGGTGGTCATCGACCATGCGGTCCATCTCCCTCTGGAAGACCGAGACCCCATTCGTCACCCCAAAGGGGACTCTGAGGAATTGGTAGAGGCGTCTGTTCGCCTCGAAGGCGGTGTACGGGCGGTCCTCTGGTCTGATAGGGAGCTGGTGGTACGCTGACTTGAGGTCGATGGTGGAGAACACCCGGTATTGGGCGATTTGGTTCACCATTTCTGATATGCGGGGTAGCGGGTAGGCGTCTAGTAGGGTGTACCTGTTGATCGTTTGACTATAGTCGATCACCATCCGTTTCTTCTCGCTACCCCTTACCACTACCACTTGGGCGCGCCACGGGCTGTTGCTGCGTTCAATAATGCGCTCTTTCAGGAGCCTGTCTACCTCGGTCGCGATAAACCGCCTGTCCTCCCAGCTGTACCTCCTGCTTTTGGTCGCTATTGGCCGGCAGTTAGGGGTAAGGTTCGCGAATAGCGAAGGCGGCTTTACCTTCAGGGTAGCCAGACCGCACACTGTGAGGGGCGGCTGGGACCCACCGTACTTGAGCGTGATGCTTTAGTGGTTGCACTGGAAATCCAGGCCCAAGATCACGCTCGCACATAGGTTCTTCATGATTAATACTTTAAAATTATCATATACAGTTCCGTTAACGCACAATTGTACCGTGCAGTAACCCAGAATGGTCGATGTCTGGGTTTTGTCAGCCATAGAGATGGTACCCTGAGTAGGGACCACCTTTAGGGAGAGTTGTTGTGCCAGTTCTGGGTGGATAAAGCTCTCCGTGCTTCCACTGTCAATTAAGCATTTAACCCGGCACCCGTTTACCTCGATGTCCACCATTGATCTGGATAGCGGGTGCGGCCTGGTCTGGTCCACTGTGACTGATGCCACTGTAGGGCCCTGATCGATACAAGATGGCGTCCACGCTGTCTGCTCACAAGATGGCGGACCCCACGAGGTCGGGCAAGATGGCGTCCAAGATGGCCGCTCCCACGGCGCACACGCGGCGGTGGCGGGTTTTCCGGCGGTTGGTTTTCCGGCGGGGTTCCCTCTGCACACCTTCCCGAAGTGCCCCTTCTTACCGCACGTAAAGCAGGTGGTGCCTTTCGCCGGGCACAGGTTTCTGGTGTGCTTTGGCTGCCCGCAGAAGTAGCAGTTGGGTCCCTGACGCATCGCGGCTGTCGTAGGGCTTCTGGGGGGAGAGCGGGGCCCAGCCGGTGTCGGGCTGTCGGGCGGGGAAGATGCCTTCCAAGATGGCGGCACCCTCGGTGCACACGTGGCGGCGTGGACGGCGCGGGCTGAAGAGTAGGCGTCCGAGTTTCTCTGGGCCACATCCAGGGATCGCGCGGTGTCCGCAGCCTGTTTCAGGTCCAACCCCGTTTTTTCCAGCAGTCTTTGCCGGATGTAAGTGGAGCTGAGGCCTGTGATGAAGGCATCGCGAACAAGCTCGTCAGTGTACACTGCGGCTTTTACATCTCGGCACTTGCAGTCTTTGCCAAGCATTTTCAGGGTGCTTAGGAACTCCTCCACCGATTCCCCAGGTCGCTGTGCGCGGGTAGCGAGCAGGTGCCTAGCATACACCTCATTCGTAGGCTGCTGGTAATGCGCCTTTAAGATGTCGCAGGCGGCCAGGTACGTCTCGGCGACTTGGATGAGGGGGTAAACCCAATTCTGCAGAATTCCGAGTCTCATCCTCGCAGCGTCCGTAGCGTCTTTGACGGCTGCGGAATTGTCCAGGAAGAATTTCATACACTCAAACCAGTGTCCGAAGCGTGCTGATGCGTCCGGAGCATGTTGATCCAAATCCAAACGTTCGGGTTTCAGGAGTTGATCCATAGTGTTGAAAAATAAGTTAATAAAATTGATGTGCCTCAATAATTCCGAGACTCGAAGTTAGCAGAACAAAAACAAGGCTTTTATTAACTTAGAACGTAACACGTAAGAGAGAGAGATGTCTTCCTTCTGGAGACTGAGGCCCGACTGAGCT
The DNA here is from genome assembly GCF_052327205.1 of Somniosus microcephalus. Classification (NCBI taxonomy): domain Eukaryota; kingdom Metazoa; phylum Chordata; class Chondrichthyes; order Squaliformes; family Somniosidae; genus Somniosus; species Somniosus microcephalus. The sequence goes on from NC_141008.1 coordinate 34,510,678, forward strand.
AGCTTACAAACGGGGCCAGGTATGGGCGGAGCCCTACACACAGCACATTCCAGCATACAATACAGCACATTCCAGTACACAATACAATGAGGTCTGGGGGAAGGGAAATGACACTGAAACCGATCTCAGTCACAGGCAGTGATGAATGGAATATTTCATCACACTACCCAACCAGGCAAAGATTCCCTGTATAACAACAGAAAATGCTGGAAAAACTCAGCAGGCCAGGCAACATCCATGGAGAAATTTGAGTTGACGTTTCGGGTCGAAACCCTTCTTCAAAACTGGAAAGAAAAAATAGATCGAAGGCAAGACTGCGATCGAACAAAAGAAGTAAAAGAGACAATAAAAGGTATTCGAAGCCAGACGAGATGGTAATAGGCCCGTGGAGACAAAAGGCAGCTGAGATTAGGTGTGAAGTGTACTGGCAGGTAAGAGACAGCTGCCAGGTGAGAGAGAAACAAAAGGAAAGGGGGGGGGGGAAAGGAGGACCCAAAACAAAGGGGTGGAAAAAATTATAAGTAAAAAAGTAACAGGGGCCGAGGTTATGGTCTGAAATTGTTGAACTCGATATCGAGTCCGGAAGGCTGCAAAGTGCCTAATCGGAAGATGAGTTGCTGTTCCTCGAGTTTACGTTGAGCTTCTGTGGAACAATACAAGAGGTCAAGGACAGTGAGGTCCGAGTGGGAATGGAGCGGTGAATTAAAATGACAGGTGACCGGAAGCTCGGGGTCACCCTTACGGACTGAACGGAGGTGTTCCGCAAAGCGGTCACCCAATCTGCGTTTGGTCTCCCCAATGTAGAGGAGACCGCATCGTGAGCAGCGAATACAGTATACTAGATTGCAAGAAGTACAAGTAAATCGCTGTTTCACCAGGAAGGGGTGTTTGGGGCCCTGGACAGTGGGAAGGGGGGAGGTATAGGGGCAGGTGTTACATCTCCTGCGCTTGCACGGGAAGGTGCCAGGCAAAGGGGAAGGGCTGTTTGGGGTGATAGAGGAGTGGACTAGGGTGTCTCGGAGGGAGCGGTCCCTACGGAATGCTGAAAGGGGAGGGGAGGGGAAGATGTGTTTGGTGGTGGGATCACTTTGGAGGTAGCGGAAATGGCGGAGGATGATCCATTGAATGTGGAGGCTGGTGGGGTGAAAGGTGAGGACAAGGGGAACCCTATCGTGGTTCCGGGAGGGAGGGGCAGGGGTGAGGGCAGAAGTGCGGGAGATAGAACGGACACGGTCGAGGGCCGTGTCGACCACGGTAGAGGGGAATCCTCGGTTGCGGAAAAAGGAAGACATGTCGGAAGCACTGGTGTGGAAGGTGGCATCGTCGGAGCAGATACGGCGGAGACGGAGAAACTGGGAAAATGGAATAGAGTCCTTACAGGAGGCGGGGTGGGAGGAAGTGTAGTTCAGGTAGCTGTGGGAGTCAGTGGGCTTGTAGTGAATATTGGTCGATAACCTATCCCCAGAGATGGAGACGGAGAAGTCGAGGAAGGGAAGGGAAGAGTCAGAGATGGACCATGTGAAGGTGAGGGAAGGGTGGAAATTGGAGGCAAAGTGAATGAAATTGTCTAGTTCGGGGCGAGAGCAGGAAACGGCACCGATACAGTCATCAATGTATCGGAAAAAGAGGTTCATTAGGAATTTTTAAAGTCAATGAGACTCAACCTGCTTGGGGAGTCAGTGCTGTTGAAGCTATATCCTTGTCTACTCCCTTATCCACAAGACTCGAGACACAGCGTGGACCTGAGCGGGAGCGGCAGCGGCAGCAGCGGCGGCGACAGCGACATAAAGGGAGCTGAGAGGAGAAGGCCCAGGCCACAGCACGGAACCGAGCAGGAGTGGCGGCAGCGGCAGCATAAAGGGAGCTGAGAGGAGACTAAAAAAAACAAAAAACAAGGAGTGACGTCACAGGAGAGCAGGTAGGTGATTGGTTGGGGAGTATTACAGCTCTTTTGCTCTCCAGGTTAGGTAAGTGGATTAAATTCAGAACTGGAAGAGTATTAACTACTATGGGGGCTAAATTCAGTTGATTTGCACCTCCCGTTAGCGCCCTGGCGCAAATCAACTAGCAGATGGATGCGGCGCCGCAAACGCCTCCCGTGAAATTCAGCGGGAGGTTAGCGGCAGCGCTAACCGTTAGCACCACGCAGTGCTGCGTCGCCGGCGAAGACCTCATCGCCGTGCGCAGCGCCCCGGCTGTAATATTGGGTGGTGCCACCCGACGCTATGTCCACAGGGGTCAGGGGGGCCTACGTGCGGCCGGGGCGGCGCTAGTTAAAGGGGAGGTGGCGGGCGGCCATTTTTGTTGCTGGCCGCCTGCCAGCGTCTGCCCCGTCCCAGGCACCCGTGAAGCCCCATGGGTGACGGCTGCTCTCCGTGAGCCCGGCACTCCTCTTGAATGCCTGCCTGGCTCCTTTGCCGGCACTCCTGATCCCCAGTGGCCCAGCTGGGCGCCAGGACACGCTGCACCAGGCCACTTCCCTTTAATAAGGGGAGGAAGGCCTGCAGTACCGCGGTGCGATGTGCCGCATCGCCGCGGTTTTGGCTCGCAGCGCCCCCAGAGGGACGCAGGGCACTTCCAGTAGTGCCCCTCCTACCTCACAGGGCGCTACATGGGAAAATCGGCCGCGGGGGCGCTAATTTTTTCGGCGAAGGTAGCGGGCGCTACCCAATTTTCCCCACAATAACTTTATTGAATTGATAACTTAAGCTAAATTAACGAAATAAACTAAAAATTAAAAGCAAAAATAATCGTTTGAAGGAGGCAGAGTATAAATCGAGCGGGAGGCCCAGAGAGTGTGTAGACTGGAGCTGCGGCGGCAGCGAGGAGACGGAGGATAAATCGAGCAGGAGGCCCAGAGAGAGTGCAGACTGGAGCTGCGGCGGCAGCGAGGAGACGGAGGATAAATCGAGCGGGAGACCCAGAGAGAGTGCAGACTGGAGCTGCGGCAGCAGCGAGGAGACGGAGGATAAATCGAGCAGGAGGCCCAGAGAGAGTGCAGACTGGAGCTGCGGCGGCAGCGAGGAGACGGAGGATAAATCGAGCAGGAGGCCCAGAGAGAGTGCAGACTGGAGCTGCGGCGGCAGCGAGGAGACGGAGGATAAATCGAGCAGGAGGCCCAGAGAGAGTGCAGACTGGAGCTGCGGCGGCAGCGAGGAGACGGAGGATAAATCGAGCGGGAGACCCAGAGAGAGTGCAGACTGGAGCTGCGGCAGCAGCGAGGAGACGGAGGATAAATCGAGCAGGAGGCCCAGAGAGAGTGCAGACTGGAGCTGCGGCGGCAGCGAGGAGACGGAGGATAAATCGAGCAGGAGGCCCAGAGAGAGTGCAGACTGGAGCTGCGGCGGCAGCGAGGAGACGGAGTACCTCCAGCGAAAACAACAAAAACAACAACTGCAAAACAGCTAAAGTGACGTTACAGACAGGGAAGGAGCTGATTTGTGAGTAGCTGGTAAGTGTTTCTAGTTAATAGTCTATTAAGTAAAGGCAGGGCAGCTCAGTCCCGTGGAATGCACATCCTGTGCCATGTGGGACTCCAGGACGCTTCCCGTGTCCTGGACAACCACATGTGCAGGAAGTGTTGTCAGCTGGAGGAACTCGAGCTCCAGGTTTTGGATCAATATCCTCACGGGGAGGTTTGCTGGTGCTGTTCGGGAAGGTTTAAACTAATTTGGCAGGGGGATAGGCATCAGGAGAGAAGCATCCGAGAAGGCACCAAACACCTCGAGTCTCTTCGCCGGGAACAAGCGGAAGCCAAGCGCAAGGAGCGCACATCAACCTAAGCACCCCACCCACCCGCCCCTTCAACCACCATCTGCCCCACCTATGAAAGAGACTGTAGGTCCCGCATTGGACTCATCAGTCACCTGAGAATTCATTATTAGTGTGGAAGCAAGTCATCCTCGGTTCCGAGGGACTGCCTAAGAAGAAGAGGCATCAGGATGTAACATTAGAAAGGGGAAATAAAGTGCTCAAAGGATTGAGAGAGGCAGAGAGCACTAAAGTAAGAAATAATAAGATATTGGGGGGGTCAAACTAAGAGAGAATATAGGATAGTCTAAGATAGGTTTACAGTGTATGTATGTGAACGCACAAAGTGTTGTAAACAAGGTAAGTGAGCTGCAGGCACAAATAGCCACATGGGAATATGATGTTGTGGCAATAACTGAGACCTGGCTCAAAAAAGGGCAGGATTGGGTATTAAATATTGATGGTTATAAAGTGTTCAGGAAAGATAGGGAAGGGAAGATAGGAGGTGGTGTGGCAGTATTGGTCAAGGAGAATGTTACAGTGCTGGACAGGGAGGATGTCCTGGAGGGGTCAAGGACAGAATCTATATGGTAGAGTTAAGAAATGAGAGGTGCCATTACACTACTAGGTGTATTCCATAGACCACCAAATAGTGGGAAAGGTATGGAGGAGCAAATTTGCAGAGAAATTACAGAGAGGTGCAAGAACTATAGAGTAGTAGTAATGAGGAACTTCAACTATCCTAATATAGACTGGGATCGTAATATAGACTGGGATCGTAATAGTGTTAAGGGCAGAGAAGGGGAAGTGTGTTCAAGAGCACTTTCTTGATCGGTATGTTTCCGGCCTGACAAGGGAGGAGGCATTGCTGGATCTTGTTCTGGGGAATGAGGTAGGTCAAGCAGAGCAAATGTCAATAGGTGAACATTTATGGAACAGTGATCATAGTATCATAAGGTTTAGCTATGGAAAAGGACAGGGAGCAATCGAGAGTAAAAATGTTTAACTGGGGGAAGGCCAATTTTAGTGGGATGAGAACGGATCTGGCCTGGATGAACTGGAATCAAAGATTGGCAGGCAAAACTGTAATGGAACAATGGGCTGCCTTTAAAAAGGAACTAATTCAGGTACAGTTGAGGTACATTCCCACTAGGGGGAAAGGCAGGACAACTAATGTCAGGGCTCCCTGGATGACGAAAGAGATAGAGAATATGATGAAGGAGAAAAAGAGCACGTATGTCAGATGTCAGGTTGCAAATACATCTGCGAATCAGGCTATATATAGAAAGGTCAGAGGAGAAGTGAAAAAGAAAATAAGAGGGGCAAAGAGAGAGTATGAGAATGGAATGGCAGCCAACATAAAAGGTCATCCAAAAGACTTTTATAGGCATATAAATAGAATCATTGAAAGTTACAGCACAGAAGGAGGCCATTTCGGCCCATCGTGTCCATGCCGGCCAACAAAGAGCTATCCAGCCGAATCCCAGTTCCCAGCTCTTGGTCCGTAGCCCTGCAGGTTAGAGCATCCCAAGTGCACATCCAAGTACTTTTTAAATGTGATTAGGGTTTCTGCCTCTACCACCCTTTCAGGCAGTGAGTTCCAGGCCCCCACAAACCTCTGGGTGAAGAAATTTCCCCTCAAATCCCCTCTAAACCTTCCACCAATTACTTTAAATCTGTGCCCCCTGGTTTTTGATCCCTCTGCTAAGGGAAATAGGTCCTTTCTATCCACTTTATCTAGGCCCTTCATAATTTTATACACCTCAATAAGGTCTCCCCTCAGCCTCCTCTGTTCCAAGGAAAACAAACCCAGCCTATCCAGTCTTTCCTCATAGCTAAGATTCTCTACTCCCGGCAACGTCCTTGTAAATCTCCTCTGTACCCTCTCTAGTGCAATCACATCTTTCTAATGTGGTGACCAGAACTGCACATAGTACTCTAGCTAAGGCCTAGCTAGTATTTTATACAGTTGAAGCATAACCCCCCCCGCCCCGCTCTTGTATTCTATGTCACAGCTAATAAAGGTAAGCATTCCGTATACCTTCTTAACCACCTTATCTACCTGGCCTGCTACCTTCAGGGATCTGTGGACATGCACTCCAAGATCCCTTTGTTCCTCTACACTACTTAGTGTCCTACCATTTAATGTGTATTCCCTTTCCCTGTTAGCCCTCCTCAAATGCATTACCTCACTCTTCTCCGGATTGAATTCCATTTGCCACTGTTTTGCCCACCTGACCAATTTATTGATATCTTCCTGCAGTCTACAGCTTCCTTCTTCAGTATCAACCACACAGCCGATTTTAGTATCATCTGCAAACTTCTTAATCATACCCCCTATATTCAAGTCTAGATCATTGATATATACCACAAAAAGCAAGGAACCTAGTACTGAGCCCTGCGGAACCCCACTGGAAACAGCCTTCCAGTCACAAAAACACCCATCAACCATTACCCTCTGCTTCCTGCCTCCGAGCCAGTTTTGAATCCAACTTGACAATTTGTCCTGGATCCCATGGGCTTTTAACCTCGTGACCAGTCTGCCATGTGGAACATTATCAAAAGCCTTGCTAAAGTCCATATACACTACAACAAATGTACTACCCTCATCTACCCTCCTTGTTGCCGCCTCAAAAAATTCAATCAAGTTTGTCAGACACGACCTTCCCTTAACAAATCCGTGCTGACTATCCTTGATTAATCCATGTCTTTCTAAATGAAGATTTATCCTGTCCTTCAGAATTCTTTACAATAATTTTCCCACCACCGAGGTTAGGCTGACTGGCCTATAATTACTCGATCTATCCTTTTCTCCCTTTTTAAACAAGGGTACCACATTAGCAGTCCTCCAGTCCTCCGGCACCACACCTGAAGCCAGAGAGGATTGGAAAATGATGGTCAGGGCCTCTACTATTTCCTCTTTTGCTTCACTTAACAGCCTGAGATACATTTCATCCGGGCCTGGGGATTTATCCACTTTTAAAGCTGCTAAAACCCTTAATACTTCCTCTCTCACTATGTTTATTTCATATATTTCACACTCCTCCTCCCTGATAGCAATGTCTGCTTCGCCCCTCTCTTTGTGAAAACAGACGCAAAGTATTCATTAAGAACTCTACCGACATCTCCCGCCTCCACACACAGATTACCCTCATGATCTCTAATAGGCCCTACCCTTTCTTTAGTTATCCTCTTACTCTTAATATATTTATAAAACATCTTTGGGTTTTCCTTGATTTTACTTGCCAAGAATTTTTCATTGTCTCTCTTTGCTTTCCTAATATCCATTTTAATTCCACCCCTGCACTTTCTGTACTCCTCTAAAGATTCTGGAGTATTTAGCCCTCGGTATCTGTCATGCACCTCCCTTTTTTTCTTTATCCTACCCTGTATGTCCCTAGACATCCAGGGGGCTCTAGATTTGTTAGTCCCATCTTTTTCTCCGGATCTCCTCCTTGAATGCCTCCCACTGCTCTGACACTGATTTACCTTCAAGTAGCTGTTTCAAGTCCACTATTGCTAAATCCCCTCTGAGCTTAGCAAAATTTGCTTTTCCCCAATTTAGAATTTTTATTCCTGATCTATCCTTGTCCTTTTCCATAACTACCTTAAATCTAACAGAATTATGGTCACTAGCACCAAAATGCTCCCCCACTGATACGCCTTCCACCTGCCCAGCTTCATTTCCTAAAACGAAGTCCAGAACCGCCCCCTCCCTTGTTGGGCTTGCTACATACTGGCTAAAAAAGTTCTCCTGGATGCATTTTAGGAATTCCACATCCTCTATACCCTTCACACTAATTAATATTGGGGTAGTTGAAATCCCCTATTAGTGCCCTATAGCTTTTGCACTGCTCAGAAATTTGTCTACATATTTGCTCTTCTATCTCCCTCTCACTGTTTGGGGGTCTGTAGTACACTCCCAGCAGTGTGATCGCCCCTTTTTTGTTTTTCAATTTGACCCATATGGCCTCGTTTGATGATCCCTTCAACATATCATCCCTCCTCACAGCTGTAATAGTTTCTTTAATCAATAACCTTTTTGCCTCCCTTTCTATTCCGTCTGAAAATTCTGTAACCAGGAATGTTGAGCTGCCATACCTGCCCCTCTTTCAGCCACATTTCTGTAATAGCTATAATATCATAGTCCCAAGTATCTACCTGTGCCCTCAGCTCATCTGCCTTGTTCGCTATACTCCTTGCATTGAAGTATATACCATTTAGTACAGGCAAACCTCCTTGTTGACTACTATCTAGCCCTTGATTCCTCTGTCCTTCCAACTTACTTTCTACATTTTTGCTTTCCAATTCCAGTTTTTCTTCCCTCCCTACTGACTCTATTCTTAGGTTCCCATCCCCCTGCCAAACTAGTTTAAATCCTCCCCAACAGCACTAGCAAACCCTCCCGCGAGGATATTGGTCCCGTTCCCGTTGAGGTGCAACCCGTCTGGCTTGTAGAGGTCCCACCTCCCCCAGAAACGGTTCTAATTACTCAGGAATCTAAAGCCCTTCCTCCTACACCATTTCTCCAGCCACGCATTCATCTGCTCTATCTTCCTATTTCTGTACTCACTAGCACGTGGCACTGGTAGTAATCCGGAGATTACTACCTTTGAGGTCCTGCTTTTTAACCTCTTTCCCAGCTCTCTAAACTCTGCCTGCAGGACCTCATCCCTCTTTCTACCTAAATCGTTGGTACCGATATGGACCACGACCTCTGGCTGTTCACCCTCCCCCCTCAGAATGTCCTGCAGCCGTTCAGTGACATCGTTGGCCCTGGAACCAGGGAGGCAACATACCATCCTGGAGTCACGTCTGCGGCCGAGTAACTAGTAAAAGGGTAGTAAGAGGAGAGGTGGGGCTGATTAGGGACCAAAAAGGAGTCCTATGCATGGAGACAGATGGTATGGCTGACGGACTAAACGAGTACTTTGCATCTGTCTTCACCAAGGAAGAGGATGCTGCCATAGACATAGTAAAGGAGGAGGTAGTGGTGATACTTGATAGGATAAAAATTGATAAAGAGCAGGTATTAGAAAGACTGGCTGTACTTAAAGTAGATAAATCACCAGGAGCGGATGGCATGCATCCTAGGATGCTGCGAGAGGAAATCGCGGAGGTACTGGCCATAATGTTCCAATCCTCCTTACATACAGGGGTGGTGCTAGAGGACTGGAGAATTGCAAATGTTACACCATTGTTCAAAAAAGGGTGTAAAGATAAACCCAGTAACTACAGGCCAGTCAGTTTAACCTCGGTAGTGGGGAAGCTTTTAGAAACAGTAATCAGGGACAAAATTAACAGTCACTTGGACTTGGATTAATTAAGGAAAGCCAGCAGGGATTTGTTAAAGGCAAATTGTGTTTAACCAATTTGATTGAGTTCTTTGATGAGGTAACAGAGAGGGTTGATGAGGGTAATGCAGTTGACGTAGTGTACATGGATTTCCAAAAGGCGTTCGACAAAGTGCCACATAATAGGCTTTCCAGCAAAGTTGAAGCCCATGGAATAAAAGGGACAGTGGCAGCATGGATACAGAATTAGCTAAGTGATAGGAAACAGAGAGTAGAGGTGAACGGTTGTTTTTCGGACGAGAGGACGGTATACAGTGGTGTTCCCCAGGGGCGGTTCTCGGACCACTGCTTTTCTTGATATATTTTAGTGACTTGGACGTGGGTGTACAGGGCACAATTTCAAAATTTGCAGATGATACAAAACTTGGAAGTATAGTGAAAGTGAGGAGGAGAGTGATAGACTTCAGGAAGACATAGACAGGCTGGTGAAATGGGCGGACACGTGGCAGATTAAATTTAACACAGTAAGGTGTGAAGTGATACATTTTGGTAGAAAGAATGAGGAGAGGACATATAAACTAAATGGTGCAACCCAGAATGTGTGCACAAATCGTTGAAGGTGGCAGGGCAGGTTGAGAAAGCAGTTAAAAAGACTTACGGGATCCTGGGCTTCATAAATAGAGGTATAGAGTACAAAAGTGTGGAAATTATGATGAACCTGTAGAAAACACTGGTTCGGCCCCAACTGGAGTACTGTGTCCAATTCTTTAGGAAGGATGTGAAGGCCTTAGAGAGGGTGCAGAAAAGATTTACGAGAATGATTCCAGGAATGAGGGACTTCAGTTACGTTGATAGACTGGAGAAGCTGGTGTTGTTCTCCTTGGAGCAGAGATGGTCTGAGGAGCGAGTTGGGTAGGATTGATTGGGGAATGGCACTCAAAGGGTTGACGGTGGATAGGCAATGGTAAACATTCAAAGACCGAATGGATGAGCTACAGAATTTGTTCATCCCAGTTTGGCATAAAAATAAAACAAAAAAGGTGACTCAACCGTGGCTAACAAGGGAAATTAGGGATAGCATAAGATCCAAGGAGAGGACATATACATTGGCCAGAAAAAGCAATAATCCTGAGGATTGGGAGCAGTTTAGGATTCAACAAAGGAGGACAAAGGGATTAATTAAGAAAGGGAAAATAGAATATGAGAGTAAGCTATCAGGAAACATAAAAACTGACTGTAAAAGCTTTTATAGATATGTGAAGAGAAAAAGATTGGTGAAGTCAAGCGTAGGTCCCTTGCAGTCAGAATCAGGGGAATTTATAATGGGAAACAAATAAATGGCAGACCAACTAAATTCATACTTTGGTTCTATCTTCACAAAGGAGGACACAAATAACCTCCCAGAGATGCCGGGGAACATAGGGTCTGATGAAAGGGTGGAACTGAAAGAAATCTGTATTTGTAGGGAAATGGTGTTAGGAAAATTGATGGGACTGAAGGCCAATAAATCCCCAGGGCCCGATAATCTACATCCCAGGGTACTTAAGGAAGTGGCCCTAGAAATAGTAGATGCATTGCTGGTCATCTTCCAGAACTCGATAGACTCTGGAACAGTACCCATGGATTGGAGGGTAGCTAATGTTACCCCACTATTCAAAAAAGGTGGTAGAGAAAAAGCGGGGAATTATAGACCGGTAAGCCTGACATCGGTAGTGGGGAAAATGCTAGAGTCTATTATAAAAGATGTAATAGCAGAGCACTTGGAAAGCAGTGACAGGATCAGACAAAGTCAACATGGATTTACAAAAGGAAAATCATGCTTGACTAATCTACTGGAATTATTTTGAGGATGTAACTGGTAAAATAGATAAGGGAGAACCAGTGGATGTGGTGTGTTTGGACTTTCAGAAGGTTTTCGATAAGGTCCCACATAAGAGATTAGCGTGCAAAATTAAGGCACATGGGATGGGGGGCAAGGTATTGACTTGGATAGAGAACTGGTTGGCGGACAGAAAGCAAAGAGTTGGAATAAACGGGTCGTTTTCCGATTGGCAGGCAATGACTAGTGCGGTACCGCAAGGATCGGTCCTAGGACCCCAGCTGTTCACAATATATATTAATGATCTGGACGAGGGAATTGGATGTAATATCTCCAAATTTGCAGACGACACAAAGCTGGGTGGGAGGGTAAGCTGTGAGGAGGATGTCGTGAAACTCCAGTACGATTTGGACAGGTTGGGTGATTGGGCAGAAACATGGCAAATGCACTATAATGTGGATAAATGTGAGGTTATCCACTTTGGTGGCAAAAACAGGAAGGCAGATTATTATTTGAATGGCAATAGATTGGGAGAAGGGGAAGTGCAAAGAGACCTGGGTGTTCTTGTGCACCAATCGCTGACGGTAAGCATGCAGGTGCAGCAGGCGGTTAAGAAGGCAAATGGTATGTTGGCCTTCGTAGCAAGAGGGTTCGAGTACAGGAACAAGGATGTCTTGCTACAGTTGTACAGGGCCTTGGTGAGACCACACCTTGAGTATTGTGCGCACTTTTGGTCGCCTTACCTGAGGAAGGATGTTCTTGCCATGGAGGGAGTGCAGCGAAGATTCACCAGGCTGATACCTGGGATGGCAGGAATGACGTATGAGGAGAGATTGGGTCGATTGGGCTTATACTCACTGGAGTTTAGAAGATTGAGAGGGGATCTCATCGAAACTTACAAAATTCTGGCAGGCCTGGACAGACTAGATGCAGGATGTTTCTGATGGCCGGGGAGTCCAGAACCAGGGGTCATAGTCTAAGGATAAGGGGTAAGCCATTTAGGACTGAAATGAGGAGGAATTTCTTCACCCAGAGAGAGGTGAACCTGTGGAATTCTCTGCCACAGAAGGCGGTGGAGGCCAGTTCATTAAATATATTCAAGAAAGAGTTGGATATATTTCTTAAGGCTAAAGGGATCAAGGGATATGGGGAGAAGGCAGGGACAGGGTACTGAATTTGGATGATCAGCCATGATCTCATTGAATGGCGGAGCAGGCTCGAAGGGCCGAATGACCTACTCCTGCTCCTATCTTCTATGTTAAGATTGAGAGGAGATTTAATAGAGGTGTTCAAAATCATGAGGGGTCTGGACAGAGTAGATAGAGGGAAATTGTTCCCATTGGCAGAAGGGTTGAGAACCAGAAGACACAGATTTAAGATGATTGGCAAAAGAACCAAAGGAGACGTAAGAAAAAACTTTTTTACGCAGCGAGTGGTTAAGATCTGGAATGCACTGCCTGAAAGGGTGATGGAGGCTGATTCAATCATGGTTTTGAAAAGGGAGTTGGATAAGTATCTGAAGGAATGAAATTTGCAGGGCTACAGGGAAAGGGCAGGGGAGTAGAACTAGCTGAAGTGCTCAGCATGGGCTCGACGGACTGAATGGCCTTTTTCCATGCTGTAACCATTCTATGATTATGTTTACTTATTAAAATTGCAGAGCATTTTGTCAAATAGGCATTTAGAAAGTGGAAGAGTACATTCATCTTTTATCGGCTCACTCTCCCTAGCAGTGAGAGGTAGGTTGCTCCAAATGTTGAAACTTATTTCAATGTATGCAGAGGCTTTACCTCCCCACTGATGCTCTGGCCCTGATCCTTTGTTCCCCACACCCCCACCCAATCCTCCGGCCCTGATGCTTACCTCCACCCCCATGCTCCGGTCCCGATCCTCTCTCTCCCACCACCCGATTCTCCTCTGAGCTCCCCGTCCTACCCCGGCCCCCACCCATTCACTGCCTCCTTCCTCTGTGCGTCCTAGTGCCGCAGGCCTACCCGCCCGCAGCCAACCAGCTTCTCCATCTGGCTGGCTGCGGTTGGGAAACAGACATTTGAAATGCAAATCAGACCCTGCGTTAAATTTGGCAGGGCATGCGGGAAACCCGTTCTCCCAGGATTCCCGGCCGTTTCCTAGCACCCCCCTGCTCCCAGCCCGCCTCTCAATTAAAATTCCAGCCATTAAGTCTGCTGGGCGGGAGAAGGTAATGTCAGTGTCACATAGGAGAATGTTGTCTATACTCTATGGGTTGTTGTTATAGTCACTGCTAAATTCTACAGTCATCAATAGTTGGTAATTCATTAAATATATTCAAGGAGTTGGATATATTTCTCAAGGCTAAAGGGATCAAGGGGTATGGGGAGAAAGCAGGGACCGGGTACTGAATTTGGATGATCAGCCATGATCGCATTGAATGGCGGAGCAGGCTCGAGGGGCCGAATGGCCTACTCCTGCTCCTATCTTCTACGTTTCTATGGAAAAGCTTAATGTTACTCCAGGCACTGCAAGCAACAAATGGCCAGAACATGAGTAGAATGTTATTGCCCATTGTGTAGTAACTGTTTACTGATAAGTTAATCAAAGGCATTGTTACCATGGGAGATGGCTGGCTGCTTTGCTGAGTACTCCTTCTCAATGAAAGAAACTGCAGGTGGCACATAAAACCTTGGCACTGGAATTTTTGAGGTAAGTAGAACTTGGACAGAAATTGTTTCTTAACTGCTCCCAGCATGGAATGTCGCTATGGGTGAACATAGTAATAGAGATAGGGCTACAACATTGCAGCCTTAACTTTCCAACACATGCCTGCTGCTAGTGAGGGTCTACACTGGCAGCAGAGCCTCAAAGTTACCCCCATTGAGTCTACTACTAGTCTTCAATTCTTTGTACTACAATGAGGCCTGTGTGACTATATTTTATGTTTTTAAAACATGTTGTGAATCCCACAGTAGCTTTAAACAGTGCACACCAATAAATAATGTGCTATGTGTTGCTGACATGTAATGACATACTAAAGGACTCAGAAATGGGCATAAGAGACGGCTTATTACTGAAAAATAAACCAGCCAACATTTTTATTCATTCATAGGATGTGGGCGTCGCTGGCAAGATCAGCATTTATTGCCAATCCCTAATTGCCCTTGAGAAGGTTGAGCTGCCTTCTTGAACTGCTGCAGGTACTATTAAGGAGGGAGTTCCAGGATTTTGACCCAGTGATGATGAAAGAACAGCGATATATTTCCAAGTCAGGATGATGTGTGACTTGGAGGGGAACTTGGAGGTGGTGGTACATAGATACATAGAAGATAGGAGCAGGAGTAGGCCATTCGGCCCTTCGTGCCTGCTCCGCCATTCAATGAGATCATGGCTGATCCTTTAATTCAGTATCCCGTCCCCGCCTTCTCTCCGTAACCCTTAACCCCTTTTGCCCGTAGAAATATATCTAATTCCCTCTTAAATATATTTAATGAGCTGGCGTACACTGCCCTCTGTGGCAATGAGTTCCACAGGTTCACCACTCTCTGAGTGAAGAAATTCCCCCTCATCTCTGTCCTAAATGGTTTAGCCCTTATCCTTAAATTATGTCCTCTAGTTCTGTTCTCACCCGCCAAGGGAAACATTCCTTCTGCATCCAGTCTGTCTAGACCTGTCAGAATTTTATACACTTCTATGAGGTCCCCTCTCAATCTTCTAAACTCCAGTGTGTACATCCCTAAACTACAGCTTGCTGCCCTTGTCCTTCTAGGTGGTAGAGGTTGCAGGTTTAGGAGGTGCTGTCGAAGAAGCCTTAACAAGTTGCTGCAGTTCATCTTGTAGATGATACGCACTGCAGCCATGCTGCACCGATGGTGGAGGGCGTGAATGTTTAAGGTCTAGGATGGGGCACTGATCAAGTGGCCTGCTTTGTCTTGGATGGTGTTGAGCTTCTTGAATGTTGTTGGAGCTGCACTCATCCAGGCAAGTGGAGAATATTCCATCACACTCCTGACTTATGCCTTGTAGGTGGTGGAAAGGCTTTTAGGAGTCAGGAGGTGAGTCACTCACCAGAGAATACCCAGCTTCTGACCTGCTCTTGTAGCCACAGTATTTATGTTAAGTTTCTGGTCAATGGTGACCCCCAAGATGTTGATGGTGGGGGATTCGACTATGATAATGCCATTGAATGTCAAGGGGAGGTGGTTAGACTCTCTCTTGTTGGAGATAGTCATTGCCTGGCACTTCAGTGGTGCGATTATTACCTGCCACTTTTCAGTGTGAAATGTTGTCCAGGTCTTGCTGTGTGTGTGGGCACAGACTGCTTCATTATCTGAGGAATTGCGAATGTGAAATCATCAGCGAACATCCCCGTGTCTGACCTTATGATGGAGGGAAGGTCACTGATGAAGCAGTTGAAGATGGTTGGGCCTAGGACACTGCCCTGAGGAACTCCTGCAGCGATGCCCTGGACGGAAATGATTGGCCTCCAACGACCACAACCATCTTTCTTTGTACTAGGTATGAATCTAGCCAGTGAAGAGTTTTCTCCCTAATCCCCATTGATGTCAATTTTACGAGGGCTCCTTGATGCCACACTCTGTCAAATGCCGCCTTGATGTCAAGGGCAATCACTCGCACCTCACCTCTAGAATTCATCAGATCTTTTGTTCATGATTGGAGCAATGCTGTAATGAGGGCTGGAGCCGAGTGATCCTGTCAAAACCGAAACTGGGCATCAGTGAGCCGGTTATTGGTAAGTGCTGCTTGATAGCACTGTCGACAACACCTTCCATCACTTTGCTGATGATCGAGAGTAGGCTGATGGGGTGGTAATTGGTCGGATTGGATTTGTCCTGCCTTTTGTGGACAGGACCTAGCTGGGCAATTTTCCACTTTGTCTGGTAGATGCCAGTGTTGTAGCTGTACTGGAACAGCTTGGCTAGTTCTGGAGCATAAGTCTTCAGCACCACAGCCAGGATGTTGTTGGGTCCCATAGCCTTTGCTTTATCCAGTGCGCTCTGCCGTTTCTTGATATCACGTGAGTGAATCAAATTGGCTGAAGACTGGCTTGTGATGGTGGGGGCCTCAGGAGATGGCCGAGAGAGATCATCTACTCTGCCCCTCTGGCTGAAGATGGTTGCAAATACTTAAGCCTTATCTTTTGCACTCACGTGCTAGGCTCTGCCATCAGTCAGGATGGGGATGGAACAGTATACCCTAACACATAGCACAGCATCCCTCCTGCACCACAAGTCATTCCTCCTACACAGCAATACACAGAGACTACAGGGAACACTCATATACCCAAGAATCTGGACTGACAATCCATTACAAATCTTGTGACTACAGATCACTTAAGTTTTCTGTAAATTTCTACTACTAAATGTTATGAGGCAGAATTAGTGAAAAAGTAAAGAATTATCAAATACTCTAATGCCTAATCCTTTTAATTCATGAGCCCACAGAAGATAGGCTTGCCATCTCTGGTTGGTCGTAAACCTGGGGGTTTCATCATATGACCTCCCATCTTCAACTGCCCCGCCCAGTCAAACAGCCTTTTTTCACATATCTCCAGTATTTTTAACAAAAATGTTCAAAGAAAATGAAACAGCACACTTTTTTTTAATGCCTGAATGATTTTTCTCCTAGGCTGCTCCCAGGAGATTTTTCTTTAATTCTTGGAGGGTTGGCCACCCTTGCAGAAGACGAGACCGAGGCTTGGCATGTAATACTGAGCTCCAGACCTCCTCATTCTGGTGGCAAGGGAGGCTCAGGTGCAGGCCTCCCTAATCAATGACCTGCATTAGCTAATCTTCGACTAGAATTAAAATCAGGCTTTTTGAAGCCACGTTTACACACCGTCAGTGCCGACACTAAGACTCTGGCAACTGTCGAGAGTTACTGCTGCAATCCTTCTCATCTCACCTTATTAGTCTGATGCAAAAAGGAGACAGCCTTACTTGCTTAGAACAATGCTCGATGGATTCCAATGCATGCTATAATGACATGTGCGGTACAGTAAGTCTCAATTGGAGACAATTGCCAGTTACGACAAACCAAACTGGTCATCTGCTTCTGGTCAAGCCCCCCTGTATCTGTCCTGGACTCTCCAGTGCTAGTTGTCCACTCTCCTCCTTTTCTTAATCCCTCAAACTGGGTTTTCTTGCTTCATCATGGATTACAGTTTCTTTGATTATGATACCCTCCAAGTATTCTGGGCTCAGTGTTTGGGGTAGAGGCTACTGACACTCACTATAGGGGAGTGCACTCTTCTGCTCCTGATTCAGTCTATCCTGACTCTACAAGACCCAGTCTCCTGGTCTCTTTGTCACTGATTGCATTTGGGTGAAACAGTGTGCAGAACAGTTTGCATAAGACAGCGAGGAGAGCGGGAGACCAGTGTTGGATTGCCCAGGCCACATAAGAAAGTAGGACTGAGCCAAGAACAGTTGAATGCACTCCCCCAGAATGACCTACAGGACCATCCACCAAAATCACAGATCACAGAAGACCAAGCTGCAGCTAAGGGCATAGGGATCAGTTAATTATATCCTTGTATTTTTTAAGATGGGAGTTACTGTAATGAAGCTGTGCTGTGTGTGCATTTTACTTACAGTCCCTGGGTCCTGCTGGTAGGAAGACTCTCGCAGAGACACCACAGCTAACTGTCTCTGTAGCCGCAACACTTCCTTCTGAGATTCTCTCAGCACACGCTCAAAGTCACTCTGCTTCAACCTATCAGGAACATCCTGTGCACACACAAAAACAGAAAAGGTGCTCTGATTTATTCCAGGAGTTTACACTCTGAAATATAAACTCAGACATGATTAAAGTATGAATAAATTAGAACAACCATTGCATTGCTGGAAAAAAGGCTCAATAGAAATCAGTTTTGTGTTCGCTTGTGATGTGCCCATAACACAAACGGAATGAGTGGTAATGCTTCCTCTTGGTTCCTAAACAGGTACTTACATTAAAAAACATTCCAGAATCACTCGGGCAGCTCCTGGTTTGTAATGGGTTTAAACTTGAATTAGCTGACATCCATCAGACCAATACTCAGGCTCTACCATATCAATAAACTGACACTTCTTTTCAAGAGAAGCACTGTGAGGAGGGAGATAATGGGCCATATATTCCGATCCCTACGGGTGTGTATGCGCTGTGTACACACCCGTAGGGACATCGGAAATGCTGGTTTCAGGCATGCACAGCACACACGCTGAAAACCGGCATTTCCGAAAGGTCAAGAATGGTCTTGACAGATCAGACGCCTGCCCGGGAGCAGGGCCTCCGCGGGCAGAGAGTTCTGCTTTTTGGAGACCCTCCGCCCACAGAAAACCCTTACAATTCTTACGTCTGGTAAAAGCAGGTGTAAGGCCTGTTTTTACCAGGATAAGAGTTGAAAAAAGTTTTTTTTTTTAAAATTTCAGTCATTTATCATTTAAAAATACTTTTTAAAAAAAAAGTAAGTTTATTTTTAGCCCCTTAAGCTTTTTTTTTCAAAAAATTAAATTTTTGTTTAAAGTATTGAATTTATTGTAATTTCAACTAATTTTAAAAAGGTGATTTAAAAAAAAATTAATTTAAAGTTTTACTATGTTTTTGGGGTGCTCTCCATTCATATATTTGACAGGTTTATCCGTCTATCTTCTTCTATTGGCTCCCCATGGCCCACGTGATCCCAGGGATGCTTGCGAACTGCCTGCACCCCTGGGATACGTGGGCCCTGCGCACTTGGAGTTTGGAGAGGCCCAGGATCGGAAGTTTAGGCACCCCGGGAGCCCTCAGGTAAGTTCGTAGATTTTTCCAGACGCAGGAGGCCTCCAATTGGAAAATACGGCCCATTATTTTTACATACTGTGATTTTATGAGAAAAATTAAACTCAGATATAATCCTAGGCATGAATTTTGAGTTTGTCTAGTCCTTGCCACACCCTAACCCAAATTGGATGGGTTCAGTAGCAAAGCATCATGCTTGGTAACCCTGTGATATGGTCACAAGTTTTTTTTTATTCGTTTATGGGATGCGTGCGTCACTGGCAAGGCCAACATTTATTGCCCATCCCTAATTGCCCTTGAGAAGGTGGTGGTGAGCCGCCTTCTTGAACCGCTGCAGTCCGTGTGGTGAAGGTACTCCCACAGTGCTGTTAGGGAGGGAGTTCCAGGATTTTGACCCAGCGACGATGAAGGATTGGCGATATACTTCTAAGTCAGGATGGTGTGTGACTTGGAGGGGAACCTGGAGGTGGTGGTGTTCCCATGCACCTGCTGCCCTTGTCCTTCTAGGTGGAAGAGGTCGCGGGTTTGGGAGGTGCTGCCAAAGAAGCCTTGGCGTTTGCTGCAGTGCATCTTGTAGATGGTACACACTGCAGCCATGGTACGCCGGTGGTGGAGGGAGTGAATGTTTAAGGTGGTGGATGGGGTGTCAATCAAAAGTAAGAGAACAGTCTAAATTATAAGAACTTTAAGACTGGAGAAACCATCGATGCAAATGATTTAGCAGAACTTGCACAAATAAGAGTCGTGTGCAAGTCTACCACTAAAGTAGTACCACCTTACTGGGAACTTTCATGAGCTGGACACTATTGGACATTCAGTAACTGAGTTTCCAGCCATTGGTTGGTTTGAAGCTAGAACAGCTGGTATGTGAACCATGTACATGCTGGGCAATAGATCCTGTGATCCATTAAATAATATGCATAAGTGAGGTATCAGACTCAAGGGGTTGTAATTATCATCCCGTCACCAATAGTCAAATCAGCATAATTCAATATCAGGAGCTTTAAGTGAGAAAGCTTTTCAGGAGTGGGTATCCTGTTGCAAATTTGTATATTTTTCTGAAACTTTAAAAACGTGATGAGGTCCTTTTAACCGTTAGGAAACTAGAGTGCAGTAATGCTGGTATGGCAGGGGGCGACTTAGTTCTTTCTGATTGACTGCATGGTGCATCTGCCATGGTAAACCTCTGGCTGCAAAGTGGATGATTGGAAAATTCTGGAATCCCGGCTTACTTGCTCCTCCCAAGTTCAGAGGTGCCGAGGACAATAATGGAGCCTCTATTACTGCTCGGGCTGAGACCAACTCACCCTGGGGCCTTCCTGGTCTGTTTTGGCTCAGTTTCCTCAGGTATCAGCTGTGGTTCAGTTGATCTCACTATCGCCTCTTGAGCCAGAAGGTTGTGGGTTTGAGCACCACTCCAGAGACTTGAGCACATAATCCAGGCCGACAATCCCCGGTGCAGTACTGAGGGAGCGCTACACAGTTGGAGGCGCCGTCTTTTGGATGAAATGTTAAACCAAGGCCCCATCTGCCCTCTCAGGTGGATATAAAAGATCCCACGGCCACCATTGGAAGAAGAACAGGGGAGTTCTCCCCGATATCCTAGCCAATACTTACCCCTCAATCAACATAATTAAAAACAGATGATCTGGCCATTATCACATTGCTGTTGTGGGATCTTGCTGTGTGCAACTTGGCTGCCGAATTTCCCTACATAACAGTGACTGCACTTCAAAAGTACTTCATTGGCTGTGAAGCACTTTGGGACACAATAAGCAGATGGATATCAGGGATGGGAAACTATGGTTATGGTATTTCCATTGGAGCAGAGAAGGTTAAGGGGAGACTAAACTGAGGTTTTATGAAAATAAAAAAAGAGTTTTGAGAGAGTGAACAGGGAAAGACTATTTCCTCTGGTTGGGGAACGAGTGACGAGGGTTGGGGGGGGGGGGGGGGTGTTATCAATTCAGAATCGTTACCAAGCGATTAAGGAGAGCGTTTAGAAGAAATGTCTTTACTTGGTAACTTGTCGGAGTGCGGAACACTTTGAGGCATCTTTTAAAGGAAAATGGGATAAATATTTGAAGCCAAGGAAAGTGCAGGGAAGAGCTTGGGCCAATGGGATTAGTTTTGGACTGTTTTAGCAGAGACGGCACAGACATGATGAGTCAAATGGTCTCCTTCTGTGCTGTTAAGCTTCAGTGGAAGTTCTGTCAGTGTACGTTGATGTTTCACATTTAGTTTGCCTGCCCAACAATCTTTAGACCCTTCTGAAAAACATTAACTGCGTTCTTTGTCTCCACCGCGCTCGCTATCACTCTGCATCATTGCGTCTGTTCCGATTTCACCGAGACCATCGTATGAGACATGACATGTGGAGCATGCTGGGGAGGGCTTCCCAAAGCTCTCCAGCACTGTGGGGTTTCTTCGCCTCATGTCTGGGTCTGTTGTTAACTAGGAGCCATAAATATAAGATAGTCACTAATAAATCCAATAAGGAATTCAGGAGAAACTTCTTTATCCAGAGAATGGTTAGAATGTGGTACTTGATACTACATGGAGTGGTTGAGATGAATAGCATAGATGCATTTCAGGGAAGCTGGATAGGTACCTGAGGGAGAAAGGAATAGAAGGATATGCTGATAGGGCGAGATGAAGTAGGATGGGAGGAGGCTCGTGTGGAGCATAAACACCAGCACAGGCCTGTTGGGCTGAATGCCCTGTTTCTGTGCTGTACGTTCTATGTTAATACTGTCTGTGCAGTTTGAATGCTCTCCTTTAGCAGTACCTCTGCCCAGCAGAGGGCGAGCTACACACACTCGGTTGTGGAAGACTTGCGAAGGAGTGACGCTGCAACACTCAAACCTAGAAAGCAGAGGACAGTGTAAAACCTACTTGGAATTTCAGAAAGAATTTCTGCAGCTTTTAAAACTGATAAATTCTGAATTTGTAAAAAAATTATTTTCCCATTTTTTTTTTATCCCATGATACCTCCCTGTAACTTTCCTCTGTCCACATGGTGATGGGGTACTCTTCCCATAGCTGTCACTGATATTAAGAGAATGTTGCAGTGTGTTTGAAGTTTCAAGTAATCTGTACCTCACATGGTACAGCTCTTCATCATGAGATCACAATGGTTTGAGGATTTACATTACAGTCAATCCAAAGCATTGCCTCTCACTCTTTTTTGAATGTCACCATGATGTTAAGTGTACTTTCAATGCAGTTATGAGTGATACAAATAATTTATTGAAAGCAAATTCTACAGATATCCGTGAACACTCCTATATGTGGACCACTTTCATCATCAGAGCATAACCAACACATCTGAACATTGCGGGCTATTTAATAAAAACACTTTAAACACAATGGAGAGTAATTACATCCAATGCACAATTTTGCTGAAAAAGGAGAATTCAGCATGGAAAAAGTGACACTTCAAAACCAAGAGGAATTTTGTACCTTTGATGGTCCCAGTTTTGCGTGAAGATCACGACACTCTTGCCTCAGTTCTTCGATCTCTTTGTCCTTGGCGAGGATGACATCAGCGTGTTCGGAGAGATCTTTGGCACGTTGCCTGGCAAAGGCTTTCTTGTAGTGTTCCAGGCTGGAGCCTTTAACCAGGACAGGAGAGTTCACCTAAATGAGAGGGCAGGTACCATAGTCAGAGACTTAGAAAATCAGGGATCGGTTTCAGTGTCTGGTATAGGTACACATTTATTGATTTGTGTCCCTACAAGTCTGGGATAGGTACATATTTTTGGGGATCATTGTATTTGACAGTCTGACTTTGACTGAAATTTGGCTCGTGAGTGGCGATACATTGCCCTTGCCTAACCCTTGCCTGGCTATACTTTTCATCACCTGCCCCACTCTAATCGCTGCAATTGCAGCACGGCCCTGATCACTAAGTCATACCTTTACCTCTCCCCATGACTCCTCTGGCACCATCTCCTTCAGGCGCCTTGCCCTTTTCATCCTTCTTGTCTCTCATTTAAAATCCTTGTTGCCAAACTCCCCACCCCTAAAGTATCATCTGTCAGCCTCTAAACCGAGCATCTCCTCCTCCTCCTCCTCCTCAGTGATTTCAAATTCCATCTCAGCTCCCCTTGCTCTCTCTTCTCCAAATACACTGCCCTCCTGTCTTTCCTAAACCACTCCCTCCATATAAACTCACCTACTCATAATCAGAGTCATTCCCGCAACCTTGCCATTGCCATAGCTTCCCTACTGCCATGGTTTTGATCATTGACAAGGCTAGGTCTGGCCACTTCCTTGAATGCCTCACTGCCCACATTCCCCAACCCCTTTTAATTTCACTTCTGCACCCACCTTGGAAAAAAAATCTCCCCCAAGTCGCTTACTATTGCACTCTCTAACTTCCAAATGACCAACCGTTGACCTCTCATTTGTCACAATACCTCTGCAGCTGTTGATTTCCTCAACCACTGCCTCACCTCTGCTCGATGCCCTCATCCCCAGCAAAGCCCTTATTTTCTCCTATCCTGATTGTTCCACTTGGTACGGTCCCCACCTTCTCTCCCTCAAGTTCAAGGGTCATAAACTTGAGCATAGCTGAAAGACAACTGGCTTAGCCATTCGTCACCGGTGCTGGTTAGACCACATCAAGGTCAACTGGGTCTTGCTCTCCTTTGCCAAAACAGCTCACTACTCAAGAATCGTCCTAGAGGGCAGGCTCTTTTTCTCTACTATTAACTGCCTCCTTAAACTCCTCTCCCCTCCTCCACCCTCACCTCTAACAAGTGTAAGGAGCTCATGGAATTTTCTTAGCCAGCAAGACAGACGATCTGTTCAGCTGTTCCCCTCCTACCTTAGCCCTTAACCCCTGTTTCTCTCTGGTTTCTCTACCTCATGCCCTCTCTCCAAGCTGATCATACCCATGAGACCAACCTCCTGCTCCCTCAACCCCATTCCCACTCAACTCCTGATCACCCAACTTCCCTTCCTGGCCTCCATGCCAGCTGACATTATAAATGGTTCCCTCTCTTCAGGCACTGTCCTCCTCTCTTTCAAAACTATTATTACCCCCTACTCAAAAAGCCCACCCTCCACCCCTCTGTCCTAATTAACTATCGCCCAATTTCCAACATCCATTTTCTTTCCTTTAACTTCTTGCTGCATATCAGATTTGTGTTTATCTCTCCTGCAACTCCGTTTGAATTTCTACTATCAGCTTGTCTGACATCCAATCTCTGATGAACCATTATTTTCTCCAATTAAACATTGGGAAGACAGAGGTCATTCCGGGCAGCACGGTGGCATAGTGGTTAGCACTGTTGCCTCACAGCGCCAGGGACCCGGGTTCGAATCCGGCCTCGAGTGACTGTCTGTGTGGAGTTTGCACATTCTCCCCGTGTTTGCGTGGGTTTTCTCCGGGTGCACCGGTTTCCTCCCACAGTCCAAAGATGTGCGGGTTAGGATGATTGGCTATGATAAATTGACCCTTAGTGTTAGGGGGATTAAATACGTGGGGTTACGGGGATAGGGTGGGATATGTGTTGGTGTAGGGGTTACGGGGATCGGGTGGGATATGTGTCGGTGCAGGCTCGATGGGCCGAAATGGCCTCTATCTGCACTGTTGTGATTCTGTGATTATGCTTGGCCCACAATACAAACTGTGTACACTCACCACTGACTTCATCCACCTCTCTAGCCACTGTTTCAGGCTGAACCAGACTGCTCACAACCTTGGTTTCCTATTAAACCCCACATTCTTGCCATCAAACAAGACAACTACTTAACACTGACTGCCTCCACCTCACCTCAGCCTATCTGCTGTTGAAACCACGATTGATGTCTGTATCACCTCCAGACCCAATTACTCCAATGCTCTCCTGGACAGCCTCCCATCCTCCAACCTTTGTAAATTTCAGCTCATCCAATATTCTGCTGCCTTTATCCTATTCCATACCATCTCACCCATCACCTCAGTCCTCGCTGGCCGGCATTGGTTCCCGGTCTCCCAACGCCTCACGTTTAAAATTCTTGTCCTTGTGTTTAAATCCTCCTATGGCCTTGCCGTTCTCTATATCTGTAACCTCCTCCAGCCCTAGAACTGCCCACCTAACTATTTGTTCCTCTGATTGCAGCTACTTGCGCAGCCCCCCACCTCCTTTTGCCCCACCCTTAGCAGCTGAGCTTACAGCCTCCTAGGTCCCATGCTCTTGAATTTCCTTCCTAAACCCTCTGCCTCTCCTACCCCCTTCGCCCCTTTTAGGATCTTCTTTAAAATCCGCCTCTTTGGCCAAATATTCGGTCACCTCTCCTAATCTTCACCCTTTGGCTCAGCATCCATTTTTGCTTATGTCTCTGCAAAATACTTTTTGTACATTAAAGGCACTATATAAGTGCAAATTGTTGCTGTTGTTGTTAACTACACCTGCCCACATTTCGGCAGGCACTACCAGCATTTGATAGAACTGACACCCAAAAACCTGCTGCATACAAAAATAGATGGGGATCTGGCATAACACTAAACCTGCCCCAGTAGTCCAGGAAAACTGGCATAAAGGCAGAGGAAAATCCTACCCTGAGTGTTAGCAGGCTATTTGATTGTGAGGAAGACAAATTATCATCCATATGTTTAGACACATGCAGTTCCAGCAGGTGTCACTGGATCAGGAGCCCTGGTTGATCTCATCTTCTCTATCCCAGGACACTGAGGCCATTTATAGGGCCCAACTGCTGCCCGTGAAATCAGCTAACTCGGCACAGCCTAAGGATAAAAGCCAAGACCTTCTGGTCTGCGTGGATGGTGTATTTTGTCACTGAGCCATTGGGGCGGCCTTTCAATAATATGTGGAATATACACTGTTTGTAACAGGTTTAAATTATTGTCAAGCTGCATATTCACTACAATTTAACTCTACAAGTGTCACCTGGAAAAACACTGGAAAGGAAACAGACTTTCTGCTGCTGGGCAAAATTCACACCAGCCTAGCATTATCCTATAGAGATCAAGACTAGGAAAATGCTTGTGACTGGTGACATAACGTCATTGCATGTGCTCTGTTGACATCTTGGACCTTTAACGCAGGAGGTTTCCACAAGACAGTGAGCACACCGTGCTCCATGTGGCAGAGACACTGAGTGCCGTTTAAATCCCCATAAATATTAAAAGAGGGAAAGTCTCTTATCTACAATAAAAATAAATTGATGCATATTTTATAGTACAGCTGAGTTTACTTAAATGCTTATCAGATCCAAGAATAAAATCTGAATATGTCCAAACCATCATGAGGTTTTAACACACTTAAAATTCTAAACCAGGCGTAATGCTTGGAGGCAGTATTAGCACTTCACAAAAATGCACTAACATAAAACGCTGCCTGCCTCCTACACAATTATCATCACGGCTCTGCTTACTGCCATGTCATCTTAGTTAGATTCTTTTGCTTGTTGGTAGGGTAGGTAGATTAAATATTGGCTCCGAGTACAGTCTGATCCTACAGCCTGTTGGTAGGGTGGGTACATCTTATACTGGCTGCCAATACAGTTTGATCCATCGGCCTGTTGGTAGGGTGGGTACATCTTATACTGGTTGCCAATACAGTCTGATCCAACAGCCTGTTGGTAGGGTAGGCACATAAAACACTGTCCATGAGTACAGCAGAGATGTACAATGCCCGCAGCAGCTCCTCGTGATTCCTAAATGACAGTAGTCCTGCAAGGAGTATCCAGGCATAAGTTCAGATATTGAAGCAGTCAAAAATTACACACCATGCAGCGAGATGGCTGCTGCCACACTGGGTCACTAAGTGTACAGGCTCAACAGATTATCAATAACTGTTATTACTATTTTAAAATGTATGTTTTTTCTGCTTGAGATTCTCTATTGAAATCATGTTGCTGTGCATCCTCAGTGAGTTGGACTTGTCCATTGGCCATCATTTGGACATTAGATTCCAGAACCACCAGTTTTGAAGATTACTAAAATCATGCTGCAGATTACTACATCTTTCTGTTACATCTGTCGGAAAGTGTGGTACTGACCGGGTGCAAGAGTTTATACTATACTAGCTGGAGTGCCCGGCGGTGCCGAGGGTTTTTTGAGGGCATGTTGTTGTTGGAAGAGAGAGAGAGAGAGACTGGGGGGAGAAGAGACGGGGGGAAAGAGAGAGACTGGTGAATTTAGTTCGGGATTAGCCTGGAGAGAGAGGGGGGGAAGGAGCGCCTCAGGCCTGGCCCGATCGACCCCTGCAAAGGAAGAAGGCGAGCTCTCCCTGCCTGTCCCACCCCCTCACTCTTTCCCTCCCTCACCCTCTCTCTCTCCCTGCCCCTGTCTCTCCCTGCTTTACTCTCTCTCCCTCCCTCCCCTCTCCTCACCCCTCTCCCTCCCCCTGTCTCTCCCTCCTTTCCGGTACCAGAACGGAGTCAGTCCGACATCGGGAGGCCGGGTGTCCATCGCTCCAAAGCGAGCCCGGGGTTCCTCATCCTTAACGCGGCGGGCCTTTGGACCCGGTTGGCCGGGCGGCAGACGAACGCCTTTCGCTGCGGTGGGGGGAGAGAGAGATGCCGCCGCTCACCTGCTCGCTTCCCTCTTCCCCCGGGCTTTCGGGCTGCGCGGGGAAGAGAGAGTGAGATGCCGCCGCTCACCTGCTCGCTTCCCTCTTCCCCCGGGCTTTCGGGCTGCGCGGGGGAGAGAGAGAGAGAGACTGGGGGGGGGGGGGAGTGAGACGCCGCCGGTTGCTGGGGTAACCCTCCTCCCTCCCCCCCTGAGCGGCTACAGGCTGTGAGAGAGGCCTGGGCCCGGTTGCCGGGGTAACCCTCCTCCCCCGCCCTCCTGAACGGCTACAGGCTGTGAGAGAGGCCCGGGCCCGGTTACCGGGGAAAACCTTCTTCCCCCCACCCCCGCCCTCCTGAGGGGCTACAGGCTGAGAGAGAGGCCCAGGCCCGGTTGCCGGGAAAATCGTTCCCCACCTCAACTCGCTCCCAAAATCCCCTCCACACACACACAAAGTGGGAAAAATAAATCAAGAGTTAGGAATCAAGATGGCTGCCACTCACCTCAGCTCAGAAGGATTAGGCCCGCCCACACATGCAATGAAACGCCCCCCGTGACGCACCGATTGGTCAACCATCAGGTCACTCAACGCTAATGAGCGGAATGTTGCTGTTTTTTGAACCTTTTTTGTATACTGTCTGAACAATTTTTGTCTGACCAAAAAGTAAATACACCTATTAGAGTCCCCTAATGATAAGCTTTCTTTTGATATAACATATGTGTAGGTACGCTCTATAACTTTTGATTGTATAGCCGGACAGACAGAAAGTCCAACCATTTTATATATATAGATAGATGCTGGACTGGGGAAAGAGAATGCACTGGCTGCTATGGGCCAGGAGACAGTAGAGCCTGATCAGGCTAGGATCAAAACTTGGTTCGCTCATTTTCAGCCAAGTAGTCACAGACAAAACTCAGCAGGTTCACATGACAATCAATCTGCTCCTTTAAAACAAACAATTTTATCATGCTTCCTGTCCTGTGGCTCTATCTCTCCCCTCAACATAGTATACACCTGTCTTTCAGTCCTTTCTGCTCCAGAAGGTGAAGGCTGACCTTCCAGTGGGCCAGGTGCCCTTCAATCTGCTGCTGCTCTGTTTAGAATTCATCCTGGCGTAAAGCAGAACTGCTCTTTCAAAGACATTGATGGGGACACAGTATTGTAGACTGCAACGGCAGTAAACAATTTAAAAGCTGCTTGCTGTACATTGTGTATATAGCTGTACTGTAATGCAGGGATCTGTCTTGGCACTGTAATGCTGATACTAACCAGGCCTCGGGATTTACTCCGCTGAGCAGTACTGCACTTATGTTGGATGATATTTGACAAGTTGGTGGTGATCTTGAAACAGAAAATTCAATCCAATCACAGTTCAGAACAGCACAAATATGTTTGTTGAATGGGTTACAAGCAGATTTGGCACCAATTGGAAAAGTGTATAATCTCTCACTGTAAAGCTCTATTATGAGAAAAACATGTGTTAACCCACATGCAATTACAGAGAAGCACCGCTGTGAAAGGACAGAAATATTGAAAGCTTTATCACCTCATCATTAAATGTAGAAGAATCCTCGTGCCACATCTACAGACGGACATGGTCAGTGCGTATCTTATACAATACTGAGCCAGACTGATGAATGAGACAAGAACCATCCCCAGCCTGCCTTGCCCTGCGGTACAGTAAGTGCGTGACACTCGCACCCTTCTGTGGCAGTCACAGTACAACTCGCTCTGCTAGACTCAGGGTTGGCAACTCTGGTTGGATTTATTCCTGGAGATTTCATCACATAACCTCCTGCTTCCACCTGTCCCACCCAGTTAAACAGCCTTTTTTCCCATCTCCAATATATTTATAATAACTAATAAACAAAACTGTTCAAAGAAAATGAATAAAGCACAATTATTTTAATGCAACTATAATTTTTCTCCTGGGTTGCTCGCAGTAGCGTCCAGGAGATTATTCTTTAATTTGTGGAGACTCCAGAACATTCCTGGAGGATTGGAAACCATAGCCAGACTCCGGCATAGTGTGCTCGCCCACAAGCAGATTGCTTGCTGAGTAATGAGTACTTTCAGCAGCTTTTCTCTGTTAATATCAGGCTGCCGACAGAGTCACTTTAGTAGCTTAGTGTTTGGACACAATAATGAGAAAGCAGAGTACTCCACCTGGCAGTGACGTCCCACCCCTCCAACACAGTCACCACTTGCTCTCAGAACACAGACGTCACCAGGAAGCGAGTGCTTTAAGCTCCATCTTGCACTGGAGCTCTTAACTCTTTCAGAATTGAGTGACCTTTCCACCTTCCAAACAATTAACTTACTTTTCACAAGATCACCAGAATAATTCAAATGAGGATGGTCATTTGGCCCATCGATGTTCATCCATCCAAAAAGACTTAAAATCCCCTCATTACAACGACATTTATTCTTCATTGATTCCAGGGATTTTGATCCATGAGTCCATTCCATGTTCTAATACCTCTCTGTAAAGAGCAACTTCCTGATATCAGTCCTAAATTTGCCTTTTGATCCTGTATCCCGTTTGTCCTATTCTCGCAATTTAATTTACAGTCATTTTCAGGATTTACACTTTCAATCGCCTTGAAGGAAGGGATCATTCAGAATATTAATTATATTGAGCTCATCTACCGTTTCATCCTCATTTACATCTTTTATGGTTCTCACCGCTTCTCCGACAGCCCTCTCACTCTAAGTACCGAATGAATTTCTTTCATTTATGTTCTTATATTTTATGTCTACAGCTCTGCGTTTTTTCAATCTCCGACAGCCTTAACATGTTTTTGAACGTTTTTATATTCATCTTAGTGAATCCCTTCCCCTTTCTTCCATGCAGGATTTGTAAAGGTTGTTTCTCCTCGCTATTTAGTCTAGCTTTGCTGATCCCAGGCAAATATTTATTCTGCAGACTCGGCATTACATCTTTAAAGCTGTTCTACATATCTTGTTAAACACCAGCAGTACCCCGGCACACACTTGAAACTGCTAGATTTTGGTTCTGACAACCAAAGCCTAAATTACGAACATACACAATGGATGGGCAGGAAAAGATCAGCTGGTCCACCAAATTATCTGGATTTAGGTGAGTGAGGTGCATCTCTATGTGGAGAGTGTGTGCAATTTGTATTACACGGATAGAAGCTCTATCGGTGGTGATTTCTCAGTAGTTTGGTGTGGAGACTCTTAAACGTGGTGATGAGCTTCCAGGCATGTCAAACAAGAGGAAAAGAGCTCTGACCTGATGGCACTCAGTGAGTTCAGTGCTTCAATGTACAAGCTGGTACATGTTACAGAATAGCACAGCACATT
Source organism: Somniosus microcephalus (assembly GCF_052327205.1). Taxonomy (NCBI): domain Eukaryota; kingdom Metazoa; phylum Chordata; class Chondrichthyes; order Squaliformes; family Somniosidae; genus Somniosus; species Somniosus microcephalus. Next base: position 34,541,148 of record NC_141008.1, read on the forward strand.
AGAAAAATAATGTTCAAGAAATTTTTCTGAGATATACTGAGATGCTTTTAAGTTGCAGAAGCCGGTGAACCCTGCAACAACTATCACCACCTGCATTTATAAAGCACCTTTAATGTAAGGATCAAGGGGCTTCGCAAATAACCATTTGGAAAACAGATGCTGAGCCAAGAAAGGAGAAATTTAAAAAGATTGGTCAAAGAGGTGGGTGTTGAGGACCAGAGAAGGCAAGGTGAAGAGGTTCAGAGAGAGAGCTGCTTGTTTCCACCCAGTATGAGTTGTCAGCACTAGATAAATCATAGCTGTGACCTCTTCAGTCGTGAGATCGAGCGGTGAGCTCTTAAGTTGTGAGCTGCACACCAAAACCATCCATGTGTGGCATAAACATAAACCCCATTAAAAGCAGCCAGCTGTGCCCAGCCTGTCCTGTGCTTAAATCTAAGTTTGTTGCCCCATTCCTGCTGATGCAGCTGCTCTGAGTAACACATTTTTTTAAGTCATTTTGATCAAGTGACCTCTCCTGGTAACTAGAGAGAGAAGTGAACAACAGCGTGAAGCCAGGGAGCAGTGCTCGGTATATGTGTTTGAGTACATCTGGCGAAGCTCTGTCTTATCCAATTTCACAACATTGCGAACAAGCAGAGAAAACAGAGCAAAATAAAATGGAAAAACTGCAAATGTTAAAAATCTGATCAAAGGTCACATGGCCAAAACGTCAGAATCTGTCTTTCGCTGACTGACCTGCTGGTGGTATTTCTAACATTTTCCGTTTTTATTTTAGTGAAAACAGATTCCCATTGACAATGCTGTGAAAACAGAATCAACTCTATAATCCTTCAATGCAGTATAAAAAATATTAGTGAATTATTAAAATAAATTCTATTCTTCTGTTACATCTTTGTTCCTCTTTTCCCTCTCTTTTTTTCTCCCTTTTCCTTTTCTCCTCTCTGTTCACTTGGCTGTGGGATTTGTGATTAGTGAAAGAAACTTGAGACAGAGAACAAGGGAAAGCAACAGAATATGAAAGGACAGCTATCGCAGCATCCACAGCACTAGAGAACGGCCTCTATTAAAGCTATAAACTATATTTCATGTCATTTTAATAGAGGCCTTTAACTGCTGGGGTAGCTCTACAGTCATCACAAACCTAGTGAGAAAATAGACAAATCTATAAGATGAGGATTTGATGTTTGTCAGTGGACCTGCAGGAGTGAGGTTTTAAAGGCCAACATTGCTTTTGGTTGGATGATGTTACATGTTGCACCACAAGATTACTTGGTTCAAAGCTTTGGTAGCTGCAAAAAAAAAATACACAAATAAACCACTGATTTTGCTGTGTGGCATTATCGAAGATCTGTCACTAACTCACTCATTGTCTCGGAGACACAGACTCACCACTCTGAGGTTGGCTTCTTGCAGTTTCCTGGCTCTCTCCTCCAACCGTTTGGCTATGTTTGCCAGCTCGGCATTCTTCCGTTTCAGTCTCTTCACTTTCTCCTCAGTCTCTGGAGAGCTGCTTTTCCGCTGAACAAAGAAACACATTTTAGGACCATTGCTTTCTACCCTGCTACCCTCCCAGTCACAAGTAGAAGGTAATCAAAGCTGAGGATCACCTACAGCACTCTGACCCTCTGGCAGCCAGCAGGAGGTGCTCCTAATCTGCTGAACAGGTGCAAATGACAACAGATTGAACAATGACATTAATGGGAACCTGTGCAGTGTCACATTGGCATCAGGTGTAAGCTCACATACCAAGGAGGAAGAGACACAAAAAGGGAATAGAGAGAAGAGGGACATAGACTGAGAGAGAAAGTTAAAGAGAGGTAGGGAGAGAGAAGGAGAGAGCAAAGTGAGAAGTAGAGAGGGGGAGAGAAAGATAAAAGAGAAGGGGAGATTAGAGGAGAAGATGGGTGAGAGAGAAGAGGCATAGAGAGGAGAGAAGGAGTTGTGAGGAGAAGTTACCAGAGACATAAGGTTAAGTGGTGACAAAAGAGACTCCTGTGTAAAATGGACACTTTGCCCTTACCAGTAAAGTGTTCTCCTCTCTAAGTGTTATGCATGTGCGCTCCAACTCCCTGACAGCTTTCAGCAGCTCTGTGTTGCGTCTCACGAGTGATCCATAACTGGTACCATTCTGCAAAAATAAACAGAGTGCATTTAGTTTTGGAGAAACAGCTTCCTGGAAGACCAAAGATGAACTGACTGATTTGGGAGACTGAAACATGAACATCTTTTGATAAATGTGCAGTTTGGAACTTATAGTACAAGTACACTGAGCGATGTGGAGATAAATACTAGAATTGTATATAACTGGACAAAAGAACAATCAATCACTTGTGTTTAATTCACAAAGGCATTTATTGTAACTACATGACTTACAATCATTCTCATACTGGGCCCCTAACCAGTTTACAGCAAACCTTACAGCAACCTGGCAAAAGGCCATTTTCCCAGCAAGCCCATATATTGTTGTTTACTATCAGTTCCATCTTCCTTTCTTCTCTTCAGATCTATCCCCTCCATCTCCAGAAAAACATGAGTGCCTCTGGAACCCATTTACATTACTTGCAAGTGCATGGGATGTATGTTCCCTTTTACTGAGGACACGCTGAGGTTGATGGGATATGCAGCTTTTCAGCAAATAAAAATGACAACAAGTTGTTGTTAAGGCTTCAACCTCATGGAAACAATAAGGCCGTTTGAACAACCAAAACTTTGGCCATGACAACCCAAGGGCAACTTAACTTAAAAAGTCTCAATTCACTTAGTTTGTAGAATGAAAACTCGTCAGTTTGCTTCACTTATCCTTACATAAAGGATCCCATCCGTTAACTCCACAGGATTCCTCCTGCCACACAATGTAATGTCACATTGTCATTATCCTCGCCAGTGCTTTATGCCATTGAGCTCAGACATTTAGGAGGGCGTATACCAGGCTTGACACTACCCCAGTTATATCAGGAACCAGACATCTGATCAAAGGTGGCTTCATCGTACACATTAGACACTGGGCGGCAGTAGAAGCAAGAGAGTACAATTAATGGGATGCAAGGTCTCCCCTGGGTAATGCTTCAAATGTTACAAAAATTAACAGACAAATACTAAACCCTTTCAAAAATTCATATTTGTGTGATAAACGCAGACAACTGCATCATATTCTCACCATTCTTATAGCTTAAGAAATCCTGGCAAAACACTTGTGTATGAGGGGTACAGAGGAAATAACTGACCCGACTACATGGATAATCACAGCCACAAGGGGTACACAGGAAATCACTGACATGTTCGAGCACACAGATAATCACTGACATGTGGGGCACACAGGTAATCACTGACATGTGGGGCACACAGGTAAGCATGGACATGTGGGGCACACAGGTAATCACTGACATGTGGGGCACACATGTAATTACTGACATGTAGGGGCACATGTAATCACTGACATGTAGGGACACACGTAATCACTGACATGTAGGGACACGTAATCACTGACATGTAGGGACACGTAATCACTGACATGTAGGGACACATGTAATCACTGACATGCAGGGCCACATGTAATCACTGACATGCAGGGCACACGTAATCACGGACATGTGGGGCATACAGGTAATCACGGACATGTGGGGCACACATGTAATTACTGACATGTAGGGCACACAGATAATCACTGACATGTGGGGCACACATAGTCACTGACATGTGAGAGGCACATGGGAAATTACTGGCACGAATGGTATAGACAGGTAATAACAGATATGTGACGGTCCATAGAGAATCAATGATGTGAGGGCACACATGTAATCACTGATACATAATGAATACACAGATACCTGAGGGTACACAGAGAATCACTGATACATAAGGGATACACAGATAATTACTGATACCCGAGGCCTGAGGATACATGGTGAATCCCTGATAGACGAGGGGTGCATAGAAAATCATGGACACTTAGTGTACACATTAAATCATTCACACATGAGGAAACACTGGTAATTACTGACAAGTAAGGACGCACAGATAATTAAGCATGTATAATGAGTACATATGTAATTAACTCATGAGGGTACACAAGTAATCAGGGTTACTGACAGTTACATGGACTTTAATGCAGCCTATTTATGGGGGGAGAACTTGACATACTTAGAGCTAATACTTCAAAACTAAATGGTCAGATTTTAGATTAATTTTGCAGTTGATCACCCAGTACTTCTGCATCAGATTGTAATGGCGCTCTCAGAATAACAGTGAAAGTGCAGGAAATATTTGTAATGATACTCTAAGCTGCAGGGAGGGTTCTTTCAGAGAGAGGAGAGGGAGTTGTTCTGTTTCTGCTGATTCAGATCACAGCTCAGCTCCAGTAAAGGGTTAACGACTGCACTGCAGTGTTTCAGGCATCTGTCAAACTGTTTTATTAACTACAATTTATTTAACACACAACACAATTTATTCGCTCCATTGTTGGGCCATTTTCACAGCAAGTGCTGACAGCTGCCCCTCGATCTATCACTGCAGTACACAGAGGTTAGTCTGACACAAGCAGCTCTTCCTGGCCACCTCCAGAGACCATTCAAAGACCATTTGTTCAGATAATTACACAGCTCTGAACTTAATAAACAAGCACTAAAGACAACGTGAACTTTAAAGACAAAAGATGATGATGACAACAACAACAACTTGCATTTATATAGCACCTTTAACGTAGTAAAACATCCCAAGACGCTGCACAGGAGTATTAGAAGACAAAAATTTGACACCAAGCCACATAAGGAGAAATTAGGGCAGATGACCAAAAGCTTGGGCAAAGAGGTGGGTTTTAAGGGGTGTCTTAAAGGAGGAAAGAGCGGTAGTGAGGCAGAGAGGTTTAGGCAGGGAATTCCAGAGCTTAGGGCCTAGACAGCTGAAGGCACGACCACCGATGGTTGAGCGATTATATTCAGGGATGCTCAAGAGGGCAGAATTAGAGGAGCGCAGATATCTCGGGGGGACAGTAAACAAACCTTAAACAACCCTCTCCATAGCCCCAGCCCTATAACACATTCACTCTCTGCAGAGAGACAAACACAAAATAATCATCTCCAACCACAATACTGTAGCACTCTCACTCTGCAGTTAGACAGAACTTTCTAACAGAATCTGAACCAAATCAACTTGGTGTTACAGGCTGCTGTGGGAACCTGTGAGCCAGTGGGTAACAGAATGCACATTCTGTCACACTATTCTCATCAAACTTCCAATGATGCCGACTTGGAATCACAAGTACATAACTCAGAGATATCAAAAGATTTTTGTACAACTCATCCTTGTATGTAATTCCTGTGAGGAACCTGGGATGGGATCTCTTATCTGAACCGTATATTGCTTGTACAGTTGGTATAAGCTACCCGAGTGGTCCAGACCATGACTACAGACTGCATCGAAGCACACCAAACTCAACAATTGCTGCCAGAAAAAGTTGCAATTCCTGTAAGGCACACAATTTTAAATTAAAGCAAAAATCCAGGTTATATAGAATCATCTAAAGCCTATGCAACATCCAGGCAGTTGGAAGTATCTGCACAGAACGTAAACTAACTGGATTTTATTTCTGTGCTATCTCAGCCCTGCCTGTCAATCACATCTTTCTGTAGGCTGATGTTATTTTAGATTTGCTTTGCTTCACTGAAATGTACCCTCCGTGTGTGCAGGGATATGAAAAGTTCCCTCAGTATATGGATGGAGATAAAATTTACCCTCAATGGATGCAGGGAGGTGAAATGTACCCTCAGTATTTGAGGTGAAATGTACCCTCAGTGTTTGAGGTGAAATGTACCCTCAGTGTTTGAGGTGAAATGTACCCTCAGTGTTTGAGGTGAAATGTACCCTCAGTGTTTGAGGTGAAATGTACCCTCAGTGTTTGAGGTGAAATGTACCCTCAGTGTTTGAGGTGAAATGTACCCTCAGTGTTTGAGGTGAAATGTACCCTCAGTGTTTGAGGTGAAATGTACCCTCAGTGTTTGAGGTGAAATGTACCCTCAGTATTTGAGGTGAAATGTACCCTCAGTATTTGAGGTGAAATGTACCCTCAGTGTTTGAGGTGAAATGTACCCTCAGTATTTGAGGTGAAATGTACCCTCAGTATTTGAGGTGAAATGTACCCTCAGTGTTTGAGGTGAAATGTACCCTCAGTATTTGAGGTGAAATGTACCCTCAGTATTTGAGGTGAAATGTACCCTCAGTGTTTGAGGTGAAATGTACGCTCAGTGTTTCAGGTGAAATGTACCCTCAGTGTTTGGACGGAGATGAAAAGTGTTCTTGGTAATTTAATTGCATTAACACCCTGTTTAAGAAATGAGCTGAGGCCACACATTGTGGACATATTATGGAATTTCTGTTATTTATTCATGTATGTTTTTAATCCTTCAAAAAATATAGCAAGGAAATGTTGGCACCATGATCCAAAGCAAATAGAAAAGTCACGAAACCCTGGCAAACTCACTAACCAAGTACATTAAGAGTAGCCGCTGTAACTTAACAGTTCGCCTGGCTGATCTGTCTCCTGGTATGGTACACATCACCTCATGGCTCCAGTCATAGCCTCTCACACAACAAATCTATAAACTGACTTTATTCTGAGAAAAACAAACAGCCACAAATGGATTAATTGTATAACCCGACTGTGAGCAGGAGAGTGTCACTGTGGCTCCACAGTAAGCATGTACAGTAACTAGCACAGGGTATGAGGGAGGAGGGAGCCAGTCAGTATTAGATGAAAAAATGTAGGTTAAAGCTACCCAGGAGGCAGTTTGCTTAAATCTAAAGATAGGTTTGTGCAGGTGAAAGAATTGGAGCAACTGCAGCAATCAGTCACTGCAGCTCCCGGTCTAACAGAGCGACAAATAAACTATCGCTCCGTAGCACAGCCCCTCAGTAACAGTGAAACCATATAAACGTCATCTGTAACACAGAGGAAATGTATAAACAGAAATAAAAACTGAAAATGCTGGAAACACTCAAGTCAGGCAGCATATGGGGAAAGAGAATTCTCTCTCCACGGACGTTGCCTGACCTGCTGAGTGTTTCCAGCATTTTCTGTTTTTATATCAGATTTCCAGCAGCCACAGTATTTTGCTTTTGTTTAACAGTATGAACAGTCTCTCTTATTCTCATCGATGTACTACAAGTGAGGGTTGTACCTGTAGAATTTGGCAGTAAAGCCGTTTTGCGGACAACCAGTCAGACGCCAAGAGCCCAGCTCCATGTGGACAGACTCTGTGCGTCTGTCTCATGCTGCAAGGATCCGCAAGAGCTACTGTTCCATGATCAGCCCTACCCACAAAAGAGTCATGTGTCGGGAGATGTTAGAATGATGTTGTACAGTCTTTGGGCAGTTTTTACCCTCAGGACCTGGAAAACGTGACAATCTGGAGTTTCCAACATCAACTGAGTGCAGCAGGTGTCTGCCCTTTGCAGCTGAAGCTCTGAGACATCTCCGAGTCCCATGCAATCATGTCTGACAAACCATCTGAGCCTAGTTCATTAACCTTTCCTGCTCCAGCTCTCACTGTCCATGCTGCTTTCAAATTATGTCCACAACTGCAGCTAGCATTCAAAGTCATGGACAGGCTCAGAGTTCAACACATTCATCCAACATCATTAACTGTTGCCCTGCTCTACTGATTAACCAATATGCTTTTTGCCAGATTTAATCTGAGACTAGGGACCTCAAATAGTGCCATATGAAGCAGCGTCCAGGAAGGTTGGACACCATGCCTACATACTGTGTCATGAAACTAGTTCATTGCTAACCCCTCCACCACATGCAGTCAGCAAATTGGCAGCTCAAAATAGCTGCAACCAAGAAAGGATGCTGATAACTTCATAAAGGTTCGATTGTAGCCCTCATCAGTACATCGAACTGTAAATTTCAGTGGTTTATTGCTGTCCCTTTCAAATGAGGAACAGCGGGGCGCAGGAAAAAATTCCAATGCCTCATGTTGGAAAGTATAGAGCCCAGCTCTATTCGGGCTAACTCTCCAGCACCCAGTCTCTGCATACGAGGTTCACTGGGCACTGAGAACTTTAAAACAGTGATTTTCAAAAAGAAATGGTCAGCGGTGAAGCTTAACCAAGCAGGACTCCAAACCATAGTCTCTGCTGAAATATCTGGAACAACTTCTATTTATATAGTACTTCTCACATAAATAATGTCCCAAAGCACTTTGCACAATACTGGAAGACATCAAGCAGGAGATGGGAGAGAAACTGTAGGAATTGAGTGAAGGTACAGTTCAAGGGGTAGGTTTTGAGCAGGATTAAAGGTACGGCGAGGGGGAAGAGAGACAACAAGGTGGAGAGGTTTAGAAACAGAGTTCCAGAAGGCAAGGACATAATGGCTGATGACATAATGACATAGAGGCAGGGGGCACAGTAAGCTCAAGAAATGTTGAATACCAGATCAAGTTACTGCTCTCAATTCACTGGAAAACGGTTTCCACAAAAATCAGATTAGATTTTTTCAAGTGCGGTCACATTTGGTTTTAACTGCTTCTGATTCTCTGCAGTAAGTCAGCTTGTCTACAGTAGTCAGGATACACCAGGGTACAACATAGGACTTGTGGTACACTGCAGCACCCAGGATGCACTGGGGGAATCAGGGTATACGGTGGTACCCATGGTCCTCTGGGGGTCAGCATACATTACAATACCCAGGGTGCACTATGGCAGCTAATCGGATGGGTAAATCGACTCATATCTACCAAATTAAGCTGTCTAAGAGAGCAACAATAAAATAAAGGGAGTGCTGCACATTGTGGGTCCCATAACAATGTGGGTTTGCACAAAAATTATGCCATTAAATAACTGGTAGGTTAGTTAAACTATTCCTCTATTCACGTCTCTGTTCGTTTCTAGTAAGCTTGTCATGTCAGTAGTACAGTATGCCACTATTAATAACACAGATTCAGTGCCGCACAGTGCGTGGTATTATAAACGCTGACATTTAGCTACCAACTACTGAGAGGTATCAATCACATCTTCAATTACCAAATGGGTACTGAGTGGGGCAAACAATGCATAGTTACAGGAGCAACTAAACAATCTCTCTGAATTACTGTTCTTAGCCCAGTACAAATGAAACAGCTTCTATTTGTGTGGCGTGTGCAAGGTCACACACAGCACCTCTATTGAGGAAGGGTCAGGACTTTAAACGGAACCAATTTTAATGAGGACTCTTAGGATGCAATATTTGCAAACAGCTTGATTCAGGACTGGCAAAACAGTTCTAAAATATATTCATGGTGTAATTTGTTGTGAAGGGGTGCCTATGCTGTCACTGAAATCTCCGTGAAGTGTAACAGTGGGTTTCTGAAATTTTCATAATGTATCCATTTGAACTGTAAAAAAACCCAGCAATACAATTCTGCATTCTTTCTTTTCAAACTTGAGTTGAATTGAGTTGTATAAAGGTTATCTTTGTTGTCAGGTGCCAGTCTCTGTAGACCTCCTGTGTTCCAGTGTGTAATACAGACCCAAATGCAGAGCAATGCAGCCATACGGGACCACCTTCGCATGGTTAGCTTCCAGAACAGGATCCAAGAGCAGGTCTTTAGACCCCTATTTCTAGGAGTCGACGGTGTCGTTAATTCCCTGTCAGTCAGGCTCTTTATACTTTGCTATGGAGTTGATGGCAGCAGAACCACATGTCTATTGTTGCTTTTTGTCTGCCATTAGAAAAGTATCTTGAATCCTTGTGACACAACAACATCGCAGTGCACAGTACAGGGGTACAAATTATCAGTGTACAGTACAGAGATGCACAATGTTAGCGTATAATACAGGTGTACAAATTATTGGTGCACAATACAGGGATGCGCAATACTTGCCCACACTTCAGGGGTACATAATACTATGTATAATATAGGGGTACAGTCTAGGGGTGCATAATACTGACACACAGTATAGTGGTGTAGTACAAGGATGCGCAAAACTAGTGCACAGTACAGGGGTACACAATACCAGTGTGCACCACAGGGTTACAAATTATTACTGTACAGTATAGGCTTGCAGATTACTGCAGCATAGGAGCACACAATACTGGTGCGCAGTATGAGGATGCACCTAACTGGTGTGCAGTACAGGAGTAAATTACTGGTGCATAATACAGCGATATACAGTATGGACCACAGTACAAGGGTGCATAATACTAGTGTGCAATATAAGGGTGAACATACTAGTGTACGGTATAGGGGTGCATAATACTAGCATGCAGTATAGGGTTATATAATGCTGGTATGCAGTATGAGTGCATAGTACTGGTGCAGAGCACAGATATGCTTCACTCTAATGCATAATGCAGGGTAACACAGTATAGATGTGCAGTGCATTATTTATGGCATCCCAACAACAAAATCTTGACAATCCCTAATGAAATTCTGCCGGCCCTGGTTTTCATACACTGGCACTTGGTGCAGACCCAGGCTCAAAGTCAGTCACGCACACGCTCCAGCAGGAAATGCAGTTCTCTGTGGTGCCTTCGGAAATTGAATAATAAGGGCTTGGCACGCTGCACAGCTCACCTCAGGATAGGTACCGAAGCACTACATTTTGAATCATTTTATTATATTGCACTACAGTCTGGTTGAGCAGGGAAGGTTATGCAGCTCTGTGCACCCAACGGCTTTAGGCATCTAACCTGGTGGGGGAAGAGTGTTGTGATGATTGCTCCAATTACAAGGCAACTCAACTCAAATGGTTTCCATTTTGCATTGTAGTTTTAAAAACACAGTCCAATGCATCACAGCAGCGTGTACATTTCACCCTCTTCCCCTTTCCTGACTGAGCTTATGCTCGATGTGAAGTCAGAGCAAGCTTTGCTCCGCCTCAAAGTTTGCAGTTTATTGGAATAGAATAATGATGGAGATGGTGTTAAGGCCCATATAATATACTGATTTCCCCACAGTTTGGACAACACCACACTCCAACCCCAGCATGACCTGTTGAAAACTAAAACACACTGTCAGCCTCTGGAATTCCTGGGATGATTAACGGCTGGTGTGATGTGCTCTGCCCCCAAAGTCCGAAGGACCGATCTATGATCAGACCACCTGAACCACACAGCAACTAAGTCACTTTCCACTGGAAACATGACTAAAAATCCAATCCAGTCCCCGTGACAAAACAATTACTAACTCTCAGAAAGAATCTTCTTCTTCTTAGGCAGTCCCTCGGAACCGAGGATGACTTGCTTCCACATTAAAAATGAGTTCTCAGGTGACTGATGAGTCCAATGCAGGACCTACAGTCTCTGCCACAGGTGGGGCAGACGGTGGTTGAAGGGGCGGGTGGGCGCGGTGCTTGGAATGACGTGCACTCCTTCCACTGTTTGCGCTTGGCTTCCGCTTGCTCCCGGCAAAGAGACTCAAGGTGTTCAGCGCCTTCCCGGATGCTTCTCCTCCACTTTGTGCGGTCTTGGACCAGGGATTCCCAGGTGTCGGTGGGGATGTTGCACTTTTTCAAGGAGGCTTTGAGGGTGTCCTTGAAGCATTTCCTTTGCCCACCTGGGGCTCTCTTGCCATGTTGGAGCTCCGAGTAGAGCGCTTGTTTTGGGAGTCTCGTATCGGGCATGCGGATGATGTGGCCCGTCCATCGGAGCTGATCGAGCGTGATCAAAGCTTTGATGCTGGGGATGTTGGCCTGAGCAAGAACACTAACGTTGGTGCGCCTATCCTGCCAATGGATTGGCAGGATCTTGTGGAGGCAGTGTCGGTGGTACTTCTCCAGTGCTTTGAGGTGCCTGCTGTACATGGTCCATGTTTCTGAAGCATACAGAAGGGCGGGTATCACTTCTGCTCTGTAGACCATGAGCTTGGTGCTGGGTTTGAGGTCCTGGTCTTTAAACACTCTCTTCCTCAGGCGACCGAAGGCTGCACTGGCACACTGAAGGCGGTGTTGGACTTCGTCATCGACGGCTGCCCTTGTTGACAGTAGGCTCCCGAGGTATGGAAAATGGTCCATGTTGTCCAAGGCCTTGTCATGGATTTTGATAGTCGGGGAGCAGTACTGTGTGGCGGGGCAGGTTGGTAGAGGACCTTTGTCTTACCGATGTTTAGTGTAAGGCCCGTGCTCTTGTACGCTTCGGTGAAGGCGTTGACGATGGTTTGGAGTTCGACCTCCGAGTGTGCGCAGACGCAAGCGTCGTCTGTATACTGTAATTCGATGACAGAGGATGAGATGACCTTTAATCTGGACCTGAGGTGACGGAGGTTGAACAGTTTCCCGTTTGTTCTGTAGATTAGCTCCACTCCAGCGGGGAGCTTACTGAGGGTGAGATGAAGCATTGCAGCCAGGAAGATCGAGAAGAGCGTTAGTGCGATGAATCAGCCTTGCTTGGCCCCGGTCCATACGTGAATTGGGTCTGTGGTGGATCCGTTGGATCATGGCTTGCATGTCGTCGTGAAGCAAGCGGAGGATGGCAGCCGAATTTGAGGAGGACACTCCATAATCCCTGATAATTATGGAGTGTCCCAGAAAGAATACTATCCCTTCACTGAGAGTAGAAAGAATATCTACACAGAACATTAGGGACCAGGAAGCATCATGTGCGTGCAGACACCTCTTTTCTCATGATGACTCCACAATTGATTTTCCTACAATGCCTGTACAGTCACCTCTGGTGTGTCCTAGGGCTCCATCTTTGGATCCTCTTATTCATGATCTGCATGCTACCCTTTGGCAGGATCAACCAGAGTTTAACTTCCACGTGTACATTGAGGATGTCCAACTCTACCTCTCAGCCCCCACCACAAGCTCCAGGGCTATCTTTGTACTATAGTATTTGACTGCCTGTCCTGGATGAGCTAGCAAAACTGAAGCCATTCTCACCAACATCTACATGCCTTTAGTGACTCCTTGACTGTCCAGTCTGAACCAAGTGACGTACAACCTTGGTGCTCTGATCAACCATGAGCTGACCTTTCTATCTTATATCTAGACTATTGCCATGACTGCTTTTCTCCTCCAGAACATTGTCCATTTGATCTCCTCTACTACTGAAATCATTATCCTGTATTTACTGCCTCCAGAATCAATTTCTCAAACACTCACATTTCTGGCCTCCCTATCTCTACCCTTCATAAACTTCAGCTGATCTAGAACCCTGTGATCATGTCCTCTCCTTCATGAAGTCTCACACACCCACCACGTTCACCTCACCGAGCTCCACTGGCTTTCTGTCCCCCAGTGAATCAACATCAAGCTCCTCATTATCGCTTTGAAATCTCTTCATGGCCTCATCATATCAGATCTTGATAATCTTCGCCAGTCTATATCCTAGTCCACACCCTTAATTGCTTTTACTCTGAATTACTGCCAGTCCCTGGCCCCTCCGCTCCACGATTGGAGGCCAATCTTTCAGCCACTACATCCTCTTTGTATCAAGCACAGTCACATAACTCTAAGTATGGTCCCACTGGTTAAGAGTGCACAGGGGCAGGTCGTTTAAGATTAAACATTGGAGATTAAGCACTAAATGGCCAGTAGGCAGATAACAGTTAATGCAAAAGTTTGGCATTCTTGCAATAAGCTTTGAGTGTGAGAAGCAGCAGGGGAGAGGGTGCATGCACCAGTACCATCCAGGGCCTTCAATGCTGCAACATATCCACTTGATCACTCCCCATTCCTTTAATAGAGAGATATGCTACACACTAATTTTAACCTCTTGATTGACACAAAACTATATATAGATCGGGATACAATACCGTAGAGACGACCCCAACTCGCACTTACACAGCTTACATTGTGTGGCTCTTGCACGTGGGCCACTGTAGGAATGAGCTGTTTAATCGAGCAAACACAATGAGCTGAATATGCTAAATCAACACAAAATGCTGATATGCCCAGAACATAGCAGAGAATTAACTCTTTTATCTTTGCTTCCATAAGTGGAACACTATCCCATTGCACACTGACAGGAACAGCAAATCAGTAACAAAAACGTAAAATGCTGGAAATACAAGTTAACTTTTCAGGTATAACCCTTCAAATGCAGTACATCACTGTGATGACTGGATATGTAAATTTGACCAGCAAAGAGAGGGGCTCCATATCACTAAAAGCTGGATAATGTACTGTAAAACTGAACAATCTCATGCAGCTTATAACACCATCTGAGCCCCAGACTGTTCCTGAAAGAACTTCATCGCACAAGAGAGATATTACTCTGTGACTCTAAAGGGCTGGAGAACTGAACACTGTATAGAGCATATTTCAGACACCCCCGACAGGGCACGTTACACACAAAATTACAGAAGGAGGCCATTCAACCATTGTATTTATGCCCATGCTCACTCCCTACTGGAGTGATCCTCTCAAATCCAAATTCCCTGCTCTTTCCTGAACCCTTTAATATATTTATTCAGCTGATTGGCTTAGCTGCAATATCCACTTATGGTAAATGGCTTCCATATTTTAACAATCCTTTATGTGAAAAGTTCCTTCTAACCTGCCCCTTTATACTTCTGGTAACAATCCTGAGATTATACCCCTTGTTTCCTATTTATTAATCCGTGGAAAGAAATCTTTCACTACTTACTCTCAAACCAATCCATAATTTTTGACAACTTCTATTAGAATCCCCTCTTAACCATCTCTGCTTCAGTGATAAAGGCCTTGTTTTTTCAAGACTCATCAGAACTATATCCTTTCATCCCTGGGATCATTCAACTGTGGCCTCACCAATGTCTTGTGCAGATTCATCATCGTCTCTGCTTCCATCTGCAATCCTGCTTTTAATGATCTGTATATCTGTGTTCCTCCTTTCCAATGAGAATTTTACCATTTAGGATCGATATGTAGAAGTACATAACACTGAAACAGGCTGTTTGGCCCAGTCAGTGTTGGCGTTTACTCTGCATGTGTGCAAATAGTTATAACCACATTTGCCTGCTTTGTTCCCAAAGCCCTTCATCCCCTTTTCCTTCGTCTATATATCCAACCTAATCTTGAAATTTGACATAGTTTCTGTCTCAACGCTAAGCCTGAAAGTGAATTCTATAGCCGTACAACTCTCCATGTAAAGAAGTTTCTCGCGCTTTATTCTGAATCTCTTGCATTTAATCTTGAATAAATGGCCCCTTGTTCTAGACCCCTCAACCTTTGGAAACAATCCGCTTCTATAAGTCCTGTCCCATCCTTTCATCTGATCATATCACCCTGTAAATGTACATTGTTCCTAAAATGAACCGCTTCACATCTATGTGCAATGTACCCCAAAGAAACGCATCATCCTCCCATGTCTGCCCCAGCCTGTTGCTGATCAGGTACTCCTCTCCCTATACCTGTTGTACCTCCCTCCTTTGTTCCTAGTTGGTCAGGAAGTCCCATTCCTCCTGGTTCCCCTCCAATCATGATTGTAATTGGCCAGCCCATCCCCTCTTCCCCAGTACTTTCAGGGTGTCTGCCCTAAGTTGTAGACTGCAAGTGAACTGTACTTTCAAGGAAAACAGCAGAAATGTTTAACATATGCTATGACAGTGCTGTTGCCCCTTCAATAACTGATTACACTATTGATACTCATCCTCATTAACCAGCCCATTTCCTAGTGTTCCACAGGCAGCTCTAAGCTTTTCAAAAAATCAAAAAAGAAAAAGTGAGTAGTGTGTCCTACTCACTTCAATCAAAGGGCCAGAAAATCCTGGAAACAGGGAGTTCACTGGGGATTGGATGGCGAAAGCAGAAAAGTAGGACACAAGTACAAAATTAGCAAATCTCAATTGAAACAAGAAATTAGAAAATACCACCACAGCCCACGGAGTGGATACAAGGAACAAAAAACACGTAATGCTGCATCAATTAACGTGATTAAAATGAGTAAGATTCAGACAAATATCTGTTATAAGGATATAGAAAGCAATCAAACATGCTATGGAACCTGACCATGTCTGTGCTTGGAATAATAATGCAGACTGCAACCAAGCAGAGCTGAACATTGTAACTTCAAAGACTGGAGTATTCATTCCATTACTCTCAAGGTTAGAGAGGAAATTCACAGAGCTTCATTTAAGTTTTAACTTGTGGTTGGTTACCTTCCTCGGAGATAGCAGGACACAAAACCAATAGGCAGATGCACACACAGTATTTTCTGAAGCCAATTTTTTCCTTCCCCTCTCACTGAATTGTGCGGAGCAGAATTCCATGTGGCCCAGCAGCACCTCTCATACCTCACCAAATTGGTCAATCTTCATTATGTGAGCCTCCTCAGGGAAAACAGGGATAGCAGCTGAGCCTGCTCCCATCTGCATTCACACACCTTACGATAAAAGTCACTGGATAGTGATCAGGAGCGGGAAGTCTGATGATTTCCCCCCTTCCTACACCTGTGAACACCACGGCCAACTGAATATGGACAGAGGTGTCACACAAAGCTGCACTTGGAAGTACAGCTTCACAGGGGGCTGTGAGAATAAAATACACAACAGCCCAGGAAAATGCAGCACCCGGCGCTATGAGTAGGGGCAGGAGAATAACCGCATCAATACACAAGTAACACAGATCTGTGTTTATTTATAGTCATATCTCAGAACAGCAGCTGTGGGTAAAGCAGTCCATAGATGTAATCTTACTTGTAAAGATATAAATATATTCAGAAGGTGGCATTTGAAGGATGTTAATGCTGGCTTGGGCGACGCTGGCCTGAATGGTGTTGGTGCAAGCAATGCTGGCACGGACTGAGAAGTTTTAGTCGGCTCAGGTCCAGATAAACCTTACCTGGCAACTTGGTTAAAACCCCATCTGGTCAGAATCACATCTCCACCCATGGCGCTGCACATTTATCTGTTTTCAAAGTTCATAAAATTGTGTAAAATGAGCTCCCCAAGGGCAGAACCCCTCTAACATTCCACGACAAGCTCCCTTCGCTGCACCTGACTTTATGCAGGACAAAAAAACAAAACTATAACCAGCTGCCCTGGAATATATTCTCAACAATTTCCAACACAACTTTATTTAAAAATAAATCACATTTGGATCGGTGACAATCTGTGATTGTGTCATGTTACAACTCTGTGAATGGGCACAGTGATAAACCGAGAGAGGAGTTAAACACTATCTGTGAAAAACTGAAGCAGCATCTAAAAAAAAACGAAGAATGCGAGTCTCAAACCATCCGTGATTCTCACTGCCTCCAACCTTGTGGAATCACAGTATCTCGACAGCTCTTTTGTTTACAATGTACAGTCTGTGATTGCACAGGAAGCGCTGATATTTGAGTCTGAGATCACAGTAAACTGGGCCAATCTGTTAATGGGCAAATTGACAGAAGATCAGTGGGAGGTGTTCAAAAAAGAATTTAATGTGATACAGAACCAGTTTATACCCCTAAGGGGCAAGAGTTCTACTTGCCAAAAAAAAGCCTTGGATGACAAAAGAGGTAGGGACAACATAAAACTAAAAGAAAAAGCATACAAAAATGCAAAAAATAGCACAGATCCTGGTGACTGGGAAAGATACAAAGAACAACAAAAGGTGACAAAACAAATAGTACAAGCTACAAAAAGGGAATATGAAAAGAAATTTGCAAGGGATATCAAATTCAACAAAAGTTTTTTTACAATTATATTAAGAAAAAGAGGGCAGTCAGGAGCAATCTAGCCCCTTGAAAACTGATAACGGTGATATCGTCAATGAAAATAAGGAAATGGTGGATATGTTGAATAATTACTTTACATCAGTATTTACAGTAGAGAAAGAGGATAGCAAGGAAACTAATATTGAATCAGGGATGGGGGTCTCACCAAAATTAACATAAGCAAAATAGCAGTAATGAAGAAAATAATGGCACTAAAGAGTGACAAACTGCCAGGACCAGATGGTTTCCATCCCAGGGTTTTAAAGGAAGTTGGTGAGTACATTGCAGATGCCCTAACTATAATCTTCCAAAGTTCTCTTGATTCAGGAACCATTCATTTAGATTGAAAAATTGCTATTTAAGAAAGGTGAGAGAGGGAAACTAGAGAATTACAGATCAGTTAGCCTAACATCTGTTGTCGGGAAATTACTAGAGTCTATAATTAAGGATACAGTGACTGAACACCTTGAAAATTTTCAGCTGATCAGAGAGAGCCAGCATGGATTTGTAAAGGGTAGGTCATGCCTGATGAACCCGATTGAATTTTTTGAGGAGGTGTCTAAAGTAGTGGACAGGGGAAAGTCTATGGATGTTATTTATATAGACTTTCAGAAGGCATTCGATAAAGTCCCTCATAAGAGGCTGTTAGCTAAAGTTGAAGCTCATGGAATTGAAGGCAATTTATTGACCTGGTTAGGAAATTGGTTGAGTGTCAGGAGACAGAGAGTAGGAATAATGGGCAGGTACTCTAATTGGCAGGATGTGACTAGTAGTGCCTACAGGGATCTGTGTTGGGGCTCAACTATTTATTAACGACTTAAGTGATGGGATAGAAAGCCACATATCCAAGTTTGGCGATGACACAATGTTAGGCGGGCATTGTAAGCAGTGTAAATGGGAGCATAAAATTACAAAGAGATATTGGCCCGTATTTTCTGATCAGAGGCTTCCTGCGTGTGGAGGCCTCCGATCTGGAAAGAATCTACACCCTTACCTGAGGGTTCCAGAGGTCCAGACATTTCCGCTCCTGGGCCTCTGCTCTACGAAATGCGCAAGGCCTAGGTATCCCAGGAGTGCATCCCTGGGATCACGTGGGCCGTGGGGAACCAATGAAAGAAGGGAATCCCCCTTTATATTTTTGACAGGTCTCTCAGCTTAGACATGGCAAAAGTATGAATGGGGATCACTCAAAAAACACATCAAAACATCAAATAATTTTTTTTTAAATCACATTTTTAAAATTAATTAAAATTACATTAAATTAAATATTTTTAAAAATATTAAACTTTTTTACGGGGCTAAAAATAAACTTACCTTTATTTTAAAGTATTTTAAAATTATAAATGAGTGAAAAATTTTTTTTTTTTTTTTTTTTTAAACTCTTATGCTGGTAAAAGCAGGCCTTATGCCTGCTTTTACCAGGCGTAAGATTTTTAAGGGATTACAGCGGGCAGAAGTTCTGCAGAAAGCATAACTCTCCACCCGCGGAGACCCTTCTCCAGGGCAGGCGGATGATCTGTCAAGAGGATTCTTGACAGATTGGAAGTGCCGGTTTTTAGCGCATGCACTTCGCATGCCTGAAACCGGCATTTGCGAGGCCCCTACGAGTTACACACCCGTAGGGATCAGAAAATATGGGCCATTAATAGATTAAATGAATGGGTAAAACTGACAAATGGATTTCAATATAAATAAGTGTGAGGTCATCCTATTTGGACATAAAAAGGATAGATCAGAGTACTTTCTAAATGTGAAAAGCTAGAAACAGAGGAGGTCCAAAGAGACCTAAGGGTCCATGTACGTGGATTGTTAAAATGTCATGGACTGGTACGGAAAATAATCAAAAAGCCGAGTGGAATGCTGGCCTTTATAT
Source organism: Somniosus microcephalus (assembly GCF_052327205.1). Classification (NCBI taxonomy): domain Eukaryota; kingdom Metazoa; phylum Chordata; class Chondrichthyes; order Squaliformes; family Somniosidae; genus Somniosus; species Somniosus microcephalus. Next base: position 34,560,623 of record NC_141008.1, read on the forward strand.
CTAGAGGGCTAGAATACAAGGGGGTAGAAGTTATGCTACAGCTATACAAAGTCCTGGTTAGACCACACCTGGAGCACTGTGAGCAGTTCTGGGCACCACACCTTAGGAAGGATATATTGGCCTTGGAGGGAGCGCAGCGTAGATTTACCAGAATGATACCCGGACTCCAAGGGCTAAATTACGAGGAGCGATTACACAAACTAGGTTTGTATTCCCTGGAATTCAGAAGGTTAAGGGGTGAGTTGATCAAAGTTTTCAAGATATATGGGGAACTGATAGGGTAGATAGAGGGAAACTACTTCCACTGGTCGGGGAGTCCAGGACTAGGGGACAGAGCCTAAAAGTTAGTGCCAGTACTTTCAGGAGCGAAGTTAGAAAACACTTTTACACACAAAGGGTGGTAGGAGTTTGGAACTCTCTTCCGCCAGCGTCAGTTGATACTAGGGCAATTGTTAATTTAAAATCTGAGATTGATAGATTTTTGTTATCCAAAGGTATTAAGGGATACGGGGCAAATGGAGTTAGGTCACAGATCAGCCATGATCTCATTGAATGGTGGAACAGGCTCGAGGGGCTAAATGGCCTACTCCTGTTCCTATGTTCCAAAGGATGGTGCTGATGCGTGAGTCTGAGACTGCACAAGGCAGATGGTGAGACACCATCAGACAACATCTTGTGTGCATGGTTTTTCTTTATTAATGAACATGAGGCTCTTGTATTTTTGTTGGCCTTTCTAATTTATTTGTTCCAAGGGAAAGGATCAGTATTAAAAGGTTGAAAGGCTTTAATTAATTATTTTCTCACATCTGATAATCATAACACTAGAACTCGAGTGTAATTCGAGACTGGGGATTTGTTTTCTGGAAGCTATTTGTCATTTCCTAAAGGCAGCCGTGCTACATATTGCACAGTTAGCGTGTGTAGAAATGAGAGCGATAAATTTCGCCCACACATGCTTCTGTTTCCATTCTAGGAACATTTTCAAATGTATCACAACATAATCCTGAATAATGCTCCCCCTTCTAATTTGCATGGCTCAGTGAGCTTATCCACTGAGTACCCGAGCCATATAGATCAAGGTGGTCTGAAATTCCATCCTTGGTCTGTGCTGAGTGAGCTGATCTTAGCCAGCGCAGCCATGGGGGCGCTGAAACTGGCCTCAGTGTCCTTGGACTAGGAAGGGGAAATAATCCAGAATTCTTAGTCCTGATCATTATCCAGCAACTCCTGCAGGAAGGACGTGTGTCTGTGTGGAGTTCAGGTGATGACAGGATAGGGTTGCGAAGGGGTGGAAAGTTTCTGGGAAATTTCCAGATATTTTCCACAGGAAGTTTAGCTTGGGAATTTTGCCCAAAAAAGCACATGCTAGCATAATATTGGTTTTTTTTGTATTTCTTTCATTTTTTTTCCCCCACAGGTCTTCTCTTAAAATTACTAACAGAGATGGAATCTTAATTATTAAGGAATTTCTTAATCAATATACGTTTATCTTCTTACTTGGCTTGTTTTAATAATTGCAAGTTTTGTGTGTGACTGAACAAATGTGTCCTGATTGGTTGGATGAGTGGATGAGCGATTAGCTCCCTCTATTGGTGATGTAGCGTCTTGCGTGCACAGATCATGCTTCCATCACATGGAGCATCAGGAAAAATTTACTCACCCTGTTGCAATCGTGCTGATCGACCGCAGTTCGACACAGAGACGAATGCCCTTTATTTCTCTGCATAGAACAATGCCACGTTTACCGTCGGATGCGTGGAAGCATTTTATCCCAGGCATTAAAGATGGAAAGCTGTGTACATGTGCAAACACTGTACAAAGCCATATGTAAAGAATGCCACAAAGATGCAGCAGCATTTATCCAAATGCAACAACTTCACTCAAAGCTCACAGCAGTCAGCCCAGAGTTCCTCTACTCCCATTCAAGAAGATGATGGTTCACATTCAGCATCAGGCTCCTTATCATCAGCAACTCCTGGCCCACTTGGAAGGTTCTTTGATACAATGGATAACCATAGCAAGAAGAATGCAGATGAGTGCCTTGCTCGAGCTGTATATGTGACAGGCTCACCCCTCATGCTCGCAGCCAGTGTGTACTGGAAGAGATTTTTCAATGTTTTCGCCCTGCATACTGTCCTCCCACCAGACATGCTTTGTCTACTTATTTGCTGGAGGCTGAGTATAACAGAGTCCAAGGAAAGCTCAAAGAAATGATAGAGATGGCAGACTGTGTTGCAGTTATCTCAGATGGGTGGTCAAATGTACGCGGGGAGGGCATCATAAACTACATCGTCTCCACTCCTCTCCCAGTGTTCTTCAAGAAAACAGACACGAAGAACAGACACACAGGCTGAAAGCAATCATCAACGGTCTTGGATCACAAAAGGTCTTTGCAGTAGTTACTGACAATGCTGCGAATATGAAGGCTGCTTGGGCTCAAGTGGAGGAGGCCTACCCTCATATTACATCTATTGGGTGCACAGCTCATGGGCTCAACCTGCTCCTCAAGGACATCATGGGTTTGAGAACCATGGAAACACTGTACAAGAGAGCCAAGCAAGTTGTTAAGTATGTCAGGGGAAAACAGGTAGTTGCAGCAACCTACAACTCCAAGCAAACGACAAAGAACAAGAACACCACACTGAAGCTGCCCAGCAACATTAGATGGGGTGGCGTTGTCATAATGTACAACAGCCTTCTGGAGGGTAAGGAGTCGCTGCAAGAAATGGCAATATCCCAGTCTGGGGATATGGAAACCACCATCAAGAAAATACTGCTGGATGATGTGTTTTGGGAGAGAGTGGTTAGCAGCCTTAAACTACTCTCACCAGTAGCATCTGCAATTGCTCAGATTGAAGGAGATGACGCTGTCTTATCAGATGTTCTCAGGCTTTTTGCTGATTTAAGAGAACAAATCAGCATTGCCCTACCCACATCCCTGCTGCTCAAAGCAGAGGAGAAGGCAATTGTTCAATTCATACAGACGTGTCAAGAATTTTGTGCCAAGCCGATTCATGCTGCAGCGTACATGCTGGACCCAAAGCATGTTGGGAGACCAATACTTTCTGGAGAACAGATCAACAGCGCTTACAGTGTGATTTCTACCCTCTCACGCCACCTCAATCTGGACGTGGGCAAAGTTCTGGGAAGTCTGGCAAAGTTCTCTACCAAGCAAGGTCTTTGGAATGGGGACGGGATATGGGAATCATGCAAGCATATCAGTGCACATACCTGGTGGAAGGGGCTTTGTGCATCTGAGGCCCTGTCACCCATTGCATCGGTGATACTCCAAATCCCACCTTCATCAGCGGCCTCTGAACGAAACTGGTCACTTTTTGGGAATACGCATACAAAGGTGCGCAACAGGCTGACTAACGAGAGAGTGGAGAAACTGGTGGCTATCCGGGCGAACCTATAACTTATTGAGCCAGATACAGGAGTGTCCAACACACAGCTGGACAGTGACACAGAGGAGGAAATGGACACGTCAGAGCCAGAGTCAGAGAATCAGGAGGAGCAATGATGAGTAGAAGACTCAGAAGACTCATGAGTAGAAGACTCAAAGGGACGAAATAAGGACAAATTACAGGCTAAATAAGCTGACGCTCTTTTTATTTTATTTTAGATGGGTCTTTTTGTGGGGGTTCAATAAAGTTCAAAATTATAACCTAAATGAAGTTTTGAAAGCCTGTTTTTATTTGTATGGAACAGTATGTCTATTTTGATGACAAAGATAATATAAGGGTCAGAGACAAAAACCATCAGTGTGCAAAAAACCTCAAAATTCCCATAAATTCCATAAATTCCCAAAAATTCCCATGGAAAGTTTCCTCTTTTAAAAATTCCCAGAATTTGGCAACCCTATGACAGGACCAGGCTTAGGTGTGTTGGGATAAAATGTGTACAGTGAGCGTAATGAAATACAGCCCGTCAGAGTCAGTGTCTTGGGATGAAATGAGTCAGTGCTGGAACAAAATGCGTCAGCATGTTCGAATGCAGCATGTGAGAGTTAGCATCTTGGGATACAGCGAGTCAGAGTTAACATGCTGGATATAATGGCCCAGAAATTCGGGTCGGGGGCTTCCCGCGGGTGCAAGCCCCCGACCTGCACTTAACTTGCGCGCCGGCAGTTGAGCTGTAGGGCCCGGTGGAATTCCGATCCGGGGCCTGGCCCAGCTGCCGGCGCGCAGTGCTTGCGTGTCCCAGGGGCGCAGTTAGTTCGATGCGTCCCCTGGGATCACGTGGGCCATGGACAGCCAATCGGAGGAGGGAAAAGCCCATTCATAAGTCTTGACAGGAAGAGCTGTCAAGACTTATAAATACTACGGCCCCAAAATAGCAGTAAACCTTCAAATAATTTTTTTTTTTAAATCACATTTTTAAAATAAACTATAAATTACATTAAATAACTATTTTAAACAATCATTTAAAGTTTTGAAAAAAATAATTTTCTATTCTAACGGGCTAAAAATAAACTTACCTTGCTTTAAAGTATTTAAAAATAATAAACCTGTGGAAAAAATGTTTTAATTTTAATTAATTGACCACTTACCTTGTAAAAAGCAGGCCTTACGCCTGCTTTTTAAATTTCTAAATTCTAAAGACTTACCCTCATGGAGAAACCTGTAAAAAAAACGTAAGTTCAAAGCGCACGCGCAGACTCCCCTGCGCACGCGTTCGACCTCTGAACCCCTTCGTTCAGAGGAACGGAAGTGCCGGTTTCCCGCGCATGCACAAAACCTCTTGACAGATGAAATTACAGTCTGTGATGTCACCTGTTGCCGGGTGGCCCTTAATTGGGCGGGCTCAACAAGGTCAATCAAGTGAAAATCACGTGGATTGGCCGCATCTCGATGGAGGCGGGACTACAACCCGAAAGTTGTAGTCCCGCCTCCTTCCTGACTTCTGAATGAAAATCACCCCCAGTGGGTTGGATACAGTGTGTTAGAGACAGTGTGTGGATACAGTGTGTTAGAGTCAGTGTGTTGGCTACAGTGTGTTGGCTACAGTGTGTTCGAGTCAGTGTGTTCGAGTCAGTGAGTTGGATACAGTGTTAGAGTCAGTGTGTTGGATACAGTGTGTCAGAGTCAGTGTGTTGGATACAGTGTGTTAGAAGAGTCAGTGTGTTGGATACAGTGGGGTCGGTTTTCCTGAAGCTGTCGGGAAGAAGGCGGGACTACAACTTTCGGGTTTTAGACCCGCCTACTTCGACGTCCGGTCAATCCGCATGATTTTCCCTTGATTGACCTTGTTGAGCCCGCCCAGCGGGCTCAGCAGGCCAATTAAGGGCCACCCGACAACAGGTGACGTCACAGACTGCAATTTCATCTGTCAAGAGTTCTTGACAGATGAAATATCAGTGTTTCACAGCTGTTTGAAGCTGTGAAACACTGACAGTCTGAATTCTAACCTGAGTCCTTCTGCAGACTCAGTTAGAACTCTCAGCAACACTCAAAGCTGAAGGCTGTCACTTTTCACAGATCGCAGCCATTCAGCTTTAAGTGCCGGCTGAGTGATGGGCTCCCGACGGCTACAGGAAGGAAGGCTGTTAAGGTAAGTACAGGTAAGTAAAAGTTCTTTACACACTTTAGACACACCAAACACACTTACCTTTGCACTCATGCACCCATCACTCACCTGAACACCGACATCGCGACCCCCCCAACTCCTTCAACCCGACGGCCCGCCTGCTCTAACCTGGCGTGGTTTGGAGCCGTCGGGAATCCCACACGAAACCCCTCAAAATAGGGATTAGGTATTGGCACTAAACCCTTCCCGCCTGGTTTCGGCGGATCCCAGTGCGGGGCGGGTACCCGCCGCCCCTGAAACTTGCGTGGGGCGGGGTTTTGGGCGGGATGGTGTCGGGACCCCCAAATTCGGGATTTCCCCCCCCCCCAACACGCCTGAAACCCTGCCTGACGGCTCCAGGAAAATCGACCCCAGTGTGTCAGAGTCAGTGTGTTGGATACAGTGTGTCAGAGACAGTGTGTTGGATACAGTGTGTCAGAGTCAGTGTGTTGGATACAGTGAGGGGGAGAGAAGGAGACAACTCTGGGCAAGATCGGGAAAGGCTTTGTCCAAGATGGGGAGGTGGGTAGAACACGCAAGGGAGGCCCAAGGCTTCCTTGTGAGACCTGGAGGAGCACTCCTCTCCCTCCTGGCTCACAAGGAAACCTAAAATAAAACCTAAAATAAAACTTTAAAACTTACCTTCTGGGCCTCTTCTGACTGATGACTCAGCTCCTGGCAGGTTTGGACTGACAGGGAAGCCGTCACTGGTCCCTCGCTCAGGGCTTCATCTACAATTTCAGATTGGGTCCTGATGACATCATGGGGCCCGATCTGCCTATTTAAAGTAGGACTCTGCTTCCTTCCTCTGGGTATCTTGCTCGCCTGCTCAGAAGTGCAGGTTAAGATCGGGACACGATGGGAAGGCTGTGGGATCAGAGGAAGTACAGGAAACTTTCGATTAACCGGCCACTAAATAACCGGAAATGTCGGTTAACCGGCAAAATTCAGGAGTCGGTTCAGATAACTTTTTTTACTTTTAGTTACTTTTTTTTTACTCATTTCTGGCTGTGCAAGCGTCTAACTGAAGCTGTTGCTAAGCTACAGAGACGCTTGCAAGCTGTGCTGATTGTTTTGAAGCAACAGGGTTTGTTGCTTTAGACGGAGCGCTGAGCTCCGTATCTTTTAACTATAGCGCTCGATTCTCCGGCATTGTTGATAGACCGGCACCAGCTCGGTCCCATCTGTGCCGGATACCAGAAAGTTTCCTGTAAGTAACTGGCCTTATTTTACTGTGCCCCCAACCCGCTTTCCACTAGGCAGTTATAACGGGACCAGCGTGTTGGAATACAGTGTGTCAGAGTCAGCGTGCCAGAATTAAAATAGTTTTGCCCCACTTTAAATGGAAATCTATGGTGGAATGAAATATTGGGAAATGGCTGTGAATTGAAGCTCAAAGAATGGAAGTTCCCTGGTAATCAAGTCACAAAACCACTAAGTTAATTACACCAGGAAGGTTTGTGTATATACAAGGGCATTCCTTAATGCTGTCAGAAAGCATAAAGCCATTTGGAAAATTCAAACCATTTAGACTAACACCTAGTGAGACATAAACATATCACATCTCGCAATTTGTGTGAATAAACCCTCAAGAAATGCAAGATGGATGAGGATGTGGGGTCATATACCATATGGTCTGTCCTGCTCCATTCGCTCAATGACGTTCACAGGTTTCCACATTTATCAAAGGTTGATTAACAGGAAGAGGGGGTGTGCAGTGTGAATATAATCCAAAGTCTCAGCCCTATCCTGGCTCTATCGGGTAACCTAGTAAAGAAGGGTTACTTTTTAGCTTCCAGCACCCTATGATGATGTCACTGCTGGCACTGAGTAAAGGAATGTAGAATCTTGGGACCCATTGTTTTCAATTCTCCCTGCCATTTGGGACCTTCATGTGCACAATAAGCTAGTGCCAGCCACTGATCAGTATCAGGGCCAATCTCCGGGAGCAGGAATGGGTTAAAAAGCGATGACTATAGGGTGCTACATCCTACCCCCTCCCATGGAAATATCAATCAAAAAGCTGATGGGTTCAGCAGAGTATTAAAGAGATTAAAGGAATCCATCTGAAGACTGAGAAACCAGCATCAAGCCCACTGTCCACTGCATTCAAGGAACACTCGGCTACATCAAGGTAATTGTACCACTGCAGCTGCACCACTGTGTCATTTTTAGTCTCCACTTGCCAATACTGCCCCTGAGCATTCTATGTGGTACACATTGCATCACACTGCAATCATTACTCTGCATATACCATGTAAAACAGAGTGCCTGGTTGGTATTCTGTGTGGTATACACCGTACCATACCTCCAGCACAGTGCATCCAAGTGTCAGCTTAGCAAAGCTGGTAGCACTCACATCTCTGAGTCAAAAGGTTCTGCGTTTAAACCTCCCTCTCTCCAGGATTTGATCAGATACTGAGGGAGTGCTATGTTGCCAGTGGTGCCTTCTTTTGGGTAAGATGTTAAATTGAGGTCCAATCTGCTTGTTCTACTGAATGTTGAAAATCATTTGGCACTATTGGAACTAGAGCATGCTGGCCAATATTACTCCCTAAACCAACATCACCAAAAGAAATTGGTCATTCAACTCAATTGTAGGATGATGCTGTGCTCAAATAGGCTGTAATATTTATCAACATAACAACAGTGGGTGCACTTCATAATTAATTCATGGATGTGAACAACAATTATTCATTTAGCACCTTCTAACATAGAAAATGCCCTAAGGCGCTTTACAGAAGCGTGAGAAAAAATGGGCGCAGAGACAACGGTGGAGATACTGGAAGGGATAATCAATAACTTGGTCAAAGAAATGGGATTTACAGAGGGTCTTAAAGGAGAGGATGCAGGTAAAAAGGTGGAGAGAGAATTGCAGAGCATGGGCCCTAGGTGACTGAAGCATCGGAGGAAGTGACTGAGGAATGGAGAGTTTTGGAGGGTTGTAGCACTGGAGAAGGTTACAGAGTTAGTGAGGAAAGAGGCCAAATAGTCATTTAAACACGGGGATGAGAAATTTAAATTTGAGGTGTTGGCGGAGCCAGTGCATGACAGTGACGACAGGAATGATGGGCAAGAGGGACTTGAGGTGAAATAGGATACGAGCAGCACAGTTTTGGATGAGCTGAAGTTTACAGGAGGTGGAGGATGGAAGCTGGCTAGGAAAGCATTGGAATGGTCAAGTCTGGATATTACAAAGGCATGGATGAGGGTCTCAGCAGCAGATGGACTGAGGCATGGGCATTGGCAGGTGATGTTAAAGAGGTGGAAATAGACATTCTTTCTAATGGAGAACCTGTGGGGTCAAGTAGTGTAGTGTATGTAACGTTCCACCTTTAAGAGAACTATTTTAAGGGTTGCACTACTTTATCTTGGCTGCTGTATACTGTAATACCGGTGGTGACCACACCGGTATATAAGTGCTGTGTAATGATTTATTGGGCAGTTCCGCCCTGACCTTCGACTAGTAAAGACCTGTTAAATTTTACTCTTGTGGTCTGTGTATTAATTCTCAATATAACACACAGACTTAACAGTGGCGACGAGTACGATCTTACCCTGCGGCAGAGACTATCCAAGGCAGTTTAACGGGCGTCGAGAGGAGGCATCCGCCCTCATCATTCTGCTGAGAGAAGACTCGGGTCTGCAGAGCAACGGAAGAATTCTAACACGAAGCCTTCCATCAGCAACAGGCAGGATCATCCCTTCTATCACGGTGGTGGGTAAGCCGATCAGCGACGAACAGCGAGTCGGCCACGTTGACTGTGAAGTAGGGGAGGGAAAAACGGAGGGTATAAGGGCGGAGAACTCGGCCACGGCCGGGGAAAAGAGCCGGACAGAAGTCGGGGCCAGAGGCGCTGAGACTGGGGCAGCGTAAGGCACGGAAGCCGCGGTGAAGGCAAACGCAGCCGGTGTGAGAGACCGGGCTGCAAGCGGGCTGGGAGACGCAACAGCGTCGAGAGCAAGCTCGACTGCGACCGGTAAAAAAAAGGCCGGGCAGCTACCGAGGCCGCGAGGTGCAGCGACCGAGAACCGCTTGCGCGGGAGAAAATAAAATATTTTTTTAAAAACCACGGAGAACTCAGCCGCAGCCGGGGGGGAAAGGACCGGACTGCAAGAGGGGCTGGGAGGCACGATTGAAAACCGCTGGGGAGGGCGAACGCAGCAATACGGCAATCGCCGTTACAGCCAGCGGGAGAGACAGAGCCCGAGCGAGCGGGAGAGACAGAGCCCGAGCGAGGGAGAACGAGACCGAGCGAGCGAGGGGGAACGAGACCGAGCAAGCGAGGGAGACCGTGCGAGCGAGGGAGACCGAGCGAGCGGGAGTGACAAGAGACAGCCAGCGGGGGAGAAAGGCAAACGCGGGAAGCCGCCATTTTCGGAGGCGGGGAAGAAGACAAGCGCGGGAAACCGCCATTTAAAAAAAAAGTTAAAGAGAAATGTCTTTTTGTTTTCTCAAGAAGATTGCGAAGATGCCTAAGCGTGGTAACATCAACGATTTCGACCCCGATGTTGAAGATTGGGCCACGTATGTAGAACGCATAGAGATATATTGTAAGGCAAATAAAATATCAAATGAAGATAAAGCACTAACCTTACTAAACTCAATGGGTGCAAAGACATACGGGCTATTGAAGCATCTTCTATCACCAGCTAAACCGGCGGATCAGACTTTCGCTAATATTGTTGCTGTCCTGAAGGATCATTTGAACCCCACACCGCTGATGTTAGCGGAACGATTTAAATTTTATGCGAGAACGCAACTGAAAGAGGAAAGCAACGCGGAGTACTTAATTGAACTGCGTAAGCTAGCGAGATACTGTCACTTTGGGGAAAGTCTGACAGAGGCACTGAGAGACAAATTCGTGTGCGGATTGTCGAAAGAAGGAACACAAAAGCGGCTGCTTGAAGAGAATGATCTTACACTTGATAAGGCTGTCACTATTGCAGCATCGCACGAAGCCGCAGCGAGAGGCACTGCGGAAATGCAGCTGAAGGCAGCAGTACTCAGCGTAGATCAAATGGCTTTGGGTACAACGAAATGTTATCGTTGTGGTAAGACGACACACGACCAGAACCAATGCTGGTTTAAAAATCAGGAATGTAGAAAATGTGGCAAGCTTGGTCACATAGCTAAAGTATGCCGGTCAGGAAAGAAGACCAGCAACAAAAAGTCACCGCAGAAAAAGTGCAGAAAGGTACATAAGGTGGCTGAGAAGAGTTCGGATGAACAGAATTCGGATTCAGACTCCAACAGCAAGGAACTGGGTAGTCTGAGAATTCACAATGTGAGTAAAGAAGCTGACCGACAAACTATCTGGGTCACACTGCAGATTGCAGAAGTCCAAGTGAAGATGGAATTGGACACCGGATCGGCGTTGACGGTCATGAATAAGCAAGATTACAAAAAGTTATTCAAACATATTCCCCTACGGGATACGGAGATAGTATTGCAGACATACACGGGGCAAAAAGTATACCCCATCGGAAAGATAAAAGTCAAGGTGATACACAAGGGCAAAGAACACCAAGGAATGGACTTATATGTACTACCTGAGGGAGGTCCACCACTTCTGGGACGGGAGTGGATCAGGAAAATAAATATGGACTGGCACTCCCTAAACGCAATAACGGTAGATTCCGGAAAGAAAGATGTCAAACCTGAACGATTGTCCAGAATATTGGATGAGGCTAAAGAGGTGTTCCAACAGGAACACTGAGAGGAATTAAGGCAAAAATCAAGATTGCAGAACATGCAAACCCAAAATTTTTCAAGGCCAGACCGGTACCTTATGCGATACGACCTGCTGTGGAAGCTGAACTGGAAGGGCTTGAACGTTCAGGAGTACTGTCTAAGGTGGACTGGAGTGAGTGGGCCACGCCCATTGTTCCCGTCATGAAGCGTTCATCGAGTAACAAGCCAGGGGAACCGGGGAAGGTCCGCATCTGTGGAGACTTCAAGATCACAGTTAATCCGGTGCTTCACACGGTGCAATATCCGCTTCCGCGGATTGAGGATATCTTTGCTTCATTGTCTGGCGGGAAACACTTCACCAAGATAGACCTGGCGCAAGCGTACTTACAGATGGAAGTTGAGGAAGAGTCGCGCCAGTATCTCACAATCAACACACACAGAGGCTTGTATCGATATAATAGACTGGTTTTTGGAGTGGCTCCGGCTCCAGCAATTTGGCAGAGGGCCATGGAGCAGGTATTACAAGGAATTCCAAGCACTCAATGTTACTTGGACGATATCCTGATTACAGGGGAGGACGATGAGGAACACCTCGCAAATTTGAAACTGGTGCTCACCAGGTTGAAGGAATATGGCCTTCGAGTTAATCGCCAGAAATGTGAGTTCTTTCAGAAACGGATCTCGTACTGTGGTCATGTCATTGACCAGGAGGGGCTGCACAAGTCACCTGACAAGATCGAAGCTGTTGTGAAGGCTCCCGCTCCGGAAAATGTATCCCAGTTGAGGTCGTTCCTAGGGTTGATTAACTATTACCATAAGTTTCTGCCAAATCTATCCACGGTGCTGCACCCGCTGAATGCTCTGTTGCAGAAAGAAGTACCATGGAAGTGGAGCGAGGACTGTAAGAAGGCCTTTCGCAAAAGCAAGGCATTGATCACCTCAGAGGAAGTGTTGGCTCACTTCAACCCAACGCTACCTATTCGTCTAGCTTGTGATGCTTCCCCTTATGGTATTGGAGCAGTACTCTCTCACAAGTTGCCAAATGGCTCGGAAAGGCCAGTCGCATTTGCATCCAGATCATTGACCTCCGCTGAGCGCAACTATGCTCAGATAGATAGGGAGGCTCTCAGCCTTGTGTGGGGAGTAAAGAAGTTCAATCATTACCTGCAGGGCAAGAAGTTTACACTGCTGACAGACCACCAGCCGTTGGTATCCATATTCAACCCTAAAAAGGGCGTTTCCATTATGACAGCGCAAAGGCTACAGAGGTGGTCCCTTTTCCTAGGGGCACACCAATATGACATAGAATACAAAGGATCAAAACAACATGGGAATGCTGACGGTTTATCGCGCCTACCGTTGCCAACGGTAGAAGAGGCGCCTACAGTGGACCCAGTGGAGATGTTCCACTCAACCATAGTGGAATGTCTACCAGTAACAAATTCTACGATCGAAAAGGAAACAAGAAATGACCCGACTCTCTCACGAGTCTACGATTTAACGGTGAAGGGATGGCCAGCACATGGCGAACCAATGTTGCCAGCATTTTCGCAAAGAAGAGAACAGCTGTCAGTGTGCCGAGGAACTTTGATGTGTGGATCCAGAGTGGTGATTCCACCCAAACTCCAGCATAAAGTGCTAAAGGAGCTTCACGAGGGGCATCTGGGTGGAGTGAAAATGAAGAACCTAGCCAGAGCGTTTGTGTGGTGGCCAGGTATCGATGGAGACATCGAAGAAATGACCAAGAGCTGTCTAGGATGCCAGAAGGTCCAAAACGCCCCACCACAAGCTCCTCTGCATCCATGGGAGTGGCCCTCATCTCCATGGCAAAGGGTACATATCGGCTTTGCTGGTCCATTTATGGACTCAATGTTCTTAATCGCGGTGGATGCACACTCCAAGTGGCCGGAGGTAATAAAGATGTCCTCCACCACCACGGAAAAAACCATCACAGTATTAAGGACCATATTTGCCAGGAATGGGCTGCCGGAACAGATCTGTTCTGATAATGGACCGCAATTTGTGTCCGAAGAATTCAGGAAGTTCTTAAAAAACAATGGGGTTAAGCACTACACGTCTGCCCCATACCATCCCGCCACCAATGGATTAGCTGAAAGGTTTGTCCAGACCTTCAAGAAGGCCATAAAGGCCATGGGTAATGAAGACATAAATCTACAACATAAGGTAGATAACTTCTTGTTGGCGTACAGGAATGCAACACATGCGGTCACAAACCAAACTCCCGCCATGATGTTTTTCAATAGAAGACTAAGATGCCGGCTGGATCTGATCAAGCCAAACATCAGAAGGGACGTAGAGAACCGGCAATTTCAAGGCATGAATGAAAGGCCAACTAGAACCTTCCAGATAGGTCAACAAGTTTTGGCCCGGGACTACCGTACCGAGAAATGGCAGCCTGGAACTATTTGCAAACGACTAGGACCGCTGATGTATACCGTGGACATTGGTGAAAGCATAATAAGGCGCCATGTTGACCAGATCATAGAGTCATCCGAAAAGGGCCAACCTACTCCACAACTCTATACGCCTAATGATGAAGCAGAGATACCCATAGTATCTACCTCCGATCCGGTAATACTGGAATCAGATGAACCTGACACTGGCATTCAAGCCGAATCGACCTTGCCAAAAGAACCTACTACACCACCGAAAACGACTACACCACCGAGGCGTTATCCGGACCGAGTCAGGAAGCCTCCAGAGAGACCGAATCTGTGAACTGTTTTTACATGAAGTTGTGTATATATGTTATGATGTTATGTTTAATGGGAATATATACTTGTGGTAAACCACTGTTATTGTTGTTCACCGTTGTTGTTGCACACTGCTGTACCTATGCATGCCTCAACATGTCTCGGCTGGCTCCACCCACAGGCACCAGGTATAAAGGTGATTGACCTGCAGCCCCCTGCCTTCTTGGAACCCAGTCAGCCACGAGAGGCATGCTCTGTTCTTTGCTAATAAAAGCCTTTAGTTACTCTCCTAACTCTCCGTCTTTTATGAGTAATTGATAGCGCATCAATTTTATTAGCAAAAACAAAATGTCGACAAACGCTGAGCAGCAGGCTGCTGCACCAAACGCTAAGCAGCAGGCTGCTGCACCAAACGCTGAACAGCAGGAGCTGCTGCGAGCCCTCAGACCAACATGCCTGGACCTAGACCCCCAAGAAGCGGGTTCGGCTACCAAATTCGCGCATTGGCTGCGTTGCTTCGAGGCCTACCTGCAAGCCTCAACTGTGACCCTGGACGAAAACAAGTTGGAAATCCTGGCCTCAAAGGTGAGCCACCAAGTTTATACAATAATCCAGGACGCGACGACCTACGCGGCGGCTATCGACCTGCTAAAAGGGCAATACGCACGCCCGGTAAATACGGTCTATGCCAGGCACCTCTTAAGATCCCGCAGACAGCAGCCCGGGGAATCGGTGGAGGCCTTCCTACGGGCACTACGGATACTCGGCCGAGACTGCGATTGCAAAGAAGTATCAGCCGCAGCACACGCGGAGGGACTGATCCGAGATGCTTTCGTTGCGGGTCTAAGGTCCAACTACTCCCGGCAGAGACTGTTGGGAAAGGGAGAAATGGACCTGAGAAAGGCAGTGTCCCTCGCGCTCTCGCTCGACGCGGCCCACAGGAATATGGACGCCTTCTCCCCTAACCGCTTCGCAATGTGGACGCCACAACCTTGGGTCATGGGACCGCCACCTTCAACTGCTGCTGCGACGTCCAAGGCACAGAAATGTTATTTTTGTGGCCAGGCAGAACACCCCAGAGCACGCTGCCCGGCGAGAAACGCTACCTGCTCCGGCTGCGGGAAGAAAGGACACTATGTCAGCGCCTGCAAAGGTAAAACCGCTAACGCCAGCAGCGCTGCGTGCGAACCGTGGGGGCAGCCATCTTGTCCGCCATCTTGGGCTCCCCCAGCCGCGTGGGGATCGGGACCATGAGCGCCGCCATCTTGTCCGCCATCTCGGACGTCTCCAACTTCAACCACGGGGGACCCGGACTCAACCACCGCCTCATCCGACGACCACATCGACTCGCTCGACCATACGCTGGCCTCCGTGACGCTGGACCAATCTCTCCCTCATCAACTGTCCAGGTCCATGATGGACATTACGGTAAACGGCCGCGCCACTACCTGCCTTTTTGACAGCGGGAGCACGGAAAGCTTTATCCACCCCGACACGGCGCGCAGTTACTCTCTCCCGGTCCTGCCGACGCGACATCGGATCTCTATGGCTTCCAAAGCCCAGTCAGCGGACGTCGGTGGCTACTGTGTAGTGACCCTTTCAGTAAGGGGCACAGAATACAAAAATTTTAAACTCCTGGTCCTGCCCCATCTTTGCGCTGCCGTTCTACTGGGGTTGGATTTTCAGTGCCACCTTAAGAGTGTCACATTAGCGTACGACGGACCCCTCCCCCCACTCACAGTCTGCAGCCAGCAGTTTTTAAATCGCCCGCCGCGCACCATTTGCAGCCTCTCCACCCTTAAAGTTCCCCCCCCTCCTTGTTCGCTAACCTCATCCGCGACTGTAAGCCCATCGCTACCAAAAGCAGGCGTTACAGTGCCGGGGATAGGAGCTTCATTAAATCCGAGGTAGCAAGACTCCTGAAGGAAGGGATTATTGAAAGTAGCACCAGCCCATGGCGAGCACAAGTGGTGGTAGTGAAGACTGGCGAAAAACAACGCCTAGTTATTGACTACAGCCAGACGATCAATCGCTACACCCAGCTAGATGCATACCCACTCCCCCGCATATCTGACATGGTCAATCAGATAGCACAATACCGGGTGTTCTCGACGATTGATCTGAAGTCGGCATACCACCAGCTCCCCATCAGGGCTGAGGACCGCCAGTACACAGCTTTTGAAGCTGACGGTCGTCTCTACCACTTCCTCAGAGTTCCCTTCGGCGTCACCAACGGGGTTTCAGTCTTCCAACGGGAGATGGACCGGATGGTTGACCAGAACGCGCTCCAGGCCACTTTCCCCTATCTAGACAACGTCACCATCTGCGGCCGCAACCAGCAGGACCATGATGTTAATCTAGAGAAATTCCTCCGTACGGCCCAGCGGCTGAACCTAACATACAACAAGGACAAATGTATGTTTCGTACCAAGCGCCTTGCCATTCTTGGCTGTGTAGTGGAGAACGGAGTCTTCGGCCCTGACCCCGATAGGATGCGCCCCCTTATGGAGCTCCCCCTCCCCCACTGCCAAAAAGCACTGAAGAGATGCCTAGGGTTTTTCTCGTACTATGCTCAGTGGGTGCCCAACTATGCGGACAAAGCCAGACCCCTCATCAAGTCCACCTCCTTCCCCCTGACAGCAGAGGCCTGTGCAGCCTTCACTCTCATAAAAGGAGATATTGCGAAGGCCACAATGCACGCAGTGGATGAGTCCATCCCTTTCCAAGTGGAGAGCGACGCATCCGACTTTGCCCTAGCTGCAACCCTTAACCAGGCGGGGAGACCCGTGGCCTTTTTCTCAAGGACCCTCCAGGGCCCCGAGATTCGACACTCCTCTGTCGAAAAGGAGGCCCAGGCCATTGTGGAAGCTGTGCGACATTGGAGGCATTACCTGGCCGGAAAACGATTTACCCTGCTCACTGACCAGCGTTCAGTAGCTTTTATGTTTAATAATAAACAGAGGGGCAAAATCAAGAACGACAAGATCTTGAGGTGGAGAATCGAACTCTCCACCTACAATTACGATATCTTGTACCGGCCCGGGAAACTCAATGAGCCCCCAGATGCCCTATCACGTGGTACATGCGCCAACGCGCAGGTCGATAGACTGAAGACCCTCCACAATGACCTCTGCCACCCGGGGGTCACCAGGTTTTTTCACTTCATCAAATCCCGTAACCTGCCCTACTCCATCGAGGAGGTCAGGACCATGACCAGGAACTGCCAAATCTGTGCCGAGTGCAAACCGCATTTTTATAGGCCAGACAGAGCAAGCCTGATCAAAGCCACGCGCCCCTTTGAACGGCTGAGCGTCGATTTTAAAGGGCCCCTCCCCTCCTCCGACCGCAAGGTGTACTTCCTCAACATAATTGATGAGTACTCCTGTTTCCCGTTTGCCATCCCTTGCTCAGACATGACCAGTACCACGGTCATTAAATGTCTGAATGACCTCTTCGCCTTGTTCGGTTTCCCTAGCTATATTCATAGCGACAGGGGCTCATCCTTTATGAGCGACGAACTCCGGCAGTACCTGCTCTCGAGAGGTATCGCTACAAGCAGGACCACCAGCTACAACCCCCGGGGGAATGGCCAGGTGGAAAGGGAGAATGCGACGGTCTGGAAGGCAGTCCTTTTAAACTTGAAATCGAAGGGCCTTCCGACCTCTCGCTGGCAGGAAGTCCTCCCTGCGGCGCTCCATTCCATTCGGTCACTGCTCTGTACAGCCACCAATGCTACCCCTCACGAGAGAATGTTCTCCTTCCCCAGGAAGTCCACATCGGGGATCTCGTTACCGACATGGCTGACTTCTCCAGGACCCGTCCTACTGCGGAAGCACGTGAGGTCCCATAAGATGGACCCCCTGGTCGAGAGGGTGAGCCTCCTCCATGCCAACCCTCAGTATGCTTACGTGGTGTACCCGGACGGGCGGGAAGACACAGTCTCCATACGAGACCTCGCACCTTCGGGTGCTCCCGAAACACCTCCCTCGCCACCCACCACTACCCACGCCTACCCCCAGTACGCTTACGTAGCGTACCCGGATGGGCGGGAGGACACAGCCCCCACACGAGATCTCGCACCTTTGGGTGCCCCTGCACTACCATTGCCATCCACCACTACCCACAACCCAACCCCGCTAGACGGCATGCCGCAGCCCCAGGACCCGTCATTGACCACCCAACCACTCAATGAGACGCCAGATTCAACGTTGGATGCTGCACCATCACCGCCGCCACCACGACGACGATCAGGACGGCATACAAGGCCACCTGATAGACTTACTTACATGAACCTTTAGTACACTTCACCCCGCCGGACTCAATTTTAAACAAGGGGTGAATGTGGTAAACCACTGTTATTGTTGTTCACCGTTGTTGTTGTTGTTGCACACTGCTGTACCTATGCATGCCTCAACATGTCTCGGCTGGCTCCACCCACAGGCACCAGGTATAAAGGTGATTGACCTGCAGCCCCCTGCCTTCTTGGAATCCAGTCAACCATGAGAGGCATGCTGTGTTCTTTGCTAATAAAAGCCTTTAGTTACTCTCCTAACTCTCCGTCTTTTATGAGTAATTGATAGCGCATCAATACTGTTAACCTAAAAAGGGAGGATTGTAGTGTATGTAACGTTCCACCTTTAAGAGAACTATTTTAAGGGTTGCACTACTTTATCTTGGCTGCTGTATACTGTAATACCGGTGGTGACCACACCGGTATATAAGTGCTGTGTAATGATTTATTGGGCAGTTCCGCCCTGACCTTCGACTAGTAAAGACCTGTTAAATTTTACTCTTGTGGTCTGTGTATTAATTCTCAATATAACACACAGACTTAACAAGTAGGATGCTGAAGCTGCAAACAGTTTGTTTCAGCCTGAGACAATGGGGAAGGAGGAGGATGGAGTCAGTGGCAAAGGTATAGACTTTGTCATGTGGGTTGAAAACGATGACTTTAGTCCCCCCCAATTTGAAGCAATTTGGGACATCATAAAAGGCTCTACGAATGCAACTTCATTCTTTTTCAATTTATATTGCAGAAAAATTATAAAACAGAGTGCCTTGCAGGTACTCTGTGTGGTGTATATATTAATGTATAAAACAATTGGACAGTGTTTGTAGACTACGAGAGGATCTGCAATTGTACCTCGCCTCCTGCAATCCCCAGCTCCTAGTCTAGCAATGCAATCTAATTACAAGCCTATCATGCAGAACCCCAGGAGAACTCTAATAGACTGATAATGAAACGATCATTCAAAGCATGTGATGTGGTTGGGATGCACAGGATTACTCAGGAGTAACTGCCGCTCTGTAAAATGGCAGATTACCCACCATTGGTGTAATCATCCTCATTCTTTAAAATCAGCACAATCTTCACATACAAACAAAATACTCCAGTCACCTATAGAACTTTCATTTATATCTCTCATGTTAAGAGGTTGCATTGATTTATCTGTTATCTTCCCTCTCCGGAGGCTCACCATTTTGCAACTGGTCCCAACCTGGGAGCTAGTCTGATGAAACAGAATGCAAGATGTATCTCAGAGTGGCTGTATTAACTGACCCAGCAGTTGGGATTCAGACTGGTCTGGATGTTGATCTTGGTCTGGTGGCACATTCAGCTGGTATTAATTCTGTGAGCTCAAGATTCGGCTGTTGGAAAAAGGGCATTATCCCTTCAAATCTAACTGCATGTCTAGGGGAAAAAGCACCGAGAGACACAATCCCTTTAAATCTTAATGCAAACCTTCAATCCCTCCTAATTCACCTGTATTTCTAGTCTCATTCTAGGAAACATATTCAGTTCCCTCCAGAGATGACAATGCCACCTTTTACCAGGAGAGATATTTACGTGTTATCGCAATACGCAAAGTATTTCACACTGAAAGCAGTCCTCTCCTCTCATGCTGTCCTTCTCTTTAAAGAGAGATTATTTTTTGACATTCCAGAGCATGCTGACGGATATTGATTGTATCGTTAGCTGCCACCAGCTGCAATGTTTCACCCCACTTCTTATTTCACACATGCTGCTCGACATAAACCTGCTGCTTAAGTAAATGGCTGCACTTGTAAGACTCAAGCACAACCTCTCATTTCTCCTCAGATTTTAATTTCAGTTTCTCTAATCCCTGAACACTGCAAAAACTGGCTGCGTACTTTGCTGTTACTCTGTATCATAGGCTACTCTCGTCCACAGGCCAACTCTATTGGGAGAAAGTGGCCTAGTAAAATTCAACGGATAGAATTAACCCACGTAAACTGCAACTGGTGGTCCCAAATGTATCTCATCCACTATCCTTCCACTAACAACCCTCCCGCTTCATAAGGGCACTCATCTCCCTCCACTGTGCCCCGCCCCACACAATTCAAGTAGATACTCTTCTCGCCAACCAAGCTTGCACTCTTTGGGGAAGAAATTTGGTATCACCCCGTTTAGGGCGCAATTATTGGCCGGGCGCAAAGTTTAGCGCCTGCAGCTAATTATCACCTCCAACTGCAAATGTGGCTTCTATCACCCCTGGAGGTGATTGGAGCGCTAAATCAGCCGCTACACACCTCTCTTAAGGCGCTAATGACGAGGAGCGAGGCGCTACCTCAGAGCGCTGGCGAAGCTCATGTGATGTCAGTCAGCAATGGAACACAGGCACACTGGCGCCGGCCAGTTCTTAAAGGGGAGGGTCGATCTTGCTCTCCATCCACATCCTGCTCATTGCAGCCTTGAATCTCAGCCTGGAGAGACCTGTACATCAATTCTGCTGGAAAGAACAAAGGAGACACCATGGAAAAGAGCTCAGAGTGCAGCCCCCATAGTCTCTTCTAAATCGATGCAAGGAAGGTCAAATCAAAATGAACCTGCAAAGTGCTCAGTACCCAAAACTCCTTCACACAGCGTTGAATCTCTCCAGAAGTCTCTCTCTCTCTCAGAATGCCTGGTGCAAAAATGTCGCCGACAAAAAAAGGCAGGACGCGGCCGCCTTTAAATAGCGCTCCCCCAGTCCCTTTCCAACTGCAAAACGTTCCCCTCAACCTGTTGTTGCTAGCGGCAGGCGGAAAGGCAGGGGGCACCACTCAATATCCTGTCCAGGGCGCTACTTGCTCGACTGACGTCATGATCTGCGGGCGCAGGAGATCATGGCGGTAGTGTTTAGCGCCACCGCAAAATATCTGGTCAATTTCGCAAGCAGCACAAACATCACCGCGCCCGGGCGCTTGTTGCTTTGTGCCCCATTAACGCCCTCTTAAGGTGCTGATGGGAGGCGCAAAGCAACCGAATTTTCAGTTCAGTTGGCACTGTTCCCCCTTCCTCCCACCACAGCTAATTCTGGTTCACTCATTCCCCACTCCCTCTCAGTTAAGCCTCCCTCCCCCACCCTAAAGCATTATTCCCAGCTTACCCCTCTCCCCTCCAAAGCACCACTTATAACTTCTGCCCCTGCCCTGCCTCCTCATTGCCATCCATTCCCCTCTTCATTCATTGCCATCAATTTCCCTCCTTCTCTTAATGCCACCCCAACCCAAGTCATGTACCTAATTGGAGAGATTCTGGCCACTGCATTCGCTATCAGCTAAAAAGATGTGAATTTGCAAAATTATGAATAAAGGAAATTCCTGTTCTCGTGGGAATTCCCGCCTATAGTATGCAGTGGCTTGAATCATTTCGAATAACAACAACTTGTATTTATATAGCGCCTTTAACATAGTAAAACATCCCAAGGCGCTGCACAGGAGTGTAATAAGACAAAAAAAAATGACACTGAGCCACATGAGGAGAAATTAGGGCAGATGACCAAAAGCTTGGTCAAAGAGGTAGGTTTTAAGGAGCGTCTTAAAGTAGGAAAGAGAGGTAGCGAGGCAGAGAGGGAATTCCAGAGCTCAGGGCCGAGGCAGCTGAAGGCACGGCCACCAATGGTTGAGCAATTAAAATCAGGGATGCTCAAGAGGGCAGAATTAGAGGAGCACAGATATCTCGGGGGAAGAATAGCAATAAGTTTCAGTAGGAGCCCTGCTGAGGAGGGAGATGCCCTGTTTACACTGAATTTTATTAACAAACACCAACATCCACTGACATGCTGACACCGCCGCACGCCCCCCCCCCCCCCCACAACCCAATACTGACCAGTGACATGCATGCACCTAGCTGATTAGGATATCCTTTATTCAAATATTCTTCCAACTGGCAGCACTACAGAGAACCAGGGACCCTGGGGGAGGGGGCATCAAAACTCGGATCCAACACAGCACACATCAAAAGAGAGGTTTCCTCACTGTTGCTGAGAGCAGCCCTCACTAATCTTTAAATGCACTAATCAAGCACACATCAAAGGCACACCCGCTCCACATCTTGTTTGCAGCTTCCTGTTGCACCTGTGAACAGCAGCAGGATTAGAGAGGAAGAGTTAACAAAAGAATTTGACAATTCACACACTTCTCCCCTCAGACAATATTTACCTAGAACTCATTTTCATCAATTAATCTTTAGACATCCAACAGGCGAGGGAAATTGTTGAAAATTGTGCTACTTTCTGCAAGATTTGCAGGCCAGAGGACAGCAGCACAGACCATGAATTACTTTGGAGATTAACTCTGAATAGCAACAACTTGCATTTATATAAAAGCAAAATACTGCAGATGCTGGAAATCTGAAATAAAAACCGAAAATGCTGGAAGTATTCAGTGGGTCAGGCAGCATCTGTGGAAAGAGAACCAGTTAACGTTTGACGTTGATATTGATATCGGCCTGAAATGTTAACTCTGTTTCTCTCTCCACAGATGCTGCCTGACCTGCTGAATACTTCCAGCATTTTCTGTTTTTAATTTACTTGCAGTTATATAGCACCTTTAATTCGGTAAAACATCCCAAGGCTTCACAGGAGTGTTATCGAACAAAGTTTGACACCGAGACACATAAGGAGATATTAGGGCAGATGATCAAGAGCTTGGTCAAAGAGGTAGGTTTTAAGGAATGTCTTAAAGGAGAAAAGAGAGGTAGAGAGGCGGAAGTTTAGGGAGGGAATTCCAGAGCTAAAGGCCTTGGCAGCTGATGGTGGCGCGATTAAAATCGGTTACAGAGATAGGGAGGGGCGAGGCCATGGAGGGATTTGAAAACAAGGATAAGAATTTTAAATTTGAGGTGTTGCTTAACCAGGAGCCAATGTAGGTCAGTGAGCATAGGGGTGATGGGTGAATGGGATTTGGTGCGAGTTAGGACATAGGCAGCAGTTTTGGATGAGCAAGTTTGCGGAGGGTGGAATATGGGAGGCCAGCCAGGAGTGCATTGGAATACTCAAGTCTAGAGGTAACAAAGATATTGATGAGGATTTCAGCAGATGTTCAGAGGGAGGGGCGGAGTCGGGCGATTTTACAGAGGCGGAAATAGGCAGTCTTAATGATGGCGCAGATGTGGTCGGAAACTCATCTCGGGGTCAAATATGACACTAAGGTTGCAAACAGTCTGCATTGTCCAGCTGGGTGGAACTACACTTGCCTAGTTCCATTCTTATCTATCCAGTTGTAGCCAGAAAATCACCTCCAAGGGCTTCTCTTCCCACTCCCACACTGTTATCTCTGGTGTCCCCCTAGGATCTATCCTTGGCCCCCTCCTAATACTCATCTACATGCTGCCCCTCGGCGACATCATCCAAAAACACAGCATCAGTTTTCACATCTACACTGACATTACCCAGCTCTACCTCATAACCACCTCTCTTGACCCCGACACTGTCTCTAAATTTTCACTGTTTGTCCGACATCCAGTGCTGGATGAGCAGAAATATTGGGAGGACCGAAGTCTAGCCACTTCCTCATTTTTAAAACCCTCACTCTTGTTTTCAAATCCCTCCAAGTCCTCTCCCCTCCCTATCTCTGTAACCTCCTCCAGCCCTACAACCCCCGAGATCTCTGCACTCCTCAGTTCTGGCCTCTTGAGCTTCCCCGATTTCAATCATTCCACCATTGGCAGCCATGGCTCCAGCTGCCTAGCCCCGAATGTCTGGAACTCCAACCCCCCCCCCCCCACTAAACCTCTCCACCTCGCCTCCTTGAAAATCCTCCTGACAACCTAACTCTTTGGCCAAGCTTTTGGTCAGCTGTCCTAATATCTCCTTATGTAGCGCGGCGTAAAATGTTGATTGATAACATTCCTTTGAAGCGCCTTGGGGCGTTTTTCTACATTAAAGGTGCTATATAAGTGCAAATTGTTGTTGTTGTCGGCATTTTGGAGCCCTCGGGTGTTAACATTTACTTTAACAACTTCAGACCTTAACTACAACTCCCATTTTCTTTCTGGCAGTAGGTGCCGCAATGTCGGATGGGCATTTTCAGGGATGGCAGAGGCAAGCAGGTTGATGCTAGGAGTGGAGACCTCCCCCATCTCATCCTTTGTGTCGATCTACTTTTTTTCTTCCAACAGGCTCCTGGGCCGCTGGAGCCTGCTCCACTTTGCCAGTTTTTCCATACTTCCCATTTTACTTATCGATTCCCCTCCAGCTCTTCTCATATTCTCGGTGTCTTGTAAATGTCTTTTATTTCTTTGATTTCTCTCATTATGCCTTGTTTTGTCTCCTGCGCATATCTTATCTGCCCTTTTACCAGCTCCTCATTCCCACCTTAGCACTTTACAGATCATCCTATGTCTTTTTCTTTACGAGTGGTTAGTGTGTGTGTTTTTTCCCATTCCCCATTTACCTTGTTCTGTTCCTTTTTAAAAACTGTTCATCTGTAATATCTTTCATTGCTGAGGAAGGGATTATACCTGAAATGTCGACTGATTTGTGCTCTCAACAGATGCTGTGAGAGCTGCTGAGTGTATCCAGCGTTTTCTGTTTGTATTCCCATCTCCTCTCTTCTCCCCTCACTGATAGATTCAATTCCACTTCCTCTCTCACCAGGTGACACTAGGTGATCAAATTCTACTCTTGCTTCCTCTCACCTCACCACACTGATGCTATGCAATCAAGTCATTGGTTATCTGCCATTTTCTATAAAATTCAGAATTAAATGAAGGGTTTACAAAGAAAGAGCACAAGGCTGAATTCACTAATAGGATTTAAAGGGACAAAAATGATCCTGGAAAGTGTCTAACCATTTTGTTTGCCAACATGGGCACAATTAGTGTCAAACAGTCACTGTATTCTCAAAATGTTATTGTGTCACAGCCACACGACGTCATCATGATGAACATTATGTACAGCTGTCTCTTAGTGACAAGCACAGTGCCTCTGTAAAAAAACAATTAGGGCACGACCAGTGCCACGCCTTTAAAGCATGGCCAAGCCAGCCTGTTCCATTTATCACATTCTCATCACTGAGCACAGTCCTCAGAGACCACCAATAACTTCTCTCCTGAATATTTTTACACATCCATCACTGGACAGATTTTTGACATAAGACTGAGAGGAGACCTGATAGAGAGGTCTTTAAAATTATGATGGGGCTCAATAAGGTAGATGTGGAGAAACTGTTTCCACTTGTGAGCAAGTCCATGACAAGTGGGCATAAATAGAAGATAGCCACTACCAGGTCAAATAAAGAAATTAGGAGGAATTTCTTAACACAGAGAGTAGTGAGGATGAAGAACTTGCTGTCACATGGAGTGATTGAAGCAGCCAGCGTTGATGTATTTAAGGAGAGGCTTGATGCACACCTGATGGATAAGGGAACAGAGGGATGCGGAGCAGTGTGGGAAGAGTAATTAGAGTGTGGAGTATGAACACTGGCATAGAGAAATTGGGCCAAATGGTCTGTTTCTGTGCTGTAGATTCTATGTAATTCTATGTGGTTCTGGAGATGCACACAGCACATTGCATCTATATGTCAGGATTGAAAAGTCTTGATAATTACTACAGCTATGTTATTAACAAAATGGATACACTACATACAATGGTCGCCCAGCAAAATTAAACTTTAGCATCAACAATTTCATATTTGTCAGACTTTAAAAATATTTATGCTTGGTGATGTGCTACTTCTGGCATTACTTCTGGCAGTCAACATTTTGCAGAATACAATCTATTCATACATACTGCAGATGAATTTTATTCAAAATAGTTTGCCAGTAGTTTGCAATAATGGAAACATATTACTTTTGGAACTGTCATTGAGACCCATAAAAGTGGTGTGAACTATGTAAATAATTATTGTTAGCTTAACTGCCTTGTTCGCCTTTATTTTCCCTCCTAAACCATGTGTACAGAGGAGAATAGCAATACCTAAAGTGGGTTAATAAGGCTTTTAATTCATCTTCCTCACCATCAAGTAAAACTTCAAAATTAAGACCCTTATCCCACCCACTACTCTGCTCCTATTTAATTTTATCTTACCCGTATCTCATTACTGGGTAAGGGAGAGGGGTAGAAAAACAGCCAGATTTTGCACTTCCTGATTCCTGTTGGAAGTGTGTGTATGCGGCTATCAGCAACACAGGATTAGGCTCAACAGTAACACTCCCAATAGTTGAGCACTTAATGTCTATAGTCACAATGAAGGTTCGGCATTTCAGTGAGGTACTGTAGTGATTGGTGCCTGTGGAATCGAACCCCAGCAACAGTCTCCACCTAGGAGACAAGGGGTGAAAAGGAGGAGATATTGATTAGTGTTGCTCCGCACTTGTGTGTCTCTTGTTTGTATCTCTCACGTACCTGCTGCAAGCAGCACTCCCAACATCTCCTGCACAATGACTCTACCTTTATCTATCCCAGACAGATCTAATTTCCTGTGTCACATACAAAGCAGGCACTGTGACAATGAAAACCATTTCCTCTCACAGCATAAGGTGCTGATGTCTTTCTGAAGTTGAGATGTTGATTAAAGTATAATTACAGCCGTTTCCATGAACAGCTCATTGATGGTGGTAACGTCTTTCTTCAGGGTTTAAAGCAGCCAGTTTAGGATCAGTGGCTACAGTAGATCTACCCCTCCCACAACCTATTGGAATTTACTGTTGAACTATCTCAAGAATAGCTCTCATTAAGACCTTTTGAAACAGCATTCATTCTAACAGTGGCCTCCAGCAGCCAGCTCCTCGATTACTAACCAGCACACTGTCCTAGTTGAGGACTCTTATAAACTGGTATGTGTCAACTAGCATTAACAACTTGTATTTATATAGCACCTTAAACATTGAAAACTGTTCCAAGGCACTTCAGAGAGGCAGAATCAGCAACAAATGGGTGTCGAGCTAAAGAAGGAAGTATTAGGATGGGTGACAAAAAAACTTAATCAGAACTGGGTTTTAAGGAGGGTCTTCCAGAGTGTGGGACCTAGGTGACTGAAGGCACGACCACAAAGGTGGGTTTGGGGGTGGGGGGTGAGGCGGCGGTGGGGGAGGGGGGGGGTGCGTGGTGGTGGTGGAGGAATGCACAAGAGGCCAGAGTCAGGGGAACGGAGAGTTTGGGTAGGTGGTAGGGGAGAGTTGAATGGCTGGAGGAGGTCACAGTGATAGGGTGTGACGAGCACAGTCAACACATATAAAATTTCCAGCACTCGGATAGACAACTTTATTTCTTGGCAACTTTGATAAAAGACTGATATAAAGAGTCAGAATGATGACATCAATGTACCGAAGCGGCTCTTATCAAAATCACAATTACCTTCCTATGTGACTGTGACAAAGGTTGACCATCACTCCTCTTCCTTCTCGACCTGTCTCCACCTTTGACATGGTTGACCACACCATCCTCCTTCAATGCCTCACAAATGTCGTCCAGCTGGATGGGACTGCCCTTGCCTGGTTCCATGCTTACCTATCCAGTTGCGGCCAGAGAATTACCTGCAAAGGATTCTCTTTCCACTCCCGTACCGTTACCTCTGGCATCCCCCAGGAATCTATCTTTGGCCCCCTCCTATTTCAACAACAACAACAACTTGTATTTATATAGTGCCTTTAACGTAGTAAAACGTCCCAAGACGCTGCACAGGAGTATTATAAGACAAAAAAAATTGACACCAAGCCACCTAAGGAGAAATTAGGGCAGGTGACCAAAAGCTTGGTCAAAGAGGTAGGTTTTAAGGAGCGTCATAAAGGAGAAAAGAGAGGTAGCGAGGCAGAGAGGTTTAGGCAGGGAATTCCAGAGCTTCGGGCCTAGGCAACAGAAGGCATGGCCACCAATAGTTGAGCGATTACAATCAGGGATACTCAGGAGGGCAGAATTAGAGGAGCGCAGATACCTTAGGGAGTTGTGGGGCTGAAGGAGACTACAGAGACAGGGAGGAGCGAGGCCATGCAGGGGTTTGAAAACAAGGATGAGAAGTTTGAAATCGAGGCACGGCTTAACCGAGAGCCAATGTAGGTCAGCGAGCACAGGAGTGATGGAACCCTGGACTTGATGTGAGTTAGGACAGGGGCAGCAGAGTTTTAGATGACCTCAAGTTTACGTAGGGTAGAATGTGGTAGGCCAGCCAGGAGTGTGTTGAAATAGTCCGGTCTAGAGGTAACAAAGGCATGGATGAGGGTTTCAGCAGCGGATGAGCTGAGGCGGGGCAGAAACAGGCAATGTTACGGAGGTGGAAATAGGCGGTCTTTGCTATGCTGCGGATATGTGGTCGGAAGCTCATTTCAGGGTCAAATATGACACCAAGGTTGCAAACAGTGTGGTTCAGCCTCAGTCAGGTGTTAGGGAGAGAGATGGAGTCAGTGGCATGCAGAGGTTTGGATGACCTCAATCCTTGCACCATCATCCCTTTTGCCATTTAATCTCTCCTGCCTTCCATCCTATAACAGACCTTCCCTTTTGTTTCCTCCCCGCCCCCCTTTCCCTGCCTTTGTGCTTGATTAAAACCTATTACATCTCTAAATATTTCCAGTTCTGATGAAAGGTCATCGACCTGAAATGTTAACTTTGTTTCTCTCTCAACAGATGCTGCCTGACCTGCTGAGTATTTCCAGGATTTCTGTTTTTATTTCAGACTTCCAACATCCACAGTATTTTGCTTTTGTATTCCTGATTTTAGATGGTCTGTCTTGGGAAAGATACCAACCAGAGAGCAAATAAATTTCCACTGAGAAGGAAGAAAAATCAGAGGTAGTTATCCCAAAGCGCACTAACACACTTCAGAGCAACATTACCTAGCTTTTGGATTAGTTCATCCCAGTGCCTTCTCGCCTAGGCATGGAGTAAGACATGACCAGAGCAAGAAAACAAGAAATAGCTAAAACAATAAGATGGAGTCTGGGCGCCCCGATGTCTCAGTTGGTTGATGCACTTCCCAATGCAGATCTGAGCCAAACAGAGCTGGAATGTCCCACATTTGACCCTTGACCTGTTGAGGCTTTACATTTGACTCAGTGCCAGGCTCAGAGGTCATGATCTCAACCCTGATCGTTATTCCTGATGGAATACGCGCACCAAATGCCTAATTACAGCAGCTTACCACAGCACTGGATATTGGGACAGGTTCTGATAGGACGTGCATTCGAAATTTGCAGTAACAAACCAGTGAGCTGTGTAACAATAAGAATAAAACCATGAGTGAATCCATCATAGACAAGTCAGACTGCCTGAGTGGCCCACCATGAAAATATTAGAAACAATTAGCTGACAGAATATGCGTGGGCAGTTGGAATGGATGCGGAATGCAAAGGCTTACTCACCCTGCAGGGTGAGAAAATGAAGTATCTAAATTACCCCACATTCCTGTAAAGATTGGATTATGGAGCCACTGAAGCAAGGACCAGACCTGTGTCTGATTCCAATAATATTAATTGTTACTGTGCAGCAAAATATCTGTTGTCATCTCACCTGTTGTCATCTCACTTCAGTCACTGCTTTAACTGTGCCAGTAAATAACTCTGGCACATCCACTCCCCCCCTCCGAGCTCGTGTACTGGAACAAATCCTCCCCATTCATTGCGGAAATGTGCCATGTGCTCACTCTGAATTTCTAAATTATCCGATGACACCAAACTTGGGAGTGTGGCAAACAGTGAGGATGATACCAATTGACTGCAACAGGACATAGAAAGGCTAGCTGAATGGGCAAACAAGTGGCAGATGGAATTTAATACAGAGAAGTGTGAGGTGATGCATTTTGGCAGAAGGAACAGGGAGAGGCAATATACACTTAATGGCACAGTTTTAAAGAGTGTGCAGGGACAGAGAGACCTGGGAGTTAATGTGCATAGGTCCCTGAAGGTGGCAGGACATATTGAGAGAGTGGTTAGCAAAGCATATGGCTTCATAAATAGAGGCGTTGAGTACAAAAGTAGAGAAGTTATGCTGAACTTTTATAAAGTGCTGGTTAGGCCACAACTGGAGCATTGCATCCAGTTCTGGGCATCAAACTTTAGGAAGGATGTGAAGGCACTTGAAAGGGTGCAGAGGTTTACCAGATTGGTTCCGGGGATGGGGGATCTTAGCTACAAGGACAGGTTGGAGAAGCTGGAATTGTTTTCATGAGAGCAAAGGAGGTTGAGGGGTGATTTGATAGAGGTGTACAAGATTATGACGGGTTTGGATAGGCTAGACGGGGAAAGGCTGTTCCCACTAGTTGATGGTGTAAGGAACAGGGACACTGATTTAAGGTTTTGGGCAAGGGGTACAGGGGGGATGTGAGGAAAAAAAATTTACGCAGCAAATGGTGAAGACCTGGAACTCGCTGCCGACAGAAGTGGTGGAAGCGGAGACACTCAGTGTTTTCAAGGGGAGACTGGATAGGCATTTGAGGGAAATAAACTTGCAGGGCTACGGGGATAGAGCGGGGGAATGGGACTGACTGGATTGTTCTACAGAGAGCCGGCACGGACTCGATGGGCCAAATAGCCTTCTTCTGTGCCGTATGACTCTATTATCTATGACTATGACTCTGATACCTCCGCATGTTGCACATGTTAACCTGTTCACAGGATAGTTCAGACTCACAACAGGGGATGAGTTGAACTCAGGAACATACTGTACAACAACAGGTCAGGGAAGTTCAAGGCAAAGACTACAAAATACTTCCCAGAAAATAGGGTAAAATCTTGGCATAGTGGTGGCGGGAACACTCAATTAATTCAGGCTCCTTTACACGTACATTTTAAGAAATAATTTTTAAAAGCCTTACAAGGATTTCTTAAAACACAGAGACTGGATATCATGATTAAGTTCATGTTGACCTCAGATTCGGTTCAGCACTCTGAAACAACGCAAAATACCCTTGGAGCTGAGCCTGCTGTAACCCTCAGTTGCTGCTTTACCAGTACACCCAGATGGAAAGCTGCAGGGAATATCAGTGTGATCCCTGAAACACAAATCTGATGAAAAGGAGAAAAATCAATGTAAATTTCAGCACACACTGAAAAACTTTGGTAATTTTTTGAGGGACGTGAAGGGTCAAAAGTTTGATAAACTACATTATCTATATGAAGCCATTTTGAGAATTCAATAATTACAATTTTCAGAGAAAGTGCTCAGGAGTGACCACGTCCAAGTTTATAAAAGAGCTGAATCAATGCCAGCATAGATACGTTAACTCCAGGGTGCCCCAGCATCCCTGCCATTAGTTTGAGAAATCATCCCCTTACACCTCAGTTGCTAAACTCTACATTGCCTAGCTACACTCACACCTTCATTACTAAACTCTACAATACCTGGCTAAACCCTTTTCCTCACTCATTTCCCTACGGGTTCTAATGTGTCTTTTATATGGTCCAAGGTCCCTGTATATATTTAATACTTGAATTTTCTTCATGACTCGTGCTTCTATGAAATCTTGTTGTTATATAGATTCTGGAGCTAAAATGGCAGGATGCAGAATTTGTCTTAAAGTCTTCATTGGTGAATAATTAATTTGGCACATTACATAATCCCCATAATATTTCTACCTAACATAAATCCCTCATCAGACCTATTGTGTCTTTCAAGTGCTACTTCCATAGTGTAAAAATGCCTTTAGCGTTGCCTTGAGCTTCCGTTTACATTTTCTATTTCAGTTGCCTTATTGGCTTTTTTGACGGTCATTTCAGTTATCCTCAACTGCCTTTGTCTTCCACCTACCTCTCATTATTTTTTGCTTGTCTGAATCTTTCAAAGTATTTTTTTAGTCTTTGAGTTGGTTTTGGCGCCTCATTCTGCTCTCTGGCCATTCATGCTTTCTAATTAATTTTGGTCTCCTTGTTCAATATTGGTTGTGCTTTTTACTCTCTTTTTCTGATTGACACACTTTCTACATTTCTTAAAATGATCTTGGAACGATTTTAATGTTCCTTTTATTATTTTATTTTCTAGTTCTGAAAACCAGTCTTCTCATGGCTCCAGAGGTTTGCCCTGACTGCTGTGATCTTGGGCCATGGCTATTATTACAATATAATCAAATTGAACTGTACCACAATCCCCAGATCCAAAGAATTCACCTTTTTTCAGGCTACTAAAAGTAATGTTGGGCTGCTAACTCTAATACAGCATCCTCCACCGATGCCCACCTACATCCTCACCAAAAAAGATGTCATCAGGACTTTATGGAGGATTAACACTGAAGAGGGCTCCAGGCGGTGAGAAATTTTGGACTAAAGCAGTAATGGGCACTACACAAACATTTATATCCTTATCCAGAGTACACAAAGTGACTTACAGGAGGAAGGCGGAAAATGAAATTTAAATTACACCATTCACGTGGAGGAGTTTTGAAAAGAAGGAAGGAGCCACATTGTGCAGGGCAGTCAAGCAGAGCAGATTCAGAGGGAGGTACAACGAACAGGTCCATTCATGCAGAGAAGATTCAAGGGGAGGCCCACTGAGCAGGACAGTCATGCAGAAGGGACTGCACGGAATTACAGTGAAGGGGACATTCACACAGAGGGGGTTCAGGAAAGGAGGAGGCACAGTGAGCGGGAGATTCCCACGGAGGGGTTTCGGGGAAGTACATTGTGCACAACATTCCCACAGAAATAGCTCGGGCAGTGTAGAGAACAAGATGTTTATACTGAGGAGTAGTAAAGGGAAACAGGAAGCAGAAAATGAACACCTAGGACATTCAGAGGAGATAAGGTCAGCAGGGGAGATTCACACTCTGGACATTTGGGGGAGGTACATTCACACCTGGAACATACAGAGGAGAAAGGGACTCGCATCCAAGACATTCAGACGGAGGTTCAGTGAGTAGGGTATTTGCACTGGGACACTGAGGTGTCATACTTACTCAGTAACAAAGGGTTAAAACTTAGCTGTTTTAATGAAGGCAGATTAGGATAAATAAGAGAATGAAGGCCATTAATTTGCTACTAGAGTTTGCAGTGTGTGTAAGGATTGTGAATTGATTCTCCATTATTGATAGATATCAAAAGTGTGTGGGCTGGCACTGAAACTCACAGGTTATTCCAGTTTTCGATTAATGGTACTGGTTAAGGGCAATGGCTGTAACTGGGCCGTTTTCAGGTAGGTCTTTTAAGCTACTCACTCAAATCAAAATTGCTTAAAATTGGCTCCTGCGGCATGTTTGAACTGCAACAGCTTATCTCCTGTAGTAGGACAATGTGTTTTTAAAAATATAAGAAATATAGTCATGTAAGCAGCACTGTCATCATTTATGTACAAGTAGTTTAACAGCAGCTTCCCAATATTGGTCGCTTATCCCGCAATACACAATGCAAATGGAAATGCAATGATATGGAGCTATAATCCTCACCTACAGTAGCTAACCGGTTGACATGATCCTAACTATTTGAGTACCCAAGCTTCCAAGATAGCATTTTGGAACTGACCAGTCACACTTGCAGCGTGGCTTTCACTATGTTAGTTTGATCCTTTCATATGCCTAATATCTGTGCTATTAGGGCACAGCGATCAAAGGGTTGTTTCTGCTACTATCTGACACGCTGAAGTAGATCATGAATGGTATGTTGATAGGGTTAGCTGAAGTAGAGTGGGAGGAGACTCGTGTGGGGCATAAACACCGGCATGGGCCGAATGGACCTGTTTCTGTGCTGTACACTCTTCGTAATTCCATGAATTCTTCCAAAATTGAAAGGCTTCACTTTCTGGGAACCAATGAAGCTCTTGTAATATGACCAGCTTGTAAGTAGACATTCTGGTAGCCAGTCCATACTTCTAGCCACACAAATTTAAAATACAATAGTCGATCTCCTGTGGCATTGCGCACAGGGAGTCACGACAAAGAAGTCTTCAGCTGAAACAAGGTGAGAGGGGCAAGGGATAATTAGGCCAAAATGCGCAGACACAATTCAGTCCCCAATTTAAAGTAATACATTCTGTCTTTATTTTTATATTTCAATTATAATTACATAGAAAATAAAGGAGAGGATGACAAAAGAGAATACGAGGAGATTAAGAGAGAACTCAAAAAACATTAGGAAAGCAAAAAGGAACTACAAAATTAAATTATCAAAGAATATAAAAAGAAATAGTAAAGTATTCTACAGACACGTAAATAACAAAAGGAAAATCAGGATAGGGATAGGGCTACTAAGGGATGCACAAGATAAACTCACAGGTAATGACAGACAAATGGCAGAAATATTGAATAATTACTTTGCCTCAGTATTTATCAGTGAGACTAACAGGGTGGAAGTGACATTAGAAGAAGAGATCAAAAATTATATCAAGACATATAAGATTGAAAGGGGGGAGATAATTGGTAAACTAAGTTAAACTTAGAGAGGATAAAACCCTTGGTCCTAATGGATTGCATTCACGCATACTAAAAGACGCTAGGGAAAAGATAGTAGAGGCACTATTACATATTTATAAAAAATCATTAGAAAACAGTATAGTGCCAGAGGACACGAGGACAGCTAATGTTATTCCTATATTTAAAAAGGGAGAAAGAACAAGTACAGGGAACTATGAAACTTTACTCAAAGATGTCATAAAAAAATCTAGAAACAGAAAATATAATAGTCAAGACAGATTTCAAAAGGGAAAGTCATGCTTAACCAATCTTATTGAATTCTTTGAAGAAGTAACAGAAAGAGTAGACAAGAGTAATGTAGCAGATGTAATATACTTGGATTTTCAAAAGGCCTTCGATAAGGTACCACATAGTAGATAGACACATGGCTAAGGTCAGAGTATATGGAGTCAGGTGACAAGTAGCAGAATGGATAATTAGCTGGCTACAAAAGCAAAACAGAGATTAGGGGTTAAAGGTAGTTACTCAGAATGGTGGAAGATGAGACATGACATTCCACAGGGATTGGTGCTGGGACCAAAGCTGTTCACCATTTACATAAATGATTGGGCTTGAGAATTGGAATTTTAAAATTTGCAAATGACACCAAATTGGGGGCATAGTTAATACTGTGGAAGACTGCGACAAACTACAAGTAGACATTAATAAACTTGCAGAATGGGTGTGTAAATGGCAAATGAATTTTAATATAGATAAATGTGAGGTGGTGCATTTTGGTAGGAGAAATAAGGAGGCCACATACTCGTTGGAATATGAGTGTCTAAATGGGGTAGAGGAGCAAAGTGATCTAGGGGTACACGTTCACAAATCATTAAAAGTAGCAACGCAAGTTAACAAGACCATGAAAAATGCAAACAAAGCACTAGGGTTAATTTCTAGACGAATAGAATTGAAAAGCAGGGAAGTTAAGTTAAACTTGTATAGAACCTTGGTTAGATAGACCACACTTGGAGTACTGCATACAGTTCTGGTCTCCATATTATAAAAAGGATATAGAAGCACTGGAGAAGGTGCAAAAAATATTTACAAGGATGATACCAGAACTGAGAGGTTTCAACTATCATGAAAGACTGAATAGGCTGGAGCTGTTTTCTCTAGAAAAGAGACATCTGAGAGGTGACTTAATAGAGGGCCTTAAGAGTATGAAGGGGTTTAATAGAGTAATCTCCACTGGCTGGAGTCATACCTAGCACAAAGGAAGATGGTTGTGGTGACTGCAGGTCAATCATCACAGCCCCAAGACATCGCTGCAGGAGTCCCTCAGGGCAGTGTCCTAGGCCCAACCATCTTCAGCTGCTTCATCAATGGCCTTCCCTCCAACATAAGGTCAGAAATGGGAATGTTCGCTGATGACTGCACAGTGTTCAGTGCCATTCGCAACTCCTCAGATAATGAAGCAGTCCATGCCCGCATACAACAAGACCTGTGCGACGTTCAGGCTTGGGCTGATAAGTGGCAGGTAACATTTGCATCACAGTGCCAGGCAATGACTATCTCCAACAAGCGAGAGTCTAACCACCGCCCCTTGACATTCAACGGCATTACTATTGCCGAATTCCCCAACCATCAACATCCTGGGGGTCACTATTGACCAGAAACTTAACTGGACCAGCCACATAAATACTGTGGCAACAACAGCAGGTCAGAGGCTAGGTATTCTGTGGCGAGTGTCTCACCTCCTGACTCCCCAAAGCCTTTCCACCATCTACAAGACACAAGTAAGGAGTGTGATGGAATACTCTCCACTTGCCTGGATGAGTGCAGCTCCAACAACACTCAAGAAGCTCAACACCATCCAGGAGAAAGCAGCCGGCTTGATTGGCACCCCATCTACCACCTTAAACATTCACTCCTTCCACCACTGGCGTACCGTGGCTGCAGTGTGTACCATCTACAACATGCACTGCAGCAACTCGCCAAGGCTTCTTTGGCAGCACCTCCCAAACCTGCGACCTCTTCCACCTAGAAGGACAAGGGCAGCAGACGCATGGGAACACCACCACCTCCAAGTTTCCCCTCCAAGCCACACACCATCTTGACTTAGAAGTATATCGCCGATCCTTCATCATTGCTGGGACAAAATTCTGGAAAACTTTACCTAACAGCACTGTGGGAGTACCTTCACCACACGGACTGCAGCGGTTCAAGAAAGCAGCTCACCACCACCTTCTCAAGGGCAATTAGGGATGGGCAATAAATGCTGGCCTAGCCAGTGACGGCCACATCCCACAAACAAATAAAAAAAACATAGAGATGTTTTCACTTGTGGGGGTTGGAGGGGGGAATCCAAAACTAGGGGCCATAATTTTAAGATAGTCACTAATAAATCCAATAGAGAAGTCAGGAGAAATTCTTCAGCCAGAGAGTGGTTAGAATGTGGATCTTGCTACCACATGGAGTAGTTGAGGCGAATAGCATATATGCTTTTAAGGGGAAGCTAGATAAGTACATGAAGGATATGCAGATCATGTTAGATGAAGTAGGGTGGGAGTTGGCTCGTATGGAGCATAAACACCAGCACAGACCAATTAGGCCGAATGGCTTGTTTCTGTGCTGTAAATTCTATGTAAGTCTATGTAATAAATTACTACGTCTACATTTATAATAGAAATTGGTTATGAAAACTTGTTATGCTGTAATTTCACCCTCCTGTCAGTAGCGACACTGCAGCATCTCCACTGGTGGGAGACTGCAATTACAGTGAGACAAGTTTACACAGGCAGTTTCCACTAGAAATGTGGACATGGGAGTTTATACATAGAAACATAGAAGATAGGAGCAGGAGTAGGCCATTCGGCCCCTCGAGCCTGCTCCGCCATTCAATGAGATCATGGCTGATCATCCAAATCGTGGAAAAAGGTGACAGAAAGTGCATGCAAACCCAAGATTTTTAATAACAGATATACGCTCTACTCCAAAACACCTGCAGACATTACCTTCTCAAGGGCAATTAGCTTGCTTACCAATCTTTAAAGTTGGTTAACATAAAGCACATTAGGGTAAAGGATATGACCAGAGCACACAGTTACATCCAAGTAAACTCACCTATATCTGTACAGTGCAGGGATTAAAACTCTGTGTTAATATCCATCATTTAAAGGGAATGGCAGCTCTGATTTGATTTACTCCCCAACATTATCAGCTTAACGACGAGTGGACAAGCGGTAACTCACTCAGTGCATGGCGAGGGGAGGAAGAGAATGCCTTTAAGGGGATACTACTGAAATTTGTTACAATAGAGACCTGTACTGCAATACATAAAGGCATATCTGGATGTAAATCATGTGTTTATGAATTGTGAGAGAAGTCTGGTAGCATTAACACTTCCAGCAACACACACACAGCCACATATGCCCCCATAGAAGTGTGTACATATGTTCCTCGATAGCATTAAAAAACCTCAGACCAATAACTATATTGCAATGCTTCCTCCGAGCACACTTAAGCCAGCTCGATTTACCTCATTTCATTCAGCAGAAAAAGATACAGTATACACACATCCCCAGGGAGTGCTCTCACCAGACACAGAGCGAAGGGCCGTCACCACTCATAAATCCATCGGTATTGCCTTGTTTAAGAAGCTGCATAATGTATGCAATAAACCACACAACTGCAGTGCACTGTAAGAACAGGAGACTGCAAGATATGACAGGAGGATACTGATGGGACTGGACAGAGACCACAGGACAGAAATTGTGATGCTGCACTGCTGGCATGGAGCTTTACTATCACAAGCATGAGTCGGAAATGGGGCAACAACACTGAGCCCCAATTTGGCATCTCATAGTCGTTTTTTTTTAAGCAAGGCTCCGTGCTGGCAGCAGAGTCTCACAATTTCTGCCCTACAGCTCAAACACATATGCTGCACTTAAGCACTCAAATAAATACAAGATTAATGCAGAAAGGACAGATACCCTAATGGACACACAATATAAATATATCTATATATAATTCTCTTCAAGTATAGTGTCAGTAATATATAGAAAGTAACTGATTGTCTGAGTGCTGTAATCAAGGAGTTCAGTTGCTATCATGAAGTGCAGAAGTGAAGCTCCAATGTATAATAGCAAGTATCACAAATACAGAGAGGTTTTGAGGGGACTGTTTTGATCAGTTAATTTTCTTCGGACATCACTTCTTTTGTCAAGGGCATGTGTCAAAGCAGATATAGGAACATAGGAACAGTAGGCCATTTAGCCCCTCGAGCCTGTTCCACCATTCAATGAGATCATGGCTGATCTGTGACCTAACTCCTTAGACCCACCTTTGCCCCATATCCCTTAATACCTTTAGTTGACAAAAATCTATAGGAACATATCAATGGCTACGATATTCTATCCAGCTGATGCTTGATAAACTCCACACTGAAGGATTATATTGTGATATGATCATTATAGGTCTACCAAATTTAATCTGCAGTTAATTACCAAGAAATAGCATAGTGTATGTATATATAGTATATAACGCACAACATACATTAAGATCTTAAGAATACCACCAGATTTCTTGACAGTACCATTTTCAAAGTGCATTGTGATATACAGCTAATCAATTGGTTAAC
Organism: Somniosus microcephalus; assembly: GCF_052327205.1. NCBI lineage: Eukaryota > Metazoa > Chordata > Chondrichthyes > Squaliformes > Somniosidae > Somniosus > Somniosus microcephalus. The sequence continues at coordinate 34,599,777 of NC_141008.1, forward strand.
ATGCTGCGCAGTGTTATCTCTCTGGACATTCCTCCTGCACAAGCCTTGTGTTAATGACAGTGAAAGGGCTCTTTTCAGTTCCTCTTCATCCCATTTCGGGCTGCAATGGCTGTCATAATTACAGCATCACATTTTACAATTACACGCATCACTACAACGGAAACCACATTGTTGGATTATCGTCTGCTCTACATATTGCTGCACAACACACTCGTATCAAAAAGAAACAGTGCTCTTTAATTGGGACAGGTGAGGACCATTACCTGTCTGAATCTACATCATCAGCAATAGAAAAAAATAACAAAAGCAAAAGCACACACAAAACCACAGAATGGCCAGAGACCGATATCCACACATTGAACATCTTGAGCTTCTGTCCATTCTGTGCTAACCCAAAGCTGTTGGCCTGCTTTCACTGGCACACTGCAGTGTGATTCAGCACACACTTTACACTGTTCAATACCCTTCAGTTCACTTGTAAAATAAAATCTAATTGGCAGAAATGATTCCGTAACACTTGCTTTAAAGGGTCAGCAGCGTTCTAAACAGCCAGCCGCAGTATTTTGTGAAGAAACCACTGCACTTTCAGTTTTAAAAAAAATTTTGATGAAAAAATACTCCCACAGTTCTGCAATGGTTTCCTAATTGTGGATCTCAAACAGTCTCCTCCTGGAAAGGAACAAGAAAGCAGTCACTTTCAGCTGAATTTGCCCCACTGCCTGGCAAGTCTGCTTCAGACATGCTTTGCGCAGTCCCCTGCAGCTGGGACAGTCAGTCGCACTCAGTTCAAACCCTATAGTAAACCATGTGACATAGAGCTGTCTCTCAGACACATCTGCATTCCAGTCTTTGACATACACAGCTCTTACCTGCTGCAAAGCCTCCATTTCCCATCCGTTAATATTCTCACACAATGAGTGATGTCCTGGTGTCCCCTCAACAGTGACAAAGAGATGCTGCGATGATGACCGCCTCTCCCCCTCTGTCCGTGTTTCCATCCCAAGGTCTGCAGTGAAACGCTGCTCACAGCTCCTGCATCAGCTGCCGGCATCCACTGATCCCATCATCAACACAAATTTGTCATACATCAAGCGCACAACTCCAGGTTTTTTCCCCGTCGGTAACACAAAAGACGGCAACCTGCAGTTTCTATAGAGAGAGTCTCAGCAGTGGACTGTGTATTTGAATGTGTCTCAACCACACAGCAGGTTCCTTACAGCCAGCCAGTGTGCATCACATCGGCCTATTTATTCAGCACCCTCCCATCCATCATTAGACAAACTGCTCCCCCTTCAGCCACAGCATACGACGATCCCAAGCTGCAGTGCAGTGTCGGAGATGTACCTGCTATCCTATTGCTCCCCTATTTGGAACAAATCAACATTAAAACCCACCACTTCATGGCCACCTTCTGCAATCCACCAATCCAGCGTTCCTCTCAGAGCTGGCCTATCAGCAGGCAATGTGTGCCCGTTGCCTGGGTTACAGTATTAGAATGCTGTGTTTGCTATTGATTAGAGAGGTTAGCACACTGCAATACAGAAACGCAGTCCTCAGCACACTTCAGCAATGATCGCAGTCACCGCAACCGCTCCTGCCGAGATCCCAGCGAATAGCACAGCCTGCGACTGCAGTCCGAACAGGGTACCGTGAAAACAAATTCAATCCCCGCAGGGCAACAGTGACAACCTGCAGCAAACACAGGAAACTTATCGGCAGTCCACAGACTATGGGGCAGAACAGCATCAAAATTCATCCACAGCAGCCTGCAGTTTCATGTGCACTGCTGGGACTCCGGAGCAGCAACAGAATAAAAAGGAACTTCTGCTACAGGACCAGTATTCCATTTAAAGCATACACTCAATAATTACCATCAATTAAAGGCATTTTTCCAACGCCACTGCTCTAAAAAAAATACATACAACATCGCATGTAGAAGGAACTGCTGTTTCAGTTCTCAGAAAGAGCCGGCTGTGGGTTCTCAATCGGGTAGCTGGCAGCTTTGTCCACAAGCAGCTATCAATACAATAAACCACAATCAGTAAGCTTGCTGCTCCTGCCTGTCTCTCAATAGCGCTGCTATTAAAACAGAACTGGGCAGTGAAAGAAAGAACACCTTGTGTACAACGTTCCACAGAGAAGCTGACAGGCATTGCGCACACATACTATACTGTCCAACACTGCCTCACTACATTTTTTCTAAATAGGAAGACTTAACCATCCTAGAACATAAAATTTACAGCACAGAAACAGGCCAGTCAGCTCAACTGGTCTGTGCTGGTGTTTATGCTCCATACGAGCCACCTCCCACCCTACTTCATCTAATCCTATCTGCATATCCTTCTATTCCTTTCTCCCTCACATACTTACCGAGCTTCCCCTTAAAGGCATCTATGCTATTTGCCTCAACTACTCCCTGTGGTAGCAGGTTCCACATTCTAACCACTCTCTGGGTAAAGAAGTTTCTCCTTACAGAGTACTCCAAGTATGGTCTAACCAAGTTTCTATACAAGTTTAACATAACTTCCCTGCTTTTCAATTCTATTCCTCTATAAATGAACCCCAGTGCATTTTTATGGCCTTTTTAACTTGTGTTGCGACTTTTAATGATTTGTGCACGTGTACCCCTAGAACCTCTACGCCATTTAGACACTTAGGGCTGGAATTTGTCAATGGGGATGTGATGGAGGCGGGACTCCCACTTTTTGGGTTGTAGTCCCGCCTCCATCGATTTGTGGCCAACCCACACGATTTTCCCTTGATTGATCTTGTTGAGCCCACCCAGCGGGCTCAGCAGGCCAATTAAGGGACACCCGGTTACAGGTGACATCAGGGACTGACATTTCATCTGTCAAGAGCTTTTGACAGATGAAATATCAGCGTCTGACAGCTCTGTTAAGCTGTCAAACACTGACAATCTGACTTCTAACTTGAGTCCTTCTCCACAGACTCAGTTAGAAATCTCTCCAGAACAGAAAGCAGAGGCTGCAACTTTTGACAGCTCGCGGTCATTCTGCTTTCTGTGCCGGTGAGATGAGGGACTCCCGAGACCTGAAGGAAGGAAGGCTGCATTAGTAAGTAAAGGTAAGTAAAACTTATTTAAACACTTTACACACACCAAACACACTTTCAATTCAATTTCTATTCAAATCGCTTTATTGGCATGACAAGGTACATCTTATGTTGCCAAAGCATCGAAAAACATTTATGGTTGAACACATAAACGCAGATCTATCCATACAGTGTATAAACAGATATATCCCTGAGTGTATAAATATACATTCATATAATTTGTATATACTCTTTTCTTAGATTTAATGGTTGTCCCTCTGTTTATGGCAAGCTGTAACATAGTGTGCCGCTAAGGTTACACAATTTCTCTGCTCCCCTAGTAGGTATGGGAGTTTTTGGTCGTCATTCAAATTTCTGAATTCAGGGCATATTTTTGTGAATTTTGGGTAGAAATTCTCCCTTATGCCCTGATATTTTCCACAAGCTGTGAGGAAGTGCATCTCTGTCTCCACCACTCCCTGACTGCAGTGAGAGCACATCCTGTTCTCTCTTGGCAGCCAGGTCTGTCTGTGTCTGCCTTTTTCGATAGCCAGGCTATGCTCACTAAGTCTGTACATAGTCAAGGTTTTTCTCAATTTGCTATCTTTTACTGTGGTCAGGTATTCAGCCATGTTGTATTGTCTGTTTAGGGCCAAGTAGCAATTGAGTTTGTTTTGGGTTTTTGTTGTTTCTGTCCAATATGACAGATATTTTTCCTTTTGCTCAGTGACAATTGTGTTGGGTCGAATTCTCTGTGCTACGATGTCACTGTCCTGGGGCTGGTTATTGTTAGCAGTGTTAGTAGTTACTTCACTGAGTCCCAGGACTAGTTGACTGAGGGTATTCTTCTTTATGATCCTCTCTTGGCATTTCAGGGTTGCTCATTTTTAGGTGTTTCCAAAATTTGGTGGCTCTTTTTTGGATAGTAATTATTAATGGATATTGACCTAGTTCTGCCCTGCATGCATTGTTTACGGTTTTCCTTTGAGTCCAGAGGATACTTTTACAGAATTCTGCATGTAGGATCTCAATTGGGTGTTTGTCCCATTTTGCAAATTCTTGTTGTGTTAGCAGTCCCCACACCTCACTGCCATAGAGTGCAATTGGTTCAATTACTGATTTGAAAATTTTGAGCCAAATGCTAATTGGGATTTCTATTTGGATTGATTTTTTAATGGCATAGAAAGCCCTTCTTGCTTTCTCTTTCAGTTCATTCACAGCCAGATGAAAATTTCCCATAGAACTGATTTTTAAGCCCAAGTATGTGTAGTTAGTGGTTTGTTCAATTTTAGTTGTTCCTAGTGTGAAATTTATTCTGGGTCCCTGATGTCTGGATTTTTGCTGGAACACAAGGACTTTGGTTTTTTGGGGGTTTATTGTCAGGGCCCAGGTCTGACAGTACGACTCTAGCTGTAGACCCTCCTTAGTTGGTGACAGCAGAACCAGGTCATCTGCATAGAGGAGGAATTTAACCTTGGATTCATATAGGGTGAGGCCGGGTGCTGTAGATTGTTCAAGTAGTTTTGCCAATTCATTTATGTAAATATTAAAGAGTGTCGGTGAGATGGGCGAGCCCTGCGTCACACCACGCCCCTGTGGGAAGTACTTTGTTTGTTTGTCTCCAATTTTAACTGCACATTTATTGTTTGAATACATTGATTTAATTACATCATATGTTTTTCCCCCTACACCACTTTCAATAAGTTTCATGAATAGACCGTCATGCCAGATGGAATCGAAAGCCTTCTGGAAATCTATAAAGCAGGCAAAAATTTTGCTTTTGTTTTGATGAACATGTTTGTCAATTAGGGTCTGTAGGGTGAAGATATGATCTGATGTTCTATAGTTTGGTAGGAATCCAATTTGGCTTTTACTCAAGACATTGTGCTCCTCAAGGAAGTTTATAAGTCTTTTGTTTATGATATTACAGAATACCTTCCCCAGGTTACTGTTTACACAGATGCCTCGACAGTTATTTGGGTCAACTTTGTCTCCACCTTTGTATATGGGCGTTATGAGTCCTTTGTTCCAGATATCAGGGAAGTGACCGACACTCAGAACCAAGTTGAAGAGTTTTAGGATAGCCAATTTCATTTTATCGTCCGTGTGTTTAATCATCTCGCTTAGGATGCCATCTGCACCGCAAGCTTTTCCTGGTCGCAGGTCCTTGAGTTTTTCCAAATAGCTCTTTTTCAGTTATTATGGAGTCTAGCGGGTTTTGGTTATCTTTTATGACCAGTTCGAGCTTTTCCAGTTTTTTGCATATTTGGTATTGCTCTGGGCTTAGTGTGTTTTTCTGGTATAATTTTTCAAAATGGTTTTCCCATGTGTCTCCGTTTTGAATGGCCAATTCGTTGTGTTGTTTTTTGTGTAATGTATTCCAGTTGTCCCAGAAACAATTGGAATCAATGGATTCCTCAATGGAGCTGAGTGTATTCTTAACATACTGCTCTTTTTTGGTTCTGAGTGTGTTTTTGTATTGTGTTAGTGCCTGACAATAAGTAAGGCGTAATTCCTCATTTTCTGGCTGTCTGTGTTTTTGGTTTGATATTTTTCTAAGTTTTTTCCTCATGCTATGGCAATCTGGGTCAAACCATTTTTCATAGTTTTTTGTTTTGGGTTTATTCTTGCAAACTTTCAAGTTTGACATTGTTGCCAAATTATCAAAAATATTATTTAGGTTATTCACTGCCCAGTTTACACCTTCTTTATTGTGAGTGTATATGTTTTCCAGAAAGGTGTCCAAGAGAGTTTGAGTTGATTGATTGCTAATTGCTTTCTGATATTTTTCCGTGCTGTTTTTGGCCCATCTGTAGGATTTTGTGATGTTGTACAGCTTACTGGGTTGTGTTTCTGTGTTGGTTGTTTCTGTCCTTTTAAGATACAAAATAATTTGACTGTGGTCTGACAGTGTTGTTTGTGGTTTGGCTGTGAATGCTCTGAAAGAGGATGGGTCCAAATCCGTAATCATATAGTCTACGGTGCTGCAGCCAAGAGGTGAGCAATAGGTTGATCTTCCTAGGGAGTCTCCCATGAACCTACCATTGACAATGTACAGACCCAGGCTTCGACAGAGCTGCAGGAGCTATTTTCCGTTAGCATTTGTCTGTTTGTCGCAGTTATGCCTATATCGATGGGAAGGGATATCAAAGTGGTTATTCCCGAATATGTAGTTGTTCCCCTGATTATTGGTGAAGTCTGGTTCTTCGCCAGTCCTTGAATTGAGGTCACCCTCTGCACTCATGCACCCATCACTCACCTGAACACCAGACATCTCGAACCTTCCAAGCCCTTCAGTCCAACGGTCCGCCTCGCTAACTTGACGTGGTTTAGAGCCGTCGGGCAGCCCACACTTTAGGGCTAAAAATAGGGATTAGGTCAAAAACAGCCTGTTAACTACCTGTTAACAGGCAGTTAATTGGCACTAATCCCCTTCCCGCCTCGGGGAGGCGGCTCCCAGCACAGGTCGAGTACCTGCCTCCTGGGAAACGGGCATGGAGGCGGGAAGGGTTCATGCCCCCCGATTCTGCAATTTTCCCCCCACTCCCGCCTCCAAACCCGCCTTCACGGGGCTTAGAAATTCAAGCCCTTATTTTCCAAGGAGTACGTGTATGTATGTGTGTTACTATATTTCAGATAAGACAGCGAGTGCAAATCACACATGCAGAGCAGCACAGCCACTATTGTATTATATAAAGACACTGACATAGCCACAAAAATTACTTTATTCAGCACCTCTGGGTTTTCACCTTTTCATAATGCAATTGATCTCAGTCAAAGTAGGGGTAGAGATAGGGGGGTTGGGGAGTAGACATTAGGACGTGGGTCACAGTGGGATCAGAGGTTATGAGGATTGGGAGTCACGAAGGGGGCAGGGATTACGGAGCCAGAGAAGGTAGGCCCAGGAGCAGCTACTATACCCTCCAGGGAAGGCTGGGATTCAGGAGGCCCTATCCTGTAATCAGGTGGTTGCAAATGGTAGGGATAGACCAGGAAATTAGCAATGGGATCCCTGACGCCCCATTTAGGAGGTGAAAAACCCAAACACCAGGTTTTAAACATCCAAAACCCAGGAAAAAAACACCCAAAACCGGGCAACAAATGGCTGCCAGAGTTTGACAATAAACAGCATTCCATTCTCTACAAACAATCTCTTCACTTTCTTACTAACCGGCAACAAAAAAACCAGGACCACAGGTATTGCTGTTCCTGGGTGCAGCCTCTCACAGATATTATTTATCTGTGAGGAGTTCATTAAAGAAATGCACAAATTTTTAATACATGAATATTTAAGTCATCATTTGTCTGAATTAAAACCTTTGGAAATTCAACCTGCAGTTTCTTCCAAAGTCTTCTGGAAAAAGAAAAGAAACTCAAATTTTCACAGGATGCTGGGACACAGGTTTCTATCCTTCAACTCCTATTGATGCATAGATATAAGCCTTGGAACATAGACGGGAATACAGGAACAGGAGTAGGCCATTCAGCCCCTCGAGCCTGTTCTGCCATTCAATGAGAGCATTGGGAGGTTTTACTCCATTAAAGGCGCTATATAAATGCAAGCTGTTATTGTTGAGAACATGGCTGATCTGTACCTTAACTCCATTTACCCGCCTTGGCTCCATATCCCTTAATACCCTTGTATAGCAAAAATCTATCGATCTCAGGTTTAACATTATAAATTGGGCTAGCATCGACTGATTCTTGTGGGAGAGCGTTCCACACTTCTAACACACTTTGCGTGAAGAAGTGTTTCCTAACTTCTCTCCTGAATGGCCTGGTCTTATTTTAAGGTTATGTCCTACACTCCAACAGCGAAAAAAGTTTCTCTCTATCTACCCTATCAAATCCTTTAAAACTCCTAAAAACCGCAATCAAATCACCCCTTAACCATCTATATTCCAGAGAATACAAGCCTAGGTTACGTAATTTCTCCTCATAATTTAACCCTTGGAGCCATGGTAAAATGCTGGTGAATCTGCGCTGCACCCCTTCCAAGACCAATATATCCTTTCTAAGGCGTGGTACTCCAGATGTGGTCTAACCAGGGCTTTGTATAGCTGTAGCAAAACTTCCTCCCTTTTATATTCTAGCCCTCTAGTTATAAAGGCTAACATTCCATTAGCCTTTTGGATTATTTTTTGTACCTGACCACTACATTTTAGCGATCTGTGTACATGGATCCCTAAATCGCTTTGGACCTCCACTGTTTCTAGCTTTTCACCATTTAAAAAACTCAAATTTATCCTTTTTGGGTCCAAAATGGATGACCTCACACTTACCTGCATTGAAATCTATCTGCCACAGTTCTGCCCACTCACTTAATCTGACAATACCTTTATGTAATTTTATGCTTCCATCTACACTACTTACTATGCCACCTATCTTTGTGTCATCAGCAAACTTAGATATATGGCTCTCTATTATGTTATCTAAGTCATTAATAAATATAGTGAATAGTTGAGACCCCAGGACAGATCCTTGTGAGACACCACTAGTCACTTACTTCCATTTCGAGTACATATCCATTATCCTTACTCTTAGTCTTCTACCGCCTAACCAATCTCCTAAGCAGGTCAATAATTTGCCTTCAATTTCATAAACCTTAGTTTTAGCTCACAGTCTCTTATGTGGAACTTTATCAAATGCCTTCTGAAAGTCCATATAATAAACTACATGCATAGATGTTCCTGTCTACTTCTTTAGTTACTTCCTCAAAAAATTCAATTAGGTTCGTTAGACATGGCCTACCATTTACAAATCTATGTTGTCCCTCTCTAATCAGCTCAAATGCCTCTAAGTTCTCAGTCACTCTGTCCTTAATTATAGATTCTAATAGCCTCCCCACAACAGATGTTAGGCAAACAGGTCTATAATTTCCTGGTTTTGCTTTCTCACCTTTGTTAAATAATAGGCTACATTTGCAATTTTGCAATCTAAGGGGACAATTCCGGAATCGAGAGCGCTTTGGAAGATTATGGCTAAAGCATCTGCAATTTCCTCACCTACTTCCTTTAAAACATTGGGGTGGAAACCATCAGGTTCTGGGGATATGTCAGCCTAATGGGTGATCTTTAAGGAGGAGATGTTCCAAGTACAGGCTAGGTACATTCCAACAAGAGGGAAGGGTAAGGGAACCAAAGTGAGGGCTCCTTGGATGACGTGGGAGATAGAGAAGATGATGAAACAAAAAAAGAGGGTGTATAATGCATGTCAGGTGAATTCTTCAAGGGAGAACCAGACCAAATACAATAAGTTGAGAAGGGAAGTGAATATGAAAATAAGATTGGCAAAGAGAGAATATGACAGTAGAATGGCAGTTAACATAAAAGGGAACCCAAAAATCTTCTACTGGCATGTAAACAGTAAGCGGGTAGTAAGAGACGGGGTGGGGCCTATTAGGGACAAAGAAGGTGATATATGCTTAGAGGCGCAGGGCAAGGCTAGAATACTCAATGAGTACATTGTATTAGTGTTTACTAAGGAGGTGGAAGCTGACAAAATATCGGTAGAAGTGGAAAAGGTAGAAGCAATGGAAGGGGTGAAAATTGATAGACAGGATGTACTAGAAAGACTGGGTATGCTTAGAGTGGATAAGTCGCCTGGTCCAGATGGCTTGCATCCCAGGTTGCAAAGGGAATTGGGGAGGAGATTGCAGAAGGGCTTGCCATAATTTTCCAATCTTCCTTAGATGCGGGGGAGGTGCCTGAGGATTGGAAAGTGGCAAATGTGACACCACTGTTCAAGAAAGGGTCTAACTACAGGCTGGTCAGTTTAACATCAGTGGTGGGTAAAGTTTTAGAAACAATAATCAAGGAAAGAATTAACAGGCACTTGGGAGAGGTTTAAGCTAATTAAGGAGAGCCAACACGGAATGTAAAAGGCAGATCGTGTTTGATTAATCTAATTGAATTTTTTGATGAAGTAACGGAGCACTGATGAAGGAATGCAGTGGATGTTGTCTACATGGATTTTAGGATGGCGTTTGAAAAAGTACCACATAGAAGGCTGGTTAACAAAATTGAGGCTCATGGAATAGGTAGGTCAGTGGCAGCTTGGATAAGGAATTGGCTTAAGGACAGAAAACAGTGAGTTGTGGTAAATGGCTGTTTTTCAGACTGGAGGATGGTAGACACTGGTGTTCCCCAAGGGTCAGTGCCGGGGCCACTGCTTTTTTTGAGATATATAAATGACCTGGATATTGGAATACAGAGTAGAATTTCTAAATTTGCCGATGACACCAAAATTGGGGGTGTGGCAAACAGTGTGGATGATACCAATCGACTGCAACAGGACACAGAAAGGCTAGCAGAATGGGCAGACAAGTGGCAGATGGAATTTAATACAGTGAAGTGTGAGGTGATGCATTTTGGCAGAAGGAACAGAAAGAGGCAATATACACTTTAAAACTGTGCCATTAAGAGAGTGCAGGGACAGAGGGACCTGGGAGCTAATGTGCATAAGTCCCTGAAGGTGGTCGGACATATTGAGAGCGTGGTTCGCAAAGTATATGGGATCTTGGGCTTCATAAATAGAGCTATTGAGTACAAAAGTAGAGAAGTTATGCTGAACCTTTATAAAGCGCTGGTTAGGCCACGACTGGAGTACTGCATCCAGTTCTGGTCACCAAACTTTAGGAAGGATGTGAAGGCACTTGAGAGGGTGCAGAGGAGATTTACCAGAATGGTTCCGGGAATGGGGGATCTTAGCTACAAGGACAGGTTGGAAAAGCTGGATTTGTTTTCATTAGAGCAAACGAGATTGAGGGGTGATTTGGTAGAGGTGTACAAGATTATGACGGGTTTGAATAGGCTAGACGGGGAAAGGCTGTTCCCACTAATTGATGGTACAAGGACTAGGGGACACAGATTTAAGGTTTTGGCCAAGAGATACAGGGGGTACGTGAGGAAAAACTTTTTTACGCAGAGTAGTGAGGACCTGGAACTCGCTGCTGACGGAAGTGGTGGAAGCGGAGACACTCAATGTTTTCAAGGGAAGACTGGATGGACACTTGGGGGAAATAAACTCGCAGGGCTACGGGGATAGAGCGGTGAATTGGACTGACTGGATTGCTCTACAGAGAGCCGGCATGGACTCGATGGGCTGAATGGCCTTCTGTGCCGTTATGACTCTATTTAGTGCCATTATTTTTTCTAATATTGTTTTCTTGCTTACGTTAACTTTAGTGAGTCCAATCCTTGATTCATTATTAGTTTCCCTGGAATGTCAGGTATATTATCCTCTTCCTCTACTGTGAAGACTGACACAAGGGTTGGATTTTCATTCAGCAGTTGGGAAGGAGGCGGGACTACAACTTTCGGGTTTTAGTCCCGCCTCCATCGACGTCCGGCCAATCCACGCGATCTTCCCTTGATTGACCTTGTTGAGCCCGCCTAGCGGGCTGTGCAGGCCAATTAAGGACCACCCGGCAACAGGTGACGTCACAGACTGAAATTTCATCTGTCAAGACATGCTGACAGATGAAATATCGGTGTTTCACAGCTGTTTGAAGCTGTCAAACACTGACAGTCTGACTTCTAACCTGAGTCCTTCTACGCAGACTCAGTTAGAATTCTCACCAGCAATGAAAGCTGAAGGCTATCACTTTTGACAGCTCGCGGCCATTCTGCTTTCAGTGCCGGCTGAGTGATGGACTCCCGACGCCTAGAGGGAGAAAGGCTGTTAAGGTAAGTACAGGTAATTTAAACTTCTTTACACACTTTAGACACACCAAACACACTTACCTTTGCACTCATGCACCCATCACTCACCTAAACACCGACATCTCGACCCCTCCAAGTCCTTCAACCCGACGGCCCGCCTGCTCTAACCTGGCATGGTTTGGAGCCGTCGGGAATCCCACACGACACCCCTCAAAATAGGGATTAGGCTAAAAACTGCCTGTTAACAGGCAGTTAATTGGCACTAATCCCTTCCCGCCTCGGGTCGGCGGGTCCCAGTGCGGGGCGGGTAACCGCCTCCTTTGAAACTTACGTGGAGGCAGGTTTTGGGCGGGATGGTGTCGGGACCCCCGATTTTGGCATTTTAGCCCCCCGCACGCCTAAAAGCCCGCCTCACGGCACACTGAAAATCTAGGCCTAAGTAATTATTCAACAAGTCAGTCATTTCCTTATTTTCATTTGCAATATTACCCCATCTGTTTTTAAAGGGCCCACATTACCCTTAACTAACATTTTTCTTCTAATATAATTGTAAAAACTGTGTGTGTTAATCTTGATATCCCTCGCAAGTTTCTTTTCATATTCCCTTTTAGCAGCTCTTATTATCTTTACTTCTTCCTTTGCTGTTCTTTATATTTCTCTCAGTTCCCTGGGTTTATACTATTCTTTGCACTTTTGTACGCTCTTTTCTTTAGTTTTAAGTTATCTCTCACCTCTTTTGTGAACCATGGCTGTTTTATTTGGTAGGTAGAGCTCTTGTACCTTAGGGGTGTATACTGGTCCTGTATTAAGCGAAATTCTTTTTTGAATACCTCCCACTGTTCATCTCTAGTTTTACTTGATAACAGTTTTGACCAGTTTACTGTTGTCAGTCTCTGTCTGATTCCATTAACATTAACCTTACCAAAATAGAGATTATTATTACCTGTTACATTTCTCTTCAAACCCAACATTGAATTTGACCATATTATGATCACTGTTAGATAAAAGGTGCCTTACTGTTAGATTATTAACTAAGTGTGGCTCATTACTTATTACTAAATCTGGTATGGCCTGCTCTCTTGTTGGTTCTAGAACATATTGCTCCAGAAAAACTATCTAGAACTCATTCAACTGCTCAGTGGCAGCACTCGCACCTGAGTCAGAAGGTTGTGGGTTCAAATCTCACTCCAGAGACTAGGCTGATACTCCAGTACAGTACTGAGGGAGTGCTACACTGTCAGACGTGTTGTCTTTCAGACAAGACATTAAACGAAGCCCTGTCTGCCCTCTCAGGTGGACATAAAAGATCCCATGGCACTATTTCAAAGAAGAGCAGGGAAATTCTCCCTGGTGTCCTGGTCAATATTTATCTCTCAATCAACATCACCAAAATCAGATTTATCTATTCATTATCTCATTGCTGTTTGTGGGACCTTGCTGTGTGCAAATTGACTGGGTGCATTTCCTACATTACAACAGTGCCTACACTTCAAAAAAAAGTACTTAATTGGTTATGAAGTGCTTTGGGATGTTTTGATGTTGTGAAAGGCACTATATAAATGCAAGTCTTTCTTTCATAGACTGCATGATAGGGGATTCTGCAAACTGCACGTGCTCAGGATGCACAGATGTGATTGAAAACTGTCTCTAATTGTTGTAAGGTAAAAAATATCCAGTCAAACCCCAGGTAGGCTGATGTTTAGAAGTACAAACTGTAATGAAGGATTTAAAAGACAATTCAGTGGGTAAATTCAATTACATTATTGTGAAAAATGAAATCTCATTTTTTTAAACCCTTATTTTACATATTAGAAATTCAGTTACCGAGGAAAAGATGGCAAACAAAAATTATTTTAGGAAGCAGTTTGAGTGATTTGTGGAAAAAGATAATGCAGTGCCACCTAGCAGCACGACAGGTAATCATTGCAGGTCAATTTTTTCAGTTAAGATTGAAATTCGCCACGAAAATGCCATCTAGTACATGGCAGCTACTAATTAAAGCTAAGTGTTGCCAGTTTAACATTGGGATTTCCACTGGAAATGCTTATATAGCATATTACAATAGTGCATGTGCCATATGCAAGATTTTTGAATAAGATATAAAAGTTATAAATATAAAAGAAAACTTGCATTTATATAGCGCCTTTCACGGCCACCGGACATCCCAAAGCACTTTACAACCAATGAAGTACATTTTGAAGTGTAGTCACTGTTGTAATGTAGGAAACGCGGCAGCCAATTTACACACAGCAAGCTCCCACAAACAGCAATGTGATAATGACCAGACAATCTGTGTTTAGTGATGTTGGTTGAGGGATAAATATTGGCCAGGACTCCGGGGATAACTCCCCTGCTCTTCTGCGAAATAGTGCATTGGGATCTTTTACGTCAGAAAGACGGCACCTCCGACAGCCTAGTGTCAGCCTACATTTTTGTGCTCAAGTCTCTGGAGTGGGACTTGAACCCACAACCTTCTGACTCAGAGTCGAGGGTGCTACCAACTGAGCCACAGCTGACACTCATATATGCACACTTCTTGTCAACAAAACTTACTTCCTGTTGTCAAGATTTTTGGTCTTTTTTTTAAAACAGTGAAACTGCCTACATAAATGTTCATAACGGGAATTTCCAATGTAAACAGTTGCTTGTCACGGTTTGTTGATAAACCAATTGAATCATTCAAAATGCTTTTTGTTTATAAAGTTCAGCTGCCAGTTTTCACAATAACTAAATTTCTAATGCCCAATGTATGGTTCTAAACAAAATACTTTTTTAATAAAATGACATCTTTCACAGTAGCATGATTAAATTTCCCCATTGAATGTTTGTGTGCCCTCCTTAATGATTTTATGTGATGACCTCAGCCTGTCTCAAAAGCTTGGGCTTTAACTGGAAACATTTTCCTTAGGAACAAGTTGTACTCGGCTTCCAATCATATCTGTGCATTCTAACCACGCAGTTTGTAGCAAGCATTGGGAGATTTCAGATCTGAAGATTTGATCTGCTCCCCTCATGCTGCCTAATCCCAGCAAACTCCCATTAACCAGTGCCATCACTAGGTAAGTGTAGAATTATCCTCGAAGACATCATCTGAAGACATTCCACATGTATTTCACCAACACCTCTCTTAACCCTTCCAATGTCTCGGTGTTGTCAGACTGCTTGTTCAACATCCAGTCCTGGATGAGATGAAATTTCCTCCAATTAAACACTGGGAAGACTGAAGCCATCATCTTCGGCCCCCACCCAAAACTCCATTCCCTAGCCACTATCTCAGGCTGAGCCAGACTGTTTGTGACCTCGGCATCCTATTTGACCCATAGCCGAGTTTCCGACCCCATATTCTCGCCCACAAGGAGAGCCTACATCCACCTCCGTAATATCGCCAGTCTCCACCCCTGCCTCAGCCCTCCTACTGCTGAAACCCTCATCCATGCTTTTGTTACCTCCACGTTTAACTACATTAAAGATGCTATATAAATACAAGTTGTTGGGTTCAAAACTAGCCCAGACAGATGGGATGAAAATCTCCTCCATCGGATAGCTCTGTCTGATAAGAGTCTTTGTGAAAGGAACTAGCCTGCTAAGCCAAATGCCCTTTCCTTATTTCATGTCTTTGCAACCAAGTTCCTAGCAGTCATGAGCTCAAATCAAAAACTGCCTCAGGTTTGGTACTTAACTGGTAACCTCACACAGGAGGATCACAAAGATGGATTCTCTGAGAGCTAGATATGCCACACTGGTGTAGGCAATCGTACTCTTCGGAGGTTGAAGTTAAGGTACTTTTTAGGGGCAGAATAGAGGGAGTTTTATTGTGCACCTAATCTCTG
Organism: Somniosus microcephalus; assembly: GCF_052327205.1. Classification (NCBI taxonomy): domain Eukaryota; kingdom Metazoa; phylum Chordata; class Chondrichthyes; order Squaliformes; family Somniosidae; genus Somniosus; species Somniosus microcephalus. The sequence goes on from NC_141008.1 coordinate 34,615,321, forward strand.
CTATACTGGCACCAGTGAATATATTTTTTTTTAAACTCTTCCTAAGGTACTGACACCCATCAATACAGGAAGAGTAATGCACACCGAATAATGCCTGTCTTTTTTTCTACATTCATACTTGATGGGCCAGAAATTCGGGTCTCCACGGGTGAGTACGCATGAGGTACTCGCCCATAAGCCCAATGGAAGTGCTGGTTTCGTGCATGCACAGGAAACCGGTCCTTCCGTTCCCCTGAAAGAAGGGGTTAAGAGGCGGAACGCATGCGCAGGAGAGGCTGCGCGTGCGCATCGAACTTACGTTTTTTTTTCCAGGTTTCTCCGGGAGGGTAAGTCTCCAGAAGTTAGACATGTAAAAAGCAGTCGCAAGGCCTGCTTTTTACAAGGTAAGTGGTGAATTAATTAAAGTTAAAACATTTTTTCCACAGGTTTATTATTTTTAAATACTTTAAAGAAAGGCAAGTTTATTTTTTAGCCCCGTTAGGAAAATAAAATTATTTTTTTCAAAAATTTAAATTATTGTTTAAAATAGTTATTTCATGTAATTTATAGTTTATTTTAAAAATGTGATGTTTTTTAAATGTATTTGAAGATTTAGTGATGTTTTGGGGCTTATAGTATTTATAGGTTTGACAGGTCTTCCTGTCAGATTTATGAATGAAGCATTCCCTGCTACCATTGGCTCCCCATGGCCCACGTGATCCCAGAGGACGCATCGAACTAACTGCGCCCCTGGGATACGCAAGCACTGCACGCCGGCAGTTGGAGAAGGCCCAGGATCGCAATTCCACGGGGGCCCACAGCTCAACGGCCGGCGCGGTAGGTAAGTGCAGGTTGGGGGCTTGCATCCACGGGAAGCCCCCGACCCGAATTTCTGGGCCATTGTGTTTCTCACGTACGATACTCTGAGAAGTCAATCCCTTCTTAAAACAGTCACACTTTATGCACTTAACCATGCTCCCCAATTCTGTGTCCTTCCCTCCCATCACCTCTACACATTCTGCAGCACACAGCAACAGTTTGAAATCTGCTCATTATCATTTTATAATATAAAGACCTCCCCAGAGATGGAGAGGGTCCTTGGGGAAATTAACTCGCTCATACCACAATAAGCATTAGTTAAACACATCCATAAACAGAAGCAGGGCTCTTCAAGTTTATCAAGGCTGAAAGGCTCTGAAACCAGACCCTGAACAGAAGCTAGTGGGGTACTGAACTAGGATCCTGAACAGCAAGAAGTGGGCTACTAATCCCACACCCTGAATAGCAATTAGTGGGCTAATGAACCCAGATCCTTAATAGCAACTAGTGGGCCACTGATCCCATGTCCTGAACAGCAATTAGTGAGCTAATGAACCCAGATCCTGAACACAAACTAGTGGGCTAATCACCCGACAAAGACTTCTATCCGTGAACTCTAACCTACAGCTGTCAACATCAAGCACAGACGTATAGCACAAATGGCACTGCACTCTGCAGGACCAATACACAGTAGCTTTGAATGGGAGGATGCAGATCCAAATGTCTAATCTGCTCAATTCCTGATGCGCAGTATAGTGCATAGTGTGGCACCAAACATAGGAAAAATCTTATGGTTGCACTGTGGATGCCTTTCATCACTTAAAGACTGCCGTAGGCGGCTGCCTACGGAGGAAGCCACCCACTCGTCAGTTCACTTGGAAACAAGTCGAGCATGCTGCAGAAGCTCCCAAAGGAGAAGCAAATACAGCTGAACATCTGAGAACATGTGAACTCCATTACAAAATAAATCCCCTCACCCAACAAGATTAAATACAAAGCATCGACTCATCAGATATGGCTTTGGGGTCAGAGGAGGTTCTGAAAATGGTCTGAGTAACAGAGTGAGCTTCATAAGCTAAATTAAATAGCGAATCAATTTATTGTGTTGCCATTTGTTAGCCATGGCAGCTCTATCCTTTTAATCACAGTTCTCTGACTTTTCTGCATATCCTTCAATGCCCTCCCTTCCCAAGTATCTAACTCCCTTTCAAACACTGTTAATCTTGCATCCACGGACTTCGGTGGCAGTGTTCCACATTCCTGCACCCTTTGTGTTAAGACATTTTCTTGGATTCATGTTTAACTGGTGTAACATTTTGGGACTTTTACCTATATGGTCTCAAAAATATTTTGTTTCAATTCATGTTATAATATTGCTATAAAGGTAGATTCAGCTTACAAAGGGTTAACTGCAAGAAATACACGAGCCATTTAGAATAGTTCCTGCGTTGAAGTACAAGACAGGCCATTCATTATAGACATCAGTCTGTTTACTTTCGCATGTTATGTGGACAATAAAAGCATACTCCAGATCATAAGGAATTTAAGGTCCACTTATGGGTGTAACTGGTGAAGCCGAACACAAAATATAACACAGTATAGGGGTACGGTAGCATAGTGGTTATGTTACTGGATTAGTAATCTAGAGGCCTGGACTAAAGATCCAGAGACGTAAGTTCAAATCCCACCACGGCAGTTGGGGAATTTAAATTCAGTTAATTAAATAAATCTGGAATAAGCTAGTGTCAATAACGGTGACCTTTAACGTAGCAAAACGTCCCAAGGAAATCTGCCATCCTTACCTGGTTTGGCCTATATGTGACTCCAGACCCACAGCAATGTGGATGACTCTTAACTGCCCTTCGAAATGGCCTAGCAAGCCACTTAGTTGTAACAAACCGCTACAAAAAAGTATACAGCACTGTGGGAGTACCTTCTCCACATGGACTGCAGTGGTTCAAGAAGGTGGCTCATCACCACCTTCTCAAGGGCAATTAGGGATGGGAAATAAATGCTGGCCTTGCCAGCGACGCCCACATCCCATGAATGCATAAAAAAAATAGCTGGTGTAGATCTGTTCTCTCTTCTCTTAGGCAGTCCCTCGGAACCAAGGATGACTTGCTTCCACATTAAAAATGAGTTCTCATGTGCCTGATGAGTCCAATGCAGTACCTACAGACTCTGTCACAGGTGGGGCAGACGGTGGTTGAACGGGCGGGCGGGCGGGCGGGGAGCTTGGGTTGACGTGCGCTGCTTCCGCTTGCTCCCGGCGAAGAGTCTCGAGGTGTTCGGTTACATTTTTAACAACTGGCTTAGCTCAAATTCTAAGATTCTGTCCCCTTGTTTTAGATTCCTTATTAAACAGTAGGGTCATTTCCTATCTTTGCTGTTGGTTCCCTTTATTATTTTAAACAACTCTATCAGATCATGCCTTAATTTCACTACAATAACAACTTGCATTTATATAGCACCTTTAACACAGTAAAACGTCCCAAGGTGATTCACAGGAGCGACTACTAAACAAAGTTTGAAGCCAAGTCACATAAGGAGACATTAGGACAGGTGACCAAAAGCGTGGTCAAAGAGGCAAGTTTTAAGGAGCGTCTTAAAGGAAATAGAGGTAGAGAGGTGGAGAGGTTTAGGGAGGAAAATTCCAGAGCTTAGGACTGAGACAGCTGAAGGCACGGCGTCCAATCGTAGAGTGCTGAAAATCGGAGACGCGTCATAGGCCAGAATTGGAAGAGCGCAGACACTTTGGAGGGTTGAAAGGCTAGAAGAAGTTACAGATATAGGGAAGGGCAAGGCCATGGAGTGATTTGGAAACAAGGATGAGAATTCTAAAGTCAAGGCGTTGCTGGACTGGGAGCCAATACAGTTCAGCGAGCACAGGGTGATGGGTGAACAGGATTTGGTGCGAGTTAGGATACAGGCAGCGGAGTTTTGGATGAGCTCAATTTTACAGCGGGTGCCAGGTGGGAGGCTCGCCAGGAGAGCCTTAGAATAGTTGAGTCTAAAGGTAACAAAGGCATGGATGAGAGTTTCAGCATCAGATGAGCTGAGGCAGGGGCGGAGTTGGGCTATGTTGCAAAGGTGGAAGTAGGCGGTCTTGGTGATGGAGAGGATATGGGATCAGAAGCTCAGCTAAGGTTCAAGTAGGACGTCAAGATTACGAATGGTTTGGTTCAGCCTCAGGCAGTGGCCAGGGAGAAGAATGGAGTCAGTGGCTAGGGAATGGATTTTTTGGCGGATAGCTCTGTCTGATAAGAGTCTTTGTGAAAGGAACTAGCCTGCTAAGCCAAATGCCCTTTCCTTATTTCATGTCTTTGCAACCAAGTTCCTAGCAGTCATGAGCTCAAATCAAAAACTGCCTCAGGTTTGGTACTTAACTGGTAACCTCACACAGGAGGATCACAAAGATGGATTCTCTGAGAGCTAGATATGCCACACTGGTGTAGGCAATCGTACTCTTCGGAGGTTGAAGTTAAGGTACTTTTTAGGGGCAGAATAGAGGGAGTTTTATTGTGCACCTAATCTCTGCTATACTGGCACCAGTGAATATATTTTTTTTTAAACTCTTCCTAAGGTACTGACACCCATCAATACAGGAAGAGTAATGCACACCGAATAATGCCTGTCTTTTTTTCTACATTCATACTTGATGGGCCAGAAATTCGGGTCTCCACGGGTGAGTACGCATGAGGTACTCGCCCATAAGCCCAATGGAAGTGCTGGTTTCGTGCATGCACAGGAAACCGGTCCTTCCGTTCCCCTGAAAGAAGGGGTTAAGAGGCGGAACGCATGCGCAGGAGAGGCTGCGCGTGCGCATCGAACTTACGTTTTTTTTTCCAGGTTTCTCCGGGAGGGTAAGTCTCCAGAAGTTAGACATGTAAAAAGCAGTCGCAAGGCCTGCTTTTTACAAGGTAAGTGGTGAATTAATTAAAGTTAAAACATTTTTTCCACAGGTTTATTATTTTTAAATACTTTAAAGAAAGGCAAGTTTATTTTTTAGCCCCGTTAGGAAAATAAAATTATTTTTTTCAAAAATTTAAATTATTGTTTAAAATAGTTATTTCATGTAATTTATAGTTTATTTTAAAAATGTGATGTTTTTTAAATTTATTTGAAGATTTAGTGATGTTTTGGGGCTTATAGTATTTATAGGTTTGACAGGTCTTCCTGTCAGATTTATGAATGAAGCATTCCCTGCTACCATTGGCTCCCCATGGCCCACGTGATCCCAGAGGACGCATCGAACTAACTGCGCCCCTGGGATACGCAAGCACTGCACGCCGGCAGTTGGAGAAGGCCCAGGATCGCAATTCCACGGGGGCCCACAGCTCAACGGCCGGCGCGGTAGGTAAGTGCAGGTTGGGGGCTTGCATCCACGGGAAGCCCCCGACCCGAATTTCTGGGCCATTGTGTTTCTCACGTACGATACTCTGAGAAGTCAATCCCTTCTTAAAACAGTCACACTTTATGCACTTAACCATGCTCCCCAATTCTGTGTCCTTCCCTCCCATCACCTCTACACATTCTGCAGCACACAGCAACAGTTTGAAATCTGCTCATTATCATTTTATAATATAAAGACCTCCCCAGAGATGGAGAGGGTCCTTGGGGAAATTAACTCGCTCATACCACAATAAGCATTAGTTAAACACATCCATAAACAGAAGCAGGGCTCTTCAAGTTTATCAAGGCTGAAAGGCTCTGAAACCAGACCCTGAACAGAAGCTAGTGGGGTACTGAACTAGGATCCTGAACAGCAAGAAGTGGGCTACTAATCCCACACCCTGAATAGCAATTAGTGGGCTAATGAACCCAGATCCTTAATAGCAACTAGTGGGCCACTGATCCCATGTCCTGAACAGCAATTAGTGAGCTAATGAACCCAGATCCTGAACACAAACTAGTGGGCTAATCACCCGACAAAGACTTCTATCCGTGAACTCTAACCTACAGCTGTCAACATCAAGCACAGACGTATAGCACAAATGGCACTGCACTCTGCAGGACCAATACACAGTAGCTTTGAATGGGAGGATGCAGATCCAAATGTCTAATCTGCTCAATTCCTGATGCGCAGTATAGTGCATAGTGTGGCACCAAACATAGGAAAAATCTTATGGTTGCACTGTGGATGCCTTTCATCACTTAAAGACTGCCGTAGGCGGCTGCCTACGGAGGAAGCCACCCACTCGTCAGTTCACTTGGAAACAAGTCGAGCATGCTGCAGAAGCTCCCAAAGGAGAAGCAAATACAGCTGAACATCTGAGAACATGTGAACTCCATTACAAAATAAATCCCCTCACCCAACAAGATTAAATACAAAGCATCGACTCATCAGATATGGCTTTGGGGTCAGAGGAGGTTCTGAAAATGGTCTGAGTAACAGAGTGAGCTTCATAAGCTAAATTAAATAGCGAATCAATTTATTGTGTTGCCATTTGTTAGCCATGGCAGCTCTATCCTTTTAATCACAGTTCTCTGACTTTTCTGCATATCCTTCAATGCCCTCCCTTCCCAAGTATCTAACTCCCTTTCAAACACTGTTAATCTTGCATCCACGGACTTCGGTGGCAGTGTTCCACATTCCTGCACCCTTTGTGTTAAGACATTTTCTTGGATTCATGTTTAACTGGTGTAACATTTTGGGACTTTTACCTATATGGTCTCAAAAATATTTTGTTTCAATTCATGTTATAATATTGCTATAAAGGTAGATTCAGCTTACAAAGGGTTAACTGCAAGAAATACACGAGCCATTTAGAATAGTTCCTGCGTTGAAGTACAAGACAGGCCATTCATTATAGACATCAGTCTGTTTACTTTCGCATGTTATGTGGACAATAAAAGCATACTCCAGATCATAAGGAATTTAAGGTCCACTTATGGGTGTAACTGGTGAAGCCGAACACAAAATATAACACAGTATAGGGGTACGGTAGCATAGTGGTTATGTTACTGGATTAGTAATCTAGAGGCCTGGACTAAAGATCCAGAGACGTAAGTTCAAATCCCACCACGGCAGTTGGGGAATTTAAATTCAGTTAATTAAATAAATCTGGAATAAGCTAGTGTCAATAACGGTGACCTTTAACGTAGCAAAACGTCCCAAGGAAATCTGCCATCCTTACCTGGTTTGGCCTATATGTGACTCCAGACCCACAGCAATGTGGATGACTCTTAACTGCCCTTCGAAATGGCCTAGCAAGCCACTTAGTTGTAACAAACCGCTACAAAAAAGTATACAGCACTGTGGGAGTACCTTCTCCACATGGACTGCAGTGGTTCAAGAAGGTGGCTCATCACCACCTTCTCAAGGGCAATTAGGGATGGGAAATAAATGCTGGCCTTGCCAGCGACGCCCACATCCCATGAATGCATAAAAAAAATAGCTGGTGTAGATCTGTTCTCTCTTCTCTTAGGCAGTCCCTCGGAACCAAGGATGACTTGCTTCCACATTAAAAATGAGTTCTCATGTGCCTGATGAGTCCAATGCAGTACCTACAGACTCTGTCACAGGTGGGGCAGACGGTGGTTGAACGGGCGGGCGGGCGGGCGGGGAGCTTGGGTTGACGTGCGCTGCTTCCGCTTGCTCCCGGCGAAGAGTCTCGAGGTGTTCGGTTACATTTTTAACAACTGGCTTAGCTCAAATTCTAAGATTCTGTCCCCTTGTTTTAGATTCCTTATTAAACAGTAGGGTCATTTCCTATCTTTGCTGTTGGTTCCCTTTATTATTTTAAACAACTCTATCAGATCATGCCTTAATTTCACTACAATAACAACTTGCATTTATATAGCACCTTTAACACAGTAAAACGTCCCAAGGTGATTCACAGGAGCGACTACTAAACAAAGTTTGAAGCCAAGTCACATAAGGAGACATTAGGACAGGTGACCAAAAGCGTGGTCAAAGAGGCAAGTTTTAAGGAGCGTCTTAAAGGAAATAGAGGTAGAGAGGTGGAGAGGTTTAGGGAGGAAAATTCCAGAGCTTAGGACTGAGACAGCTGAAGGCACGGCGTCCAATCGTAGAGTGCTGAAAATCGGAGACGCGTCATAGGCCAGAATTGGAAGAGCGCAGACACTTTGGAGGGTTGAAAGGCTAGAAGAAGTTACAGATATAGGGAAGGGCAAGGCCATGGAGTGATTTGGAAACAAGGATGAGAATTCTAAAGTCAAGGCGTTGCTGGACTGGGAGCCAATACAGTTCAGCGAGCACAGGGTGATGGGTGAACAGGATTTGGTGCGAGTTAGGATACAGGCAGCGGAGTTTTGGATGAGCTCAATTTTACAGCGGGTGCCAGGTGGGAGGCTCGCCAGGAGAGCCTTAGAATAGTTGAGTCTAAAGGTAACAAAGGCATGGATGAGAGTTTCAGCATCAGATGAGCTGAGGCAGGGGCGGAGTTGGGCTATGTTGCAAAGGTGGAAGTAGGCGGTCTTGGTGATGGAGAGGATATGGGATCAGAAGCTCAGCTAAGGTTCAAGTAGGACGTCAAGATTACGAATGGTTTGGTTCAGCCTCAGGCAGTGGCCAGGGAGAAGAATGGAGTCAGTGGCTAGGGAATGGATTTTTTGGCGGGGACCAAAGACAATGGGCTGGATTTTCATTCAGCAGTCGGGAAGGAGGCTGGACTACAACTTTCGGGTTTTAGTCCCGCCTACATCGACGTCCGGCCAATCCACGTGATTTTCACTTGATTGACCTTGTTGAATTAAGGGCCACCCGGCAACAGGTGACGTCACAGACTGAAATTTCATCTGTCAAGACGTGCTGGCAGATGAAATATCAGTGTTCCACAGCTGTTTGAAGCTGTCAAACACTGACAGTCTGACTTCTAACCTGAGTCCTTCTACGCAGACTCAGTTAGAACTCTCACCGGCAATGAAAGCTGAAGGCTGTCACTTTTGACAGCTCACAGCCATTTTGCTTTCAGTGCCGGCTGAGTGATGGACTCCCGAAACCAAGAACAAGAAAGGCTATTAAGGTAAGTACAGGTAATTTAAACTTCTTTACACACTTTAGACACACCAAACACACTTACCTTTGCACTCATGCATCCATCACTCACCTGAACACCGACATCGCGACCCCTCCAAGTCCTTCAACCCGACGGCCCGCCTGCTCTAACCTGGCATGGTTTGGAGCTGTCGGGAATCCCACACGACACCCCTCAAAATAGTTAATTGGCACTAATCCCTTCCCGCCTCGGGTCGGCGGGTCCCAGTGCGGGGCGGGGTACCCGCCTCCTTTGAAACTTACGTGGAGGCGGGTTTTGGGCGGGATGGTGTCGGGAGCCCCGAATTCGGGATTTTAGCCCCCCGCACGCCTAAAAGCCCACCTCACGGCATACTGAAAATCAAGGCCAATGGCTTTTCCCAATATATAACTAGGGAAGATAACTCAGGTTTTAACAGTTTCTCATCATAGCTCAGTCCTTTCCTCCCAGGTACCATGCTGGTGAATCATCACTCGACTTTACCCCAAGGCCAGAATATCCTTTCTAAGGTGAGGCGCTCAAAACTAAGCAAAACATTCCAGATAAGGACTGACCAGCACTCTGTATAACTGGAGGAGAACTTCCTTGCTTTTATATTCTGTACTTCTTTCTTTGAAACCAAGCAATTTGATTAGTCTTTTTCATTGCTTTTTTGCATCTGTGAGCTAGCTTTTGACAGCGATGATCCCAAATCCCTTTCTTCATTTATTACCCCCTCTCCCACAGCACTTCCCTGATTAAGTTATACTCCCATCTGACATTCCTATATCTACAGTATACTACAACAACAACTTGTATTTACATAGCACCTTTAAAGTAGTAAAACGTCCCAAGACGCTTCACAGGAGCTTTATAAAAAAAAATTGACACCGAGCCACATAAGGAGATATTAGGGCAGGTTTTAACTAGCATCTTAAAGGAGGAAAGAGCGGTGGAGAGGTTTAGGGAGGGAATTGCAAAGCTTAGGGCCTTGGCAGCTGAAGGCACGGCCACCAGTGGTGGAGCGATTAAAATCGGGGATGCTCAACAGGCCAGAACTAGAGGAGCGCAGATATCTTGGAGGGTTGTGTGGCTGGAGGAGATTAGAGATAGGGAGAGGGCGAGGCCATGGAGGGATTTGAAAACAAGGATGAGAATTTTAAAATCAAGGTGTTGCTTAACCAGGAGCCAATGTAGGTCAGCAAACACAGGGATGATGGGTGAACGGGACTTGGTATAAGTTAGGACACAGGGAGCAAAGTTTTGGATGACCTCAAGTTTTCGGAGGGTAGATGTGGGAGGCCGGCCAGGAGTGCGTTAAAATAGTCAAGTCTAGAGGTAACAAAGGCATGGAGGAGCGAACACTTTGTTACATTAAACTGCATTTGACAATCATGGGAAGTTTTAGTATTGTATGGGAAGTTTTAGTACTGTTTGGGAAGTTTTAGTACTGTATGGGAAGTTTTAGTACTGTATGGGAAGTTTTAGTATGGGAAGTTTTAGTACTGTATGGGAAGTTTTAGTACTGTTTGGGAAGTTTTAGTATTGTATGGGAAGTTTTAGTGCTGTTTGGGAAGTTTTAGTATTGTATGGGAAGTTTTAGTACTGTATGGGAAGTTTTAGTACTGTTTGGGAAGTTTTAGTACTGTATGGGAAGTTTTAGTACTGTATGGGAAGTTTTAGTACTGTATGGGAAGTTTTAGTATTGTATGGGAAGTTTTAGTACTGTATGGGAAGTTTTAGTATTGTATGGGAAATTTTAGTACTGTATGGGAAGTTTTAGTACTGTATGGGAAGTTTTAGTACTGTATGGGAAGTTTTAGTATTGTATGGGAAGTTTTAGGTTGGGGAACTAAAGCCATGGCAGTACCATCCAGCTGTAAAGTTTTTGACAAAACTTGTTTCTTTCATTTACAAATACACCGTACTAGGCTGTAAATCATGTGACAAGTCGTAGTAATGAAAATGATACACCGCTTCTCACTTCCTAGACTTTTCATGAAAACAAGAGCTGGGAAAATCCGTAAATGCGGCGGAAAACATGTTTCCGTGTGTAAGCAGGGTTTCTGCTGCACTTCTGCCAAACTAGCACTGACAGAGCAGCGCTGAGGAATTTCCTGGCCAAGGTCCCTTTAAAAATGCTGCAAGGACAGAGGAGCCAGAACCTACTATTTGCTTTGTTCTTTACTACCTCTAAACGGACTGAAACATTGCCAAGAACAACAGCAAAATGTTACAGTACTGCACACAGTGACCTGGCTGCTCTCCAGTGACTTTAGGCTCCTATTCACACACTGATTAAGTGGAATTTATTGTTTAAAATGAAACAATTACCACAAAACCACAGCCATTCACAGGACACTTGCTGCTCCTATCACTGATAGGGTGAGACAATGCACTTCCTTTCACACAGTAATCTCCTCAAAGTTGCATTAAGTGCAGTGCAGTATAAACAATGTAGTTATCTCTTATTTGACAAAACTGTCTACGAAAGGTTTTATTTTACCACATAATTTCATCAAGGTCATGGTACCCCTTTCACTACCCTATCCACAGCTCCATTTACACTAGCAGCCTCTCCACTCTTGGATGGGCTCTCTCTTTCTCTCATAGGAAGGAATATAGGAACATAGGAACAGGAACAGGAGTAGGCCATTTAGCCCATCGAGCCTGTTCCACCATTCGATGAGATCATGGCTGATCTGCGATTTAAATCCATATACCTGCCTTTGGCCCATATCCCTTGGTGCGGCACGGGCCAACAGCGAGGTCGGGAGGACCACAATGCATCCTACGAAACCCAAGCAAAGAGGACCTGGGGGAAGGAGGGAAGAGGACAGTAGGAATATGTTTGTGTGTGTGTGCTAGGCCGTTGCAGCAGAGCCTGGTCTCCAATTGTCTTGGATCAAGACCTTGCTCTGTCAAGCCCATGTGGTAGCTGGTGTGCAACGACCACCCCACGTTAAAAGAATTCACGCACAGGCATCTTCCACCCTTTAAAATGAAGTTCGGGACCTGGAATGTCAGGACCCTCATGGACAACCCCAACAGTGACAGACCGGAACGCCGTACTGCTATCGTTGCCCAGGAGCTCAGATGCTTCGACATTGACATCGCTGCCCTAAGCGAGACCCGGCGAGCAGGGGAAGGCCAGCTCAAGGAACAAGGCGGTGGTTACACCTTCTTCTGGAAAGGCAAACCCGAAGAAGAACGCCGCCTCCATGGGGTAGGCTTCGCCATAAAAAATGAACTGGTCGGGTGTCTCAGAGACTCCCCTAGTGGTATAAGCGAGCGCCTCATGACTCTTCGACTCGCCCTAGCCCGAAACCAGTGCGCTACGGTCATCAGTGCGTACGCCCCAACACTGGAAGCCACAGACGGGACCAAAGAGGAATTTTACTCCAGCCTTGAACAATTCCTGTCCCGAGTCCCAACGGGCGACAAGCTGATCCTCCTTGGCGACTTCAACGCCAGAGTTGGAAAGGACACAGACCTCTGGGGAGGTGTGGTCGGCAGAGAGGGGGTAGGGAAAGCCAACTCCAATGGTACCTTCCTCCTGTCGAAATGCTTAGAACATGGCCTCGTCACAACCAACACCTTGTTCCATCAGAGAGACAAGTACAAGGCTTCATGGCAGCACCCTCGTCCCAAGCACTGGCATCTGCTGGACCACGTCATCGTCTGAGTGAGGGACTGCAAGGACGTCCGCATCACCCGCGCCATGACAGGAGCTGACGACTGCTGGACAGACCACCGCCTAATCCGCTCTGTCATCTCCATCAATGCAGCCCCAAAACAGCAGCGGCAACAGAAACAATGCCGCAGGAAAATTAACGCTGGAGCACTCAAAGACCCCGCAAAGAAAGCCCTATTCAGCCAGCGCCTTACAAACAACCTGACGACTCCCAGTGATGCAGAGACACAGAGTGCCCACAGCGTCTGGTCTGCACTCAAGGCCTCCATAATCAGCACCTGTGAAGAGACGCTCGGTCACTCAACCAGGAAACACCAAGACTGGTTCGACGAGAATGACCAGGAGATCCAGGAGCTAATAAGCCGCAAGCGCAAGGCATTTCTGATCTGGAAACAGCAACAGAACTCGAGAGCAAGAAAGCAGCTCTACAGAAGCCTGAAGGCCGAGGTCCAACAAAAAACTCGCGACCTAAAGAACAGATGGTGGGTGGAGAAAGCGCAGGAGATCCAGCAGCTAGCCGACAACCACGACGTGCGTGGATTCTTTAGCGCAGTCAAGACCATCTACGGCCCAAGCACCCAAGGCCCTTCCCCACTGCGGGCCAAGAACGGAGAGGTACTCATCAAGGACAGAGAAGCAGTCAGTGCCCACTGGAAGGAGCACTTCGAAGATCTCCTTAACCACGACTCTGTCTTCGACACAAGTGTCCTCAACTCCATCCCACAGCATGCTACCCGCCACCATCTCAGCACAACCCCAGCCCGGCATGAGGTTGAAAAGGCCATCTGACAACTGATGAACAACAAGGCCTCAGGAGCAGATGGAATCCCCGCCGAGGCACTAAAGCATGATGGAGAAGCACTACTGGCGCGAACTCATTTCTCTTATCTGGAAGGAGGAGAGCATGCCAGGAGATCTCAGAGATGCCGTAATTATGACCATCTTCAAGAAAGGTGACAAGTCCGATTGCGGTAATTACAGAGGAGTTTCCCTGCTATCTGCCACAGGAAAAGTCATCGCAAGAATCCTCCTCAATCGCCTTCTCCCAGTGGCCAAAGAGCTCCTCCCAGAGTCGCAATGCGGATTCCACCCACTAAGGGGCACAATGGACATGATCTTCACCGCACGTCAATTACAAGAGAAATGCAGGGACCAGCACCAACCACTGTACATGGCCTTCTTTGATCTCACAAAGGCCTTCGACACTGTCAACCGTGAGGGATTATGGAGTGTCCTCCTCAAATTCGGCTGCCCTCAAAAGTGTCACTATCCTCCACCTGCTTCACGATGGCATGCAAGCCGTGATCCTGACCAACGGTTCCACCACAGACCCAATTCACGTACGAACCGAGGTCAAGCAAGGCTGTGTCATCACACCAACGCTCTTCTCAATCTTCCTTGCTGCAATGCTCCATCTCACCCTCAGTAAGCTCCCCACTGGAGTGGAGCTAATTTACAGAACAAACAGGAAACTGTTCAACCTCCGTCGCCTCCAGTCCAGATCCAAGGTCGTCCCATCCTCTGTCATCGAATTACAGTATGCAGACGATGCTTGCGTCTGCGCTCACTCGGAGGTCGAACTCCAAACCATCGTAAATACCTTCACCGAAGCATACGAGAGCATGGGCCTTACACTAAACATCCGTAAGACAAAGGTCCTCTACCAACCTGCCCCCGCCACACAGTGCTGCCCCCCAATTATCAAAATCCACGACAAGGCCTTGGACAACATGGACCACTTTCCATACCTCGGGAGCCTACTGTCAACAAGGGCAGACGTCGACGATGAAGTCCAACACCGCCTTCAGTGTGCCAGTGCAGCCTTTGGTCACCTGAGGAAGAGAGTGTTTGAAGACCAGGACCTCAAACCCGGCACTAAGCTCATGGTCTACAGGGCAGCAGTGATACCTGCCTTGCTGTATGCCTCAGAGACATGGACCATGTACAACAGGCACCTCAAAACACTGGAGAGGTACCACCAACGCTGCCACCGCAAGATCCTGCAAATCCATTGGCAGGATAGGCGCACCAACGTCAGTGTTCTTGCTCAGGCCAACATCCCCAGCATCGAAGCTCTGACCACGCTCAATCAGCTCTGATGGAAGGGTCACATTGTCTGCATGACCGATACGAGACTCCCAAAACAAGCGCTCTATTCGGAGCTCCGGCACGGCAAGAGAGCCCCAGGTGGGCAGAGGAAACGCTTCAAGGACACCCTCAAAGCCTTCTTGAAAAAGTGTAACATCCCCACCGACACCTGGGAATCCCTGGCCCAAGACCGCACAAAGTGGAGGAGAAGCATCCGGGAAGGCGCCGAACACCTCGAGTCTCTTCGCCGGGAGCAAGCGGAAGCCAAGCGCAGGCAGCGCACGTCAACCCAAGCACCCCACCCAACCGCCCCTTCAACCACCATCTGCCCCACCTGTGACAGAGACTGTAGGTCCCGCATTGGACTCATCAGTCACCTGCAAACTCATTTTTAAGGTGGAAGCAAGTCATCCTCGGTTCTGAGGGACTGCCTAAGAAGATATCCCTTAATACCATTGGTTAACAAAAAGCTATCAATCTCTGATTTAAAATTAACAATTTATCTAGCATCAATTGCCATTTGCAGAAGAGAGTTCCAAACTTCTACCACCCTTTGTGTGTAGAAGTATTTCCTAATTCCACTCCTGAAAGGTCTGGCTCTAATTTTTAGACTATGCCCCCTAGACCTGGAATCCCCAACCAGCGGAAATTGTTTCTCTCTATCTAACCTCTGTTCCCCTTAATATCCAAGGTTTTGTACAGCTGCAGCATAACTTCTGCCCCCTTGTACTCTAGTCCTCTAGATATAAAGGCCATCATCCCATTAGCCTTTTTGATTATTTTCTGTACCTGTTCATGACATTTAATGATCTGTGTACCTGGACCCCCAAGTCTCTTTGGACATCCACTGTATTTAGCTTTCTCCATTTAGTTCTATCCTCTTTAGGTTCAAAGTGGATGACCTCGTATTTGCTCACGTTGTAATCCATTTGCCACAGTTTTGCCCATTAACTTAATTTATCAATAACCCTTTGTAATTTTATGCTTTCATCTACACTGCCTAAAATGCTGCCTATCTTTGCGTCATTGGCAAATTTGGATATATGACTTTCTATGCCATCATCTAAGTCGTTAATAAATATTGTGAATAGTTGAGGCCCCAACACAGATCCCTGCGGGACACCACTAGTCACATCCTGCCAATTAGAGTACTTGCCCATTATCTCTACTCTCCGTCTCCTGCCGCTCAGCCAATTTCCTAACCAGGTCAATAATTTTCCCTCAATTCCGTGGGCTTCTACCTTAGATAACAGTCTCTTATGTGCTTAACTTACAACATACAAGCCAATCATCAACATTGTGCACTGCCAGTCAATGTTTTGGGAGTACGGTCAGCATGTCATCATTTGCGAGGAGCGGGGAGGGGGAAAGGTTGTCGAGGAGAGGGGGAAGGATTGTCGAAGAGAGGAGCAATGGTGGTCAAGGAGAGGGGTGGGGGAATGGTGGTCGAGGAGAGGGGAGGGGGAATGGTGGTCGAGGCGCAGGGAAGGGGAAGAGTTGTTGAGGAGAGGGGAAATGGTGGTCGAGGAGAGGGGAGAAGGGGAATGGTGGTAGGGGAGGGGGAATGGTGGTTGAGGAGCAGGGAAGGGGAAGGGTTGTCGAGGAGAGGGGCAATGGTGGTCGAGGAGTGGGGAGGGGAAATGGTTGTCGAGGAGAGGGGAAGGGGAATGGTTGTCGAGGAGAGAGGAGGGGGAATGGTTGTCGAGGAGAGGGGAGCGGGAATGGTTGTCGAGGAGAGGGGAGGGGGATTTGTTTGTCGAGGAGAGGGATTTGTTTGTCAAGGAGAGAGGAGGGGGAATGGTTGTCGAGGAGAGGGGAGGGGGATTTGGTTGTCGAGGAGAGGAGAGGGGAAATGGTTGTCAAGGAGAGGGGGGAATGGTTGTCGAGGAGAGGGGAGGGGGATTTGGTTGTCGAGGAGAGGAGAGGAGGGGGGAAATGGTTGTCGAGGAGAGGGGAGGGGGATTTGGTTGTCAAGGAGAGGGGGGAATGGTTGTCAAGGAGAGAGGAGGGGGAATGGTTGTCGAGGAGAGGGGAGGGGGATTTGGTTGTCAAGGAGAGGCGGGAATGGTTGTCAAGGAGAGAGGAGGGGGAATGGTTGTTGAGGAGAGGGGAGGGGGATTTGGTTGTCAAGGAGAGGGGGGAATGGTTGTCAAGGAGGGGGGGGAATGGTTGTTGAGGAGAGGGGAGGGGGATTTGGTTGACAAGTGGAGAGGGGAAATGGTTAGCAAGGGAAGAAGTCAGAATGCATTGCAAGGGGGAAATGGATGGGGGAGGGAGGGGAAGAATAGATAGTAGCGGAAGGGCAGTGAAAGTGATAATATATGACAGTGAAAGAAGGAAATGGATGGAATTGAAGGGGCGGTAAATGGGCGCAACAGAGGGAAGGGAGAAATGGGTGGTAATATAGGTGAAATGGAAGAGAGCAGAAGCTGGGATCAGTGCTTTGAGGAAAGAAGGGGAGAAATTTAATGTAGGACTTTGAGACGGGAGTGGGGAGAGAAAGGATGCCAACATGAAATGGAGTGCAAGAATACCAGCACGAATTCAGGAACTCTGGAGGTGGAGGGGGTAAGAAGAGATCAGTAGCAGTTTGAATGGGACAGAAGAATGGAAGAGCACCTTAACTTAATTGGAAGGGGGTAAGAGTGCTGGGCTGAATTGACAAGGGAAAGGGAGCAAATGCGAGAATGAACAAGAAGGGTTAGAGAAGAGAGCATCTCTGTGAAAGGGTGGGAAGTTGAATGGGAATCAATGGCTGGGTAATTTTTTGGAGCTGCCCCTGTTACCCCGGAGAGTAATGTCAGTGGAGCGGGAATTTCCCAGCCATAGTCTCTATCAGCTGAGTTTGGAGGGGGTGAAGTGCCTTTGTAAAATGGGGTGGTGGGGGTAGGATGATCGAGAGTGATGGTCGAGTTGGTCTGTTTAAAATCCAAATGTCATTTATTTTTATTTTTATTAGATTAAAAGGGGGAGAAATTTGGTATTGCCCCGTTTGGGGTGCAATTAATGGCCGGGCACAAAGTTTAGCGTCTGGCGCTAATTATCGCCTCTGACTGCAAACTTGGCCTCCATCACCCCTGGAGGTGATTGGAGCGCTAAATCAGGTGCTACACACCTCTCTTAAGGCGCTAACGCTGAGGAGTGAGGTGCTACCTCAGAGCGCTGGCGAAGCTCATGTGATGTCAGTCAGCAATGGAACACAGACACACCGCCGCCAGCCAGTTCTTAAAGGGGAGGGTCGATCTTGCTCTCCAGCCACACCCTGCTCATTGCAGCCCTGAATCTCGGCCTGGAGAGACCTGTACATCAATTCTGCTGGAAAGAACAATGGAGAGGCCCAGGGAAAGAGCTCAGAGTGCAGCCCCCATAGTCTCTTCTAAATCGATGCAATGAAGGTCAAATCAAAATGAACCTGCAAAGTGCTGCTCAGTACCCAAAACTCCTTCACACAGCATTGGATCTCTCCAGAAGTCTCTCTCTCTCGCTCTCAGAATGCGTGGTGCAAAAATGTCGCCAACAATAAAAGGCAGGAAGCGGTCGCCCTTAAATAGCGCTCCCCCCAGTCCCTTCCTGACTGCAAAACGTTCCTCTCTACCTGCTAGCGGCAGGCGGAAAGGCAGGGGGCGCCATTCAATATCCAGTCCAGGGTGTTGCACGCTCGACTGACATCACGATCTGCGGGCGCAGGAGATCGTGGTGGTAGTGTTTAGCGCCGCCGCAAAATGTCTGGTCAATTTCGCAAGCGGTGCAAACATCGCCGCGCCCGGGCGCTAGTTGCTTTGCGCCCCGTTAACGCCCTTTGCGCCCCGTTAACGCCCTTAGGGCGCTAACAGGAGGCGCTAATCAACCAAATTTTTCCTCCAAAATCTAATAATTGTGAAATATAAGTGTATAAAATGAACCAGAATGTATTATTTTTAATGTAAAGATTCAAAATTTCCTAGGACACTTGCCCCCTGGATCATTGAACAATTCCATATCAACATTTGGATTTCCCATTCAGACTTTTATGTTATTTTTCCTCTCTGATATAAGTGAAGGAATGTTGTGCATACCGACCACTTGAAGTACAAAGCCTGTGTAAGTACTTGTTTTCACAAGTCACGGCTGTTTTGCGCTGTCAGTTTTTTTTTGAAGCTGATCAGCTTTTGCTACTTTTCTAGGTTGGCATGTATGATATATTAACAGCCCTACCTCTACAGCTGCACTTGCACGAACCACTCTTGCCTTTTCCACCTCCTCTCCCTACCTACACTAACAGACCCTCTCTCCCTCGCCACTTACACCAACAGCCCCTTTCCTTCTATAATTACATTGGCACTGAATTTGCAGTCGGAGGCGTACCTCCGGACTACACCTCTGACTCACGAAATATTTCCGAACTTACCTCCTGCCTCCACAGCTACGGAGAGTTCGTGTCTCGGGCCTGCGGGTGTACGTCTGCGTAAAGACCCACGGATTCCCAGGGACGCAGGCGGTTCGGAAGCATCCCTGGGATCATGTGGGCCAGGTCCTCCCATCAGAAAGGAGGGTGCCATTGCAGTCATTTCCAAACTGAATCTCCTAATGACATGCAATGGAATCCCCAAATAGAGTCATAGAGTTATACAGCACAGAAAGAGGCCCTTCGGCCCATCGTGTCCGCGCCGGCCATCAAGCCCTGTTTAATATTTAAATAATTTAGACAACTCTAATAAATATAAATGTTCTGATTTTCAAATTTAATTAGAAGTCCCTTAATTACACAAAATACAATAAAAATGTAATTTTTTGAAAAATAATTTTAAACATTTTAATCCAGGTCAATATTTGCAAAAGCTAATTTTAAGTGTTTGTGCATCATTTTTTATTTTTATTTAAAATTCATATTAACCATTACGCTGGTGACAGCAGGCCTGCTTTTACCAGCTGTAAGAGTTTTGTGGGCATTTGCTGGGCAGTAGTTGGGCAAAGAGCATTTATTGCCCATAGCTGGTTGCCTTGAGGGCATTAAGAGTCATCCACATAGTACGGGACTGGAGCCACAGACTGGGCAGAGGTGGCA
The DNA here is from genome assembly GCF_052327205.1 of Somniosus microcephalus. Classification (NCBI taxonomy): domain Eukaryota; kingdom Metazoa; phylum Chordata; class Chondrichthyes; order Squaliformes; family Somniosidae; genus Somniosus; species Somniosus microcephalus. The sequence continues at coordinate 34,634,924 of NC_141008.1, forward strand.
GGCTCCTTTCCTTGAAGGATATTAGTTAACCCGTTGGGTTTTTATGATAATTCCATAGCGCTTGTGGTCATATTTTCTGGTACTAGACCACAAATTACCGTATTTATTGAATTCAATTTAATCTCACAACCTCTGAATTGCTAGTCCAGTGCCATAACCTAAGCTACTGTACCCATAAATCAGAGGAGGCTGCTCAGAAATTACAGAATGAGCTGGAAAAAATGTCAGTGGGCAGAAAGAACAATGGCAGATGAAATTTAACAGCAAATGTGGCACATCAGAAGGAAATCTAGGCAACACACAAGCTCCATGAATGGTGTTGAAATAGCCAAAACAGACCTAGGAGTCTGAGTAGACTCAACGCTCATCATTTCCACTCACTGCAGATTAGTAATCAACAAAACCAACTGAATGTTGAACTGTACAGCCAAAATACTAGAGTACAGGTCATGATCAAACTGTACAGTGCGTTGGTCAGACCACACCTTGAGGATTGTTTCCAGTTCTGGTCACTGAAACACAAAGCAGACATTCAAGCATTGGAGACCAATGAGAAATTTGCAAGACTGATCCCTAATGTTAGAGGCCTGAGTTATGAGGAAAGACTGGAGCAACTTTCAGCCTTGAAAGGTGTGCGGGAGGTGATCTTATAGAGGTATAAGATAGTAAATGGCTTGGCGAAGGTAAAAGATGATTTAAATTAAGAAAACAAGGAGACAGGTTCAAACAAATAAAAGGCAAATTTAGGACTGATATCAGGAAGTTCTTCTTCACACAAAGATGATTAACACTTGCGATGTACTCCCAGATAGAGTAGTGGAGGGGAGAGCCCTGGAATAATTTACAAATCAATTGGATGCTGCAATGGGAGGCTATTCCAGTACAGCTACAATACATGCATCTTCCCGACAATGTGGAAAAGAACCCAAATCTGACTTGTCCAAAAAAATCAAGACAAATCCAACCCTATCAGCCAACTCCCAATCATCAGCAAAGTGATAGGAGTTGTCAACAGTGCTATCAAGCAGCGCTTACTCACCAATATCCTGCTCACCAATGCTCAATTTGAGTTCCGCCAAGATCACTCGGCTACCGACCTCGTTACAGCTTTGGCCCAAACATGGGCAAGAGCTAAATTCCAGAGGTGAGGTGAGTGTGACTGCCCTTGACATCAAGGCAGCATTGGATGGAGTGTGACAAGGAGCTTAGTAAAATTGAAGTCAATGGGGATCATGGGGAAAAGTCTCCAGTGACTGGTAATGCCTGGCACAAAGCACGTGGTTGTTGGAGGGCAATCAGCTCAGACCCAGTACAGGAAACTCTTTGGTATCTGGCACCGACGGGACCGGGATGGTGCCGGTTGATAAAAAAAATTCTGGATAACGGAGAGGGTTATCTACCGAGGCTATTTTAAACAAACAAAAATAAAAAAATCAAGAAATGTGCAGTATAATTGGGTACTCACCTACAGAATGTTGTGTTAAATGGATGGTGGAAGATGCTCGATTAAGTACAGTAATGCCAGTTGAGGGTAATCCATAACTCTTTAATTACTTAACAGTAAAACAAAACTTATAAACGACTGTATACTGTAGTTTTCGGAGTGAGAATTGTGCCGGTTATTAGAGAATTCTGGATATTTAGGTGCCGGTTAAACAAAAGTTTCCTGCACATTGCTCCAGGAGTTTCTCAGGGCAGCATCCTAGACTAAACTATTTTCAACTGCTTCATCAATGACCTTCCCTCCATCATAAGGTCAGAAGTGTTCAGCTCCATTTTCAATTCCTCAGATAATGAAGCAGTCCATGCAAGCACGTAGCAATATTTGGACAACATCCAGACTTGGACTGTTATGTGGCAAGCAATGTTCTCCCTAATTTTTTTTGTTGGGTGCACAGCTCCGGCCTATTCACAGTTTTGCGCATGTGTGAAATTTAACATTGGAAAAGCTGGTCCCGGGCTGCGTGGGACTGGCAGAGAGCTGCGTGGCCATGCTTAGAGGGAACGTTGGCGGCAAGTAACAGTCACACCACACAAATGCCAGACAATGACTATCTCCAACAAGAGACAACCTAGCCACCTCCCCTTGACATTTAATGGCATGACCATTACCAAGTCCCCCACCATACATATTCTGACCAGAAATTCAACTGGACCAGCCACATAAATTCTGTGGCTACGAGAGCAGGTCAGAAGCTGGGTATTCCACAGTGAGTGGATCACCTCCTGATGCCCCAAAGCCTTTCCAACGCCTACAAGACACAAGTCATGGGTTTAGATTAATTGGTGATTCATTTCATTGCTGTTTATGGGACCTTGCTGTCCCAAATTGGCTACAATGTTGAACTACAAAATATTTCAGAGGTATATCATTGCCTGTGAAGCGCTTTAGGATATCCTGAGGATGTGAAAAGCACTATATCAATGCAAGGTCTTTCTCTTCTTTGCTTCCTCCAGTGGAGTTGTGAGACATGATATATTACTACTAAAACCATGAGAAATACTCTTGATGGCTTCTATGCACTTTAGATGAATGTTGACAATGTTCTAAGGATGTTAACTAACTGATCTGTAATTCAGTGACTTATGTTTCACTAATCTTCTAAATCGGGGAACAAGCATTCAGTCTGCTAGCCCTCATCTGCAGCACTGTTTCTGTGGAGCTCCTGAAGATAATAATCAAACCTCCAGCAATTAATATTCACAAGCAGATCATTTATTTTGGATGCATAACATGGATCGCCTGCAACTTTGCACAATCCTGCATCTGTAACATTTTCACTTATATCAGTTCAGCAGAAAAATCCAGGCCAGCCTCCAAACGTTGACCTAGTACAGAGTTAAGTCCCAGAGCTAATCAGACTGCTCATGAAATGTAATCTCCTCTCCCATTGCATATGGAGGTGACATGTCAAACTAATAGACAAGTCGAGGACATACTGTTGTTTAATATGTAGGGAAATTGGATTCACTGACAGAACTGCGCTGAAGCACGTTCCCAATTCTGGCTTTTATTGTTATGCCAACTCAAACAACAAATATTTTATCATCATCCACGGCTGAATACCAAGAAGTGTCTTTTTACTGAAAATAAAGATTTAAGTGAGGCTCCACATGTAGCTGACCACCACTGAGCCCCTTTGTATCTGTACAAGGAAGAATTGCACAGCACCCACTTCATCAGTCTCAGCTACGTAGCACCTCCCTGCCATCTCAGCATTGTATGGACTCCCTATTTCAATCCCAGTTACACCAACTCCCCCGTATTAATCCAAATTTGCAACTCTCTCCTCCTCTTCGTCTCAAAGTTATACCATTTCCTTTCACTCTCAGTACCAGTGTTGCACGAGCTCCTCTAAATATCCAAGTCACACCATTTCCGCTCTCACTCAATCTCAAGGTAGCACCCTCTCCACTCTCTCGGTCTCACAATAGTACCATCTCCTATCCCTCTCAGTCCCAGAGTCTGACTGTCTACCATGTCCTTCAGTACCAGGTTAGCAGAAGCAGAATATTCCATCTCCTCTCATAGAAACATAGAAGATAGGAGGAGTAGGCCATTCGGCCCCTTGAGCCTGCTCCGTCATTCAATGAGATCATGGCTGATCATCCAAATTCAGTACCCTGTTCCTGCTTTCTCTCCATATCCCTTGATCCTTTTAGCCTTAAGAAATATATCCAACTCCTTCTTGAATATATTTAATGAATTGGCCTCTACTGCCTTCTTTGGCAGAGAATTCCACAGGTTCACCAATCTCTGGGTGAAGAAATTCCTCCTCATCTCTGTCCTAAATGGCTTACCCGTTATCCTTAGACTGTGACCCCTGGTTCTGGACTCCCCGACCATTGGGAACATCCTTCCAGCATCTAGTTTGTCTAGTCCTGTTAGAATTTTATAAGTTTCGATGAGATCCCCTCTCATTCTTCTAAACTCCAGCGAGTACTAGCCCAATCGACCCAATCTCTCCTCATACATCATTCCTGCCATCCCAGGTATCAGCCTGGTGAATCTTCGCTGCACTCCTTCCATGGCAAGAACATCCTTCCTCAGATAAGGCGACCAAAACTGCACACAATACTCAAGATGTGGTCTCACCAAGGCCCTGTACAACTGCAGCAAGACATCCTTGTTCCTGTACTCAAACCCTCTCGCTCCGAAGGCCAACATGCCATTTGCCTTCTTAACCGCCTGCTGCACCTGCATGCTTAATTTCTCGGTGTGACATGCTATCCTGAAGCCAAGCAGTTTGTACAATCTAAGTTTTCCTGTGTATATAAAATACAGTGCAACCTGTCTATTATAGTCACGCACAGGACTGTCCCAACTGCCCGTAATACTCAGGTGGCTGCTCTATGCAGATCAAGAGTGAGACATTTCAGTGATAGCGCACAGTAATAAAATAAGCGTGCAATTCAAACACCCACACTAGCAGAAAGGTGCCCCAGAAGTCACCACATGAATCCCCATCAGTGCAAGATCTTTGAATTCTCGCTTACTTTAATGCTGGGTGCTACTCATTTCCCTAAAGTATTATCCTTTGCTTCATCCAATTGCTTCTTAAATAACTCTTGAGGTTGTTATCCACATTACTCAGTATGAAGCAGGTCAATTTTAATGTAATTGAAGCATTACCATATTTCTCCTCACAAAGCCATTTCAAAATATATCAACCTAGTGCATGGCAGCAGGAGTTCGAGTCCCCGATGATGTTGCAGCATTGCTCAGCGCTCCAGGTCTCAACCATAATTAAAGATGAAATGTATTAGAATATAATACAAGACGAACAGGTGAAGTGGCCACAATACAGACTGCATGGATAACTGGTTCATGGCAGAAATTTTACATTTGTTTCAATAGTAAGTAAAGCAGAGAATAACTGCAATAGACAAGCACTCTGTAGAGGTGATTATGATACATCATTCATTGCTGGTGGAAGGTAATTTTTATTTTGAAGTTTCTGAAGTAATTAAATATCCGGTAGTACTTTAACAGAAAATTCAGTGAAAACACTTCAAATAAAAAGTTCTCAGGGTCCATTAAACTATCACCACAGGGTGTACAGAGTCTCTCAGCCCGGGGCGTACACGGCCTCTCAGCCCGGGGCGTACACGGCCTCTCAGCCCGGGGCGTACACGGCCTCTCAGCCCGGGGCGTACACGGCCTCTCAGCCCGGGGCGTACACGGCCTCTCACCCCGGGGCGTACACGGCCTCTCACCCCGGGGCGTACACGGCCTCTCAGCCCGGGGCGTACACGGCCTCTCAGCCCGGGGCGTACACGGCCTCTCAGCCCGGGGCGTACACGGCCTCTCAGCCCGGGGCGTACACGGCCTCTCACCCCGGGGCGTACACGGCCTCTCACCCCGGGGCGTACACGGCCTCTCACCCCGGGGCGTACACGGCCTCTCACCCCGGGGCGTACACGGCCTCTCACCCCGGGGCGTACACGGCCTCTCACCCCGGGGCGTACACGGTCTCTCACCCCGGGGTGTACACGGTCTCTCACCCCGGGGTGTACACGGTCTCTCACCCCAGGGTGTACACGGTCTCTCACCCCAGGGTGTACACGGTCTCTCACCCCAGGGTGTACACGGTCTCTCACCCCAGGGTGTACACGGTCTCTCACCCCAGAGTGTACACGGTCTCTCACCCCAGGGTGTACACGGTCTCTCACCCCAGAGTGTACACGGTCTCTCACCCCAGGGTGTACACGGTCTCTCACCCCAGGGTGTACACGGTCTCTCACCCCAGGGTGTACACGGTCTCTCACCCCAGGGTGTGTATACGGCCTCTCAAACACCTTTTCAAACCCAGCTGTGTCATACGAAAGCGGCTACAGGACCTATCAAAAGGGCTGAATGCAACACACGATCACGGCAGAGAAAAACAGCAACTAATGAAACTATAGAATCAAGAACGAACAGAAGATGGACATTAAGCTGCCAAATGAAGAGATTGGTCAAATGTCTGTATGAATCCAAAAGCTGGACACCATTCCAAATTCTCCGAGCAAACCAGCAGGAGGAAATGTCTGTCCAGGAGGCTGCTGCATCTTAAAATCTTTCATTCGGCATTGAGGTCACTAGCTTTTTGTAGCAAACTGTTCATATGATTTTTTTTTTAATTAGAAGGCCAATGAAATAATCAGTTGAACCAGAAAATTGCTGTAACTAAAGGGAGTTATTTGTTATTACAAGTGGGCAGTAGAGTGAAAAAAACCTGATTATTTCATGAAATGGAGTCAGTAAGTGACTGTAACCAAGTGTGAAATTGTTTCCATGTAACACAGTACCAAGCTGTTTATTTACAATGTATCTAATTCCAATAAGGAGACGAAACATACCATGTTCTCCAACCCCAATGTACTGTAACAAGTCGATATGTAGCACTATAATTCTTGCTGTGTAGAAATAAAATGATAGTTATACGCAAAGGGCAGCAGTATAGCGATTTCATATAACGACACAAGATGAATATTTAATACAACAGATACGGTGTTGCAACCTACCCAGTAATCAATATACTGAGTACCTTTCAGTACCATACACGTGCTGCACTAACCTGCCATACACGTGCTGCACTAACCTGCCATACACGTGCTGCACTAACCTGCTGTACACGTGCTGCACTAACCTGCTGTACACGTGCTGCACTAACCTGCTGTACACGTGCTGCACTAACCGGCTGTACACGTGCTGCACTAACCTGCTGTACACGTGCTGCACTAACCTGCTGTACACGTGCTGCACTAACCTGCTGTACACGTGCTGCACTAACCTGCTGTACACGTGCTGCACTAACCTGCTGTACACGTGCTGCACTAACCTGCTGTACACGTGCTGCACTAACCTGCCATACACGTGCTGCACTAACCTGCCATACACGTGCTGCACTAACCTGCCATACACGTGCTGCACTAACCGGCTATATGTTTGTTATTTTATCGTTACAACAACTGAGTATACTGGATACAGCAAAGGCTGTGGGCCCTGACAACATCCCAGCTATCGTGCTGAAGACTTGTGCTCCAGAACTAGCCGCACCTCTAGCCAAGCTGTTCCAGTGCAGCTACAACACTGGCATCCATCCGACAATCTGGAAAACTACCCAGGTATGTCCTGTCCACAAAACGTAGGACAAATCCAATCCGGCCAATTACCGCCCCATCAGTCTACTCTCAATCATCAGCAAAGTGATCGAAGGTGTTGTCAACAGTGCTATCAAGCACCACTTACTCAACAATACTCTGTTTGGGTTCCACCAGGACCACTCGGCTCCAGACCTCATTACAGCCTTGGTCCAAACATGGACAAAAGAGCTGAATTCCAAAGGTGAGATTAGAGTGACTGCCCTTGGCATCAAGGCAACATCTGACCGAGTGTGGCATCAAGGAGCCCTAGGAAAATTGAAGTCAATGGGAATCAAGGGGAAAACTCTCCACTGGCTGGAGTCATAACTAGCACAAAGGAAGATGGTTGTGGTTGTTGGAGGCCAATCATCACAGTCCCAGGACATCGCTGCAGGAGTTCCTCAGGGCAGTGTCCTAGGCCCAACCATCTTCAACTGCTTCATCAATGACCTTCCCTCCATCATAACGTCAGACATGGAGATGTTCGCTGATGATTGCACAGTGTTCAGTTCCATTTGCAACTCCTTAGATAATGAAGCAGTCCATGTCCACATGCAGCAAGACCTGGATGGCCTGATCTCTAGTTGGTTCCTCGACATATGGACTCGCAGTCCGACTGGGAGGAGGGGAGCCGGGAATGGTGGCCAGAGGGTGAGCGGGAGAAGCAGGCCACCACACGTGGAGCTGAGCTGGCAACAGTGACGAGGAGGACGGAGCGGCTGAGGGACATCGTGCTCCCACTGCCACTGGATGCCAAAGAATTGACTTTCTGAACATGGCGCTGTAAAAATAGCTGACGTGTCCCTACGGGGAGTAAGCATTCCATTGTACTTGTACTTATACTGGTTACATATGGCAAATAAAATTGAATTGAATTGAATTGAATTGGATGACATTCAGGCTTGATCTGATAAGTGGCAAGTTACATTCGCGCCACACAAGTGCCAGGCAATGACTATCTCCAACAAGGGAGAGTCTAACCACCCCTTGGCATTACCATCACCGAATCCCCCACCATCAATATTCTGGGGGTCACCATTGACCAGAAACTTAACTGGACCAGCCACATAAATACTGTGGCAACAAGAGCAGGTCAGAGGCTGCGTATTCTGCGGCGAGTGTCTCATCTCTTGACTCCCCAAAGTATTTCCACCATCTACAAGGCACAAGTCAGGAGTGTGATGGAATACTCTTCACTTTCCTGGATGAGTGCGGCTCCAACAACACTCAAGAAGCGCAACACCATCCAGAAAAATGCAGCCGGCTTGATTGGCACCCCATCCACCACCTTAAACATTCACTCCCTCCACCACCGGCATACCATATCTGCAGTGTGTACCATCTACAAGACGCACTGCAGCAACTCGTCAAGCCTTCTTCGACAGCACCTCCCAAACCCTCGGCCTCTACCACCTAGAAGGGAACACCATCATCTGCAAGTTCCCCTCCAAGTCACACACCATCCTGACTTGGAAATATATTGCCGTTCCTTCAACGTCACTGGGTCAAATTCCTGGAACTCCTTCCTTAACTATGGGAGTACCTTCACCACACGGACTGCAGTGGTTCAAGAAGGCAGCTCACCATCACCTTCTCAAGGGCAATTAGGGATGGGCAATAAATGCTGCCCTTGTCAGTGACGTCCACGTCCCAGGAACAAATTAAAAAAAAACACAACTTGCATCTATACAGCACCTTTAACATAACAAAACCTCCCGTGGCACATTAAACAGCAACAGTAGCAGACATTCCTGGGCATTGCTTCCTCACGGGTGCCGTTATGATGCTATTTTAAAAAAATTCTCTACTTGCTCTTCGGGTCTCCCAGGGCCTTGCACCATACCCATCCTACAACTGCAGGCATCTACACTGCTCCCAGGCTTCGGGCACCTATATTAGGGTCATTAGGATCCTACTCTCCAGGCCCATGTGCCAACTTTCTTTAAGCAAAAGAGTATTATACCATCTTCTACCTCCTTGCAGCATGTTGGAGGAGACCGATTCAGAAAGTGGCATGCACAGATAGTCGAATCTAAAAGTTGGCCTTCAAAGAGCCTACAAGGCAGCAAAGTCACGGGATGGTATATAAATAAAGGAGGGAGGAATAACTGCATGGTATATAAGCACAGGAGAGCAAAGATACAGGCAGGATACTTTGCTGCGTGATATATCGCAGAGAGGAAACATAATCTTAAAATTAGAGCTAGATTAGGAGGGAAATCAGAAAGCATTTTTTCACACAAAGGGTAGTTTTCTGGAATTCTCTCATCCAAAAAGCTGTGGATGCTGGGTCAATTGGAGCTTTCAAGACTGAGATTGATAAGATTTTTCTTATTTAAGGGTGCCAAGGGATATGGAGCTAAAACAAGTAAATGAAGTTGAGGTATAGATGAGCCATGAGCTAAATGAATGGCGTAGCAGGCTCGAGAAGCTGAATGGCTACTCCTGTTCCTATGATGGAATCAGCAGAAACATTTGACAACATTTTTAACCATACCTTACAGTAACTCCCTTGGTTTTAGTAGGAAATTTTCAGAAGAGTGCTTTAAAAATTATGAGAGTTGCCCAATGATGTAATATGCATTGATTCTTAACAGAACTGTCAGAACTAGAACATTCTCAGCAGGAGTTACATGGACTGCAAAGCTATTTCACTATATGCAACTGTGGCATATATCAAACCAGTGATATTTTAAATCAACTAGCAGATCTCCTGTGGTGTTTGTCACAGTGAATCAGAAGATATGTTGTTTTATAACAATTAGATTGTTACACCATGTAATGTGTAATATATTATACAATAACAAGGGGGGTGTTTACACCTGATTAGCCCTTGCTTAATAGACATAAAGACCCTGATATTTAAGGGATGGCGGGGAGATTCCCGGAAATCCCGGGAACGTGAATGTTCTGATTGACAGGCTGGCTGGCTGTTAGGCGGGAAAGCCAGAGGTAGAATGCCGCAGCTGGGGAATGTTGGGGGGCAGTCCCCGGCAATTGGAAAAGATAGGGAGATATGGGGGGGGCGAAGAGATATGGGGTGGAGGGAGATGGGGGAGGGGGAGATATGGGGGAGGGGGAGATATGGGGGAGGGGGAGATGGGGGGAGGGGGAGATATGTGGGAGGGGAGATATGAGGGGAGGGGAGGGAGGTATGAGGGGAGGGGAGAGAGATATGGGGGAAAGGGAGGGAGGAGTCGGAGGGGGGGAGGGGGAGATATGATGGGGGAGATGGAGAAATGATGGGGAGAGGGAGGGAGAGGTGAGACGGGGAAGGGGGGAGGGGAGGGGGAGGAGGAAAGGAAGGGGAGGGGAGGGGGAGAGGAGGAGGGGAGCGGAGAGGGGAGGGGGAAGGATAGGGGAGGGGAGGGGGAGGGGGAGGTGGGTGGTGGGGGGGAGGGGGAGGGGGGCAGAGAAGAGGAGGGGAGAAGGGAGGGGCGAGGGGGGGAGGGGCGAGGGGGGGAGGGGCGAGGGGGGAGGGGCGAAGGGGGGGAGGGGCGAAGGGGGGAGGGGCGAAGGGGGGAGGGGCGAAGGGGGGAGGGGGCGAGAAAGGGGGGAGGGGGCGAGAAAGGGGGCAGGGGGCGAGAAAGGGGGCAGGGGGCGAGAAAGGGGGCAGGGGGCGAGAAAGGGGGCAGGGGGCGAGAAAGGGGGCAGGGGGCGAGAAAGGGGGCAGGGGGCGAGAAAGGGGGCAGGGGGCGAGAAAGGGGGCAGGGGGCGAGAAAGGGGGCAGGGGGCGGCCGGGGGCAGCCGGGGGACGAGGAGGAGGAGGAGGGGGACGAGGAGGAGGGGGACGAGGAGGAGGAGGAGGGGGACGAGGAGGAGGAGGGGGACGGGGAGGAGGAGGGGGACGGGGAGCAGGAGGGGGACGGGGAGCAGGAGGGGGACGGGGAGCAGGGGGAGGAGGAGGGGGACGAGGGGGAGGGGCAGGGGGAGGAGGGGCAGGGGGAGGAGGAGGGGGAGGGGGATGGGGGGAGGAGGAGGGGGACGAGGAGGGGGAGGGGGAGGAGGAGGAGGGGAGGAGGGGGAGGGGGAGGAGGAGCAGGGCGAGGAGGAGGGGGAGGGGGAGGAGGAGGGGGACGAGGAGGGGGAGGGGGAGGAGGAGGGGGGGAGGGGGACGGGGAGGGGAGGGGGACGGGGACGAGGAGGGGGAGGGGGTGGAGGAGGGGGACGAGGAGGGGGAGGGGGACGAGGAGGAGGGGGAGGAGGGGACGGGGAGGAGGGGGACGAGGTGGAGGAGGGGAGGGGACGAGGGGAGGGGACGAGGTGGAGGAGGGGAGGGGACGAGGTGGAGGAGGGGAGGGGAGGAGAAGGATGAGGGGAGGGGCGAGGAGGAGGAGGAGGGGGGATGAGGGGAGGGGGAGGAGGAGGGGAGGGTGGGGGATAGGGGGAGGAGGGGAGGGTGGGGGATAGGGGGAGGAGGGGAGGGTGGGGGATAGTGGGAGGGGAAGGGGAGGAGGAGGGGGATAGGGGGAGGGGAAGGGGAGGAGGAGGGGGGAGAGGAGGCGGAGGAGAGGGAGGGGGAGAGGAGGAGGGGGGAGGAGGAGGGAGGGGGAGGAGGGAGGGGGAGGAGGAGGAGGATGGGAGGGGGATGAGGAAGAGGGGAGGGTGGGGGTAGGGGGAGGGGAAGGGGAGGAGGGGGAGGAGTGAGGAGTGGGGAAGGGGAGGAGGGGGGAGGAGGAGAGGGGAAGGAGGAGAGGGGGAGGAGAGGGGTGATGGGGATGAGGAGGAGGAGGGGAAGGAGGAGGAGGGGAGGGGGAGGAGGGAGTGGGAGGAGGAGGAGGGGGGAGGGAGAGGAGGGGGGAGGGAGAGGGAGAGGAGGAGGAGGCGGGCTGAGGATGAGGAGGAGGGGGGAGGGAGAGGAGGAGGAGGCGGGCTGAGGATGAGGAGGAGGGGGGAGGGAGAGGAGGAGGAGGCGGGCTGAGGAGGAGGAGGAGGGTGGGGAGGAGGAAAGGGGAGGGGGAGGAGGGGGATGAGGAGGAGCGGGATGTGGAGGGGGAGGAGGAAGAGGCGGGCTGAGGAGGAGGAGGGGTGGAGGGGGAGGAGGAAGAGGCGGGCGGAGGAGGAGGAGGGGGGAGGAGGAGGAGGGGAGGGGAGTGGAGGGGGAGGAGGGGAGTGGAGGGGGAGGAGGAGGAGGGGGAGGGGAAGGAGGAGGAGGAGAGGAGGGGAAGGAGGAGAGGGGAGTGGGACGGGGCGAGGGGGGTGAGGTGGAGGCGGGGGAGGAGGAGGAAGGGGTCCTCAGAGGACATCAATCAGGAGGGATGCAAAGATCGGGGGTTTGAGGGAGGGGGTTGGCCGATCGCGGCAGCAAGGAGAGGCCTCGATCGGCAGAAGGTTTGTTTGAGGGGCAGAGGGAAACACTCCTGCTCCTCCTGACTCACAAGCAGTGCTATGAAAAGCACATCCTTGCTTGATCAAACTGCTCCCATCTCCAGTTAGCTGCCTGGTTCTCCAAGCCCGGGGTTACCCGGCCAGCCAGCATTAAGTTTAAATCAGGCTCCCAACTGCACTGAGAGCCTGATTTAAATATTATAATGTAATGTTCCGCCTCTCGAGAGCAGGACACAGATATGCTACGCAATCCGCTGGCATAAAAATGGCAGCAAGCGTGTTCGCTGCAGGTTGGGGTCGCATTGCATTAATTTTAATCCTCCCTGCCCGCGCCCCCCCCACGCCGGTGGCTTAATATCGACCCTAAAGGCTCTGTCTTGAGGAAAGCTGCTAAGGTGAAACTGCGCTTATGGCTACAAAATATACTCCCGGTGGGAAATGTTCTTAATGCCACATCCTGAGGTCAATTAGAGGCTGACTGCTGTTGCTGAGGGAAATTTGTATCTAAATTAACAGCTGCGTGTGAATCGCTGGCTCTTTCCCTTAAAAAACGCTAGGTTATCAAAGCAAGGAATGATTGGCTTTTTTCTCTTTTTATACTTTTTTTTAAGATTCCTCAATGTAATTTTCTGCTGAATTTATGAATATGATACTAGAGTAATCAAGTGCTTGACATGGCAGTGTAGAGGGAACTCATGCTCTACCTAACCCAGGGACGCTTGATACTAATATTGCTGGTGGGAATATGATCCATTTCAAGTACTGGCAGCTTTCACCTTCCTGACCAGGAAAATTCAACATAAGATTTTTTTTTAAACTGTGCTGAAGCAATGAATAAATCTAACAGAATGCTGAGATATGTAACTTGTCAGAAGAATACAAGCTTACAAAAGTTATGCTAATGCTTTAAATCACACGAGTGTGTACATCAGCAAACCAAAGATAAGAAAAGGCAATTTAGCCGTCCAAAGCTATGCCCTATCTCACTCATCAAAGCTAATATTACCATTACCCTAACTCTCCCATTAAAGCCCATCCCGCAGTCCTAACTCTCCCATTATAGCATCCAAGATATTTAACATTAAAAAATATAAAGTTTTACATGTTGCTCAAGAAGATGTGCATCATAATTGTACAATGAATGGTACTGAAATGGGCAGAGGGAGAGTTGGAAAGGAACCTGCTCAATGTACCTGCTAAGTTGTGGCGTGGCTGCGCAGCGGTCTGGAGGTCCCGCGCAGGCCGCTCACCGGCTTTTATATGGAAGAAACCGCGCATGCACGAAAATTTGAATGGGATGTGCAGCCAGTTAAAGGGACTGCGCACAGAAAAAAAATAAGAGGGAACACTGGACTTGGTAGTGATTTAGAATCATCGTTTCAATATCTAGGCAATGTAAGAAAGCAATTAAATGTGCTAATTGATTATGTATTTTGAATGTCCCTAATGTTTTTTCCCTCTACTACTGTGTCTGGCAAATTATTCCACGCATTTACCATCCTTTGCATGAAGTTCTTGCCAATATCTGTTCCAAAAAATATACTTTTCTCTCATTTAAATATAGGTCCTCTGGTTCTGCCAGTCTGGCTTCCTTTAATATTCTGGATTTCGCTTACCTACCTACACCATTTAATATTTTATGTACCTCAATGAGCCCCTTCCCCCCTTAACCACGTTGGCACTATACAGTAAAGCTTGAGTTTTTCTAAACTTTCCTCACAGCTGGATCAGTGGGTTCAGTTTTGTAGCTCTTCTCGCACTCTTTTCAGAACATGGATATGTTTTTGTGATGTGGTGATCAGAACTGAATACAGTACTCCAGGTGGTGTCGGACCGCTGCAATGTAAAACATCACCATAATCTCTGGAGATTTGTACTCTGTCCTGGCTATACAGTATATCCCAGCATCAATTCACATATTTCGTTGCTTCGTTACATTTCCTAGATACTGAAGTGAAGATACATCACCCCTGGGTCCCTTTCCAATTCTCCCTCTGCTCCGTCAGTCCCACTCATTGTATAATTATGAAGCATATCTTCTCGAATAATATGTAAAATGTTATATTTATCAATGTTAAATGCAATTTACCATGCATTTAACAGATTGCACAGCCAATTAAAATCCTTCAGCAACTCTTGCTGCCATATCTATCTCTCTACTCTCCTTGTTTTACATTTTTGGGTAATTTATGTAGATTAGAATCAACAGATGCCCAATCACTGACCCTGTAAAACATTATTGGAAATACACAATAGATCCATTAGTATCTGAAAAAAAAGTTGAGTGACAGTTTGCAGGTCATTCAACCCATTAACTTATTCTCTGTGATTGCATTTGTTGTTTTTTTCCCCTTCCATTATTCCCCCAACATTATTGAAACGTTACTGTCCCGGAACAGTAAGCTGTGAGGAGAACACAAAGAGTCAGCCAAAAGGATAAGGATAGACTAAGTGAGTGGGCAGTAAGGTGGCAGATGGAGTATAATGTAGGGAAATGTGAGGTTATTCACTTTGGTAGGAAGAATAGAAAAACAGAATATTTTTTAAATGGTGAGAAACTTTCAAATGTTGGTGTTCAGAGAGATTTGGGTGTCCTCGTGCAAGAAACACAGAAAGCTAGCATGCAGGTACAGCAAGCAATAAGGAAGGCAAATGGCATGTTGGCCTTTATTGCAAGGGGGTTGGAGCATAAGAGTAAGGAAGTCTTGCTACAATTGTACAGGGCCTTGGTGAGACCACACCTGGAGTACTGTGCAGTTTTGGTTGCCTTATTTAAGGAGGGATATACTTGCATTGGAGGCAGTTCAGAGAAGGTTCACTAGGTTGATTCCTAAGATGAGGGGGTTGTCTTATGAGGAAAGGTTGAGCCTATACTCATTGGAGTTTAGAAGAATGAGAGGTGATCTTATTGAAACATATAAGATTCTGAGAGGGCTTGACAGGGTAGATGCAGAGAGGATGTTTCCCCTCGTGGGGGAATCTAAAACGAGGGGGCATAGTTTCAGAATAAGGGGTCGCCTTATAGGGGAAAAATTTGGTATTGCCCATTTTGAGACGCTAATATCGCTAGGCGCAAAGTTTAGTGCTCGGCGCTAATTATCGCCTCCGACTGGAAAATTCACCTCCATCACCCCTGGAGGTGATTTGAGCACTAAATCAGGCGCTACACACCTCTCTTAAGACACAAATGTCAGGGAGCGAGGTGCTACCTCAGAACGCTACCGAATCTCAGGCGATGCCAATTACCATGGAAGTCAGACAGTCTGGCGCCATCCAGTTCTTAAAGGGGAGGGGCCATCTTGCTGGCCAGTCACTCCCTTCTCATTGCAGCCTTGAATCTCGGCCTGGAGAGACTTCAAAAGCAATTGTGTTGGAAGCACTAATGGATAGGCCCAGGGAAAGAACTCGGCGCTTATGAACCTCAAAAGTGGTGCTGAGGGCCAAAACTCCTTAGGACAGCGTTAAAACCAAAAACTTTGCCGACAAGAAAAGGCAGGAAGCGCCCGTCTTTAAATAGCACTCCCCAGCCCCTTCCAGACTTGAAAATGTTCCCCTTTACCTGTCATTCCTAGCGGCAGGCGCTAAGGCAATGGACGCGACTTAAGATCCAGTCTGGGGCGCTACTGGGGCGTTGCACACTTGACTGACATCACGATCTGCAGGCACAGGAGATCATGGCGGTAGTGTTTAGCGCCACTGCAAAGCAACCGGTCAATTACGCAAGCGGCGCTAAAGTCGCCGCGCTCGGGCACTAAGTTCCTAGTGCCCCATTAGCGCCCCCAGAGGCACTAACGGGAGGCGCAAACCAACTGAATTTTTCCCCTCTGACTCTATGAGGAGGAATTTCTTCTCTCAGAGGGTCGTGAATCTTTGGAATTCTCTACCCCAGAGAACTGTGGAGGCTGGGTCATTGAATATATTTAAGGTGGAGATAGACAGATTTTTGAACTATAGGGGAGACAAGGGTTATAGGGAGCGGGCAGGAAAGTAGAGTTGAGGCCAAGATCAGATCAGCCATGATCTTATTGAATGGGGGAGTAGGCTTGAGGGGCCTAATGGCCTACTCCTATTTCTTTTGTTCTTATAAGCTCAACACCATCCAGGACAAAGGAGTCCATTTGATCGGCAGCCCATCTACCACCTTAAAAATCCACTCCCTCCACCACCGGTGCACTGTGGCTGCAGTGTGTACAATGTACAAGATGCAGTGCAGCAATTCACCAAGGCTTCTTCGACAGCACCTCCCAAACCTGCAACATCCACCACCTAAAAGGACAAGGGCAGCAAGTGCATGGGTACACACCATCACCTACAGATTCCCCTCCAAGTCACACACCATCTCGACTTGGGACATATATCACCGTTCTTTCACCAAATCCTGGAACTCCCAAGCCAACAGCACTGTGCGAATACCTTCATCATAGAATCATCGATTGATTACAGCACTGAAGGAGGCCATTCGGCCCGTCAAGCCTGTGCTGGCTCTCTGCAAGAGCACTTCAGCGAGTCCCATTCCCCCGCTCTTTTCCCAATAAGTCCATCATATGGGCTGCAGCGGTTCAAGAAGGCTCACCACCACCTTCTCAAGGGCAACTAGCGATTGGCAATAAATGCAGGCCTTTCTAGCAATGCCCATATCCCCAGAATGATTTTTTAAAAACTGATTGCAAGTAAGCATAAAGTTAGGATTAATGCCAAAAGAGACAGGTTAGAGGAAATTGTTTCCACACAAAGGGTAATTAAAATAAGGAATACATTAACACTGGTTCTGGGGAACAAGGTAAGTCAAGTGGAGCAAGTATCAGTAGGTGAACATTTAGGGAACAGTGATCATATCATAAGGTTTAGATTAGCTATGGAAAAGGACAGGGAGCAATCTAGAGTAAAAATGTTTCACTGGGGAACGCCAATTTCAGTGGGATGAGAACGGATCTGGCCCGAGTAAACTGGAAACAAAGATTGGCAGGCAAAACTGTAGTGGAACAATGGGCTGCCTTTAAAGAGGAAATAGTTTGGGTACATTCCCACAAGGGAGAAAGGTAGGGCAACTAAAATCAGAGCTCCCTGGATGTCGAAGCAAATAGAGAATATGATGAAGCAGAAAAAGAGTGCATGTGGCAGATGTCAGGTTGCAAATACATCTGAGAATCAGGCTATATATAGAAAAGTCAGAGGAGAACCGAAAAAGAAAATAAGAGGGGCAAAGAGAGGACATGAGAATAGAATGGCAGCCAACATAAAAGGTAATCTAGAAGTCTTCTACAGGCATATAAATAGTAAAAGAGTAGCAAGAGGAGGGGTAGGGCCGATTAGGGACCAAAAAGGAGGCCTATGCATGGAGGCAGATGGTGTAGCTGAGGTGCTAAATGAGTACTTTGCATCTGTCTTCACCAAGGAAGAGGATGCTGCCATAGACATAGTGAAGGAGGAGGTAGTAGAGACACTTGATAGAATAAAAATTGATAAAGAGGAGGTAATAGAAAGGCTGGCTGAACTTAAAGTAGATAAATCACCAGGAGTGGATGGGATGCATCCTAGGATGCTGAGGGAATTGAGGGCGGAAATCACGGAGGTACTGACCATAATATTCCAATCCTCCATAGATACGAGGTGGTGTCAGAGGACTGGAGAATTGCAAATGTTACACCATTATTCAAAAAAGGGTGTAAAGATAAACCCAGCAACTACAGGCCAGTCAGTTTAACCTCGGTAGTGGGGAAGCTTTTAGAAACCGTAATCAGGGACAAAATCAACAGTCACTTGGATAGGGGTGGATTAATTAAGGAAAGCCAGTGTGGATTTGTTAAAGGCAAATTGTGTTTAACCAACTTGATCGAGTTTTTTGATGAGGGTAATGCGGTTGACGTAGTGTACTTAGATTTCCAAAAGGCGTTCGACAAAGTGCCACATAATAGGCTTGCCAGCAAAATTGAAGCCCATGGAATAAAAGGGACAGTGGCAGCATGGATACGGAATTGGCTAAGTGATAGGAAACAGAGAGTAGTGGTGAACGGTTGTTTTTCGGACTGGAGGAAGGTATACAGTGGTGTTCCCCAGGGGTCGGTTCTAGGATCACTGCTTTTCTTGATATATATTAATGACTTGGACGTGGGTGTACAGGGCACAATTACAAAATCTGCAGATGACACAAACATTGGAAGTATAGTGAACAGTGAGGAGGAGAGTGATAGACTTCAGGAAGACATAGACAGGCTGGTGAAATGGGCAGACACGTGGCAGATGAAATTCAACACAGAAAAGTGTGAAGTGAAGTGATGCATTTTGGTGGGAAGAATGAGGAGAGGACATATAAACTAAGTGGTACAATCCTAAAGTGTATGCATGAACAGAGAGAGCCGGGGGTACGTGTGCATAAATCATTGAAGGTGGCAGGGCAGGTTGAGAAAGCGGTTAAAAAGGCTTATGGGACCCTGGGCTTCATAAATAGAGGTATAGAGTACAAAAGTGTGGAAATTATGATGAACCTGTATAAAACACTGGTGTGGCCCCAGCTGGAGTACTCTGTCCAATTCTGGGCATCACACCAGGATGCGAAGGCCTTAGAGAGGGTGCAGAGAAGATTTACGAGAATGATTCCAGGAATGAGGGACTTCAGTTATGTTGATAGACTGGAGAAGCTGGGGCTATTCTCCGTGGAGCAGAGGAGATTTGATAGAGGTGTTCAAAATCGTGAGGGGTCTGGACAGAGTAGATAGAGAGAAACTGTTCCCATTGGTAGAAGGGTCAAGAACCAGAGGACACAGATTTAAGGTGATTGGCAAAAGAACCAAAGGCAACGTAAAAAAACTTTTTTATGCAGCGAGTGGTTAAGATCTGGAATGCACTGCCTGAAAGGGTGGTGGAGGCAGACTCAATTTTATCTGTCAAAAGGGAGTTGGATAAGTATCTGAAGGAAAAAAATTGCAGGGCTACAGGGGAAAGGGTGAGGGAGTGGGATTAGCTGAGTCAGCACGGGCTCGACGGGCCGAATGGCCTTCTTCTGTGCTGTAACCATTCTATGATTCTAACACAAGTGGTTATTGAAATGAGTCAATCATGGTGTTTAAGGAGTTAAACATTTGAAGAGGAAAAATATTAATAGGTTGAAGGAAAAAGCAGGGAACTGGTAATATAATAGGTAACTCTGATGTGGGTCATATTGATATAAGCACCATGGGCCAAATGGTCTCTTTATATGCTAAAATGTCTATGATGACAAGGCTGTTACATAACTGAGGTGTTTAGCTGATGAAGCTGGGAAACGGCGTCCCAAGGTTACTCCAAGCTGCATTGTAACTTTTAATGAATTTTAGTTTTACTTCAGAGTCTTTATAGTTTTGACAGCAGCGAGACCGCGGACAGTTAATATTCTCTGTGCCGCTGACATGCAAGATATTCACCCAAGGATTAATAATAGTGGCATTACTCAACATTTATACAAAAATAATCTAAATTAGAATCCAGTTAAATTTGTGCCAGGTTTTTTATTTTTTTAATTACTAATCGATTTCCCTTGATGTTGCTCACAGACATTATTTTTTAAACATTGCCTTCCCATAACTGTCTCTGCTCATCTTCGGCTTTCTCTTTCTCTCCTGCTGTTTCTCTTGAACTCAGGATGACTTTCGCATATATGCTCTGTATCCATTTGTCTCCAATTCTTTTTCTGCATGACTCATTCTCATCCTGGAGGCCACATACATTTTGAGGGAGGTCGAGATCAAAGGATGACTCACGCAACTGCTTACTCATCTCCCTCTGGCACTGACAGGGTCCTACTGCCAGAATGCTTACCCACTCTCCTCACTGGGGAATGTGTGGCGCAAGGAGCCCTAAAGGGGGAGAGAAACCAACTTAAAAATTTAGGGAAATAAAAATAACTGAACAAAGCTAAGATTGGAAGTTTAGCGGAATTCTAGTCACAGAGCAAAGTTGCATCTCTGTAGCATTTAGGGTCCAATTCATGAGACATCGGAACTCATTGCACACCCCATTTTGCTATCAAATATCGAACAAAACATCACAAAATTTGATCAGATGTGATGTGGTTTTGTAACTGAATCAGAGCCAGGACATTTATTGCCCAACGCTAAAGATCATACTTTTAAAAATCAACTCATTTACAGACCTCTTTTATTTAGGAGGAGAGGTCACTGATAAGTGCTGTAAAGTGCATTTGAATCAAATATCAGAGGAATAAAAACTTCACTCAAAAGCGTGGGGACTATTCGGATGAGTTTTCCAGAAGTGATAAGAGTGAGAAACATAGGGGTAATTCAAAATAATAATACTTGCATTTATATAGTGCCTTTCACACCCTCAGGATGCCCCAAAGCTCTTTACAGCCAATGAAGTACTTTTTGAAGTGTAGTCACAGTTGTAATGTAGGAAATGTGGCAGCCATTTTGCACACAGCAAGATTCCACAAACAGCAATGTGATGATGACCAGAGAATCTGTTTTGGGTGCTGTTGGTTGAGGGATAAATATTGACCAGGATCCCAGTTTTGCGCTGGGATGGGGACTGGGATCACTGTTGCTCAAAATTTACATGAACGATTTGGAATCGGAAGTACAATTTCAAAATTTGCGGACGACACCAAATTGGGGGGTGTAATTAATACTGAGGAAGAATGTGACAAAATACAAGATATTAATAAACTTGCAGAATGGGTGTGTAATTGGCAAATTAATTTCACTATAGGTAATTGTGAGGTGGTGCATTTTGGTAGGAAGAATAAAGAGGCCACATACTACTTGGAAAATAATAGTCTAAATGGGGTAGAGGAGCAAAGGGATCTGGGGGTACAGATTCAAAAATTATTCAAAATCATCAACGCAGGTTAGTAAGGCCGTTAAAAAAAAGCAAACATGAGGGAAAAAGGAATAGAAGGATATGCCGATAGGGTTAGATGAAGTAAGCTGGGAGGAAGTTTGTGTGAAGCATAAACACCAGGATGGGCCAGTTGGGCCGAATGGCCTGTTTCTGTGCTGTAAATTCCATGTAACTCTGTGTAAGCAGAAAGAACGTGCATGAGTAACAAAGTGTGAAGTCAAAAGACAGCGTTCAACAAGAAAACAAAACCCAAGAATCCGATACCGTCCACTCAGCTAAATTTGACATCCTATCTGGGGTACCACATTGTCATAGAAACACGGAAAAGGAGAAAAGCACATAATGCCTTTAAACAGCAATTAAAATCAGTCATGTGAAACATTAAAAGAAGCACAGCGACACTGAAGTATATTTTTGTGTGTATTGATATCAAGCACAACAGGCGTGGATCCCGAGGGGACCTACATACAGGGTAACCCTAAACACAAAGTGGACGCATTCAGACACTTTGAAATTCCACAAAGAAATGTTCATGCTTAATCTTTTTAAGCACAGGGATGGTTCCAAAAATCTGCACATAGAGTAAGCTCTCGCTGAAACAGCATCAGATGGTGTGCAAGTACTGATAACAAGCACTGGGACCTGGTCCAGTATCTCCCTGTTTGTATCTAAGCTGTGGTACATTCTGTACAGAAACAGTATAGAGCTGCTTGAAGGCATGATATTTGTGATGAATTGTTACAATTTTAGCTACACTGAAAGCTGTTCTGCTTCGAAAATGAGTATTTCTACTGGATGAAAATCTCAGGAGGTCCACACTAATACGGGCAGTAGCATGTAAAACACACTTTGAGCAGTTGCAGCCTCCTCATACTGCAGGAGTCAGTCCAGGTGACAACGGAGGCAAACAAAATACAGCTTTGACATCAATACCACAGCTTCTTTGACAGTTACTTTCTCTCCTTGCAGCATGCAGAAGTGTTCCTCTGGGATTACACAGTATTACATAGTATTACATAGTATTTAGAAGCATGCCATGCTGATGTTTATGCTCCATACGAGCTTCCTCCCACTCCTTCTTCATCTAACCCCATCAACGCATCCTTCTATTCCTTTCTCCCTCATGTGTTTATCTAGCTTCCCCTAAATGCATCTAATGCTGTTTGCCTCAACTATGCCTTGTGGTAGCTTTATGGCCCCTAGTTCTGGTCTCCCTTGTAAGTGGAGACATCTTTTCTATGTCTACCCTATCAAACCTTTTCACAATCTTAAAGACCACTATAAGGTGATCCCTCAGTCTTCTCTTTTCTAGAGAAAAGAGCCCCAGCCTGTTCAATCTTTCCTGATAGATATAACCTCACAGTTCTGGTATCATTCTATTAAATAATTTTTGCACCTTCTCTAGTGCTACTCTAAGTGTGGTCTAACCATGATGCACCAGTTCTTTCCCTGATGAGGCAAGATATAGATCAGGAACACAAGTACACACAGCACAGTATGTCTCTAAACATACCTGAGGGGCAGTCAGGTGGCACCTGGGATATGCAGGAAGACCTGCATTCAGAATAGATCTGAAAATTGCAAAATATCCTCAGCAAAAAAAATCAGGACAATAAATGTTGGTGAGTTACTTCAAACAGGAGACCTACAGATGCCAAAAGTAGACGTAGGTCTGGTGGAATGCTTTAATCTGACCAAATGGTTTTCAACCCATTAGTTAGCAGCAATTCAAAAAAGAATTTGCATTTATAAAAAACCTATCACATCCTCAGGACCTCCCACAGTGCTTTACAACCAATGAATTACTTTTGTTGTGCAGTTACTGTTGTTATGTGGGCAAACGCAGCAGCTAATTTGCACACAGCAAAATCCCCCGGGCAGGAAATGAATCAATGGCAGATGATCTATTTGGATGATGCTGATAAAGCAGCCACTTTATCTGCAAAATATATGTGCTCCACAGAAGAAAAAAAAAATTGTGTTTTATAAAAAGAGATTTTGTTGTCAGAATCCAAGTAATGGAACTAATTCCATCTGATTCTTGAGAATTCGTGTTTCTTGCTGCAAATGAAATTCTAAAATCATCTGGTGTAGGAATCTGAGATGAGCACTGTGCCATACTAAATTTGAATGCAGCATTCAATTTAGCCAACTATTCTATTCTCCTTTACGCTCTCCATGACAATACTGTCACTCATATCTGACCGAAAAAAGCCAGTATACGTCCTTCAATTACATTTTTTAAAATTTGCTTATGGGATGTGGGCGTCGCTGGCAAGGCCAGCATTTATTGCCCATCCCTAGTTGCCCTTGAGAAGGTGGTGGTGAGCCGCCTTCTTGAGCGTTTTCCCCCTGATTCCCATTGACTTCAGTTTTACTAGGGCTCCTTGATGCCAGACTCGGTCAAATGCTGCCTTGATGTCAAGGGCATTCACTCTCACCTCACCTCTGGAATTCAGCTCCTTTGTCCATGTTTAGACCAAGGCTGTAATGAGGTCGGTAGCCGAGTGGTCTTGGTGGAACCCAAACTGGGCAACAGAGAGCAGGTTATTGGTGAGTAAGTGCCGCTTGATAGCACTGTCAATGACACCTTCCATCACTTTGCTGATGATTGAGAGTAGACTGATGGGGCGGTAATTGGCCGGGTTGGATTTGTCCTGCTTTTTTTTGTGAACAGGACATACCTGGGCAGTTTTCCACATTGTCGGATAGATCCCACCCTTGCTCAATCAGCTTAGGAGTGCCCCAGGGTTCCATGCTGGGCCCACTACTAATACTCACTATTTGACTGTCACCAAAAACTCTGCACCCTGACCGCTGGCTTCATGGGGTAGAAATTCATCTTGGGCAATTGAGCAAAATGGGCGATAACGCATTAGCAGCCTTTTATATTTCGCCCAATTCTTTTCTGTTAATTTCCCAAATCCATGCTGTCTCTCTTTGATACTTGTCCAAGTGTTCAGTCATTCTGTCCCTGATGGTGGATTCCAGTAACTTCCCCACAACTGATTCACAGTTACCTGGTTTCTTTCTCCCTCCCTTCTTAAATAATGGAGTGGCATTTGTAATTTTCCAATCCAAAGGCATAATTCCCGAACCTAGAGAACGTTGAAAAATTTTGACCACACCTGCAATTTCTTCATCTATTTCTTTTAATACTCTAGGATGGAAAGCAACAGGTCTGGGATATTTATTTATCTTAAGTCCCTATATTTTCCCCATTATCATTTCTTACTTATATTAACTCAACTAAGTTCTTCTGCTTAACTTATTTTTTAGTTCCCTTGACTGCTGATATTTTGTATTCTTTCTCCAATGTGAAAACGGATACAAAGTACTCATTTAACAAGTCTGCTATTTCTTTATTGTCCATCATAGTCTCCCCTGCATCTGTCTTTAATGGGCCCACATTCTGCTTTACCACTTCTTTCTCTTAAAATAATAAAAACTTCGATATCCTCTGCAAGGTTTTTTTTCATATTCCCTTTTTGCATCTCTTACTACTTTCTTTGTATCCCTTTGTTGCTTTTTTATAGTTCTCCCAGTCCTCTGGATTTCCATTTTTCCTTGCATTTTCTTTTAGTTTGATACTGTATCTTGCATCATTTGTTGACTATGGCTGCTTAACTACACAAGTGGAGCCTTTGCCTTTTAGGGGTATGTGCTGGCTTTGTATCATGCCAAGTATTTCTTTGAATACTTTCGTAGGTTTATCCATTAGCAGTTCAACCCAATTTACTGTAGTCAATTCATTTCTTTCCTGTGAGACCTTTACCTCACAGAAAGAATTTACAGACAACATACATGAGGAACTGTGGGGTACAATTTCTATCTCAAAACAGTTTGATTCGGTAACCCACAAGCACGTACAAATGAGTTATTCTGAGTACCACACATGGGAATGTGCTCACACATTTACATCATTTATAATACATAGCTATATTAATTATCCAGATACCTGTCATTCTCAGCATCGTTGACATGAAGGGCTAGAAATTCGGTACCTTAGCACCTCCTGTTAACGCCCGGGCGGGCGCTAAGGGCTTATCACCCGGGCGCGGCGATTCTAACGCCGCCTGCAAAATTAGCCTCCTGTTAGCGCCCCGGATGCGCTGAGAACGACAGAAATAGCAGGCGTTGATACCTGGGATTGTCGCTCCCGGGGTGCTATTTAAAGGGATCACTTACCGGTTCATTGGAAGGTCAGATTCATTGCTGGCTTGTCGGATAGCATTTTGGCTGCATTCACATTTTCTCCATTTTTGCTTTGTTGCTGCTCTAACAGTTTCTTCACTTGTATTGCTCTGAACGTTTCTACGTCCTCTTTTCTCTCATTTATGGGGGCTATACTGGCACTCCACCTTGCCCTCCGGCAACTCTGTCGGAGGCAGCGGATGCAGAGACAGAGATTGTCAAATGTGGCCAGAGCTAGGAGAAGGGCCGACAGACCTCGCAACAGGAGGCCTTATCCGCCCAGGGTTTTCCAGGAGCACTTCTCCTACATTCATCTCTCAGAGGAGCAGTGCCTTAGAAGGCTCCGCTTCAGCAAGGAGGTGGTCACAGAGCTCTGCCACTTCCTGCAGCCAGACCTCCAGCCTCAGCTCAGGACGAGGACGTCTCTCTCAGTGGCAATTAAGGTCATAGTCGCTCTCAATTTCTACGCCAGCGGCTCCTTCCAGGCTTCAACAAGGGATATTGCAAACATTTCGCAGTTCGCCGTCCATTGCTGCATCCGGGAGGTAACCGGCACTCTCTGTTGAAGGAGAAGGGAGTACATCTCATTCCCCATCACCAGAGAGAAGCAGGAAGAACGCTCATGTGGCTTTGCAAAGATAGCGGGCTTCCCCACGGTTCAGGACACCAGTGACTGCACCCACGTGGCATTGCGGGCACCTCATCACAATGTAGAGGTGTTCCGTAACCGCAAAGGCTACCACTCTCTGAACGTTCAGTTGGTGTGCGACCACAGACAGCTCATCCTCGCCATCAATGCCCGCTATCCTGGCAGCGGCCACGATGCATTCATCCTGCGACAGACCAGCACTGTTCCACCCACCACATGAAGTTCGTGGCTGGCTGCTCGAAGACAAGGGTTATCCACTCGCCACCTGGCTGACGAAACCCCTCCGCAACCCCAACACTCCTGCTCAGCACGCATACAATGACAGCCATAGCACCACCAGGAACCTGATCGAACAGACTATTGGGGTGCTAAAGCAACGGTTCCGCTGCCTTGACCGCTCTGGAGGAGCGCTGCAGTACTCCCCCGATCAAGTCTCCCTTTTCATCGTGGTGTGCTGCATGCTGCACAACCTGGCCATTCTGAGGGCCCAGCCATTGCCACCAGGTATTGGAAGTCCACCTCAGGAGGAGGAAGAGGCGGAGGAGGAGGATGAAGAGGAGGAGCAGCAGCAGCAACAGAGGAGGGAGGCACTCAATGTTGCTTCTGCAAGGACCATGCGTGAACACCTCATTAGACACCACATCCAATGAATAATATAACACATGGCATTTGCGCAGCACAACCACATCATTACATCCAGCTCGTAGCCCCCATCACCGAGGCAAAGCTCAAATGAGAAACATCACAAAATGTGCAATGTCAAATTAACAATTTATCAAACATAACTCTCTTATGAAACACAACTCTTTCTTATCAAACTGAACTATTTGTTACCAAACACATTTATTTACAAGCATAACTATTTGTTCACAAACACAATATATTTACAAACACATCAATTTATTAACACACACTACCCCCATTTGCTACTAAAGTATTCTTTACTCCCCCTTCCTCAATTATTTCCGTCCCCTTTGCAATTCCCCCCTCCCAACCCTACTGCTCCTCCGTAATGTGGCCCCAGTGGCTGCAGCAAGGCTGGTGGAAGGCTGCGGAGTCTGGGAGCCAGAGACTGCAGATGGCCTTGAAGGACGCCCTCAACCAGCTCTGGGCCTGAAGGGCCCAGCTGCAGACTGCACCACCTCAGTATGGGCGGCAGCAGTCTGGGATAGCTGGGTTACAGGCTGCGACAAGTGCAATGGTGGAGTGGCAGTGGTGGGAGCAGGAATGCTGTCATCCTGAGAGAGGACAGCACCTTCCTGCTCGACCGACACATTGCCACTCCCCCGGGGCAGTACCTCAGCATCTGGAGCAACCTGCTCGAGCACAGATTGCTGGCCTGCTGCGGCACCATGAGATCCCTGGTGGACAGTGGGCAGCCCAGCGACGATGGCAGCAGTCAGCGCTTGCGTGGCATCACTCTGAGAGTGCATCAGAGCAGTCTGAGATTGCATGCCAGCAACCACTGACTCCATTACAGCATTACGCTGTTGCGTTGCTTCGGCCTGTGCTGCAATAGCTGCTGCCACCTCACCCATTACACGCGGCATGAGGTCTGGGTCCCCACGGTCTCTCTGCGAGTCAACCATCCTCTGCAAACTGCCAAGAATGGGCTTGATGGTGTGAGCAGAGCTGAGTGCAATGTTGGAGGTGGACTCCTCCACGCTCCTTGCCAGTGCATCCATGCTCTCGGGCACTCTTGCATTGCACCCATGAGCTCGGTGTGCATGCTCATCACCCGCCCAGTCAACGCCTCCACATAGACGTCCTCATCTGAGTCCTGTGCAGCAGAACTCACGCACAAACTCACCCTCCGGGGAGATGGCCCCCGAGCTTCCCTTTCCCCGTGGTGTTGCTGCAGCCTGTTGGGTCCTGGAGCTTCACCCACATCAGACCCATGTACTAGGCTCCCCTCCAGCAACCGTGTCACCCCATTATCAGACCTAGTGCCTTCGGGAGACACAGGCAGTGAGGCTCCGGCTTGGTGTTCCTCCTCCTCTCCCGAGTCGCTGCCACTGGGAGGCTGAGGGACAGGCTGGTCAGCTGGTGGCTGATTATCTGAAAGCATAAAGGCACAAGAGTGGGGTTAAGGTCAGACAAGGGGGGCAGGAAGGAAGCAAGGAATGGAGACAGTATACTTAGATGGAAAGTGGGAAAGGCTTGTGGTGTGGGAGAGAAGTGGTATGAGAGAAGAGGAAGAGGTGATGAACATACCATTGTTGTCCCCAAGTGGGCCGCGTCTCCACATCCACAGCGCCCACAACCTCGGCCGCAATTATGCTGCGCACTCGCTCCTCCAGGTCTGTAAGGAGGTGCAGGTCCGCCTCACTTCCTCCCGTTCATAGCTGCTCCCTCCTGTTGTGAGCAAGCTTGGCCTCCAAGAAAAAGGAAAGGGTGTGAGTGAGTGTGCAGCTATGTGTTTGGCAGATGTGCCTACCATAGTTGAATAGCTGTTAATATATGCAAGGCGTGAGATGTGGGTGTGACTTTTAGTAGGTGGGCATAGTTGGTTGGTGAGTGTTAGGGATGTGATGGTTTATACAGTGTGTGCACAGAGTGAGGTTGAGATGGTGGCATGTAGAGGTTTTTGAAGCACGTATTCTCCCTGACCACCCGAGTGAGATCTTTGAATTTCATCCAGCACTGGGTGAGAGTTCTGTGGACCACACTTCTGGCCGACACCTCCTGGGCGATCTCCCTCCACATCCTCCTAAAGGCCTGTGGCAATGGTCTCCTGCCAGTGTCTGGGAAGAGCTCTGCCCGTCGGCGTTCCACGGCCTTGACCAGAACCTGCAAAGTGTGGTCGCTGAACCGGCTCTCTCTCTCTCTGGGCCTCTGATCAGCCATGACTTCTTGGAGTGAAAGCTTGCAGCTCCTTGCAGGCCCAGTTCACACGCAGCAATGATCAGAGTGAGGCTGTGCAGCACGATTAAACCTCCCCTTTAAGAACTGGAAGGCACCAGTCTGTCTGACAACTTTCTAATCGACAGTGCCGGAACTTGATTAGCACTCTGAAGGTATCGCCCATTCTCCGACATTAGCGCCCTTAGAGAAGTGTGTAGCTCTTGATTTAGCGCTCCACTTCCCTCTTGGGGCACTAAAACTCAATTTCGTGGTCGCTGGCGCTAATTAGCACCGGGCGCTAAAGTTATTGCCCAAGCTTAACGGTTCGAAGTTGTGTTTTTCTGCCTTCACTGTTTCTATTTTCATAATGTCGCAAATTATGCTGAGGAAGAAATTCCAACGCCACTCAGACAAATAGGAGAAAAGAGCCTCAGTAAATGGGCCTGACCTCAACATTGTGATAAACAGCCACTAGGAAACTTTGTTGCTACAGTTTGTATCAGGAATACAAAACCCTATAACCAATTCTGTAACAAGTACCCAAATCACAACAGTCTCTGATTGATGTACACCCATGTGCAACATTATAATATGTCAGGCGTGGGACCAATATCTTTAACTCAACAAGGTCATGAATTGTATCACTACACTGCTTTCTGAATTCAACATATAGATATTCGCAGCACAACTAGTCTAGGACTGTGATCTTTACTGCCTACCCAACCTCACAACTAGTCTAGGACTGTGATCTCTACTGCCTACCCAACCTCACAACTAGTCTAGGACTGTGATCTCTACTGCCTACCCAACCTCACAACTAGTCTAGGACTGTGATCTCTACTGCCTACCCAACCTCACAACTAGTCTAGGACTGTGATCTCTACTGCCTACCCAACCTCACAACTAGTCTAGGACTGTGATCTCTACTGCCTACCCAACCTCACAACTAGTCTAGGACTGTGATCTCTACTGCCTACCCAACCTCACAACTAATCTAGGACTGTGATCTTTACTGCCTACCCAACCTCACAACTAGTCTAGGACTGTGATCTCTACTGCCTACCCAACCTCACAACTAGTCTAGGACTGTGATCTCTACTGCCTACCCAACCTCACAACCAGTCTAGGACTGTGATCTCTACTGCCTACCCAA
Organism: Somniosus microcephalus; assembly: GCF_052327205.1. Lineage (NCBI taxonomy): Eukaryota > Metazoa > Chordata > Chondrichthyes > Squaliformes > Somniosidae > Somniosus > Somniosus microcephalus. Next base: position 34,665,055 of record NC_141008.1, read on the forward strand.
CCTCACAACCAGTCTAGGACTGTGATCTCTACTGCCTACCCAACCTCACAACTAATCTAGGACTGTGATCTTTACTGCCTACCCAACCTCACAACTAGTCTAGGACTGTGATCTCTACTGCCTACCCAACCTCACAACTAATCTAGGACTGTGATCTCTACTGCTTACCCAACCTCACAACTAGTCTAGGACTGTGATCTCTACTGCCTACCCAACCTCACAACTAATCTAGGACTGTGATCTCTACTGCCTACCCAACCTCACAACTAGTCTAGGACTGTGATCTCTACTGCCTACCCAACCTCACAACTAATCTAGGACTGTGATCTCTACTGCCTACCCAACCTCACAACTAGTCTAGGACTGTGATCTCTACTGCCTACCCAACCTCACAACCAGTCTAGGACTGTGATCTCTACTGCTTACCCAACCTCACAACTAGTCTAGGACTGTGATCTCTACTGCCTACCCAACCTCACAACTAATCTAGGACTGTGATCTTTACTGCCTACCCAACCTCACAACCAGTCTAGGACTGTGATCTCTACTGCCTACCCAACCTCACAACTAATCTAGGACTGTGATCTCTACTGCCTACCCAACCTCACAACTAGTCTAGGACTGTGATCTCTACTGCCTACCCAACCTCACAACTAATCTAGGACTGTGATCTCTACTGCCTACCCAACCTCACAACTAGTCTAGGACTGTGATCTCTACTGCCTACCCAACCTCACAACTAGTCTAGGACTGTGATCTCTACTGCCTACCCAACCTCACAACTAGCCTAGGACTGTGATCTCTACTGCCTACCCAACCTCACAACTAGTCTAGGACTGTGATCTCTACTGCCTACCCAACCTCACAACTAGTCTAGGACTGTGATCTCTACTGCCTACCCAACCTCACAACCAGTCTAGGACTGTGATCTCTACTGCCTACCCAACCTCACAACTAATCTAGGACTGTGATCTCTACTGCCTACCCAACCTCACAACTAGTCTAGGACTGTGATCTCTACTGCCTACCCAACCTCACAACTAGTCTAGGACTGTGATCTCTACTGCCTACCCAACCTCACAACTAATCTAGGACTGTGATCTTTACTGCCTACCCAACCTCACAACTAGTCTAGGACTGTGATCTCTACTGCCTACCCAACCTCACAACTAATCTAGGACTGTGATCTCTACTGCCTACCCAACCTCACAACTAATCTAGGACTGTGATCTCTACTGCCTACCCAACCTCACAACTAATCTAGGACTGTGATCTCTACTGCCTACCCAACCTCACAACCAGTCTAGGACTGTGATCTCTACTGCCTACCCAACCTCACAACTAATCTAGGACTGTGATCTCTACTGCCTACCCAGCCTCACAACTAGTCTAGGACTGTGATCTCTACTGCCTACCCAACCTCACAACTAGCCTAGGACTGCGATCTCTACTGCCTACCCAACCTCACAACTAGTCTAGGACTGTGATCTCTACTGCCTACCCAACCTCACAACTAGTCTAGGACTGTGATCTCTACTGCCTACCCAACCTCACAACTGGTCTAGGACTGTGATCTCTACTGCCTGCCCAACCTCACAACTAGTCTAGGACTGTGATCTCTACTGCCTACCCAACCTCACAACTAGTCTAGGACTGTGATCTCCACTGCCTACCCAACCTCACAACTGGTTTAGGACTGTGATCTCTACTGCTTACCCAACCTCACAACTAGTCTAGGACTGTGATCTCTACTGACTATCCTAGCCCACAACTAGTCTAGGACTGTGATCTCTGCTGCCTACCCTACCTCACAACTAGTCTAGGACTGTGATCTCTACTGCCTACCCTACCCTCACAACTAGTCTAGGACCGTGATCTCTACTGCCTACCCAACCCAACCTCACAACTGGTCTATTCGCTGCTCACGATGCGGTCTCCTCTACATTGGGGAGACCAAACGCAGATTGGGTGACTGCTTTGCGGAACACCTCCGTTCAGTCCGTAAGGATAACCCCGAGCTTCCGGTCGCCTGTCATTTTAATTCACCGCTCCATTCCCACTCGGACCTCACCGTCCTTGGCCTCTTGCATTGTTCCACAGAAGCTCAACGTAAACTCGAGGAACAGCACCTCATCTTCCGATTAGGCACTTTGCAGCCTTCCGGACTCAATATCGAGTTCAACAATTTCAGATCATAACCTCGACCCCTATTACATTTTTACTTATATCTTTTATCCACCCCTTTGTTTTGGGTTTTCCCTCCCCCCCCCCCCTTTCCTTTTTTTTCTCTCTCCCACATGGCAGCTGTCTCTCATTCTGCCAGAACATTTCACACCTAATCTAGAGCTGTCTTTTGTCTCCACTAGTCCTATCACCATCTCGTCTCATTTTGAATACCTCTTAATGTCTCTTCACTTCTTTTGTTGTCTCCCAGCCCTGCCTTTCGATCTATTTCATTTCCTTTCCAGTTTTGAAAAAGGGTTAGACCCGAAACGTCGACTCTAATTTCTCTCCACGGATGTTGCCTGGCCTGCTGAGTTTTTCCAGCATTTTCTGTTGTTATTTAGGACTGTGATCTCTACTGCTGACGGTCCAGGACTGTGATCACTACTAACTGTATTATAGTCAGGCCTGTAGTGCTGGATAATTCCACAGCCATGGAAACCTCCAGTGAATTTAGCACCCGCTGTGAAATTTCTGCCCTGCTGTTCTGTATCTTGTTTTGTTTATCCAAACAATACTGGAACTAATACCTGGAGCAATATCTGGTGTTTTATTTCTGAATAGTGTGAAGAGACACCAAACACTTTTTTTAAATTCATTCCTGGGTTGTGGGCGTCGCTGGCAAGGCCAGCATTTATTGCCCATCCCCACTTGCCCTTGAGAAGGTCATGGTGAGCCGCCTTCTTGAATTGCTGCAGTCCGTGTGGTGAAGGTACACCCACAGTGCTGTTAGGGAGGGAGTTCCAGGATTCTGACCCAGCGACAATGAAGGAACGGCAATATACTTCCAAGTCAGGATGATGTGTGATTTGGAGGGGAGCTTGAGGTGATGGTATTCCCCTGCGCCTGCTGCCCTTGTCCTTCTAGGTGGTAGGGGTCGCAGGTTTGGGAGGTGCTATCAAAGAAGCCTTGGTGAGTTGCTGCAGTGCATCTTGTAGATGGTACACACTGCAGCCACGGTACGCTGGTGGTGGAGAGAGTGAATGTTTAAGGTGGTGGATGGGCTGCCGATCAAGTGGGCTGCTTTGTTCTGGATGGTGTCGAGCTTCTTCAGTGTTGTTGGAGCTGCACTCATCCAGGCAAGTGGAGACTATTCCATCACACTCCTGACTTGTGCCTTGTAGATGGTGGAAAGGCTTTGGGGAGTCAGAAGATCAGACACTCGCCACAGAACACCCAGCCTCTGACCTGCTCTTGTTACCACAGTATTTATGTGGCTGGTCCAGTTAAGTTTCTGGTCATCGGTGACCCTCAGGATGTTGATGATGGGGGGTTCAATGAGGGTAATGCTGTTGAATGTCAAGGGGCAGTGGTTAGACTCTCTCTTGTTGGAGATTGTCATTGCCTGGCACGAATGTTACCTGCCACTTATCAGCCCAAGCCTGAACGTTGCCCAGGTCTTGCTGCATGCGGGCATGGACTGCTTCATTATCTGAGGAGTTGCGAATAGAACTGAACACTGTGCAGTCATCAGCGAACATCCCCACTTCTGACCTTATGATGGAGGGAAGGTCATTGATGAAGCAGCTGAAGATGGTTGGGCCCAGGACGCTGCCCTGAGGAACTCCTGCAGCAATGTCCTGGGGCTGTGATGATTGACCGCCAACAACCACAACCATCTTCCTTTGTGCTAGGTATGACTCCAGCCAGTGGAGAGTTTTCCCCCTGATTCCCATGGACTTCAATTTTACGAGGGCTCCTTGATGCCACACTCGGTCAAACGCTGCCTTGATGTCAAGGGCAGTCACTCTCACCTCACCTCTGGAATTCCATGTTTGGACCAAGGCTGTAATGAGGTCTGGTGCCGAGTGGTCCTGGCGGAACCCAAACTGAGCATCGGTGAGCAGGTTATTGGTGAGTAAGTGCTGCTTGATAGCACTGTTGACGACACCTTACATCACTTTGCTGATAAAATTAGAGTTAACTGATTGGGCGGTAATTGGCCGGATTGCATTTGTCCTGCTTTTTGTGGACAGGACATACCTGGGCAGTTTTCCACATAGTCGGGTAGACGCCAGTGTTGTAGCTGTACTGAAACAGCTTGGCTAGAGGCACGGCTAGTTCTGGAGCGCAAGTCTTCAGGACGACAGCTGGGATGTTGTCGGGGCCCATAGCCTTTGCTGTATCCAGTGCACTTAGCCGTTTCTTGATATCACGTGGAGTGAATTGAATTGGCTGAAGACTGGCTTCTGTGATGGTGGGGACCTCAGGAGGAGGCCGAGATGGATCATCCACTCGGCACTTCTGGTTGAAGATGGTTGCAAACGCTTCAGCCTTGTCTTTTGCACTCACGTGCTGGGCTCCACCATCATTGAGGATAGGGATGTTCATGGAGTCTCTTCCTCCCATTATTTGTTTAATGGTCCACCACCATTCACGACTGGATGTGACAGGACTGCAGAGCTTTGATCTGATCCATTGATTTGGGATCGCTTAGCGCTGTCTATAGCATGCTGCTTACACTTTTTAGCATGCCTGTAGTTCTGTGTTGCAGTTTCCCCAGGTTGGCAACTCATTTTTAGGTACGCCTGGTGCTGCTCCTGGCATGCTCTTCTGCACTCCTCATTGAACCAGGATTGGTCCCCTGGCTTGATGGTAATGGTAGAGTGAGGGATATGCCAGGCCATGAGGTTACAGATTGTGGTGGAGTACAATTCCGCTGCTGCTGATGGCCCACAGCACCTCATGGGTGCCCATTTTTGAGCTGCTAGTTCTGTTCTTAATCTATCCCATTTAGCACGGTGGTCGTGCCACACAACATGATGGAGGGTGTCCTCAGTGTGAAGATGGGACTTTGTCTCCACAAGGACTGTGCAGTGGTCACTGCCACCAATGCTGTCATGGACAGATGCATCTGCGACAGGTAGATTGGTGAGAATGAGGTCAAGTAAGTTTTTCTCGCGTGTTGGTTCTCTTACCACCTGCCATAGACCCAGACTGGTAGTTATGTCCTTCAGGACTCGGCCAGCTCAGTCAGTAGTGGTGCTACCGAGCCACTCTTGATGAACATTGAGGTCCCCCACACAGTGTACATTCTGTGCCCTTGCTACCCTGAGCACTTCTTCCAAGTGGTGTTCAACATGGAGGAGTACTGATTCATCAGCTGAGGGAGGGCGGTAGGTGGCAATCAGCAGGAGGTTTCCTTGCCCATGCTTGACCTGAAGCCATGAGACTTCGTGGGGTCCGGAGTCAATGTTGAGAACGCCCAGGGCCGCTCCCTCCCAACTGTAGGGTATATTTTACATAAGCACATAATAGAGGGTCAGCACACCCACAGGATTTTTTTAATGAATAGAAAACCCTGTGGGTCTGCTGACTCCTGCATCTGAGTTTTCAATATGTGAAATGTTAATCCCCATCCATTTCAAACCAGCATATATAAATGTGTAGAAAGCATGGGATTATGTAACCTCAGTGATCTCAGCTCAACCAGATAGTTTTGCAGAGGTTCTGAGCCCAGTTTTGCAAGTAAATGTGTAAAGTGTGAATACATGGTGATTAACAAATTGCAAATCAATGGGGAACAGAAGATTTGTATCAAATGACACCATTCAGATCCAGAACATTTGATGTTGGTACACCAGGGTACTGTTCACACCCTAGCAGCCACTTAACACCCAGCTGTGTCACCTAGTCAGGTGTGACAGCTAATAATGCAAATAGCTAAGCAACAAGTGAGGACTTGAAGGCCCAGCACAGTAAATGGCTTCCAAATAGGCTAAGCTGTACAGTTTTATAAATAAATAAAAAGCCATCATTTAGCCCTGTTTTAACACAGTTGAAATATACATTAGATTGAGATGGAGTGACCCCAAACCCATGGCAAACTGTTGTAGAAATAGGTCTTGAGGTGCTGTCGAATTCTGAGGGTCCTGTAACTCATCTGTAACCGTGATCACTACCAGTACTATTCTATAACCATCTGGGACTGTGCTCACTACCTGCATTATAATGTAACCCATCTGGACTGTGCTCACTACTTACACTATAGCACTCTGGCACTGTAATCACTACCCGCACTATGCTGGAATCCATCTAGGACTGTGATCCTTCGACATGCCAGCTGATACTGACACACAGTAGCTGAAACTGATACAAAGATTAAAGATAAACAAAGATATTGTTACATTAGAGATCAAAGATAAAAAGGGACTGTTACATTAGTGGAGTTGCACAACAGACCCCCTTTCTAAAAGAAAATCTGTAGACAGATTAAGATGAGCAGCCATGACAAAATTATTGTTCGCTGAGATTTTAACTGCCCATTCGTTGATTGGGACACGGAAGGAGTAAACAGAGAAAAGGACATGGCATTCATAAAATGTGTATAAGAACATACTGCTTGAGGCAGGAGTCTATGCCTACAAGGGGATAAATGTGAGAAGTCATACAACACCAGGTTATAGTCCAACAGCTTTATTTGAAATCACAAGCTTTCGGAGCACTGCTCCTTCGTCAGGTGAAGTGAAGAGATGCATATAGACACTGCATATATAGTCACAGAACACTGCCAGATGATTACAGGTAATCTTTCTAACTGCCCTTTATCACACCTCGGCAGAGAGATAATCACAGCAATCAAAAGGTGTGAATGGTGTCCAAACAGGTCAGTCAGGAAAACATTACATCAAAGAACAATAAGGTGGGGTCACAAGGGGTCAAATGTTGCAGATGCTGGGGTCTGTATGAAAAACAAAGAACAAGCAAAATACAATATATAAAAAAAATTTTTTTGCTGGAAATCACAGCAGGTCCGGCCGCATCTGTGCAGAGAGAACAAGCCAACGACGACTCAAGTCTGGATGACTCTACGTCAGGTGGGGTTACATGTAGCGTGACATGAACCCAAGATCCCGGTTGAGGCTGTCCTCATGAGTGCGGAACTTGGCTATCAGTTTCTGCTCGACGATTTTGCGTCGTGTGTCTCCAAGGCGGCCTTCGAGACACACAACAACGCAAAATCGTCGAGCAGAAACTGATAGCCAAGTTCCGCACTCATGAGGACGGGATCTTGGGTTCATGTCACGCTACATGTAACCCCACCTGACGTAGAGTCATCCAGACTCGAGTCGCCGTTGGCTTGTTCTCTCTACACAGGTGCAGCCGGACCTGCTGTGATTTCCAGCAAAAAACATTTTTTTAATATATTGTATTTTGCTTGTTCTTTGTTTTTCATACAGACCCCAGCATCTGCAACATTTGACCCCTTGTGACCCCACCTCATTGTTTTTTGATGTAATGTTTTCCTGACTGACCTGTTTGGACATCATTCACACCTTTGATTGCTGTGATTATCTCTCTGCCGAGGTGTGATAAAGGGCAGTTAGAAAGATTACCTGTAATCATCTGGCAGTGTTCTGTGATTATATATGCAGTGTCTATATGCATCTCTTCACTTCACCTGATGAAGGAGCAGCGCTCCGAAAGCTTGTGATTTCAAATAAAGCTGTTGGACTATAACCTGGTGTTGTGCGACTTCTCACATTTGTCCACCCCAGTCCAACACCGGCATCTCCACATCATGGCTACAAGGGGATAGGCGTTGCTAGATCTAGTGCTGAGTAACAAAATAGATCAGGTAGATGAGTTAAATGTGGGTGTGCACAATGGGAGTAGTGACCATACTATAAGGTTTAAGGTTCAAATAGAAAGGGAAAAGGTTAATACAAAAACAAAGGCACCACACTGAAATTGAGCTGCTTTTAGAAAGGGGAGAAGTGAGCTCGCTGAGATGAAGAGGAAAGAGAAACTGGCACACAGGACTACAGATCAACAATGGGATAGTTTTAAACAAACTGAACTAAAATTAGAGGAGGGCATATGGGGCCTACAGGTATGATTAATGTGAGAGGATATGACAAAATAAGGAAAGAGGTTGAGAGGAATAAGCAAAGTAAAGAGGGACTATGAGGAGAAAGCCTAAATTTTGGGGGGAAAAGACCCTTGAAATATTCTACAAATATATCAGTAAAAAGAGAATTGTTAAATGTGAGGTAGGACCCCAGAGAGAAGAGGATATTGAGTTAGTAGAGGATAAATGGAAATTGGTCGGGATACTTAACCAGTGTCAATATTTACAAAAGAGAAGGAAAATGGGAAGGAAGTAAATCCTGATTTGGTTAAAAGCAAGATGAGAGATATTATAATATATGAAAGAGAAGTATTAGGATTGTTAATTAAGCTAAAGGAAGAATAAGTGCTGGGACCTGATGGAATATGTCTAAGGATCCTGAGGGAAATGGAGAAAGAAATAGCAGAGGCCCTGGAAATTGTATTTCAGGGCTCTTTGAGAATGGATATGCGCTGGAGGACTGGAGGACAAACCCGGGTGATTACAAGCCAGTTAGTTTAACATCTGTGCTTGGGAAGATTTTGAAATCTTTAATTATAGATAAAACTACTAACTATCCAGAAGAAGAAAAAGTCATTAGAAGCAGCCAACACAGATAAAGCTTGACAAAGCTGATAGATTTATTTGTGGAGGTGACACATATGGTGGACGAGGGAAATGTAGTGGATATGGTGCACTTGGACTTTCAAAATGCCTGTGACAAGGTACTACACAGGAGACTATTGGAGAAGATTAAAGGGTACTGAACTAGGGGGAGGGTAGCAAATTGAATTCAAAACTGGTTGAAAGGGAAGAAACAGAAAGTATGGATTAAGGGCAGTTTCCCAGGATGGTTAGAAGTGGTGGTTCCTACACGCTTCTGTTCTGGGACCGCTTCTGTTCACTGTGTACATAAGTGACTTGCATATAGGACTAGAGAAAGTAGTGTTCAAATTAAAAGATGATAGCAAAATAGGAGGTATAGTAAACAATTCTAAGGGCCAAAAGTAGTTGCAACAGAATATTGATAAGATGGTAGAATGGGGGGGAAAAGCGACAGAAGGAATTCAACGTTACTAATTGAAGCAAAGATAATATCAATGTTTAACAATAGGTTACATAGGCGGTTGAAGAAAAAGGGATAAAGCGATATGAGAACAGGGCGTGCCAATGGGATTCGGACAACTGCTCGTGTGAAGGATAAACACCAACATGGAATGGTTGGGCTGAATGTTGTAATTGCTATGCAAGTCTATGGTACTTCAGTTTCAACACTGTCAGAATCCAGACTTGAACACTGAGGATCTAGATTTACACCATCAGAATCAAGTTGAAACAGTCCAGGTCTACACACCGTCACAATCCAGATCGAAACATTGACCCAGATCTTGCTGTAGCAGGGCATCAAACGATCTCTGCTGTTAGTTAGACTAGACACATTTAGGTTTTTACATTTTTTGCTGGGAAGTTGCTGAAATTGCAAGCTGATAACGGCGCAGCGAGTGAACCAGGGCATCTGGGACCAACAGGGTATCTCCTTAACCAATCAGATTGAAGGATTGAGAAATAAACAAACAGTGCAAGGATTGAGAAGTGTAAATTAGAGTAGGCGAAGTCAATGGCAAATCAGGTACTGAGAGAGAAATAAAGGGAGGGAAAGAAAGATTGGATTGAGAGAGAAAAAAGACAGAAAGGAAAAGTTAAAAAATGTTTTAATTTGACATTTTTTAAATCTCCAACAACGATTCCCTGAAGGAATGAGGCTGCACACTTGTAATAGTTAATTTTCAGCGTCAGAGAGGTTGATTGGCAATAATTAACATCAGTAAAAGGGTACTTAGACTTGAAATGACAAAATTTAACTTTCTGTGGCAAGTTTAGTTCATATCTACAGTGCAAATGCAGCAACTTCACGACATTCAATGCATTTCAATGGGGATGCAGGCAGTAAAATGCCGATTTCACAAAGCTACCAGCGGAGACACACAACTAGAATAGCAACTTTTGGATTTCGGGTTTAACCGCGCATCTGCTCCTCGCTGGAAGTTGCTGTACCATTTGCACATAAATAACAGCGAACGCCATTAGCCTCACCATTACTTTGACAGGAAAATCTGGCCCATAATCAGAATCCAGGAATAAACACTGTCAGAGTCCGGGTCTAAACACCGTCAGAGTCCGGGTCTAAACACCGCCAGAGTCCGGGTCTAAACACCGTCAGAGTCCGGGTCTAAACACCGTCAGAGTCCGTGTCTAAACAACATCAGAGTCCGTGTCTAAACAACATCAGAGTCCGTGTCTAAATACAGTCAACAACAACTTGTATTTATATAGTGCCTTTAACATAGTAAAACGTCCCAAAGCACTGCACAGGAGTATTTTAAGACAACAAATTTGACACCGATCCACATAAGGATAAATTAGGGCAGGTGACCAAAAACTTGGTCAAAGAGGTAGGTTTTAAGGAGCGTCTTAAAGGAGGAAAGAGAGGTAGAAGGGCGGAGAAGTTTAGGCAGGGAATTCCAGAGCTTAGGGTCTAGGCAAGAGAAGGCACGGCCACCAAAGGTTGAGCAATTATAATCAGGGATGCCCAAGAGGGCAGAATTTGAGGAGCGCAGATATCTCGGGGGGGTTGTGGGGCTGAAGGAGATTACAGAGATAGGAAGGGGCAAGGCCATGGAGGGATTTGAAAACAAGGATGAGAGTTTTGAAATCGAGGCGCTGCTTAACCAGGGGCCAATGTAGGTCAGCGAGCACAGGGTGATGGGTGAACGGGACTTGGTGTGAATTAGGACACGGGCAGCTGAGTTTTGGATGACCTCAAGTTTACGTAGGGTGGAGAGTGTGGGAGGCCAGCCAGGATTGCATTGGAATAGTCAAGTCTACAGATAACAAAGGCATGGATGAGGGTTTCAGCAGCAGTTGAGCTGAGGCAAGGGTGGAGACGGTCGATGTTACGGAGGTGGAAGTAGGCGGTCTTAGTTATGCTGCGGATATGTGGCCGGAAGCTCATTTCAGGGTCAAATATGACACCAAAGTTGCAAACAGTGTGATGTTAACAGACAGATGTGAGGGAGAGGGATGGAGTCAGTGGCTAGGGAATGGAGTTTGTGGCGGGGACCGAAAACAATGGCTTCGATCTTCCCAATATTTAATTGGAGAAAATTTCTGCTCATCCAGAACTGTATGTTGGACAAGCAGTCTGACAATTTAGACACCGTGGTGGGGTTGAGAGAAGAGGTAGTGAGGTAGAACTGGGTGTCGCCAGAGTACATGTGGAAACTGACGCTATGTTTTTGGATGATGTCGCTGAGGGGCAACATGTAGATGAGAAATAGGAGGGGGCCAAGGATAGATCCTTGGGGGCCACCAGAGGTAACGCTGCGGGAGCGGGAAGAGACGCCATTGCAGGTGATTCTCTGGCTACGATTAGATAGATAAGAATGGAACCAGGCAAGTGCAGTCCCACCCAGCTGGGCAACGGTGGAGAGGCGTTGGAGAAGGATGGAGTGGTCAACCGTGTCAAAGGCTGCAGACAAGTCAAGGAGGACGAGGGGGGATAGTTTACCTTTGTCACAGTCACAAAGGATGTCATTTGTGACTTTGATGAGAGCCGTTTCGGTACTGTGGCAAGGGCGGAAAACTGATTGGAGGGATTCAAACATGGAATTGCGGTAAAGATGGGCACAGATTTGGGAGGCGATAACACATTCAAGGACTTTGGAGAGGAAAGGGAGGTTGGAGATGGGGCGGTAGTTTGCAAGGACAGAGGGATCAAGGTTTTGTTTTTTTGAGGGAGTGGGGTGATGACGGCAGATTTGAAGGAGAGGGGGACAGTACCTGAGGAGAGAGAACCATTAACAATATCAGCTAACATGGGAGCCAGAAAAGGAATTTGGGTGGTCAGCAGTTTGGTGGGAATAGGGTCAAGGGAGCAGGAGGTGGGGCTCATAGACAAGATGAGCGCAGAGAGATCATGAGGGGCGATTGGAGAGAAACTGAAGATGGAGTTCAGGGCTAGGTCAGGGGGGAATCCGGCCTCGGGTGACTGTCTGTGTGGAGTTTGCACATTCTCCCCGTGTTTGCGTGGGTTTCCTCCGGGTGCTCCGGTTTCCTCCCACAGTCCAAAGATGTGCGGGTTAGGTTGATTGGCTATGATAAATTGACCCTTAGTGTTAGGGGGATTAAATACGTGGGGTTACGGGGATCGGGTGGGATATGTGTCGGTGCAGGCTCGATGGGCCGAAATGGCCTCTATCTGCACTGTAAAAAAAAAAAACTTGAGGAAGTTTCGTCCAGTGGGCTAGGGGAAGGAAAGGAAGTGGCAGAGGCAGCTGAACGGATGGTCTCAATCTTAGAGGCAAAGAAGTCCATGAGTTCCTCACACTTGTTATCGGAGGCGAGGGTGGAGGAGACAGGGGAGAGTCAGAATCCAGGTCTAAACACCGTCAGAATCCGTGTCTAAACACCGTCAGAATCCGGGTCTAAACGCCGTTCGAATCCGTGTCTAAACGCTGTCAGAATCATCACTTAAAACATTGAGTACTTTGTTTTTTTTTAGAGAAATTCCATCAGAACTTCATTCATATGTTATATTGCTTCATGTGTGCCTGATTTGTACCACTTCAATAATCACTCCTGCCATTAGCAATGTGCCAAAATGCTCAGCTGAACAGAGATATAGCGTGCGGGAGGCGGGTAGAGGAGAAAGAGCCTCTTTGAGAGCCACACACCACGAGAATGTGTCAGTCACACTCCAGCTTTACTTGGTATAAATACAGCCACCATCCTGAATGGACAGCACTCACCCAGCAGGCAGTGAGCAGTCTGAGGCAATCAGTGAAATGAATTTTAGGAAATTCCTGTTGTCCACAAAGAAACTGTCTGGTGATTAACAGTTGGAATTGGCAAACAGCTCATGTATGTGGGATAATTAGACTAATAGGAGTTAGTATTCCTGTCACAGCATCAGCAGCTGCCACAGCAGGGCTAACAGTCCCAGAGGATTGCAGGCCTGTGATCAGTATGACAGGGATTAGGCACTTCAGGGCCTCTTTCAGCTACCAGCTCCTATTAATAATCCCGTCTCTGCAAGATGCTTATTCCTGGCAGCTCATATCAAGGTGACAGAGGACATTTGGCTCCTTGACTCTATTAATACAATAATGTATTCCTGCTCATGTACTCAATTCCCAAGTTTAAAAAATCTTACCTCTCCTGAATGTCTCATTGATAAAAATAAACTCCTGACTACATAGCCATTTGTGCACTGCAGTTATCGCCACTCAACGTGGTGTGCACAACAATCCCCCAGTGAATTCTGCAGGATTTTTGTTCCTACACACTGATGCCATGCTAGATTTAATGTTTATGCAGAAAAAAAATAAAAATGCAAAATAGAGTCTTCTCTTCTTAGGCAGTCCCTCGGAACCGAGGGTGACTTGCTTCCACATTAAAAATGAGTTCTCAGGTGACTGATGAGTCCAATGTGGGACCTACAGTCTCTGTCACAGGTGGGGCAGACGGTGGTTGAAGGGGCGGGTGGGTGGGGTGCTTGGGTTGACGTGTGCTCCTTGCGCTGCCTGCGCTTGGCTTCCGCTTGCTCCCGGCGAAGAGACTCGAGGTGTTCGGCACCTTCCCGGATGCTTCTCCTCCACTTTGTGCGGTCTTGGGCCAGGGATTCCCAGGTGTCGGTGGGGATGTTGCACTTTTTCAAGGAGGCTTTGAGGATGTCCTTGAAGCGTTTCCTCTGCCCACCTGGGGCTCTCTTGCCGTGCCAGAGCTCCGAGTAGAGCGCTAGTTTTGGGAGTCTCGTATCGGTCATGCAGACAATGTGACCCGTCCATCGGAGCTGATCGAGCGTGGTCAAAGCTTCGATGCTGGGGATGTTGGCCTGAGCGAGAACACTGACGCTGGTGCGCCTATCCTGCCAATGGATTTGCAGGATCTTGCAGAGGCAGCGTTGGTGGTACTTCTCCAATGCTTTGAGGTGCCTGCTGTACATGGTCCATGTCTCTGAGGCATACAGCAGGGCGGGTATCACTGCTGCTCTGTAGACCATGAGCTTAGTGCTGGGTTTGAGGTCCTGATCTTCAAACACTCCCTTCCTCAGGCGACCGAAGGCTGCACTGGCACACTGAAGGCGGTGTTGGACTTCGTCGTCGACGTCTGCCCTTGTTGACAGTAGGCTCCCGAGGTATGGAAAGTGGTCCACGTTGTCCAAGGCCTTGTCGTGGATTTTGATAATCGGGGGGCCGTACTGTGTGGCGGGGGCAGGTTGGTAGAGGACCTTTGTCTTACGGATGTTTAGTGTAAGGCCCCTGCTCTCGTATGCTTCGGTGAAGGTACTGACAATGGTTTGGAGTTCGACCTCCGAGTGAGCGCAGACACAAGCATCGTCTGCACTCACTCAAAATAGAGTGCACTCAACATGAAGGCGGCAGCAAGCAAGTTAATGGCTTGAGCCAGCCCCAGATTAAGCTCAAAGCAGATTCGATCCGAGCCCTTCTCACAGTGACACCCAATAAAGATGGAGGGGAATCCTTGAGGCACTTTAAACATTTAAATTTGCAGTTTCTCCTACACCTCGAGTGGTGATATTTCATTAGAAAATTATTGCTGATCCTGAGTAGCTGACAGTGCACTATAATGCAGCAACTGTGCCGTCTTTTCACTACCCAACTTCCTTTTCCTGACTCCAAATTGCTGATATTATCAACCTCTGCCTAAGGAGACTGAAGGGATGTAACCTGTCACCCCTGATCCTCTCTAACTTTTACCGCTGCACAATAGAGAGCATCCTGACGAACTGTATCACAGTATGGTATGGCAGCTGTAGCTACTATGACCGGAAAGCCCTGCAGCGGGTAGTCAAAACTGCCCAACGCATTACCAGCACCCGGCTACTGACCATAGAGCACATATACCAGAAACGCTGTTTACGGAGGTCACGGTCCATCATCAAAGACCCTACCCACCCCAGCCACAGTCTGTTCGCCCTCCTGCCATCTGGGAGACGCTACAGATGCATTCGCACCCGTACGACCAGATTTAGGAACAGCTTCTTTCCCAGGGCTGTCATCCGACTGAACTCCACAAATAAACTCTAAAGCCTGCACATCTGCCAATGCACTTTATTATGGTTATGTTTATGTTAATGTATTACAAGCCAAATGCATGTTGAATGTTTAAGTGTCTTAATCTAAATGTACACTCTCGGGAGCCACAAGCCTACATTTCGTTGTACTGCACTTGTGCACTAACAATGACAATAAAAGTTGATTTGATTTGATTTGATTTTCAACTCCACGGTCCACCTCATCCCTTTCAAATCCACCATTACCACCCCTTTCTTAAAAAGCCCACCTTCGATTCTGCTATTTTCTCAAACTACCACACTTTCCATGGTCTTTGAACATGCTGCCACCTTAATATGTGCTGATCTCTCTCATGACTCACTCACTGTGTCCCTCCAATCCAGCTTATGACCAGCCCACAGCACCAACTAATATCCGGTGTTTCTGTGCCATTGCTTGCTGTACTTTCTTGACCTCCTCAACCATTGACATAACTGACAATTCCCTTCATTGCCACTGTCTCTGATATGTCTCAGTCTCTGCACCATTCCCTCATATTTCCACTCATTGGGATATTTTAAAGTGGCTTAAATGGTCAAGTATCCCAGTGGGCTTTGCACTAACATTTTGGCCAGAGAGCAATGTGGAGGAAGGGGTGGGAAATTGAATCTTGTTCTTGGTCCTTGTGAACAAAGGAAGCTTAGAAACAGAGAATGTTGAGGTCCCCTTTAGCTGTAACTCCCAGGTCAAGAGGTGACCCTACCTAGATGAGAAAGCTGGTTGCTAGGGACCCACATACCCAACATGGGAAACTGCTCTCACTTGTAACTCGTACTTTGATAGCATAGGCTTCTGCATTCCCAAGAGGTACAGACTGGGTCTTCAGCTAAGATAAGAGAACAAGGCCCCACCACCCCATAGTCCGCTAAAGCAGAGCTAGAATGATGAGATAATTTATAACTAGAAGATAAGAACAAGAGAGGAGTACGTGCAGCCTAGGGCAGCTGAATAGTCTAAAGATATAGAGCTTTGCCCCTTTGAAAGTTAGAATTCTCAGGATGGTCAGAAGTCCACAGCCATGCAGGCAGCCTAGAGAGTTGGGTCTGATCAATCTGGGGTCTAGGAGCCAGGTTTTATTACTTGCTGGTATTTCTTGCTTGTCATTTAATGTAATCTGAAAACAGTTGCATTATAACAGTGTTGAGTCAATATACATTAAAACTTGTTGTTGAATAAACCACTTGGGCCTGAATCACGCAGAAGTTATTGTTGAAAGACTAACAACCCTTTGTTGTGACAGAAACTACACGAACCATCCGCTTTCACCACTGTTAACTTCTTCAATACGTCAAACGGCTTCTCCTATGATTTCACCTTCTATACTTGCACAGTAACTTCTGGTGTGCCCAGGACTCCATTCTTGGTCCCTCCTGTCCATAATCAACATTCTACCCCTCAGTAACATCATCTGAGAGCAGGAGATCAGCCTCCACTTGTACAATAACAACATCCCCTACTGCTCTACCACTCCATTACTCCCATTGACCCCGGGGTATCCAACAGCCTTCAGCATCAAGTCCTAAGATAAGCCAAAGTTTCTTTCGACTCAATGTTAGCATGTCGTACAAGCTTCCCAGATGCCTACCACAGCAAAGGCACAGATATGTAACTTTTGGTGTTCCATTTGATCCTGATCTGAGCTTTAAACCCTACATCTGGTCCATCAGCAAAACCTCTAGAACTCTGCCCACTTACACCTTCACCTCAACCTTCTGCTACTGAACCCGTTATCCTTGTCTTAATCTTGAGGATTCATTTCTCACGACTTCATCTCCATTTCCCCCTTTACAAACTTCACCTAATCCAGAACTCTGTGGCCCGAGACCCTTCCTTTACAAAGCCCCAGACCCTCACCATCCCATCCTTGCCAAGCCTGACTAGCTCCCAACGCTCCAGCAAATTGATATCAAGGTTCCCTTTGTGGACTTACTCCATAAATCTGGAAATCTTTTCCAGCCATTAGTCCCAATTTATTCCCTCTACTCCTCTGACTTTGGAGTACTGTCCCCTGCCCACTTCTCACTGAATGACTGCTTATTTCCTGCCCCCCTACTCCTCACTGTGGATACCTCTTTATTCCTTGCCCTCTCGACATCTCTCACTCTAGATGACCGATTATCCCTGCCCCCTCTGGTCCTTTGATTCTAGATGACCGATTATCCCCTGCCCCCTCTGATTCTAGATGACCGATTATCCCCCTGCCCCCTCTGGTCCTCTGATTCTAGATGACCGATTATCCCCTGCCCTCTCTGGTCCTCTGATTCTAGATGACCGATTATCCCCTGCCCTCTCTGGTCCTCTGATTCTAGATGACCGATTATCCCCTGCCCCCTCTGATTCTAGATGACCGATTATCCCCTGCCCCCTCTGGTCCTTTGATTCTAGATGACCGATTATCCCCTGCCCCCTCTGGTCCTCTGATTCCAGATGACCGATTATCCCCCTGCCCCCTCTGATTCTAGATGACCGATTATCCCCTGCCCCCTCTGGTCCTCTGATTCCAGATGACCGATTATCCCCCTGCCCCCTCTGATTCTAGATGACCGATTATCCCCTGCCCCCTCTGGTCCTCTGATTCTAGATGACCGATTATCCCCTGCCCCCTCTGATTCTAGATAACCGATTATCCCCTGCCCCCTCTGGTCCTCTGATTCTAGATGACCGATTATCCCCTGCCCTCTCTGGTCCTCTGATTCTAGATGACCGATTATCCCCTGCCCTCTCTGGTCCTCTGATTCTAGATGACCGATTATCCCCTGCCCCCTCTGATTCAAGATGACCGATTATCCCCTGCCCCCTCTGATTCTAGATGACCGATTATCCCCTGCCCCCTCTGGTCCTCTGATTCCAGATGACCGATTATCCCCCTGCCCCCTCTGATTCTAGATGACCGATTATCCCCTGCCCCCTCTGGTCCTCTGATTCTAGATGACCGATTATCCCCTGCCCCCTCTGATTCGAGATAACCGATTATCCCCTGCCCCCTCTGGTCCTCTGATTCTAGATGACCGATTATCCCCTGCCCTCTCTGGTCCTCTAATTCTAGATGACCGATTATCCCCTGCCCCCTCTGATTCTAGATAACCGATTATCCCCTGCCCCCTCTGGTCCTCTGATTCTAGATGACCGATTATCCCCTGCCCTCTCTGGTCCTCTAATTCTAGATGACCGATTATCCCCTGCCCTCTCCGGTCCTCTGATTCTAGATGACCGATTATCCCCTGCCCCCTCTGATTCTAGATAACCGATTATCCCCTGCCCCCTCTGGTCCTCTGATTCTAGATGACCGATTATCCCCTGCCCTCTCTGGTCCTCTAATTCTAGATGACCGATTATCCCCTGCCCTCTCTGGTCCTCTGATTCTAGATGACCGATTATCCCCTGCCCCCTCTGATTCTAGATGACCGATTATCCCCTGCCCCCTCTGATTCTAGATGACCGATTATCCCCTGCCCCCTCTGGTCCTCTGATTCTAGATGACCGATTATCCCCTGCCCTCTCCGGTCCTCTGATTCTAGATGACCGATTATCCCCTGCCCCCTCTGATTCTAGATAACCGATTATCCCCTGCCCCCTCTGGTCCTCTGATTCTAGATGACCGATTATCCCCTGCCCTCTCTGGTCCTCTAATTCTAGATGACCGATTATCCCCTGCCCTCTCTGGTCCTCTGATTCTAGATGACCGATTATCCCCTGCCCCCTCTGATTCTAGATGACCGATTATCCCCTGCCCCCTCTGATTCTAGATGACCGATTATCCCCTGCCCCCTCTGGTCCTCTGATTCTAGATGACCGATTATCCCCTGCCCCCTCTGGTCCTCTAATTCTAGATGACCGATTATCCCCTGCCCCCTCTGATTCTAGATGACCGATTATCCCCTGCCCCCTCTGGTCCTCGACCTTCCCTGTAGCCTCCCAATTGGTATGCACCTCTCCACCTGTGAAATGCTCTGACATACTAACACTCATATATAGTCGGAGATTAAGTCAAACCATTTAGATGCTAAACAGTTTGGATGGGATTACCATCTGTAACCCACTGGCAGCATCCATTATTACTCATGTTACCTAGTAACTGATGGATTGTAATGAAAAATAAGTTTGATGGTTTCTGATAAAACATGTATTTAAATTAGTGCTGCCTGCACAGAACTCACGGGACATCAGTTTTGTGACACACATTAAAGTGACCTCAAATCAGCTTCAAACTAAAAAACAATCATTCTTCTTCTTAGGCAGTCCCTCGGAACCGAAGATGACTTGCTTCCACATTTTTATGAGTTCTCAGGTGACTGAGGAGTCCAATGCGGGACCTACAGTTTCTGTCACAGGTGGGGCAGACGGTGGTTGAAGGGGCGGGTGGGTGGGGTGCTTGGGTTGACGTGCGCTCCTTCCGCTGTTTGCGCTTGGCTTCCGCTTGCTCCCGGCGAAGAGACTCGAGGTATTCGGTGCCTTCCTGGATGCTTCTCCTCCACTTTGTGCGGTCTTGGGCCAGGGATTCCCAGGTGTCGGTGGGGATGTTGCACTTTTTCAAGGAGACTTTGAGGGTGTCCTTGAAGCATTTCCTCTGCCCACCTGGGCTCTCTTGCCGTGTCGGAGCTCCGAGTAGAGCGCTTGTTTTTGGAGTCTCCTATCGGGCATGCGGAAGATGTGACCCGTCCATCGGAGCTGATCGCGCGTGGTCAAAGCTTCGATGCTGGGGATGTTGGCCTGAGCGAGAACACGGACGTTGGTGCGCCTATCCTGCTAATGGATTTGCAGGATCTTGCGGAGGCAGCGTTGGTGGTACCTCTCCAGTGCTTTGAGGTGCCTGCTGTACATGGTCCATGTCTCTGAGGCATACAGCAGGGCGGGTATCACTGCTGCTCTGTAGACCATGAGCTTAGTGCCACACATTAAAGTGACCTCAAATCAGCTTTAAACTAAAAAACAATTAGTTTCAGTGTGAGCTGCAATAAGAGACAAGGAGAGAATAGCAAACATTGCAATCAGACATTGAGGATATGGGAATACCATGATAGCCAATCACTGCATCCTTACTGTCTGTCTGAATAATAGCAACATATCCTGAGTGTGTGGGCACGCAACCTCCCCAGGCCAGCTCGAGCCAGACTGCAAGTTGTCCAGTGCTTGAATTACAGGTGTCAGCCTGCATCTTACCAGTATGTATGAGAGAGCCTGCTGCAGTGCTCAGCCATTTCCATCTATACCTTGGGTAACTTTTCTTTCGTAATCAAATGAGAGTTACCAGTATCGAGGAGTGACAGTCTTAGTCAGCTGTAGCACAGTTCAAATACTGGGTAAAGGTTCCTCTACACTGCTCCAACTATGTGCCTTCTCATCAATTTCAGAAACGCATATACCAGAGCTTGGCAGTGACCGTTCTAATTTCCTACCAGCATTCATGTGTTTGAGATTGACAAATTCAGAGCAGTTGTGTGTTGGCAACTCAACCAGCAGCAACTGAATTGGAACTGCCCCAAATACATTCAACTCTCAGCCAGTAACAGGAGATCTTCAGCCCATCTGTCTGGACTGGATCCAAACTCAGGTCCCTGAAATGAAACGGTGTCTCACCCAGCCACACATTAAACAAGAGACACTCACCAACAAATTATGGACTGGATGCGGACACAAGCACTCAATATTCCGAGAGCTACACCCAAAACAGACAGTTAAAAGCTCTGCGGTTAGCATCAGTGTCATTTTCAGATCTACAAAAATACACTTAATTATCTCTTACTATTTAAAGCAAGAGCCCAGCTGGAATTAATGGTGTTCCATCATAGCCCGTCTCAAGCAGGATCCACCACTGAAGTGAGAGAAAGTGTGGGTCAGCTCTGCAATCCCCACCCTGCAATCAGAAAGGGGAGTGACCCCTATGAAAAAGTTACCAGCAGATTCTGAACTATCAGTTGTCCAAACATGAGAAAACACACAAGCAGCTGGAACAAACAGATGGTGCCGGAGCCTATAAATATCAAGCATCAGCGTAGCAACATGGAGCGGGTGTGAGAATTGGGCATTATTCAACATCGGAGCACCAAACTTTCAGGCACTGAACAGTTCGGTTTGGTTGAGATTGTTGCGATGTAGTGACTTTCATCAATTAGTGCTTCTTGGTCTCAACTGATACTCTAAGAGGGACCAGCAGCAAGCCCAGAACACGCTGGACTGAGAAACCAGCAGCAAGCCCAGAACACACTGGACTGAGAAACCAGCAGCAAGCCCAGAACACGCTGGACTGAGAAACCAGCAGCAAGCCCAGAACACACTGGACTGAGAAACCAGCAGCAAGCCCAGAACACACTGGACTGAGAAACCAGCAGCAAGCCCAGAACACGCTGGACTGAGAAACCAGCAGCAAGCCCAGAACACACTGGACTGAGAAACCAGCAGCAAGCCCAGAACACGCTGGACTGAGAAACCAGCAGCAAGCCCAGAACACGCTGGACTGAGAAACCAGCAGCAAGCCCAGAACACACTGAAACCGAGAAACCAGCAGCAAGCCCAGAACACACTGGACTGAGAAACCAGCAGCAAGCCCAGAACACACTGAAACCGAGAAACCAGCAGCAAGCCTAGAAAACACTGGACTGAGAAACCAGCAACAAGCCCAGAACACAGGGAACCGAGAAACCAGCAGGAAGCCCAGAACACACTGGACTGAGAAGCCAGCAGCAAGTCCAGAACACACTGGACTGAGAAACCAGCAGCAAGCCCAGAACACACTGGACTGAGAAACCAGCAGCAAGTCCAGAACACACTGGACTGAGAAACCAGCAACAAGCCCAGAACACACTGGACTGAGAAACCAGCAGCAAGCCCAGAACACAGGGAACCAAGAAACCAGCAGCAAGCCCAGAACACACTGGACTGAGAAACCAGCAACAAGTCCAGTATACACTAAACCATGAACCCAGCAGCAAGCCTCGAACACATTGAACCGAGAAACCAGCAGCAAGCCCTGTATACACTGAACCGAGAAACCAGCAAGTCCAGAACACACTGAACCGAGAAACCAGCAGCAAGCCCTGTACACACTGAACCGAGAAACCAGCAGCAAGTCCAGAACACACTGAACCGAGAAACCAGCAGCAAGCCCAGAACACACTGAACCGAGAAACCAGCAGCAAGCCCTGTATACACTGAACCGAGAAACCAGCAAGTCCAGAACACACTGAACCGAGAAACCAGCAGCAAGCCCTGTACACACTGAACCGAGAAACCAGCAGCAAGTCCAGAACACACTGAACCGAGAAACCAGCAGCAAGCCCAGAACACACTGAACAAGAAACCAGCAGCAAGCCCAGGACACACTGAACAGAGAAACCAGCAGCAAGTCCAGAACAGTGAACGGAGAAACCAGCAGCAAACCCAGAACACACTGAAGCACTTTCAGCAAAACCAGTAGAATCAAATTCCAAATTCTTTTGATGGGAAAGAAATGTTGTCCCAGTGGCCGGGAACACTGACTATCCCCCATCAAGAGCCCAATAGCGACACTCAGCAGTCGAACAGCAGGCACTCCTAATATACGGGGACACATTCAGTTGTCAGCCAGACAGAGTTTGCATTTAGTCTCTGAGTCAGAGATGAGAGGCATTTGATACGTTCTCCATTTGTGGATTACTCTTTTTCAATCTCAATGAGTTGCTATGGAAACAAATGTTTCTGTGGAGTGAACAAGTTCCAGGCATCACGCCTGCTGCGATCAGGAGTACAGGACCACATTTATAAAATACAACAGAGCACAACCTCAGAGAAATCATCTTCAAACAGGCTAGAGAGTGCCTTCAATATCAGCGATGTACAGCTGGTCGCACTGTTAACCACGGGAGTTATTTCATTGCTTCAACCTACATTGTTTTTACCGTCCACCGCGTATAACAAGCAAATTACATTAGCACGAACACGTCGCTATATGTGGTGCGGACTGTACCTGATGGCAAGGGAGACTTGCACTGGGCATGGAGAGTATGGTGCCCCTGGCTGGAGACTGCAATGGACAGTGAGGGTGCTGTGCCCCTGGTAGGGGGTTGTACAGGGCAGTGAGAGTACGGAGCTCCCGGCTGGAGAATGTCTGGTCAGTCAGAGTACGGAGCTCTTGGCTGGGGAACGTCTAGTCAGTGAGAGTACGGAGCTCCCGGCTGGGGAACGTCTGGTCAGTGAGAGTACGGAGCTCCCGGCTGGGGAACGTCTGGTCAGTGAGAGGACTGAGATCCCAGCTGGGTAATGTCTAGTCAGTGAGAGTACGGAGCTCCTGGCTGGGGAACGTCTGGTCAGTGAGAGGATGGAGCTCTCAGCTGGGGAACGTCTAGTCAGTGAGAGGACGGAGCTCTCGGCTGGGGAATGTCTGGTCAGTGAGAGAACGGAGCTCTCGGCTGGGGAACATCTGGTCAGTGAGAGTACGGAGCACCCGGCTGGGGAACGTCTGGTCAGTGAGAGGACGGATTTCTCAGCTGGATAATGTCTAGTCAGTGAGAGGATGGAGCTCTCGGTTGGGGAATGTCTGGTCAGTGAGAGGACGGAACTCTCAGCTGGGGAACGTCTGGTCAGTGAGAGGACAGAGCTCCTGGCTGGGGAACGTCTGGTCAGTGAGTGGACAGAGCTCCCGGCTGGAGAATGTCTGGTCAGTGAGAGTACGGTGCTCCTGGCTGGGGAACGTCTGGTCAGTGAGAGTACGGAGCTCCTGGCTGGGGAACGTCTGGTCAGCGAGAGGACTGAGCTCCTGGCTGGGTAATGTCTGGTCAGTGAGAGTACGGAGCTCTCGGCTGGGGAACGTCTGGTCAGTGAGAGGACGGAGCTCTCGGCTGGGTAACGTCTGGTCAGTGAGAGTACGGAGCTCCCGGCTGGGGAACGTCTGGTCAGTGAGAGGACGGAGCTCTCGGCTGGGTAATGTCTGGTCAGTGAGAGGACGGAGCTCTCGGCTGGGTAACGTCTGGTCAGTGAGAGGACGGAGCTCCCGGCTGGGAAACGTCTGGTCAGTGAGAGGACGGTACTGCCTGATGGGACTTCTAGTGGTGTGTTGCAAGCTCTATTTTCACTTCATATCCACTTACAACGTATGGGACAAGAACACAAAGCATTTATTTTATCAGCTCATAAAATGCAGAAACCAGCCTGAAGTGACACCTTTCATTAGCATGCAGAGAGCTGGATCCCACAGTGCCAAGAGCTCGAATGGCTCCAGTGGGTGCATTAATGCTTTACGTTCTCAGCTCCGTTTCCCCTAATGTCTCTGTTTTGGGATCTCTCTACAATAACACACAGATGTTCAGCACTGAAGCAGTAATGAATGACACCATTAAAATGGCTTCTGGTGGTGTCCTGTCCCTCATCACATTTCTGTTGCTTGTACACTATTCATCGGTGTGATAATCAAATACAACATATTAGCACAGACCCGGGATGGTAAACAGGGGAGAGTCAGGAAGGTGGACGAGTCTGGCGGGGGGAAAGAGTTGTGGATCTCTTGTGGTGTTTAGGTGCAATCCATCTCACCTGATTACTCCAAAACCAGTCCGTATTGTTCCAAAAACCAGCACCAACAGGCTATTTGTTCATGCAGGGACATCACAGTTGCGTCTGATCTTGTCCTCACCCAATATCCACAAATGGAAGTCCGACCATCAGGACTGGTTGACTTTTGTCCCCTCCCGAATCCAGGGGCACGGATACTATTTATAGCACCAAAACTATCTGTCTGGCTGGCTGGTTAACTCAGCATCGACCAAGAATTCAACCTCAGACCTTCTGGTCAGTGTGACTCAGTACCCCAGCCCACACTGCCCTTACCTTCCGGTCAGTGTGAGTCAGTACCCCAGCCCACGGTCCCCTTACCTTCCGGTCAGTGTGACTCAGTACCCCAGCCCACACTGCCCTTACCTTCCGGTCAGTGTGACTCAGTACCCCAGCCCACGGTGCCCTTACCTTCCGGTCAGTGTGACTCAGTACCCCAGCCCACACTGCCCTTACCTTCCGGTCAGTGTGACTCAGTACCCCAGCCTACGGTGCCCTTACCTTCCGGTCAGTGTGACTCAGTACCCCAGCCCACACTGCCCTTACCTTCCGGTCAGTGTGACTCAGTACCCCAGCCCACACTGCCCTTACCTTACGGGCAGTGTGACTCAGTACCCCAGCCCACACTGCCCTTACCTTCCGGTCAGTGTGACTCAGTACCCCAGCCCACACTGCCCTTACCTTCCAGTCAGTGTGACTCAGTACCCCAGCCCACGGTGCCCTTACCTTCCGGTCAGTGTGACTCAGTACCCCAGCCCACACTGCCCTTACCTTCCGGTCAGTGTGACTCAGTACCCCAGCCCACACTGCCCTTACCTTCCGGTCAGTGTGACTCAGTACCCCAGCCCACACTGCCCTTACCTTCCGGTCAGTGTGACTCAGTACCCCAGCCCACGGTGCCCTTACCTTCCGGTCAGTGTGACTCAGTACCCCAGCCCACGGTGCCCTTACCTTCCGGTCAGTGTGACTCAGTACCCCAGCCCACAGTGCCCTTACCTTCCGGTCAGTGTGACTCAGTACCCCAGCCCACGGTGCCCTTACCTTCCGGTCAGTGTGACTCAGTACCCCAGCCCACGGTGCCCTTACCTTCCGGTCAGTGTGACTCAGTACCCCAGCCCACACTGCCCTTACCTTCCGGTCAGTGTGACTCAGTACCCCAGCCCACACTGCCCTTACCTTCCGGTCAGTGTGACTCAGTACCCCAGCCCACAGTGCCCTTACCTTCCGGTCAGTGTGACTCAGTACCCCAGCCCACGGTGCCCTTACCTTCCGGTCAGTGTGACTCAGTACCCCAGCCCACACTGCCCTTACCTTCCGGTCAGTGTGACTCAGTACCCCAGCCCACACTGCCCTTACCTTCCGGTCAGTGTGACTCAGTACCCCAGCCCACACTGCCCTTACCTTCCGGTCAGTGTGACTCAGTACCCCAGCCCACACTGCCCTTACCTTCCGGTCAGTGTGACTCAGTACCCCAGCCCACACTGCCCTTACCTTCCGGTCAGTGTGACTCAGTACCCCAGCCCACGGTGCCCTTACCTTCCGGTCAGTGTGACTCAGTACCCCAGCCCACGGTGCCCTTGCCTTCCGGTCAGTGTGAGTCAGTACCCCAGCCCACGGTCCCCTTACCTTCCGGTCAGTGTGACTCAGTACCCCAGCCCACGGTGCCCTTACCTTCCGGTCAGTGTGACTCAGTACCCCAGCCCACACTGCCCTTACCTTCCGGTCAGTGTGACTCAGTACCCCAGCCCACACTGCCCTTACCTTCCGGTCAGTGTGACTCAGTACCCCAGCCCACACTGCCCTTACCTTCCGGTCAGTGTGACTCAGTACCCCAGCCCACACTGCCCTTACCTTCCGGTCAGTGTGACTCAGTACCCCAGCCCACGGTGCCCTTACCTTCCGGTCAGTGTGACTCAGTACCCCAGCCCACACTGCCCTTACCTTCCGGTCAGTGTGAGTCAGTACCCCAGCCCACGGTCCCCTTACCTTCCGGTCAGTGTGACTCAGTACCCCAGCCCACACTGCCCTTACCTTCCGGTCAGTGTGACTCAGTACCCCAGCCCACGGTGCCCTTACCTTCCGGTCAGTGTGACTCAGTACCCCAGCCCACACTGCCCTTACCTTCCGGTCAGTGTGACTCAGTACCCCAGCCTACGGTGCCCTTACCTTCCGGTCAGTGTGACTCAGTACCCCAGCCCACACTGCCCTTACCTTCCGGTCAGTGTGACTCAGTACCCCAGCCCACACTGCCCTTACCTTACGGGCAGTGTGACTCAGTACCCCAGCCCACACTGCCCTTACCTTCCGGTCAGTGTGACTCAGTACCCCAGCCCACACTGCCCTTACCTTCCAGTCAGTGTGACTCAGTACCCCAGCCCACGGTGCCCTTACCTTCCGGTCAGTGTGACTCAGTACCCCAGCCCACACTGCCCTTACCTTCCGGTCAGTGTGACTCAGTACCCCAGCCCACACTGCCCTTACCTTCCGGTCAGTGTGACTCAGTACCCCAGCCCACACTGCCCTTACCTTCCGGTCAGTGTGACTCAGTACCCCAGCCCACGGTGCCCTTACCTTCCGGTCAGTGTGACTCAGTACCCCAGCCCACGGTGCCCTTACCTTCCGGTCAGTGTGACTCAGTACCCCAGCCCACAGTGCCCTTACCTTCCGGTCAGTGTGACTCAGTACCCCAGCCCACGGTGCCCTTACCTTCCGGTCAGTGTGACTCAGTACCCCAGCCCACGGTGCCCTTACCTTCCGGTCAGTGTGACTCAGTACCCCAGCCCACACTGCCCTTACCTTCCGGTCAGTGTGACTCAGTACCCCAGCCCACACTGCCCTTACCTTCCGGTCAGTGTGACTCAGTACCCCAGCCCACAGTGCCCTTACCTTCCGGTCAGTGTGACTCAGTACCCCAGCCCACGGTGCCCTTACCTTCCGGTCAGTGTGACTCAGTACCCCAGCCCACACTGCCCTTACCTTCCGGTCAGTGTGACTCAGTACCCCAGCCCACACTGCCCTTACCTTCCGGTCAGTGTGACTCAGTACCCCAGCCCACACTGCCCTTACCTTCCGGTCAGTGTGACTCAGTACCCCAGCCCACACTGCCCTTACCTTCCGGTCAGTGTGACTCAGTACCCCAGCCCACACTGCCCTTACCTTCCGGTCAGTGTGACTCAGTACCCCAGCCCACGGTGCCCTTACCTTCCGGTCAGTGTGACTCAGTACCCCAGCCCACGGTGCCCTTGCCTTCCGGTCAGTGTGACTCAGTACCCCAGCCCACGGTGCCCTTACCTTCCGGTCAGTGTGACTCAGTACCCCAGCCCACGGTGCCCTTACCTTCTGGTCAGTGTGACTCAGTACCCCAGCCCACGGTGCCCTTACCTTCCGGTCAGTGTGACTCAGTACCCCAGCCCACACTGCCCTTACCTTCCGGTCAGTGTGACTCAGTACCCCAGCCCACGGTGCCCTTACCTTACGGTCAGTGTGACTCAGTACCCCAGCCCACGGTGCCCTTACCTTCCGGTCAGTGTGACTCAGTACCCCAGCCCACACTGCCCTTACCTTCCGGTCAGTGTGACTCAGTACCCCAGCCCACACTGCCCTTACCTTCCGGTCAGTGTGACTCAGTACCCCAGCCCACACTGCCCTTACCTTCCGGTCAGTGTGACTCAGTACCCCAGCCCACACTGCCCTTACCTTCCGGTCAGTGTGACTCAGTACCCCAGCCCATACTGCCCTTACCTTCCGGTCAGTGTGACTCAGTACCCCAGCCCACGGTGCCCTTACCTTCCGGTCAGTGTGACTCAGTACCCCAGCCCACACTGCCCTTACCTTCCGGTCAGTGTGACTCAGTACCCCAGCCCACGGTGCCATTACCTTCCGGTCAGTATGACTCAGTACCCCAGCCCACGGTGCCCTTACCTTCCGGTCAGTGTGACTCAGTACCCCAGCCCATGGTGCCCTTACCTTCCGGTCAGTGTGCCTCAGTACCCCAGCCCACGGTGCCCTTACCTTCCGGTCAGTGTGACTCAGTACCCCAGCCCACGGTGCCCTTACCTTCCGGTCAGTGTGACTCAGTACCCCAGCCCACACTGCCCTTACCTTCCGGTCAGTGTGACTCAGTACCCCAGCCCACACTGCCCTTACCTTCCGGTCAGTGTGACTCAGTACCCCAGCCCACGGTGCCCTTACCTTCCGGTCAGTGTGACTCAGTACCCCAGCCCACACTGCCCTTACCTTCCGGTCAGTGTGACTCAGTACCCCAGCCCACACTGCCCTTACCTTCCGGTCAGTGTGACTCAGTACCCCAGCCCACACTGCCCTTACCTTCCGGTCAGTGTGACTCAGTACCCCAGCCCACGGTGCCCTTACCTTCCGGTCAGTGTGACTCAGTACCCCAGCCCACGGTGCCCTTACCTTCCGGTCAGTGTGACTCAGTACCCCAGCCCATACTGCCCTTACCTTCCGGTCAGTGTGACTCAGTACCCCAGCCCACGGTGCCCTTACCTTCCGGTCAGTGTGACTCAGTACCCCAGCCCACACTGCCCTTACCTTCCGGTCAGTGTGACTCAGTACCCCAGCCCACACTGCCCTTACCTTCCGGTCAGTGTGACTCAGTACCCCAGCCCACACTGCCCTTACCTTCCGGTCAGTGTGACTCAGTACCCCAGCCCACACTGCCCTTACCTTCCGCTCAGTGTGACTCAGTACCCCAGCCCACACTGCCCTTACCTTCCGGTCAGTGTGACTCAGTACCCCAGCCCATACTGCCCTTACCTTCCGGTCAGTGTGACTCAGTACCCCAGCCCACACTGCCCTTACCTTCCGGTCAGTGTGACTCAGTACCCCAGCCCACACTGCCCTTACCTTCCGGTCAGTGTGACTCAGTACCCCAGCCCACACTGCCCTTACCTTCCGGTCAGTGTGACTCAGTACCCCAGCCCACACTGCCCTTACCTTCCGGTCAGTGTGACTCAGTACCCCAGCCCACACTGCCCTTACCTTCCGCTCAGTGTGACTCAGTACCCCAGCCCACACTGCCCTTACCTTCCGGTCAGTGTGACTCAGTACCCCAGCCCATACTGCCCTTACCTTCCGGTCAGTGTGACTCAGTACCCCAGCCCACACTGCCCTTACCTTCCGGTCAGTGTGACTCAGTACCCCAGCCCACACTGCCCTTACCTTCCGGTCAGTGTGACTCAGTACCCCAGCCCACACTGCCCTTACCTTCCGGTCAGTGTGACTCAGTACCCCAGCCCACGGTGCCCTTACCTTCCGGTCAGTGTGACTCAGTACCCCAGCCCACGGTGCCCTTACCTTCCGGTCAGTGTGACTCAGTACCCCAGCCCACACTGCCCTTACCTTCCGGTCAGTGTGACTCAGTACCCCAGCCCACACTGCCCTTACCTTCCGGTCAGTGTGACTCAGTACCCCAGCCCACGGTGCCCTTAACTTCCGGTCAGTGTGACTCAGTACCCCAGCCCACACTGCCCTTACCTTCCGGTCAGTGCGACTCAGTACCCCAGCTCACGGTGCCCTTACCTTCCGGTCAGTGTGACTCAGTACCCCAGCCTACACTGCCCTTACCTTCCGGTCAGTGTGACTCAGTACCCCAGCCCACACTGCCCTTATCTTCCGGTCAGTGTGACTCAGTACCCCAGCCCACGGTGCCCTTACCTTCCGGTCAGTGTGACTCAGTACCCCAGCCCACGGTGCCCTTACCTTCCGGTCAGTGAGACTCAGTACCCCAGCCCACGGTGCCCTTACCTTCCGGTCAGTGTGACTCAGTACCCCAGCCCACACTGCCCTTACCTTCCGGTCAGTGTGACTCAGTACCCCAGCCCACGCTGCCCTTACCTTCCGGTCAGTGTGACTCAGTACCCCAGCCCACACTGCCCTTACCTTCCGGTCAGTGCGACTCAGTACCCCAGCTCACGGTGCCCTTACCTTCCGGTCAGTGTGACTCAGTACCCCAGCCTACACTGCCCTTACCTTCCGGTCAGTGTGACTCAGTACCCCAGCCCACACTGCCCTTATCTTCCGGTCAGTGTGACTCAGTACCCCAGCCCACGGTGCCCTTACCTTCCGGTCAGTGTGACTCAGTACCCCAGCCCACGGTGCCCTTACCTTCCGGTCAGTGAGACTCAGTACCCCAGCCCACGGTGCCCTTACCTTCCAGTCAGTGTGACTCAGTACCCCAGCCCACACTGCCCTTACCTTCCGGTCAGTGTGACTCAGTACCCCAGCCCACGCTGCCCTTACCTTCCGGTCAGTGTGACTCAGTACCCCAGCCCACACTGCCCTTACCTTCCGGTCAGTGTGACTCAGTACCCCAGCCCACACTGCCCTTACCTTCCGGTCAGTGTGACTCAGTACCCCAGCCCACACTGCCCTTACCTTCCGGTCAGTGTGACTCAGTACCCCAGCCCACGGTGCCCTTACCTTCCGGTCAGTGTGACTCAGTACCCCAGCCCACACTGCCCTTACCTTCCGGTCAGTGTGACTCAGTACCCCAGCCCACACTGCCCTTACCTTCCGGTCAGTGTGACTCAGTACCCCAGCCCACGGTGCCCTTACCTTCCGGTCAGTGTGACTCAGTACCCCAGCCCACGGTGCCCTTACCTTCCAGTCAGTGTGACTCAGTACCCCAGCCCACAGTGCCCTTACCTTCCGGTCAGTGTGACTCAGTACCCCAGCCCACACTGCCCTTACCTTCCGGTCAGTGTGAGTCAGTACCCCAGCCCACACTGCCCTTACCTTCCGGTCAGTGTGACTCAGTACCCCAGCCCACACTGCCCTTACCTTCCGGTCAGTGTGACTCAGTACCCCAGCCCACACTGCCCTTACCTTCCGGTCAGTGTGACTCAGTACCCCAGTCCACGGTGCCCTTACCTTCCGGTCAGTGTGACTCAGTACCCCAGCCCACACTGCCCTTACCTTCCGGTCAGTGTGACTCAGTACCCCAGCCCACACTGCCCTTACCTTCCGGTCAGTGTGACTCAGTACCCCAGCCCACACTGCCCTTACCTTCCGGTCAGTGTGACTCAGTACCCCAGCCCACGGTGCCCTTACCTTCCGGTCAGTGTGACTCAGTACCCCAGCCCACGGTGCCCTTACCTTCCGGTCAGTGTGACTAGGTACCCCAGCCCACAGTGCCCTTACCTTCCGGTCAGTGTGACTCAGTACCCCAGCCCACACTGCCCTTACCTTCCGGTCAGTGTGACTCAGTACCCCAGCCCACACTGCCCTTACCTTCCGGTCAGTATGACTCAGTACCCCAGCCCACGGTGCCCTTACCTTCCGGTCAGTGTGACTCAGTACCCCAGCCCACACTGCCCTTACCTTCCGGTCAGTGTGACTCAGTACCCCAGCCCACAGTGCCCTTACCTTCCGGTCAGCGTGACTCAGTACCCCAGCCCACACTGCCCTTACCTTCCGGTCAGTGTGACTCAGTACCCCAGCCCACGGTGCCCTTACCTTCCGGTCAGTGTGACTCAGTACCCCAGCCCACACTGCCCTTACCTTCCGGTCAGTGTGACTCAGTACCCCAGCCCACGGTGCCCTTACCTTCCGGTCAGTGTGACTCAGTACCCCAGCCCACGGTGCCCTTACCTTCCGGTCAGTGTGACTCAGTACCCCAGCCCACAGTGCCCTTACCTTCCGGTCAGTGTGACTCAGTACCCCAGCCCACACTGCCCTTACCTTCCGGTCAGTGTGACTCAGTACCCCAGCCCACACTGCCCTTACCTTCCGGTCAGTATGACTCAGTACCCCAGCCCACGGTGCCCTTACCTTCCGGTCAGTGTGACTCAGTACCCCAGCCCACACTGCCCTTACCTTCCGGTCAGTGTGACTCAGTACCCCAGCCCACGGTGCCCTTACCTTCCAGTCAGTGTGACTCAGTACCCCAGCCCACAGTGCCCTTACCTTCCGGTCAGCGTGACTCAGTACCCCAGCCCACACTGCCCTTACCTTCCGGTCAGTGTGACTCAGTACCCCAGCCCACGGTGCCCTTACCTTCCGGTCAGTGTGACTCAGTACCCCAGCCCACACTGCCCTTACCTTCCGGTCAGTGGGACTCAGTACCCCAGCCCACGGTGCCCTTACCTTCCGGTCAGTGTGACTCAGTACCCCAGCCCACACTGCCCTTACCTTCCGGTCAGTATGACTCAGTACCCCAGCCCACGGTGCCCTTACCTTCCGGTCAGTGTGACTCAGTACCCCAGCCCACAGTGCCCTTACCTTCCGGTCAGTGTGACTCAGTGCCCCAGCCCACACTGCCCTTACCTTCCGGTCAGTGTGACTCAGTACCCCAGCCCACGGTGCCCTTACCTTCCAGTCAGTGTGACTCAGGAGCATATAACAATAATAACAACTTGTATTTATATAGCGCCTTTAATGTTGTAAAACAGCCCAAGGCGCTTCACAGGAGCGATTATGAAACAAGATTTGTCAGCGAGCCACACAAGGAGGTATTAAGCCAGGGTCAAAGATGTAGATTTCAAGAAGCGTCTTAAAGCGAGACGGTGAGGTTCAGGGAGGGAGTTCCAGAGTTCAGGGCCTAGACAGCTGAAGGCACGGCCGCCAATGGTGGAGCAATGAAAATTGAGGATGCGCAGTGTCCAGAATTGGAGGAGCGCAGAGATCTCGGAGGGTTGTAGGGCTGGAGGAGATTCCAGAGATAGGGAGGGTCGAGACCGTGGAGTGATTTGAACAAGAGGATAAGAATTTTAAAATCGCTCCATGGTGCCTTTACCCCAGTGCTGCTAGAAGCACTGTGTACTGTTAGAGAAACAAGGAATGTCTTACCATGTTGTTGGTGCCACCATACGATCGGGAGGGACTCTGGAGCTGCCATCTTCCTGAGGACATGGATACGAGGCGTCGCTGCCAAGCAGGAGACCTGTAGCAGACCCCGATACCACAGTGCAGGTACCTGATAACAGGTTACTTTTATACTGTTCTCGTCAGTACAAGATCTTTGAACAAGATCACCCAAGAGCAACACCAGGTTAGCGAGAGGTAGAGCAGGAGCAACCTGTTGTTACTGCAGTTTCTGGGCAGTTGCTAAGAAATCGTTTGCTGTTGTGTGTCTCTCAGGAGCGTTACCAGGAAATGCGAGGAGTGTAATGATTAAATGCTCATGCAGGAGCACTTCCCTCTCTAATTCAATGGGAGATGCCCATTCTGCAGCATTTCTCTCAGGAGTTCACCAGGAGATGCCAAGTCGGCAGCGTTTTCCCTCGGGAGCGTTACCGGGGATACCCATTTAGCAGTGTTCCTCTCTCAAGTCACTGGTAGATGCCCGCTTAGCGGTGCCTGTCTCACGAGTTTGCTGGGAAATGCCTGTTTAACGCTGGTTCCATCAGGAATGTCACCAGGAGATGCCTGTTCAGCAGCGTTTCTCTCACAGCTTGGACAGCAAGAAGAAATGTCGGATGGCTCTATGCGCTGGTTACATTTCCTACAGATTTTCTCCCAAAGCCTGCCTGAGCAGGAAAGCTTTTTCTGTCCATGTTTCTCAGTTTGTATGTTCTGCCCATTCAAACTGACAAGAGTTTTTTCAGCGGTTCTCTGATGCAGTCACCTGGCTTTTTCTGCCACTTCTCACCCAAGCTGCAGGCTCCACTCGCACTGCCCAGTTCCTCAACTGCTGCCACGGTGCATCCTGTCCGCTGTCAGGAGCCTCTTGCAGCTGCTCCTCAGTTCCTTCAGTTGCATATCGTCCCAGCGAAGTATCGCCCCTGGTTCGGTTGCGCGCTCCGTTCCTTCTCTGGGACCTCCTTCAGTCTCCACAGCTCTTGGATCATCTTTGCGTGACGTCTGTCATCTTACACCCAGCAGAGGCTCCGTCCTTGCCTGCATATTGCCTGAACTCAACGAGGAAGCCTTGGCTCTCTGTTTTTTTCCTGTTTCTGCTTCTCTCTCTCCTGTCTGTAATCCCCCACAATCCTGTTTCCAGCTTTCTTGGATGAAAGATCAAACATATTATAACTCGGTTTATTCATGTTCCCTTTTTAGTCTCAGTCTTAGCATTGACTTCATGCAGGGCAAGGATTAAAGCGAAGGGTTCTTATGTTCCAGCATGCAAACTCACTCACTGCAGGCTTTCCTTAGCATGCATACAAAGCACACGAGGCTGTGAGGTCAGAAGAGAGCAGGTTAATAATCTAGCAGTTTTAGCAGATAACACACACACATGGGTTAAAGCAGAGCCCCCGACACACAACAGAGATCAGCAGATCCCCACAGAACAAAGAAATGTCTATTAAATAAAAGACTTGCATTTACATAGCGCCTTTCATGACCACCGGACGTCCCAAAGCGCTTTACAGGCAACAAAGTACTTTAAAAAAAATTTTTTAAGTGTAGTCACTGTTGTAATGTAGGAAACGCGGCAGCCAATTTGCACTCGGCAAGCTCCCACAAACAGCAATGAGGTAATGACCAGATCATCTGTTTTAGCGGTGTTGATTGAGGGATAAATAATGGCCAGGACACCGGGGATAACTCCCCCGCTCTTAAATTATTATTAGAAGGTTTTTGGGGCAGTGAGAATAAAGCTCCTTCAGCAGGTTCTCCCTCCCCATTGCACTGTATATATTTAGAAATAACTGGCCAGTGTCAGTGTGAGTGTTTCATATTTATTAATGAGTTTTTGCTCTATAAATGCTGAGATATGGATGCTGGGATGCTGTCCCAGGTCAGCACAGCATTGCCCTTCCGCGACTGGTGGGCATCTGAATGCATCATCGCCCCCGGAAACAAAATTTTAATTTGATTTGTTAAGTTTCCTTTTACTTTGTTTTTTAAGTTTTAGTCCTTATTGGTTGTGCCCCTTTAAAATGGGGGCGCATGCTGAAAGTTAATTAACAAATACTGAAATAAAGAGTCAGCACAGCCCCCTCTGCTGGTGGAGCGGGGTAACTGCAGCCTCACGGTCCCGGCCGGGAGCAGCGCTCCTCTACCGGTGGAGCGGGGTAACTGCAGCCTCACGGTCCCGGCCGGGAGCAGCGCCCCTCTGCTGGTGGAGCCGGGTAACTGCAGCCTCACGGTCCCGGCCGGGAGCAGCGCCCCCTCTGCTGGTGGAGCCGGGTAACTGCAGCCTCACGGTCCCGGCCGGGAGCAGCGCCCCATGTTGCCCCACTCGCGCTGTCAGTTGACCCCTTTTCTTTCAGGGGGGGAATTTAACGCCAACCTGCAGGCTTCAGACAGCTGGGTGAGTCTGGGCCCGGTCGCTCCCTGCAACCGGGTGCAGGCTCCCTGTCGAACCTCGGGCCCCGGAGCTAAATTATCGGCCGCCCGTTAAACTCAGGCCGGAGCCGGCTCAAGGCCTCACCTCTGGCTTCCACTTTAAATCCGGCTCCGCTATAAATTAGTTGGGTTAAAATCTGCACCCGAACGGCTTCCAACTCCCCCGGGGTAGCGCTGCTGAGCCGGAGACACTCACCCAGAGCCGGCGGCGGCGAGACCGTTACCCGAGCAACCGAGGCAGGGACTGCAGCGCCGCCCGGCGGCCAATCGCGGGACTGCGGCGCTGCCCGGCGGCCAATCGCGGGACTGCAGCGCTGCCCGGCGGCTAATCGCGGCTCTGCAGCGCCGCCCGGTGGCCAATCGCGTCACTGCAGCGCCGCCCGGTGGCCAATCGCGGGACTGCAGCGCCGCCCGGCGGCTAATCGCGGCTCTGCAGCGCCGCCCGGCGGCCAATCGCGGGAGTGCAGCGCCGCCTGGCGGCCAATCGCGGGACTGCAACGCCGCCTGGCGGCCAATCGCGGGACTGCAACGCCGCCCGGTGGCCAATCGCGAGACTGCAGCGCCGCCCGGCGGCCAATCGCGGGAGTGTAGCGCCGCCCGGCAGCCAATCGCGGGACTGCAGCGCCGCCCGGCGGCCAATCGCGGCTCTGCAGCGCCGCCAATCGGCGCGTAAGGGAACATCGGATTTCCTGCGCAACCTGCATTTAGAATGGCCCTGAAATTAGGATCGGGAGCTTGCCGCGCGTGCAAGCCCCCGATGTGCACTCACCCGGCGCTCTGACAGCTGAAGCTGGGCCGGTTCAGATGTCGGCGCGATGTGCTTGCCTGATCCAGTGGCATAGTTAGTGCGATGTGCCGGCTGGGATCAGGTGAGCACTGTGCAGCCAATCAGGGAAGGGGAAACTCATTCATGAGTTTGACAGTAAGAGCTGTCAAACTCATGAAAACTCCTGGCCCCAAAACACTACTTAAACCTGAAAGAAAATTTTAAAAAACATTGCACTACTTAAATGAACAATAAAGAACTCTGAAAAACTATTTTAAACAATAATTTTAAAATTTGAAAAAAAAAAGTATATAAAAAATCGGGGCTAAAACTAAACTTACCTTACTGTAAATTCTTTAAAAGTAACAAACCTGTGGGAAAAAAGTCTCAATTGTACTAAAAGCCCACTTACCTGAAAAACTAAGTACTTACGTGTGGTTTTTCAATGCGTAAAGACCGGAGGCCTTTACACACGCGCAACTCTGAAAAAAAAAGGAATTTCACTGCGCACGCGCTGCCTGTGCAGTCGCGTGCGTTCTGCCTCTTAACCCCTTGGATCAGAGGACAGGAAATGCCGGTTTTCAGCGCATGCGCTGTGCATGCTGAAAACCGGCAATTCCTCCGGGCACACGCATGAGTACCCCATCCGTACTCACGCGTTGTGCCCGGAATTACTGGGCCAATATGTTTCAACGACAACATCTTGTATTTATATAGCGCGTTTAAGGACCCAAAGCGCTTCACGGGAGCTATTGTCAAAGAAAAATTGACACCGAGCCACATAAGGAGATATAAGGACAGGGCTTAGTCAAAGATGTATGTTTGAAGGAGCGTCTTCAAGGAGGAGAGAGAGGCGGAGAGGGAGAGGTTAGGGCCTGGGCAGCTGAAGGCACGGTCACCAATGATTAAATTGGGAATGCGCAAGAGGCCAGAATTGGCATAGGTAAGAGATCTTGGAGCATTGTAGGGCTGGAGGACGTTAGAGAGGTAGGGAGGGGCGAGGCCATGGAGAGATATGAAAACAAGGATGAGAATTTTAAAATTTAGTCATTGCCAGACTGGGAGCCAATGTAGGTCAGCGAGCACAGCGGAACTCTCCGCCCGCGGAGGCACCTTTCTCCCGGGCAGGTGGATGATCTGTCAAGAGAATGACAGATCGCAAGTGGCGGGTTTTAGCGAATGCACTTCGCATGCCTGAACCCGGCCCCTACGGGCTCGTACACACCCGTGGGGGTGGGAAAATCCCGCCCATTGTGTGTAGCACACTGTAACACTCTTGTCATTGAAAAACACCATCTGGTTTACCATGAGACGCCTTGGGACCTTTTACTACGTTAAAGCTGCTATATAAATGCAAATTGTTGTTGTTCTGGAGCAATGCCAGGAAATAGTGGCTTTTTTAGTTTAACAGCTTCAACTATATAAAAAAAATGCTGGGAAAAAAATCTTTGGTTTTGGTATTCTTCCCCTCCACTCACCTTCAACATTGTTATTTGAACATTTTGCACCTGATTGGCATGTGACATAGGCAGTCTTGGTGCACTTTGTATATTAATTCCACGAGAGCAAGATGAAAAGAAATCCCATGTTGCATCTCACACATGATCATGCACACCCACACACACAGGTGCCCCCACACACATACAGCCACACATACACAGGCACACCCACACATGATCATACACACACACACACACAGGTGCCCCCACACACATACA
The DNA here is from genome assembly GCF_052327205.1 of Somniosus microcephalus. NCBI lineage: Eukaryota > Metazoa > Chordata > Chondrichthyes > Squaliformes > Somniosidae > Somniosus > Somniosus microcephalus. The sequence continues at coordinate 34,703,503 of NC_141008.1, forward strand.
GCCACACATACACAGGCACACCCACACATGATCATGCACACACACACACACAGGTGCCCCCACACACATACAGCCACACATACACAGGCACACCCACACATGATCATACACACACACACAGAAAGTTTTTGAACAGGGGCCAGACGCAGTGTTTCAGTTGCACTGGAAGAGAGTAGAACTTGCCTCAAGCTCTAGAAGGAGGAGCAGACCTCTGAAGAAACATGCTTGGAAACACTTCTAACGTCCAATGGCTGACATTGAGGTGAAATGTAATCATTTCTTCCCAGAATTTTCATTTTTAAGTAGTACGAGTTTAATTCTTGCGGTGCATGCCCCAAGGATCCGGCGTGGGCAACCTAAGGGAAAATATTCAGTCTGCGATACTTGTTTTTTCATGAATAGTAGCTTCAAATTAATTGAGCATTTTGATTGGATGGTTGTGTGGCAGTTGCTGGTTGTTGATTCGCAGCTTTTACTATCCACCTGGTTAACGGATTGGCTCAAATATTCTAACAACTAAATGCAAATCAATCAGTGGTTAAAATAATGGAGAGTGCTTATTTGAGCCAATTGTTTCCTCTGAGAAGCATAATGCATTTGAGAGGTGCGATGCTACAGGCACGAACTAGATGCAAGACTTTTAATTAGATACATTGGCCCATATTTTCTGACGCCTACGAGATGTGTACACACCCGTAGGGACATCAGAAATGCCGGTTTCAGGCATGCGAAGTGCATGCGCTGAAAACCGGTATTTACGATCTGTCAAGAATGGTCTTGACAGATCGGACGCCTATCCTAGAGAAGGGTCTCTGCGGGGGGGGGGGGGAAGAGTTCTGCTTTCTGCAGAACCTCCGCCCGCAGAAAACCCTTAGAAATCTTACGCCTGTTAAAAGCAGGCCTTACTGGTGATATATTATATCTATATATTGTCTTATATAGTTGACAAGTAACAAGAAAATAATTCACAAACAAAAGCTCTGTTTTTAATCATTGTGCTTTATGATCCTTTAGAAGTAAAGTATCAGATCAGGCTCCAGCTGTATTCACAACCCACACACACATGTGCAGTTCTGAGAAAACTACAGATTACAATCAGACCAAGATAAAGGGAAACCACCTCACACGTATTGCCGGTCACTCAAGGATCTCTCACCCTTACTGAGGTCTTGCTGCAGCGGTGACGGCTGAAATGAAGCCATCTGAGGTATACTGCAGACTCTGTAACTACAAGTGAAGTGGCGTTGTGCTGCAGAGCTGTGCAGTCATCAGACAGATGGTAAAAGACCCTCTAACCAGGCTGGGACTCATCACCAGGGGATCTCCTCTCCTTCCGAATTCAGGCACTTTCCAGTATCATTCTGTGACAGGCTGGCCAGCACTTTCATCACGCTGCTGACACTGTCAGTAATAGCCATGGGAGCCTGAAAAACAAGATAAATAAATAAAACTAGATTCAACCAGGGCTGAGTTAATCCAAATATAATCAGGCGTTTTTGTGTGTGTGTACACATGCATCCAAACCCCACTCTATCATCATCAGTGCCTTTAGGACATGAAAGGACAAAAAAATGGCCAAACAAAAAGTAGACATGATCAATCACAGGAAACCTATTACTAAGTTGAGGGATAGTGTAATGAGGATGGTGATTGGATGGTGACAGTTTAACTAGACCTATGAGCCACTTGGAGACAGTACTGGAATCTGTCCAGTGCAGAGGTTGTAAAGGTGTGGTACACAGACTGTCTCAGAGCACAAATTGCGACTGATTTGGTGCAAAAGTAGGATGTTCGGAGGGAAAAGGATGAAACTAAAGGAAACCCACAGGGCTCCACCTAAACCTAACAAGTAACAGTGAGTTACAATCTGGAACCTTGCACTCAGAGCAGAGGGAATTCCAAAACATGGGGCCGAGGCGACTGAAGGCCGGGCCACCACTGGTGAGGCAGAGAGAGAGAGAGAGCGACAGAGAGTGCGGAGGGGAGTGGGGGGTGTTGGACTGGAAGAGGTTACAAAGATAGAGAGGGGCAAGGTCATGAATGGCTAGTTCCATTAATTTATTAATATATTACAATATATAAAAAATTCTACATTACAATGGTGACTGATGTAAGAAAACTACGAGGCACTTGGTCTAAGCGTTAAACAAAGCTTTAATCAACTGTTTTACAAAATGGAGGTCTAGTTGTGTCCTTCACTAGTTCCTGTTACGAATGTTCTGCGCAAGCTGGGCCCGTGCCCAAGTATTTATACTCTCCCTGGACAGCGCCACCCGCAGGCCACTCAATATTATTTCATAAGTCTTTCTTTCATGAATGGCTGATTCATGTCAGTGACTCCATTTGAAAAGTGCTTAATGGCTATAAAGCGCTTTTGGGGCGTCCTGAGATCGTGAAGGAGGCTATAGAAATGCAAGTCTTTTACGCTTACCCACATAATATGCTGCTGGCATCATCTAGGTTCAGACATGAAGTATAGCTGGAGGGCAACCAGCACTTGTACTCAGTAAGAAGAGGGAGGAATTTGGGATGAGGTTAGAAACAATAGCCCTGTGATGGTGCATCCCCTGCACAGTCAACAGAAGTAACAGTGTGACTGTAACCCTGGAGCCCACTTCAGCTCAACTTACCTTTATGCCTCCCATATCTGTTTGAGTCCAGCCAGGGTGGATAGCGGTACAAAGAATCTGATGCTGCTTCAGATCCTCTGAAAGGCACATATTCGCCATGTTTAATGCAGCCTAGAAGTGAAACAAAGGAAAATGTCAAATATATTCCAGTTCATGTTGCATGATAGATGCAGTCAGCTGAGTAAGCAGTATGAAGAGAGTGCAAGCAGTGAGCACATGGCTGCGGGAGCTGGTATAACGAACAGCACGCACAAAGCATCAGCGCTGTTTTAAACAAAGACAGGTTGTGTGTCTTTTCTTTGCTATAGAAAACACAAATGGGTCCAAGATTCTGGGAGGCCCACTCCATTGGCGGAGGTTCAATGGAGTGAAACCCCAGGTCATCCAGACATTAAGATCCAGACCCAAATCCCAGGTACGGGCTCATCTGAATGGATGTGGCAGGGCCACTGGTGTCTGCAAGGACGTTTCAGCAGTGCTTACCCCAAACTGCCCTTTTGGGCTTAAGAAGGAAGTCTTTGGGCAGGATTTTCATTGGGCCGTGGAGGCAGGATTGGAGGTGTGTGGGGGGTTAAAATATTGAAATCGGGGGGCACGAACCCATCCCGTCCCCAACCCGCCTCCATGCCAGTTTCAAAGGAGGCGGGTACCTGACCCGCGCTGGGACCCGCCGACCCGAGGCGGGAAGGGGATTAGTGCCAATTAACTGCCTGTTAACAGGTAGTTAACAGGCAATTTTTAGCCTAGTCCCTATTTTTATTGGTGAAGTGTGGGATTCCCGACGGTTCCAAACCACGCCAAGTTAGCGAGGCAGGCCGTCGGGAAGAAGGGCTTGGAGGGTTCGAGATTCAGATTCAGATTCAGATTCAGATTCAGATTAGATTTATTTGCCATATGTAACAAGTACAATGGAATGCTTGTTCCCCGTAGGGACGCGTCAGCTATACATACAGCGCCGCGTTCAGAGTCAATACAATGGCTTCCCGTGGCAGTGGGAGCACGATGTCCCTCAGCCGCTCCGTCCTCCTCTTCACCGCGGCCTCCTCCTCACTGTTGCCGGCTCCACGTGTGGTGGCCTGCTTCTCCCGCTCTGGCCACCATGCCCGGCTCCCCTCCTCCCAGCCGGACTGCGAGTTACCCGTAATGGAGCTGCCGGCCAACGTGCTGTAGCTTGTCGTTGAGTCTGCTGCTGCTGCTCGTTGCGCTGCGCTCCTCTGCCCGACTCGCCGAACACATCGTCGGGATGTGAGTGCTCCAATGAGGCCTCCTCTTCAACGTCGTCGGCTCCACGTTCCACGGCCCGGGGCCTACTTCTCCCTCTCCTGGGTCGGCCTATGGCCGCCATGCTCGGCTCCCCTCCTCCCAGTCGGAATTCCTTCCCGCCGAGGAGCTGCCGGCCGATGTGCTCCAGCGGGTCGGCTTGGCTGCTGCTGCTGCTCACCGCGCTGCGCTGCCTCTGCCCGACTCGCCGAGCACCTCGCTCCGGTTGCGGGAGCGAGCGGCGAGAGCTGGCCGCCCGAAACAGGGAGAGCGATCTCAGCACCAGACCGTCACGGCCGCATGAGTGCAGAGGTAAGTGTGTTTGGTGTGTGTAAAGTGTTTAAAGAAGTTTTACTTGCATGTACTTACCTTTACAGCCTTTCTTCCTTCGGGTCTCGGGAGTCCCTCATCTCACCGGCACAGAAAGCAGAATGGCCGCGATCTGTCAAAATCTGCAGCATTCAGCTTTCTGTTCCGGAGAGATCTCTAAATCATCCTGAGAGGAAGGAATTAACTTGGAGTACAGATTGTCAGTGTTTGACAGCTTCAAAATGCTGATATTTCATCTGTCAAAAGCTCTTGACAGATGAAATGTCTGTCTGTGACATCACCTGTTGCCAGGTGGCCCTTAATTGGCCCGCTGGGCAGGCTCAACAAGGTCAATCAAGTTAAAATTGCGTGAGTTGGCCACAACTCGATGGAGGCGGGACTACAACCCTGAAAGTTGTAGTCCTGCCTCCTACATGCCTCCTCAATGAATATCCAGCCCTTTGGCTCTGAAGGGAGCCGTTCTACCTCTTCAAAAGGTAATAAATCTCTTCTGGGATCAATCACCTTTGTCTTCTAAAGATTTGGAGCTTTTGTTGGAGAGTCAACAAAACTCACACCAACTCTTAGCTGCCGAGGATTCTGCTGAGGCCCACCAAGGATGTAATAGGCCAAATGAGGCTCACCAAGTTGTTCCTGTTAATTTTTTTGAGTGTGCGGCCCATTCAAAATGCGGCGCATGTGCGGTTTTTCTCATTGAAAAGCCGGCGAGCCGGCTGCACAGGAGGTCCAGAGAGCTGAGCGGCTGCGGGGCTAGGCAACTTAAAGGGAACATTGTCAAGGGTGTAATGGGCCAAATTGCTGGGGGAGCTCAGGAGTTCCTTGATTTGGGGAGACAGCAGTTGAAAGATTTACCCACAACCCCTCGCATTCCCGGAATTTCCCACAAGGGTTAGAAACAGAACCGTGTCAATCCCCATTTTACAGCTCCCTGACTGGAGATCTGCCCCACTTACACCCAGACTGGGGTTTGAGGCCCAAAGACATTTAGTTTAATCTACATTTTTCCACAAAGGTTCTGCCCTTTATCTAGCTGCAAGACCGCAGACTCATTGAGACCACAGGTACCAACCGAGGAGGAGGAAAATTGCCACTGTTAACGCAACCCAATTGAAGACAGCAATCCAAAGCCTACAGCAGCCTGCCGAAGTCTCCAGTTCCAGCCTCAGGGGTCACAGAAGCTCGTGTTTTCCACAGGCACCTCCACGGCAGTCTCTGAACGGACTCCGTGACAGGTTGAGATATTGGCCCAGAAATTCGGGTCCCAACGCGTGAGTACGGACGGAGTACTCACGCGTGGACCCGATGGAAGTGCCGGTTTCTTGCATGCACTACGCATGCGCGGGAAACCGGCATTTCCGATCCTCTGAACCAAGGGGTTCAGAGGTCGAACGTGTGCGCGCAGGAGTCTGCGCGTGCGCGTTGAACTTCCTTTTTTTTACATGTTTACCCGTGCGTGAAGGCCTCTACTTTTTGCACATCTAAAAACCAGGCGTAAGGACTTCATTTTAAAAGGTAAGTGGCCAATTAATTAAAATTAGAACATTTTTTCCACAGGTTTATTATTTTTAAATACTTTACAGTAAGGTAAGTGTATTTTTAGCCCTGATTTTTTATTAAATTATTTTTTTCAAAAATTTAAATTATTGTTTAAAATAGTTATTTAATGTTATTTATAGTTGATTTAAATAGTGTGATGTATTTTTCAAATTTATTTTAAGGTTAAGTACTGTTTTGGGTGCCCGGAGTTTTCATGAGTTTGACAGTTCTTTCTGTCAAACTCATGAATGGACTTTTCCCTCCTCCGATTGGCTGCCCAGTGCTCACGTGATCCCAGCTGACGCATCGCACTAACTACGCCGCTGGATCACGCAAGCACAGCGCGCCGGGAGCTGGTCCGGGCCACAGACAGGAAATCCACGCAGGCCCAGGCCTCAACTGCCGGCGCGCTAGGTAAGTGTAGGCCGGGGGCTTGCACCCGCGGGAATCCCCCGACACGAATTTCTGGGCCATTAACCCAGTCATTTCTTATTCCAGATGCTGATGGACCTGCAGTGATTTTAAGCATTGTCTGTTTTTGTGGTTTTTTTTTAAACACAACAACTTGCATTTATATAGCACTTTTAAGGGGCAGCTGTGGCTCTGTTCCAGCACTCTCACCTCTGAATCAGAAGGTTGTGGATTCAAGCCCCATTCATGACTTGAGCTCATAATTGTAAAGTCTGTGGGTTGTGCAGTTAATAAATACACAGACTTCAGAAGTAACAAACAAACAGGTCTTTACTATTCGAAGGTCAGGGCGAATCTGCCCTAGTTATCCTGCCACAACACTTATATACTGGTGTGGTCACTGTCGGTATTACAGTATACAGAAGCCAAACAAGTAGTGCCACACCTAAAGTAGTTCTCTTAAAGGTGAACGGTTACATTCAATAGTTCCCTTAAAGGTAGACGGGTACATACACTACAATAATCTAGGCTGATACCTCACCTCAGTTTAGTGCTGAGGGGCGCTGCACTGTCGGAGGGGCTGTCTTTTGGATGCGATGTTAAACCGAGGCACTGTCTGCTCTCTCAGGTGGACATAAAAAACCCATGGCACTATTTCGAAGAGGAGCAGGGGAGTTCTCCCCGGTGTCCTGACCAATATTTATCCCTCAGCCAACAGCACTAAAACAGATTATCTGGGCATTATCACATTGCTGTTTGTGGGAGCTTGCTGTGCACAAATGTGCTGCACAGTTTCCTACATTACAGCAGTGACTACACTTCAAAAAGTACTTCACTGGCTGTAAAGCGCTCTGTGATGTCCTGAGGTCATGAAAGGCACTATATAAATGCAATTTTTTTGTTCTTTCTTTAACGTAGTAAAACGTCCCAATGCGCTTCACATGAGCGTTATCAGACAACACTTGCTACCGAGCTAATGGAATGTTGGCCTTTATCTCGAGGGCTGGAATACAAAGGGGCGGGAGTTATAAGACAGTGGTACAGAGCTCTAGTTAGACCCCATCTGGAGTACTGCATTCAGTTCTGGGCACCACATCTCAGGAAGGAGGTGGTGCAGCGGAGATTCACCAGAATGATACCGCGGCTAAAAGGGTTAAATTATGAGGTCAGGCTGCATAGACTAGGCGTGTATTCCTTGAATATAGAAGATTAAGGGGTGATCTAATTGAGGTGTTTAAGATGATTAAAGGATTTAATACGGTAGATAATTCCCCTGGTGGGAGAGTCCAGGACAAGGGGGCAGAACCTTACAATTAGAGCCAGGCCGTTCAGGGGTGATGTCAGAAAGTACTGCTTCACACAAAGGGTAGTGGAAATCTGTTACACTCTTCCCCCAAAAAAGCTGTTGAGGCTGTGGGGTCAATTGGAAAATTTCAAAACTGAGATTGATAGATTTTTGTTCGGCAAGGATAGTAAGGGTTACGGAACCAAGGTGGGTAGATGGAGATCAGCCATGATCTCACTGAATGGCGGAACAGGCTCGAGGGTCTGAATAACCTACTCCTGTTCCTATGTTAATATCCTCTTATTAACTACCTTGCTGATGCAGTATGGATACACAGGAGCCCTCAAGAAATTCTCCCGACTCAATTTAATGGACCCCAGCAGTGAGGTGATGTTGACGATTGCTGCCTTGTTACAGCTCATCCCTTCCATATCCAAGGACTGTGCTGCCTTCTTCAGACTGGGTAGAAACGCCCGACAACAAAAAGTAAAACAGAATAAACAGCAAGAGAATTCACTTCAACTGAAAATGAAAGTGATTAAAACTGAATGAGATAGTCAGCCCGAGGGAAACCTTCGCGGCAGTACTTAGTACAGTGAGGCCTGCACTGGGAATGGCAACGCCATCACAGACATGAATTGATTCTCAGTGGCTGGAACAATCCTTTCTTAATGGTCAAGAGCTGAAAGCTGAACGGTCTCCAGGAGTGTCGCAATATTTGCAGGTTCCCCAGGAGTGTCTCAATATTTGCAGGTTCCCCAGGAGTGTCTCAATATTTACAGGGGTTCCCCAGGAGTGTCTCAATATTTACAGGTTCCCCAGGAGTGTCTCAATATTTACAGGTTCCCCAGGAGTGTTTCAATATTTACAGGTTCCCCAGGAGTGTTTCAATATTTACAGGTTCCCCAGGAGTGTCTCAATATTTACAGGGGTTCCCCAGGAGTGTCTCAATATTTACAGGTTCCCCAGGAGTGTTTCAATATTTACAGGGGTTCCCCAGGAGTGTCTCAATATTTACAGGGGTTCCCCAGGAGTGTTTCAATATTTACAGGGGTTCCCCAGGAGTGTTTCAATATTTACAGGATCCCCAGGAGTGTCTCAATATTTACAGGTTCCCCAGGAGTGTCTCAATATTTACAGGTTCCCCAGGAGTGTCTCAATATTTACAGGTTCCCCAGGAGTGTCTCAATATTTACAGGTTCCCCAGGAGTGTCTCAATATTTACAGGTTCCCCAGGAGTGTCTCAATATTTACAGGTTCCCCAGGAGTGTCTCAATATTTACAGGGGTTCCCCAGGAGTGTTTCAATATTTACAGGGGTTCCCCAGGAGTGTCTCAATATTTACAGGGGTTCCCCAGGAGTGTCTCAATATTTACAGGGGTTCCCCAGGAGTGTCTCAATATTTACAGGTTCCCCAGGAGTGTCTCAATATTTACAGGGGTTCCCCAGGAGTGTCTCAATATTTACAGATTCCCCAGGAGTGTCTCAATATTTACAGGGGTTCCCCAGGAGTGTCTCAATATTTACAGGGGTTCCCCAGGAGTGTCTCAATATTTACAGGTTCCCCAGGAGTGTCTCAATATTTACAGGGGTTCCCCAGGAGTGTCTCAATATTTACAGGGGTTCCCCAGGAGTGTCTCAATATTTACAGGGGTTCCCCAGGAGTGTCTCAATATTTACAGGGGTTCCCCAGGAGTGTCTCAATATTTACAGGGGTTCCCCAGGAGTGTCTCAATATTTACAGGGGTTCCCCAGGAGTGTCTCAATATTTACAGGGGTTCCCCAGGAGTGTCTCAATATTTACAGGGGTTCCCCAGGAGTGTCTCAATATTTACAGGGGTTCCCCAGGAGTGTCTCAATATTTACAGGGGTTCCCCAGGAGTGTCTCAATACTTGTCCTCCACATTGAGAAGTTTCAAAGTCATTACTTTCAATAAACATGCAATGCTATAAAACAGTGACACCGAGTGTCAAAGCTCAATATTCCAGAGATGAGGAAGGAAAAAAATCTAGCACATTTCAGGTCAAATTCATGTTAAAATGCTGGTGGGAGAGCTCTCTGGGTCCTACCGATGTATCTCATCCTGATCAGCTTTTTCGCAGTCAAGAACTAAACTCTTTTCCCCTTCCCCTCATTTATTTTTCAAATGATTATACACTTACCTTTCAAGAACTATTACAGATTCTGCTTCTGCCATTGTTTCTGTCAGGTAATTCATGTCCTGTCAATCTTCTGCTTAAAAAAAATTCACTCAACCTCTCCTTTAACTTAATTTATCAAAACCTTTCATAATTCTGAAGACCGCTATCTTTTCTCCTCGTAAACTTCTTGTGAAAAGAGCCCCTACTTTTCTTGTTGTTCCTCGTAACTAAAGTCTCTCAGTCCTGGTATCAGCTTAGTGAATCACTTCTGCACCCTCTCCATGGCCATGACACATATCCTAAAGTGATGTTCCCCAAGCTGGATAGTGTAGAGGAAACATTCCAGAAATTCGGGTCCCCACGGGTGAGTACGCACTGGGTACTCATGTGTAGACCCAAGAAAGTGCCGGTTTCGTGCATGCACTGCGCATGCGCGGGAAACCGGAACTTCCATTCCCTTAAAGGAAGGGGTTCACAGGTCGAACGCGTGCGCCGGAGAGGCAGCGCGTACGCCTGGAACTTCCGTTTCTTTTCCAGATTTCTCCGGGAGGGTAAGTCTCCAGGAGCTACACTTTAAAAAGCAGTCGCAAGGCCTGCTTTTAACAGGGTAAGTGGTGAATTAAGTAAAATTAAAACATTTTTTCCACAGGTTTATTATTTTTAAATACTTTAAAGAAAAGTAAGTTTATTTTTAGCCCCGCTAAAAACGGTAAAAACTTCCCCCACTTCTGTTGGCAGCGAATTCCAGGTCATCACCACTTGCTGCGTAAAAAAGGTTTTCCTCACATCCCCCTGCATCTCTTGCCAAAAACCTTAAATCTGTGTCCCCTAGTCCTTGTACCATCAACTAGTGGGAACAGCCTTTCCCCGTCTAGCCTATCCAAACCCGTCATAATCCTGCACACCTCGATCAAATCACCCCTCAACCTCCTTTGCTCTAATGAAAACAAATCCAGCCTCTCCAACCTGTCCTTGTAGCTAAGATCCCCCATCCCTGGGACCATTCTGGTAAATCTCCTCTGCACCCTCTCAAATGCCTTCACATCCTTCCTAAAGTGTGGTGACCAGAACTGGACGCAATACTCCAGTTGTGGCCTAACTGGAGAAGAATAAAAAGACTGAATAATATTCCTTATTCATAGCACTCAAATGAATAGTCAAGCCCACATAACTCATTTGTTTCTAGCAGTGAGTGTTTCCAGAGTTGCAGGAGAGTTTATTCCAGCATTGTTGATCAGTAGGTTGAGTCCAGTTGTGCAGATTCTTGCTTCCACTGCCTCTGCAGCACTCTTGATGCTGGCTGAATTTGAAACATCTTAAAAAGGAACAAAGTAAATAAGATACATTAGCAAATGGACAGACAACAGATCTAAAGAGGTTGTATTGTTGTTGTAGAGGTGTTGGTTAGACCCCACCTGGAGTCCTGGTGCAGTTCTGAGCACCCAATAATAGGAAAGAAGTTATTATCCCTGGGAGGATACAGAAGAGGCAATAGAAGTGATTCTATTCCCTTCGTATAAATTGCTTCTTCACATTGTCTGGATATTGAAAGTGATGAGCCTAGTGTCACACCCTGGCCTCTTTCTAACTCTCCCCGTGGTAATTCAATCCCATTCATTGTACAACAACAACAACTTGTATTTATATAGCACCTTTAACGTAGTAAAACGTCCAAAAGCGCTTCACAGGATTATTATAAGACAAAAAATTTGACACCGAGCCACATAAGGAGAGATTAGGGCAGGTGACCAAAAGCTTGGTCAAAGAGGTAGGTTCTAAGGAGCGTCTTATAGGAGGAAAGAGAGGTAGTGAGGCGGAGAGGTTTAGGCAGGGAATTCCAGAGCTTAGGGCCGAGGCAACAGAAGGCACGGCCAATAATGGTTGAGCAATTATAATCAGGGATGCTCAAGGGGGCTGAATTAGAGGAGCGCAGATATCTCGGGGGGCTGTGGGGCTGAAGGAGATTACAGAGATAAGGAGGGGCAAGGCCATGGAGGGATCTGAAAACAAGGATGAGAATTTTGAAATCGAGGTGCTGCTTAACTGGGAGCCAATGTAGGTCAGCGAGCACAGGGGAGATGGACGAACGAGACTTCGTGCGAGTTAGGACACGGGCAGCTGAGTTTTGGATCACCTCAAGTTTACCTAGAGTAGAATGTGGGAGGCCAACCAGGGGTGCGTTGGAATAGTCAAGTCTAGAGGTAACAAAGGCCTCTGAGGGTTTCAGCAGCGGATGAGCTGAGGCAAGGGCGGAGATAGGCAATGTTATGGAGGTGGAAATAGGTGGTCTTAGTTATGCTGCGGTTATGTGGTCGGAAGCTCATTTCAGGGCCAAATATGACACCAAGGTTGCGAACAGTGTGGTTCAGCCTCAGACAGATGTTAGGGAGAGAACATAAGAACATAAGAGATAGGAGCAGGAGTTGGCCATTCAGCCCTTCGAGCCTACTCCACCATTCAATGAGATCATGGCTGATCTGATCTTGGCCTCAACTCCACTTTCCTGCCTGTTCCCTATAACCATTGACTCCCCTGTAGTTCAAATATCTGTCTATCTCCGCCTTGAATATATTCACTACTCAGCCTCTGCAGCTCTCTGGGGTAGAGAATTCCAAAGATTCACGACCCTCTGAGAGAAGAAATTCCTTCTCATCTCCATTTTAAATGGGCGACCCCTTATTCTGAAACTGTGACCCCTGGTTCTAGATTTCCCCACGAGGGGAAACATCCTCTTAGCATCTACCCTGTCAAGCCCCCTCAGAATCTTATCTGTTTCAATAAGATCACCTCTCATTCTTCTAAACTCCAATGAGTATAGGCCTAACCTGCTCAACCTTTCCTCATAAGACAATCCCTTCATCTCAGGAATTAACCTAGTGAACCTTCTCTGAACTGCCTCCAATGCAAGTATATCCCTCCTTAAATAAGGAGACCAAAACTGTATGCAGTACTCCAGGTGTGGTTTCACCAATGCCCCTGTATAGTTGTAGCAAGACTACCCAACTTTTATACTCCAGCCCCCTTGCAATAAAGACCAACATTCCATTTTCCTTCCTAATTATTTGCTGTACCTGCATGCTAACTTTTTGTGTTTCATGTACGAGGACACCCAGATCCTTCTGTACCGCGGCATTCTGTAGTCTCTCTCCATTTAAATAATATTTTGCTTTTCTATTCTTCCTACCAAAGTGGATAACCTCACATTTTCCCACCTTATACTCCAGCTGCCAAATTTTTGCCCACTCACTTATCCTATCTATATCCCTTTGCAGACTCTTTGTGTCCTCCTCACAACTTGCTTTCCCGATCTTTATTTCGTCAGCAAATTTGGCTACAGTACCCTCGGTTCCTTCATCTAAGTCATTAATATAGATTGTAAATAGTTGAGGCCCCAGCACTAATCCCTGTGGCACCCCACTAGTTACAGTTTGCAACCTGAAAATGACCCATTTATCCCGAATCTCTGTTTTCTGTTAGTTAGCCAATCCTCTATCCATGCCAATATATTACCCCCAACACCATGAGCTCTTATCTTGTGCAGTAACCTTTTAGGTGGCACCTTATCGAATACCTTTTGGAAATCCAAATACACTACATCTACTGGTTCCCCTTGAACAACCCTGCTCATTACATCCTCAAAGAACTCTAATAAATTTGTCAAACACGATTTCCCTTTCATAAAACCATGTTGACTCTGCTTGATTGGATTATGATTTTCTAAATGTCCTGCTACTACTCCCTTAATAATGGATTCCAGCATTTTCCCAATGACAGATGTTCAGCTAACTGGCCTATAGTTTCCTGCTTTCTGTCTCCCTCCTTTCTTGAATAGGGGCGTTACATTTGCGGTTTTCCAATCCGCTGGGACCTTTCCAGAATCTAGGGAATTTTGGAAGATTACAACCAATACACCCACTCTCTGCAGCCACTTCTTTTAAGACCCTAGGATGCAGGCCATCAGGTCCAGGGGACTAGTCAGCCTTTAGTCCCATTAGTTTGCCGAGTACTTTTTCTCTAGTGATAGAGATTGTTTTAAGTTCCTCCCTCTCATTTGCCCCTTGATTAGCTACTATTATTGGGATGCTTTTAGTGTCTTCTACCATGAAGATAGATACAAAATATTTGTTCAAAGTCTCTGCCATTTCCTTGTTTCCCATTATTAATTCCCCAGTCTCATCCTCTAAGGGACCAACATTTACTTCAGCTACTCTCTTCCTTTTTATATACTTGTAGAAGCTCTTACTGTCTGTTTTTATATTTCTTGCTAGTTTACTCTCAATCTATTTTCTCCCTCTTTTTTTAGTCATCCTTCTAAAAATGTCCCAATCTTCTGGCCTACCACTAATCTTTGCAACATTGGATGCCTTTTCTTTCAATTTGATACCATCCTTAACTTCCTTAGTGCAAGGGTTGAGGCTCCTGCAAGGGATGGAGTCAGTGGCGAGGGAACGGAGTTTGTGGCGGGAGCTGAAAACAATTGCTTCGGTCTTCCCAACATTTAATTGGAGAACATTTCTGCTCATCCAGAACTGGATGTCGGACAAGCAGTCTGACAGTTTAGGGGTGGAAGGGGGATATGGGTGGAGAGCGATATGAGGAAGTGGCCAGAAATGGCATTATCAGCAATTGACACAATGGCAGTAGCGAGGCCACGAGAGATGACAAGATCGAGGGGGTGGCCGTGAATATGGGTTGGGGTGTTTACATGGAGAGAGAAATTAAGGGAGGATAGGAGGCTAGTGAACTCAGAGGAGAGAGAGCATGATGAATTGAGATGGAAGTTGAAATCACCGAGGATGAGAAGTCGTTCGGTGCAGAGGCTGAGGGAGGAAAGCAGTGAAGATATTTCGGTAATAACATTTTTATGGTACTTAGGTGGGCGGTAGAGAACGAGAATTTTAAATGAGAGGTGAAATTGGTGGAATAAGGTGAGATGTTCAAAGGAGGAGAAAGTGTCAGAGGAGTAGGGGGACAGACCAAGGCGTGATTTGGTGATGAGAGCCACACCGCCACCACGTTAGTGTGAGCGGGGCAAGTGGTGGAAGGTATTGCCAGGCGGGGAGGCTTTATTTAAGGGTAAGTTGTCATCACCCCTCAACCAAGTTTCCGTCAGAGACATGGTGTCGATGCAATCATCCATGATAAGCTCATGGATGACAGGGGCATTGTTCTCAAGCGAACGGACATTCTGGAGGGAGATGCGGAGAGGGTCGGTGATGGCTGCACCACTGTCAGCGTCCACAAGGTCAGTGCTGGTGGGGGGATGAGTTGGATGGGGAGGAGATTGGCAAGATTTGCCTCCAGTAGACGCGCTGGGCAGGAAGGTCGGCGAGAAAGTAGGATGGGACAGTTAGAGTTACTGCTTGTAAGGAGGCAGCGACAAGTACCTCATTGGGCCCTTTGTAGGATGTCAAGAGAGGCACAGGGGGAAGCTGCAGGCTCATCTAAGAGGGGGTCAAGCCTGGGACGGCGGCAGGAGAGTAGGAAGGTCAAAGAGTAATGAAAGATTGGGGTAGGGATTTGGGAGGGCAGAGTATCCGAGAGAGGAGAGATGAAAGGAGGCATGACGACAAAGAGAGTGGTCAGGGAGGGATAGAGAGAAAGTGGAAGAGTATTGAATGGATCGGGTCCGGAGCAGCAGCCAAAGTGCGCACGTGAATGGACACAGGAGAAAAGCTCAGGTTACACAGGCCTGTTTAAATGTAGTAATTAATGGAATACATATTTCCTGGTAGCAGGGAATAGTTTGGAGACAATAGTGGGGAGACCAGGGTCAAAGTCAGAGGTCCCATGGAAGGACAAAGATGGCATAAGCAGGATGGGGCCAGCACGGAGCATCGACGAACTGCTGCCCAAAGCAGGTGAGTGAAGTCTAGAAGCTATTTGAAGGGTAGAGAGTTCGAGGATGGAGGTTGTTGCCATAGGAATGAGAATCGGTAGCGGTGCAGAGAGATGATGGCGAAATTGACACAAGTTGGAGGTCTCCATAGATCAAAGCGGTGGAGAAAAAGTAAAACTACAAGCCGAGGTCGATGGTCTGTCCAGTTTCATTCTTATTAATGGGGCAGAAATTCCGTTCCCTACGGGTGTGTACTCACCCGTAGGACCAACGGAAATGCCGGTTTTAGGCATGCACTGTGCATGCGCTGGAAACTGGCATTTCCAATCTGTCAAGAAAACTCTTGACAGATCCTCCGGCTGCCCTGGAGCAGGGCCTCTGCGGGGGGAGAGTTCCGTTTTTTGGAGACCCTCCGCCCACAGAAAACACTTACAATTCTTGCACCTGGTAAAAGCAGGCGCAAGGCCTGCTTTTACCAGGATAAGAGTTGAAAAAAGTTTTTTAAAAATTTCCACTGATTTATCATTTAAAAATACGTTAAAGAAAATGAAGTTAATTTTTAGCCCCGTTAAAAACTTTACTTTTTCAAAAAATACAATTTTTGTTTAAAATACTTAATTTATTGTAATTTAAAGCCATTTTAAAAATGTGATTTAAAAAAAAATTATTTAAGTTTTACTATGTTTTGGGGGTGACCTCTATTCATATATTTCCTGTCAAATGTATGAAGGGAGATTCCCTTCTGTGATTGGCACCTGCATGTTAACTTTAAGAACATAAGAACATAAGGAATAGGAGCAGGAATAGGCCACTTGACCCCTTGAGCCTGCTCCGCCATTCAATAAGATCATGACTAATCTTGGCTCAAAGCCACTTCCCAGCCCACTCCCAATAACCCTTCACTCCCTTATCTTGTAAAAATCTGTCTCTCTCCACCTTAAATGTATTTAATGACACCGCCTCCACGGCTCTCTGGGGCAGAGAATTCCACAGATTTATGACCCTCTGAGAGAAGAAATTCCTCCTCATCTCAGTTCTAAAAGAGCGACCCTTTATTCTGAAACTATGCCCCCAAGTTCTAGATTTCCCCACGAGGGGAAACATCCTCTCTGCATCTACCTTGTCGTGCCCTCTCAGTATCTTATATGTTTCAATAAGCTCACCTCTCATTCTTCTAAATTCCAATGAGTATAGGCCCAACCTGCTCAACCTTTCTTCATAAGTCAACCCCCTCATGTCAGGAATCAACCGTGTGAATCGTCTCTGAATTGCCTCCAATGCAAGTATATCCTTCCTTAAATAAGGAGACCAAAACTGTACGCAGTACTCAAGGTGTGGTCTCACCAACGCCCTGTACAGTTGTAGCAGGACTTCCCTGCTTTTATACTCCAACGCCCTTGAAATAAAGGCCAACATTCCATTTGCCTTTTTGATTACTTGCTGTACCTGCATGCTAACTTTTTGTATTTCATGCACAAGGACCCCCACGTCCCTCTGAACTGTAGCATTTTGTAACCTCTCTCCATTTAAATAATAGTTTGCTTTTTTATTTTTCTTGCCAAAGTGGATAACCTCACACTTTCCCACATTATACTCCATCTGCCAAATGTTTGCCCACTCACTTAGCCTGTCTATATCCCTTTGCAGATTCTTTGAGTCCTCTGCACAACTTGCTTTCCCACCCATCTTTGTATCATCTGCAAACTTGGCTACATTACACTCAGCCCCTTCATCCAAGTCATTAATATAGATTGTAAATAGTTGAGGCCCCAGCACCGATCCCTGTGGCACCCCACTAGTTACCGTTTGCCAACCGGAAAATGACCCATTTATCCCGACTCTCTGCTTTCTGTTAGTTAGCCAATTCTCTATCCATGCTAATATATTACCCCCAATTCCGTGAGCTCTTATCTTATGCAGTAACCTTCTACGTGGCACCTTATCGAATGCCTTCTGGAAATCCAACTACACCACATCCACAGGCTCACTTTTGTCCACCCTGTTCGTTACATCCGCAAAGAACTCCAGCAAATTTGTTAAACATGATTTCCCTTTCATAAAACCATGCTGACTTTGCTTGACTGCATTATGATTTTCCACATGCCCTGCTATTGCTTCCTTAATGATGGACTCCAGCATTTTCCCAATGACAGATGTTAGGCTAACTGGTCTATCGTATCCTGCTTTCTGTCTCCTTCCTTTCTTCAATAGGGGTGTTACATTTGTGGTTTTCCAATCCGCTGGGGCCTCTCCAGAGACCAGGGAATTTTGGTATATTGCAACCAATGCATCCACTATTTCTGCAGCCACTTCTTTTAAGACCCTGGGATGCAGGCCATCTGGTCCAGGGGACTTGTCATCTTTTAGTCCCATTTTTTTACCAAGTACTATTTCCTTAGTGATAGTGATTGTCTTTAGTTCCCCCTCCCTGTGACCCCTTGATTATCCATTATTGGGATGTTGTTAGTGTCTTCTACCGTGAAGACAGATACAAAATAATTGTTCAGAGTCTCTGCCATTTCCCTGTTCCCCATTCTCATCCTCTAAGGGACCAACATTTACTTTAGCTACTCTCTTCCTTTTTATATACCTGTAGAAGCTCTTACTATCTATTTTAATATTTCTTGCCAGTTTACTCTCATAATTCATCTTCTCTCTATTATTTTTTTAGTCATCCTTTGCTGGTTTTTAAAAATTTCCCAATCCTCTGGCCTCCCACCAATCTTGGCAACATTGTATGCCTTCATTTTCAATTTGATACCATCCTTTACTTCCTTAGTTAGCCACGGATGGTGCTCCCTTCTCTTAAAATCTTTCTTTCTCACTGGAATATATTTTTGTTGAGGGTTATGAAATAGCTCCTTAAATGTCCGCCACTGCATTTCAACTGTCTTACCCTTTAATTTATTTTTCCAGTACGCTTTAGCCAGTTCTGCCCTGATGCCATTGTAATAGCCTTTGTTTAAGATCAGAACACTGGTTTGAGATACAACTTTCTCACCCTCCAACTGAATTTGAAATTCAACCATACTATGATCACTCTTTCCTAGAAGATCCTTTACTATGAGATCATTTATTAATTCTGTCTCATTACACAGTACCAGATCCAAGATAACCTGCTCCCTGGTTGGTTCCATTACATACTGTTCTAGGAAACCATCCCGAATGCACTCTATGAACTCCTCCTCAAGGCTACCATGGCCAATTTGATTTGTCCAATCAATACTTTCTAATAAGAAACAAACAGCTCGAAAAATTAATAAGAGCCGGGTTGCAGGGCAGCTCTGAAAAAACTGCAACCAAAATTATTGTGTGTTGTGCTAATTGTGAACTCAGCATTAGGATGCAGACTAAACCAAAATTACAATACCGAGATAGTTTTGCTTTTTAACTCTGCTTTAGAATGTCTAACCCGGCCATTGACTTGTTATTGAGATTGATTGTTTACTAAATCAATTCACACAGGGATGTCACTTACCCAGCTCTATCACCTGCACTGCCGAATGTTCAGCTGACAACTTCTGCAGCTCCTATTGGGAACCAAACAAGGCAGCTTGTTAGATCAGATCAGGGCAGCCAACTCCATTTTATACCATAATAACCGACAATTAACCAGAGAGGATGGAGGAAGGGAAGAGGAAGTGATACTAAGCTTTCACACTGGTGTTACAGAGCAGTGGAATTTGGCTCATTCCAGGTTACTCTCGGACACTGAGTAACAGCATACAAGCCAACCAAAAAATCTAGTAAAAGCTGACCTAACACCAAAAACTCAATATTAGCCCTGGCATGTGCAAACAAGCTGTTATATGGGCTTGTACTCATGAAATTCCTTACTTGCACTGCCGAAAACAAAAGCATAGGCACACAAAAGTGAAAAGGAAAATCCAAACGTTGAAGAACCAAAATTGGTGATGCATTTCTAGGAGGTCCAAGGGCATACTCCCCCAGAAAATTCAGAGTTTTTAATGTTAAAAATACTGTACGGTTATGCACTGCAATACTTCACAATTAATTAATGATCTAAAAAAGGGGAAATGAAAAAGCATTTCGACTTTCAACAGATCAATTAATCATTTACCCAAAAGTCAACAATCTCTCTCTTACATTCAACACTCCCCCAGCCATTGCCCCAGATCACAAAGGCTCTCTATCCCCTCCATACCCAGCTTACAAAGACACTGAACCCCGTCCAACTCCTCACCTTTTCAGAGACACACTGTCCTCTCCATCCCTTCCGGTTCCTACTGGCACACTTCACCCTTTCCCTCATCAATTCTACCTGACACTCCTCTTCCCCTACAACCCAATTAAGCTGGTAGTCTTCTTCCAACCCCCCTGTTCAAGTTGGCACACTTCCTTCCATCCCTCGCTCCCCGATTGCCTCCCCAGCCTCCCACCCCACCCCCCATTCTTTTTTTAATTTGTTCATGGGATGTGGGCATCGCTGGCAAGGCCAGCATTTATTGCCCATCCCTAATTGCCTTTGAGAAGGTGGTGGTGGTGAGCTGCCTTCTTGAACCACTGCAGTCCGTAAGGTGAAGGTACTCTCATAGTGCTGTTAGGGAGGGAGTTCCAGGATTTTAACCCAGCGACTATGAAGGAACGGCGATATATTTCCAAGTCAGGGCGGTGTGTGATTTGGAGGGGAACTTGGAGATGATGGTGTTCCCATGCGCCTGCTGCCCTTGTCCTTCTAGGTAGTAGAGGTCGCTGGTTTGGGATATGCTGTCTAAGAAGCATTGGCAAGTTGCTGCAGTGCATCTTGTAGATGATACACACTGCAGCCACAGTGTGCAGTGGTGGAGGGAGTCAATGTTTAAGGTGGTAGAGGGGGTGCCAATCAAGCGGGATGCTTTGTCCTGGATGATGTCGAGCTTCTTGAGTGTTGTTGGAGCTACACTCATCCAGGCAAGTGGAGAGTATTCCATCACACTCCTGACTTATGCCCTGTAAATGGTGGAAAGGCTTTGGGGAATCAGGGGGTTGTAGCCACAGTATTTATGTGGCTGGTCCAGTTAAGTTTCTGGTCAATGGTGACCCCCAGGATGTTGATGTTGGGGGAGTCAGTGATGGTAATACCATTGAATGTCAAGGGGCAGTGGTTAGACGCTCGCTTGTTGGAGATAGTCATTGCCTGGCACTTGTGTGGCGCAAATGTTGCTTGCCACTTATCAGCCCAAGCCTGAATGTCATCCAGGTCTTGCTGCATGCGGGCATGGACTGCTTCATTATCTGAGGAGTTGTGACTAGGACTAAACACTGTGCAGTCATCAGCGAATATCCCCATTTCTGACCTTATGATGGAGGGAAGGTCATTAATGAAGCAGCTGAAGATGGCTGGGCCTAGGACACTGCCCTGAGGGACTCCTGCAGCGATGTCCTGGGGCTGAGATAGTTGGCCTCCAACAACCTCAACCATCTTCCTTTGTGCTAGGTATGACTCCAGCCAGTGGAGAGTGTTTCCATTGATTCCCATTGACTTCAATTTTACGAGGGCTCCTTGATGCCACACTTGGTCAAATGCTGCTTTGATGTCAAGGGCAGTCACTCTCACCTCACCTCTGGAATTCAGCTCTTTTGTCCATGTCGGACCAAGGCTGTGACGAGGTCTGGAGCCGAGTGGGCCTGGCGGAACCCAAACTGAGCATCGGCAAGCAGGTGAGTAAGTGCCGCTTGATAGCACTGTCGATGACACCTTCCATCACTTTGCTGATGATTGAGAGTAGACTGATGGGACGGTAATTGGCCAGATTTGATTTGTCCTGCTTTTTGTGGACAGGACATACCTAGGCAGTTTTCCACAGTGTCGGGTAGATGCCAGTGCTGTCGCTGTACTGGAACAGCTTGGCTAGAGGCGCAGCTAGTTCTGGAGCACAAGTCTTCAGCAGGACAGTCGGGATGTTGTCAGGTCCCATAGCCTTTGCTGTATCCCGTGCGCTCAGCCGTTTCTTGATAGCATGCTGGCATTTTCCTTCTCTACTGGCCCCTCCTCTCAGTGCACTCTCAGCTTAATGGCTTGGATTGACGCCTCTGGTAACTGCAGATAGAATGTCTCTCCTCCATGAGAATTTCTGCCTACAGTCTACAGCCCAGTCAATGGTGCTGAAACTTCCGGATAAGTTATCCCATCCTGCAAGTACAATGCTGCATCACATCCCCTGGACTCTGGACACAGCATTGCATTGCATCCTCCACTGTATCTAGCCTGCGTACATTCCTGAAGCTGTGGTCCCTACTTGTAGAATTTGTTGGAAGATAGTGACCCTGCAGCAGGTAACAGTGAGCAGGTAAGCTTGGCTCTTCTGTGATTGTCACCATAATGAATTGTGCCAAAGGACTGTAGGTTGGAAAAGAGTACACCCTATTCAAGAAATGGGGAAGGGATGAGCCAGGAAATTACAGACCAGTTAGTGTTACTTCAGTAAGCTTCTAGGCCCTGAAATTCTCCTAAAAGTTCCGTTGGTACCCAAAAGGTATCACCCTGGGCACAACTGAACTATACTTAACTCCTTCACATGGACCCCTTCCATTATATGGCAAGAACATGCATAACCCTTGAGGCCTCACTGTCCCAGTGAGAACTAAGAGAGCATCATCTACTAGTAGAAAAATGAAACCGCCTGACAGACAGTAACATGCATTCTTGCATTATTTTTGTCGTGGAAAATAAATTGGCTCACAACACGAGAGAACATCAAGCAACAGGAGGATCCCAGAGATCCAATATGAAGAAGAGGCAATTGAGATCCTAGCCACTCATTCAGCTAATGCTGTAGGGATGGAGATGTGGGATGGCCTGCACTCACAGTTGGTTTGTGCAGACTAAGTGCTCGAGCTTAAGTATCAGAAAAATGATTTATCCATTTGTGAAGTAAATACTCAGAGGAGAGCCTTACATGAGCTGAATTGTAAAGAAAAAATAAGCAGTAGAAAACTGAATACTACTCCTGATTCTTTTCATCTCAACAAAAGCCAGAAGATGGAAAGAGGTTGAGAAGGTGCTGGTGAGGAGAGGCAATGGGGATCAGATTGAGGGTGATGGGAAAGTCATACTCACTTTTCCAGTGCGCAGAACGTCATGAAACCTCTTTCTGCACTGAAGCTAGGTTCTGCGGATCAGTGACAACGAGTTGACCTCCTGGGCCACCCGGATCCACACAGCCTTCGTCTGCTGGGGAGGCTTCTTCCTCCCTGAAGAAGGGAAGAGCACCTCCTTATTAGCTCTTGCTCCCTCCACCAAAGCTTGCAGGGCGACGTCATCAAATCTGGGAGCAGACTTAGGTCTCCCGCTGCTCATTTTGCCTCCAGGTCCCTCTCACAGCAAAGGCCAAAAGGTTGGCAGTCTGCAGAAGAAGCAAGGCTTCTTGCAGACCATAAATGCAGCAGCATTGATGACATCATCGGAGGTGAGTTTCAGACTGAAAAAAACTAATTGGGCCATGGGTTCCCACACGCTGGAACTCAATTGCCCAATTAGGTGAAAATCGCATCATCCTCCCACATTGATTTGGAATCGGGTGGATAACACGAAAAGCGGATGACACGACCCCAGCCCGCCCTAGTGACAAAATCGAGCCCATAGTCTTCATTTGTGGGACCCGGAGGAGAAATCCTGCTCCTTACAAGGCCTTTTCGGTGGTCTGACTGGGTTTTTGCTGTCGGGGCTGCCACTGTGGTCGTCCCACTGACTTCCTGGTTAAGATGGCTTTGAAATTCAATTAACAGATGGGATAATTTGCACACATGTATGAGGCTCCCGCCTGGCTCACCCTTTCCGACAGACATCCTCCTCTCTCTCTGAGAAATATTCTCCTCTCTCTTTCTCTGATAGGTACTCCCTCTATCGATCATCCTTGCTACAGATGTGCCCCTCTCTGAGATATTCCCCTCCCATCTAACAAATGTTCTACTTCTTCTTTCTGAGGGATGTCCCTTCTGTCAGATATTTTCCCATTTCCGTTGTTCCTTTCTCTCATAGATGTTTCCTTTCTGTTCTCTTCTCTCTGACAGTTGCTTCCACCTCTCTTTCTCAGTTTCTTCCATCTCTCTGACAGATGTTCCTTTCTCTCATACACAAATGTTCCTGCTGTCAGGTGTGTTCTCTTTCTCCCACATGTGCTACCCTTTCTGACACACAGATGTTCCCCCCTCTGATAGACACTTTCTCCCCTCTTTCTGACAGATGTTTCCTCGGACAGCTGTTTCATCCAAGGACAGATGGTCCCCTTCTCTGACAGATGTTCCCCCCTCCCACTGACAGATGTTCCCCCTCTTACCTTGGCAGTGCTCGGCTGCCGACACGTTGCAAAGACCCAAGCCGGTGGAGATTCGGGCCTGCTCAGCTGTTTAACGATTTCCAGCCCGATGCCCCTGTTCGCCCCGGTAACTAGAACAGTCTTAGCCTTCAGCCCGGTCATGGTCAGCCTGAACCGCCTGGGGACACCAACCGCAAGAAACCTTCTTCAACTAGGAGATGACAGCCACTCGAACCCAGCTCCACTGCCACCGCACCTTATATCACACTGCACAACACCAGCACCGCCTCCCCTGTATAGAACGCACATGTTCGAGACATTTCAGGCAGAGGTACTTGGCAGTTGTAGGTCTTTCCCACGCAAACTCCAGCGTCAGCTTGAGACACCCTCCCGTGTGAGCTGCAAAGACCAAAGGAACTGGTGCTTGAATCAGCAAAGTATAGGCGAGAGGAATTGGTTTTAAAACTGCACAGTGGCCAGATCTGCCTTGAGTCCCGTTTTCAGTTTTGCTCACTGATACACAGTTAAACTCTGAAGGCGAGGCAGAGAAGGAGGCTCAATTATGCGGAAAGACAGAAGAAACTCAGACCATTCAGCTTCGAGAGTAACAGCTTGGATCTTTTAATAGACTCCTAATTCTAAGATCAGAAGGTTGTAGGTTTAAACATCTCTCCAGAACTTGGGTACATAATCCAGGTTCTTCTACGTAGTGCTGTGGGGGCGCTGTGTTGTCAGGTGCTGTCTTTTTGTGGGGATATTACATTGAAGCCTGCTTGTTCAGATAGATGCAAATGACCCCATGAGACTATTCAAAGAGAACAAGGAATTCTCCCAGTGGCCTGGCCGACATCCTTCCCTCAACAATTAATTGATCATTTATCTCATTTACTGTTCATGGGACCTTGCTGTGTGCAAATTGTCTTTTGCAGATGCTCATGTTTTATCATAACAACAGTGGCTACACTTCAAAAGAAATTAATTGGTTCTGAAGCAGGATGGGATGTCTTGAGGATGTGATCGTTTACTTTATAAATACAAGCTTTTTTTCTTTGAAAGGTGACCAAGAGAAGGGCCTCATAAAGGTATAGGAGATAGCAAACAGGATAGGAAATAATCAAAGAGATGTTAGGATGTTCTTCTTCACAAATAATGGTCAACATATGGTGTGGACTTTCAGAGAAGGTAATGGAGATAAAAGCCCTGGACTCATTTAAGAGTCTGCTGAATGCTGTGATGGGGCCAGGGTGGTGGGTGGTGGGCAGAGGTGGAACGGGACTGTACAGTCTTTCTGGATGAATGAGCTGAGGACTTAATGGTTTTCCTATCTGTATGTTTGAAATTATGCTTGGACTTTGCTGTGTGAAGCATCTGGACTAATTCTAAATGCCCTCCTCATGGCAGATCTTCAACCTGTTAAAAGTAAGGTTTCTAGGAATTCACTGTTGTGTTGGGTAGCAGGAGATAGCTGACATACCCTGGGTATATTCAATGAGCTGCAGACTTCTCTTCATGTTGAGTTTGTTACTTCGGGTGCTTTTGGGTGTTGGTGGTGGTTTTTGAAAGCCTGGTTGTGCAGGGGAGGACATTGTTTTAAGACTCATGGAGGTGGCATCCTCAGGTGGTCATTGCCTGCTATCTTAGAATCATACAGCACAGAAGGATGCCTTTTGGCTCATCATGTCTGTGCCAGCTCTTTGAAAAAGCTATCTAATTAGTCCCATTCCCCTGGTCTTTCCCCATATCCCTGATTTTTTTTTCTTTTCAGGTATATATCCAATTCCCTTTTGAAAGTTACTATTGAATCTGTTTCCAGCACGCTTTCGGGCAATGCATTCCAGATCATAACAATTCATTGTGTAAAAACAATTCTCCTCATCTCCCCTCTGGTCCTTTTGCCAATCACTTTAAATCTGTGTCCTCTTGGTTCTGACCCTCCTGTCAGTGGAAACCGTTTCTCCCGATTTACTCCATCAATGTGCTTCATAATTTTCACCACCTCAATTAAATCTCCCCTTAACCTTCACTGCTCTAAGGAGAACAATCTTCTCTAGTCAGTCCACGTAACTGAAGTCCTGTATCCCAGATGCCATTCTAGTAAATCTCCTCTCCAAGACCTTGACATCCTTCCTAAAGTGTGATGCCCAGAATTGGACACAATAACCCAACTGAGGCCTAACCAGTGATTTATAAAAGTTTAGCATAGCTTCCTTGCTTTTGTACTCCATGCCTCTATTTAAAGAGGCCAGGATCCCTTATGCTTCTTTTAACAGCCTATCAACTTGTCCCACTACCTTCAAAGATTTATGTACCAGTTTTGTTTGAGTGTCAGAGAACCAGTAGTTTACGTGATCAGAAACAGACTTCAAAATGGAACCTGTGCTCAACTTTTGTTGAACACTCCTATCTATGTTTTTATCTTAAACATTTATGTTAGCAATGTACATAGCACACAATGCTAATGCAAAGCACCTGATCTGCCTTGTACACAACGTTCTGCTGTACATGCCTAGCTTGGTATTTGCAAACAATACCCTGTCAAACTTTAAAATATCACCAATTACTCACTATTTATTGTATGAGCATACACTGAACTTTCACGCACTAACTATTTGTTGCATCAATGTGTTGCCTTCTCCATTATCGCATGGTAAAGCTAGAATATATTCTTATTAAAGACAACAACAACTTGTATTTATATAGCACCTTTAACATAGTAAAACATCCCAAGGCACTTCACAGGAGTGTTAAAAGACAACAAATTTGACACCGAGCCACATAAGGAGAAATTAGGGCAGGTGACTAAAAGCTTGGTGAAAGAGGTAGGTTTTAAGGAACGTCTTAAAGGAGGAAAGAGAGGTAGTGAGGCGGAAAGGTTTAGGCAGGGCCTGATCAACAGAAGGCACAGCCACAATGGTTGAGCGATTATAATCAGGTATGCTCAAGAGGGCTGAATTAGAGGAGCGCAGATAGCTCGGTGGGGGGGGGGGGGGTTGTGGAGCTGAAGGAGATTACAGAGATAGGGAGGGGCGAGGCCATGGAGGGATTTGAAAACAAAGATGAGAATTTTGAAATCAAGGCGTTGCTTAACCGGGAGCCAATGTAGGTCAGCGAGCACAGGGGTGATGGGTGAACAAGACTTGGTGCGAGTTAGGACATGGACAGCTAAGTTTTAGATCACCTCAAGTTTACGTAGGGCAGAATGTGGGAGGCCAGCCAGGAGTGCGTTGGAATAGTCAAACCAGTTTAATGTGAAAACCCTTACAAGGACCAGATAACAGGGATGGGGATTTTAAAACCCTACCGACATGCTGAAAAATCGGGTGGGTGGGCAGATATAGCCCCCTAGGTCAGTTATCCACCTTTGAAATTTGGAACAGACCCATCATGCCATGGCATCCTAGCGTGGGAAGGAATGTCCTCCCTGAAAAAGGCAGGTGCATAACACCTCCCAAATCATTTTTCTGGGTTTGTGCTAGGTAGATATCCAAGGGAAGTGCCCAAAGAAAGTGGGCATTAGAGGTTGCTGACGGTCCTTTCAGATCAGGTGCGGGTCTGAAAAAGAGGCCGCCAGCAAACTCAGACCTTCAGAAAAGTTTCAAATTTGTTTGGGCCAGCCAGGAGAATAGTGGGGTCCCACTTAGTTTATATCCCTACTGCGCATTTCGCTCCACTAGACTCACAACATTTCTGTTGTCCACATAAAAATGCCATTTCCAATCATCAGTCGATTTTCCCGGTCTGCAGATCATGTGTTTGGTTTGCCGGTTATCCCTCAAGCAAACTTACCATCTGCAAACGATAACTTTGTTTCTGACCTTGCTCCAAATCATTTATGTCCACTTATGCAGCCATCAATCAACGTCACTGCCCTTAGGTTGGATGGCTGTCCTGTGCTGAGAGACCAGGTTACTTCTTGTAACTTGCCTGGCTGCATAACATGCTAGGCACATTGAACAGCATGACAGCTTAACCAGCAAAGTGTCCTTGTCGTATAATGTGGGCCATCTCTGACAATAGCAGAATATGGTTTGAACTTGTCAGAGCCCAAAAGGAAGTTGTTTGCATCAGTGTAGGTCTGAAGAATTAAAACTTAGGAAGCAAAAACAGGAAATAACAACAGAAAATGCTGGAAAAACTCAGCAGGCCAGGCAGCATCCATGGAGAGAGAAATAGAGTCAATGTTTCAGGTTGAAACCCTTCGTCAGGACTGAAAAAACACAGGAAATCAAACAGATTAAAAGGCCAGTTTGGGGGCTGGGAAATGGGGATGAACTAACAAAAGAGAAGTGAAGAGACATTAAGAGGTATTCAAAATGAGACGAGATGGTGATAGGACTAGTAAAGAGACAAAAGAAGGCTCTAGATGAAGTGTGAAATGCGCTGGCAGAATGAGAGACAGCTGCCATGTGGGAGAGAAAAAAAAAGGGGGCAGGGCACAAAACAAAGGTGTGGATAAAAAATAAAAATAAAAATGTAATAGGGGCCGAAGTTATGATCTGAAATTGTTGAACTCGATATTGAGTCCGGAAGGCTGTAAATTGCCTAATCGGAAGATGAGGTGCTGTTCCTCGAGCAAAAACAGGATCTGCCACCTGATCAGGACTAACATGGAGATCAGAGTCTTCCACTTGTACGCTAGCCAACTGGTGATTTTCCTCCCATTCATTTTAAATGGACAGTAACATTGCAGGTAGTCTGCAAGGAATTGGAAATCCTGTCCAGAGTCTACAGACTGGTGCAGCTTTACAGTGGCTGGTTGTACTATATATAGGAAAGCATTCAAAAAAAAGGAAGTTGTTTTTTTGTGTTTCTTTATTAAAATTAGGTACAGTTACATATTAGACTGAAAAAAGAAAATTCCATGATTACAATAGTCAGTCAGTCAATAGAAACTAGCCATTAGTCTTAGACTGAGCAGGTAAGTGAATCATCATTCCATTCACGTGCAACAGGTTGGATTACAGAATTCAGCACACATATGATGATGGAATCTGCCATAAGTCCAGCTGGCTTTATTCAGAGGAGACCCTGGAGATAATTCTGGATCAAACACATGTAACTATTTGATCTAGATTAGTTTCAGACTATCCCACAAAAGTTATTAAACATCAAAATAGACAATTGCCCTGAAATTGCGGTATGTATGATGGCATAATCTCAGAGTACGCCATCATGCCCCCTTTGAAATGCCCCGAAAGTTGAGAATTTCCGCATGTGCATGCGTGAAATCTGGAACTTGCGGCCTGTCAACATACGCATTGATGGGCCATTCGCTGGTGCAGAGTTGGGCTGTTTGCCCAGCGACTGGCCAGCAATTGCCCACACAAGTCTTATGGTTCATGCAATCAGTGCAAGGGGATATCTAAAGCTTAAATTAAACATTTTCATATCCTAAATTATGCACATAAAATGTATTAAATGAATTTATGCAAATATTGGCCCGGATCACAGTTTTAATGATGTATAAAATTGTTACCAAAAAATTACATTTTTATTGAGGTTGGTGGAATGAAGATAATTATCAATAAAATTCCAATTCTGTTAATTGTATAATTATTACATTTCGGGATTCCATTGCATATCATGAGGGGATTCCCTTCGTAAATGATTGAAATGGAATTCTGCGTATTGATTGGAGGACCAGGCCCACATGATCCCAGGTACGCTCCTGCATCACCTGCATCCCTGGGATCCGTGGGCCATTACGCTGCCCTCTGCCTCAAGGCCTGAGACCGCAGCTTTTCGCAGTCTGGTCGTCAGCAGGTACTTTTGTAATTGTTTTGCGGGTCAGAGGCGTACTCCGGAGGTGTGCCTCCAACCGCAATTTCTAGTCCAATATGATAGCTCTAACATCAGAAGTGCAGAGTATGAACAGCACAGGACTCAGAGCGGTGCATTAACCCAGTCCAGGCTGGGGGCGGGGGGGAGAGCGGGGGTGGTGGGGGGAGGGGGGCGGAGGGTGAAGTTTCTGCAGGATGTATGTGCTAGTCTGACAGTAGTGACCTTCCAATGAGTCTGTAATTACAAGTAAAGTGGTGTTGTCCTTGGCTGTGCTGCAGAGTTGTGCAGTGCTTAGATCATACAGTAGAACACCCTGTAACCAGGCCAGACCTAATCACCAGGGGATCTCCTCTCCTTCCCAATCCATGCACTTTCCAGTATCATTCTGGCAGTTACTGATGGAAAAACAAGAAAAATAAATAAAACTAGATTCAACCAGGATTGGGTTGATCCAAATATAATCAGGTGTCCATCCTGTACATATATGTCTGCCCAGTTGTCATGTTACAAAAGTTGGTGTTACAGACTGATTACACACCTTCTGTATGCTGAGTATAGGTCTCTTTACACCAACCAGTCACTCAAACCCCTATTCCCAGCTTTAATTTTCCTGAATCCAAGTATTCCTTGCATTCACCTTTAAAACAGTTTGAGGCCAATGTCTAAATTTGCAGCAGGTTTGAATTTTGAGCCCCCCACCCCCAACCCCTGCCTGCAGCTTTCTCTGTTCCCTCAAGGACAACAATTCGGCCAGGTGTTATCCTTCATGTGTGTCTGGACAGTATCAGTAACGATTTGATTTTGGGGGCTTAAATCATTGCCAAATATGATTCTGTGTTACGCCAAGGTTTATGCAGGAGCTTCCCATAATGTGGGGGCGGGGGAGAGACTAACAATAATAATCAGGAAAGAGAACCTTAGCCAATTCCCCCCACCCACCCAAGCTCAGCACTACTGAGACACCTGTAGCCCTCCCACTACTCAGCCGAAATCTGCTACTTGCTGGATTTTATCAATGGAGGCGAGTAGGAGGCGGGACTCCCACTTTTGGGGTTGTAGTCCCGCCTCCATCGAGTTGTGGCCAACCCACTCGATTTTCCCTTGATTGACCTTGTTGAGCCCACCCAGTGGGCTCAGCAGGCCAATTAAGGGCCACCCGGCAACAGGTTACATCACAGACAGACATTTCATCTGTCAAGAGCTTTTGACAGATGGAATATCAGCGTTTGACAGCTCTTTGAAGCTGTCAAACACTGACAATCTGTACTCTAAGTTAATTCCTATCTCGCAGGCTGATTTAGAGATCTCTCCAGAATAGAAAGCAGAGGCTGCAACTTTTGACAGCTCGCGGTCATTCTGCTTTCTGTGCCGGTGAGATGAGAGTCTCCCAAGACCTGAAGGAAGGAAGCCTGCATTCGTAAGTAAAGTTAAGTAAAACTTATTTAAACACTTTACACACACCAAACACACTTACCTCTACACTCATGCACCCATCACTCACCTGAACACCGGACATCTCGAACCCTCCAAGTCCTTCAGCCCGACGGTCCTCCTCGCTAACTTGGCGTGGTTTGGAGCCATTGGGCAGCCCACACTTCAGGGATAAAAATAGGGATTAGGCTAAAAACTGCCTGTTAACAGGCAGTAGGGTTGCAAAGGGGTGGAAAGTTTCCGGTAAATTTCCGGAAATTTTCCACGGGAAGTTTAGCTTGGGAATTTTGGGAATTTTGCCCAAAAAAGCACATGCTAGCATAATATTGTTTTTTTTGTATTTCTTTCTTTTTTTTCCACAGGTCCTCTCTTAAAATTACTAACAGAGATGGAATCTTAATTATTAAGGAATTTCTTAATCAATATATGTTTATCTTACTTGGCTTGTTTTAATAATTACAAGTTTTGTGTGTGACTGTGAACAAATGTGTCCTGATTGGTTGGATGAGCGATTAGCTCCCTCTATTTGTAATATTTGCATATCGAATTGTGATTGGCCTGCAGGCATCTGTAAGACTGCTATAGTTTTTTTAAGATCCAGGTTAGGGGTCCTGAGGGAAGTCATTTTGTTTTCTGCTGATGTTGTGATGATGCAGTAAGTAAATCAGACTTTATACCAAATAAACCAGTTACTTGTTGAACTCTGTTGTCCTTCAATTTAAAATATACAAAATAATACACTATTGGTGATGTAGCGTCATGTGTGTACAGGTCATGCTTCCATCACATGGAGCATCAGCAAAAATGTACTCACCCTGTTACAATTGTGCTGATCGACCGCAGTTCGACACAGAGATGAATGCCCTTTATTTCTCTGCATAGAACAATGCCACATTTACCGTCGGATGTGTGGAAGCATTTTACCCCAGGCATTAAAGATGGAAAGACTGCGTACATATGCAAACACTGTAGAAAGCCATATGTAAAGAATGCCACAAAGATGCAGCAGCATTTATCCAACGATCTTGGATCACAAAAGGTCTTTGCAGTAGTTACTGACAATGCTGCGAATATGAAGGCTGCTTGGGCTCAAGTGGAGGAGGCCTACCCTCATATTACATCTATTGGGTGCGCAGCTCATGGGCTTAACCTGCTCCTCAAGGACATCATGGGTTTGAGAACCATGGAAGCACTGTACAAGAGAGCCAAGCAAGTTGTTAAGTATGTCAGGGGAAAACAGGTAGTTGCAGCAACCTACAACTCCAAGCAAATGACAAAGAACAAGAACACCACACTGAAGCTGCCCAACAACACCAGATGGGGTGGTGTTGTCATAATGTACAACAGCCTTCTGGAGGGTAAGGAGTCGCTGCAAGAAATGGCAATATCCCAGTCTGGGGATATGGAAACCACCATCAAGAAAATACTGCTGGATGATGTGTTTTGGGAGAGAGTGGTTAGCAGCCTTAAACTACTCTCACCAGTAGCATCTGCAACTGCTCAGATTGAAGGAGGTGACGCTGTCTTGTCAGATGTTCTCAGGCTTTTTACTGATTTAAAAGAACAAATCAGCATTGCCCTACCCACATCCCTGCTGCTCAAAGCAGAGGAGAAGGCAATTGTTCAATTCATACAGATGCGTCAAGAATTTTGTGTCAAGCCGATTCATGCTGCAGCATACATGCTGGACCCAAAGCATGTTGGGAGACCAATACTTTCTGGAGAACAGATCAACAGTGCTTACAGTGTGATTTCTACCCTCTCACACCATCTCAATCTGGATGTGGGCAAAGTTCTGGGAAGTCTGGCAAAGTTCTCTACCAAGCAAGGTCTTTGGAATGGGGATGAGATATGGGAATCATGCAAGCATATCAGTGCACATACCTGGTGGAAGGGACTTTGTGCATCTGAGGCCCTGTCACCTATTGCATCGGTGATACTCCAAATCCCACCTTCATCAGCGGCCTCTGAACGAAACTGGTCACTTTTTGGGAATACGCATACAAAGGTGCGCAACAGGCTGACTAACAAGAGAGTGGAGAAACTGGTGGCTATCCGGGCGAACCTACAACTTATTGAGCCAGATACAGAAGTGTCCACCACACGGCTAGACACTGACACAGAGGAGGAAATGGACACGTCAGAGCCAGAGTCAGAGAATCAGGAGGAGCAATGAGGAGTAGAAGACTCAGAAGACTCATGAGTAGAAGACTCAAAGGGACAAAATAAGGACAAATTACAGGCTAAATAAGCTGACGCTCTTTTTATTTTATTTTAGATGGGTCTTTTTTGTGGGGGTTCAATAAAGTTCAAAATTATAACCTAAATAAAGTTTTGAAAGCCTGTTTTTATTTGTATGGAACAGTATGTCTATTTTGACGACAAAGATAATATAAGGGTCAGAGACAAAAACCATCAGTGTGCAAAAATACTCAAAATTCCCATAAATTCCCCAAAATTCCCAAAAATTCCCATGGAAAGTTTCCTCTTTTAAAAATTCCCAGAATTTTGCAACCCTAACAGGCAGTTAATTGGCACTAATCCCCTTCCCGCCTCGGGGAGGCAGCTCCCAGCACAGGTCGGGTACCCGCCTCCTGGGAAACGGGCATGGAGGCGGGTTGGGTTTGTGCTCCCCGATTTCACGATTTTAACACCCCACACGCCTCCTTTCCTGCCTCCACGGCCCTGGGAAATTCTAGCTCCATTGGTCTGTACGGCTTGTACCACAGAAAGCACTTACCATTATACCTCCCATGTGGGTTCTAACCCAGCCGGGATGGATAGCAGCACAAAGAATCTGATGCTTCCTCAGATCCTCGGAAAGGCATCAGCTCGCCATGTTTAATGCAGCCTAGAAGTGAAACAACGCAGCTTTATTTTAGATCAAATTGATGATGGATAACATGGCGGAGGTGTGCTCCCATCCCTGTGACCCCACCCTCAATTGGATCCACTACTGCTTGTTCCAATGCAGCAAGCATATCTTTTACATTGGTTCCTCCTTCCTCCCTGCAAAGTTATCTCGGCCCCTAATTTTCTTTGTCTACATCATGCATAGGAATAGCTTTCATACATATACTAATAGCATCACCATCCTCAACTCCACGATGACCACGATGCTGCTTGATTTGCTCAGCCACGACTTAATGTCAGACAAGCAGAACTTTCTCCACCAGCAAGACTGAAGCCAACATGTTTATTTCCAGCAAAAACTAAACACTAGCTCCTATTCCATCCCCGTCTGGCTGCTCCTTCAGACTGAAATCAAACTTAAGTGGCATATTTTGCCCCCCACCCCCGTGGAGCTTTAACCCCCACATTCTGGACATCAAGACAGCCTATTTTGACCTTCTACCAAATCACTACTTCACTACTCCTCGTGCACACTGCCCCAAGTAAATAAAAGCCCCTCACCCAAACCACTCCACCTCACCCCACTGCTTCCTCAGCCAAACCAAACTACCTCACCCCCACTACTTCCTCATACATGCCCCCCGCCCACTTCACTACTGCCTCTTGCATGCCTTTAATCTCCAAGCTTGATTATGCCAATGCTTTCCTCACTGGCCCCTTACTACTAACTGCCTCCCCAGCCCCATTAATTTCAACATCCTTGTATAAGTTTCTCCATGGCCTTGGAACACCCAGGGCTAGATTTTCAGTTGTTTGCGCCAGCAGTTAGCGCCTTAAGAGAAGTGATTTTCGGGCGCTATGCGTGTAGCGCCCAGGCGCAGCGCAGTTTGCGCCCCGCCCCAAATTAAGTGGCCCGTTAGAGCCGGCGCAAAGTTTAGCGGCCGCCTGGATGCGCGCGCAGAAAATGACGTCACATCCTCGTGCAACGCCCTTTGGCCGCCCCGAATCCAAACTTCAGTAGGACCGCCCCATTGTACGGCTGGCGTCCAGAGCGTTTGTTAAATGGAACGCAAAACACCCTGGGGAGCGCAAATTAAAGGGCACTCCTCCTGCACTATAAAAGGCAGTCTGCATGTGTTGTGTGGAAGGATCCAGTGTGCTGTTGTGAACGGTGTATTTATGTTTCCGACCTCCTCCTCCTCCTCCTCCTCCTCCTCCTCCTCCTCTCCCCCAGACTCTGCCTTTGAAAAACACACATGCACCCTTCCCCTTTAAGAGCTCACTGGCACCAGAGTGTCTGCCGTGCGCTGCGCCCGAGCTTGGGTGTTGCGCTCTGCACCGCCGGCTTAGCGCCTAAAGATAGTAGTGGAACGCCTCTTTTAGCGCTCCACCAACCTCTTAGGGCGAAGCCACTGAATTTCCGGCAACGGGGCGCTACTTTGGGGCGGGCGCTAACTTCGGACGGGCGTTAAGGTTAGCACCCCAAAACTGTCTATACTGAAAATCTAGCCCCCAATCTCTTGCATCCTCCTTCAGCCCAATGTGTTACTAGGCACCCTTCACTCATCTGACTCTAGCCTCCTTTGCATCCCATCTGCTCCCGATTTTCGCCTCTATCCCTCCACTCCGCCCCACCCCTTGTTGCACCTTCAGCCACCTTGGCCCTTGGAACATTCTTCCTAAACCCTTCCATCTTGCTACTTCTCTTCCCTCCTTCAAATGGCTCCTCACCTTTGACCATGCCCTCTGAAAAACCTCTCCTAGCTTTCCTCACAGCGCAGAACCTGCTCAGCTCTGAAGCACTTAGTAACTTTCATTCTATTAAAAGGCAAGACTTAAATGCAAGATTTTGTTGAATTTTCACTGAAGAGTTCTGCAATGTTCAGCCTTTTAGTTGGTGACAGACCTACACTCGTGAGAGGCAGAATCACTATACTACCCTGTATAGCAGAGTTGTCTCTGGAGGCGATACTATAATATAAATATGAGGCAGGATGCAAACTTCCAGAGGCACAGACCACATTACTAGCTAGCTCAGTCCCTGCCTCCAGTGTCAAAGCACTGCTGGTGCCAGAAAATATCTGCTGCAGGTGTGCAAATACTGTGCTTGTGCAGCTGTTCCACTTGTTGCTGCTGTTTTTTCAAAAAAATTAATTTTGTTTAAAATATTTAATTAAATGGCATTTTAATTAATTTTAAATATGTAATTAAAAAACTTTTTTTTTCATGTGTTGGTGTATTTTTTTAAGTGATCCCCATTCATACTTATGGGAGTTCCGTACGTACGTAAATATGAATGGGGATTCCCTTCTTTTATTGGTTGGGCTGACCCACGTGATCCCAGGGGTGCCTACGAACCGCCTGCGCCCCTGGGATACGTGAGGCTCTGCCTGCGCGGGCACAGAGAGGCCCAGGATCGCAAGCCTCCATATCTCCCGGGCCGCCGGGTACATTCGCAGATCGGAGGTATCCGCCCGCGGGAAGCCTCCGATCGCAAATGTTGTCCCATTATTTTTTTGCTGTTTCCAGCACAGGTCTTCTGCAGCTCGCAGTCACATCAAGGTAAGCATGCTGGAATCTTTTAGATGGGTGACAGGGACACACCCAGAGTGGTCTCAAATTGTTGTTGCGGGTTTAAAGACACAGCTCTGCTGATATACGTGGAGAAAAACCTTAGCAGAGAGTTGACAGGCTGAAGGACACGGTGCAGAAACTGGCCATTCTATATGTTGCATTCCAGCCAGTGAGTCACTTTTGGGGCATAAGGTCAGAACTAATCCCCCCATCTCAGCTAAAAATCAGGCGAGTACAGAATGGACATCAAGTAGAAGTAGAAATCACCTTGTTCATTGTAAAACCCCAACAATCCATTACGGGATTGTTTTTCCTACCACGCCCCCTACCAGCCCTCCTCCCCAATAAAGGGCCCAGAGAGAGAATTTAAAACCACAGAGGGAAT
Source organism: Somniosus microcephalus (assembly GCF_052327205.1). Classification (NCBI taxonomy): domain Eukaryota; kingdom Metazoa; phylum Chordata; class Chondrichthyes; order Squaliformes; family Somniosidae; genus Somniosus; species Somniosus microcephalus. The sequence continues at coordinate 34,740,218 of NC_141008.1, forward strand.
CGGAGCAGTGGCAGTACTGAACCCAACAACAACTTGCATGTATATATAGTGCCTTTAACATAGTAAAAACATCCCAAGGGATTTGAAAACAAAGATGAGAAGTTTAAAAATCACATTAAAACAAAGAAGGAAGAACTTGAAAAAGTCATGTCATAGCCAGGAGTGGCTGCACCTGAACTGGGCTTGAGACCAAGGTCCAGCAGAAAGGATGCACCAGACTGTAAAAAGAACTTTAAACTAATAAAAGGGGGATGGGAGAGTTCGAATGGATATAATGGCCCAGTAATTCGGGTCCAAATGCGTGAGTACGGTCTGGGTACTCACGCATCTGGCCGGATGAAATGCCGGCGTTCAGGAAACACCGTGCATGCGGGGAACGCCGGCATTTCCAGTCTTCTGAACGAAGGGGTTCAGAGGCACAGCGCGTGCGCAGTGAACTTCGTCGATTTCATTCATGGATTCAGTGAGGGTAAGTCCTTACAAGTTACACTTGAAAAAAGCATGTGTAAAGTTGCTCCAAGGCTGCGGAGGAAGATATATTTTATCGTGGAGCTTCTGAAAGGCAATATTTTTGTTTGGGAAAGGGAGGAAAGTTATTTTAAGAAATGCTGAGGTTAGTTTTAAAGTTTAAATTTTTTTTTTTTTAATGGGTTTTCAGTACGGTAGGTAGAAGGAGCAATTGTGGCTGTGTGAATTGAATGTGAGAATGAGTGTTCTAAAATGAGTAATGTAACATTTCCAACACTTTTAAGAAAGAAACTTTTCATCAGTAATAAGTAATTATGTATGTATGTCTGCATATATTCCTTTACGTATATGTATGTATGTTTTATATTCCTTTACTTATGTGTACGAATGTATGTTTTTAATTATGATTTTCCAATAAGTTACTTTCTCTGAAAGTCATAATTAAATACATACATTCGTACACATAAGTAAAGGAATATATACATACACGCAAAGGAATATATACAGACATACATACATAATTACTTAAAAGAATATATTACTGATGAAAAGTTTCTTTCTTAAAAATGTTGGAGTCATTTTCACATTTAATAAACACAGCAAATTCAATTCACATAGCCACAATTGATCCTTCTACCTACAGTACTGAAAACCCGTTTTTAAAAAACAAAAATAAACTTTAAAACTTACCTCAGCATTTCTTAAAATAACTTTCCTCCCTTTCCCAAACAACCGCAGCCTCTGGAGCAACTGTACTCATGCTTTTTTCATGTGTAAGTTGTAAGGACTTGACCTCACTGAAAGCATGAATGAAAGCGGCGAATTTTACTGCGCACGCGCTGCCTGTACAGTCGCACGCGTTCTGCCTCTGAACCCCTTCGTTCAGAGGACAGGAAATGCCGGTTTTTCCCGCATGCGCTGTGCATGCTGAAAACCGGCATTTCCTCCGGACAGACGCGTAAGTACCCCGACCGTACTCGCACGTTTGGAAGGGAATTACTGGGCCGACATTTTACATGTCAATAAAATGAAAAATTTAACAATTGCACGATTTGCCCCCTCGCATCTGCGACTGAGGGTCCAAGGAGGTGCATTGCACAACAGGTCATCGTCGTACGTATCCTCACACTCTTCCCTTTTGGGAACTGTATGAAGTGGTGGAAGGATTTCTGGCCACGTTAACACTCCTTCCGTGACCATAACCATCTTCATACCAGCCATTAGGGTGGTTAGTCCTATGGCGTGAGGGTTTTACGGGCTCCCACAACCCATCTGAGGGGGGGGGTGCCACCCACACCCGCGGACGCAAGTATCCCGCTGGATGTCCACCCAGAATTTATAGTTGGAGCTCCGACTCCACTTGCCGGGACTGTCTGGAGCGGGGTTCGAAACCCTACTCCTTCTGGCCCAGCGGCGGGGATGCTTACCGCTACGCAAAAGGCCCACTCCGCGCAAAAGGTGACACCCATACGTTTCCTGCGCCTTTTCCCTCCCCGTGACTGGAGCCCTATGCTGCCACTTGAAAGACCAAGCTATTATCTGTCCTTTTTGCGGCGCCTTTGACTTCTCATTACCAATGATGAGCAGGCGCTGCGCCTCCACCTCGTTGAGGAGATTGCTGAGGTCATCATCAGTTCAATTGTGAGTTCTTTTAATGCCGTGAATTGTGCTCATTCCAGCCATTTCACGTTGCTAATTGGATTGGGCCTTTGGCGTAGCGGTAGGATCCCCGCCGCTGGGCCAGGCGGGGTAGGGTTTCGAACCCCGCTCCAGACAGTCCCGGCAAGTGGAGTCGGAGCTCCGGCTCTAAATTCTGGGTTGACATCCAGTGGGATATTTGCGTCCGTGGGTGTGGGTGGCCCCCCCTCCTTGTATAGCTTGTGGGAGCCCGTAAAACCCTCCCGCCATAGGACTAACCACCCTAATGGCTGGTTCAAAGATGGTTACGGTCACGGAATGAGTGTTAATCACGGCCATAAATCCTTCCACCACTTCATACAGTTCCCCAAAGGGAACAGTGTGAAGACACGTATGACGACGACATTGCTAAATAAATAAATGGAATAAAAAAAATTATTTTAGGGCTTTTAAAAGTCTTTAAATTGCTTTAATTCTGTTTAAAACTACTTCAGATTCTTCAAAATAATGTAAACGTTTTTAAAAGTTTATAAAAGTTACCAAAAGCTTCATAAAAATACCAAAAACCTATTTAAAATGCTGCTTTGCATGTAAAAATGCTTAGCCGCTTGTGAGAAACATTGGGGGCGTGTCCTATTAAACTGAGACCTCAAGGGGCGTGTCTCACTTGCACAGCGCGCTCCAGGCTTCGCGCTGGCTGCACTCCTGGGCGGCGTGACGTCAAACGCTGCCCGGGATTCTTCTGTTTCAAAATGGAATTCCAGGCGTCCCTGGAGGTGAAATGTCAGCACGTCGGGTAAGTGCAAGCCACCGACCCGAATTACTGCCCCAATAGTAACCTAAAGATAAAGGGGGAGAAATTCATTATATCCCCGTTTGGGGCAATAATTTTAAAAGTTGAAAAAATTAGCGCCAGGCTTTAATGTCTTTCAACTTTTAATAAATTCGGTTTTGCGCTCCAGGAAGGAAGTGGAACGCTAAATCAAGCGCTCCACTTCCTTCCTGGAGTGCAGCAGGCGGGGCGGTAGGTGTGCAGCGCTGCCGCGTTGGAAGGCTCCTTCCCTCCCTTAAAGGGAAGGGCTATCGCTGCAGGCTCTGCAAGGGAGAGCAACTTACCTGGTCCCCGACGGCAGCCGCGATCCGGCCCGATCAGCCTGATGCACTGCAGCAGAGTGCCAGGCTGATCAAGTGCTGGGGGGGGGAAAAAAAGCAAAACGAGCATTTCCGTATTTTTTTGCCTACCTCAGCAATCTCACCTTTAAGTATCGCCCCCCGAAGCGTCCGGCCTCCCGATGAACGCCTTCTGCAGCTGCCGGAGTTTTCGCCCGGTCCGAAATTCAGCTGGTTAGTGCCTCCTGTTAGTGCCTCTGGGGGGCGATAATGGGGCGCTAACCATTTACCGCCCGGGCGCAGCAATAATATCGCCTCCCACTAAATTCGGCAGGAGCTTTGCGGCGGCAGTATGGCATTGCGCCTCGATCTCCTTTGCCCGGAGATGGTGACGTTATCGCCCCAGTAGCACTGGACAAGAGCAAAGATCAGAGTACAAAAAGAGATGAAAACAACATACTCAGGTAACAGAAAAGGTTATAGGAAGCAATAATACCTGCAAAAGTAAAACAGGAGCAATGAAAAATAAGGGCATCTTAAATTGTCTGTATAGCAATGTACAAAGCATCAGCAACAAATGCAGGAGAAATTGGAGGCAATAATTAGAAGTGAGGAAATAGATGCAATTGGAATAACAGAAACATGGCTGCAGACTGGACAGGATTAGCAGTTAGTTAAACCTTGCAACCTACAATGTATTTAGAAATGACAGTGAACAAAGGACAGGTGCTTGGGTACCTGTGTTATTAAAAAAAAACAACGGTAGTAGCAAGAAAGGACATCACTAACAGAGATAGACACAGAATCCATATGGATTGAGATAATGGATAGGAAGGGATCAGTCACACTACTAGGGGTATACCACGGACCACCAAACAGTAGAAAGGAAGTTGAGGGAGAAATATGTAGGAAAATTTATGAAATGAATTTTTAAAAACCACCATAATTATGGGGGATTTCAACTACCCCCAAATAAACTAGCAGGGTGAGGGAGTGAAAATGGAAATAGGGGGTGGAGTACAAGATTCCTTTCTGACCCAATATGCAAGAAGCTCAACAAGGGAGGAAACATTACAGGTTGAGCGTCCTGAATCCGGCAACCTCGGGACCGAGGCTGAGCCGGTTTTTGTGTTTTTCCGGACTTCGGAGCGTGTTTCTGATGTCCAAAGTCCGAAAATATCGCAACCTGGGCTCGGGCGTTTCCGGACTTCTGACATCAGAAACACGCTCCGAGTCTGGAAATGCCTGGGCCGCTTCGTGTTGCACTGATGCGTTTTTCCACCCCTCCCCTTCTGTTAAAGGGGAGGGACGCTGCGAGCTCTGCAGAGCATCCGATGGCCCACACTAGGCCACCAGGGCGGCGTGGTGTCGTGGCCACAACTTGACCTGGCTTGACCAAAATCAGACCAAAGCGTAGTGTCAGCATTTAACAGTAGCAGTAGTTGTAATAAAGTTTCTCCACGAAACCTTGAATTAGGAACAATGAACAAAGATAATGGTAACTGGAGACTGGATAAGATAAACAAAACTGCAGAAAGGCAGCTGTAAGGACCTTGGGTCTGGGACAGTTGAGATAGCGGGAAGCATCTGCCAAAGCCTACGTAACCGGTAATTAACGGTTGAACAATTATCGGTAGTAGATTGATTATGTATAAATATATAAACCATGTATAAACCATTGTAAATTTGAGAGACTTCAGTACGCTGAAGGTTCTCCCCTGCATGCTTGTAATAAAGTTTCTCTCATATCACAGCCTACTCGTGACTCCGAGTGGTTTCTTTCCACAACAACTTGGTGTAGTCGGCAGGATCCGCTGCTGGTACCGAAACAAGGGCACCGTTCTGGGACCAACAGACAAAGTGGGGTGAGTACGTTAATTTATACCACCCAGTAGTGTCAGAACAGCTGTTATGTGTGAGAGAGAGAGGGCAACATTGCAAAGTGGTTGTGGTCGCCAACAGCCAGGTGAGGGCTGGGGAGAGAGCTTAACAGGTGTCTCTCTGGGGGTAGGAGACCCCCGCGATTTCTAAAAGAGTTAAGTAGGTAAGATGGCCGAAGGAAAGCCGGGTCTTCAGGGATCCATAACGGAGTATTTGTTAAATAAACATGACAAGGTAATAAAAAGAATGGGAAAGGAAGGCTGGGATCCTGAATGGGTTCTCAGCCGACAGAAAGAATGGTGGAGTAAGTAGAGCAAGAATAAGGAGGAGAAAACTGTAGTGGTTCTTTGTCAGGGCCACCTGAAAAATGTGTAAGATTTGAGCCACACGGGAGAAGGAAAAAGAGAAGTTAGTGGAACAGTTCAAAAAGGTAGGCACCAAGTGTGCTGCTGTAATGAAGGCAAGGTCAGTGCAAAGTGGAAGGAATGATAGTGAGGAGGTTGATTGGGTTGATTTAAAAAGAGAGACAGCAGAGTGGGAGCGAGATGATGATGTTATCCTCATGCAGGATGATAAAATGTTGGAACAACAAAATCAGATCGAGCTTCTGCAGTGTCAAGTTGCCTCATCTGTTGCGATCATGCAGCAGCAGAGTGTAAACGTGGTTCAGGCAGGCTCTGCACTGCATAATCTTGAGGAAGCCAGGTGTCAGATAGCCACCCTAACAAAAGATCTAATTTGCAGATTAGCCAATCTGAAAACTCAGCAAAAGAAGAAAAAAAACAGGGATTTGGAAAGCCAGGGAAAGCTGCTGAGACACCAATTTAAAGAAAAAAGGGGAAAAAAATAAAGAAAAACCTAAAGTTTTACTGACAGGGAAGTTATTAATGTCTCTGCTGAGACAAATAAAACACAAGATTGCTTAGTGAAAGGAACCTTAAAAAATGCTGCAATTTTAGTTTGTGTGAAAGTGTGTGTTAAAGTATGAACTCCGGATTTTAGACGCTCAACCTGTACTAGACATAGGGGGCGATTTTCCCAGCCCCTTGGAGGCGGGACAGTTGGCAAAATGGCAAAAACTGAGGGCGGGTTCGGAACCCGTCTCCAACTCGCCTCTGCGCAATTTTGCTGGAGGCGGGTTTGGTGGGTGCGATTCGGTCCCGCCTCCATCAGTCGGGAGAGGTAGTTAAGACCCTTAAATAGTAGTTAAGGGCCTCTATAATCCTATTTTGATAGGCCTTCGTTATTTTACCACATTTCCAGCGTGTTGCACGACCCTCCTAAACCACGCCAGCTAATCCTGGCGGGTTGACAAGTGGGTGACCTCCTCACAGCTGCAGCTCCGCCATTAAAATGGAGCGTTCACCAGGGAGCAGTTGCAGGTGGCAGAACTTTTGTTCCAAAGGTCTTTCAGCACTTTTAGCAGGCCTACCGAAGTCAGAGGTGTTGCAGCTTCTATCTCTCAACTGTGGGACCTTATTGGAAGACCCTCTCCCTGCTTGGCAGGGTAACCTGTAGGTTTGGATAACCTTTAAATGTGTATTATAGTTGTGTTAGAAGCTATGCTATTAAAATGTAACTGTAACTGCAAGGTATGATGGGAAGCTTGACCAAAATCAGACCAAAGCGTAGTGTCAGCATTTAACAGTAGCAGTAGTTGTAATAAAGTTTCTCCACGAAGCCTTGACTCAGGAACAATGAACAAAGATAATGGTAACTGGAGACTGGATAAGATAAACAAAACTGCAGAAAGGCAGCTGTAAGGACCTTGGGTCCAGGACAGTTGAGATAGTGGGAAGCATCTGCCAAAACTTACGTAACCAGTAATTAACGGTTGAACAATTATCGATAGTAGATTGATTATGTATAAATATATAAACCATTGTAAATTTGAGAGACTTCGGTATGCTGAAGACTCTCCCCTGCATGCTTGTAATAAAGTTTCTCTCATATCACAGCCTACCCGTGACTCCGAGTGGTTTCTTTCCACAACAACTTGGCATAGTCGGCAGGATCCGCTGCTAGTACCGAAACAAGGGCACCGTTCCGGGACCAACAGACAAGTGGGGTGATTACGTTAATTTATACCACCCAGTAGTTAGGTCTGTGGGCACGGAGCGGTCCCTCGGACTATCGGGGATCTCGAACAATATGGAGTCAGGACGGCTATTATGTGAGAGGGCAACATTGCAAAGTGGTTGTGGTCACCGACGGCTAGGTGAGGGCCGGGGAGAGAGCTTAATGGGTGTCTCTCTGGGGGTAGGAGACCCCCGCGATTTCTAAAAGAGTTAAGTGTCGCCGATGGCTAGGTGAGGGCCAAGGGAGAGTGCTTAAAGGCTGTCTCTCTGGGAGTAGAAGACCCTCACGAGTTTAAGTTTCGCCGATGGCCAGATGAGGGCCAGGGAGAGAGCCTGTCTGAAAGTCTGTCCTTAAAAAAAAAGAAAAATGTCTGTGTTTAAAAAAAAAACATTTAACCCTTTTGTCTTGTCTTGTCTTGGATTTTGGAAGTTTTAAGAATGTGCGAATAAGATTGTGCACCCAGAATTGAATCAAAACTTCAAACTACAATTTAAGTTAAGCTGGTGTGGAAAAACTGAGAAAAACAAAAAGTTTGTTTAAGAAAAGATTAAGTTTCAGTCTAAGATTTAACCTTGGAGTTACTATGGTGAAATCCTCCAAAGCAATTTGTTTCTCCAGTTGTATTCAATGTTTTTACAGTCATTTGGAAAGGCATCTGAAGAAAGGACAATAAGAAATATGACGTAATGTACTATTTTCTGCAAGCATGTGCCATTTTGTTTTGTTTTATCTCTTCTGTTCGTGTTTATTTAAAGTGTGAAAGTCTTTTTCATCGGGAAAGTTTTAAATTTTTTTTACGTGAAGTGACACAATTGCGTGCGCCTGACAATGTTTCGCTCCACCTTCTTTAAAAAAAACCCTACAAAGGAGTTAACCCTTTCCACTGACGGCTGTTTAAGTTCACCAAGCAACAACTTTAGTATTGCTGAATGAAATTTAAAGATATTGGACATTATTAAATTTAAGTTTCTTAATTTTAAGTTAATATTTCCCCACAATGACGGAAGGAAAATTATGATTTGATAAATTAATTCCTTGGGCTCTTAAACAGAGCCACAATGGATTCACTGCTTTGTTTTGTATATGAAAGTTGCCTTGTAAACTAATTGTAGCACTTCTGTCTCTAATGTTAAAACACCGTGTAAACCACCCAGCCTGGGAATCACTTGTTTCTGAAATTGGAATTGATAAGGTAAATTGATTGAAATGAAATTGAACATTGACAAAACCTGTCAGTTCAACAGTACTGCTGTTTGGATTTGGGGATAATTTTGAAATGACAAAATGGACTCAGGCACTATATATTGGGTTACTTTTGGGAAAATAAAAGATCCTCTAAAATAATAAATAAAAAGTATTAATAATTTGGGCTAAGTGAGAATGTTTGAGCTATGTTTTCTATCTTAAATATTGTACTGGACAGTAATGTTCCTCCAGGGCTCATGAATGAGATATGAATGGTAATTAATGGGATGTGTAAAATAGAGAGAGGAAGCGATTAAGGGTGTAAGATAGAAACAGGAAAATTACACTATCAAATGAGAATTTTCCTAGCTTTCTAGTGAAAGTCAGTAAAGTGTAGTTATGAATAGTAAATTGATAGTAAACACACTGGTACCTGTTAGAGGAATTGAAATTGAAGTTTAAGTGAAGAGTTACATGGAATTTGGATTGGACGGCTGAGGGCGTCTTTGGGCTTGTGTGTTCACAGTTTCCAGAGGTATGGGCTAGACACAAGCAGGATTGCGGGAGGGCTGATATGACACCCATCATGATCAAGGGGGAAACCCACAAACCACATAAACAATATCCTACTTAATACTGGAAGGTTAAGAGCAGTATCAGATAGCCGAAGAGCAGTGTGGGAAGTGGTACTTATCCCAAAGGATAAGTCCGTATAGAGCGTTAAAGACGGTGGATTAAACCCTGCAGGCGGCATATTAACGGAAGGAGAAGAACATCAGTGTGAACTAGCGGTAGAGGCTTTCCCAACACAAAATTGCACCGCCAATACGGCTGCAAGAATCTTGGCAGAGGAGGTGATACCTCGGTGGGGGGTCCCCCTATGAATAGATTCAGACCAGGAGACCCACTTTACGGGTTGGGTCATGAAGAGGGAATGTCAGTTATTGGGGGTAAAGCAGAGGTTCCACATACCTTACCACCCTCAGAGTTCCGGAATGGTGGAACGTATAAATAGAACCCTAAAAACGGCTATAGCAAAAGCGATTGCGAGCACGGGTAAGAACTGGGTGGATGTCCTCCTGACCATATTAATGGGGTTGAACCCCCCAACCAAACAATAGGACTGACTCCGTATGAATTAATGACTGGGAGGGCTATGAGATTACCAGAAGGGGTGATAGAAGGCTGTAGTGAAACAGGGCTGCTGAGGAATAGAATTACACATTATATAGCGGAGCTATGTAAACAGCTTCAAGGGATGAAAGTGGAAGTGAAGCAGCAGCAAGAAGTGGCAGATTGACATGGGCACGGGCCTGAACCTGAATCATCGGGGCTCCCAAAGGTGGGAGACAGGGTAATGGTAAAAGGGGTGCCGTCCATACCGGGACTGGCGCGGTCCTAATGACTAGCGATACGTGTTTGTGTTTGGACATACGAAAGGGGGGTAGGTGGAAACATTGGTCCCAGGTTAAGCCGTATGACTCACATTCTGTTTCTACCAACAGGAAAGCTAGCAGCAGATCTCTTAATTACTTTGTTTCAGAAAAAGCTATCTCACAATGGCGGCCTGGTGGATGGCCGTGATGGCGATCACCCTCCTGACAATTACGGTAGCGTGGGAGGCGCCCACCGTGCACATCGATAAAAGTACTTATTTGCATCCAGGACAATACATGCAACTGCCACAGGGGGGGGAAAGGGGAATGGGTAAAGAAACCCAATATATGGATCACGGACCGGGTCATCGCACGTACCCATACGACCAAGGTATGGAAAATAAATCCCAAATGTAATATGGGACAAGGATACTGGGACCCTATCTGTGGCAGCAACCATGAACTGTCCGCTCCCGGACAACCAATCCGATTGGAACGGCCTCCCTGCCCATCACAAAGGGAAAGATCAGGGTACGGCGACCCGGGCGGTTAGTCATATGACCTTGAGGTCCATCCCGGCACCACGTAAGCAGGCCCCTTCAACTCGGCCTGGATCCCTGTTATCGAACCCAGAAGTGACAATTATACACAACTACAAACTAGCGTGGATACTGATGGAGATATAACATCACCGGCATATCTGATGATGCCACGAGACTGGGATGTTGGTTATACTCCTGCTCGCTGCACAAGGGCCAGCATGGAAAAATTATAGATTTGGTCATCAGTACCGTCAACATTATAGCAGGGTGGACTAAATTACCCCCATTCATCTGGGATGTGCGGGTTAGGTTGATTGGCTATGATAAATTGACCCTTAGTGTTAGGGGGATTAAATACGTGGGGATAGGGTGGGATATGTGTGGGTGTAGGGGTTACGGGGATCGGGTGGGATATGTGTCTGTGCAGGCTCGATGGGCCGAAATGGCCTCTATCTGCACTGTGGGGTTTCTGTGATTCTGTGAACCAGGACTTGAGGGACAATATTGCCAAGAATTGTGTAGCGATGTTCTTAAGCGGTTGGGATGTACTGATCTAAGATGCTTTGATATAACATGTGGATATCAAAAGCTGTCGCGATGTCCCACCATTGTGCCACCTTCAACGGATGGCATGATCAGGTTCGGGGGCCCGAAGGCACTCTTACATGATGTAACTATAATCACTTTAGAAGTAACCTATAACCTGAGCAGTATAGTGCTGGCGTTGGAGGCCACTTGTGGTGATCACCCAACATCAATTACTTGGGCAAAGCATAAATTGCAATGATTACTTAGTGATTATAAGGACCGCATAGCCCCCGAAGTAGGGGCCTCCAAGGAGCGGCGGAGACGGAGTATATTAGGGGAAGTGAGGGGCTTGTTTGGAAGTGCCAACTCAGTCCTAAATTCATGGCAAATCACGGGCCTGGATAGTTATGCCTCCTGGGTGGTGCAGTAAAGCACCAAGGGCCTGCGGTTCACAGCTCAGGGAACGGAGTATGCGCTTACGGCAGTAGAAGTGCAGGGAACCAGGTTATAGAGAGCTATAGAGGACCTAGGGAAAGCCGTAATAAAGGTGACTGATTTACAGTCCAAGGGCCAAGCATGTGACATGCTGGCTCGGGACTTGATTGATAGTGTTGAATCAGACATTGAAGACATCAGGTTTGCGACAGTGCCCCAGTATGTGCAGAAGGAAGTCCGCAGTCTTAATCTGATTAACTGGGAGGAAGATAGGCAGAGTCCTCGCCGGCCTGGTCTTCAGCCCTTGGTGGGATGATGAATTGAGTGTGGATGATACACCAGGGAGGGCCGCTAGGGTGGCGGTAGAACAGGCCTTGAAAACCACAATGGAATACATTGCACGGAGTGAACAGGTCATCACAAGGGGAAGAGTGGAGGTGGACTTGACCAAAAGAACGGCTAGAAGACTGGGAGCTAAAAGGCAGGGACCTTCAGCCATAGGCCCAGGCCAAAGACAGCCTGACTGGTGGGACATAGGTAGAATGGCAGCCGCCATCGCCTCCATGCTCGTCCTTATCATCAGTATATGCATCTGTTGCTATCAAAAACGGATGATATCCCAAGCGGTGCAAGTGGTGAAGATGTCAAATAGGGGATATGTCTCGGTGTCAGTAGCCAAGGTGCCACTCTCAGAGACTGGGGAAAAGTGGGACGCGTATGCGATATAAATCTGGTCGACTGGGTCCCAAGCACAGCTAATGTCACGAGGACATATAAGAGGACCATATAATTTATGGATTTGACACTTGCGGGAGTCCAGTTGGATCCCTGGACAATTCAGCAGGTAGAGAATTCGGAGATTTAGGTGTGTCCTACCTGGATCAGACGAGGTCTGACCAGGGGCCAACAGGAGGAACTGATAGGGTAACCTGTAGGTTTGGATAACCTTTAAATGTGTATTATAGTTGTGTTAGAAGCTATGCTATTAAAATGTAACTGTAACTGCAAGTATGATGGGAAGCTTGACCAAAATCAGACCAAAGCGTAGTGTCAGCATTTAGCAGTAGCAGTAGTTGTATTAAAGTTTCTCCATGAAACCTTGAATCAGGAACAATGAACAAAGGTAATGGTAACTGGAGACTAGATAAGATAAACAAAACTGCAGAAAGGCAGCTGTAAGGGCCTTGGGTCTGGGACAGTTGAGATAGCGGGAAGCATCTCCAAAGCCTATGTAACCGGTAATTTACGGTTGAACAATTATCGGTAGCAGATTGATTATGTATAAATATACTGCGACAACCATTGTAAATTTGAGAGACTTCGGTACGCTGAAGGCTCTCCCCTGCATGCTTGTAATAAAGCCTACCCGTGACTCCGAGTGGTTTCTTTCCACAACACTTTCAGCACTTTTAGCAGGCCTACCGAAGTCAGAGGTGCTGCAGCTTCTATCTCACAACTGTGGGACCTCCTTGGAAGACCCTCTCCCCGCTTGGACTGAGTGCTTCCCCAACAGAGGTATCTGCCAGCAGCATGGGAATCATTTATTTCCTTTCACCATGGAGCTCAGATTCGGATGAGGAGCAGCCACGGCAGCAGCAGAACCAGGCAACTCAGCAGCAGGAGCCCCAACCTCCTGCTCACCCACCTGATGCTGCACAGGGCAGAAGACGCCAGTGCATGGAAGCACGTCGTGCAAGGAATGCACTCATCCTGGCCAGATTTGCATAGGTTGCCCATTGTGGCACATGTGCTTGGCTCCTTTTTAACACATGATAGACAATGGGCATGACTCTCTGGCCTCCTTTCACTCTGACCACCAACCTGACCATGCAAGTGTCGCGGAGCCCGCAATGTGGAGCTGCCTAAGCCGCAATAACATGCCATCACGCCAACAGTTTGCCATCACCTAATTTGAATACATTCCCACAGGGATGGCATTTCATCAATAAACAGAAACAATCACCCAATCTGCACACAGATCTGGAGGTTATATCCCTTGCCGGCTGGACCCACACAGCCTTGGTTTCTTTGGGAGGCCTCTTCCTCTCAGATGAGGGGAAGAGCACCTCCCTGCTAGCTCTCGCCCCCTCAACCAGCATACCCAGCACCTCATCCGAGAACCTCGGGGAGGCCCTTGCCTTGGAGCTGGCCGTTCTTCACTGAGGATGACTTGCTTCCTCATTAAAAATGAGTTCTCAGGTGACTGATGAGTCCAATGCGGGACCTACAGTCTCTGTCACAGGTGGGGCAAATGGTGGTTGAAGGGGGTGGGTGGGTGGGGTGCTTGGGCTGACGTGTGCTCCTTCCGCTGTTTGCGCTTGGCTTCCGCTTGCTCCCGGTATAGAGACTCGAGGTGTTCAGCGCCTTCCCGGATGCTTCTCCTCCACTTTGTGCAGTCTTAGGCCAGGGATTCCCAGGTGCCGGTGGGGATGTTGCACTTTTTCATGGAGGCTTTGAGGGTGTCCTTGAAGCGTTTCCTCTGCCCACCTGGGGCTCTCCTGCCGTGCCGGAGCTCCGAGTAGAGCGCTTGTTTTGGGAGTCTCGTATCGGGCATGCGGACGATGTGACCCATCCATCGGAGCTGATCGAGCGTGGTCAAAGCTTCGATGCTGGGGATGTTGGCCTGAGCGAGAACACTGATGTTGGTTCGCCTATCCTGCCAATGGATTTGCAGGATCTTGCGGAGGCAGCGTTGGTGGTACCTCTCCAGTGCTTTGAGGTGCCTGCTGTACATGGTCCATGTCTCTGAGGCATACAGCAGGGCAGGTATCACTACTGCTCTGTAGACCATGAGCTTAGTGCCGGGTTTGAGGTCCTGGTCTTCAAACACTCTCTTCCTCAGGTGACCAAAGGCTGCACTGGCACACTGAAGGCGGTGCTGGACTTCGTCATCGATGTCTGCCCTTGTTGACTTTCCATACTTCAGGAGCCTACTGTCAAGGAGGATAAGAGCTTGGAGGTGGTGCAGCATCGACCAGAAGCCAGTGGAATGAGCCAATGCAGCAAGCAGCCCTTAAATGAAGCTGGATAAGTGATGTCAGCAGAGGTGAGTTTCAGTCCCAAAACACTAATTGGCCCAGGGGAACCCACACCTCTGAAATCAACTGGCCCATTAGGGGAAAATTGCAAATTTTCCCCACCTCTCAGTGATGGGGGGTTTGGAACCCACCCAAAGCGAAACCCGCCTCCATTGGGAAAATCGCATCCATAGTAATTGTAAATGAACCGGAGCAGATAAGTGAAGTAAACATGGGAAAATACAGTAGTGATTACAACATAACAAGATTTAAGATAAGAGATCTATAGGTAGTATAAAGTATAATGGCCAAAGGACTGGATTGGAAAAAGGCCAACTATGAGCGAATGAGGATGGCGCTAAGGAAGGTAAATGGAAGAAAAATATTGACAGAGGTAGAACAACAGTGGTCAATATTTAAAGAAGAGATCATAGAACTCAAGAGAAATATATTTCACTAAAATCTTAGAACAAACTAGCTAAAAATGAGATGCCATGCATCAATAAAGATGTGAGGATAAAACTGAATCTAAAGGAAAGGCATACAGAATGTACATTAAAAAAAGAAAAGACTTACAGCCAATGAAGTACTTTTTGAAGTGTAGTCACTGTTGTAATGTAGGAAACATTAAACAATAAAGAAGATGACAAAAGGAAACACAATGAGCTTAGGAAAAGGGTTAATTAGAAGGCAAAGAGGACATATGAACTGAAAATATCAAATGATATAAAAAGAAATAGTAAAATACTCGATGGCACATAAGTAACAAAAAGGAAAATTAAGATTGCAATAGGACCACTAGGGATGAGCGAGATAAATTCTCAGGAGAGGATACCGAAAATGGCAAGGATGCTGAATAGATACTTTACCTCAGTTTTCACCTGAAGAGGCTAACAAAGAGGAAATGACAACGGTAGAAGAAGCCAAGAGGGATATCATAACAAATAAGATAGAAAGAAGAGGAGCTAGACAAATTTGAGGACAAGACCCCAGGTCCAGATGGATTGCACCAGTGAACAAAGTTCCCTGTAAGCTGTGCGGCCGCACAGCGCGCCAGGGATCCCACGCAGCCGGCTCGCCAATATAAAAACCCCACATACGCGATATTTTGAATGGTAAAGGGGAAGCTCGGCACCAAAAAAAAAATTAGAGGGAACATTGCCTTTGGATACTCAGCCAAACGAGGGAGTAGATAGCAGAGGCACTAGTATATGTATCCATATATAAAAATATGCAGCGGCACTTTTGAAGGGATAATTACAGTCCTAGCCCTTTTGGGCTATCCCAGATCAGGCGTATTCCCCAGACTTCAACTTAAGTTAGAGATAGCCGAATTCCATAAGACGCTTAAATGGGTCTAAACGTTTAGGCTATCTCTTCCTAAAGGAACGGAATGACTGAAGATGTTACCGTCCTCCAGATAATACTTTTAATAAGTTGAACTAGACTGTAACCTTCCGGATATTACGAGGGTCCGGAATACCCCCCAGAATTCTGCAACTCCTTACAAAAGTGTGTACAGAATTTGTGGGTTCACGAGTTTATACAGATTTACTCTTTGAGACAATTCTAAAAAGATATAGGGCCAGAAATTCCAGAACGGGGCTTGCAGCGTGTGCAAGCCCCGTATTTGCACTTACCCCGCGCTCCTGCCGATCAGCTCCAGGGACGCCTGCACTTGCAGAAACTGAAAGAAGAATCCCGGGCAGCGTATGACGTCACGCCGCCCAGGAGTGCAGCCAGCGCGGACCCAGGAGCGTGCAGTGTAAGTGAGACACGCCCCTTGAGGTCTCAGTTTCACTGGACACGCCCCCAATGTTTCTGTCAAGCTGCTTTGCTTTTTTACATGCAAAGCAGCAGTTTAAATAGGTTTTTGGAAGTTTTTTGAAGATTTTGGTAACTTTTATAAAAATTTTTAAATGTTTACATTATTTTGAGTAATCTGAAGTAGTTTTAAAGAGAATTAAAGCAATTTAAAGACTTTTAAAAGCCCTAAAAGAATTTTTTAAATTCCATTTATTTATTTAGCAATGTCGTCGTCATACGTGTCTTCACACTGTTCCCTTTGGGGAACTGTATGAAGTGGTGGAAGGATTTATGACCGTGATTAACGCTCATTCCGTGACCGTAACCATCTTTGAACCAGCCATTAGGGCGGTTAGTCCTATGGCGGGAGGGTTTTACGGGCTCCCACAAGCTATACAAGGAGGGGGGGCCACCCACACCCACGGACGCAAATATCCCACTGGATGTCAACCCAGAATTTAGAGCCGGAGCTCCGACTCCACTTGCCGGGACTGTCTGGAGCGGGGTTTGAAACCCTACCCTGATCTGGCCCAGCGGCGGGGATCCTACCGCTATGACAAAGGCCCAATCCGATTAGCAACGTGAAATGGCAGCATAGGGCTCCAGTCACGGGGAGGGAAAAGGCGCAGGAAACGTATGGGTGTCACCTTTTGTGCGGAGTGGGCCTTTTGCGTAGCAGTAAGCATCCCCGCCGCTGGGCCAGAAGGAGTAGGGTTTTGAACCCCACTCCAGACAGTCCCGGCAAGTGGAGTCAGAGTTCCAACTTTAAATTCTGGGTGGACATCCAGCGGGATACTTGCGTCCGTGGGTGTTGGTGGCCCCCCCCCCTCAGATGGGTTGTGGGAGCCCGTAAAACCATCCCGCCATAGGACTAACCACCCTAATGGCTGGTTCAAAGATGGTTACGGTCACGGAATGAGACTTAATCACGGCCATAAATCCTTCCACCACTTCATACAGTTCCCCAAAGGGAACAGTGTGAGGATACGTACGATGATGACCTCTTGCGCAATGAACCTCCTTGGACCCTCAGTCGCAGATGCAAGGGGGCAAGTCGTGCAATTGTTAAATTTTTCATTTTATTGACATGTAAAATGTTGGCCCAGTAATTCCCTTCCAAATGCGCGAGTACGGTCGGGGTACTTACGCATCTGGCTGGATGAAATGCCGGTTTTCAGCATGCACAGTGCATGTGGGGAAAACCGGCATTTCCTGTCCTCTGAACGAAGGGGTTCAGAGGCAGAACGCGTGCGACTGCACAGGCAGCACGTGCGCAGTATAATTCGCCGCTTTCATTAATGCTTTCAGTGAGGTCAAGTCATTACAACTTACACATGAAAAAAGCATGGGCACAGTTGCTCCAGAGGCTGCGGAGGAAGATATTTCTTATCGTGGAGCTTCTGAAAGTATGTATGTCTGTATATATTCCTTTGCGTGTTATGTATATATTCCTTTACTTATGTGTATGAATGTATTATTTAATTATGACTTTCAGAGAAAGTAACTTATTGGAAAATCATAATTAAAAACATACATTCATACACATTAGTAAAGGAATATAAAACATACATACATATACGTAAAGGAATATATGTGGACATACATACATAACTCATTCTCACATTCCATTCACACAGCCACAATTGCTCCTTCTACCTACCGTTCTGAAAACCCTTTTAAAAAAAAAAAAAAAATTTTAACTTTAAAACTTACTTTAAATTTCTTAAAATAACTTCCCTCCCTTTCCCAAACAAAAATATTGCATTTCAGAAGCTCCACGATAAAATGTTTCTTCCTCCGCAGCCAATGAACCACTTTACACTTGCTTTTTTTACGTGTAACTTCTGAGGACTTACCCTCATGGATTTCATGAATGAAATCTACGAAGTTCACTGCGCAAGCGCTGCCTGTGCAGTCGCACGCGCTCGAGGTCTGGAAATGCCGGCGTTCCCCACATGCGCTGTTCATGCTGAACGCCGGCATTTCCAATGGCCAGATGCGTGAGTACCCCGAGCGCACTCACGCCTTTGGCCGCGAATTTCTGGCCCATAGTTTATTTAAGAGCCGACATTCAGTTAACATCTGTTGCATCAGTCGCAACATTAACAATTCAAAATACAATTAGCTTACATTTCTTATTTCTCAGAGATCCCTATTCTCAAATCTTTACTTCGTTACATTTCTTAGTTCTTACTTATTTCTAAATCCAGAACATCCACCAAAATCAATCACATTGGCCCAGAAATTCCAGAACGGGGCTTGCAGCGCGTGCAAGCCCCGTATTTGCACTTACCCCGCGCTCCTGCCAATCAGCTCCAGGGACGCCTGCACTTCCAGAAACTGAAACAAGAATCCCGGGCAGCGTATGACGTCACGCCGCCCAGCAGTGCAGCCAGCGCGGACCCAGGAGCGTGCAGTGTAAGTGAGACACGCCCCTTGAGGTCTCAGTTTCACTGGACACGCCCCCAATGTTTCTGTCAAGCTGCTTTGCTTTTTTACATGCAAAGCAGCAGTTTAAATAGGTTTTTGGAAGTTTTTTCAAGATTTTGGGAACTTTTATAAAATTTTTAAAATGTTTACATTATTTTGAGTAATCTGAAGTAGTTTTAAAGAGAATTAAAGCAATTTAAAGACTTTTAAAAGCCCTAAAAGAATTTTTTTAATTCCATTTATTTATTTAGCAATGTCGTCGTCATACGTGTCTTCACACTGTTCCCTTTGGGGAACTGTATGAAGTGGTGGAAGGATTTATGGTCGTGATTAACGCTCATTCCGTGACCGTAACCATCTTTGAACCAGCCATTAGGGCGGTTAGTCCTATGGCGGGAGGGTTTTACGGGCTCCCACAAGCTATACAAGGAGGGGGGGCCACCCACACCCACGGACGCAAATATCCCACTGGATGTCAACCCAGAATTTAGAGCCGGAGCTCCGACTCCACTTGCCGGGACTGTCTGGAGCGGGGTTCGAAACCCTACCCAGATCTGGCCCAGCGGCGGGGATCCTACCGCTATGACAAACGCCCAATCCGATTAGCAACGTGAAATGGCAGCATAGGGCTCCAGTCACGGGGAGGGAAAAGGCGCAGGAAACGTATGGGTGTCACCTTTTGTGCGGAGTGGGCCTTTTGCGTAGCAGTAAGCATCCCCTCCGCTGGGCCAGAAGGAGTAGGGTTTTGAACCCCACTCCAGACAGTCCCGGCAAGTGGAGTCGGAGCTCCAACTTTAAATTCTGGGTGGACATCCAGCGGGATACTTGCGTCCGTGGGTGTTGGTGGCCCCCCCCCCCCCTCAGATGGATTGTGGGAGCCCGTAAAACCCTCCCGCCATAGGACTAACCACCCTAATGGCTGGTTCAAAGATGGTTACGGTCACGGAATGAGCGTTAATCACGGCCATAAATCCTTCCACCACTTCATACAGTTCCCCAAAGGGAACGGTGTGAGGATACGTCCGATGATGACCTCTTGCGCAATGCACCTCCTTGGACCCTCAGTCGCAGATGCGAGGGGGCAAGTCGTGCAAGTGTTAAATTTTTTATTTTATTGACATGTAAAATGTTGGCCCAATAATTCCCTTCCAAATGCGCTAGTACGGTCGGGGTACTTACGCATCTGGCCGGATGAAATGCCGGTTTTCAGCATGCACAGTGCATGTGGGGAAAACCGGCATTTCCTGTCCTCTGAACGAAGGGGTTCAGGGGCAGAACGCGTGCGACTGCACATGCAGCGCGTGCGCAGTATAATTCGCCGCTTTCATTAATGCTTTCAGTGAGGTCCAGTCATTACAACTTACACATGAAAAAAGCATGGGTACAGTTGCTCCAGAGGCTGCGGAGGAAGATATTTCTTATCGTGGAGCTTCTGAAAGTATGTATGTCTGTATATATTCCTTTGCGTGTAATGTATATATTCCTTTACTTATGTGTATGAATGTATTATTTAATTATGACTTTCAGAGAAAGTAACTTATTGGAAAATCATAATTAAAAACATACATTCATAGTAAAGGAATATAAAACATACATACATATACGTAAAGGAATATATGTGGACATACATACATAACTCATTCTCACATTCCATTCACACAGCCACAAATGCTCCTTCTACCTACCGTTCTGAAAACCCTTTAAAAAAAAAAAAAAAATTAACTTTAAAACTTACTTAAAATTTCTTAAAATAACTTCCCTCCCTTTCCCAAACAAAAATATTGCATTTCAAAAGCTCCACGATAAAATATATCTTCCTCCGCAGCCAATGAACCACTTTACACTTGCTTTTTTTCAGTGTAAGTTCTGAGGACTTACCCTCACGGATTTCATGAACGAAATCCACGAAGTTCACTGCGCAAGCGCTGCCTGTGCAGTCGCACGCGCTCGAGGTCTGGAAATGCCGGCGTTCCCCGCATGCGCTGTTCCTGCTGAACGCCGGCATTTCCAACGGCCAGAAGCGTGAGTACACCGAGCGCACTCACGCTTCTGGCCTGGAATTTCTGGCCCATTGACTTCCCGAGATTCATAGTTAAAGACTTACAGAGGTGCCTCCGAAGAGTTGAGAAATGCTTTGCCCGTTCAGCATGTTCTGACTTTTCTGTTAAAAGGTCTTGGCCTAGAAATTCAGTATAGCCAGTTTTGGGGCGCTAACGTTAGCGCCCGCCCGACTTTAGCGCCCGCCCCAAAGTTGCGCCCCCTTCGCCGAAATTCAGTTGCTTCGCCCCAAGAGTTTGCTGGAGCGCTAAAAGAGGCGTTACATGACTATCTTTAGGCGCTAAGCCGGCGGTGCAGAAGGATAGCGCCGAGGCGGGGCGCAGTGCGGGTGCGGTCATTTTTTGATTGACAGCAGACCCCGTGGCGCCGGCCAGCTCTTAAAGGGGGAAGGGACGATTTGGTCTGCTGCCACGCCCTGCACACTGCAGCTTTCAAACTAGGCCTCAACACTGCTGCTGAGGCCAAGGAGCCATGGCAACGCATGATAAGGCCCGTGAGCGTGCCCTGCGCTTCTCCGAGCGTGATCTGGATATCATGCTGACAGCATTGGAGAAGAGGCGCAGGATCTTGTTCCCAGACAATGGCAGGAATCCCACCCACCGCGTCTACACCAAAGCCTGGAGGGAGATCGCCACCAGGGTGTCGTCCTACGGCGATGCCCCCAGGGACAAGGTGCAATGTCGGAAGAAATACAATGACCTGACCAGGATTGTCAGGGTGAGTACCCTTTCCACTCTCCTCCTCATTCTTGCATGTACACCTGACATGATGGGCAAAGGGACCTGAAAGGTCTAATGGGCAGCCCTCAGCCAGCAGCTTTGGGACAGTCATGAGCATCAATTGCACATTCTGCACTTTACACACTGGCCAAGCTATTCCACCATGGGAGGCAGTGCACACTAGATCAGGGCTACACTCTGGCCAAGCTATTCCACCATGGGAGGCAGTGCACACTAGATCAGGGCTACACTCTGGCCAAGCTATTCCACCATGGGAGGCAGTGCACACTACGTCACGGCTACACACCGTACTTAGAGCCCGTCCTTTCTCTTGCAGGCTAAACTTGCGAATAATCGGAAGCGCCGCGACATCACCGGGGGAGGCTGCGCCAAGTTCCAGAAGCTCACTCCCCTGGAGGAGCGCGTGAGTGGCCTCATGGGAGGCCGCGTGATTGTGCCCAGAGCGTGCGGAGAAGCCGACCCTCCGCTGCCTGGCAATGGTAAGGACCTCGCCTTTTGGCCCTCTCTCGTCACACTTGCGCATCCGAGCTACCTCCTTTGCCACTGTGCCACCAATGCGCTGAATGCCACCAGTCATGACTCCCTCGCTGACGCCCTCTCCTCACTCTGAAGCTACTCTTGTGCCTTCCTGCTTTCAGCTGGTGACGAAGAGCTCCCTGAAGCTGCCAGTGGCAGCCCCTCCGAACAGGAGGAGGAGGAGGAGGAGGAGGAGGAAGAGCAACCCAGACCATCAGGGGAGGACTCAGGTCCCGCAGCAGAGGGCGAAGTGTTGGACACGTCTTCCCTGGACAAGAGCCTGGAGCAACTTTCGGAGGGGAGTGCAGCTGCTGGGACCAGTGGCGTCCAGCCACCCAGGAGGGCTGCGGGTGGGCCGCGGCCTTCCCCCCCAGAGGGGGGAAGGATCGGAGGGGAGAGCAGTTGCTGCGGACATTCGGCGCCAGCAACGTGGCAAGGGTCGCCTAGCTCGGACCCCTGCTCCCCAGCGGGAGAGTCCCGCCTCCAGTCCGACCACCTTCACCTCGGAGGAGGTGCGCCAGCTGGACCAAATGGCTGAGGATTCGGACCGCCGCCACACAGAGCTCATGCAGGTGGTGGGACGGATGCCTGAGGCCATCGAGTCGCTGGCGACCAGTGTGCGGGAGTTTGGGGCATCAAATGCCGAGAGTGGCCGGATGATGATGGAGGTAGTGGAACGGATGCCTCCGGCGATGGAGTCGCTGGCTGATGCCGTCAAGTCAGTGGCGGATGTGATGCGGGCGCAGACCAGGGCAACAGGGGCACTCACTGCTGCCACACGCGCTGCCTCAGCCAGGCATTGCCAGGACACCCGCCGCGCTGCAGCAGCACAGCGATCCGCCCTTCGGCTGATTGGTGCGGATCGTGCAGTGCGTGCCCGGGCGAGTGCCAGCGTGCGACATCACCAGCCAGCGCCTCCAATACGCCAGCTTGCCCACATTGCGCCATCCGTCGCCGCCACTCCCCCAGTGGAGCGTCAACGGCAAGCGGCTGGAGCTGATGGTGGCCATGCACATGTGCGCCAATCAACAGCCGGCCCCTCGAGGCCCAAAGCACGTGTAGGCCGCCCCCCAAGGCCATCTGGCGGAAGGACATCTGACCCTCAGGCGCCTTCCCCCAGCCTCGCAGCAGCCACTGGGCAGAGCTTGCGGAGGAGCAGCAGGCCGGGCAGGGGCGCCAAAAGGCTGGACAAGGTCTCGCCCTCGCGGGCCACTAAGTAGAGGGTGTGGCCAGCTTTCATTTAATATGGCGGTGGACATCTTTATTTTGCCCATGGTTGTTTTGTTTATGGGTATGTTTTTTGTGTTAAGGCCGAGGTTGAGGCCTGGTTTGTTCAAATGTGGAGTTACTCCTCCCCAGGTTGTGGGAGTGAGTCGTTTGTTGCACTTTTTGTGGGGGCCGTTGATTGTTTTTGGGATTCATGTGGGAAGGGGTTTCATTTTTGGCAAATATAAATTTATCTTTATTCAGACAGTGTCCATGGTTGTTCTTGTTAGTCTTTGTTGCCTTTGCCGGCTGAGGGCTTGCGGAGCGGCTGCATTCATCTTGCTTCATGGCCACAAGGCATTCCCTGACAGGGGGCTTAGAAGTTACGTTCAATAAGCTGGCGATGGACTGCCCTTGGACCTTGTCGCTCCCTCCTGGGAACGTACTCCTCCTCCTCCTCCTCCTGAGGTGGTGGTCCAACGTCAGGTGGCAGTGCCTGAATCCTGCGGAGAGCCAGGTTGTGTAGCATGCAGCAAACTACGACAAATTGGGAGACCCATTGCGGCGAAGACTGAAGAGATCCGCCGGAACGATCAAGGCAGCGGAACTGCTGCTTGAGGACCCCAATAGTTTGCTCAATGATGTTTCTGCTCCTTTGATGGCTCTCGTTGTATGCCTCTTCAGCAGCGGTCCTGGGCGCGCGGAGCGGGGTCATGAGCCAGGTACACAAAGGATAGCCTTTGTCCCCGAGTAGCCATCCTCTTGGGGGAGGCTGTGCCTCGAACATGTCATGCACAGTACTCTGCCGCAGGATAAAGGCATCATGGCAGCTGCCTGGAAAGCAGGCATTGACAGCCAGGATGCGCTGCTTGTGGTCACACACCAGCTGCACATTGAGAGAATGGTAGCCCTTCCGGTTGCGATACTGCTTGCCATGCTCCAGAGGTGCTCGCCATGCTCCAGAGGTGCCCGCAAAGCCACATGCGTACAGTCAATGGCGTCCTGCACCAAGGGGAAGGCCGCGAGTCTAGCAAATCCCACTGCACGCTGATGCTGGCTCTCCAGGGCCATGGGGAAGGAGATGAATTGGTGTCTCCTTCTGAAAAGGGCACCGGTCACCTGGCGGATGCAGCGATGCACGCCGAACTGGGATATGTTCGCTATGTCCCCAACAGCGGATTGGAAGGAGCCGGTGGCATAGAAGTTCAGTGCCACCATCACCTTCACTTCCACCGACAGAGACGTCCTGCACCTGAGCTTTGGACGCAGATCTCTGCGAAGCAGGTGGCAGATCTCTGCAACCACCTCCTTTCGGAATCTCAGCCTTCTTACACATCGCGCGCCACTCATGGTGAGGTAGGAGCGCTGCTGGCGGTATACCCTGACTGGGTAAGGCCTATGTTGCCCACGCCTGTTGCCCCCTCTGCCTCTAGCCAGGGCTGCCCCTCTGACCCCGCGTCTGTGAGCCCTACGCACATGGCGCTGAAACTCCGCTTTGGCACCCCATGCAGCCCCCATCAAATGCTGGCAAACAGTCAAATTTCCAATAGGGCACTTGCAGCGCTCTGGCCTGAGTCCAAAAATACCTGAGCTATTGCTGCACGAAACCAGTTAGCTCTCCTCCTTGTGTGTCCAGAAATCCGTTGCACAAGAGTGTTTGCTGCAAAATGGCTGCCCTTTATACTGCAGGGTACGTGCCCTTTAATTTACGCTCCCCGGGGCCCGCGTCGGCTGTGTTGCGTTCCATTTTACAAACGCTCTGGCCGCCAGCCGCACAATGGGGCGGTCCGACTGAAGTTTGGAATCGGGGCGCGCAAAGGGCGTTGCACGAGGATGTGACGTCATTTTCTGCGCGCGCAGCCAGGCGGGCGCTAAACTTTACGCCGGCGCTAAGGGTCCACTTAATTTGGGGCGAGGCGCAAACTGCGCTGCGCCCGGGCGCTACACGCATAGCGCCCGAAATTCACTTCTCTTAAGGCGCTAACTGCTGGCACAACCAACTGAATTTCTGGGCCCTTATTTTTATACCCTTTTGGCAGTGGTTTCTTCTTTGATGTTCTCTGCTGATGTTAGGTAATTGTCTTTATTGATACCTCTTTCGAATGCTTTCTATTCTTACTGTCAGTTCAAGTATTGCATGCATAATTATTTCTCTACCTTTTTTAAGTGTTTCAAAAACCAACATAAAAACAATGACAGCAATGGTTTCTGTTTGATGTCATTCTTACAAAATGCTTTCCATTCAATTCTTAATATTGGCTTTACTGGTCCTTAGCAGACATTTTGACTCTCCTTACTGCTCCAAGTTCAATACAAACACAATGTAATTGCTTGGTGTATCTAACGAAGTCATATTTTCAAAGCCTTCTTGTTGGTATTATATTTACAATATGTAAATCAAAACCACTTTATCTGTGTGTTTACTTGTTTTCTAGCTATCTCAATTGGTTGCATATTTAATCTTATGGTTCCTGTTTTCCAAGTTAAACGTAAAACTATTTGACCAGCAGATGTTTCTTTACTTGATGTCATGTTTCAAAGGCACATGCCTCTTTTAATGTTTGTATTTCTGTTCCAACGTGTTAGCTCTTCACACTTTAAACTGGGCATTCTCATTGTGTTACACCCAAACTCTAGACCTTTCGGAAGCAAGTCTTTGCTTTTCAATAGCATCTTAGTTTCTTGGTCAAAATCCCTGATGTAAAATAACTACTAAGCACTTGGTTTGAGTATAAAACAACTGTTTCACAACCATGAGATTCTAGTTACATCACTAGTCCCTGGTTACAAAAACATCCTGAACAAGCTGGGCCCACGCCCGAGTATTTATACTCCTTGGACGGCGCCACCAGCTGGCCGCCCAGTGTTATTTCATGAGTCATTTTTCCATGAATGATAAGATTCATGACATTCTTCCCGCCTGAAAGATTTGGAAGTCCAACGACTTCCTTCTAGTGGATTAGGCTGACCACGAATAGCCGCAGTCTTTTAGATCTTTGTTTGTGGCTGGAAGGCACGTCTCCTTGGACCGTGTCTTGGTCCCTGGGTCGCTTGGTCCGTACTGGTAGATCGACAGGGCCCGTATCGCCTTGATCGACCTGAGGGAGACTGGGGAGATCGTGACTCCGGGTGCGGGTCCCCATAGGCGCAGAGCTGGCTTCATCTTGCTGGGTAGCCGGGGATTGACCGGCATCCTGGCTTCGGGTGGCCATCCTGTGCGGAGCGCTCGGCTCCCTGAGTTGATCCGGTGCAGTAGCCGGCAGATCCCTTGATGTCCCAGGTAGGGCATCATCTTCAAAGGAGCGCAGAGTGTCGGCATCATTACTATGGGTCCCGCTATCAGTTGGGTCCATGGGACCGGTTGGACAGGGAGCCAGATCTCGGAGTGAAACAGTGGACTCCCGGCCATCAGGGTACCGCACGTGCGTGTATGTGGGATTAACGTCTGTTAGTTCCACCTCCGTCGATGAGGGGATCGTTTTTGGAAGATCGAATGGAGCAGCACGAGGCCGGGAGCTGCCAACCATGATGGTAGGGACGTCCCATGAATGGAGCGACGCTGGAACCTGAGGAATCGCTCATGAGGAGTGACATTGGTGGATATAGAAAGAAGAGACCTGATGGAATGCAACGCGTCAGGGAGCATAGTTTCCCACTGCTGGTCTGGTAGGTTGCGTGACCAAATGATAGCGTTGTATCTCTCAACCTGTCCGTTGCCGATGGGATGATATGGTGTCGTTTTACTTGTGGCGATTCCCCGTTGGGAAAGATAACTTTTGAGTTCGCTTGACATGAAGGAGGGACCCCGATCAGAGTGGATGAAATTGGCCGTACCGCAAAGGGAAAAGACTTGATCGAGACATTTGATCATTGTGGAAGTAAGTATATTGGGACAGGGGAAAGCAAAGGGAAAGCATGAATATTCGTCCACCATAGTAAGTAAGTAGGTGTTTCGTGTTGAGGAAGGCAATGGCCCTTTAAAGTCAATGCTGAGTCGCTGCATAGGCTGTATAGCTTGTATGAGCGAGCCATCCGATGGATGGAAGAATTGCGGTTTTAATTCCGCACAAATTCTACAGGTGGAGCAAGTTCTTTTCACATCTTCCGTAGAAAGTGGGAGATTTTTAGATCACACAAAGTGCAACATACGGGTAACGCCAGGATGGCATAAGTCAGTATGAAGATCTGCAAGAGTCGAAGTTGACATGGAAGAGCAGAATGCACGCGTGAGGGTATCCGGGGCCACGTTCTCTTTGCCGGGTCGATAATGTATGGTGTAGCCAAAGGCGGCCAATTCCATCCTCCAGAGTTGTATTTTGTTATTCTAGAGGAATAGAAGACAAAAGCAGGGAGGTAATGCAAGATTGATATAGAACCTTGGTTAGACCACATTTGGAGCGCGGTGTTCAGTTCTGGTCTCCATATGACTAAATGAATATTGAAGCACGGGAGAAGGTGCAGAAAAAATTTACAAGGATGTTCGCAGAATTGAGAGGATGCATGCAACCATCAAGAAAGATTGAACAGGCTGGAGCACTTTCTCTGGAAATGAGATGACGAACAGGAGAACTTGCTTCCACACTGGGTATCATTGATGCATTTGAGCAGAGGCTTCAGGGAGAAGGGAATAGAGAGATACTGGGGAAGATGGGAAGAGTTAATCAGAGTGGGAGGAAGGTCGTGTAGAGTATAAATACCGACATAGACCAGTTGGGCTGAATGGCCTGTTTCTGTAGATTCTATATCATTGCCTCAAGACTACAAGGGAAATTTTCCAAGTTGTGCCAGTGGTTGTGAGCTTCGTTCACCAGCCACACATAACCGAAGTGATGATAAAGTCATGGCCGGTGCACCTGAATTCTGTAATAATATGTAACTGCCAGGCAAGGCTCCCCACTTTAACACAAACTTGGTAAAATCAATTCTACAAGTCTTTCAATTGCTTCGTGATGGAACCAGGATGTAGTATCCTTTTCCTACCATCTCGTGGCACTGCTGACCATTGTTACAGTTTGACACAAAAATGCTGCTAGGAGAGAAAGAACATGGTAAAGGCCAAGCCCCAAAACTGAAAGATACAGCTTTGAGAAAAGAGCTAGAGAATTAGCGACTGAATCACAGAATCACAGAAACCCCACAGTGCAGATAGAAGCCATTTCGGCCCATCGAGCCTGCACCGACATATATCCCACCCGATCCCCGTAACCCCTACACCAACACATATCCCACCCTATCCCCATAACCCCACGTATTTAATCCCCCTAACACTAAGGGTCAATTTATCATAGCCAATCAACCTAACCCGCACATCTTTGGACTAGTCTAGAGTGACTGCTATTTGTTTCCTCTTTTTTTTTAAAAACTGCATGGAGGGAAATTGCAATCAATAGTTATTGACAATTCAACCCATTAACTCCCTGATTGGAGAATTTGTTTCTCCCACCCCTTCCTTTCCAGCTCTACAAAGGGGCTAGCTTATCTTTAAGGTTTCGTTTTGGATGGCCACACCCAAAACGTTACCTGGTTTTCTCTCTTTCTAATTGTTGAAAAGTCTATTCTGCATTCCCAGCATTTTCTGGGTTTTATTTCAAAGTTCAACATAGGAACAGGAGTAGAAAATTCATCCCCTAGAGTCTGTTCCACCATTTAATTAGAACATGGCTAATCTGTATCTTAACTCCATTTACCCGCTGATGTGCCTTCAATAACCACAAAACTAGAAGTTATAGACTTTAACAAGTTGGCTATTAATCACTAAGATCAGAGCTAACATCTCAACACACCGACTGGCTCACAGGAATGAGTCATACAGATCCTGAGATCTTTAAGTAAGAGAAGTCAGGGGCGGAGCCAAGACCTGGAACCTTCCAGTTTAGTCAGGAAAGAGGAAGTGAAACTATACACCGTGTGGGGGAGGGTAATATACATGAGTGCAAAACGAATACAGGCAAGACAAACAGATTTCATTACATTCACCCCTTCTTTAGATTTAGTCCATCGGGGTGATGTTTCTTAAAAGTTGGTATAAGTGAGTCTGTCAGGAGGTTTTGCGGTTCTCAGTGATCGGCGCAAAGCCGGTTGGGGTGCCTCTAGGG
The DNA here is from genome assembly GCF_052327205.1 of Somniosus microcephalus. NCBI lineage: Eukaryota > Metazoa > Chordata > Chondrichthyes > Squaliformes > Somniosidae > Somniosus > Somniosus microcephalus. The sequence goes on from NC_141008.1 coordinate 34,769,328, forward strand.
GAGTGGATTCTGGTTCCTCCGCTGTCCGGGCCTCCGCAGTGTCTTCCAGGTTATCTGCAGTGTCCTCCAGGTTAAAGTTGGGTATTGATACCTCTGGGCATCCTGTCTCTTTTTGGTGTAGGTCTTCCTCGGGTAGTCTCTCATCGTTCTCTCCGCTCCCCGAGGGAGCGAGGTCTTTTATGGAAACAGTGTCCTCTCGCCCGTCAGAGTATTCGATATAGGCGTACTGAGGGTTTGCATGGAGGAGCTGTACCTTTTCCACAAGGGGGTCCGTTTTATGGCCTCTCACGTGCTTCCGCAATAGTACTGTCCCCGGAGACGTCAGCCACGCGGGTAGAGATATGCCCGAGGTGGATTTCCGGGGGAAAACGAACATCTTTTCGTGAGGGGTAACGTTAGTGGCAGTACATAACAGAGACCTTATGGAGTGGAGCACGTCTGGGAGGACTTCCTGCCAGCGGGAGGTCGGAAGGCCTTTTGACTTTAAGGCTAATGTGACAGCCTTCCAAACAGTAGCATTCTCCCTTTCCACTTGCCCATTACCCCTGGGGTTGTAGCTAGTGGTTCTGCTAGTGGCTATCCCCTTTGAGAGCAAGAACTGGCGCAATTCGTCACTCATAAATGACGTCCCCCTATCGCTGTGTATGTAGTTTGGCATGCCAAACATGCAGAATAGATTACAGAGACACTTGATGACCGTGGCACTGGTCATGTCTGGGCAGGGAATGATGAAGGGGAAGCGGGAATATTCATCGATGATATTGAGGAAGTATACGTTACGGTCGGCAGAGGGAAGGGGTCCCTTGAAGTCCAGACTTAGGCGCTCGAATGGCCGTGTGGCTTTGATAAGGTGTGCACGGTCAGGCCTGTAGAAACGAGGCTTGCATTCCGCACAGATGCGGCAGGCTCTGGTCATTGCCCTGACCTCCTCGATGGAGTGGGGCAGATTGCGGAACTTTATAAAATGGTATAGTCGGGTGACCCCTGGGTGATAGAGGTCATTGTGGAGACCCTGTAATTTGTCCGTATGAATGCTGGCACACATTCCCCGCGATAGGACATCTGGGGGTTCATTTAAGGGCTCCCGGCCTGTACATAATATCATAGTCGAACGTGGATAGTTCGATCCTCCACCTGGGTATTTTGTCATTCTTGATTTTCCTCCTTTGTTATTAAACATGAAAGTCACCGACCGCTGGTCGGTGAGCAGGGTGAAACGTTTGCCGGCTAGGTAGTGTCTCCAGTGCCGCACTGCCTCCACTATAGCCTGTGCCTCCTTCTCGACAGAAGAGTGCCTGATTTCAGGTCCCTGAAGGGTTCGGGAGAAGAAGGCCACAGGTCTCCCAGCCTGATTGAGGGTCGCAGCTAAGGCAAAGTCTGACGCATTGCTTTCGACTTGAAAGGGAATGCTTTCGTCCACTGCACACAGTGCAGCCCTTTCAATGTCCTGTTTAATACTGGTGAAAACCTCCCGAGCTTCAGCTGATAGTGGGAAGGACGTCGATTTAATGAGGGGTCGGGCCTTATCAGAGTAATTGGGCACCCATTGGGCATAATACGAAAAAAATCCCAGGCACCTTTTTAAAGCTTTGGGATTGTGTGGCAGGGGCAGTTCCTTTAGGGGGCGTAATCGGTCAGGGTCCGGTCCAATTACCCCATCTTCCACCACACAGCCGAGGATACAGAGACGGGTTGTGTTGAAGACACATTTGTCTTCGTTGTAGGTTAGATTCAGCTTTAGGGCAGTTTTAAAAAATCTCGCAAGATTTAGATCGTGGTCTTGCTGGTTGTGCCCGCAGATAGTGACATTGTCCAGATAGGGTAGGTAGCTTGTAGTTTATTCTCGTCAACCATGCGGTCCATCTCACGTTGGAAGACCGAGACCCCATTTGTTACCCTGAAGGGCACTCTGAGAAAATGGTAGAGGCGTCCGTTCACCTCAAAGGCGGTGTATGGGCGGTCCTCCGTTCTAATAGGGAGCTGGTGATACGCGGATTTGAGGTCGATAGTCGAGAAGACTCGGTATTGCGCAATCTGGTTGACCATTTCTGATATGCGGGGTAAAGGGTAGGCGTCCAGCTAGGTATAAATATTAACAGTCTGGCTGTAGTCAATTACCGTCCGTTTCTTTTCGCTATTTTTAACTATGACTACTTGGGCACGCCACGGACTGGTACTGCATTCAATAATGCCTTCCCGCAGGAGTCTGTCCACTTCCGCCTTGATAAAGTGTCTGTCTTCCAGACTGTACCGTCTACTTTTGGTCGCTGTGGGCCTACAGTTCGGAGCGAGATTAGCGAATAAAGAGGGCGGGCTGATTTTTAAGGTTGATAGGCCACAGACTGTGAGTGGCGGCTGGGACCCGCCATATGCTAGCGTGACACTTTCGTGGTGGCACTGGAAGTCCAGGCCCAAGATTAATTAACACAGAGTTCTGGCATCACGAGGAGTTTAAAATCCTTGTAGTCCGTGCCTTTTACAGTCAGTGTTACCACACAGTAGCCCAAAATGTCCGAAGTGTGGGGCTTAGCAGCCATAGCAATTCTGCTCCGTGTAGGGGTTACCGTTAATGAGTGCCGCCGTACCAGGCTAGGGTGGATAAAACTCTCGGTACTCCCACAGTCAATTAAACATTTCATTAAATTCCCGTTTACCTGTATGTCCATCATGGATTTTGTCAACGGGTGTGGCCTGGATTGATCCACCGTGATCGAAGCCACTGTTGGGCCCTGGGCGGCCATTGAGTCGGGAAAAGATGGCGGATCCCAAGATGGCGGCCCGCACGGCACGCACGAGGCGGTGACAGAGTTGGAAATCGGATTCCCCCTGCAGACTTTGCTAAAATGCCCCTTTTTCTTACATTTGAAGCATGTAGCGTCCTTCGCTGGGCATCGTTGTCTGGGGTGCTTGGCCTGGCCGCAGAAGTAGCATTTCGGGCCTCGAGACATTGCCGCTGCAGTAGGACTCCTGGGTGAACTTCTGTGTGGGGACTCCGGCGGTGTAGAGCTGGTCTGAGACCTGGATGGGGAAGATGGCTGATTCCAAGATGGCGCGCACGAGGCGGTGAGGGCCGCATGGCCAGAAGAATAAGAGTCAGAGTTTTTCTGGGCCATGTCCAGCGATCGCGCAGTGGCCACTGCCTTTTTTAAGTCCAGGACCACCTCCTCCAGCAGTCTCTGCCGGATATAATTTGATTTGAGGCCCATGAAGGAATCGCGGACCAATTCGTCAGAGTACACGTTGGCCGTCATGGCCTTGTAGTTACAGTCCCGGACCAAGTCCTTTAGGCCCTGTAAGAAATCGTCCATTGATTCCTCAGGTCGCTGCCTGCGTGTAGCCAGCAGATGTCTGGCGTACACTTCGTTTACTGGCCTCTGGTATTGGGCCTTCAGGATAGTGATGGCCTCCGTGTAAGAGGTGGCGTCCCGGATGAACGAATAAATCCGACGATTAACGCGAGTAGTCAGTAGACTCAGTTTATCTACCTCGCTAGCGGATGAGGCCCTCGCGAAGAGTTCGAAGCATTTGAGCCAGTGTCCAAATTGATTTGATGCTTCAGCAGAATGTGGATCCAAGTCCAGACGCTCTGGTTTTAGGAGTCGATCCATCCTAGTATTCTTTAGTGATTAAAATTGATGTGCCTTCAATAACCACAAAACTAGAAGTTATAGACTTTAACAAGTTGGCTATTAATCACTAAGATCAGAGCTAACATCTCAACACACCGACTGGCTCACAGGAATGAGTCATACAGATCCTGAGATCTTTAAGTAAGAGGTCAGGGGCGGAGCCAAGAGCCAAGACCTGGAACCTTCCAGGTTAGTCAGGAAAGAGGAAGTGAAACTATACACCGTGTGAGGGAGGGTAATATACATGAGTGCAAAACGAATACAGGCAAGACAAACAGATTTCATTACACCCGCCTTGGCTCCATATCCCTTAATACCCTTGCCTAACAAAAGCCTATCAATGTCAATGTTGAAATTTTCAATTGACCCCCAGCTTTTAGGGGGAATAGTTCCAGATTTCCACTACCCTTTGTGTGAAGAAGTGCTTCCTGACATCACCCCCGAATTGCCCAGCTCTAATTTTAAGTTTATGCCCCTTGTTCTGGACTCTCCCACTAAAATCATAGAATGGTTACAGCATGGAAGAAGGCCATTCAGCCTGTCGAGCCCATGCTGGCTCTCTGCAAGAGCACTTCAGCTAATCCCACTCTCCAGCCCTTTCCCCTTAGCCTGCAAATTTTTTCCCCTCAAGTACTTATCCAATTCCCTTTTGAAAAACACGATTGAGTCTGCCTCCACCACCCTTTCAGGCATTACATTCCAGATCCTAACCACTCGCTGAGTAAAAAAGTTTTTCCTCGTGTCATCTTCGGTTCTTCTGCCAATCACCTTAAACCTGTGTCCTCTGGTTCTCGACCCTTCTGCCAATGGGAACAGTTTCTCTCTATCTACTCTGTCCAGACACCTCATGATTTTGAACACCTCTATCAAATCTCCTCTCAATTTTCTCTGCTCTAAGGAAAACAACCCCAGCTTCTCCAGTCTATCCACTTAACTGAAGTCCCCCATCCCTGGAATCATTCTCGTAAATCTTTTCTGCACCCTGTCTACAGCCTTCACATCCTTCCTAAAGTGCGGTGCCCAGAATTGGACACAATACTCCAGTTGAGGCCGAACCAGTGTTTTATACAGGTTCATCATAATTTCCATGCTTTTGTACTCTATACCTCTATTCATGAAGCCCAGGATCCCGTAAGCTTTTTTAACTGCTTTCTCAACCTGCCCTGCCACCTTCAACGATTTGTGCACATATACCCCTAGATCTCTCTGTTCATGCATCCCCTTTAGGGTTGTACCCTTTAGTTTATATTTCCTCTCTTCATTCTTACTACCAAAATGTATCACTTTGCACTTTTCTGCATTAAATTTCATCTGCCACGTGTCCACCCATTCCACCAGCCTGCCTATGTCCTCTTGAAGTCTATCACTATCCTCCTAATTGTTCACTATACTTCCAAGAAAGAAATAGTTTCTCTCTATCTAATGTATCAAATCCTTTAATCATTTTAAACACCTCAATTAGATCACCCCTTAATCTGTACTCAAGGGAATACATGCTTAGTTTATGCAACCTGTCCTCATAATTTAACCCTGGTATCATTCTGGTGAATCTGCACTTCCCCTCCAAGGCCAATATATCCTTCCTGAGATGGGATGCCCAAACTGAACAGTACTCCAGATGGTGTCTAACCAGAGTTCTGGCTAATATTCATCCCTCAATCAACATCACTAAAAAAGATTATCTGGTCATTATTGTTGTGTATGTAATAGGTATGTTACTTTAAACCTATGGCCAGGGCAGCACTACTTTGTAGGGCGTAGTGATACCGTAGTACCACTCCTGGCCATAGGGGTATAAATAGTACTGTGGGTACTGATCTCCCCTCAGTTTCCCGCCTGTTGGTATTAAGTAAAGACCTACGTTGAATCTTCCAAGCTGTCTCGTCATTATTGCATTAAGCATAGACACATACTTTATACTGGCGACGAGTAAGGTTCGAACTCACCAGTACACGGTGCAACAAAGGAACGGTAGCAGTACGGAGAGTGAAGGAGAGAGGCTTCTTACCAGCCAGCCTACAGAGTCCAGCGTCGGCCGAAGGAGGCTGCCCAGCACTCCGGGTTCGGGAGGAGCGGCAGCAACGGAGCGAGATAGAGGTTTCCAGCGGAGGCTGCGGCAGCTGAGAGAAGAGGCTGAACGGGCGCTCCAGCCACGGGGCAAAAGTCCACCCAGGGCCAGGTAAACTGAAATCCTTCCCGGGGAACGGGAGCTGCAAGGGCCAGAACGGGCAGGCGATCTGGGGAACAAACAGAGCCACAAGGACTAGCGGGCCACGAGAGGGGAAGGTCATTGTTAATAGCGGCGGTGGCAATAACTGGAGCTGCAAGGGCCAAAAATAACGACGCTGGAGAGAGGTCGTTGACAGCAGAGGGAGAAAAGGCGGGAAAAACGCCATCTAGTGGAGAAAGCGGGAAACGTTTTTTTTTCTCTTCAAAAGTTTAAAATGGCTAAAGAAGGTTGTTTGTCAGCATTTGTTGAGGACACAGAAGAGTGGGATGCCTATATGGAAAGGCATGAACTTTATTGCATAGTAAACAAGGTGGAAGATGACCAAAAGGTAGCAACCTTATTAAATTTTATGGGGGCAAAAACATACAGTCTGCTGAGGAATCTTCTTACTCCAGAAAAGCCAGCAGACAAAACGTACGCCCAAATTGTTGATATGTTAAGGGAACATTTAAACCCTAAGCCACCATTTATAGCGGAAAGGTACCGCTTCTACAGACGCGACCAAAGGAATGATGAGTCGCAGGCAGCCTATTTAGCTGAGCTCAGAAGGTTGTCCAAACATTGCCAGTTTGGAGCCATATTGGCGGACGCGATCAGAGACAGATTTGTCTGTGGCATGTTAAATGAGAATACACGTAAATGGTTGCTAGCCAAGAAACCGCTCCGCCTAGATCAGGCGATTGAAATAGCATCGTACCACGAAGCAGCAGCACAGGGTGCTGCTCAAATACGACAAACCACAACCGGCTATGACACCCATGAGGTGACATTTCACAAAGGTAAATGCTACCGTTGTGGCAAAACCACCCACGACCAAAGTAATTGTTGGTTTCGTGATAAAATATGCCGGCAGTGTGGGAAAAAGGGGCATATAGCGAAAGTTTGTCGGTCTGGTACGAAACCTAATCGTGGGGGCAATCCGAGCAGTACCAAGGCAAGGACAAAAATACATAAGATGTCTGACAGTAGCTCAGACGAGTCACAGGAAGGCACAAAAGCAGAGCCTAAAGGTCTGTGATGTCTCAAGTTATATGGTGTAGACAAAACTGAGGACCACAGCACAATGTGGGTTAAAATGAAGGTAGCAGGCATCGAAGTTAATATGGAGCTGGACACGGGTTCAGCCCTATCAGTAATTAATGAACAAGATTATAACAGGCTGTTCAAACGCATTCCCTTAAAGGATACGGAAATTAAATTAAAAACATATACGGGACAAAAAGTTTACCCGAAGGGAAAAATGCAAGTAACAGTTAAATACAATGGCAGAAAAGTGCCAGGACTTTATTTATACGTCCTACCAAACGGTGGACCACCACTTTTGGGTAGGGAATGGATAAGAAAAATCCATTTCGACTGGAAGTCGATACACGAGTTAAAAGTAGAGACCACCACGGATGATACAACCATTACAAGCAGGCTGTCGAAACTATTGGCAAAAACGCCAGAGGTGTTCCAACAAGGGCTGGGGACCTTAAAGGATATTAGAGCAAAAATAACTATTGCTCAAGACGCAAACCCCAAGTTTTGTAAGGCCAGACCGGTGCCTTATGCCATTCGGCCAGCGGTGGAAGCAGAACTGGATGCCTTAGAGAGTGCAGGTGTCCTTACAAAGATTGAGTGGAGCGAGTGGGCCACGCCCATCGTCCCAGTTATAAAGAAATCTGCAAATAACACACCGGGGGAACCAAAGAAGGTTCGCATTTGCGGGGATTTTAAGATAACTATTAACCCAGTCCTGCACACGGTACAGTATCCGCTGCCGCGGATAGAGGACATATTCGCATCGTTAGCTGGGGGTAGACACTTTACGAAGATTGACCTTTGTCAAGCTTATTTACAGATGGAGGTGGAGCAGGACTCGAAAAAGCTCCTAACTATTAACACACACAAGGGATTGTACCAGTACAATCACCTGGTATTTGGTGTGGCGTCCGCCCCGGCAATATGGCAGAGGACCATGGAACAGGTCCTACAGGGCATTCCAGGAACACAATGCTACCTGGATGACATCCTGGTGACAGGACAAACGGATAACGACCACCTCGCTAACCTGGAGCGAGTACTTCTGCGGTTACAACAATACGGACTCAGGGCGAACAAGCAGAAATGTGAGTTTTTCCAGGAACGTATCTCATACTGTGGTCACATTATAGATAAGGAAGGCCTGCATAAGTCCCCGGAAAAGATCGAGGCAGTAGTGAAGGCCCCGCCCCCTGAGAATGTATCTCAGTTACGATCATTCTTAGGCCTTATAAACTATTACCATAAGTTCCTCCCGAACTTATCGTCCATTTTACATCCACTAAATTCATTGCTGCAAAAGGGAGTCTCCTGGAATTGGGACGAAGCGTGTGAGGCTGCTTTTTAAAAAGGGTAAACAACTCATTACATCAAAGGAAGTGCTCGCACACTTTGACCCTAAAATGCCAATGAGGTTGGCATGTGACGCCTCCCCGTACGGTATAGGGGCAGTGTTGTCACACAAATTTCCCAACGGGATGGAGAGGCCAATAGCATTTGCCTCAAGGTCGTTAACTACAGCCGAAAGAAACTATGCGCAAATCGACAGGGAGGCCCTCAGTCTGGTGTGGGGTGTAAAAAAATTCCACCACTACCTGCATGGGCAACGTTTCACACTACTGACGGATCATCAACCGTTGGTGTCGATATTTAATCCAACAAAAGGGGTGCCCCTGATGACGGCCCAAAGGCTACAGAGATGGTCACTGTTCTTGGGAGCACACCAGTACCTTATTGAATATAAGGGTACCAAACAGCATGGCAATGCAGATGGCCTGTCGCGGCTACCCTTGCCTGCCGAGATCGAAGAGATAGTACAGGACCCCGTGGAAATATATCATACGGCTGTTATGGAACACTTGCCCATCACCAGCCAATGTATCGAGCGGGAAACACGGAACGACCCGACATTGGCAAGGGTTTACGAATTAACCGTGAAAGGCTGGCCAGCACAGGGTGACGCATCATTGCCGGCGTTTTCGGCAAGGAAGGACCAGTTGTCCGTCTGCCGGGGCACATTGATGTGCGGAGCCAGGGTGGTGGTCCCTCAAAAATTACAACATAAAGTGTTGCAGGACTTACACGAAGGTCATCTGGGGGGTGTCAAAATGAAAAGCCTCGCCAGAGCCTACGTCTGGTGGCCCGGCATTGACAGGGACATTGAGGAAGTAGCAAAAGCGTGCCAAGGGTGCCAGATGGTACAGAACGTACCACCACAAGCCCCACTACATCCGTGGGAGTGGCCCTCAACGCCGTGGCAAAGGATCCACGTGGACTTCGCTGGCCCCTTCCTGGATGCGATGTTCCTTATTGTAGTGGACGCCCATTCAAAATGGCCGGAGGTCATAAAGATGTCATCAACGACAGCCGAAAAGACGGTCGCAGTCTTAAGGACCATTTTTGCCCGAAACGGGGTGCCCGAGCAAGTCTGTTCGGACAATGGGCCACAATTTGTGGCAGAAGAATTTCAAGCATTCCTAAAAAGGAATGGAGTGCGACATTATACGTCCGCACCATATCATCCGGCTACAAATGGGCTGGCAGAGCGATTTGTACAGACTTTTAAAAAGGCCATCAAGGCGATGGGGGAGGAAAGGTTGCCACTACAACACAAGGTGGACAACTTCCTATTCGCATACCGTAATGCTGCACATACGGTGACCAACCAGGCCCCCGCCGTCATGTTCTTTAATAGAAGGTTAAGGTCTCGCCTTGAATTGCTCAGACCAAACATTCGGAGAGATGCGGAAAACCGAGTATTTCGTAGGGCTCCTGACAGACAGACACGGAGCTTCGAGGTGGGGCAGCAAGTGTTGGCCCGTGATTATAGGAATGAAAAGTGGCGGTCTGGTACGATAAAGGCCCGCCAGGGACCCTTGATGTACACAGTTGAGACAGGGGAAGGCATAATCAGACGACATGCTGATCAACTTGTGGCGTCCAGAAACCCAACTGATTCACTACCTCAAACGTCTCAGCACATTGTTACAGCGGAATCACGGCCCAGCTCGTCGTTACAGAGGTCTCAGGATTGCGAGGAGTTCAGCACTCCAGTGATCTCCACGGCACAGGATGTGCCATCAGACACCGACGAGTCCAGCGATGAAGGGGTGACGGAAGTACCGCCGCCTACACCGAGACCGACTAGAGAAAGACGTTATCCTAGTCGAGACAGGAGGCCTCCTCAGAGACTGAATCTATAACATGTTTCTGTTTATATATATATATATAAGTAGACAACTCTTGATGTAAATATGTTATGTACATTGTGTTACCAAATGTTATTAGCCCTAGTTATGGGATATCTATTGACTTAATTGCACGGGTACGTTTTAATTAAAAGGGGAGGAATGTTGTGTATGTAATAGGTATGTTACTTTAAACCTATGGCCAGGGCAGCACTACTTTGTAGGGCGTAGTGATACCGTAGTACCACTCCTGGCCATAGGGGTATAAATAATACTGTGGGTACTGATCTCCCCTCAGTTTCCCGCCTATTGGTATTAAGTAAAGACCTACGTTGAATCTTCCAAGCTGTCTCGTCATTATTGCATTAAGCATAGACACATACTTTATAATTATCACATTGCTGTTTGTGGGACCTTGCTGTGTGCAATTTGGCTGCCACATTTCCTACATTACAACAGTAACTATACTTCAGAAAAGTACTTCATTGGCTGTAAAGCACTTTGAAATGTCTGGTTGTTGTTAAAGATGCTATATAAATGCAAGTCTTTCTTTTCTTTCATCTGGTCGGTGTCACACACGTGGTCCCTCCACCAGTCCGCCCCTCCTGGCCCGTCTGTAGATCTTCCCAAGCTTTTCAGCCAAATGCCTCTACAACCTTGTCGTCTAAGAGAGCCCTTCTTTTACCTCTTCTACACAGCAAAGTCTATGGAGACCAGTTAACCCAATCATGGACTTGCACCTGAATTTCACTACCCAATTACAGGGCTGCCACGTATCCACTGCTCCACCCATCCAGGCCAGGCCATCCCCTCATGAGCCCCTTCCCCCCTCCCCCACCGATACCATCTGTGTTTCACTTCTTGGCAGTGACCCGTCTCAACTGAGACACGGTGTTCTTGTTCATTAGTTATCTCATCTGGGAAGCAAACAGTTCTGACTAATCTTCTGTCTCTTATCAGGGTTCCTGGAATCTCACCAGTTATTCTAACAGGCAGCTGCTGTGCTAAGAAAATGCTGAAGTCTGTCGTCTTTAATTTTTGGTCAAGGAAGGCCCATAAGCCTTTAGTGTCCTCCATCTTACTTCCCAACCGGGGCTACCCAGGGAATTTCACAACAGGTTTTACAGGTATGATTATAAGTGCAGCAATTACATAATGAAATCTTTAACATACAATTAGTAATAGTGTCATTTCATTTAGTTCAGGTTAGTTAGTAAGAGAATCCGAAGTGGAGACTTTCCCAGCATTCCCACATCTTGCATGGAGGGTAGTGAAATGACTGGTATTGGCTGAGGAGCCGAGAGACACAGATGTCAGCAGCTTGACTTCTTTTTAAAGATTCAGGAGCATAGATATTGTATGCAGGCAGTGAGTGAGATGGAGAAGTGTTAGGAATCCGCTATACACAGATGCAACACATCGCAGGAAGCTTCTCATGATATGCGGAGCACCCTATAAAGAGTGACAGCGTGCAACATCCACTTAACGACACGTCTGCAAACTTTGACCTTTTTGCAGAGTTTACCGCCTGGTCCTAAACACGCTGAGAAAAGCGTGGGTGAAGCAACCCTACTGCCAGCACTTCTTTCAGGTAAGTTTGAATTTAAACTTTTGGCTTTTTTATGTTAAAAGTTTTTAAAGCATGCAGGGAGTGCAAGGTTTTGGGTAGTAAAGGAAGGCTTCCGAGAAAACAGAAAATGCTGGAAATACTCAGCAGGTCAGGTAGCATGCGTGGAGAGGAAAACAGAATTCACGTCTCCGGTCGAGATGCTGTCTGACCTGCTGAGTATTTCCAGCATTTTCTGCTTTTATTTCAGATTTCCAGCATCCGCTTGCAGAGGGGCGAGGAGGGCGCAGAAGGAGGGATGCAACCCAGTCAGCTCCTTTCTGGCCGGTATATCCAGGATGTGGTACCAGTGACTGCACCCCTAATTCCCCTTTCAATATTAGTCCACACCTTACCTTCCCTCTGTTACTGACCACCACAAAGCAAACTTTCCAATCCAACTTTATCTGTATATCCATGAATATGACATGAACTAATCACCCTTGTGCACTCTCTTAGTGACTGTCTTGTGTGCCTTTGCCTATCCTACTGATGTCACACAGCAGCTGCAGCATGGCTGGTAGAAGGCTGCTGACTCTCGGTGGGGGACACTACAGATGGCCTTGCAGGACAACCTTGAGGAGCTGGTGGAATCTTCCCAATCAGCCACCTCTCAACCTCGCGTCACTCAATCAATTACTCCTCGTAATCAATCTCATTGTTTCACAGGTTCCACAGAGAAGGGCGTAGAAATTGGACCTGATTGTACTAGGGTTCCTAATCCTCCTGCTTTCAGCGGGAATCCACTGGAATGATCTCCCGAGCGCTGCTGCTGACTCAGGAAAAAGGGTCCTTATCTGCACATGCGCGCTACCCCAGCTGTTGAGGCTTGGAACCAAACCACGTTTTCTGAGCCCTGCTGACCCCACTCCCGGCGGCTGCTCTTTGGAGCGCACCGCTTCATTGCCGGTTGTGAGGATAATGGCATCGGGGACAATGGAAATCGGCTGGAAACTCTGAGTCCTGAGAGAGCATCTGAAAGAGAGAAACACAAACTGGGGCAGGGAGAGAGACACAAACTGGGGGAGGGAGAGAAACACAAACTGGGGCAGGGAGAGAGACACAAACTGGGGGAGGGAGAGAAACACAAACTGGGGCAGGGAGAGAGACACAAACTGGGGGAGGGAGAGAAACACAAACTGGGGCAGGGAGAGAGACACAAACTGGGGGAGGGAGAGAAACACAAACTGGGGCAGGGAGAGAGACACAAACTGGGGGAGGGAGAGGAAACACAAACTGGGGCAGGGGGAGAGACACAAACTGGGGGTGGGAGAGACACGCAAACTGGGGCAGGGGGAGAGACACAAACTGGGGGAGGGAGAGACACGCAAACTGGGGGAGGGAGAGAGAAACACAAACTGGGGAGGGAGAGAAAAACACAAACTGGGGAGGGAGAGAGAGACATAAACTGGGGGAGGGAGAGAGACTCAAAATGTGGAGGGAGAGAAAAACAAATTGGGGGAGAGAAAAACACAAACTGGGGGAGGGAGAGAGACACAAACTGGGGAGGGAGAGAGACACAAACTGTGGGAGGGAGAGAAACACAAACTGGGGAGGGAGAGAGACATAAACTGGGGAGGGAGAGAAACACAAACTGGGGAGGGAGAGAAACACAAACTGGGGAGGGAGAGAAACACAAACTGGGGAGGGAGAGAAACAAACTGGGGAGGGAGAGAAAAACACAAACTGGGGGAGAGAAAAACACAAACTGGGGAGGGAGAGAAAAACACAAACTGGGGGAGGGAGAGAGACACAAACTGGGGAGGGAGAGAGACATAAACTGGGGAGGGAGAGAAACACAAACTGGGGAGGGAGAGAAAAACACAAACTGGGGGAGAGAGAGACAAACTGGGGAGGGAGAGAGACATAAACTGGGGAGGGAGAGACATAAACTGGGGGAGGGAGAGAGACTCAAAATGTGGAGGGAGAGAAACACAAACTGGGGGAGGGAGAGAGACTCAAACTGGGGGAATGAGAGAGACTCAAACTGGGGGAGGGAGAGAGACTCAAACTGGGGGAGGGAGAGACACAAACTGGGGGAGAGAGAGACACAAACTGGGGGAGAGAGAGACACAAACTGGGGAGGGAGAGAAACACAAACTGGGGCAGGGAGAGAGATAAACAAACTGGGGCAGGGAGTGAGACTCAATCTGGGGGAGGGAGAGAGACACAAACTGGGGGAGGGAGAGAGACTCAAAATGTGGAGGGAGAGAAACACAAACGGGCAGGGAGAGACACACAAACTGGGGGAGAGAGAGACACACAAACTGGGGCAGGGAGAGAGACTCAAACTGGGGTAGGGAGAGACACAAACTGGGGGGGGGGGTGAGGGAGAGACACAAACTGAGGGGGGAGAGCCAAACTAGGGAGAGAGAGAAAGGAAACTGAGGAAGGAAAGAGTAGTAACACAAACTAGTGAGGGAGGGAGTGAAACACAAATTGGAGGGAGGAAGAGAGGGAAACAAACTGAAGAGGGAGGGAGAGAGAGAAATGAACTGGGGAGGGAGGGAGAGAAAGAAGCAAACTGGAGAGGGAGAGAGAAACAAACCTGAATAATTACTTTGCGTCAGTATTTACAGTAGAAGAAGAGGATAGCATGCCAGAAATCCCAAGGAAACTAATATTGAATCGGGGACAGGGACTCAATAAAATTAACGTAAGTAAAATAACAGTAATGAAGAAAATAGTGGCACGGAAGCATGACCAGATGGTTTCCATCCCAGGGTTTTAAAGGAAGTCGGTGAGCACATTGCAGATGCCCTAACTATAATCTTCTAAAGTTCTCTCGATTCAGGAACCGTTCCTTTAAATTGGAAAGTTGCGCATGTCACTCCGCTATTTAAGAATGGCGAGAAAGGGAAAGCAGTGAATTATAGACCAGTTAGCCTAACATCTGTTGTCGGGAAATTGCTAGAGTCTATAATTAAGGTTAGGGTGACTGAACACCTCGAAAATTTTCAGTTGATCAGAGAGAGCCAGCATGGATTTGTGAAAGGTAGGTCATGCCTGACAAACCTGATTGAATTTTTTGAAGAGGTGACAAAATAGTGGACAGGGGAATGTCCATGGATGTTATTTATATGGACTTCCAGAAGGCATTTGATAAAGTCCCTCATAAGAGACTGTTAGCTAAAGTTGAAGCTCATGGAATTGAAAGCAAATTATTGACCTGGTTAGGAAATTGGCTGAGCGGCAGGAGACAGAGAGTAGGGATAATGGGCAGGTACTCTAATTGGCAGGATGTGACTAGTAGTGTCCCAGAGAGATCTCTGTTGGGGCCTCAAATATTAACTGTATTCATTAACAACTTAGATGATGGGACATAGCCAATTTTGTCGATGACACAAAGGGGGAGAAATTGGGTATAGCCCCGTTTGGGGCGCTAGTTCTGGCAAAGCGCAAAGCCTAGCGCCAGTTGCGATTTAGCGCCACCTGGTGCGATATTGGGTTGCAGCGCCGCTAAAGGTGATTGCGGCGCTAAATCAGGCACTGCACGATACTCTTAAGGCGCTAACCCGGCGGCGCAACCCAATTTCGCGGCGACGGGGCGCAGCGAGGGTGCTGTCAATAATCACTTTCCCTGAGACACAGTGGCGCCGGCCAGCTCTTAAAGGGGCAGGTCAATTGGCATCACCAGACACACTCACTGCCTTGTAGGCCTTCAAAGCGGTGGGAGCCTACCTGTGGCACACCAGCCTAGCAAGACATGGAAAGGGTGAGGCAGAGGGCGGAACGACTCACTGATGGGGCATTGGATGCTTTGGTTGGCGCAGTGGAATCAAGGCCAAGGAAGATGGTCGGAATGTGATTTATGTTTTGGACAGTCTCCCGGGTGTGAGAGGCAGTTATGTGTCAGTGTATTAGTTTTGCTTTCTGTTGCCATAGCTTTCTCATGTTTGAAGGAACCACATTTTGTTTAATGAAACACTTTCTTCATTTACAATGGCCATGCCTGCTATTTACATGCATCTTGCCCTTCACAGGCTTGGGGGTATCAGACCGGTTCCATTCCTGTTGTTGGAATGGCAGCAAGCATTCCGTGAGAGGGGCCTAGAAGCTACTTCTGATCAGCCTCTGACGCGCAGCCTGAGAGGAGCTGCTCGTGCAGAAGTTCAGGCCAGCAGGCATCTTCTCAGCCACCGACAGAGATGTCCTGCACCTTATCTGAGGCTGCAGATCTGGCTGAAGCAGCTGGCACAGCTCAGTCACTACCTCCTTTCTAAATCGCAGCCTTCTGACACACTGCTCCTCCGGCATGTTCATGTAGGAAAACTGCTGTCGGAAAACCCTGCCAGCGTAAGGTCTGCTGTGGCGACGTCTGTTGGCCCTCTTCCGTCTGGCCATGCCCGCCCCCCTCTCCCAGCGTCTCAGTGCCCTTTCCAGATGATTCAGCAGCAGGACGTTCCCCTCCAATGCATAGAAACATAGAAGATAGGAGCAGGAGTAGGCCATTCGGCCCTTCGAGCCTGCTTCGCCATTCAATGAGATCATGGCTGATCATCCAAATTCAGTACCCTGTCCCTGCCTTCTCCCCATATCCCTTGATCCCTTTAGCCTTAAGAAATATATCCAACTCTTTCTTGAATATATTTAATGAACTGGCCTCCACCGCCCTCTGTGGCAGAGAATTCCACAGGTTTAGCACTCTCTGGGTGAAGAAATTCCTCCTCATTTCAGTCCTAAATGGCTTACCGCTTATCCTTAGACTATGACCCCTGGTTCTGGACTCCCCGGCCATCATAAACATCCTTCCTGCATCTAGTCTGTCCAGGCCTGACAGAATTTTATAGGTTTCGATGAGATCCCCTCTCAATCTTCTAAACTCCAGTGAGTATAAGCCCAATCGACACAATCTCTCCTCATATGTCATTCCTGCCATCCCAGGTATCAGCCTGGTGAATCTTCGCTGCACTCCTTCCATGGCAAGAACGTCCTTCCTCAGGTAAGGCGACCAAAGCTGCACACAATACTCAAGGTGTGGTCTCACCAAGGCCCTGTACAACTGTAGCAAGACATCCTTGTTCCTGTACTCGAACCCTCTTGCTACGAAGGCCAACATACCATTTGCCTTCTTAACCACCTGCTGCACCTGCATGCTTACCTTCAGCCCCTATAATAAGTGCCCACAGGAAGGTTCCCCATTGTCAAGGCTCACCAACAGCAAGGTGATGGTCAGAAGGCTGAAGATCGTCTGCCTGCGCTGGCTCAGTGGTCAAATGGCTCTCAGTGTGCAGCTCAGCAACTCTTTGTAGCTCTCGAGGAAGTTGTGCACCAAAAATGGCTGCCGCTTTTAAACCACACCAGTCCCCTTTAAATAACGCTCCTCCAGCCCGAGAGCGACTTGGTAAGGTCCAGGTAAGCTGTCACTATTAGCGCCAGGTGCTACGGAATTTCCGGTCCGGGGCACCCAAAAGGCGTTGCACACTCAAATGACGTCATAATCAGCCTGCGCCCATGAGAGGGCGCTCTTAGCGCTGGCGCTAAATGCATGCTCAATATGGGGCGAGGCGCTAGGCGCCTTGCGCTCGCCCGGAAATTGGCTAGCGCCCCACTTCTCGGCCTCTTTAGGCGTTAATCGGTGGCGCTAACAACCGAATTTCTCCCCCAAAGATGGGCGGCATTGTAAGCAGTGTAGATGGAAGCATAAAATTACAAAGAGATGTTAATAGATTAAGCGAATGGAAAAAACTGTGGCAAACACATTTCAATGTAGGCAAATATGAGGTCATCCACTTCGGACCTAAAAAGGATAGATCAAAGTACTTTCTAAATGGTGAAAAGCTAGAAGCAGTGGAGGTCCAAAGAGATTTGGGGGTCCATACACACAGATCATTAAAATGTGATGGACAGGTACTAAAAATAATCAAAAAGGCTAATGGAATGTTGGCCTTTACATCTAGAGGACTAGAATACAAGGGGGTAGAAGCTATGCTACAGCTATACAAAGCCCTGGTTACACCACACCTGGATTACTGTGAGCAATTCTGGGCACCACACCTTCGGAAGGATATATTGGCCTTGGAGTGAGTGCAGTGGAGGTTTACCAGAATGATACCCGGACTTCAAGGGTTAAGTTACGAGGAGAGATTACACAAATTAGAGTTGTATTCCCTAGAATTTAGAAGGTTAGGTGTGATCTGATCGAAGTTTTCAAGATATTAAGGGGAACTGATAGGGTAGATTGAGAGAAGCTATTTTGGCTGGTTGGGAATTCTAGGACTAGGGGGGCATAGTCTAAAAAGTAGAGCCAGACCTTTCAGGAATGAAATTAGGAAACACTTCTACACACAAAGCGTGGTAGAAGTTTGGAACTCTCTTCCGCAAAAGGCAATTGATGCTCAATTAATTGTTAATTTTAAATCTGAGATTGATAGCTTTTTGTTAACCAAACGTATTAAGGGATATGGGCCAAAGGCGGGTATATGGCGTTAGGTCGCAGATCAGCCATAATCTCATTGAATGGCGGAACAGGCTCGAGGGGCTGAATGGCCTACTCCTGTTCCTATGTTCCTAAACTGGAGAGAACATAAGAAATAGGAGCAGGAGTAGGCCATACGGCCCCTCGAGCCTGCTCCACCATTCAATAAGATCAAGGCTGATCATCCACCTCAACTCCACTTTCCCACCCGATCTCCATATCCCTTGATTCCCCTAGAGTCCAAAAATCTTTCTATCTCAGCCTTGAATATACTCAAAGACTCAGCATCCACAGCCTTCTGGGGCAGAGAATTCCAAAGATTCACTACCCTCTGAGTGAAGAAATTCCTCCTCATCTCAGTCTTAAATGGCCAACCCCTTATCCTGAGACTAAGCCCCTAATTCTAGACACTCCAGCCAGGGGAAACAACCTCTCAGCATCTACCCTGTCAATCCCCCTCAGAATCTTGCATGTTTCAATGAGATCACCTGTCATTCATCTAAACTCCAGAGAGTATAGGCCCATTCTACTCAATCTCTCATCATAAGACAGTCTTCTCATTCCAGGGATCAATCTTGTGAACCTTTGTTGCACCGCCTCCAAGGCCAAGTATATCCTTCCTTAGATAAGGAGCCCAAAACTGTACAGTACTCCAGGTGTGGTCTCACCAAGGCCCTGTACAATTGTAGCAAGACTTCCTTACTCTTGTACTCCAACCCCCTTGCAATAAAGGCCAACATGCCATTTGCCTTCCTTATTACTTGCTGTATCTGCATGCTAGCTTTCTGTGTTTCTTGCATGAGGACACCCACATTTCTCTGAACACCAACGTTTAAAAGTTTCTCACCATTTAAAAAATATTCTGTTTTTCTATTCTTCCTACCAAAGTGAATAACCTCACATTTCCTTACATTATACTCCATCTGCCACCTTACTGCCCACTCACTTAGTCTATCTATATCCCTTTGTGGACTCTTTGGGCTGGATTTTACCAGCCTTGAGGAGGCAGGTCTGGAGGCGGGACTGCTGGGAAAATCCCCAAAAATGGGCGCAGGTCCCCAATCCACCTCCAACCAATCTTCCTGGGAGTCAGGTCCCTGATTTGCACAGGGACCCGACTCCTAGCGGCGGGAAGTGGATTATAGCCACTTAACTGCCTGTTAACAGGTAGTTAACAGGCAGTTAAGAGGCTTTTTCCAATTTTTCGACTGCTGCTGCGGGCTTCCTGACATTGGGGAACCCCGCCAGGGTAAGTGAGGCGTGCTGTGGCTCTGTTGTTATGTTGGTGTTTGGATGACAGCTGGAGAAGTGGTGTGAAGGATGCAATGGGACACTCATTAGTATCAGAGGTAAGGAAATGTTGTGAATGTAATTTTTAATGTGGTTAGATGTTTCTGCAGGTGACAAGCTGTGAAGTGTTTGTGTAGCCTCATCTCATCGGGAGAAGTGACAGATGGTTTCTGCAATCTCAGCTTCAGCTGCCATCTGTTTTATCCTAAGGAGAGAGTAATTGGAGAGCCTGGGAGCAAGGGCTCATCTTTGGACAGTGATTGTCAGTATTTGACAGCACCTCAATGCTGTCAAATCATCTGTCAAACAAGTGTGGTGCATATGCCTTTAAGAAAACTGGCAGATGAATCGTCATCAACTGATGTCATCTGATACCAGCTTTCCCTTAATTGGCCGGCAAGCCTGCAGGGCGGGCTTAACAAGGCCAATCAGGGCAAAATAGCATCTGTTTGTCAGACGTCGCTGGGGGCGGGACTGAAACCAAAAACCAGCATTCCCAGCTCGCACTCTGCTTGGAAGGTAAGATTCCACCCTTTGTGTTTTCCTCACAGCTTACTGTCCCACCTAGCTTTGTATCATCAGCAAACTTGGATAAATTACATTCGGTCCCTTCATCTAGTTCATTAATATAGATTGTAAATAGCTGAGGCCACAGCACTGATCCTTGCGGCACCCCACTAGTTACAGCCAGCCAACCTGAAAAAGACCTGTTTATCCCTACTCTCTGTTTTCTGTCCATTAACCAATCCTCTATCCATGCTGTTATATTACCCCCAACCCCATGAGCCCTTATCTTGTGTAATAACCTTTTATGTGGCACCTTATCAAATGCCATTTGGAAATCCAAATATACTACATCCACTGGTTCCCCTTTATCTACCCTGCTAGTTACATCCTCAAAAAACTCAAATAAATTTGTCAAACACAATTTCCCTTTCATAAAACCATGTTGACTCTGCCTAATCATGTTATGATTTTCTAAGTGCCCTGATACCACTTCCTTAATAATCGATTCCAGCATTTTCCCGATGACTGATATCAGACGAACTGGCCTGCAGTTTCCTGTTTTGTCTCTTCCTCCTTTCTTGAATAGCGGTGTTACATTTGCTACCTTACAATCTGATGGAACTATTCTAGAATCTAGGGAATTTTGGAAGATCAAAACCAATGCATCCACTATTTTTGCAGCCACTTCTTTTAGAACCCTAGGATGTAGGCCGTCCGGTCCAGGGGATTTGTTGGCTTTTTTCCCATTAATTTCTCTAGTATTTTTTCTCTACTTCTATTAATTACATTAAGTTCCTCACCCTCATTAGACCCTTGATTCCCCACTATTTTTAGTATGCTTTTTGTGTCTTCTACTGTGAAGACAGATACAAAATATTTGTTTAAGTTTCTGCCATTTCCTTATTCCCCATAATAATTTCTCCTGTCTCAGCCTCTAAGGGACCAACGTTTACTTTTGCTGCTCTCTTCCTTTTTACATACTTGTAGAAGCTCTTACAATCTGTTTTTATATTTCTTGCTAGTTTTCTCTCATTCTATTTTTTTCCCTTGTCAATTTTCTGGTCATCCTTTGCTGGTTTCTGAAACTCTCCAAATCCTCAGGCTTACTATTATTCTTCGCAACATTATAAGCTTCTTCTTGCAATCTAATGCTATCCTTAACTTCTTTAGTTAGCCACGGATGGATCACTTTTCCCGTGGAGTTTTTGTTTCTCAATAGAATGCATTTTTGTTGAGAATTATGAAATATTTCTTTAAATACTAGCCACTGCTTATCTACCGCCATACCTTTTAATTTATTTTTCCAATCAACCTTAGGCAACTCGCCCCTCATACCTATGTAATTGGCTTTATCTAAGTTTACTACTCTAGTTTCAGACTTAGGCAAGTCACTCTCAAACTTAATGTGAAATTCTATCATATTATGATCACTCTGCCCCAGAGGATCTACTATGAGATTGGTAATTAACCCTGTCTCATTGCACAATACAAGATCTAAAATAACCTGTTCCCTGGTTGGTTCCATGATGTATTGTTCCAGGAAACTGTCCTGAATGCATTCCATGAACTCGTCCTCTAGACTACCTTTGCCAATTTGATTTCTCCAGTCTATATGAAGACTAAAGTCCCCCACGATTATTGCATTAGCTTTGTTACAAGCTCCTACTATTTCTTGATTAATATTCTGTCCAATGGTATAGCTACTGTTAGGGGGCCTATATATTACTCCCACCAGTGTTTTCTGCCCCTTGTTATTCCTTATCTCTACCCATACTGATTCTACTTCCTGATCTTCCGAGCCAAGATCCTTTCTCTTTACTGTCCTTATGTCATCCTTTATTATAAGAGCTACCCCACCTTCTTTTCCATTCTGCCTGTCTTTTCAAAACGTCAAGTACCCTGGAACATTTAGTTCCCAACTTTGGTCACCTTGCAACCACGTCTCTGTAATGGCTATTAGATCAAACCCATTTATCTTTCATTCAGATAAAGAGCCTTTAATTAAATTTTTTACCATTATTCCCCACTTTGACCTTATTCTCTGCTGCACTGCTACCGTTAAACTCTCTGTCCCTGTCACATTCTGCTTAATTTTACCCAAATCGCTACACTGCTCTATTGCCTTGACCTTTCTCTTTAGATTTCTAAATTTCCCCTCACCTGACCCCTCCCCACCTTTTTTAGTTTAAAGCCCTATCTACAGCCCTAGTTATTCGATTCGCCAGGACGCTAGTCCCAGCCCAGCTTAAGTAGAGCCCATCTCGACGGAACAGCTCCCTCTTTCCTCAGTACTGGTGCCAGTGCCTCATGAATCGAAACTCTTTCTTCCCACACCACTCTTTGAGCCATGCATTTAACTCTCTAATCTGCTTGACCCTATGTCAATTTGTGCATGGCTCAGGTAGTAATCCAGAGATTATTACCCTTGAGGTTCTGCTTATTAGTTTAGACCCTAGTTCCTCAAACTCCCTCAGCAGAACCTCATTCTTAGTTCTACCTATGTCGCTGGTTCCTACATGGACCACGACAACTGGATCCTCCCCCTCCCACTCCAAGTTCTTCTCCAACCGCGAGGAGATATCCTTAACCCTGGCACCGGGCAGGCAACATAGCCTTCGGGACTCTCTTTCGTGGCTGCAGAGAACAGTATCTATCCCCTACCACTACCACATTCCTTCCTTCTCCCCCCACTTGGATGGCCCTTGTACCATGTTTGCCCATCCTCCCTGCAGCCCTTTTCCTCATCCATACAGGTAGCAAAACCTGTTGGACAAGGTCAAGGGCTGAGGCTCCTCCATCACTACATCCTGGGTCCCCATACCTGCCTGACTCGCGACCACACCCTCCTGTTCCGGATCACTGATGAACTCTATAGTACTACTTAACCTAAAGGGTGTGACTGCCTCCTGGAACAAAGTGTCCAGTTAACTCTCCCCCTCCCTGATGCATCGCAATGTCTGCAGCTGGGACTCCAGCTCAACAACTCTGAGCCGAAGTTCCTCGAGTTGCAGACATTTACTGCAGATGTGGTTGCTCGGGATCGCGATGCTCTCCACAAACTCCCACATGCTGCAGTTATGATACACCACCTGCCCTGCCATCTCTAACATTGTTTTATTTATTCATTAATTAGCTGAAGCTTTTATTCAATCGCTATTTTAGTTTTATTGTTTGATTATTTTATCTAGTTTAAGTTATTAATTTAATAAGTACTAACAAGTTACCGTTTCTCGGCTCTTAATTTAACTCCCTTCCCTAACTTAGAGAACAAAAAAAAGCTGTAACACTCACCAACCAATCACCTACCTGCTCTCCTGTGATGCACTCTTTGATTATTTGTTGTTGTTTTTGAATCGGAGCCTCGCTGCTGCCGCTGCTTTAATTCAGGTCTGCTCTCGGGTCGCTCGTTATCCTCTCACCGCTGCCACTAAGGGAGGGAGAGAAACAAACTGGGGCGGAAGAGAGATAAACAAACTGAGAAGAGGGAGAGAGAAACAAACTGGGGAGGGAGGGAAAGAGAGAATCAGTGGGGTGAGAAAGAGAGAGAAACAAACTGGGGAGGGAGGGAGTGAGAGAAACAAAAACAGTCATAAAATTGTACGAAAACTTTAGCTAGATATATCAGATGTTTTTCTTGAATCAGTGATATTTACTTGGTGTTTCTCATTGCGGTCGATACTGTAGAAACATCACAGAAGTCGTTTTTATTTAAACATTATTTATCCTTAAATCTTTCTATTCTTTTGTGTTCTTTGATTTATGTATTATGTTCATCTGACTACAAAATAAATAGTCAAATTTTATTCGGGGCTTGGTGGTACTAAGACACTCAACTAGGGTTAATACAATAATGTGAAAACAGTGAGGAAATGTCACGTGATCAAATGTGGTTAAGCATCATATGAGCAGTGTCGAGTGATAGAATGCCATATGATTAAATGTCATGTGCTCAAATCTCTAGGAATACATCAAACTAGAGTTGGCAACCCTACGATGTGGAGCCCGGAGGAGCAGAAGGTTCCACAGCACTCCCGAGAGCCACTGCCCTCCCACGATTGGCCTCCCTCCCATTCTCCTCACACCCTGGGATCTTTAAAATAATGTACACAGATGAGGGTCCTGCATTTTGTGCAGGATCTGTTTTCCATTTTGGACCATCCCAACGCTTCTCCTGCCATGTGCTGCGCAACCGGCATGAAGGCTCCCTCGCCAGCGCTATCTAAAGGGATCGTACAGTACTTACAGGTTAGTTGCTAGTTTACTATTTCCGCCTACTGTTTGACTTCTGGGCGTTTTGTTGCTGAGTTCTAGCACTCTTGAAAGTTCACTTTGTCTGCACTGAGAGAGGTTTTGCTTCTTTTGCCCAACATTCATCCTTATTAAATCAGTGAGCTACCTGTGGCGGTGTGACAGTTGCCGGCAGCTCACCCAAATAATATTAATAAAGTCCCAATTTTGGGCTGCCCTCGGTCCTCCCAGTCGGGGCGCGCGCTCTGTGCATGGTGCCCATTTCAGGACTGAAAACGAGCCTAAAGGAATTTCTGTCCAAGGTAATAAAGAGTGAGGCCCACCTGAATCAGTAGCCGCCTTTATACAATAGCGTGCTGCTGCCTGTAACAGTCCTTTCTGCCCCATAAATTGGTCAGTACCAGTGCCCACTAACAGTCCTTGCTGCTCCATAAATTAGTCAGTATATTTGTGAATATAAAAAAACCTGCCATTTGACAGTGGTTTGCTGTCCTCTGGTGGAGCCTGTAGGTAATGGCGTTCACACTGCTCATCAGGTCCTGAATTTCCTCGTAATTTTCAGCGCAACAATGGTGTAAGAGCCGTGTTGCGGCGATATTTTCCGAGGTAATTCGTGTGTAAGTGATTTACGACGGTTTTATGCCGGAACCTTAATACATGCAAATATCCTTGCTGGCTTGCACTGCTCCTGAGTTATGTCTGCCGATACCCTAGGTTAACATAGTTCCACAATCCTGGCAAAAGACAAGAGAACGCAAGTTTCCTGCACTGACGGCGCTTCTGCAGGGGTGTTTATGTAAGCTCAAATATGTAGACGCAGTACGTCCCCACCTAGCCCCAAATCACCGTAGCTAAGGCGTTTCATCCCTCGAACAGCCTCGAAACATTTTTGTGGTGTTTGACAGCAATATTTTGGACTTTATAAAAAAAAAATTCACTGGAACTCTACTTTTCTCTATCATTAAATGTGTTGTTATGGCATCAGAATCTGCAGCATTTAAAAGGCAAAAGCTTCCTCGATTGCATTTTTTTAAAGATGCAGCGGTGCTTAACGTGCATTACTGATGTTTTGATGCATCAAAACTAGGTCTCATAACATCAGTAGGATAAAGAGAGACTTAAAGAAGGAAGGTGGCATTTTCTCCACATCTTTCTTTGGGCCCCTAATGGTGACGCTGAACTTGTGCTCGTTTTACACTCTGACGAATGACATCCACAGGAAATTTCGACGTAAGTTGCCAACAGCAAGATCGGCATAAATTTAGGTGTAGATTTTGGCATAATAGCGGCAAAAGTCAGATCGAGGAAATTCCAAGCTTTTTCATGACATTCCGTGAAAGGCGATTTATCAATAAATGTAAGTTCTATCTTTCTTTATGGCTCAGAACTTGGTCCTTTATAAAAATCTTATATTCATATTGCTATAGCAACCAAACAGAGTCTAAACCATAGAATACACCCACTTTCAATCCAGCTGCAATGACATGAGGTAAATTTGGATATAGAAGGCCCTTTGGCCCATTTGAATTATTTCTTCCAGAATACCATCCCTACAGCCTTCCCATTACGGTATTAGCTGTTTCTTAAATAAGCCTCACCCACCTTTACTGGCAACCCATTCCAGCTGTTGTTCTCGTTGTGTGTAAAGAAATTTTTCCTAACACCTGTCCTAAATTTGCCCTTCACAGCTTTGACCCTGTGTCATCATGTCCTCCTTGTTGTTCTCTGCGCACACTCTGAACGGCTCCTTATGTTCCGGTGACCAGAACTGTACCCAGTACTCCAGGTGCAGCTTCAGCATGACCCCTGGAGATTTAAACTCACCCGATTTGGCAATTTAACCCAGCATCCCATTTGTTGCCACCTCACGCTTTTTGGGCACGGTGAGCAACGGGTCAGCTAACACCCTTTGGCCTCTTTCAACTTCCCCTCTTCAAAGTGTTAATTCACCCATTGGGTGCAGGCACCACAGTTACGCCTGGTGTCATCTTCAAATTTAACTACACTGCATTGAGGCTGTTATTCAAGGTCAGTTCTGTATTCTGGATTCCAGGAGAAGTCCTAGTTTCGATTCCTGGGGCATCCCACTAAATACCTCCACCCATTTCAACCTACTTACCCTTGCAGCACAAGTAGCCAACTGGCATCCCACGCGCTGCACGCAGCTCTTCTGTAGTGGGGAACTTTAAAAACTTTGTTTAACTGACTTGCCCACACGCGCAATGCCAAAGAGAGGTTCAGAATAATAAAGGAATCCTTCCTGCCCCTTTGACTAGCTCGCATATACATTTTAAGTTGCAACTATTAATAACAATTCGTTGCTGGAACTTCAGTTGGAACACGTGATGCTGTCAGTCAGGTTGCAGCAGAATAATGAAGGCTGAAACCCGAAACTCAGTTTCACCTTCCAAAAAATAAAACTTTGTTTAATAATGAAGTACTTTAACAATTCTGCCCAGTATCAATTACCCACTGTGTACCAGTTCCCCCTCACCCCCCACATACCAATTGCTCCTCTTCCCCATACCAATCCCATTCCTGAGTGTTACTGTTAGATGTTTTTAAAGAAAAAGTTTAACATGTTTTTTGCAATATTTTAATTTCAACTATACCGTCACCATTTCCCTGATTTCATTCATTTTGCATGAACAGTCTATCGGTTGTAGGGGGCAAATCGCTTGTCTGGGTGCTAATAAATGACATTTTTTCCCACACAGTATCCAATGCACAGTTAATGAACTCTGATATTCGGTGATGAATTTAGAATCAGTTCCTCGTTTCTAGGTTGTGAAAGCTAATGGGGGAAACTTTAATAGTAAAGAGCGTGTGAGTTGGGGTTCGAGAGGGTTCTAAAAATTGGAAATGGCATCACGTCCGGAAGTCAGCTCCAACACACCGTCTTCCGGGTTTAACTCAGGCACGTTTGGATGCGTGTGCGTAACCTCCTCCAGAGAGGTGGGTTACTGATTATAATGTTTAAATGAGGCAATTTCAACTGGCATTTCAACTTAACATGATGTGCATGGGTTTCCGGGGCTTCCTAAAACTCACCATTGAAAGGAAGGTGAGAAGGTTGTACGGCAACTCATGGGGCTGAGTAAAAGTCACAAATACAGACATCAATAAATAAGGAGTGTGATGGAATACTCTCCACTTGCCTGGATGAATGCAGCTCCAACAACACTCAAGAAGCTCGACACCATCCAGGACAAAGCAGCTCGTTTGATTGGCACCCCATCCACCATCTTAAACATTCACTCCCTCCACCACTGGCATACTGTGGCTGCAGTGTGTACCATCTACAAAATGCACTGCAGCAACTCGCCAAGGCTTCTTTGGCAGCACCTCCCAAACC
Source organism: Somniosus microcephalus (assembly GCF_052327205.1). NCBI lineage: Eukaryota > Metazoa > Chordata > Chondrichthyes > Squaliformes > Somniosidae > Somniosus > Somniosus microcephalus. The sequence goes on from NC_141008.1 coordinate 34,796,822, forward strand.
CACAACCTCTTCCACCTAGAAAGACAAGGGCAGCAGGCGCATGGGAACACCACCACCTCCAAGTTCCCCTCCAAGTCACACACCATCCTGACTTAGAAGTATATCGCCGATCCTTCATTGTCGCCAGGTCAAAATCCTGGAACTCGCTCCCTAACAGCACTGTGGGAGTACCTTCACCACGGGGACTGCACCAGTTCGAGAAGGCGGCTCACCACCACCTTCTCAAGGGCAATTAGGGATGGGCAATAAATGCTGGCCTTGCCAGCGACGCCCACATCCCATAAACGAATTTTTAAAAACTCAGTGCTCACAGCTGCTTTCTTACCTCCCACTGGGAAAGAGTTTGTTGAGAGTACTTGTGTTGAGAAGCGAATTTCTGGACTTTGGAGCTATTGACCCTCAGAACATCAGGACCATGGTGCCATGGCTGCTTTAGATTGGACCTTTGACGAGCAGCAACAGCCTGCTGTGGAGAGACCTGCAGAGAGGGGAGCAGCAGAGGGGTCGAGCTCTCGGGAGGCATTACCCACGGAACAGGGTGTACAGACAGAGGCTCAGCTTCCTGACCTCTCTGAAGAACTTCCGGAGGCTGAAGTTGTCACATCAGGTGGTGGCAGACAGCTGCAGCCTCCTACAGGAAGACCTGCTCCCTGCTGGAACTGGTGGCCACGCATTACCAGCAGCTGACAAAGTGACCAGTGCCCTCAACTTTTTTGCTTCCAGATCCTTCCTGGGTGTTACCGGCAATAGACCCAGGATCTCCCAGCCGACTGTACATAAATGTCTATGGCAGGTGGCTGATGGATTGATTGCCAGGGCCGACAATTACATACACTTCCCCTGTGATGATAATATCCAGAATGAGCGAGCATTCGGGTTTAGGTCTCTGCCTGGCTTCCCACAGGTACAGGGTACCATCGATTGCACACACGTGATAATCCGAGCACCACCAGATCAACCAGGAGTATTTGTCTACCGCAAGGGATTTCATTCCATCAATGTTCAGCTGGCGTGCAATCACAAGAAAAGGTTTACAGTTGAACAGGGCCTTGGTGAGACCACACCTTGAGCATTGTGTGCAGTTTTGGTCGCCTTATCTGAGGAAGGATGTTCTTGCCATGGAGGGAGTGCAGTGAAGATTAACCAGACTGATACCTGGGATGGCAGGAATGACGTATGAAGAGAGATTGGGTCGATTAGGCTTATATTCGCTAGAGTTTAGAAGAATGAGAGGAGATCTCATTGAAACTTATAAAATTCTAACAGGACTAGACAGATTAGATGCAGGAAGGATGTTCCCGATGGCGGGGGAGTCCAGAACCAGGGGTCACAGTCTAAGGATAAGGGGTAAGCCATTTAGGACTGAGATGAAGAGAAATTTCTTCACCCAGAGAGTGGTGAACCTGTGGAATTCTCTACCACAGAAGACAGTTGAGGCCAATTCATTAAATATATTCAAGAAGGAGTTAAATATATTTCTTAAGGCTAAAGGGATCAAGGGATATGGGGAGAAAGCAGGGACAGGGTACTGAATTTGGATGATCAGCCATGATCGCATTGAATGGCGGAGCAGGCTTGAGGGGCCGAATGGCCTACTCCTGCTCCTATCTTCTATGTTTATGCAGGTGTGTGCTGGTTTCCCAGGAAGCCGTCATGGTGCTCTCATCCTGCGGCAGCCCAAGCTCCCCGACCTCTTTGGGCCTGCAAGCAGACTTAGGGTTGGCTGGAGGGAGACAAAGAATACCCCCTTGAAACTTGGGTGATGACACCCACGAGGAACCCCACCAATGAAGCCCAAATGCGGTACACTGACAGCCACATGACCACCAGATATGTGATTGAGCAAGCGATTGGCATGCTCAAAATGCGCTTCAGGTGTCTGGATAGTACTCGGCAGCGAGGGTCTCTAGAATGATCATGGTGCTCTGCACAGCATTGCGCAGCAGCAAGGATTGGATCTGCAGGAAGAACAAGGCACTCGGCACACATCGTCTATGGATGATTGCAATGAAGAAGAGAATGAGGATGAGGAGGAAGCGGTGGATGAAGATGGCGACCCCAACGCTGCACCAGCCGCTCACATTGCTGCCTGGGAGGCCAAGGATTCCCTTATAGCTGTACGGTTCAGTTAATCACTACCACTGGAGCGATGAATAATCACATTCAACTGCCAATCCCTCCCCACCCCCTGCAATTCCACTGACATAAAATAGTCCTGTAACCAACCATCCACCCATTGCACATCCACCCATTGTTCCCCATCAATTCATGACTTCCCATTCAGCAACAAGCAACTGAAAAGGCGAGTTGCCACCCGGCAACCAAGAATGGACAACACGGTAAAGTGATGCAAAGTATTAACTTTTATGTGATTCTAGTAACAATGGAAACTGAACAACATAACAATTTGTCATACATACATGTGCATACCCTTGTTGAACTACATTGCTTTTGTCTTCTTTTTCCTACTGCTCCTACGTGGTGCAACCCCACGGCTTCAGCAGAGGTGGAGGCAGGCTCTGATCCCTGCTCTGACTGTTACTGACGACCTCTGGGTGTTGGAGCCCGTAAGGGCCCCGCCAAAGACGGCTCCACCTGCACCTGTGCAGGGGTAAACTCGGCCACTGGGAGAGGAGGCAGCGTGTCGGGTACTGGTCGAGGAGGGTGGGGGTGGGAACGAGTGAGAAGTGGGAGCACTTTGAGTGGAGTTCCCACTTCCATATCCCCTTTTGCCATCATCCCTCTCATGGGCCAGCTGCACTTCACTCCTACCTCTCTGCAGGAGAGCAGCTTGGAGCAGATCAGTGGGGTGCTGTAAGGCCAAGGCTAAGGTATCTGTCATCCTATTTAAGGTGCCAGACATGTTGGCATCCATAGTCTGCATGTCTGTGGTCAGGGCCTGCAAGAACTCATTTGATTGCTGTGATTGATGTTCAATGGAGTTGGTCAATCTATCAATGGAAGAAGACAGCCTCGCAATGCCCTGCGACAGCAACCCACTCAGGCTTGAGCTGAACTCTTCCATTCTCTCTGCACTCGTTGACAGTGTGTGTAGAAGGTCTGCCAGTACCTTACAGATTTTCTGCTGCCCCTCAATGATTATCCTTTTCATCGATGACCCCCGGGGTACAGCATCTGTGTCCAGCTGAGCAGAGCTTGGAGAGGGCTGTGCCCTCCGACGCGGACTCTCCACAGCTGTCCCTGCTACCACTGTCTGCTTTTGCTCACTTGTGAACTGTGAGTCACCAGGTGAAATCCCAACTAACTGCTTAGCTGGACCCACCGAAGTACAAGTATCTGAGCAGGTGCATGGAAAGCGTGAGTCCAGTAAGCACGGTGCACCCGCAAAAGGAATCGGCTCCTCTGAGGAATCGTCATCCAGGAGGTCCGCTGACTGCTGTTGTATGCATGAAGATTCTGGCGGAGAGAAAAAATATGATTTAGTACTGGCAAGGTAAGAATGTTGCAACTTAGCATGATGAAGGTGATCATATTTCACTCGCTGCAGAAATCAAGTCAGCATGACTGAGGGTTGCATGGCAAGTGGGTGGCTGATATTTAATTCTGTCAGGTCCTGGGAGGTCCCCAATCTCTCCATCTCCGATGGGCGGGGACGCCAAAACGCCAGTGAACTCTAACGCTTCCTCCTCCGCAGCCGTCAACTGCACAATCTTCGAACACACCTTGGACTTATCATCGGGGTCATTCCACATTCTCCAATCTGCTGACACAGACATCAGCTGTCATGCTTTTCCTCCAAAATATTCTATTATATTTCTGGCCTGCTCTTTTTTTTCCTCTCTCTCTCTTTCTCTTTCTCACTTCCAAAAATGTTCTTACAGGTATAATCCTGTGTAATTTATGTCAATCCAAACTCCTAAGTTGGTTGAAAGAAGCTCCAGAAAGAGCTGCAGCCCTGCGAAAACCTTGTGCTAGAAGCCGCGGGCCCATCCTCCAGGCTGAGAGTGTCCAGGGTTTCTGCAGACGTCAGACGAGCCTTGATCAAAAAGCATTATTGTTGGCGTGGGGCAGAGGGAGAGAGACTACAATCAGCTCCGGCACTGCTCCACAGTAAGTACAGCTAAAGTGTGGAGTGGGTCTGTCTCTTGGGGAAATTGGAAGCAGTTAATGGAAAATTCATGTCAGTTCTCATGAAAAATATTGTGAATAAGAAGGAGGCTTGATAAGAGGGGCTGTCTCGCAACAACCATTCTCCATTTGTCAGATGTTCTGCTCCTAATGCTCAATGACAGCTGACGAGAAAAAGGCACCATTTCAGAGATGGACAATTAAAACGGTTATAGGACTGAACACACTCAGATCATTGTTTTAATCAGCGATGATCCTGGAGCAGACCTGCCACGGAAACTATTTAACCAGTTCATGTGTTTTGGAATACATTTTGATTCATCTAACTTTTGCCTGTATACAGCACCATTTCCAGTGCTGGTCTTACACTGAATGACGTGGGCACTGCTACCCATTTTTGTTTGCCTACCACCCTGTTTTCCAGCGTAGACAGGGCAGTAAACATATGAAAGCTGGTCCCAGGAAGTTTACATCAGGGGTGGGGAGTGTAATTTGGAGCTGGGGGGCTATATATCCATGGAGAGGTGTGTATATTGGGGGTGAAGTTTGTATATTGAGGGTAGAGGCTGTATATTGGGGTGTGGCGTGTATATCAGGGATGGGAAGTATTGATCAGAGGTGTGGAATCTATATTGGGGTTGGGGAATGTATACTGGGATGGTGAATGAATCTCGGGGGTGGGGAGTGCATACTGGGGTTGGCAGTAGAGTATATGTAGGGCTGACTGTTTACTGGCCGCACAGCTGTCTGGAACTCCTGTGCAGGCCACTTGTTGGCTTTACAATAGGAAAAACCGCGCCTGTGCGGGAATTTGAACGGGCCGCACAGCCCGTTAAAGGGGCCGCGTACCCCCAAAAAAATTAAAGGGAACGTTGCCTGACTGTAGTTTTAATAACCTAGGTGAATAGTTGTAGTGAGTAGACTAGACAGTGCTCACTGATGAAAGTTAAATGATGTCTTTCAACAATGGGAATGATTTCAGGTCTCCAGTAAAGACTATCGCAGGTTTAGGATGGTTCCCATTCAGTTGGTATCATGTTACACAGACTCTGCTGAATTAACATGTTGGTTGAATCAGCGCGGTGACTTTCTGGAAGGTTATTCAAGCCCACAATGGAAACTTGTAATTATGATTCACATATTTACAGGCTTCAAACCATCACTTGCCCTGCTTATTAGCACAGCAATTCGATTATTATCATTATCTCTATCCTTTGTCATAAATTTAAGGTTATCCCATGGTATAGCCCAAGTCTGATTCATAACTCCCTACCTCAGGCCCTATGTAAAAAGAGGCAGGTTGTGCATATTTAAGAGCCTGTTTATTGTCGACCAATTCTATTCTAAGTTTGTATCTGGTCTGCTTGGTCAGGCGGTAGATATACTCATTGCCCAACCAGTGATCACCCAACATGCCACCAAAGCCATATTCGTATGTGAACCAGCTTTCTGTCCAGATGATGCTGTTGCCCACAAGCAGTGGAGATGTTAGTGTCTGCATATGTGCCATTTCTGTCCTTCCTGTAAATATGCTGGCACCTGACACCTAGCACTGGCATCACGGACATCACTTCCATTTCACACAGCACAGTCCTACCTCTGCGGGATCCTGTACTTTGGCACAGCACACCTTATGTTAGCACAGGACATTGTACGCTGTCACAGAACTGCGATTACTGGCACAGGAGCTCGTACATTTGCACAGTACACTGTATATTGGCAAAGGACATTGTAGGTTGGCACAGCACTCTGTATGCTGAAACAACCCATCAAACACTGGCACAGGAGCCCATATGCTAGCAGAGGACATTCTATGCTGGCACAGAACACCTAACACTAGCATAGGACCCCAACACTGGCGCAGGATCCCATTTGCTAGTAGAGGGCATTATATGCTGGCACAGGACATCAAACTCTGGCATAGGACCCCATACCCTAGAAGAGATCATTGTATGCTGGCATGGGATCCCATGTGCTGATACTGCACACCACATACTGGCACAGGGCATCACATGCTTGCACAAGACCCTGCCCACTGGCACAGCGCACAGGAAAATGTGTTCTTTAATCTCTGATTCCCTAACAGCATTGTGGGAGCACTTTCCCCACACAGACTGCATTGGTTCAAAATTATGGCGCACCGCCACCTTCTCAAGAGCAACTTCGGATGGTTAATAAATCCCGGCCTTGCCAGCGACACCCAGAATCCGAGAATGAAAAAAAATGTGAGTTACTGACTATTGGTGAGAGTTCCAGGCCAGATGTGTAGAACCAACTATTTCCTTCTCTGTCTGGCTAGCCCCTGACAGTCAGTAGTGAGACAACATCATCACATTCTGCTAGTCATAGATAGAAGCATTAGGCTGGACCATGTAATGATCAATAACATGTCATTCTATAGTGGACACTAGGTGGAGCCGTAGAGCTGTGTAGAGCTGTATGTATAAGACTACACTACCCAGCTGTATATATATTAAGACCACATTACCCATGAGGCACTAGGCTACCCACAAGGCAACAGTCAAGATGGCAGCCTGCACACAGGAACACACATGCTGCATCTCTACAGATACTGTACCTAGAGAACGTGTACTGAATAAATGACTAGCTAGAAGCTAGCTGTGTTCATAATAAGAATGTCTAGTTATTAATGAACATAACAGACCATAGTGCGCAACATAGAGGAATAACACATCTTTCCAGTTGCCCAAAGGCTGCTGGGAATCAACTAATCTCCGAGATAGCTTCATTCTTTTCTCATGTTGTTTTTGTTCCATCTTGGAGAATTGTACAAGTGGCACACAGAGACAATGACCGAGCCTGCGGCCTTAATTACAAACATGTCTGATGCTCAATGTAACAGTAAGAGCTTTGAAGCCTCTTATCTGCTGAAAGTATTGGTACGATGAGTGCAAAATAAGGAAACTACTCTGAAAGAATGTTCCTTCTCAATTTCTATCCTGGATAAAGAACTTATGAGTTCCTGGTCATGGTTTCTACTCAGTTCAGTAGGTGCATTACTGATCTATCTGTAACAGTTAATAGTAATAGTTACTGCCTTTCTTTCTACTTTTTTATGTGTTGCCATGCTTTGGGTTATCACACTATTAGTTGTCAGCCTTGGCTCAGTTGGTAGCACTCTCACCTCTAAGTTAGAAGGTTGTGGGTTCAAGTCCCATTCCAGAGACTTGAGCATAAAATCTAGGCTTACACTCCAGTGCAGTCTTTCAGATGCGATGTTAAAGTGGACGCGAAGGATCCCGTGGCACTATTTTGAAGAAGAACAGGTGTCCTGGCCAATATTTATCCCTCAACCAACATCACTAAAACAGATTACCTGGTCATTTATCACATTGCTGTTTGTGGGACCTCGCTATGCTGTGTTTCCTACATTACAACAGTGACTACGCTTCAATAGTACTTAATTGTTATGAGTGCTGGGAATCAACTAATCTCCGAGATAGCTTCAGTTTTTGCTCATGTTTTTGTTCCATGTTGGAGAATTGTACAAGTGGCACACAGAGACAATGACAGAGCTGAGGTCATGAAAGGTGCTATATCAATGCAAGTTATAAGTTCTTTCTTTACATTAGATATTCTCTCAGGTTCAGCATCACCAGTCATTTCTGTAAGCAGAACCCGTACGCTCTATGAGCCAGAGTGCACATCTGCCTGCCCAATATCTAGGTAGACTGTACCATGGCCAAGGAATGTGCCATATGCCACCACATGATACTCTTTCTTCGAACTGGATACACATTCTTATCAAACTGAAACTTATTTGGACCAACAAGTGGTTTTATTTACATAGATAAACAGTAAACAGTTTGACACTGAAGTAAGATTTAAAAATGAGCGTAACAGGGCACGTTTAGTAGAACGCAATTGCACAGCAAAATGTGTAAAGATGAAATGTACTAATTATCCTATGTTTAATTGCAGAAATGACCATACCAGTTTAGAGAGATGAAACTTACAAAAAGAGACACTGACATAACCCTTTTCTGGAAAAACGAAACTTAGTAGTGGTCAAGAGAGAGAATGACTCGTTTCTCAGAAATCACATGACCTGATGACTCATTTCCAAGAAATCACAGGGTCCACAGGCCCCTGCAGTGAAAAGTGAAACTTATGTTATAGGCTACCTTGTATAAGTTAGACACACCTAGTTAGTGATTAATGTATAGACTTTTAAATCAATTGGACCTCTTGTAGTAGGAGGTCTCGGAATATGTGTATAACTGTGTGAACCTCAAGAGATTCGGTGGAGTCGGAGCCTTGTGTTGGGACGCAAGAGCCACAGCTCCCCAGGCCTGAATAAACCATTTTGACTTCAATTATTGGGTCTGTCTTTCTTACAACAAGCCAGTGTCATCGACCTTGTATATCACTTGGTCCGCACTTTGGGGGCTTACATCAGACACAGTGAAATATATATTTCTTTATGCTTGAATACATAAAAATAATAACGACAATGCTCACTTTCTCTCTGAAACTAGACCACAAACAGGTGTCCACTTGCTGTAAGCTTAATCTAGTCTTCCTTCATAGTTAGTCTAGAACTGGCTTTTAACGCAGACTTGAAGCTCTTGGCTGCAAGGTTCACCAACTGACGGACTCCTCACTAAAGACCGGCTGTGCCAATGTAATCCTATAAGAGGAAGTTGCTGATCACCGAGCTGTCATTCAGTGAGGGCTTTACATACATAGGATTACACAGGATATACGACACAGAAACAGGCCATTCAGCCCAACCAGCCCATGCCGGCTTTTATGCTCCACTCGAGCCTTCTCCCATCTTTCCTCATCTAAATCTATCAGTATAACCCTCTATTCCCTTCTCCCTCATATGCTTGTCTAGCTGCCCTTTAAATGCATCTATACTATTCATCTCAACCACTCCCTGTGGTTACGAGTTCCACATTCTCCCCACTCTCTGGGTAAAGAAGTTTCTTCTGAATTCCCTATTTGATTTCTTGGTGACTATCTTATATTGATGGCCTCTAGTTTTGCTCTTCCCCACAAGTGGAAACATTCTCTCTGTATCCACTCTATCAAAACCTTTCATAATTTTAAAGACCTCTATTAGGTCACCCCTCAGCCTTTTTTCAAGAGAAAAGAGACCCAGCCTGTTCATCCTTTCCTGATAGGTTCTACCCTCACATTTCTGGTATCCTCCTTGTAAATCTTCTCTGCACCCTCTCCAGCGCCTCTATATCCTTTTAATAATATGGCGACCAGACTTGTACACAGTACTCCAAGTGTGGTCTAACTAAAGTTTGATACAAGTTTAGCATAACTTCCCTACTTTTCAATTCTATCCCTCTAGAAATAAACCCTAGTGCTTGGTTTGCTTTTTTTATGGCCTTGTTGACCTGTGTCGCTACTTTTAGTGATTTGTGTATTTGTACTCCGAGATTCCTGTGCTCCTCTACCCCACCCAGACTTGCACCCTCCAAGTAATAAGTGACCTCCTTATTCTTCCTACCAAAATGTAATACCTCACATTTATCTGTGTTGAACTCCATTTGCCAATTATATGCCCATTCTGCAAGTTTATTAATGTCCTCCTGTAATTTGTTGCAGTCCTCCTTAGTATTGACTACCCCCCCCCCAAATTTGGTGTCATCTGCAAATTTAGAAATTGTGTTTTTGATTCCAAAGTCTAAATCATTAATATAAACTGTAAACAACAATGGTCCCAGCATTCCTTGTGGAACACCACTACCCGCCTTCTGCCACTGTGAAGAGCTACCCTTTACCTCTACTCTCTGCTTTCTGTCTTGAAGCCAGCTAGCTATCTGTTCTGCTACTTGTCCCCTGACTCTGCTTTCTCTGAGCTTGTTCATCAGTCTATTATGTGGTACCTTATCGAAGGCCCTTTGAAAATTTAGATAAATGACATCCACTACATTACCCTTGTTACCTCTTCAAAAAATTCAATGAGGTTGGTCAAGCAAGACTTTCCCTTTTGAAATCCATGCTGATTATTCATTATTATATTTTTCACTTCTATATGTTCTGTTTTCTCCTTTAGTAGGGATTCCATTATTTTTCCTATCACAGATGTTAAGCTGACTGGTCTATAGTTCCCTGCACATGTTCTATCTCCCTTCTTAAATATAGGCATTACGTTAGCTATCCGCTAGTCCTCTGGAACTACACCTTTTTCTAATGAATTATTAAAATGTGTAGTAATGCCTCTGCTATCACTTCCCTAGATTCTTTTTACATGCATGGATGGAATCCATCCGGACCAGAGGTTTTATCCTCTGAGTTTGATTAGTTTAGCATATTAATGATCTAGACGAGGGAACTAGATGTAATATCTCCAAGTTTGCAGATGACACAAAGCTGGGTGGGCGTGTGTGCTGTGAGGAGGATGCCGAGAAACTCCAGTATGATTTGGACAGGTTGGGGGATTGGGCAGAAGCATGGCAGATGCAATATAACATGGATAAATGCGAGGTTATCCACTTTGGTGTCAAAAACAGGAAAGCAGATTATTATCTGAATGGCAATAGATTGGGAGAAGGGGAAGTGCAACGAGACCTGGGTGTCCTTGTGCACCAGTCGCTGAAGGTAAGCATGCAGGTGCAGCAGGCGGCTAAGAAGGCAAATGGTATGTTGGCCTTCGTAGCGAGAGGGTTTGAGTACAGGAACAAGGATGTCTTGCTGCAGTTGTACAGGGCCTTGGTGAGACCACATCTTGAGTATTGTGTGCAGTTTTGGTCGCCTTATCTGAGGAAGGATGTTCTTGCCATGGAGGGAGTGCGGCGAAGATTCACCAGGCTGATACCTGGGATGGCAGGAATGACATATGAGGAGAGATTGGGTCGATTGGGCTTATACTCGCTGGAGTTTAGAAGAATGAACTCTGTGTGGAGTTTGTACATTCTCCCTGTGTTTGCGTGGGTTTCCTCCGGGTGCTCCGGTTTCCTCCCACAGTCCAAAGATGTGCAGGTTAGGTTGATTGGCTATGATTAAAAATTGACCCTTAGTGCTAGGGGGATTAAATACGTGGGGTTACTGGGATATGTGTTGGGGTAGGGATTGCGGGGATCGGGTGGGATGTGTGTCGGTGCGGGCTCGATGGGCCGAAATGGCCTCTATCTGTACTGTGGGGTTTCTGTGAATCTCTGTGAATCTGTGAATGAGAGGGGATCTCATTGAAACTTATAAAATTCTAACAGGACTAGACAGACTAGATGCAGGAAGGATGTTCTCGATGGTCAGGGAGTCCAGAACCAGGGGTCACAGTCTAAGGATAAGGGGTAAGCCATTTAGGACAGAGATGAGGAATTTCTTCACCCAGAGAGTGGTGAACCTGTGGAATTCTCTACCACAGAAGGCAGTAGAGGCCAATTCATTAAATATATTCAAGAAGGAGTTGGATATATTTCTTAAGGCTAAAGAGATCAAGGGGTATGGGGAGAAAGCAGGGACAGGGTACTGAATTTGGATGATCAGCCATGATCTCATTGAATGGCGGAGCAGGCTCGAGGGGCCGAATGGCCTACTCCTGCTCCTATCTTCTATGTTTCTATTTAATATATCTCCACTTTTTATTTTAAATGCAGTTATCTCATTACTGATCTCATCATCCGATGCCATCTCCACCTGATCTATCTCCCTGGTAAATACTGAAGCAAAGTAATTATTTAATATTTCTGCCATCTCTCTATCCATCCCTTAGTGGCCCTATTCCCATGCTGAGAGTTGGATAAACTCATGGGTTTGCTGGAGCCAGAAATGGAATTTATGTGGATAGAGATAAAAGATAATAAAGGATTAATCACACTAATAGTCTACAGACCATCTAATAGTGGAAGGGAGGTGGAAGAAGAAATATGCTGTAATGATATCAGCAAATAGTGATGATATTTGTCTGTGTTTGATTACTTATGCCTTACAGCACATTTGTCTGTGTTTTTGATTACTTGTGCCTGACCAGCAGAGGTCATGTGAGAGACAAGCAGTCAAGAGGAGTTTTACTTTCTGTTTCATTCTAGATGCATCACAGCACAGTGTGTTCTGTAAAAAGCTGTAGAAAGTCTTGAACAAGACTTTAGATTAAACAACATTCTCTTTCAGAAATGAGTCTTTATTGAACCCAAAAAGAAATCAAAACATGATGTCAGAAGTGGCTGAAAGAGAAAAAATCTGAAGTTAGCAACTTGATGGGACAGTGAAAGCAGTTGTGGCAAGTAAGCGAAATCAGCTCTCCACATATTAGCAAGCCAAAAGAGAACATTGTTGCTTACCATTAGAGAATAGCTAACGAAGTGAAAAATGGAAGGTTTACACCCACCGGCGACGCTTCAATTAACAGGTAATGTGGCTGAAAATTGGAGAAGGTTCAAACAACGTTTAGTGTTGTATTTAGCGGCAATCGGAGCTGACAAGAAAAGTAATAAACAGAAATCGTCACTGTTCTTGCATGTCGTGGGTGATGAAGCACTGGAGGTGTATAATAACTTCACATTCGCTGTTGATGGAGACAAAATGAAGCTAGATAAAATAATGGAACAGTTTGAGGCCTACTGCATACCTAAACGCAACGTGACCTTTGAGAGGCACAAATTTTTCACGTGTACAGAAAATCGGCGAGACTATTGGTCAGTATGTGACTGAACTGAGAAACCGGAGCAAATCGTGTGAATTTGGGGGACTCACAGACTCGCTGATAAAAGACAGACTGGTGTGTGGAATTCCAGATAATGGTCTAAGGGAAAGACTGCTAAGAGAGCAAGATCTAGACCTGGGAAAAGCCATAGCACTGTGTAGGGTAACAGAGACTGTGAAGTTGCAGGCAAAGGAGCTGTTCAGTGACAGTAGCTGCAACGTGGATGCAGTGAGAAAGAACGGATACAAACTGTTTAACAAAGAGAGCGCCAACGTGAAAAAAGAGACGTGGCCAGCAAACGAAAATGAAAGGGACAATCGGAAGTCATGTAGTCGATGCGGTACACAGCATCCACCAAGAAAGTGTCCAGCATATGGTAAAACATGCAATAGATGCAACAAAAACAACCATTATGCCCGTTGCTGTAAGAACCAAGCGCAACAAAGCAAGGTCCATACAGTAGATGAAAGCGAGATAGAGGAATTCAATGTAGATGTTGTGTCTGAAAACAAAAAAGAAAGAGACTGGATGTTGACACTAAAAGTGAATGACATACACATTCCATTTAAATTGGATACTGGAGCACAAGTTAATGTGATATCAGAGACCGATTTTAAGAGAATTAGACCCAGACCAAAGTTACATGGAATACAAGTGAAAGTGACCGGATACTCAGGTACTGATATACCAGTGAAAGGAAAATGCATTGTCAAAGTAACACACAAGGACAGAGAGCACACGCTAGCATTAATCGTGGTGCCAAAGGATGTGCAAGCCATACTAGGTTTAAAAACCTGTGAGAGACTGAACCTGGTAAAGAGAGTCCTCGTTGTGGAAAGTGAAAGAGAGACAGTCTATGATGAATTGAATGTTGCGTACACACCGGGTAAGCTGATGTATACAGCAGACACGTTGTCCAGAGCTGTTGACCCAGGAGAGCCCGCAAACACAGTGAAAAGACTGAAGTACAAGGCAAAAGACAGTGGAACTGACTTCGACCAGAGCATGCTTGTATACCGCACAATGCCGCTCGAGTGTGGTATGTCACCAGCCCAACTCCTGATGGGACGTCGGCTAAGGTCAAGCCTACCCATCCCGGAGAACCTCCTGAAAACAAAAGAGGGGGAGAAAGTGAGGAAGTTCAAAGAGCAACAGAAAGAAAAGCAAAAGTACTACTATGACAGAGGAACACAAAACCTACCTGAACTCCACACTGGTGACCAAGTAAGGTTGAAAGACAAAACAAACACATGGACTCAGAAGGGAACTGTCCTGAGTGAAGTTCAACCAAGATCATACACCATTCAGACAGATGAGGGTGCTGTTCTGAGAAGAAATCGTCGAGATCTTCTCATGGGACCAGCCACAGCAGGTCAAGAGACTGATACTGGTGAACAACCTGATCACACAGCTGAGAACCAATCATCTGAGGCAACAACTCAGATTCAAGGACAATCAATCAGAAAATCCTCAAGACACGTGAAGCCTCCTGAGAGACTCATTGAGCAAATTTAAGGACTATTGTTAAAGAAGGAAGTAATGTTATCTTATTCTTTCTTCAAGTTCTAGTGTATTGACATATTTCATGTGAACACACAAAGCAAGGGTAAAAAACCTTGATCATGATAATGATAATGTAAGTTCATTAAATGTTGTTAGTTAAAAGTAAAATACTTTTGTTTTAAGAAAGGGAGATGTAATGATATCAGCAAATAGTGATGATATTTGTCTGTGTTTGATTACTTATGCCTTACAGCATATTTGTCTGTGTTTTTGATTACTTGTGCCTGACCAGCAGAGGTCATGTGAGAGACAAGCAGTCCAGAGGAGTTTTACTTTCTGTTTCATTCTAGATGCATCACAGCATAGTGTGTTCTGTAAAAAGCTGTAGAAAGTCTTGAACAAGACTTTAGATTAAACAACATTCTTTCAGAAATGAGTCTTTATTGAACCCAAAAAGAAATCAAAACATATGCTTTTTATTGATGTGCCTGTAAAATATTTTACTATTTTGTTTTATGTTCCGTGATAATTTAATTTCATAGTTCCTCTTTGCCTTCCTAAATTTTTTTTGACTTCGCTCCTAATCTCTTTGTATTCTCCCTTATCATGCTCTCCTCTGCTATCCACGTACTTAATGTGTGCCTCTTTCCTTACCCTCAATTTTTCCGTTATGGCTTTATTCATTCATTGGTGTTTAGTTTTTTTTTAGCAGAATATATTTTTCCTGGACTCTGTTGAACACCAGTTTAAATGTTTCCCATTGCTGTTCTACATCATTGTTTGCCAATATTGTTGTTCTTTTTATTTTCCCAAGTTCTATTCTCAGCCCCACAAAATCAGCTTTTCTCCAATCTATTACCCTGGTCTTCATCATACTCAATTATTATCTTAAAGCGTACTATATTATGGTCACTACTGCCTAGATATTCCCCTACTTTTACTTCTCTTATCTGCTCCCCATTACTAGATCCAATAGTGAATCCTCCCTTGTTGGGCTTTTTAAGTAATGGTTTAGAAAAGAGTCCTGTACACATTGTAGGAACTCCATTCCCTTATCCCCTTTACCTACCTTTTCTCTCCAATTAATATCGGGGTAGTTGAAATCCCCCATGATAATTATTCTATATTTTTTACTAATTTCCCTAATTTGTTTGCATATTTCTTCCTCCAGCTCCCTTCCACTATTAGATGTTCTGTAGACTACCCCAATTAGTGTGATTGATCCTTTATTATATTTTATCTCTATCTGCATGAATTCTATTTCTGTCTTGGCTACATTTCTGGCTCCAGCAAACCCATGAGTCTATCCAACTTTTAGAGGTCTCAGCTGTCAATCAAATTCAAGAACCCAAGCTGGAGTCTTATCCTTTGATCTGGGATCTTGCAACCACCCCTGTCACTATCCTGAAATAAAAACGACAGGTGATCTCTTATAACCACTTCAGATCAACAGTTATCATTGGTAGGAATGTTTCAGTGAAGAAAGACGACCTCTCACAGGTGAATTGAAAGGAACAACACCGTAAGCAGCAAAGTATCTCAAATTACTTCAAGGGTAAAATATAGGCAATTATTGACAATGGTACGAATCACAATGGAGAATGCTGGACGTTTCAGGTGGTGAGGCAAACTGTCCCAACTGAGATTTATCTCCCCCTCACCACTGTTAGGCCTACCACTGGCCACTCCTTCTCCACCTGCCACATGGAAATGTGTGGGAGGGTGGACTTCCCTCCTTTCCACCTAGGTTGCCGTCACTTCTCAGGGCCACCGTGTGCATGGTGGCAGTAGGCCCTGGGAAGCAGTAGTAAAGGCCTGATTTCCCCCAAAGGAAGGAATTTGCCTCGAAGTGGCATCCCCTCCCTCCAGTCAACACCAAACACTTACCTGACTGCCAAAGGCCTCGGTCTTGGCTGCAGTTTCCTTGCTTGCACTGGCGGGATACCTTTCGACAGTGGAAATTTAGTCAGGAGCCTATGCATATGGAATGATCCTTGACTCAGGAAACTGGGACAGGTGGACCAGAATTCCGCGCCAAGGATAGATGCTTGGGGGACACCAGAGGTAACTTTGCGGGAGTAGGAAGAGAAATCATTGCAGATGATTCTCTGGCTACGACTGTATATGTAAGAATGGAGCCAGGAGAGTACAGTCCCATCCAGCTGGATGATGGTGGAGAGGTGTTGGAGGCTGCAGACAGGTCGTGAAGGATGAGGTGGGAGAGTTTACCTTTGTCACAGTCATGTGCAATGTCATTTGTGACTTTGATAAGAGCTGTTTTGGTACTGTGGCAGGGGCGGAAACCTGATTGGGAGGATTCAAACATGGAGTTCCGGGAAAGATGGGCACGGATTTGGGAGGCGACAACATGTTCAAGGAATTTGGAGAGGAAAGGGATGTTGGAGATGGGGCGGTAGTTTGCAAGGACGGAGGGGTCAAGAATTGTTTTTTGAGGAGAAGGGTGATGATGGTAGATTTGAGGGAGAGGGGGACAGTACCTGAGGAGAGAGAATGAATATCAGCTAACATGGGAGCCAGGAAGGGAAATTGGGTGGTCAGCAGTTTAGTGGGTCAAGTGAGCAGGAGGCGAGTCTCATGGACAAGATGAGCTCAGAGACAGTATGAGGGGAGATCTGAGAGAAACTAGAGAAAAATGCAAGTTCAGGGCTAGAACATTGAATATAGACAAAAAATACAATTTGACAGATCCTTTTTTCCAAATTCTTGTCCAGGCCTCTCTTAAATTATGTTAATCTTTCTGCCTCAATAGACACATGTAAAGCATTTCTTTTTATAATAACCTTCGATGTGAAAAATATGATCTACCTTCCCCCTTTGTTCTAATGTTGTGATAATGCTGAGTCTGTGCCCCCTTGTCACCAATTCTCCAGCCAATGGAAACAGTGGCTCTGAAATTCCAATCTGGGGTCAGTGCGGGGTTCAATGGTTCTAATATTCTCCAGTGTGACCTAACCAATGTCTTGTACAAGTTCAACAGCACTTTGCCTTTATATTCCATGCCTCTATGCATAAGACTCAGAATGCCACTTCTCTTTTCTACCTGCATTTCCACCTTTAAAGATCTATATACCTGCACCCCTAGACCTCTCTGTTCCTCCGCTCTATTCCGAATCTTTGGGGGTGAATTTGTCCAGCAATTCGCCCAATCTGTGTATATGCCTTTTCTCCAGGGTTTCTATGGATCTTCCGCCAAAGTTACAGCAGGCGATCAGAAGAATCCCTGAGGAAATTAGGGGAGTTGCTGTTTAGGAATTAATTCATTTCACTTGTGTCTTTTCCCAAAACATACTACTGTACTTCACATTTATTCACCTTTCTGCCCACCTTTACATGGCCTTCTACAATCGCAGTTTGTCATGCCCCAAATTTTAGTGGTATCGTCCAACTTTGACGTAACTCTGGTGCCTATATACAAATCATTTATCTAAATGGAAAATAAAAGAGGTCCCAGCACAAATCCTGGAACACACCACCACCTATATCCCAACAATCCGATAAAACATATATTTGCTCCGACTCTTTGCTTTGTGTCTCCAGCCATCTGTGTTTCCATGCAGCACCTTTCCCTTCAATACAATGTGCCTTAATTGTCAAAACAAGTGACACCTTATCAAATGCCGTCTTAAAGGATGTATAAACAACATCCACCATATTACAGTATCTTTATCTGCGATTTCCTCAAAAAAATTCAATTAAATTGCTCCAACACGACCCACCCTTTACAAATCCATGCTGACTATCCCTGATTAGCCCATGCCTATCTGTTGTTCACTAATTTTATCCAATACTGTGGAGTCTAGAAGCATACCTAATAAATCTATAATTTCCGGGTTTATCTCTCTTCCCTTCATTCTAACATTTGCCACCCTCCGGCGCAATTCCTATTTCCTAAGGTTTTTGGGAAATTATGGCTCCGATATTTACTAGGGCAGGATTTCCAAGCGGGGTTGAGGAATTCTGGTCAGGCCCAGAAGTCTGGGTTTACCCGAACGCCATGGAGTTTTAACTCCGCAGTGTGCGTGTTTTTTTTAAACAGGTTCCCCGCCCAGAGGCTGAGTGACGGGTTTGGCTCCCTATCGGACGCACAATGCCCCAGAATAGGTAGGTTTCTTGCTCCTTGGGGTAGAGATTGCAAGAAAGGGGTGGGTGCAGTATGGTTTGGAGGGTCGGGGAGGTGATCGTGGGCGGTCAGAGAGAGATCGGGGTCAGTCATCGCAGTGTGGGGGATGGGGAGGTTCGTGATCGTTGTGGGGTCAGATCGCATGGAGTGAGAAACAGATTTGCTTGGGGGGACTGGGGGAAGCACTCCTGCTCCTCCTGGCCCACCAGCAGTGTTGGAAAAACACTTAGAAATCATAGAAATTTATGGAACAGAAGGAGGCCATTGTCTGTAGCGGCCAAAAAAGAGCTATGCAGCCTAATCCCACTTTCCAGCTCTTGGTCCGTAGCCCTGTAGGTTGCAGCACTTCAAGTTCTCCATTGTTGTCAATGATGCTCCACATTCACTTACCTCCTCCATGCAGCAGTCCTCACCTCTCTTTAACTGCCGGGTTTCCCAAGGCCTGGGAAACCCGGCCAGCCAGCGTTAAAGCTGGATGAGAGATAAAATCTGAGGCACGAAGCCTCATTAAAATATTTAAATGAGCAATCTGCCTCCTGGGAGTGGGTTGGTCCCCATCCTGCCTCCGTTTAAACCGGAAATGGCGGGTTCAAGGCAGATTGGGTTTGAGCTTGAGATTTTATACATTTTAACATCTCACCTGATCCAAACCACCTGATTTTAGGGGTTAAGATTACCTACTTGGTTCTGCTACCTTTTTCCCAACCTCCTGTATGCTGAATGAATTTTGTCTATTTCCTATGTTTAGTCCGATTAACTATTCTAACATAGTTTCCTTTGAATATTTATTTCCAGTAGTTGCTTTTCCATATCCTTGTCAGGTACTCTACAGTCCTACTTTCACCTCCCTCTTTAAAAACTGAGGAAAGATACCTATTAATCACCCTTGCTGTAAAGTCTGTGGTTTGTATTGTAAATAATACACAGACTCCAAGATTAACAAACAAAACAGGTCTTTACTATTCAGAGGTTCAGGCGATTCTGCCCCAGCAATCATGCCACCACACTTATATACTGGTGTGGTCACTATCGGTATTACAGTATACAGAAGCCAAACAAATAGTGCCACCCGAAAGTAGTCCTCTTAAAGGTGAACGGTTACATTCAATAGTTCCCTTAAAGGTAGACGGGTACATACACTACAATCCTCCCTTTTTAGCTTATTACTTACTAAGTCCATAGTGAACATACATTCTCACATATATACAGGTTTATGTAAGACAGTTCATAGATTCAGTCTTTCCGGGGGTTTCCGGATTCTGTCAGGATAACGCCGCAGTGGTGTCGTCATTTCAGGCGGGCTAGGAGGTGCTTCTGACAAGGTTGATTCGGCTTGAAAAGCCGTGTCAGGTTCAGCAGACTCCAATATCACTAGATCGGAAGTAGGTGTTCTGGGTATCTCAGTTTCAACATCACCCGGATAAGGTGGTGAAGTCGGTGGCCTATTTGTGGCGGACCCTATGATTTGGTCAACATGGCGCCTTATTATATTGTCTCCAATGTCCACGGTGTACATCAATGGCCCCAGCCTTTTCCCAATAGTTCCAGGCTGCCATTTCTCAGTACGGTAGTCCCGGGCCAAAACTCGTTGACCGATCTGGAAAGATCTAGTGACCCTGTCGTTCATGCCCTGGAATTGCCGGTTCGCTACGTCTCTTCTGACGTTTGGTTTTAGTAAATCCAGCCGGCATCTTAGGCGTCTATTACAGAACATCATTGCGGGAGTTTGATTTGTGACCGCATGTGTCGCATTTCGGTATGCCAACAAAAAGCTATCCACCTTATGTTGCAGACTTATGTTTTCATTACTCATGGCCTTTACGGCCTTCTTGAAGGTCTGGACAAACCTTTCAGCCAATCCATTTGAGGCGGGATGGTATGGGGCTGACGTGTAATGTTTAACCCCATTGCTCTTTAAGAATTTCTTGAATTCTTCGGACACAAATTGTGGTCCATTATCAGAACAGATCTGTTCCGGCAGGCCATTCCGAGCAAACATAGTCCTTAACACTGCGATGGTTTTTTCCGTCGTGGTGGTGGTCATCTTAATTACTTCCGGCCACTTGGAGTGGGCATCCACCGCTATTAGAAACACCGAGTCCATAAATGGACCAGCAAAGTCGATGTGTACTCTTTGCCAAGGCGATGAGGGCCACTCCCATGGATGCAGAGGAGCCTGGGGTGGCGCGTTCTGAACCCTCTGACATCCTAGGCAGTTCTTCGTGATCTCCTCTATGTCTCTATCAATGCCTGGCCACCACACAAACGCTCTTGCTAGATTTTTCATCTTTACTCCCCCCAGATGTCCTTCGTGCAGCTCCTTTAGCACCTTCTTTTGGAGTTTGGGTGGAATCACCACTCTAGATCCACACATCAGGGTTCCTCGACACACTGACAGTTGTTCTTTCCTCTGTGCAAATGCTTGCAGTGTTGGTTCGCTCTGTGCTGGCCATCCCTCCACCGTTACATCATAGACTCGTGAAAGAGTTGGGTCATTCCTTGTCTCATTCTCAATCATTGAGTTTGTTATCGGTAGACACTCCACTATGGAGGAGTGGAACAACTCTACTGGGTCCACTATACTCGCTTCTTCTACCATCGGCAATGGCAAGCGTGACAACCCATCAGCATTTCCATGCTGTTTAGACCTTTTGTACTCAATTTCGTATTGGTGTGCCCCAAGTAACACGGACCACCTTTGTAACCTTTGTGCTGTCATGGTGGAAACGGCCTTATTTGGGTTGAATATGGACACCAACGGCTGGTGGTCTGTCAGCAATGTGAACTTTTTACATTGTAGGTAATGGTTGAATTTCTTCACGCCCCACACAAGACTGAGGGCCTCCCTATCTATTTGGGCGTAATTTCGCTCCGCGGGTGTCAATGATCGGGACGCGAAAGCCACTGGCCTTTCCGAGCCATTTGGTAGCCTATGCGAGAGTACTGCCCCAATTCCGTACGGGGAAGCATCGCAAGCTAGACGAAGGGGTAATGCTGGGTTGAAATGAGCCAACACTTCTTCAGAGGTAATCAACTCCTTGCTTCTGCGAAAAGCCTTTTTGCATTCCTCACTCCACTTCCATGGTGTTTCTTTCCGCAACAGGTCATTCAGCGGATGCAGTACCGTGGATAAGTTTGGCAGAAACTTGTGATAGTAATTAATCAACCCCAAGAATGATCTTAACTGTGATACGTTTCCTGGGGCGGGGGCCTTCACAACCGCTTCTATCTTTTCGGGTGACTTATGCAGTCCCTCTCGGTCAATGACATGACCGCAGTATGAGATCCGTTTTTGGAAGAACTCACACTTCTTGCGATTAACCCAAAGGCCATACTCCTTCAACCTGGTGAGTACCAGTTTCAAATTCGTGAGGTGTTCTTTCTCATCTTTTCCCATGATTAAAATGTCATCTAAGTAGTGTGATAAAAATGCTAACTTCCGGGAAGTTATGTCATCACTTCCTGTGAACTATGAACTGTGAACTATGAACTGTGTACATACCTCACTTCCTGTTGGACTGGTATAAATACTGGTCTGTTCAGTATTGTAAGAGGCTTCTACCAGAGGCATGGTAAAGACCTCTCTTGTATATAGTGTGTTTATAAGTTACTTAAAGCTTACTTTAAAGTTACTTGATGGTAAGTCTCCTTTTTCTTACATCAATTTAAGTAACTTAGTATTTACACTGACAAATACTAGACCTTCAGACAAACTCGGAAGTTAAGGATCCAGGGAACCACCCATCATGGAGAAAATCCTTAGACCTATTCGTCTGGACTTGGACCCGAATACACCAGCAGCTGGCAGGGTATGGAAGCATTGGTATCGTACTTTTGAGAATTTTCTGGATGAATGTAAAGTGGATGCTCCTGCTAAATTGAAGATACTTGTCAATTATGTGACCCCAAAAGTGTTCGAATATGTTGATGACTGGGATAATTACGAAGAGGTGATTCGGGCACTTAAGAAACTGTATGCGAAGACCCCAAATGAGGTCTATGCTAGACATCTACTGGCCACAGCCCGACAAGGGCCAGGGGAATCAATTGACGAATTCCTGCAAGAACTTCGCAGGCTCAGCGTAGATTGTAACTTTCAGGCAGCCTCAGCTGAGCTGTACCGCCAAGAAATGATTCGTGATGCTTTCATCTGCGGGATTGCCTCTCCATTTATACGCCAGCGTCTACTAGAAAGTAAAACACTTGAGCTACAAAAAGCTTTTGACCTAGCTTGTTCACTGGATTTGGCAAAGAGAAATGCAGACCTCTATCAGCTGCCCAGATCTCGATCTGCTGCTGTAGCTGCAACCAGACAATTCAAGCGGTCTCAGGTGAACCCTATCATGGGGGAATCTAATTCTGATAATTCTGATGAAGAGGAGGACGACCCCACTTTAGCAGCCTCTTGGCAATCTAGGAAGGAATGCTTCTTTTGTGGAGATGCTTTTCACCCTAGGAAAACCTGCCCTGCTCGCAATACAATCTGCAGTTATTGCGGGAAAAAAGGACACTTTGCTAAAGTTTGCCTATCAAGGGCCTCTACGAGGGCCAATCCAGCTAAGACCTACCGAACTGCCCCAATTAGGGCCTATCAAGATGCTCCAGCTAGGACCTATCAAGCTTCCTCTCGAGCTCTCTCCCGAAGAAGCACACCGAGAGTTTTAGCCACTCTCTGTGCAACGACACCAATTACAGCTGCTTGCCCACAGAACCTGTCTCAGGCAGCCACAAAAATTTCAATTAAAGGGCATACCTTAGATGCCTTAATTGACTCAGGAAGTACTGATAGTTTCATTAAGGAACAGATTGTTGCGAAATTGAAACTACATGTCTTCCCATCGGACCAGGCAATTGCGATGGCCCAGTCATCACTTAATACCAGAATCTCCGGCTTTTGTGTTGTTGATATGACACTTCATGGTCGTATGTATCCCTCCACCCGACTTTCGGTGCTCAAAGACTTATGTAGTGATCTCCTCTTAGGGCTGGACTTCCAAAAACAGCATAAGAAACTCACCATTGAGTTTGGTGGATCCAAACCCGGACTTACTATTTCTAATATACCATCTAAATTACCTTTTTGTGCATTATCAGCAGCTTCACTTGATGAACCCTCATTATTTGCCAGTATTCCGCCTCAATGCCAACCGATAATAACGAAATCGCGGCGCTTTAATCAGGAAGACCAATCTTTTATTGCGGCTGAAATCTCTCGACTTCTAGCAGAGGATATCATTGAACCATGTTCGTCGCCCTGGCGGGCTCAAGTCGTCATTGTCAAGAACCCTCTAAAACCTCACAAACAGCGACTATGCATCGATTATTCGCAAACCATCAATCAATATACCGACTTGGACGCCTACCCATTGCCACGCATTGATGATATGGTTAATAAACTGGCCGAATACAAAGTGTTCTCAACTTACGATTTAAAAAGTGCCTATCATCAGTTACCCTTGAAGGTCTCAGATAAGCAGTACACAGCCTTTGAGGCTAATGGACGGCTGTACCAATTTCGTCGCCTCCCATTCGGGGTTACTAATGGAGTGGCTGTCTTTCAACGGGCAATGGATGGCCTGGTTAAGCAGGAAAACCTAAGGGACACTTTTCCCTATCTTGATAACATTACCATTGCAGGTCACGATCAACAGGAACACGACTCCAACCTCCAAAAATTTCGGGATGCCCTCCATCGCCGTAATTTGACCCTGAATGAATCCAAATCTGTTGAGTCACAACCGACCATCAACATCCTTGGCTACTGCGTAGGCAATGGTATCATTAAGCCAGACCCAGAAAGACTTCGCCCGCTCCAAGAGCTCCCGTCACCTAAGAATCCGGCTTCTTTACGTCGGGCTCTCGGTCTGTTTGCATACTACGCTAAATGGATTCCTCATTTTTCGGACAAAATCCAACCCTTGCTGCATGCTAGATCATTTCCACTGGGAACAGCGGCTGTTGCAGCCTTTAACCTTCTCAAAAAACAGTTGGAGAAAGCGGCTCTTCACTCCATCGATGAGAATCTCCCTTTCGTGGTTGAATGTGATGCCTCGGAGGTGGCGATCTCGGCTACTCTGAATCAGGAAGGTCGTCCTGTAGCATTTATGTCCAGGACCTTACAAGGTGCCGAGCTACATTATCCTCCGGTTGAGAAAGAAGCCACAGCCATCATAGAGGCAGTACGGAAGTGGAACCATTTTCTAGCTCGCCAGCACTTTACATTGATCACGGACCAACGATCAGTCGCCTTCATGCTCGATAATCGAAAACGAACCAAAATTAAGAATAATAAAATACAACTTTGGAGGATGGAACTGGCCTCTTTTGGTTATACCATTCTCTATCGGCCTGGCAAGGAGAATGTGGCCCCGGACACCCTCACACGGGCATTCTGCTCCACTATGTCATCCTCCACTCTCATGGATGTCCACAATGGTTTGTGTCATCCTGGCGTTACGCGCATGCTACATTTCGTACGATCACGGAATCTCCCTTTTTCCACTGGAGATGTAAAGAAAATATGCTCAGAATGCCGGCTTTGTGCGGAATTAAAACCTCAGTTCTTCCGCCCCTCAGCTGGTATACTCATACATGCAACCCAACCGATGCAACGACTTAGCATCGATTTTAAGGGCCCAGTGCCCTCTTCAACTCGGAACACATATTTGCTCACCATGATCGACGAATATTCACGTTTTCCGTTTGCCTTCCCCTGCTCCAATATGCTGGCGTCCACAGTAATCTGCTGCCTTGAGCAGGTATTTTCTCTCTGTGGCATGCCGGCTTATATTCACTCAGATCGGGGTCCATCCTTTATGTCAAGGGAACTCAAGGACTACCTCTCAGAACGGGGAATTGCTACAAGCAAAACAACACCATACCATCCCATCGGAAATGGGCAGGTAGAGAGGTATAACGGTATCATCGGGAATTCCGTACGTCTCGCTTTAAGATCTCGGGGCCTACCAGACCAGCAATGGGAAACAGTGCTTCCGGATGCATTGCACTCTATACGGTCTCTGCTTTCTACAGCCACAAATACTACACCTCATGAGCGGTTCTTTGGATTCCAGCGTCGCTCATCTCATGGGACATCACTCCCGTCATGGCTAACTACTCCTGGACCTGTATTACTCCGAAGATACGTTCGGACGTCTAAAAATGACCCTCTCGTAGACGAGGTTGAACTAACCGATGCCAACCCCACCTATGCAAACATACGATATTCCGACGGCCGAGAATCTACCGTATCATTACGGGATCTGGCTCCCTGCCCACCAGGACCTAGTGGGACATCGGGTGATGGCATTTCACCAGGAAACTCTTGGGACCTATCGGGTACCCCTCTCCAGGATCCTGATCGGACACCAACTAGCTTGGTGCCGGTAGAACCCCGTGCTCAAGGTTGCGACCCTCCCAGTACCGCGCATGAAAGTACTGATCCGCCACAGACCAGCTCTGCACCTCCCTCTGAACAGAGGCAGTCCGACTTTGAACCTATTGGGGCTCGTACTCGAAGCCATGATCTCCCCGACCCTTCACAGGGCAATCCAGGCCACACGGACTCTGACCAATGGCCAACCGCATGTAAGCGGACCAGCGACCCTCTACGACGGGAATCCAAACGGGTGCGACTCTTCCTTGTTCGGCGGCTGCGGACCAAAAGGTAGACCACAGCCTCCTAATCCTGCAGGAGGGAAGAATGTGATAAAAATGCTAACTTCCGGGAAGTTATGTCATCACTTCCTGTGAACTATGAACTGTGAACTATGAACTGTGTACATACCTCACTTCCTGTTGGACTGGTATAAATACTGGTCTGTTCAGTATTGTAAGAGGCTTCTACCAGAGGCATGGTAAAGACCTCTCTTGTATATAGTGTGTTTATAAGTTACTTAAAGCTTACTTTAAAGTTACTTGATGGTAAGTCTCCTTTTTCTTACATCAAGTAGCACTGCGTGCTTGGAATTCCTTGTAACACCTGTTCCATGGCCCTCTGCCAAATTGCTGGCGCCGAAGCTACCCCAAAGACCAGTCTATTGTAGCAATACAAGCCTCTGTGAGTGTTGATGGTGAGGTACTGGCGTGACTCTTCCTCGACCTCCATCTGTAGATATGCTTGAGCCAGATCTATTTTCGTGAAATGTTTCCCTCCAGCCAACGAAGCAAAGATATCTTCAATCCGCGGAAGCGGGTATTGTACCGTGTGAAGCACCGGATTCACAGTAATCTTGAAATCTCCGCAGATACGGACCTTCCCCGGTCCCCCAGGCTTATTACTCGGTGAGGACTTCATGACGGGAACAATGGGCGTGGCCCACTCACTCCAGTCCACTTTTGACAGAACCCCTGATCGTTCAAGTTCTTCCAGTTCTGCCTCCACAGCTGGTCGTATTGCGTAAGGAACTGATCTGGCCTTAAAAAACTTTGGGCTTGCATTTTCTGCAATCTTAACCTTTGCTTTAATACCTCGCAGCGTTCCCAGTCCTTGCTGGAATACCTCCTTAGCTTCGTCCAATATTCTGGACAACCGTTCAGGTTTGACATCCTCTTTTTCAGAATCCTCCGTCATGGTGTTTAGGGACTGCCAGTCCAATTTTATTTTTCGGATCCACTCCCGTCCCAGAAGTGGTGGTCCTCCCTCAGGCAATACATACAGGTCCAACCGGTGATGATCTTTATCCTTGTATCTCACCTTGACTTCTATCATTCCGATGGGGAATACTTTGTGCCCCGTGTATGTATGTAGTACTAGTTCCGTATCCCGTAGTGGAATATGCTTGAAAAATTTCTTATAGTCATGCTTATTCATGACCGTCACCGCCGATCCGGTGTCTACTTCCATTTTTACTTGGACCTTTGCAATCTGCAGCGTTATCCAGATAGTTTGTCGGTCAGCTTCATTGCTCACGTTGTGAATTCTCAGACTGTCCAGTCCTTTGCATTTGGAGTGTGAGACCAACTTCTGCTCCCTCAGACTCTTCTTAGTCACCTCTTGTACCTTTCCGTACCATTTTTGTGGTGACTTCTTATTGTTGTACGTTGCTCCTGACCGGCATACCTTAGCTATGTGCCCGATCTTGCCACATTTCCTGCATTCTTGGTTCTTAAACCAGCACTGATTCTGGTCGTGCGTTGTCTTTCCACAACGGTAGCATTTGGAAGTGCATGCAGTAATTTGGTCCACCCCGAGTGCCGCCGCCTTTAGCTGCATTTCCGCATTGCTTTCATTAATATTTCCTCGCTTAGGCATCTTCTTCTCTTCTCGAGAACAACACAAGTATTTCTTTACTTATTATTGTTTTTCTAAGATGGCGGTTTCCCGCTTCTGTCTTCTTCCCCGGCGGTTTTCCCGCGAAAAATGGCGGCTTTCCCGCGCTTCTCGGCTCTCCCCGCCCACTTTAATGGCGGTTTTCCCCGCGCTCTTCTGTTCTCCCCGCCCACGGCAATGGCGGTTTCCCGCTTCTTCCCCTGGCGGGAGGGGTACACTTTCCCCCGCGGGCGACGGCCGCTGGCTACCGGTCCCCAGCCCGCGCGTCGGCTTCAGCGCTCTCCGCTGGTTTTCAGATCCCCAGCCCGCGCGTCGGCTTCAGCGCTCTCTGCTGGCTTTCAGATCCCCAGCCCGCGCGTCGGCTTCAGCGCTCTCCTTCCCGCGGCAGGCAACCGGCTCCGGGTACCCCCGATGACGGCGGACAGTTACAGCCTCTGAACTGGCTCTCGGCCATTTCCCGATTTCTCGGCTCTGTCTCACCCGGCCTGCTCCCGGTCTCAGCGCCTCTGGACTCGACTTTGTCTGGCTCCTTTCCCCCTCGACCATGGTCGAGTGTACCGCCCTTATCCTCTGGTTTTACTCCTTCCTTATTTTCTTTTACTGTTCCCTTACTCACAGTCCGTGGCAGCCTTGCCTCTCTTGTCGATCGGCTTGCTCCTCACTGTGGCAGAAGGGACCGTCAGTGCCTGTTGCAGATGGAAGTTTTCAATGCCAAAATCTTCCTCTTTGGAGTTGCTTAGTTGCTTAGGAACTACTGTTGCCGCAGGGTACGATCGGCCTCGTCGCCATTGTAAAGTCTGTGGTTTGTATTGTAAATAATACACAGACTCCAAGATTAACAAACAAAACAGGTCTTTACTATTCAGAGGTTCAGGCGATTCTGCCCCAGCAATCATGCCACCACACTTATATACTGGTGTGGTCACTATCGGTATTACAGTATACAGAAGCCAAACAAATAGTGCCACCCGAAAGTAGTCCTCTTAAAGGTGAACGGTTACATTCAATAGTTCCCTTAAAGGTAGACGGGTACATACACTACACTTGCCATTTCCTCGTTCTCAAGTACAAGATGGTCCCTCCATCTCAAAATGATCGCACCCTTCTTTGGCTCTCCTTTTAGCCCTTATGGCTGGGAATTTTCTTGGAGCTGCTCCTACTCAGCCAACGTAACTTCACTGGAAAAGTGGCGGAAACCCCATTTACGCACGTTCCCCCAGAGGTCCGCTTACTCCGTTCGGAGCAGAAGATTTAAAAACAAAGATTTTCATTGAGCTTTCTTTCCGCTGTTGGAGCATCTTGACGCCATTCTGACATTCCACCCAGCAGCTTGGCGCAGGCATTGCTAAAGTGGCTCAACTGGAATGATGCATATGGCTCTCATATTCAAATTACCCCATCTAATCCTCTATCTTGAACCTCTCTTTTTGTTTATCTATTTTCAGTGTGAACCTAATTAGGTATGGTCATTATTTCCCAAGTGTTCTCCAAGCTTCAGGTCCCTTATTATCTTGCCTCATTATTCAGTGTTAAATCTAGCACAACATCCTTTCTTGTTTCACATGCAACATACTGATTAAGGAAACCTGTCAGCTGTGGTTCAGTGGGTAGCACGCTCTCTTCTGAGTCAGAAGCTTGTGGGTTCATGTCCCACTCCAGAGACTTGAGCACAAAAATCCAGGCTGACACTCCAGTGCAGTACGGAGGGAGCGCACTGTCGGAGGTGCTGTCTTTCGGATCAAACATTAAACCGAGGCAATGTCTGCTCTCTCAGGTGGATGTAAAAGATCCCATGACACTATTTCGAAGAAGAGCAGGGGAGTTCTCCCTGGTGTTCTGGCCAATCAACAGCACTTAAAAAAAGAAATTATCTGGTCCTTATCACATTGCTGTTTGTGGGAGCTGTCCACAAATTGGCTGCCGCGTTTCCTACATTACAACAATGACTACACTTCAGAAGTACTTCATCGACTGTAAAGCGCGCTGGGACGTCCTGAGGTTGTGAAAGCTGCCATATGCAAGTTTTTCTTTTTCTTTCAGTCCTGGATGCTTCTAAAAAGCTTTACTCGATTTGAATGACAAACTATTGTCTTATCCGAGTTTACCTTTAGGATAGTTAAAGTCCCAATTATTAAAACTCTGTTACCACTGCAAATCTCTAAGTTGCCTACAAATCTCAGGGCTGATTTCTTTCTCACTATAATGTCAGCATGGCTCCATTGGAAGCACTTTATTCCCTAAACTTATTATTATGGCTATGGTTAGATTTAGGGTTAGAATTAGAGTTAAAGTTAGGATTAGAGTTAAAGTTAGGTTTAGAGTTAGGACCTTCACTACCAACCGAGTCAATCTGGCATATCGTGGCAGTCAAAGGTTGTGGATTGAAGCCCCATTGTTGGACTTGAGCACATAATCTAAGCTAAAGCTCCAGGGCAGTACTGAGGAAGTGCTGCACTGCCTGAGGTGCCAACTTTTGGATGAGATGTTAAACCAAGCTTCCATCAGTCTGTTTAAGTGCACATTAAAGAAACAGAAAATGAGATGCAGAGAGAGAGAGAACATAAGTTAGACATTATCAGAGTGTTATTCTTATGCTAGTCACCTCACTTGAAGCTTCATCTTCCATGTTTCCATGACCGGTATCACATTACAATTTTGAAAGTTCTGCACTGCACCCCTAAAACTTGTATGGGACGGCTGTGGAATGAATAACGAAGGAATTCAAAATCCGTGCTAGCTGCACAACAAGCTGAAATTAGATTCCTATGTTGGCATTAACATCATTTAATAACAGGCAATATGGTTTACAGTAAAATCTTTAAAACCTAACATGAATATCTGAAAAAATGTCCTCACTGAAACATCAGAAAACCCCTTGATTAAAACACTACATAGTGTGGAAACATTGATTCCAGAACATAATATACAGGCTGGGGGTTGTTCAACTCCTCTCATGCATCCATTACACCATGACAGTCACAGTTTCTGTCAATCACTCTTCATCTGTCACTGATGTGACTGGGACGTATATGGGCTGGGTAATTACTTGGCAAGACAGCAATATTTTACAAGAATTTGCAACTCAGAGCTGATAGCAGTTCAATGCCATTGAGATGAGGCCTCCTGATTTCAATTGAGAAATGGGCTGCGGTCACATCATTGGCATACACGTGTAACATCTGGGCCTAGGTGACCCCAGGGTTTCCTAGAACATAAACCTAAGGTAATGAGAGGGTCCCGGTGGAAAGAAATCTAGAATGCTAAAGAGAAAAGACAAGGAAGCAGTGCAGGAAAGTGATTGGGGTAAGGATAACCAGATTGTGTCAGGAAGGGACAGAGCGTACAAACAAAGGAGTGCACTAATAAATAGGGTCCAGGTACGAAAAAATGGTACAGTAATAAGACAAATAGGGCCATAGTACAAAAAAATGTTAAGATGTCTAAAAATGTTAAAGACAAATCTAAAGGCACTGTATCTGACTGCATGAAGCATTTGTAATAAGGTAGACGAATTAACAGCGCAAATAGATGTAAACGGATACGATATCATTGCGATTACGGAGACATGGCTGCAGGGTGACCAAGGCTGGGAGCTGAATATCCAAGGATATTTGATATTTAGGAAGGACAGGCAAAAATGAAAGAGGTGGGGTGATGTTGTTAGTAAAGGATGAAATCAGAGCAATAGTGAGAAAGGATATTGTCTCAGAAAATCAAGATTTGGAATCAGTCTGGGTGGAGCTAAGAAGCACCAAGCGGCAGAAAACATTGGTGGGAGTTGTCTATAGGCCTCCAAACAGTAGTGGTAATGTAGGGGATGGCATCAAACAGGAAATTAGAGATGCATGTAACAAGGGTACTACAGTAATCATGGGTGACTTTAATCTACATATAGACTGGCCAAACCAAATTAGCAATAATACTGTGGAGGATGAATTCCTGGAGTGTGTATGAGATGGTTTTTTAGACCAGTACATTGAGGAGTCAACTAGGGAACAGGCTATCCTAGATTGGGTATTGTGCAATGCGAAGGTGTTAATTAATAATCTTGTTGTGTGCGGTCCTTTAGGGAAGAGTGACCATAACATGATAGAATTCATCATTAAGGTGGAAAGTGAAGAAGTCCAATCCGAAACTAGGGTCCTAAATCTAAACCAAGGAAACTACAAAGGTATGAGGAGTGAGTTGGCTATGATAGATTGGGGAGCTTCATTAAAAGGCATGACGGTGGATAGGCAATGGCTAACATTTAAGGAACGAATGCATGAATTGTAAAAGTTATACATTCCTTTCTGGCGCAAAAGCACAAAAGGAAAAGCAGCCCACTATGACTAGTATTAGATCCAAAGAGGAGTCATATAAAGTTGCCAGAAAAAGTAGCAAGCCTGAGGATTGGGAGCAGTTTAGAGTTCAGCAAAAAAGGACCAAGAGATTGATTAAGAGGGGAAAAATAGAGTATGAGAGTAAACTTGCAAGGAACATAGGGGTCGATTTTCATTAAGCTGTCGGGAAGGAGGTGGGACTACAACTTTCGGGTTTTAGTCCCGCCTACATCGACGTCCGGCTAATCCACGCGATTTTCCCTTGATTGACCTTGTTGAGCCCGCCTAGCGGGCTCAGCAGGCCAATTAAGGGTCACCCGGCAACAGGTGACGTCACAGACTGAAATTTCATCTGTCAAGAGGTCTTGACAGATGAAATATCAGTGTTTCACAGCTGTTTGAAGCTGTCAAACACTGACAATCTGACTTCTAACCTGAGTCCTTCTACACAGACTCAGATCTCTCACCGGCACTAAAAGCTGAAGGCTGTCACTTTTGACAGATCACAGCCATTCAGCTTTCAGTGCCGGCTGAGTGATGGACTCCCGACGCCTACAGGAAGAAAGGCTGTTAAGGTAAGTACAGGTAATTTAAACTTCTTTACACACTTTAGACACACCAAACACACTTACCTTTGCACTCATGCACCCATCACTCACCTGAACTCCGACATCGCGACCCCTCCAAGTCCTTCAACCCGACGGCCCGCCTGCTCTAACCTGGCGTGGTTTGGAGCCGTCGGGAATCCCACACGACACCCCTCAAAATAGGGATTTGGCTAAAAACTGCCTGTTAACTACCTGTTAACGGGCAGTTAATTTGGCACTAATCCCTTCCCGCCTCGGGTCGGTGGGTCCCAGTGCGGGGCGGGTACCCGCCTCCTCTGAAACTTACGTGGAGGCGGGTTTTGGGCGGGATGGTGTCGGGACCCCTGAATTCGGGATTTTTGCCCCCTGCCCGCCAAAAAGCCCGCCTCACGGCACACTGAAAATCTAGGCCATAAAAGCGGACTGTAAAAGCTTCTACAAGTATGTAAAAAGAAAAAGATTAGTGAAGACAAATGTAGGTCCCTTACAGTCAGAAACGGGAGAATTTATAATGGGGAACAAGGAAATGGCATGGCAATTAAACAAATACTTTGGTTCTGTCTTCATGGTAAAGGACACAAATAACTTTCCAGAAATGCTAGGGAACCAAGGGTCTAGTGAGAAGGAGGAATTAAAGGAAATTAGTATTAGTAAAAAAATAGTGCTGGAGAAATTAATGGGACTAAAAGCTGATAAATCCCCAGGGCCTGATAATCTGCATCCCAGAGTACTAAAAGAGGTAGCCATGGAAATAGTGGATGCATTGGTTGTCATCTTCCAAAATTCTATAGGTTATGGAACAGTTCCTGCAGATTGGAGGGTGGCAAATGTTTAAAAAAGGAAGGAGAGAGAAAACAGGGAGCTACAGACAGGTTAGCCTAACATCAGTAGTAGGGAAAATGCTAGAGTCTATTATAAAGGATGTGATAATGGGATTAGCCAAAGTCAACATGGATTTATGAAAGGGAAATCATGTTTGACAAACCTACCTGAGTTTTTTGAGGATGTAACTGGTAGAATAGATAAGGGAGAACAAGTGGATGTTGTGTATTTGGATTTTCCGAAGGCCTTTGATAAAGTCCCACATAAGAGGTTAGTGTGCAAAATTAAAGCACATGGGATTGGGGGTAATATACTGGCATGGATTGAAAATTGGTTAACAGACAGGAAACAGAGAGTAGGAATAAATGGGTCTTTTTCGGGGTGGCAGGCAGTGACTAGTGGGGTACTGTAGGGATCAGTGCTTGGGCCCCAGCTATTCACATTGGCCCAGAAATTTGGGTCGGGGGCTTCCCGCGGGTGTAAGCCCCGACCTGCACTTACCTTGCGCGACGGCAGTTGAGCTGTAGGGCCCCGTGGAATTCCGCTCCGGGGCCTGGCCCAGCTTGCGTGTCCCAGGGGCGTAGTTAGTGCGATGCGTCCCCTGGGATCACGTGAGCCATGGGCAGCCAATCGGAGGAGGGAAAAGCCCATTCATGAGATTGACAGGAAGACCTGTCTAAACTTATGAATACTGTACTACGGGCCTCAAAATAGCATTAAACCTTCAAATAAATTTTTTTTAAATCACACTTTTTCAATAAACTACAAATTACATTAAATAACTTTTAAACAATAATTTAAATTTTTGAAAAAAATAATTTTATAAAAAAACGGGTCTAAAAATAAACTTACCTTGCTTTAAAGTATTTAAAAATAATAAACCTGTGGAAAAAAGTTTTAATTTTAATTAATTGACCACTTACCTTGTAAAAAGCAGGCCTTACGCCTGCTTTTTAAATGTGTAAATCCTGCAGGCTTAACCTCGCGTGAAAACCTGCAAAAAAAACCTAAGTTCAAAACGCACGCGCAGCCTCCCCTGCGCGCGCGTTCGACCTCTGAACCCCTTCGTTCAGAGGATCGGAAGTGCCGGTTTCCCGCGCATGCGCAGTGCATGCAGGAAACCCGCACTTCCATTCGGCCTACGGGTGAGTACCCCGTGCGTACTCACCCGTGGAGAGCCGAATTTCTGGGCCAATATATATCAATGATTTGGATGAGGGAACCAAATGTAATATTTCCAAGTTTGCTGACGACACAAAACTAGGTGGAATTGTGAGGAGGATGCAAAGAGGCTTCAAGGCAATTTAGACAAGTTGAGTGAGTGGGCAAATACATGGCAGATGCAGTATAACGTGGATAAATGTGACGTTATCCACTTCGGTAGGAAAAACAGAAAGGCCGAGTATTATTTAAATGGTGATAGATTGGGAAATGTTGATGTACAAAGGGACCTGGGTGTCCTTGTACCCAGTCACTGAAAGCAAACATGCAGGTGCAGCAAGCAGTTAGGAAGGCAAATGGTATGTTGGCCTTCATTGCAAGAGGATTTGAGTACAGGAGCAAGGATGTCTTACTACAGTTATACAGGGCCTTGGTGAGATCACACCTGGAGTACTGTGTGCAGTTTTGGTCTCCTTACCTAAGAAAGGGTATACTTGCCATAGTGGGAGTGCAGCAAAGGTTCACCAGACTGATTCCTGGGATGGCAGGACTGTCTTATGAGGAGAGATTGGGTTGACTAAGCCTGTATTCACTAGAGTTTAGAAGGATGAGAGGGGATCTCATTGAAACGTATAAAATTCTGACAGGGCTAGACAGTCTGGATGCAGGGAGGATGTTTTCCCCTGGCTAGGGGGTCTAGAACGAGGGGTCACAGTCTCAGGATACGGGGTAGGACATTTAGGACTGAGATGAGGAGAAATTTCTTTACGCAGAGTGTGGTGATCCTGTGGAACTCCCTACCACAGAAGGCTGTGGAGGCCAAGTCACTGAATATATTTAAGAAGTAGATAGAGTTCTAGACGCAAAAGGCATCAAGGGGTATTGAGATAGAGGATCAGCCATGATCATATTGAATGACGGAGCAGGCTCGAAGGACTCCTGCTCCTATTTTTCTATTGTTTCTATAAAATAGGAAGCAGCTGCAGGCAACTGGAACAGGACAGGTGGCTTGTGAGTTTGTGTCTGGTGGTTGTTGGGAGGATAGAAAGACTTGGAGAAACTATACTGAGGACCAACAGGCATGTTACACAATCCCCAGAGCTGAATAAATGCTCTGATAACCTTTGCTCAGCAAGTCAATGTTAGCTCTGTAGATGAACCCGGTGCACATGTGGGTCAGGTGACAGCATTGTCTGACAGGCCTAAAGGAAGAGAGAAATGAGTAAACAACACCACTGAAGGAATTTGGTGCAGTTAATTTCATTCCTGTTGAATTAACTTTTGCTAATTTCACTCCTGTTAATTTCACTCTGTAATTTAATTTCATGCGTGTTAATGTTCAATCAATTAATTCCAAGTGGTTGATACAGTTGTTGTAGAACTAGAAGCAATATAATTCCAGGCACTTCTGTTCTATATGATATTGCAAATGTATCTGATGATCCTGAGTTGTCAATCAGCTGAGTGAGCAGACCTGTTCTTGAAGAAGCTTTCATTCTGGTGGTTACAGGTTGTGAGCAGTGTATCCAAAGTCGCTTAATAATTGGTTAGCCAGTGTAGCAGGTCACGGGTTAACATTAGTTGTATGTCGAAGGCTGATAGTCACTGTAGTTGGGCTCTTAGCAGAATCCACAATTTGGAGTCATGAAGCAGTGTTGATAGTATGGCAGCTCAGCTGATTTTACAGCACATTCATATCTGAGTCAGAAGATCGTGGGTTTAAGCCCCACACCAGGACTTGAGTACATAATCTATGTTGACACTTCAGTGCAGTACTGAGGAAGTGCTGCTTTGTTGGAGATGCTGTCTTTCAGTTAAGACATTAAACTGTTCAGGTGGATGTAATAGATCCCATGGCACCATTTGGAGAAGCAAAAGGAGGTGTCCTAGGTAACATTCTTCCCTCAACCAACACCACCAAAAACAGATTGCCTGGTCAGTCATTCATTTGCTGTTCCTTGGAGTTTATGTATGCAAATTGGCCGCTGCATTTGCCTAACTACACTTCAAATGTAAATTTATTGGCTATAAAGCTCATTGGCACATTCGGAGGAGATGAAAGATGCTAGATAAATGCAATTTCTTTCTTAATGTTTTTTTCTGCAGACTAACTGTTCCACTCTATCAAGGTGCTGTTCAAGGTTGAATATGATGGATGCATGAAAAATTATTCTTTGGTTAATTCCTATGGTAATATTGTAGTGGGTATTGTTTCTAAGATAAAAGATAATCAATGGTGTTATTTCCAACTTCCATACAAATAGCTGATGGAGGCTGTGAATGGAAGTGTATTACTTTCTCCCGAGGACAGTTGATTCACATTCAAACTTGACAGTTTTAGTTGGATGGATGGCTGAGTGTCTCTTTTTCAATAAATATATTATCAGAATAGTATAAATTCATAATAAATGTGCCACCTGTATGAAGCCAGGTGTGCTGTTGATAATTTCACTATGTTGTGTTACTTACACTTTCTGCTGGCTTAATTTCACATAGTGTTGCATGAATTTCACTGTGTTCTGCATTCATTTCTTTAAGTGTTATATTAATTTCATTTTGTGTTATGTTAACTTCACTTACTGTTGTTAATTTAATAGTATTGTGCTGATTTCATGTGTTATTGTGTTAGTTTGACATAGTGCTTTATTAATTTCATATAAAAAATAGTCCATTAATTTCACATTATGCTGTGTTAAATTCACTGTTACGTTAATGTCATTGTGTTGTGTAAATTTCAATTTTAAATTCACTATTGTACCAATATCACTTTGTGTTGTGTGTTCTGTTAAATTTTACTTTGTTTTGTTAATTTCCCTACGTGTTTTATTAATTTTGTAGTGTTCTGTTAATTTCACTTTTTATGTTAATGTCACCATATCTGTGTCAATTTCACTGTAGGTTGTTAATCTCACTGTATATTGTGTTAATTTCCTTTTTTGTCATCTTCAACCTCCACAGTTGACTATGTCATTCACCAACACCTCTCCTCTCTCATCTAGCTTTCTGGGTCTGCCCTCATATGGTTCCATTCTTGATCAGTTGAACAGAGCCAGTGCATCTCCAACATTGTCGGCTCTTTCTTCCCCTGCCACGTCATCTGCAGAATCACCCCACGATCTATCCATGCTCCCTTTTCTCATCTACATACTGTCCATCAGTGTCATCATTGCAGACATGGGTCAGCTTCTTCATGAATGCCAATAACACCCAGCTCCATCTCTCTATTATCTCAAGCCAGTGTATGATGGAATACTCACCACCTGCCTGGATGGGTGTAACTGGAACACCAAAGAAGCAGTCTGTTTAATTGATGCCTCTGCCACTGGGCTCAATATCCGGCCGGTGCACTGTGACCACAGTATGCACTATCTACAAGACGCACGACAGAGACTTACCATTCTTACTTGGACAGCACCTTTCAGCTCCACAACCTCTTCTATTGAGAAGGACAAGACCAACAAAATTATGGCAACACCATCAGCCCCCACATTGCCACCCCCCCCCCTTTCTTGGCAACAGTACAGTCAGCCACCTGGGTCCTACTTTCTAGAAATGTTTTCCTGAAGGTTTCTACCTTACAGTTCTCTCTTAAAAACTTTCTTTAAACTCACTTCCTCAATCTAGCCTTCAGTCAACCTCTCCTGGTGGTATTGTGTCTATCTCTCAAGCGCCGACAACATTTTTTACATTAAAGACACATAGTAAATTTAAGTTATTGATATGTTAACTATATGTTTAATTTCACTGTTAATTTCATTGTGTGCTGTGTTTATTTTACTATTAATTCCACTTTGTGTTAAAATTAGTTATTTCACCATGTGTTAATTTTACTCTACCATGTGTTCTGTTAACTTTACTGTTAATTTTAGTGTGCTGTTAATTTTACTGTTAATTTCACCATGTGTTGAGTTAAATGCACTTTTACTTTCATCATGTTTTAATTTCACTGTTAATTTCACAATATGTAGTTAGTTTTACTGTTAATTTCACCATGTGTAACTTCACAATGTGTAGTGTTAATTTTACTGTTAATTTCACCATGTGTTGAGTTAAATGCACTTTTACTTTCATCATGTTTTAATTTCACTGTTAATTTCACAATATGTAGTTAGTTTTACTGTTAATTTCACCATGTGTAACTTCACAATGTGTAGTGTTAATTTTACTGTTAATTTCACAATGTGTAGTGGTAATTTCTATGTGTAGTTGCTGAGTGTGATGTTTCGCTTTGTAAGTTGCAGACCTGTGTCAGTTTTTGATGTCGATAATGTTTTGTCATCCCCCCCCCCCCGCGTGTGCAATGTGAGCCGAGCTGGGCTCCGCCCCGACATGCGCTCTGCCGGCAGCTGGCAGTCCTTGGAGCCGCCTCCCTCGCCCGGTGAGTGGGGCAGAGAAGCCGCAGAGCTCGGCATCGCCATCCTCCTGCTGTTGCCGAGTGTGTGGACGGTGCGCGCAGAGCCGCTCCGAGTCGAGCCCAACCTCCCTCCCCCACCGCCCCCCCCCCCCCCGGACATCGGAGAGATGAAGGATCGCACCCAGGAGTTGCGTGCTGTGAGTATCCAGAAACTGAGGAGGGGGTAGGTGTGTGTGTGTGTGCGCGCCGTACCCACGGCTGGAGGTGCAGTAGCCCGGTCGGGTAACGGGCTGGGGAGGTGCCGTGGCTGCAGTTGTCTCGGGTTGATCAGCTGTTGCGGGCAGTGGGGTGGGGGGTAATTTTGCCTCTAAATGTTGGTTGCAAAACGTGCCTGGCGGTGCGGGGACTGGTGTCAGTGCGGAGCCTGTGTTCAGCCCGAAGAGACAGCGACAGAGACCGGGACAGGACCGGACGGCTTTTAACTTCAACCGCATCCCTGCGGATCAGAGGCTGAGACTGAGCTGCCCTGGGCAGTGAGCCGGTCTGTCCCCGGGCTTCACCTGAGATCGGTGTGTGTCTTGGAGCCGAGTGTGTGGAAACGCTGCCCGCAGCTTCACACACGGGAGGGGTCCCGGAGTTGCTGGGGGTGGGATGGGGTCCGGTCCCTGGGAATGATCACAGGGCTGCAGGTAAAGGATGTGCAGGTTTGATTGATCCTCTTGGCTCCTTAGCCGAGTCACCCGATGAATACTGAGCAGCCTCTCTCTCTCCGTACTCCAGCTCCCCGCAGCCCGAACCTGCTCGGTGGTGCTGCATTTTAATCAGATTTTCTTCGAGCTCAGCAATCCGTCCAACCCTAAACCCTGACAGTGAAAGCGGCCGTTCCACCTCCAGTGGTTGCAACGGGCTGGCCCCATGGGTTTGGAGCAGCTAATTCAAGGCATGATTCTCATTCGAGGGAGCAGAGTCCCATCTCTCCGACACACACACATCCCCTTTCACCCAGTAGTTTTACCTTTGCTGTCCATCAGCCTCTGTGACCTGATAATTCACATTTTTTGTAATTATTTGGCAAAGCCAGGCACATAAATGGGTCTTGTGGTGACCAAGGTGCCTTTATTTTGCTATATCTTTTTGCTTCTGTTTCTCTCTTTTGTTTCGTTTTCACTTCCCTCTCCCTTTTTTATTCTTCCTACCTTGCTTATGTTGCTGTTCGTGATGTGGATGGATGGTGTGTGTGGATTGATGGGGTGTGTGAGGGTGGATGGGTATGGGGGGGGTGTGGGGTGGATGGGTATGGGGGGGTGTGAGGGTGGATGGGTATGGGGGGGTGTGTGTGGGTGGATGGGTATGGGGGGGTGAGGGTGGATGGGTATGGGGGTGTGTGTGAGGGGGATGGGTATGGGGGGTGTGTGTGAGGGGGGATGGGTATGGGGGGGGTGTGAGGGGGGATGGGTATGGGGGGGTGTGAGGGGGGATGGGTATGGGGGGGTGTGAGGGGGGATGGGTATGGGGGGGTGTGAGGGGGGATGGGTATGGGGGGGGTGAGGGGGGATGGGTATGGGGGGTGTGAGGGGGGATGGGTATGGGGGTGTGTGTGGGTGGATGGGTATGGGGTGTGTGGGTGGATGGGTATGGGGGTGTGTGGGTGGATGGGTATGGGGGTGTGTGGGTGGATGGGTATGGGGGTGTGTGGGTGGATGGGTATGGGGGTGTGGGTGGATGGGTATGGGGGCTGTAGGTATGGGGGGTGTGGGGTGGATGGGTATGGGGGGGTGAGGGTGGATGGGTATGGGGGGGTGAGGGTGGATGGGTATGGGGGGGTGAGGGTGGATGGGTATGGGGGTGAGGGTGGATGGGTGTGGGGGGGTGAGGGTGGATGGGTGTGGGGGGGTGAGGGTGGATGGGTGTGGGGGGGTGAGGGTGGATGGGTGTGGGGGGGTGAGGGTGGATGGGTGTGGGGGGGTGAGGGTGGATGGGTGTGGGGGGGTGAGGGTGGATGGGTATGGGGGGTGAGGGTGGATGGGTATGGGGGGTGAGGGTGGATGGGTATGGGGGGTGAGGGTGGATGGGTATGGGGGGTGGATGGGTGTGGGGGTGGATGGGTATGGGGGGCTGTGGGGGTGGATGGGTATGGGGGGGTGTGGGGTGGATGGGTATGGGGGGGGTGGGTGTGGTGGATGGGTATGGGGGTGGATGGGTATGGGGATGGATGGGTATGGGGGTGTGTGTGGGGGTGGATGGGTATGGGGGTGTGTGTGAGGTGGATGGGTATGGGGGTATGGGTATGGGGGGTGGATGGGTATGGGGGTGTGTGTGTGGTGGGTTGGTGTGGGTGGATGGGGAAGTTGGTGTGGGTGGATGGGTATGGGGGGGTGTGGGGTGGATGGATATGGGGGGGTGTGGGGTGGATGGGTATGGGTGGGGTGGATGGGTATGGGAGGGTGTGTGGGGGTGGATGGGTATGGGGGGGATGTGTGTAGTTGATGGGTATGGGGGGATGTGTGTGGTGGATGGGTATATGGGGGGATGTGTGTGGTGGATGGGTATGGGGGTGTGTGTGGGTTGGGTGGGTATGGGGTGTGTGTGAGGGTGGATGGGTATGGGGGGGATGTGGTGGATGGGTGTGTTGGTGTGGGTGGATGGGGAAGTTGGCTGGTGTTTGATGGGCGGAGTGTGTGTGGAAGGTGGGATATTTAAGCAGCCCAGTCATTGGGCTGGTGGAAGAGATAGAAACTGGCAGTGGAGATCTGAAAAAAGAATCCCCTTCACTCACTTGGAACACTATGCGCAGCTGATCAGCCCCCTGACCTGGAACAACCTCTAAAGGTGTGTCCTGCATGGTTTAAACTAAAACCTGGAGTAAATCTAGCACCTACATGGTGCTACCGAGAGAAAGGGCTTGGCAAGATTGGATGGAGTTGATGCCAATCAGGAGCAACCAGTGCAGTACCAGAAGAGAGTATGTGATCTTGTAGAGAGGCCCCTTGTTCTACGCTTGGATGGATCAGTGGGTGTCCAGAGGAGATGGTCTCCAGCCGTGGCATGTATGGAGAAGCACAGGAGCAGTCATGTGACAGTAACACCATCAGCAGTTCTGGGTCACCACAGTGTCTTGCACAGGTGGCTTCAGGAACCTCTGCAGAAAGCAGTGAGCTACAGCACAAGGGCATTTCTGGTACTGTTTGAGGTGCATGAGAGTTAGTCATGAATGCAGTTGGCATTTGTATCACTGGCAGTGCCAACTGGCTCAGCAGTCGCCTACCACTACTCGGCAAGGGGAGCAGTTCAGAGTAGGACACGTGAACAAGTATAACACATGTGGATAAACACAACAGGAAAGGTTGAAGACTCGTACCCCACAAGCCCTACCACCCTGTGGATTCTCACTAAATAAAATTCTGTCACTTGGAATATATTGTCTAGTCTGTCATTCTTTTATTTTGCTATAAAGGAACTGTCCAGAAGTAGATCAAATCAAACATACTCAGTTCTTAGGCAAAACTAAACAGGTAAAGGAACTAGCAGGTCCCTGATTGTAAATCTGTTCAATGGAAAGTTATGCTGGATGATTACAGAGCAGATAAGTTCTGGGCAATGAGTTGTCCTGTACCTGTCTCCCTTGCAGCAGAGATTCATCAGCTGCTGATGGCTCCTGTGCACTATTGACCTCCTGTTCTTCCATGCTCATGGCAGTGCTGTGCTGCATACTGTTCAATTTTGCCCACTTTGTTAGGATATATATA
This sequence comes from Somniosus microcephalus, assembly GCF_052327205.1. NCBI lineage: Eukaryota > Metazoa > Chordata > Chondrichthyes > Squaliformes > Somniosidae > Somniosus > Somniosus microcephalus. The sequence continues at coordinate 34,839,444 of NC_141008.1, forward strand.
TATGGCCCCCATTAACAAATACAAACATGTAAACTGGAAACGTACGGCAGGTCAGGCAGTATCCGTGGAGAGAGAAACAGAGTTAATGTTTCAGGCCGATGACCTTTCATTAAAACAGCTCTGACGAAAGGTCATCGACCTGAAATGTGAACTCTGTTTCTCTCTCTCCACAGATGCTACCTGACCTGCTGAGTATTTCCAACATTTTCTGTTTTTATTTCAGATTTCCAGCATCCACAGTATTTTGCTTTTGTAAACTTTTTTTTGCAACCCAAATACTCACTCGTGCATTGTTGCATCTGATCTTTGCTGGAGTACAGGGTTCTGTGGAGGTGTCATCGGCCATAATTGACAATATCTTTGAGGAATCAGCCGTCTTTGAAAGAGCGGTGTGCTGTTTGAAAGTTTCATTCTGATGCCATCATGTGTAATCCCCAGGATGTGTAATCCCCATCCAACAATGTGCATCATTTTCTGGTCATGGTCGTCCACAGTTTGTATGTTGTTGAAATACTATCCCTTCCTACTTAGGGGTGCCCTATAGTTGTTGCTGCGAACATGACTGACTGTACACAAGTAACCAATGTGCCTTAATAAGACCAGCAGCGTGGTAAAACTGTAGCTACCTTTTACTGAAGCGAATATGGGTGGGTGAGTGATGAAACAGGGCTTCAGTTACTGACTGAATGCAGATGAGAATGGCATAGTGACTGATTCCTGAGACTCGGGGTCATCAAAGTTCCTTTTATTATAACAGCTGGAGCCAGTGATGACTTTCACTGCTGCTGGTAATGCAGTTGTGATGGTTGACTGTCCTGGCAAGTCATTGACCAAATGTAATACATCATTCACAGTCTTCCTTGCTGATCCTGAGCCTCCTCTTGCATTGCCCCTCTGTGAGAATCAGGTAAACATATCTGTTGTGGCAGATCCGATCCAAGGAGCAGTTTGCTCTGTGAATGCTGTACCTCTTGAAGGAACATTAGGAGTAGGCCATTCAGTCCCTCGAGCCTAGTCTGCCATTCAGTTAGATCATGGCTAATCTGCACCACAATTCCATTTACCTGCTTTTTCTCCACATCCCTTGATACCCTTCCCTATCTATTGGTTTTGACAGCTTCAGTTGTGCCCTCCTTGAGCTAATGCTATACCTGTACAGTGGGACTGGAAATAGTGCAGTGCTGTCAATGCAGTGCTGAAGCTGACAAACCTTGCCCCTTCTTCACACAGCAGGTGTGAATATTGGACTCCATTTATCCCCCTGTGCAATTCTGTATCACTGATTACATACCAAGCTTTTCAAGTTTTCTCTTCACTTGACCCTAGACAGTGAATGTCGGCAGGGCATGCAACTCGGGGACACCAGAGCCAAGCCCAGTCCTGTCTTTTCCCAAAGTCTGCACATGCATTCTCCGTTTGAGGTCCCTTAAGAGTAATACACAGGAATCCTGGCTGATTTTCACCCCTCTAGACACCCCAAGGTTACTGAAGCCAATTGTAGTGCTGCTCCGAATGCCCTGCCTGAGATCAGCTGCCTCCACACTGACTGGGGATGGAACCCAACATCTTCCTGGGCTGTAAACCTTTAATTGGGTATAATGTGGTCAGATGGTCAGTATGAAAACTGAAGGCTGTATCATTGTCGTTGGTGATGGCACTGTATAACTGATTACGCCCACCACTGCAAATTCAGAAACTTTTAAAACTGACCGCAACCGTACCAACCATCCTTCAGGTATATAACCCCCCACAACTCTTAAACCCCTTCAGGTTAAAAAAACCCACCACAACATATAAAACCCTTCAAGCACATGAACCCCATGGTATATAACCTCTGCTGATATAAACCCACTGTGCTACAATCCTCCTCTTTCCCCCCCCCCCCCCCCAGCTGTGTATACCTCTGCACCATCACCCCAACCTCCCAGATATTTATCCCCATAGTATATAAACCCCCAATGTATATTCTTTTCCCCACTCTGGTATATAATACAGCCTGGTATATAACCCTACCTGGTATATATTCCTCCTAGGTTATGCCTTACCAGTCCTGGTCTAGAACATCGCTAATATATATTTCTTGTTAATTAGCCCCTTTCCCAGTGTATACCCCCAACCTGGTGATAATGTATTCCCCTCCCGGTACACAACCCAACCAGTATATTGCCTCCACCTAGTGTATACTCCCTTGGTATATATCCCTCACCTCTGGTGTTAATCTCAGAAGTGGCGATATCAACAGTTTATTGCCAGCGAAGATGGTGTGGGCCTATTTAGCACGGGCAGACTTTGCTGCAGTACACACCTATCCTGTTAGCCAGGGTGGCTGCTTTTGGCAGAGTTTATATATTACCCAACTGGTCACTGTAGTGGGTCAGAGTTGGACCCAGTGGCAGCTGCCGATTTCCTTTCCTCGTCCACTGCTACCAGAATGCTTAACTGCACTGCGTTTGCAGTTTATCTCCCGCTCCAAATGTGATGCAGTAAACACAAACAGGATGCAACAGAGAATGGTTCTAGTATCATCTGACCTATCCAGTACTAGTAGCCTAATGGTATGGTACTGGAGCAGCAACCCATAGCAAGTTGTAAAACTAAATGGTAATTTGTGTGCTAGCACCAGAAAATAAGCATGAAAGCAACTGTTTAACTAATGTCCTTGTGAAGGGAACCTGCCACCCCTACCTGGTTTAGTCGACATATGACTCCACTCACATACTACAGACTTGACTCTTAATGCCCTTAGGACAACTGGGGGAGGGGGCCAGTTACTGCCTTGCTAGTATTATCTTTTGGCAAAACCTCCTGAATAATCAGTCAGATCGTATAACATCAGTGGCGGCGATATTAAAATGTTCATTGTGTAACACCAGTGACAAAGGAACTTAAATGTATTACATCAGGACCCTGTTTTCTTTATACAGTGGGAAAAATGTCAACAATCATTTAAAAACCATTGGCAGCAAACAACAAACATGAAGTAATTGGTTCTACAGTCAGACAGTAATGCTGCTGGTTGGGATGCTGCCAGCCCCTTGTGATGTGTGAAGAAGGTTTTGCAGTTACTATTGGGTAGTTTACGTAACGTGTTTTACTGTTTAGCTTCCCAAATGTGTTTTCATTGTGAGAATTGTGTTTTTAAGAGTGAGCAGAGTGATGGTGATAGTAAAACTGGGCATGTGGCTGAAATGATGATGTTTAAATCTGGAGTCACTTTTTAGAGTGCGTAACCATTGAATAAAATGAAGCTAAAGCAGTAACTGAGACGCTTTGGGCTATTCTGACGTGCAACGCCCAAACAATGAACTGAACCTGTGTATAAAGTCTTACCAACTTGGCAGAAAAGGGAATGGGATTCAAAAGAAGCTTTTTTGTGGGTACACATTGCAGGGAGAGCATGCTCTCCCCTTTATCCAGTGATTCTTGCTAACAAAATGCTGCCTAATGGCTGTGAATCGCAGCTCGGCAACACTCCCACTGTGAATGGAGAGGGACTGCAAGGGAGATGATGGAATTTTATCATTGGTTATAGAATGTGCCACCAGACAAAGGAACTGAATGTGCCCACTCCCTGCCAACTTCACTTACTACAGATATGACCTGTTCAGTTACAGCAGATAAGCACTCAAACACCAAGTGATTCTCTGGAATTAACTCTGTACTTGCTGGGTTTGTATTTTAGCTGATAACTCCACTTAGATTCCCAATTAGCTATGGGCCGATGTAAAAAAAAACAGACCGGAGGAAGGATGTCAGCTGATGTCAAGGTTTGATAAATGGCAGAACGATAGGAGTTATTAGACCAGCTCTTAACAGCGCAGTGAAGCCTTTTCCCCATTCCTTTAATGGTTACAGAGGTGATTTGCTGCACATTTCTGCTGCTCGGTGTCTTGAGTGAGATGCTGTGCATTGTTATTTCCAAATGAACAGCATTTAGTCATGTGCAATATTTCACTGTACCATTATCCAAAGGTGGAATGCCAGCCCACTGGTGGCGCTTAACCCAGCATAGAATCATAGAAATTTACAGCATAGAAGGAGGCCATTTGGCCTATCGTGTCCGTGCCGGCCGACAGAGCTATCCACCCTAATCCCACTTTCCAGCACTTGGTCCGTAGCTTTGTAGGTTACGGCACTTCAAGTGCATATCCAAGTACTTTTTAAATGTGATGAAGGTTTCTGCCTCTACCACCCTTTCAGGCAGTGAGTTCCAGACCCCACCACCCTCTGGGTGAAATAATTTCTCCTCAAATCCCCTCTAAACCTCTGATCAATTATTTTAAATCTATGCCCCCTGGTTATTGACCCTTCTGCGAATGGAAATAGGTCCTTCCTCTATCTAGGCCCCTCATAATTTTATACACCTCAATTAGGTCTCCCCTCAGCCTCCTCTGTTCCAAAGAAAACAACCTCAGCCTATCCAATCTTTCATCATAGCTAAAATTCCTCAGCCCAGGCAACATCCTCGTAAATCTTCTCTGCACCCTCTCTAGTGCAATCACATCCTTCCTGTAATGTGACCAGAACTGCACGCAGTATTTTAGCTGTGGCATAACTAGTGTTTTATACAGTTCCAGCATAACCTCCCTGCTCTTATATTCTATGTCTCGGCTAGTAAAGGTAAGTATCCCATATGCCTTCTTAACCACCTTATCTACCTGTCCTGCTACCTTCAGGGATCTGTGGGCATGCACTTCAAGGTCCCTCTGATCCTCTGCACTTCTCAGTGTCCTACCATTTACAGTATTGTGTATTCCCTTGCCTTGTTAGCCCTCCCCAAATGCATTACCTCACACTTCTCTGGATTGAATTCCATTTGCCACTGTCCTGCCGCCCCCCCCCCCCCCCCAGACCAGCCCATTGATATCTTCCTGCAGTCTACAGCTTTCTTCTTCATTATCAACCACATGGCCAATTTTTGTATCATCTGCAAACTTCTTAATCATACTTCCTACATTCAAGTCCAAATCATTGATATATACCACAAAAAGCAAAGGACCTAGTACTGAGTCCTGCAGAACCTCACTGGAAACAGCCTTCCAGTCACAAAAACACCCTTCAACCATTACCCTTTGTTTCTTGCCTCTGAGCCAATTTTGGATCCAACTTGCCACTTTGCCTTGGATCCCATGGGCTTTTACTTTTGTGACCAGTCTGCCATGCGGGACATTATCAAAAGCCTTGCTAAAATCCATAGGGCTAGATTTTCAGTTGCTTGCGCCAGCAGTTAGCGCCTTAAGAGAAGTGATTTTCGGGCGCTATGCGTGTAGCGCCCGGGCGCAGCGCAGTTTGCGCCCCGCCCCAAATTAAGTTGCCCATTAGCGCCGGCGCAAAGTTTAGCGCCCGCCCGGATGCGCGCGCAGAAAATGACGTCACATCCTCGTGCAACGCCCTTTGGCCGCCCCGATTGCAAACTTCAGTCGGACCGCCCCATTGTGCGGCGGGCGGCCGGAGCGTTTGGAAAAAGGAACGCAACACAACCAGCGCGGGCCCCGGGGGGCGCTAATTAAAGGGAACGTCCTCTCCAGTATAAAGGCCAGCCTTTTTTCAGAAAACAGTCTTGTGCAACGCATTTCTGGAGACACAACAAGGAGGATAGCTAACTGGTTTCAAGCAGCAAGAGCCAGGTATTTTTGGACTCAGGCCATAGCGCTGCAAGTGGCCATTTGGAAATTAGACTGTTTGCCAGGATTTGATGGGGGCTGCATGGGGTGCCAACGCGCAGCTGCAGCGCCATGTCCGTAGGGCTCGCAGACGCATTGTGAGAGGGGCAGCCCTGGCTAGAGGCAGAGGGGGCTACAGGCGTCGGCCACGTAGGCCTTACCCAGTCAGGCTATACCGCCAGCAGCGCTCCTACCTAAACATGAGTGCCGCGCGATGTGTTAGAAGGCTCCGATTCCGAAAGGAGGTGATTGCCGAGATCTGCGGCCAAAGCTCAGGTGCAGGACGTCTCTGTCGGTGGAAGTGAAGGTGACGGTGGCATTGAACTTCTATGCCACCGGCTCCTTCCAATACGCTGCTGGGGACATAGCAAACATCTCCCAGTATGGCGCGCATCGCTGCATCCGCCACGTGACCGAAGCACTGTTCAGAAGGAGAAGCCAATTCATCTCCTTCCCCATGGCCCTCGAGAGCCAGCATCAGCGCGCATTGGGATTTGCCAGACTCGGGGAATTCCCCTTGGTGCAGGGCGCCATTGACTGTACGCATGTGGCTTTGCGGGCCCCTCTGGAGCATGGCGAGCAGTATCGCAACAGGAAGGGCTACCATTCTCTGAATGTGCAGCTGGTATGTGACCACAAGCAGCGCATCATGGCAGTCAATGCCAGCTTCCCAGGCAGCAGCCACGATGCCTTTATCCTGCGGCAGAGTACTGTGCATGACATGTTCCAGGCACAGCCTCCAAGAGGATGGCTCATCGGGGACAAAGGCTATCCTTTGTGCACCTGGCTCATGACCCCGCTCCGCGCGCCCAGGACCGCTGCTGAAGAGGCCTACAACGAGAGCCATCAAACCACCCGCAACATCATCGAGCTAACTATTGGGGTCCTCAAGCAGCGGTTCCGCTGCCTTGATCGCTCCGGAGGAGCTCTCCAGTATTCGCCGGACCGGGTCTCCCAATTTGTGGTGGTTTGCTGCATGCTACACAACCTGGCTATCCGCAGGACTCAGGCACTGCCACCTGACGTTGGACCAGCACCTCGGGAGGAGGAGCAGGAGGAGCATGAGGAGGAGGAGGAGGAGCAGGAGTACGTTCCCAGGAGGGAGCGACCAGGGCCAAGGGCCGCACGACGCCACCTTATTACACGGTACTTCTAAGCCCCCTGTCAGGGAATGGCCAGGGGCCATGAGGGAAGATGAATGCAGCCGCTCCGCAAGCCCTCAGCCGGCGAAGCCAACAAACACTAAGAAGAACAACCATGGAGACTGCATGAATAAAGATAATTTTTTATTGCACAAAAATGAAAAGCCCTTCCCACATGAATCCCCAAAAACAATAAACGGGCCCCACAAAAGACTCACTCCCACAAACTGGGGAGGAGTCACTCCACCTTTCTTCAAACCGGGCCTCAACGTCGGCCTAACGCAAAAAATAAGCCCTCCAAAAGCACAACCATGGGCAAAATAAAGATGGCCACCGCCATATTAAAGGAAAGCTGCCCACACCCTCTACTGAGTGGCCCGCGAGGGCGAGACCTTGGCCAGCCTTTTGCCTCCCCTGCCCGGCCTGCTGCTCCTTCGCAAGCTCTGCCCAGTGGCTGCTGCGAGGCTGGGGGAAGGCGCCTGAGGCTCAGATGCCCTTCCGCCAGATGCCGCTGGGGGGCGGCCTACACGGCGTTTGGGCCTCGAGGGGCCGTCTGCTGAGTGGCGCACCTGAGCCTGGCCACCATCAGCTGCAGCCGCTTGCCCTTGACGCCCCAGTGGGGGAATGGCAGCGACGGATGGCGCAATGTGGGCCAGCTGGCGTCTGGGATGCGCTGGCTGGTGCTGTGGCGCGGTGGCACTCGGCCGGGCCCGCACTGCAGGATCCGCAGCAATCAGCCGACGGGCGGCTTGCTGGGATGGTCCAGCGCGGCGGCTGCCCTGGCGATGCCTGCCTGAGACAGCGCGTGTGGCAGCAGTGAGTGCCCCTGTGGTCCTGGTGTGCGCGCGCATCACATCCGCCAGGGTCTTGACGGCATCAGTCAGCATGCGGCCACTCGCGGCAGTTGCTGCCCCGAACTCGCGCACACTGGTCGCCAGCGACTCGATGGCCTCAGGCATGCGCCCCACCACGCTCATGAGCTCCGTGTGTCGCCGGTCCGAGTCGTCGGCCATCTTATCCAGCTTCCGCACCTCCTCCGAAGTGAAGGTGTCCGGACTGGAGTCGCGACTCTCCCGCTGGGGAGGAGGGGGCCGAACTAGGGGACCCTTGCCGCGTTGGTGACGGCGAGTGTGCCGAGCAGCAGCACTCCCCTCTGATCCTTCCCCCCCCCTTTGGGGGGAAGGCCGCGGGCCACGCGCATGGCTGCTGGGTGGCTGGACGCCACTGGTCCCAGAAGCTGCATTGCCCTGCGACAGTTCCTCCAGGCACTCGTCCAGTGAGGAGGTGTCAAGCATTTCCTCCTCTCCTGCGGGACGTGACTGTTCCCCCGAAGGTCCGGCTTGCTCCTCCTCCTCCTCCTGGTCGGAGGTGCTGTCACTGGCAGCTTCAGGGTCCTGGTCGTCACCAGCTGAAAGCAGGAATGCACAAGAGTAGCTTCAGAGTGAGGAGACGGCGTCAGCGAGGGAGTTAGGACTGGTGGGATTCAGCGCATTGGTGGGACAGTGGCAAAGGAGGTAGCTCGGATGGGCCAGTGCGACGCGAGAGGGCCAAAAGGCGAGGTCCTTACCATTGCCGGGCAGTGGAGGGTCGGATACACCGCACGCTGTGGGGACAATCACACGGGCTCCCATGAGCACACACACGCGCTCCTCCAGCCGAGTGAGCTTCTGCAGCTTGGCGCGGCCACCCCTGGCACGGGCCTGGCGATTAAACGCTACTTTAGCCTGCAAGAGAAAGGACGGGCTGTAAGTGCGCAGTGAAGCCCTGATGTAGTGTGCACTGCCTCCCATGGTGGAATAGCTTGGACAGAGTGAAGCCCTGATGTAGCGTGCACTGCCTCCCATGGTGGAATAGCTTGGACAGAGTGAAGCCCTGATGTACTGTGCACTGCCTCCCATGGTGGAATAGCTTGGACAGAGTGAAGCCCTGATGTAGTGTGCACTGCCTCCCATGGTGGAATAGCTTGGACAGAGTGAAGCCCTGATGTAGAGTGCACTGCCTCCCATGGTGGAATAGCTTGGACAGAGTGAAGCCCTGATGTAGTGTGCACTGCCTCCCATGGTGGAATAGCTTGGCCAAAGTGTAGAGTGCCGAATGGCCATTTGATGCTCATGACTGTCCCAATGCTGCTGGCTGAGGGCTGGCCAATAGGACTTTCAGCTCCCTTTGCCCATCATGTCAGGTGTACATGCAAGAATGAGGAGGAGACTGGAAAGGCTACTCACCTTCACAATCCTGGTCAGATCGTTGTATTTTTTACGACATTGTTTGTGGGTCCTGGGGGCCTCGCCGGTGAACGTCACCCTCTGGGCGATCTGCTTCCAGGCTTTGGTGTAGTCATGGTGGGTTGGATTCCTCCCACTCTCTGGAAACAAGATCTTGCGCCTCACCTCCAGAGCTGTGACCATTATGTCCAGATCACCCTCTGAGAAGCGCAGGGCACGCTGACGGGCCTTCTCTGGTGTTGCCATGACTCCCTGGGGCTGAGCAGCAGTGTTGAGGCCTCTTTGCAAGGCTGCAGTGTGCAGGGCGTGGCAGCAGACCAATTCGTCCCTTCCCCCTTTAACAGCTGGTCGGCACCACGGGGTCTGCTGTCAGTGCAAAAATGACCGCACCCGCGCTGCGCCCCGCCTGGGCGCTATCCCTCTGGACCGCCGGCTTAGCGCCTAAAGGTAGGAGTGGAACGCCTCTTTTAGCGCTCCACCACTCTCTTAGGGCGAAGCCACTGAATTTCCGGCAACGGGGCGCTACTTTGGGGCGGGCGCTAACTTCGGGCGGGCGCTAAGGTTAGCGCCCCAAAACTGTCTATACTGAAAATCTAGCCCATATAGACTACATCAAACGTGCTACCCTCATCGACCCTCGTTACTTCCTCAAAAAATTCAATCAAGTTAGTCAGACACAACCTTCCCTTAACAATCCATGTTGACTGTCCCTGATTAGTCCTTGCCTTACTACATGAAGATTTATCCTGTCCCTCAGAATTTTTTCCAATAATTTTCCCAGGTTAGGCTGACTGGCCTGTAATTACTTGGTCTATCCTTTCTCCCTTTTTAACCAACGGTACCACGTTAGCAGTCCTCCGGCACCACACCTGAAGCCAGAGAGGATTGAAAAATGATGTTCAGAGCCTCTGCTATTTCCTCTTACTTCTCTTAACAGTCTGGGATACATTTCATCTGGGCCTGGAGATTTATCCACTTTCAAAGATGCTAAACCCTTTAATTCTTCCTCTTTCACTATGTTTATTTCATCTAATATTTCACACTCCTCCCTGATTGCAATGTCTGCATCGTCCCTCTCTTTTGTGAAAACGGACGCAAAGTATTCATTAAGAACCATACCCATGTCTTCTGCCTCCACACACAGGTTACCTTTATGGTCCCTAATAGGCCCTACTCTTACTTTAGCTATCCGCTTGCTCTTAATGGCCCAGAAATTCGGGTTGGAGGCTTCCCGCAGGTGCAAGCCCCCAACCTGCACTTACCTAGTGCGCCTGCCGTTGTGTTATGGGCTCGCGTGGGGTTCCGATCCTGGGCATCCTCCAGCTGCCGGCGCGCAGTGCTTGCGTATCCCAGGGGTGCAGTTAGTTCAAAGCATCCCCTGGGATCACGTGGGCCATGGAGAGCCAATCGTAGCAGGGAATCTCCATTCATAAATTTGACAGGAAGACCTGTCAAATCTATGAATAGAGATCGGCCCCAAAACCTAACTAAAACTTCAAATACATTTTTTTTAAATCACATTTTTAAAATAACTATTAAATTACATAAAATAACTATTTTAAACAATTTAAATTTTTGAAAAAATTAATTACAGTTTTTAATGGGGCTAAAAATAAACTTACCTTTCTTTAAAGTATTTAAAAATAATAAACCTGTGGAAAAACTGTTTTAATTTTACTTAATTCACCACTTACCTTGTAAAAAGCAGGCCTTGCGACTGCTTTTTAAACGCGCAGCTGCTGGAGACTTACCCTCCCGGAGAAACCTGTTTTAAAAAAAAAAAAAAAATCGGAAGTTCCAGGCGTACGCGCTGCCTCACTGGCGCACGCGTTTGACCTCCGAACTCCTTCCTTCAAGGGAACGGAAGTTCCGGTTTCCAGTGCATGCACGAAACTGGCACTTTCGTTGGCCCTACGCGTGAGTACACAGCGCATACTCACCCGTGGGGACCCGAATTTCTGGCCCAATGTGTTTATAAAACCTCTTTGGGTTTTCCTTGATTTAACTTGCTAATATTTTTTCATGCCCTCTCTTTGCTTTCCTAATTTCCTTTTTAATTTCACCCCAGCACTTTCTATACTCCTCTAGGCTTTCTTCAGTATTGAGCCCTCGGTATCCGTCATAAGCTTCCCTTTTTTTCTTTATCCTACCCTGTATGCCTCTTGACATCCAGGGAGCGCTAGATTTGTTAGTCCCACCATTTTTTTTAAGGGGACATACTTGCTCTGAACCCTCACTATCACCTCCTTGAATGCCACCCATTGCTCTGACACTGATTTTACCTTCAAGTTTCTGTCTCCAGTCCACTTTAGCTAAATCACATCTCATAGACATAGAAACATAGAAGATAGGAGCAGGAGTAGGCCATTTGGCCCCTCGAGCCTGCTCCGCCATTCAATGAGATCATGGCTGATCATCCAAACTCAGTACCCTGTCCCTGCCTTCTCCCCATATCCCTTTAGCCTTAAGAAATATATCTAACTCCTTCTTGAATATATTTAATGAATTGGCCTCAACTGCCTTCTGTGGTAGAGAATTCCACAGGTTCACCACTCTCTGGGTGAAGAAATTCCTCCTCATCTCTATCCTAAATGGCTTACCCCTTATCCTTAGACTGTGACCCCTGGTTCTGAACTCCCCCACCATCGGGAACATCCTTCCTGCATCTAGTCTGTCTAGTCCTGTTAGAATTTTATAAGTTTCAATGAGATCCCCTCTCATTCTTCTAAACTCCAGCGAGTATAAGCCCAATCGACCCCATTTCTCCTCATACGTCATTCCTGCCATCCCAGGTATCAGTCTGGTGAATCTTCGCTGCACTCCCTCCATGGCAAGAACATCCTTCCTCAAATAGGGCAACCAAAACTGCACACAATACTCAAGATGTGGTCTCACCAAGGCCCTGTACAACTGCAGCAAGACATCCTTGTTCCTGTATTCGAACCCTCTTGCTATGAAGGCCAACATACCATTTGCCTTCTTGACCGCCTGCTGCACCTGCATACTTACCTTCAGTGACTGGTGCACAAGGACACCCAGGTCTCGTTGCACTTCCCCTTCTCCCAATCTATTGCCGTTCAGATAATAATCTGCCTTCCTGTTTTTGCCACCAAAGTGGATAACCTCGCATTTATCCACATTGGGCAGATGCATGGCAGATGCAGTATAATCACCCAACCTGTCCAAATCATACTGGAGTTTCTCAGCATTCTCCTCACAGCACACACGCCCACAGCTTTGTGTCATCTGCAAACTTGGTGATATTACATCTAGTTCCCTCGTCTAGATCATTAATATATATTGTGAATAGCTGGGGTCCTAGGACCGATCCCTAGGACCCCACTAGTCACTGCCTACCACTCGGAAAAAGACCCATTTATTCCAACTCTTTGCTTCCTGTTTGCCAACCAGTTCTCTATCCAAGTCAGTACCTTGCCCCCAATCCCATGTGCCTTAACTTTACACGCTAATCTCTTATGCGGGACCATATCGAAAGCCTTCTGAAAGTCCAAATACACCACATCCACTGGTACTCCCTTATCTATTCTAAAAGTTACATCCTCAAAAAAATTCCAGTAGATTAGTCAAGCACGATTTACCTTTTGTAAATCCATGATGACTTTGTCCGATCCTGTCACTGTTTTCCAAGTGATCTGTTATTACATCTTTTATAATGGACTCTAGCATTTTCCCCACTACCGATGTCAGGCTAACCGGTCTATAATTCCCCGTTTTCTCTCTACCACCTTTTTTGAATAGTGGGGCAACATTAGCCACCCTCCAATCCATGGGAACTGTTCAGAGTCTATAGAATTTTAGAAGATGACCAGCAATGCATCTACTATTTCTAGGGCCACTTCCTTAAGTACCCTAGGATGTAGATTATCAGGCCCTGGGGATTTATCAGCCTTCAATTCCGTCAATTTCCCTAACACCATTTCCCTACAAATACTGATTTCATTCAATTCCTCCCTCTCATTAGACCCTATGTTCTCCGACATCTCTGGGAGGTTATTTGTGTCCTCCTTTGTGAAGACAGAACCAAAGCATGTATTTAATTGGTCTGCCATTTCTTTATTCCCCATTATAAATTCCCCTGATTCTGACTGCAAGGGACCTACGCTTGACTTCACCAATCTTTTTCTCTTCACATATCTGTAAAAGCTTTTACAGTCAGTTTTTATGTTCCCTGCAAGCTTACTCTCATTTCCCCCTCTTAATTAATCCCTTTGTCCTCCTTTGCTGAATCCTAAACGGCTCCCAATCCTCAGGTTTGCTGCTTTTTTCTGGCCAATTTATATGTCCTCTCCTTGGATCTTATGCTATCCCTAATTTCCCTTGTTAGCCACGGTTGAATCATGTTTTTTGTTTTATTTTTATGCCAAACGGGGATGAACAAATTCTGTGGTTCATCCATGCGATCTTTAAATGTTTGCCATTGCCTATCCACCGTCAACCCTTTGAGTAACATTCCCCAATCAATCCTACCCAACTCGCGCCTCATACCATCGTAGTTTCCTTTATTTAAATTCAGGACCCTAGTCTCTGAGTCAAATACTTCACTCTCCATCTTAATGAAGAATTCGATCATCATATGATCGTTCCGCCCCAAGGGCCTCGCACAACAAGATTGCTAATTATTCCTTTCTCATTACATAATACCCAGTCTAAGATGGCCTGATCTCTAGTTGGTTCCTTGACATATTGGTCCAGGAAACCATCCCGTATACACTCCAGGAATTCCTCCTCCACAGTATTGTTATTTAGTAACTTTAGCTTTTCCCCAATTGAGAACTTTTATTCCTGGTCTATCCTTGTCCCTTTCCATAACTACCCTAAATATAACTGAATTATGATACCCTTTCTGCCTGCCCAGCTTCATTCCCTAAAACTAGGTCCAGAACCGTCCCCTCTCTTGTTGGGCTTGCTACGTACTGGCTAAAAAAAAAATCTCCTGAATGCATTTTAAGAATTCTGCTCCCTCTATACCTTTCACACTAATTTTATCCCAGTTAATATTAGGGAAGTTGAAATCCCCTACTATTATTGCTTATTTTTGCACATCTCAGAAATTTGCCTACATATTTGCTCTTCTATCTCTGCCTGTTTGGAGGTCTGTAGTACACTCCCAGCAGTGTGATTGTCCCTTTTTTGTTTTTCAGTTCAACCCATATGGCCTCATTGGTTGATCCTTCTGAGATAATATCTCTCCTCACAGCTGTAATTGTTTCTTTAATCAATATTGCGACCCCCCTCCTTTTTTATCCCCCTCTCTATCTCGTCTGAAAACCCTGTAACCAGGAATGTTGAGCTGCCATTCCTGCCCTTCTTTCAGCCATGTCTCAGTAACAGCTATAATATTATACTCCCACGTGTCTATCTGCTTTATTCCCTAGACTCCTTGTATTGAAGTATATACCATTTAGCACTGCCAAACTCCCTTGTTGTCTATTTTTTAGCCTTTGTTTCCTCTGCCTTCCAAACTCACTCACTAATTTTCTGCCTTCTGTTTCCAGCTTTCCTTCTTTCCCTTCTGAATCTACTCTCAGGTTCCCATCCTCCTGCCAAGCTAGTTTAAACCCTCCCCAACAGCACTAGCAAATCCCACCCCCCCCCCCCCCCCTCCACCCTGGTGAGGATACTGGTCCCGGTCCTGTTGAGGTGCAACCTGTCCGGCTTGTACAGGTCCCACCTCCCCCAGAAACGGTCCCAATGCCTCAGGAATCTAAAGCCCTCCCTCCTGCACCATCTCTCCAGCCACACATTCATCTGCTGTATCCTCCTATTTCTGTACTCACTAGCATATGGCACCAGGAGTAATCCGGAGATTATTACCTTTTGAGGTCCTGCTTTTTAATCTCTTTCCTAGCTCCCTAAAATCTGCCTGCAGGACCTCATCCCTCTTTCTACCTATGTCGTTGGTACTGATATGGACCACGACCTCTGACTGTTCACCCTCCCCCCTCAGAATGTCCTGCAGCCGCTCAGTGACATCCTTGACCCTGGCACCAGGGAGGCAACATACCACCCTGGAGTAACGTCTGCGGCCACAGAAACATCTGTCTGCTCCCTTAACTATCGAATCCCTTATGACTATTGCTCTTCCACTCTACTTCCTCACTTCCTCCCCCCCCCCCCCCACCGGTGCAGCTGAGCCATCCATGGTGCCATGGACTTGGCTCTGGCTGCACTCCCCAGAGGAACCATCATCCCCACCAGTAATCAGAACTGAAAACCGGTTAGAGAGCGAGATGCACTCAGGGGATTCCTGCCTGACCTGCCTGGTCCTCCTCTTCTGTCTGGTGGTCACCCATTCCCTCTCTGCCTGCACACCCTTAAGCTGCGGGGTGACCATCTCCTAAAACATGCTATCCACAAAGTTCTCAGCCTCGCGGATGCACTGCAGTGACTCCGGCCCCCACTCAAGCTCCGAAACCCGGAGCTCGAGCTGCTGTAACTGGCGACACTTCCCGCACACATGGTCGTTCAGGCCACGAGAAGCGTCCAGGACTTCCCACGTGGCACAGGATGTGCATTCCACTTGGCTGAGCTGCCCTGCCATGCTTTTACTTTGCAGACTATTAACTAGAAACACTTACCAGCTACTCACCAATCAGCTCCTTCCCTGGTTGTGACGTCACTATAGCTGTTTTGCAGTCGTTGCTTTTGCTGCTTTTAAGTAGAGCCACCGCTGATATCGCCTCCGATTAGGTCTGCACTGCCTGGTCTCCTGCTGTCTTAAGTACCGCCGCCGCTGATACCACCGCCAATTAGGTCCAGACTCTGCTCACATATCCTGGGGTAAACAGTTGCACATTTAAAAAAAAAAAAAACCTTTAATGGCAAACACTAACCAATTGAAGAATTAAAATAATGGTTCTAAGCATATTTGACTCCTCAAGGATACTAATTGCCTCAGCTATTCAGTATCCTCCACACTATGTTAGATTTCTTTTATTATAAAAACACAAAATGCTATTAATACTCGACAGGTCAGGCATCATCTGTGGAGAGAGAAACAGAGTTAATGTTTCAGGTCAATGTCCCTTCGTTCTGACGGAAGGTCAGCGACCTGAAACACTAACTCTGTTTCTCTCTCCACAGATGATGCCTGACCTGCTGAATATTTCCAGCATTTTCTGTTCTGTTTCTTCATTTCAGATTCCCAGCATCCGCAGTATTTTGCTTTTGTATTAGATATTTTGATGTTGCCTCCAAGCTGCTGCTGTAGTTCTTAAACAGTTAATTGAGTCTTTCCGGTAACAAGTCATGCCCCCACATCATGGCTGCAATTGGATGTCATTCACCTTTTAGTTGAATTGCAAAAATCTGTAGCTTGATGTTAACCTTTCAAGAATTGAATTTGATTCAGTAGGTTTGGAAATCCAGTGCTGTTTATTCCACCATATTATACCCAGGAGCAAATGTATAGATGAACATTTATTGTTTGAAGAAGTGAATTTCCTGAGAGGGTAAGGAGCGGCCATAAAGGCTTGTGTTCTGCCAGGCCATGGTCCAAATCGTTTAATTGAAATATGAGGTCACGCAAGGTTGGTGTTCATGATTACCTATATGATGAGTTTCCAATCCCAACCATGCCACCATGTGGAGGCCCCAAAAGAAGGTCGTACACAGCTCCAAAGGGAGGCATGGAAAACTGCTTCAACACTACTCTTGGACATCTCGTTGTCAGAGTAACATTGGCATTGAATGAGGAACAGAGTCCCTGCCCGTCCTTCTAGAGAACAGTGCAAAGTGTAGCAGCATTCATTCCTGCTGACGCTCTTGAGCAGACCCACTCAATTAATATCGAGGACTGCTCTAAAGCCACAAGGATCCTCTTCCCTTACATCACTGGGGAGCGCATGGCATTGTCAAGATTTTGTAGCAAATGAGAAAATCTTTCTCTTTGGCACGTTAATGATGTGCAGCTTCTTGGCCAACCACAAGATCCCACTCCTAATGATGGTAAACCTGGCACCTAGTCCACCATTTGCGAGTGTGGAAAACTCTACTTTGGTGAGAGTGAGTGCTCTCTGCAGAAGCAGCCTACTGAACAATGGCGTGACTTTGAAAAATAAGATTGCCAGCCCCTCAGCTCTTGTTGCTCCTGCAGTTGTGAAGGTAGTGAGCCAAATTTCAATGCAGTCAAATTGTCTATTCCTGCTCAATATGTCACCCATTGTTCTCTGTTTAGTTCCTTCTATTACTTCATTCCCCAGCCCCCTACCTTCATTCTCCCATTCGACACAGCCGAGTCTGCTTTACTCACTACAACTTTACCTGGTCTCCTCTGTTCGCCTCCTGACATGTCTCTTTCACCCATTGTCATCTTGTCCATTTTCTTGTCTCCAACCCCTCTCTCCCAGTGCCCAATGTCGGGTGCCTGGAGGCTGTAGGATTTCTCAGCATGCTTTCCCACCCAACTCCTGGGGAGGTCCGCGCTATATGCAGTGTTGGCTGCCCGAGGGCACCGCTGTGATAATAAGACATTGAAATGGAAATTGCTTTTTAGTTTATTAGAACAGCAATTGACAGATGTATTGGCTGAGGGTAATCTGACTGAGCTGCTATTCAGGGAGCCTGACGTTAATACATCAACCTGCCAGCACATTTTAGCAAATTAGCTGCAGCATTTTGGAATGACCACGTGCGATGCAGTATCTTAATTGTTGCTGTGATCAGTAAGTTCAATCAGAGACTTGTTCATTGTGTCTGTACCCTGCTCTGGATCTCTTTATTGCCCCTATCATAGCCTAGTACTGGGTAAATCCTGGATCAGGGTTTATCACTTAATCCTGATTTAGTTCTGTAAGCCTCTTGCTTTCCATTAGCTGTAACAACAAGTGTGATTTGATTCAGATTCACAGGGATGAGAAAAGCAAGCACCTTAAAGTAAGCAGCCACCGTGCCCCCCTGCCCCCCCACAGAACAAACACCCCTAGGCTAGGTACAGCATTGGTTTCGACACTTGGTAGAGCTCCCTCTATACTGTCCCATCAAGCAATCTCTGGTCAGCTATAGCATGGATTAGATAGAGAGTAAAGCTCTCTTTATGCAGCCCAAAAACATATCATAACCCCAGCCTCAAAGTCCCCTCGAGTGTACCAGTGTGAGAGTTCAGTATCCTGCATCAGCTCATCCTTGTGCTATTCTGAATGAGATTGCCAAATTAATCCCACTGGTGCCAAATATTAAGTAGTTCTGTCCCCTGAACTGGTCTCTAGAAACTTGGGACTGCCCACATGATCTTCCCTTCTCCCATTATCTTGCCTTCCCAAATGTATAGCTGTTACATGACACTTTTGCTCTCCTTCATGGTTCAGAACCCCTAGGCATGCAATGGAAGGGCTTTCTCCAGCTGATGTGTGAAATCCAGGATCATGTTGTTGAGGGATCCTTGATTGCAGGCTTGGGTTTATGAACCGTTTCACATTAAAAAGTGGGGTTAGTGTTGAGAGTCTCCCACATTGTATACATAGCTGATTATGTCGATCTTTCCATCTGGACTCAACATTACAATGTTGCTTGGCTTTAAAACAACAATTTCATAGAATTATACAGCACAGAAGGAGGCTATTCGGACCATCATGCCTGTGCTGGCTCTTTGAAAGAGCTATCCAATTAGTCCCACTCTCCTGCTCTTCCCCCATAGCCCTGCAAATTTTTCCCCTTCAATTATTTATCCAATTCCCTTTCAAAAGTTATTATTGAATCTGCTTCCACCACCCTTTCAGACAGTGCATTCCCGATCATCATAACTCGCTGAGTAAATTTATTTTTCCTCATGTTGCCGCTGTCTATTTTACCAATTACCTTAAATCTGTGTCCTATGGTTACCGACGCTTCTGCCGCTGGAAACAGTTTCTCCTTATTTACTTTATCTGCACCCTTCATGATTTTGAACATCTCTATCAAATCTCCGCTTAACCTTCTCTGCTTAGAAAGAAAGACTTGTTTTTATATAGCGTCTTTCATGACCTGTGGACATCCCAAAGCGCTTTACAGCCAATGAAGTGTAGTCACTGTTGTAGGAAACATGGCAGCCAGTTTGCGCACAGCAAGCTGCCACAGAGATGTGATACTGACCAGATAATGTTTTTTAGTGATGTTGACTGAGGGATAAATATTGGCGAGGGCGTCGGGAAAAATTCCCATGCCCCTCTTCGAAATAGTGCCATGGGATCTTTTAAGTCCATTTAAGGAGAACAACCCCAGTTTCTCTGGTCTCCTCACATAACTGAAGTCTTTCATCACTGCTACCATTCTAATAAATCTCTTCTGCACCCACGCTAAGGCCTTGACATTCTTCCTAAAGTGCGGTGCCTAGAATTGGCCATAATACCCAGCTGGGGCCTAACCAATGTTTTATAAAGGTTTAGCATAACTTCCTTGCTCTCTGCCTCTATTTATAAAGCCAAGGACCCCGTATGCCTTTTAACAGCCTTCTCAACTTTTCCTGCCACCTTCAAAGACTTGTGTACGTACACCCCCAGGTCTCTCTGTTCCTGCACTCCCATCAAAATTGTATCATTTAGTTTATATTACTACATCTCATTCTTCCTACCAAAATAAAACACTTCACAATTCTATGCATTAAATTTCATCTGCCATGTGTCTGTCCATTTCACCAGTCTGTCTATGTCCTCCTGATGTCTGTTACTATCCTCCTCACTGTTTACTATATTTCCAAGTTTCGTATCATCTGCACACTTTGAAATTATGCCCTGTATACCCAACTCCAGGTCATTAATTATATCAAAAAGAACAGTGGTCCCAAAACTGACCCCTGGGGAACACCACTGCACATTTCCCTCCAGTCTGAAAAACAACTGTTCACCACTACTCTCTGCTTTTTGTCTCATAGCTAATTTTGTATTCATGCAGCCACTGCCCCTTTAATTCCATGGGCTTCAATTTTGCTGACAAGTCTATTATGTGGTACTTTATCAAATGCCTTTTGAAAGGCCATATACACAACATCAACTGCACTACCCTCATCAGCCCTCTCTGTTACTTCATCAAAGAACTCAATCAAGTTAGTCAAACACGATTTGCCTTTAACAAATCAGTGCTGGCATTCATTTATTAACCCATATTTTTCCAAGTGCCAATTAGTTTTGTCCAGGATTATTGTCTCAAAGTTTCCCCACCACCAATGTTAGGCTGACGAGCCTGTAGTTGACGGGTTTATCCTTCTCCCCTTTTTTGAACAGGAGTGTAACATTTGCAATCCTCCAGTCCTCTGGCACCACTCCTATATCAGAGGAGGACTGGAAAATTGTGGCCAGAGCCTGTGCAATTTCTACCCTTCCCTCAGCAACCTAGGATGCATCCAATGTTCCCTGTGAGCTGCGCTTCGTTCTGCGCGGCCTGTTTCTTTTAGTGCGCGGTCCTTTAAATTTCCGTGCATGCGCGGTATTTACAGTGGAGATGCTGGAGAGCGGCCTGCGCGGGACCTTTCCCATTGCCGCGCAGCCTAAAGAGAACATTGGATACGTCCCATCCAGACCGAGTGACTTTTCTACTTTGAGTGCTGCCAACCTTTTAAGTACCTCTTTATCTGTTTTGATCCTATTCAATTTCTCCACTACATCCTCCTTTTACTGTGACATTGCAGCATCCTCTTTAGTGAAGACAGATGCAAAGTACTCAGTTAGAAGCTCAGCCATGCCCTCTACTTCCCTAATCGGCCCCACCTTTCCTTTGACTACCCTTTTACTATTTATATGTTTATAAAATACTTTTGGGTTCCCTTTTATGTTACCTACTAATATATAATCTCATACATTTGCTTTGCCCCTCTTATTTCCTTTTTCGGTTCTCCTCTGTACTTTTTGTATTCAGCTTGGTGCTCTACTGAATTATGAACCTGACATATTATAAGCCTGTTTGTCTGTTTATTTTTAATCTCTTAGTCACCCAGGGGCTCTAGCTTTGGATGCCATTCCTTTCCCCCTTGTGGCAATGTGTCTAGTCTGTACCCAAACCTCTTTGAAGGCCCCCCATTGCTCAATTACTGTTTTACTAGATAAATTTGCCTTTATATAGCACCTTTAACATAGACAAATGTCCCGAGGCACTTCACAGCGGTGCGAGGAAAGATGAACACTTGTCCAAAGAGGGGGATTAGGAGGGGAGACCCAAAGTCTTAGTCAAAAATATGACTTTTAAGGCAGGTAGGCAGAGAGAGAGAGATAGAGGGGCTTAGGGAGGTTATTCAAGAGAGTGGGGCCTAGGTGGCTGTGTGATGGGGGGGGATGGCAGAGGGGATTAAAAGAGGCTGGAGTTGCAGTAATGGAGTGTGTGGGGGAGAGAGTGTTGTAGGGCTGGAGGAGATTACACAGATGGGGTTGGGTGAGGCCATGGAAAGAATTAAACACAAAGATGAGAATTTTACATTTGAGGTGTTTGGGCACTGGGAGTCAATGTAGGTCAGTGGCAGTGAGTATGATGGGAGAATGGGATTCGGTGTGGGATAGGACATGGGCAACAGAGCTTTGGATGAGCTGAAGCTTAGCAGGTGGAGCATGGGAGGCCGGCCAGGAGGGTTTTGGAGTAATTGGACCCGGTATTTGCCGGGGGTTGGGGGGGTGCACTTTAGCAGCCGGGATCCCGGATCTAACGCCTGCCGATTTTAATTTTTTTGACTCCATTTTCTGGCAAGCAGCCAGCTAGATTTAGAGGCTGGCTGGCTGGCTGTTGGGGGGAAGGCTGAGGGTGCCAAGCCGCAGCCAGGAAGCATGGAAGAGGGAGGGAGGGCCTTGTTTAGATTTGGGGGTGGGGGGTGGGGTGCAGGAGTAGTTCGGAGGTGCAGAGAGGACATGGGGGGGGGGGTGGGCGGAGAGGACATGGGGGGGTGGGGTGGGCAGAGAGGAGATCAGGGGGGCGGTCTGATTGAAGGGAGGGAAGCAGGTTGGGGGGCGCGTGGGGGAAGCACTCCTGCTTTTCCTGGCCCACAAACTGTGCTGTAAAGGCACTTTGCCTGATGGACCCAGTCCCTCTTGTCTCCCTTCAGCTGCTGGGTTTCCTGATCCGCAGGCATTAAAAGTAAAATTCTGGTTAAACTTGTGGCATGCAGCCTCATTAAAATATATTAATGATGGACCCGCCCCTGGAGAGCAGGTTAGTCGCCAGCCCCACAACCCACCTTTGTTAAAACTGGAAGTGGGCACATTGGAGGGGGATTGTGGTTGGGTTTCCAATTTTTAACCTTCCCCTCTCTCTCCCGTCCTGGGGGCTTAAAATTTCCCTCATTGAATCTGGAGGTGACAAAGGCATGATTGAGGGTTTCAGTGGCAGATGGGTTAAGGTGGGGCAGAGGCAGGCGATGTTAGAGGCGGAATTTGACACTGTTTGTGATGGAGAGGATTCTAGGGTCAGAAATTGAGCCTAGGGTTGAGCAGGACACTGAGGTTGTGAACAGTCTCGTTCAGCCTTTAACACTGAAGGTTGCAAGGGCACGCAGCTGAAAGTTTACAGCAGGGACCCAGACAGACAGTGGTAATGTGAGCCTGAGCTCCAGATTATCATTACTCGCAAGGTATCAAATGTATGGTTTATTATGAAAACATAAAACCCACAATGTCCTAAAGCTCCACCTGAGAAGTTGTTTCCATCCTCGATTATTGGTGCAGGGGAAAGGACCCGAGAAGTCCACACTGGACTATGCCAGGAGAGGGGCAAAGTTACCTCCTGGGTTTGTTGAGTCTGGAAGAAACAAAACAAAAAGCAACTCCTGAACTTGTGCCCCGCACCTACCCCTGGTCTCTGGTCTCTGAGTCTCTTGTGCTTGCTCTTGTGACCTCCCTTTTTCCCCTCTCACCTCCTCTTCTGTTCTCCGTGGCCCACCGCCCCCCGCCCCCCGCCCCCACCCATTCCTTGCCATCTATGGGTTGTCAGTGCTTCTTTCGTTCTTTGTGACAGCCCCCACTCCCTCCAGTCCCTTTCTGCTCCTCTTTCTCTCATATCTCCAGATTGGTCCCATCCATTGTTATCTGA
Source organism: Somniosus microcephalus (assembly GCF_052327205.1). Classification (NCBI taxonomy): domain Eukaryota; kingdom Metazoa; phylum Chordata; class Chondrichthyes; order Squaliformes; family Somniosidae; genus Somniosus; species Somniosus microcephalus. Next base: position 34,862,475 of record NC_141008.1, read on the forward strand.
TGTGACATGGTTTATTTTTTTCCCATTTATGGAGCCCCCAGCTCTGATCATCGCCCCCTCATTACTGGCCCTCTATTGATTTTTTTACAAATTGGTTTCCACCACGGAAATGTTTTTCTTGTGAACAGTTAATTTAGCTCCATTCAAAACACACGGTACCTGGCAAATGGTGATTGGGTGTTAGGCCCAGGCCTAGTTGTCGGAAACATCTGTTGTTACTGAGCCTGTAATCTTTTGTTTCTGCATGCACCTACATTAATTGAGGGCTGCTCCTTGTGTGTCTATTATTCACTGCATTGTTATTCAGACCTGCACATGGCACTTTCCATCAATGCAGTCTTGTTTCTGTGAGCAAAATTACATCCATTATACATATCCCCTAAACGTACTAGGCACAGTCATTGCAGCAAAATCCTTGCTGCCTCTTCAATTGTACAAAGTAAGTAAAAGTTCTGTAATGGTGTCATGTGGTGGTGGTGGTGGGGGGGGGGGGGGTGGTGGGGGTGGCTATGCTTGCTGGAGGACAGCAGGCAGGGCTGAATAATTAAATTGTAAGAGAACAATTTGCATTCAATACAAATATTTCAGACATCTTTGTTCTGTTGTCCAGCTCCATGGGATTGCCCTTGCATGGTTCCATTCCCACGTATCAATGCAGACAGCGAACCTCTAACTATGACCTCTCCCCCTCTTCCTTATCTGCACACTGTCCACTGGCAACTTCACAGACTTGGGGGTCACTGTCCACATGTATGCTGATAATACCCAAGCTCTACCTCTCCAACACTTCTCTCAACCCCTCGACTGCCTCTGTGCTGTCAGACTGTCGTCCGTGAGTCATTACTACTTCCAGCTCAACATTGGGAAGATTGTAGCCATTGTCTTCGCCACCTCCCCCACCCTTCCACCATTAACTTCACTCCCTTTCAACTGATTTCTCCCCCTTCTACAGCCACTGTCTCAGGCTAAAGCAGACTGCCTGTAATCTTGACATCCTGCTCAACCCTGCATTGAGCTTTAAACCCCATATCCTATCCATCACCTAGACCATTTACTTCTATATGCCTCTGCCTCAACATCACTGTTGCTTAAACTGTAATGCCTGCCTTTATCACATCCAAACTCAACTACTCTAATGTTCTATAGCAAAATACTGCAGATGCTGGAAATCCGAAATAACAACAGAAAATGCTGGAAAAACTCAGTAGGCCAGGCAACATCCGTGGAGAGAGAAATAGAGTCAACGTTTCAGGTCGAAACCCTTCGTCAAGGCTGTCAAGTCTTGACGAAGGGTTTCGACCTGAAACGTTGACTCTATTTCTCTCTCCACGGACGTTGCCTGGCCTGCTGAGTTTTTCCAGCATTTTCTGTTGTTACTCTAATGTTCTCTTTGCTGGCCTCATCCACCATAGGGTACTGAAAAACAAATTATATCTTTCTTTCTTTTCACTTTGATACTGAGCTGAAAGAAAGGAAGCTCAAAAGACGTCCTACAAAATTGAACAAAACTCTCAAACTAGGATTCAAAGATTCACTGCCTGACAGCTTTCCTTATTCAATCTCTGTACCTGTGGAACAAGGCAGCACTGCCACCATGGGAGGGAGTCTACCACATCCCTCAAGAACAAGGGGGCACAATCTTAAAATTAAAGCTAGACCATTCAGGAGTGAAATCAGGAAGCACCTTTTCCCACAAAGGGTAGTGGAAATCTCTTTCTGTGGCTGCTGGGTCAATTGAAATTTTCAAGACTGAGATCGACAGATTTTATTAGCTAAGGGTATCAAGGGATATGGACAAAGGCAGGTAAATGGAGTTCAGGTAGAGATCAGCGATGAGCTCATTGAATGGTGGAACGGACTCGAGGTGCTGAATGGCCTACTCCTGTTCCTGTATTCCTCTTCCCCTGCTATCGAATAGTCCAGGAAATAACATTTTCAAAAAGGCAAATGGAATGTTGGCCTTTATTTCAAAGGGGCTGGAGTATAAAAGCAGGGAAGTCCTGCTACAACTGTACAGGGCGTTGGTGAGACCACACCTTGAGTACTACGTACAGTTTTGGTCTCCTTATTTAAGGAAGGATATACTTGCATTGGAGGCATTTCAGAGGTGATTCACTAGGTTCATTCCAGAGATGAGGGGTTTGACTTATGAGGAAAGGTTGAGCAGGCTGGGCCTATACTCATTGGAATTTAGAAGAATGAGAGGTGATCTTATTGAAACATATGATACTGAGGGGGCTCGACAAGGTAGATGCAGAGAGGACGTTTCCCCTCGTGGGGAAATCTAGAATGCGGGGGCACTGTTTTAGAATAAAGGGTCGCCCTTTTAGAACTGAGATGAGGAGGAATTTCTTCTGAGGGTTGTAAATCTGAGGAATTCTCTGCCCCAGAGAGCTGTGGAGGCTGGGTCATTAAATACATTTAAGGTGGAGATAGACACATTTTTGCAAGATAAGGGAATGAAGGGTTATGGGGAGCGGGCGGGGAAGTGGCTTTGAGCCCAAGATCAGCCATGATCTTGTTGAATGGCGGAGCAGGCTCGAGGGGCTGAATGGCCTATTCCTGCTCCTATTTCTTATGTTCTAAACATAGAAACATAGAAGATAGGAGCAGGAGTAGGCCATTCGGCCCCTCAAGCCTGCTCCGCCATTCAATGCAATCATGGCTGATCATCCAAATTCAGTACCCGGTCCCTGCTTTCTCCCCATACCCCTTGATCCCTTTAGCCTTGAGAAATATATCCAACTCCTTCTTGAATATATTTAATGAATTGGCCTCTACTGCCTTCTGTGGTAGAGAATTCCACAGGTTCACCACTCTCTGGGTGAAGAAATTCCTCCTCATTTCTGTCCTAAATGGCCTACCCCTTATCCTTAGACTGTGACCCCTGGTTCTGGACTCCCCGACCATCGGGAACATCCTTCCAGCATCTAGTCTGTCTAGTCCTGTTAGAATTTTATAAGTTTCAATGAGATCCCCTCTCATTCTTCTAAACTCCAGCGAGTACAAGCCCAATCGATCCAATCTCTCCTCGTACGTCATTCCTGCCATCCCAGGTATCAGCCTGGTGAATCTTCGCTGCACTCCTTCCATGGCAAGAACATCCTTCCTCAGATAAGGTGACCAAAACTGCACACAATACTCAAGGTGTGGTCTCACCAAGGCCCTGTACAACTGCAGCAAGACATCCTTGTTCCTGTACTCAAACCCTCTTGTTACGAAGGCCAACATACCATTTGCCTTCTTAACCGCCTGCTGCGCCTGCATGCTTACCTTCAGCGACTGGTGCACAAGGACACCCAGGTCTCGTTGCACTTCCCCTTCTCCCACTCTATTGCCATTCAGATAATAATCTGCCTTCCTGTTTTTGCTACCAAAGTGGATAACCTCACATTTATCCACGTTATATTGCATCTGCCATGCTTCTGCCCAACCTGTCCAAATCATCCTGGAGTTTCTCGGCACCCTCCTCACAGCACATGCCCACCCAGCTTTGTGTCGTCTGCAAATTTGGAGATATTGCATCTAGTTCCCTCGTCTAGATCATTAATATATATTGTGAATAGCTGGGGTCCAAGGACCGATCCCTGCGGTACCCCACTAGTCACTGCCTGCCACTCGGAAAAAGACCCGTTTATTCCAACTCTTTGCTTTCTGTCTGCCAACCAGTTCTCTATCCAAGTCAGTACCTTGCCCCCAATCCCATGTGCCTTAACTTTACACGCTAATCTCTTATGCTGGACCTTATCGAAAGCCTTCTGAAAGTCCAAATACACCACATCCACTGGTTCTCCCTTATCTATTTTACCAGTTACATCCTCAAAAAAGCACGATTTACCCTTTGTAAATCCATGTTGACTTTATCTGATCCTGTCACTGTTTTCCAAGTGCTCTGCTATTACATCTTTTATAATGGACTCTAGCATTTTCCCCACCACCGATGTCAGGCTTACCGGTCTGTAATTCCCCATTTTCTCTCTACCACCTTTTTTGAATATGTTAAATATCTTATTTTATGTTAAACAAGCCACAAATACAGCTTATATGGTACCTTTTGAAGTGACATTTACATACTAGCCAGTGTCATGGATTTCATCCATATTCTAGAGGACTTATTCAACATCAGCACCTCCTCCCCACCCCCATCCCATCACACTTGATTTTCAAACTATGATTTTGCACATCAACCTACAGGGAATTATTGGGAATCCATTAAAAAGAAACAAGGCATTGACCCAGTTAAAAATTCACTTTAAAATATATCATGCGGAGATTTTTATGATGCAAAACAAGAGAGATCTCTGCGAATAAATGAATATTCTGCAGTTTTAAAAAATTCCCTCTGGGAGTACTTATACAGAACATTCTCGCAGAAACTGAAATGGGTAGGGTGGAGTCATCACTGGGTAGATTTCTGGAAACAGCAGGTTGCTGGGACAATTCTCTTTGCTTTCTTCTTCTTTCCTAATCATGAAACCTGGCCAAGCAGGGATAAAACTGATCAGACGCTGGAGGCGGCCTTAAGTGCCAGGCAGGCCTTCCAAGAAGTCAAAGGAATTGAAGCAAGTGGCATCACAATAAATGCTTCATCGACTAAAGTCAGGTCAGCACAAATGTGCAAATGATGGAAAAATACTTCCTTGCAATTCCTTAAACGTTTGAGAAGCTGTGGGGGGAAAGTTACCTTGTGGTGAGAAACCTGTCAGTTTGGGTGCGAGAGTGGTAGGTAGAAATTATTCTGTGCGCATTAACTATGACGGTACCTTGTAAACTCAATGTCACATGGCTGAAATGTGAGGTTCATTAATGTGACCTGGATTGAAGCAGGAGGATTCTCTGATCCCACACTGCAGTGGGGACAGGTGGCAATCAATCTAACCCAATGAATCTATATTGGCCCGTATCTTCTGATCGGAGGCTTCCTGAGTGCGGAGGCCTCCGATCTGGAAAAAATCGACGCACTTACCTGAGTGCGTATAGTTCCGATGCTGGGCCTCTCCAACTCCAAATGTGCAGGGCCCACGTATCCCAGGGGCGCAGGCGGTTTGCAAGCGTCCCTGGGATCACGTGGGCCATGGGGAGCCAATCAAAGAAGGGAATCTCCCTTCATACATTTGACAGATAGACCTGTCAAATATATGAATGGAGATCACCCCAAAAACACTGTAAAACATTAAATACATTTTTTAATCACATTTTTAAAATGAGTTGAAATTACAATAAATTAAATATTTTAAACAAAAATTTAATTTTTTGAAAAAAATAAAGTTTTTTTAACGGGGCTAAAAATAAACTTTTTAAAAAAAAGTATTTTTATTAAATGATAAATGAGTGAAAACATTTTTTTAAAACTTTTTTCAACTCTTATGCTGGTAAAAGCAGGCCTTACGCCTCCTTTTACCAGGCGTAAGATTTCTAAGGGTTTTCTGCGGGCGGAGGTTCTCCAGAAAGCAGAACTATCCACCCACAGAGGTCCTTCTCCAGGGCAGGTGTCCGATCTGTCGAGCATTCTTGACAGACCAGAAATACCATTTTTCAGCGCATGCGCTTGGCATGCCTGAAACCGGCATTTCCGATGTCCCTACGGGTGTGTACACAGCTCGTACACACCTGTAGGGATCAGAATATACGGCCAATTAAGTTTGCAACATTGGGTCGTTTTCAGTGACTGAAAGGTGCACTGAGGCGACAGTTACTCAGCTCAGTCACTTCAGGATGGGATTCAGGACAGTCCAACGGGCCACCCTGATCTTGGTGAGTGGAACCAGTCCAGCCAGTGCACACAGGGCTTACTGAGTCCTGAGTTTGGAGGGGTGAGTACCGTCCACTAATTGGAGGGGGAAGTACTGTCCACTGATTTGAGGGGATAACAAAGGTTTTCTTTTCCTTTCCCTACCTCTCCTATGTGGTGCAACCCTTGTGGCTTCAGCAGAGGTAGAGGCAGGCTGTTCTGATCCCTGCACTGACTTCTGAGATGCTCACGGCTGACAACCTCTGGGTGTTGAAGCTTGCGAGGGGCCTGCCAAAGACTGCTCCACCTGCACTTCGGCCATCAGAAGTGGAGGCAGCGTGTCGGGTACTGGTTCATGGGTAGGTAACGGGTGAGACATGGGAACGGTTTGAGTGGAGTTCCACTTCCATGTTCCCTTTTGCCATCATCCCTCTCCTGGGCCAGTAGCACATCACTCCTACCTTTCTCTGCATGAGAGCAGCTTGGAGCAGATCAGTGACCCCTTGTAAGGCCACGGCTAAGATATCTGTCATCCTGTTTAAGGCGGCAGAAATCTTGGCATCAAATACTGGTCAGGGCCTGCAGGGACCGATTAGTGCACTGATTGACATTCCACAGAGGAGGTAACTCTATCCATGGAAGACATCCTCGCAATGGACTGTGATATCAATTCACAATTGACTGAGCCAATGTCCTCCATCCTCTGTGGACAGTGTGCCTGCCACGACTGCCAGTACCTCAAACATTTGCTGCTGACCCTCAATCATTATCCTTTTCATTGATGGCCCCCAGGCTTCGGCATCTTTGTCCAGCTGAACAGAGCTTGATGGTGCTGTCCCTGCCACCACTCTCTGCTCCTGCTCCCTTGTGAACTGTGATTCACCAGGTGAGATCCCACCTAACTCTCTAACAGGACCCAGCAAAGTGCTTGTATCTGCGCTGGTGCCTGGTAAGCATGTGCCCTGTGACGGTGCACCCCGAGAAGGAATCAGCTGCTCCTGAGGAAACAGCGTCCACAAGGGGCTCGGGCTGCTGTTCTTTGCGTGGTGGACCTGGAGCAGAGAAGAGACAGATATGATTTAGTCGTGAGTGTAATAATGTTGAAATTCAGCATGATTAAGGTGATCACATTTTATTCGGTGCTGAAATCAAGTCAGCATGACATCGTCTTGTATGAGAAGTGGGTCGGAAATATTTATGCAGCAGCGAAATCCGAGTCGCGACATCGCCGATGGTCAGGGACGCTGATATGCCGCTTATCTCCATGGCCTCGTCCTCTGCAGATGTCAACGGTACGATCTGCGGCGGACCACCTCCGATCCCCTCTCTTGTACTTTGGGCTCTCTTCTGCAAGGGGGCATGACAGACCAATGAGTGTCTGTAAGGCATGCGTGCATCCAATGGATGCAGTGCATTCGGTGACTATCAGGCAGATGCATCACCAGTGCCACTGGCACGCATTTGAGGAAGTGTGCTGAGAATCAGGTGCGCTGAATGAGGTGAGATCACATTACACAACGATTGGGGTTAGTGGCAGTGTTGGATGGAGAGAGGGGGAAGATGAGGAAGTGCATAGAAAAGGAACGATGGATGCTGCTGAAACTCAAGTGGCTGTGAAGAGTGATGTGATGGAGTACACTTGATAAGACAGAGTGAGAGCAGATGGGGATGCACCGCAAGATGTAGGTGAATCTGCAACTGTGCCCCCCTTTCTTCACCTGGTTAGGTCATTAAACTTCTTCCTGCACTGGATCTAGGTATGAGGCACTGTACTCCTGCTGCTGACCTCCTCTAACCATGCCTTCTTGGTCACAGCAGGTGGTTTCTTGCCATTGTTGGGAAACAGGACCTCCTTCCTCATCCTTACTGCACCCAGCAGTACATCAAGTGACGCCTCATTGAAGCGGGACACAGCCTTTGACCTTCCTGACTCCATCTGTTAATTTTTCCCTCTCTCCTAAAATGCTCCCAATTCTCCCAAATTCTATCTTTGCATTGGCCCTTGAAATAGCCCAGGTGAAATCGCTCACTATTGCCCCCTTCCCCCGCCCAGTTCAAATCCGCCTCCACGTTATCTGAATGCAGGAAGGATGTTCCCGATGGCAGGGGAGTCCAGAACCAGGGGTCGCAGTCTAAGGATAAGGGGTGTGCATCGCTGATACTTAGTGTATTGGTGGTTCACTTCGGTCAATAACTGTATTGGTGGTTGATTTAAGTTAACATGTTTGTATATGCTGGTTAATTTCAGTTTTTATGTGTATCAGTGGTTGATTTCCATTGGTGACTGTGTGTGTGTGTATTGCGATTGATTTCATTTAGTGACAATCATTGTTTGATTCCGGTCAGCAACTGTGTATCAGGTTAATTTCAGTTCGCCAGTGTGTCTTAGTGATTGATTTCGGTTAGAGTGTGTGTGTTTGTTTGTAAAGTGCCCAATTCTGGGGTATGTCAGTTTGCAGCATTGAGTTTAGCGGTGACTGTTTGAGGGAGGTAGAGGCCAACAGCAGCCATGATGTGAGCTGTGAACGCTGTTATTAGACCGTCTGCCATGTTCTCTATCATACCAGCCTTTCAATATCTGCATTCCGATTGATCCTGTGCCTCCAAATGCAAGCTTCTCCCACTAGCCCACTTGCTCCAGCTCCAGATTAATTAGCAGCCTGTCCTAAATCAGAGTGACTGGTAACAATTTAATGGATGATGCAATTAACCTCTGACCTCTATCGAGTGTGCTATTTCTGCTCCTATTGGCTGCTTGCTGCAGACAATGTGATGCAGAGGGACCGAGGGCTGCGGTCAGTTTGCAGCCACATATTCATCACCCTGACTGGAAGGTTCCCAGATTTATTGGTTCGGAAAGCAGTATTATCTTCACCTTCCTAAGGTTCCTGCCATTAACTAATTTCATTGTTTCAGATTGCCTTTGCAATGATTCCGACATAATTATGCGACCTCATTATAGTAGGGTGACCATACGTCTCTGTTTTCCGGGGACAGTCCCAGATGAGGTACTGCATCCCTGGGCATACAATGACCCTGGAAGAGTCCATGGTTCACGAAACTTGTCCCCGAATAGACTAGAGCCATATTCATTGGAATATATGCATATCATACCATTAGACATAATCACAGTTTCAGGTCAATGGACTGAATTATTCATTAACGGTGTCTGAATGTGTTTCAATAGTGTGACATCACATCTGCGGTAATTATATGCACATTTGTTTTGCATTTGTAGTGTATATGTGCAACCGTTAAAATATAGGCTGCTAAAAATGTTTAATTTGCTATGCTGCGCAACCGACATTTTCCGTCCTGGCTACTTTGCTGTGTTCCCACCCTGTGCGTCCGCGGATTTGGTTTAGAAAATATGGTCACCTTACATTATAGCTCTGCTGAGACCTGTCCACAATCTGCATGCAGCTAAGGCACAGGCAGGCTGAGGAAGGAACGTGCAGGCGGAGCAGGATTCTGAGATAAGGATGCAGGCTGTTTCCGACAAACATTTCACCTAAATATGTTCACAAAGCAGAAATTTCAAGTGTTGGCCATAAAAGCCCAGGACTCTGCATAATGTGATTTTTGGGCTTTGTAAAATTAAGATTTTTAGCTGGTTGGTTGTAAGTTTTAATGCATAAACTTTGTAAAATGTGATACCATGTGGTGTAATCTGGTCTACACACAAAGTTGTGGGAGGCTGCCCAGTGCCCCAGGGTGGAGTGACAAGGTGGTGTATAGTGGCCCAGTGCGGAGTAGGCAGTTAGTTTACAGTCCCCCAGGGCGGAGGGGAGAGGCAGTGTACAGAGCCCCAGGGCAGAGGGGAGAGGCAGTGTACAGAGCCCCAGGGCAGAGCGGAGAGGCGGTGTACAGGGCCCCAGGACGGAGTGGCGCAGCGGAGTACAGAGCCCCAGGGTGGAGGGAAGAGGTGGTGTACAGTGCCCTGGGGTGGAGGGAAGAGGCGGTGTAGAGAGCCCCAGGGCGGAGGGGAAAGGTGGTGTAGAGAGCCCCGGGGCGGAGGGGAAAGGTGGTGTAGAGAGCCCCAGGGCGGAGGGGAGAGGCAGTGCAGAGAGCCCTGGGGTGGAGGGGAGAAGCAGGGTAGAGAGCCCCAGGGCGGAGGGGAGAGGCGGTGTAGAGAGCCCCAGGGCGGAGGGGAGAGGCGGTGTAGAGAGCCCCAGGGCGGAGGGGAGAGGCGGTGTAGAGAGCCCCGGGGCGGAGGGGAGAGGCGGTGTAGAGCCCCGGGGCGGAGGGGAGAGGCGGTGTACAGAGCCCCGGGGCGGAGGGGAGAGGCGGTGTACAGAGCCCCGGGGCGGAGGGGAGAGGCGGTGTACAGAGCTCCGGGGCGGAGGGGAGAGGCGGTGTACAGAGCCCCGGGGCGGAGGGGAGAGGCGGTGTACAGAGCCCCGGGGCGGAGGGGAGAGGCGGTGTACAGAGCCCCGGGGCGGAGGGGAGAGGCGGTGTACAGAGCCCCGGGGCGGAGGGGAGAGGCGGTGTACAGAGCCCCGGGGCGGAGGGGAGAGGCGGTTTACTGAGCCCCGGGGTGGAGGGGAGAGGCGGTGTACAGAGCCCCAGGGTGAAGGGGAGAGGCGGTGTACAGAGCCCCAGGGTGGAGGGGAGAGGCGGTGTACAGTGCCCCAGGGCGGAGGGGAGAGAGGCGGCGTACAGTGTTGAAATCAACAGCAGCAGCAACCTTGAAATCAGTCTTATAAAGAGGGCCAATTTGAAAATATGCAGCACTGTTAACCTGCTTCTGCTGGCTTTACACAACGCCTTCAAGAGTATATATTGCTTCCCCCTTCCCAAAGCGTGTGCTTCAAGATACTGACATGGATGCCCACCTGACTTGTGTAAGTGATCTGACCTTGGAAACTTCGGTGGAGTCAGGCTCTCCTACTGGCGGGATGTGATTCCTGCTGCACTGCAGTTACAGAAGCACAGCAGGATTACGATATTCAGGACCCATATGTCTACTGCATTAGTGACTGTATCTTTACTGATAATCAAGGTCCCCTCACCCCATCTGAGTCAGTAACTCCTATTCAGCATCCTAGATTTGACTATCCGTTGAGGCAGCTGCAGTCCTGTCAAGGGTGTACATCTTCAGATCTATGCACTAAGCTTCATTGCTGTGACGATATCTAGAGACCTCAAGCATTCCATCAATATCTAGCTCTCATGCCTATTAATGTGGCATTGATTAACAATCCAGTCCTCAAAATTGAACCACTGCACCAAGAGCTAGGGAACTAACCAACTGCATTAGCGTCTGAAGCTAATAAGGAGGACCCTGCACTCATCTATGTAACCCCACTGCTGTATTTTATTAGTAATAGCAAGTAAAGTGGTCAATCTGACTGTACTCTTTCCCAGTAATTAACCTTTGATCATTATGACTGCGCGTTTTGTTACGATCCTATTGTCCTATGATCTTTGTGAGTTAATGACGTGAAGCAGAATCGCTGTCTCATGTTGAGCATTGCGTGTGCTGGTGTCAAAGCTGGGACTAAAACCATAGTAAAACGTTACAGGAGCTCCTCCGTATATCACATTAATAAACGGAGAACTGGGAGGGATTCTAGGCTGCAATCTCATCTCTGGCCTCAACAGGAAAAATTCAACCAGTGATTAAACTCTTTAACGCGACCTCACTCTTGTAGTCTTTCCAGACATTTTTTATTCTCAGTTTATGGAAATGCATCCTTCAAAGACTGGAATGAGCCAGCTCAGACACCTGTGGATAGGTTACCCAGTGCCCTGTGTTACTGTCTGTATCTCTACCGATGTAAATTCATCTCCCTTACACTGTTGGTCTTAGTCAGCTTCTAATAGAAAACCCCAGAAAGATGGAATGAAACAAAATGCTGTTTATAATTCTATGTAAAGATTAAAAAGGTGATGCTCAGATCTTTAGGGCTTACTTGGGTGGAGCTGCCCTGTTCAGTGAGTACACTCCTGACCTGGGCGCTGTGTAACTATTATTCTTTATTCTTTCACAGGCAAAGGACAGCGATGATGATGATGAAGTCAGCGTTAACGTGGACAGGGACCACTTCATGGATGAGTTCTTTGAGCAGGTGAGATTGTTGTGACTGGAGGCAGAGGGAAGAACAGTTTGAAACAGTTGTAGTAACAGTGGGATTTCATCGGGGCTTGAGGTACATCCTACTTGGGCTGTAAAGGAAGCAAGGATATGGCAATATGGCCGTGGACTGTGAACCCACCGTGTTAAATGTCAGTACAGTCAGATCATCAGATAGGAGCTGCCCTTTGGAGAAGTTCTATATAAACTTTCAGATCTATTGGAATCAAAAGATTGGAGTGAGTTGCAGATGGGTCAAACCAGCATCTTTATACAGCTACAATGCAACCTCTATAGAGTTCTCCAGCTAATGCAGCGCAGAACCTACCTGCCTTTCTTCTTTGAGGAGGAGCTTGATAAGGTTGAGGTGCAAGCACAGAATTTAGGAGGTGGTCATGCCCATGGAGTACCTGTCTAGGCCAATAAAAGCATTGACATTTACATCACAGGAGGAGGCCATTGTGTCTGATGGCTCTATGCTAGAACAATCCAAAACCAATCCCACTGCCCTGCTGTCTAGCCACCTACTCTCCCTCTCACTCCCCATATCCTTTAATAATCCTCTTTTCAAATGACTTATTCCTGTTTTAAAAAAAATTATGAACTTTGCTTTAGCAATGGATTATGGCAGAGAATTCCACAATGTAACCGCCTGTTATATAGAGACATTTTTCCACCTAATTTTCCAAAGTTGGTTCAATATCATAATTATGTTTAGCTTTGCATACAGATTTGTATATGTGAAGGGGAATACATGAGTGCTGTGGGCAGGTAAAATTTAAGGGATGCAGTTAATTAAAAATAAGTATCAGAATAGGGAGGCAAAAATTCTTACAGCTTAGGAAAAATTCTCATTGGCAGCCTTTGACAAGATTGAAGGGGCTGAGGACTAAGACAGGCAAAAATGAAGAGAAAGGAAACCCAAGGTGCAAGCGTGAGTCTGCAGGCAAATGATAAAGCAGCCAGCGCCCGACTATCTCTTTGCTGAATGTTGAAGTGGTGGTGGTGCTGCGTGAGGAGGCTGAGTCTGGCATCCACATCTCTGTGGTGCCTTTGTGTCTACTGGCCTAGCTTCCTTTGGCATAGGACCTTCCACATGAACTATTTATTTGCCAAAGTGATGTTTACCTTGGTCTGAAGATGCAGAAATGCCAGTAAATGCAGCCTGGCACAGAGTACTTTTTATGCCTGGCACACACTCACTGCTTCTCCTCCCTCCTCTCTCAAACATCTCAATTACGGTGAGTTCCATTGGGAAGCCCATCAGTGGCAGAAGGCAAAATCGTGCACCAATCGACATAAAGGCTCATAACAACCTTAAGTGCTAGTAGGGGGAAAGTGAGCAAAAAATATGAAGACGGTAAGCATGCAGGTGGTTAAGAAGGCAAATGGCATGTTGGCCTTCGTAGCGAGAGGGTTTGAGTACAGGAACAAGGATGTCTTGCTGCAGTTATACAGGGCCTTGGTGAGACCACATCTTGAGTATTGTGTGCAGTTTTGGTCACCTTATCTGAGGAAGGATGTTCTTACCATGGAAGGAGTTCAGCGAAGATTCACCAGGCTGATACCTGGGATGGCAGGAATGACGTACGAGGAGAGATTGGGTCGATTGGGCTTGTACTCGCTGGAGTTTAGAAGAATGAGAGGGGATCTCATTGAAACTTATAAAATTCTGACAGGACTGGACAGACTAGATGCAGGAAGGATGTTCCCGATGGTCGGGAAGTCCCGAACCAGGGGTCACAGTCTAAGGATAAGGGGTAGGCCATTTAGGACAGAAATTAGGAAGAATTTCTTCACCCAGAGAGTGGTGAACCTGTGGAATTCTCTACCACAGAAGGCAGTAGAGGCCAATACATTAAATATATTCAAGAAGGAGTTGGATATATTTCTTAAGGCTAAAGGGATCAAGGGGTATGGGGAGAAAGCAGGGACCGGGTACTGAATTTGAATGATCAGCCATGATCGCATTGAATGGCGGAGCAGGCTCGAGGGGCCGAATGGCCTACTCCTGCTCCTATCTTCTAAAAACAGTTAAATAATTTTAAAGCTGCAGGGCCAACTTATTTACTGTGTCCATTAAAATAACAGACACTCATAGCTAATTCCTAGCAACCATTTCATAGAATATACAGCACAGAAACAGGCCATTCAGCCCAACCAGTCCATTCCAGCATGGGAATCCCCTTGGGAATCATTTGGAACAGACGTCCTGCACACCAGAACATACCTGGCCCCAAATTAATATTTAAATTAAGCTCCTGTCTACCTGTGTTCAATACCAGCATTCCATGCTCACAGGAGTTGTGTATAATGCAAAGTGAATGGTGATCTGGCATGATGGAATTCTACGCAATTTTCCAGTTGAGTCCACCCGATTTACTCCAATTAATTGGGTGTACCTGATTAGGAAATCAAGCCCAGGGCAATTGTCTTTTTCTGACTTACCGCATTCTCGAAATGTTCTGGTTGGCCTGAGCTGATTTGAGATTGTCTGTCTCAATTGAAGTGAAATCCAAGGGACATCTGTCCATGATTTATACCCCAGAGTCCAAGGATGTTCTGAAGGATTAAAATGCTCCCCCATCATTTCAGCAAGATTGAAATGTTTTCTTTTTATTTGCAGCTCTTTAATGAGGAGTTTGATGAAGCTCAAAAACCTAGCCAAATGCAAATACCTGCCTACCATTGCGATCATCTCCAAACTCATTAAAATGTGACCATTTGTCTTTTGCAGAAGAAATATTTTCTTGATCGGAAAGTAGCTCCATTGTGAACAATTGTAAACTGTGGTGGAGAACCTCTTAGCATTTTGGCCTCTAAATCCTTGAAAATGAGAGCATCTGTTATTAAGTAGATTTTGTCAGGAACTAGCTTTAATTTACATTTATTAATGAGAAAATGTAATGTTTGCTCCAGTGTAAATGGTCGTAAAGTCCAGCAAGGCTGGCCAATTTGGCCTTATTCCTTGGCCAATTGAGTCTATTGCTTGATCACTGGCTAGATTCCACAAAGCATTTTTCATTCTCTCTTTAATGTCAGATTCCAATTCCACTAATATCAAAATAGAATTATCCCTAATCGATATGATTCAGTCATCAAAATTGCATTGCTTCTATGATGCTGAATCTGTTGTTAAGGATACACAGTGCCTCCATAATGGAGTGGGTGTAGCCAATTTGGATTCCAGGACAGCATATAACTCGGTTACAGAGCCTTCAATATTCTCTAGCCCACGTGGGATAGATCAGGGATTGATCTTGTTTCATTTCACAGAAAACTCTATTTTTATTATTTGTTGAAGCTTGTGATCATGGCTATTTAAATTTTTGACTTGTCTAGAGCGGTTTGTGTGCGCATGCCTTGTATCTTAATGTCACTTCAAAAGGGAATGAATTACTTTTTTCTAGGTAGTGGAGTATTCTAGCCAACTCCATCAACACTGTCACAGCTTGGCTTGGTGTTGTCCTGAAGGGAATAAATAACTGCAAACTGACTTGTGGGCAAGCATCCTGATGCTTTGAGCCCTAGTAATGAGTGTATTCAATTATGAAAGATACCTTCTGGATATTCCATTTTCTCAGAATCGGCATCAGGAGCAAAAGAGTGGGTACAACTGTTACTATGCAGTATGTAGAGCGACTCTCCACTTAGCAGGCAGTTGAATGAGTTGAGGCTGCAGATAACACACTGTAAATGTCTGGTTTCACGTACCAGGTTGCTGCACACCTGTTCCCAAATCACGGGGACTATGAAAGTAGTGCCTGCAGTGTTGGTGGCTGTGGCTGGGAGAGGTCCAGTGATTGTAGCTGGGAGGTAGAGTGGTTGCAGTATGTAGTGCAGGTGGGGAATCATGGAAATTTTAGATGGCCTAGGCTCATCTGTAGAATGATAGTACTATTAAGAAGAATCAGTGTTACATTGCAGAAGTCTATTCAGCCCATCACGTTTGTGCTCGTGTTTTGCTCCATATGAGTCACTTTGGCTGATCCTGCTCTGCTCACTTTTCAAGTATCAAATTCCCTTTTTTAATTTATGGAGGTTGCTTCAACAACAGTTTGTGGCAGACAATTCCACAGTCTAACCATCCTCCATGTAAAGATTTTTTTCCTAACCTCCCTTTTCATTATTTTTCTGATTATCTTAAATTGGTGGCCCCTCATTACCATCTCATTGACCAATGAAAACAATTTAACTCAATCACAACGCTTAATAATCTTGAATACTTCTATTAGATTACCCTTTGAACTTCTCCACTCCAGTGGAAAAAAAGGCCCAACTTCTCAAGGATCTCTTTATAACTGTAACCCCTCATCTCTGGTAATATCCCAGTGAATCTATGCTGTACTTTTTTCCATTACATTTTTTAAAATCCTTATAATGGAGTCCCCAAAACGGTACACAATACTCCAAATGTAGCCTAACTAAAGTAATCATAAAGTAAATGTTCATCATTACCTGCTTGCTTTTGTATATCTGCCCTTAGACACAAACTCAAAGATTCTGTTAGCTTTTTTTATGTCCTTATCTTGTTCCACCACCTTTTAATCACCTGTGTATTTGAGTGCCATGGTCCTTCTGTTTTACACCATTTATAATTCTTAACAATTAAAGTGTAATTCCTTTCCTTATTCTTATGTTCCACATGTATTACTTAACACTTTTCTACATTGACGTGTTCTGTACTGTTAAATTTGGTGAAAGTTCACATGGTATAATTTTGGTAGACAGTTTGGCCATCCTCTCAATGAGTGAATGGCAACTCGTTTGCTGCCTGGATTCTCCTCTGGTCACACTCCTTGCTTTGTGTTTTAATTTACTCTTTTTCTTGGAGGTCTTTCTAACATTCGTAATCTGTTTGTGGACCCTGCACCCAATTCCTATTGCTTGAGGGTGCATTCAGTTGCCTCAGCGAGTGAGAATTTGGTAGATTGATTGACGTCCCAAAGACAGAAGCCCTCAAGGCCATTACCTTTTGCATAGATGCTCCATATCTTTCACTGTAAACCTGGGCTTCCTCTTGCTTTGAGTTGTACTTGCCATTTTCCATCAGCTTTACAGTAAGTATTACTACACAAAGCCATGCAGGAGGGTCAAAGATTTAATTTCTGGCCTATCCTGGTCCTTAATTATGATTAAGACCTTGTGGCTGGATGGTGTAACTATCTGCTGGCAATAAGCCAAGGTGCATCAGAAAGCAGCAACTAAGGTTGGCATTAACTGAACAGGCTTAGCTGCACCCTGATCATTTTAATTGTCATCCATTCTGGAACCCTGGAGTTAATGCATTTTAGTGACCTCTCACCCTTTTCTGTAAGCCAACTGTAAATTTGCTTTCAAGGAGCAGACTTACTTTAAGTATAAGTGTGACCCTTTTATGCTTAGTCTGCTTTGATATCACAGCTACAGTGGAAATCACTTGAGTTGGGCTCACATTGATCTGGCTGCAATGAATGTCATCTTTCAGTAATTCCTATTCAATGCTTCCGGAGATGTGCATGCTTTAGATTGGATCGGATCAGCTCAGGAAAGAAGTTGACTGAATTTAAAATGTCTGATTTGAATGACTTCACAAATGGCCCTATTCCTCTAACGTTCTGTGATTACATTTCAGCATTAAAGTCTAAAATACCTGCAAAACTATGCAAAAAAAAAAAAAAAAAAAAAATTGGCCCTAATCAGAATAATTACAGCATGAGTTTAATGAAGCTTGTCAGTAATATGAATGATATTGCAGCAAGGGCTTGTCTTGTAAGGACATTACTTAAAAATGAAAACTCCCTGTCCTTTAGTCACATTATCTGCACTTAACAAAATGTGATTCTGATATCTCGATACAAATTTTGTGGTTGGGCCCAGCATAGTCTGCAGAACAGAAACAGAAACTGTGTTTCACTGCGTTACAACTCCGTGAACTTGAGCTCATTCAAAAAATCTGCTGCCCCGTAGCCTACCTCGCACCAAGTCCATTCACTCAACACCGCTGTGCTCGCTGACGAACACTGGCACCCGGTCCAACAACGCCTCGATTTTAAAATTCTAATCCTAGTGTTCGAATCCCTCCATGGCCTCACCCTCCCTATCTTTGTAACGACAACCCTCCAAGATCTCTGTGCTCCTCCAATTATGGACTCTTGTGCATACCCGATTTTCATCGTTCCACCACCTTCAGCTGTCTCGGTCCTAAGTTCTGGAATTCCCTCCCTAAATCTCTCAGCCTCTCCACCTCTCTCTCTCCTTTAAGACGCTTCTTAAAACCTACCTCTTTGACCAAGCTTTTGTTCACCTGTCCTAATATCTTCATGTGTCTTGATGTCAAATTTTGTTTGTTAGCGCTCCTGTTAAGCACCTTGGGATGTTTTACTGTGTTAAAGTGCTATATAAATGCATGTCGTTGTTGTGGTGGTGCTCATTTCCAGCTAATGTCAAATGTAAACTTATTGTGGTCACTTGTCCCAAGAGGTGCTCTTTCTTCTATTTATCTGATTTTTATGAGTTACCCAAAGTAGGGTCTGTAACACATTAGGTTAAAAAGCACACTGATTGTGTTACCTCAATGAAGGCATTCCCAGTGTATATTGAGTGGATTGAAGTGGCCTATTACTATATTGTTGTCTGGACATATCCTTATCTCATCATATATGCTATCCCCATCCTGTGTACTGTGGCTGCAGTGTGTACTATCTGCATGATGTACTGCAGCACCTCCCAAAACCCTGACCTCCACCACCGAGAAGGACAAGGGCAGCAGGTGGATGGGAACAGTATCACTTCCAAGTTCCCCTGCAAGACACACGCACCATCCTAACTGGATCTATATTGCCGTTCCTTCATCGTCACTGGGTAAAAATCGTAAAACTCCCTACCTACTGTCATTGTGGCAGTACCTTCCCCACACGGACTGCAATGGTTCAAGAAGGCGACCCACCACCACCTTCTCCGGGCAACTAGGAATGGACAATAAATGTCGGCCTTACCAGCAGCAGCCACATTCCATGAAGAAATTTTTTAAAATTCTGATTCTGCAAGAGAGTGTGTAGCAGACCCCCACAATTAGCCCTGTCCTGCTTGTTAAATTGAGCAAGACTATTTCATTTTTTTTTTCCTCATGGATAGCAAATCCACTTCCTTGATTTCTGAATTCTCCTGAACATATAAAGCAGCTCCCACCCTCCCAATTTTCTGTTCTTGAACTTTCTATTGCACTGAATAATTAATTGATTTCCATCTTCTGGAGTGAGATACAAAACTAGTTGCAATAATTAACTGCTGCCACAAACACCTTGACCTCTAGAATCTTGATCCAAATGCTTCTAGGGTTTAGGTAAAGGCACTCATTTGTAGCTTTTATTTTTCTTAGGATTTTTTTTATGTCTGCTTACTTTCTGCATTCTATTTTCCTTCCTACCTCTTGATCACCCTTCAAACTTCTTATCTATAATTAAAGTCTGATCCTCTCCCGTCCATCTCTAATTTAAAGGCGTCTCGTTTCCTTCCTCTATTATTAGCTCCTGTTTCTGATCTGCCTGTTTAGGTGTCGTCCAACAGTCCTGCTACCGGTGACAAACTGAAATGTCTGGGAGGATGAATGCAGGAAACTAACTGAAATAATTTCTAAAACCAACACCAAGTGGCCATTGATTTACCCAAAATTCTGTCTGTCAGCTCTCTGCCTTTACTGAAGAACAGCAACAACCCAGAA
Organism: Somniosus microcephalus; assembly: GCF_052327205.1. Classification (NCBI taxonomy): domain Eukaryota; kingdom Metazoa; phylum Chordata; class Chondrichthyes; order Squaliformes; family Somniosidae; genus Somniosus; species Somniosus microcephalus. The sequence goes on from NC_141008.1 coordinate 34,881,984, forward strand.
AATGCTGATTTGTAGCATTTCACTTTCCAAGAATCTGTCTTAACCTACTTTCAAGCTGCTTCCCTTGGATAATAATTCACAAATTGCCCATCGCTGGCTCCTGTCTTGTTCTCTGTACTTGCCCATCCTCCCCTCAATATCCTCAACCTCAGCCCCCAACAGACAAAACTTCACTTTGTGACTTTTTACTTTTACAACAACAGGAACTGTCCACCATTTGCAACGATAGAAACATAAAAGATAGGAGCAGGAGTAGGCCATTCGGCCCATTGAGCCTGTTCCACCATTTAATGAGATCATGACTGAGCATCCAAATTCAGTATCCTGTCCCTGCTTTCTCCCCATATCCCTTGATCCCTTTAGCCTTAAGAAATATATCTAACTCCTTCTTGAATATATTTAATGAATTGGCCTCAACTGCCTTCTGTGGTAGAGAATTCCACAGGTTCACCACTCTCTGGGTGAAGAAATTCCTCCTCATCTCTGTCCTAAATGGCTTACCCCTTATCCTTAGACTGTGACCCCTGGTTCTGGACTCCTCGCCATCGGGAACATCCTTCCTGCATCTAGTCTGTCTAGTCCTGTTAGAAATTTATAAGTTTCAGTAAACTCTAGCGAATATAAGCCTAATTGACTCAATCTCGCTTCATACGTCATTCCTGCCATCCCAGGTATCAGTCTGGTGAATCTTCACTGCACTCTGTCCATGGCAAGAACATCCTTCCTCCGATAAGGCGACCAAAACTGCACACCATACTCAAGGTGTGGTCTCACCAAGGCCCTGTACAACTGCAGCAAGACATCCTTGCTCCTGTACTCGAATTCTCTCGCTATGAATGCAAACATACCATTTGCCTTCTTAACCGCCTGCTGCATCTGCATGCTTACCTTCAGCGACTGGTGCACAAGGACACCGAGGTCTCGTTGCACTTCCCCTTTTCCCAATCTATTGCCGTTCAGATAATAATCTGCCTTCCTGTTTTTGCCACCAAAGTGGATAACTTCGCATTTATCCACATTGGGCAGATGCATGGCAAATGCAGTATAATCACCCAACCTGTCCAAATCATACTGGAGTTTCTCTGCATTCTCCTCACAGCACACATGCCCACCCAGCTTTGTGTTGTCTGAAAACTTGGAGATATTACATCTACAGGAAACTTTCTGGTATCCGGCACTGACGGGACCGAGTTGGTGCCATCCCATCAAAACTGCCGTATAAACCAGCGCTAATGTTAAAACATAACGGAGCTTTTCAGCTCCATGTGAATCAACAAACCCTGTTGCTTAGCAACAGCTTCAAAACAGTCGGCTGCAGCTTAAAAGCGTCTCTGTAGCTAAGCAACAGCTTCAGCTTGACCTTGCAGAGGCTGACTGGGGGGAAAAAAAAGCAACGAGAAGTAAAAAAACATAGGAAACGGCTCCTGAATTTTGCAGGTAGATAGAGCTTTCTGGACTTTTAACCTCCGGTTAAACGAAAGTTTCCTGTAGTTCCCTCGTCTAGATCATTAATATATATTGTGAATAGCTGGGGTCCTAGCACCGATCTCTGCGGTACCCCACTAGTCACTGCCTGCCACTCGGAAAAAGACCCGTTTATTCCAACTCTTTGCTTCCTGTCTGCCAACCAGTTCTCTATTCAAGTTAGTACCTTACCCCCAATCCCACGTGCTTTAACTTTGCACGCCAAACTGTTATGCGGGACCTTATCGAAAGCCTTCTGAAAGTCCAAATACACCACATCCACTGGTTCTCCCTTATCTATTCTTACATCCTCAAAAAATTCCAGTAGATTAGTCAAGCACGATTTACCTTTTGTAAATCCATGTTGACTTTGTCCGATCCTGTCACTGTTTTCCAAGTGCTCTGCTATTACATCTTTTATAATGGACTCTAGCATTTTCCCCACTGTCAGGCTTACCGGTCTATAATTCCCCATTTTCTCTCTACCACCTTTTTTAAATAGTGGGGTTACATTAGCTACCCTCCAATCCATGGGAACTATTCCAGAGTCTATAGAATTTTGGAAGATGACCAGCAATGCATCTACTATTTCTAGGGCCACTTCCTTAAGTACCCTAGGATGTAGATTATCAGGCCCTGGGGATTTATCGGCCTTCAATCCCGTCAATTTCCCTAACACCATTTCCCTACAAATACTGATTTCATTCAATTCCTCCCTCGCATTAGACCCTATGTTCCCTGAAATCTCTGGGAGGTTGTTTGGGACACAATGTATGTATTTAATTTAATTGCCATTTCTTTGTTCCCCATTATAAATTCCCCTGATTCTGACTGCAAGGGACCTATGCTTGACTTCACCAATCTTTTTCTCTTCACATATCTATAGAAGCTTTTACAGTCAGTTTTTATGTTACCTGCAAGCTTACTCTCATATTCTATTTTGCCACTCTTAATTAATCCCGCTGTCCTCCTTTGCTGAATCCTAAACTGCTCCCAATCCTCAGTTTTGATGCTTTTTCTGGCCAATTTATATGTCCTCGCCTTGGATCTTATGCTATCTGTTAAGTCTGTGAGTTGTTCAAGTAATTAATACTCAGACTTAATCAGTAACAATAAAACAGGTCTTTACTGGTTGGAGGTAGGGACTACACTGAATACAAGATTACTGCACAGTGCTTATATACCGGTGTGTTCACCCCCGGTATTACGTCTACAGCAGCCTGAGAAAGTAGTACATCTCTTAAGGTGGAACAGGCTTAAGCTCTCTTAAGGTGGAACAGGTTACATACACAACACTCCTCCCTTCTTAGCTTTATAGTCATCCCCCCCCATTTAACATAACGTAATAACATATATACATATATAACTTCATGTTTAACGTAACATATCACAGATTCAGTCTCTGCGGAAAACAGTTCACAGATTCAATCTCTGTGGTGTAGTCGGTTCACGTTACTCATTCAATAGTCCTTTCATGGATTTAACAGCTTGAACTTCCGAACTGATTTGGCTCCGTTCGGAGGGACCACGTGTGTGATCTGGTAGAGGTGATAATGGTTCAGATGGGTCATCTTCTGTTTTTACTTTTCCTTTTCTGCTTCTTGGAGACTCTCTGGGCTCCATTGTCAGCTGCCACAGCTGCCAGCTGCATGCGCAGTTCCTCCTTCTCTTCCTCCTTTTTTCGTAGTAGAGCCACCTTCTCCCGATGTTCCGTAGACTTTCGGTGCTCCTCCATGATTTCTGTATGGTGGGAGTCGAAGTTACAAGTTGGGCAGGACAGGACATAGTAATATTCGGAGTCGTCCGACAGGTCAGCGAGAGGGTCGTCTATTTCCTCCATACCCAGCTGGACGTTAGCCAGCTCTTGTTCCAAATCCAGATATCTTTCCTGAAGAGACTTCTTCATGTGTACCTCTGCATCCAGCTTTTTCTGGGCTTTCAGCAAGTCGTTTACTAGTGACCTCATTTGTGATTTTAATACTTCAACTTCCTTTGGAGATTGATTGATCGGACTATGCAATCCCTCTACCGGAGCAGCTGTTTCAGCGGTCTGTTGTTCTACATTGACGTGAGTCAGCGTACTTTTGGCATCCAATGGCTGCTCTGTTGCAGTCGTTTCAGTCTGTGTCGTCACATCAGCCATCTCAATGACTTTTGAGAGCTCCGAACCCTTTTCCTTTGAAGATCGCAGCTCGTGTTCAAGTTTTTCCCATTTCAGAGTCTTGTCCCTCAGCATATGAAGGAGTTGGCTGACCGTTAACTCTTCTGACACCAGATTATGGCACGCACCTTCAGAACCTGAATCAGCTTTGATTCGTTCGGCCTCCTCGCGCAGATGGTTGGTGTGCTCCTGCTCCATTTTCTCCATCAGTTGCTTCTGTTGCCTTTCCAGATTCTCCCACTCTGTAACAAAGAACTTTTTTATTTCATTCATCTCTTGCTCAAAACGGCGAATCACTTGTTCTAATTGCTGTTGTAGTTTGAAATGGAGTTGAGTTCGAGCCCAGTGTCCCTCAAAAATGTGCATATCAGTAGACTTGACAGACTCAGAATTCTCTGTTAAACTATGTTGTTGTTGCTCAGTGGAATTCTGTGCTGAAACTTTGTCTTTTGCACATGGGTTGGTCTTACCATCATCAGTTCTAGAGTCTGGGCTGATTATCTGCACCGAGTTCTCACTCTTTATGGCTTTTAGCGAATGCCAGTCCATATTTATGTTTCTAAACCACTCCCGGCCCAGTAGTGGTGGACCTCCCTCCGGTAGCACATATAAGTCCATTATTTGACTTCCTTCGCCCTTGTTGGCCACTGCAACCTTTATTGTCCCGATGGGGTACACTCTCTGCCCCGTGTAGGTTGTCAATATAATCTCCGTATCCTGTAGGGGAATATGTTGGAATAACCTTCTGTAATCTTTCTTATTCATGACCGACAATGCCGATCCAGTGTCCAATTCCATTTTTACTTGGACTCCTTCTATCTGAAGAGTAACCCAAATTGTCTGGAGGTCTGCACCCTTACCAACGTTGAGTACCCTTAAGCTAGCCAGTTCAATACTGCTTAAGCCAGCCAGTTCATTACTGCTAGCGTCTGAATCGGACTCCTGTTCGGCCACCTTGTGTACTTTTGCGTATTTTCCTTGCGGTGACTTCTTGTTGCTGGTCTTCTTCCCTGACCTGCATACTCTAGCTATATGTCCAAGCCTACCACAAGTTCTACATTCTTGGTTTTTAAACCAACACTGGTTCTGATCATGCGTTGTCTTTCCACAACGATAACATTTGCCAGAACTCACACCCAATTTGTGTGCACTGAGCTCCGGTGACCGTAGCTGCATTACTGCCGTGCCTCTCGCTGCGGCTTCGTGTGCTGCTGCCATAGTGACCGCCTTCTCAAGCGTCAGCTCATTCTCCTCGAGCAGTCGCTTTTGTGTATCCTGTTTAAATAAACCACACACAAATTTGTCTCGTAGTGCATCTGTCAGTCCCGTTCCAAACTGGCAATATTTCGCTAATTTACGCAACTCCAGCAAATATTCAGCATTGCTTTCATGCTGTAGCTGCCTTCTGTCGTAAAATTTAAATCGTTCCGCTAGCATCAGCGGCGTGGGGTTTAGATGATCTTTCAGGACAGTAACAATCTCATCGAACGTCTTATCCGCTGGTTCATCTGGTGATAACAGGTGTTTCAATTGCCCGTATGTCTTCGCACCCATTAAATTTAATAATGTTAGTGCTTTATCAGCCTCACGAATTTTATTGGCCTTACAATAATTTTTAACTCGTTCAACATATATGGCCCAATCTTCGATGTCACTATCAAAGTTGCTAATATTCCCGTGTTTAGGCATTGTAGTACTTTATCAGATTTGCAATTTCTCAGATTTTTTTTTTTACTGCTATCCAAGATGGTGGCTTCCCGCTCTTGCCGTCGTCCTCCGCCCACAAAATGGCGGTTTTCCCGCGCTTGGCGGTCTTCACCCGTCCCCCGACGCCGTCTCCCTTCAGCCCCGAGTGCGGCCCTTATCTCCACCGCGATCGATGGCCCGCGCTTTTCACCGCGGCTCTCGCGCCTTCAGTGTCTGCCGACGCTGCGCCTTTCAGCCCGAGTGCGGCCCTTATCAGGGATTTCGATCGATGGCCCTTATACCTCCGACTTCCCCCAGCCCTGTCTTTGCAGCCAACGCTGCTTGGCTTACCCACCACCGAGGTTGAAAAAGAAGCTGCAGGATGTCTTCTGTCCTCCAGTTTTCAGTCGCTGATGGAGGCTTCAGGGTCCTAATGCCTGTCGCTTCCAGTGGGGTGGTGAGATTTGAAACCTCTCTTCAACGTCCTGTCTGTGGACGAAGCCGCCGTGGAATAACTGCCGCAGGGTAAGAACCTGACTCGTCGCCAGTGTTAAGTCTGTGAGTTGTTCAAGTAATTAATACTCAGACTTAATCAGTAACAATAAAACAGGTCTTTACTGGTTGGAGGTAGGGAATACACTGAATACAAGATTACTGCACAGTGCTTATATACCGGTGTGTTCACCCCCGGTATTACGTCTACAGCAGCCTGAGAAAGTAGTACATAGAGTCATAGAGTTTTACAGCACAGAAAGAGGCCCTTCGGCCCATCGTGTCTGCGCCGCCCATCCATCCCTGTCCAGTCTAATCCCATTTTCCAGCATTTGGTCCATAGCCTTGTATGCAATGGCATTTCAAGTGCTCATCCAAATGCTTCTTGAATGTTGTGAGGGTTCCTGCCTCCACCACCCTTTCAGGCATTGAGTTCCACATTCCAACTACCCTCTGGGTGAAAAAGTTCCTCCTCAAATCCCCTCTAAATCTCCTGCCCCTTACCCTGAATCTATGCCCCCTTGTTATTGACCCCCCCACTAAGGGGGAAAGTTCCTCTTTATCTACCCTATCTATGCCCCTCATTATTTTGTACACCTCAATCAGGTCCCCCCTCAGCCCTCTCTGCTCCAAGGAAAACAACTCCAGCCTGTCCAGCCTCTCTTCATAGCTGAGGCGCTCCATCCCAGGTAACATCCTGGTGAATCTTCTCTGCACCCTCTCCAAAGCAATCACATCCTTCCTATAGTGAGGCGACCAGAACTGCACACAGTACTCCAGCTGTGGCCTCACCAGCGTTTTGTACAGCTCCATCATAACCTCCCTGCTCTTATATTCTATGCCTCGGCTAATGAAGGCAAGTATCCCATATGCCTTTTTAACCACCTTATCTACGTGCTCCGCTGCCTTCAGGGATCTATGTACATGTACACCAAGGTCCCTCTGACCCTCTGTACTTCCTAGGGTCCTACCACTCATTGTGTATTCCCTTGCCTTATTTGGCCGTCCAAAATGCATCACCTCGCACTTTTCAGGGTTAAATTCCATTTGCCACTTTTCCGCCCATCTGACCAACCCGTTTCTATCGTCCTGTAGCCGGAGGCTTTCCTCCTCGCAATTTACCACCCCACCAATTTTCGTGTCATCTGCGAACTTACTGATCATACCTTTTACATTTTCATCCAAATCATTTATGTAGATCACAAACAATAAGGGACCCAGCACCGATCCCTGAGGTACCCCACTGGACACAGGCTTCCAGTCACAAAAGCAACCTTCGACCATCACCCTCTGCCTCCTGCCACTCAGCCAGTTTAGGATCCAACGCGCCAAGGCACCCTGGATCCCATGGGCTCTTACCTTCTCTTAAGGTGGAACAGGCTTAAGCTCTCTTAAGGTGGAACAGGTTACATACACAACACTATCCCTAATTTCCCTTGTTAGCCACGGTTGAGTCACCTTTTTTGTTTTATTTTTATGCCAAACAGGGATGAACAAATTCTGTAGTTCATCCATGCGATCTTTAAATGTTTGCCATTGCCTATCCGCCGTCACCCCTTTAAGTAACGTTCCCCAATCCATCCTAGCCAACTAGCGCCTCATACTATCATAGTTTCCTTTATTTAAATTCAGAACCCTAGTCTCTGAGTCAACTCCTTCACTCTCCATCCTATCATATTATGATCGCTCCTCTCCAAGGGGCCTCGCACAACAACATTGCTAATTAATCCTTTCTCATTACATAATTCCCAGTCTAAGATGGCCTGATCTCTAGTTGGTTCCTCGACACATTGGTCCAAGAAACCATCCCGTATACACTCTAGGAATTCCTCCTCCACAGTATTGTTACTAATTTGGTTAGCCCAATCTATATGTAGATTAAAGTCACCCATGATAACTGCTGTGCCCTTATTGCACGCGTCTCTAATTTCCCGTTTAATGCCATCCCCAACCTCAGCATTACTGTTTGGGGGTCTGTATACAACTCCCACTAATGTTTTCTGCCCCTTGGTATTTCTCAGCTCTACCCATACAGATTCCACATCATCAGAGCTAATATCCTTCCTTACTATTCACAGAATCACAGAAACCCCACAGTGCAGATAGAGGCCATTTCGGCCCATCGAGCCTGCACCGACACATATCCCACCCGATCCCCGTAACCCCTACACCAACACATATCCCACCCTATCCCCGTAACCCCACGTATTTAATCCCCCTAACACTAAGGGTCAATTTATCATAGCCAATCAACCTAACCCGCACATCTTTGGACTGTGGGAGGAAACCGGAGCACCCGGAGGAAACCCGCGCAAACACGGGGAGAATGTCTGTGTGGAGTTTGCACAGTCACCCGAGGCCGGATTCGAACCCGGGTCTCTGGCGCTGTGAGGCAACAGTGCTAACCACTATGCCACCGTGCTATTGTGTTAATCTCCTCTTTAACCAGCAGTGCTTCCTGGATATTCAATACCCCTGGATGTTGAATTCCCAGCCTTGGTCACCCTGGAGCCATGTCTCCGTAATTCCAATTACATCATATCCGTTTACATCTATTTGCGCAGCTAATTCATCCACCTTATTACGAATGCTCCTCGCATTAAGACACAAAGCCTTCAGGCTTGTTTTTTTTAACACTCTTAGTCCTATTAGAATTATTATTTACTGTAGCCCTGTTTAATTTACACCCTTGATTTCTCTGCCTTCCACTTTTGCTTTTCTCCTTCCTGTCTTTTGTTTCTATCCTTGCTTCCCTTTCCTCTGTCTCCCTGCACAAGTTCCCACCCCCCTGCCATTTTAGTTTAAACCCTCCCCAACAGCACTAGCAAACACTCCCCCTAGGACATCGGTCCTGGGCCCGCCCAGGTGCAAACCGTCCAGTTTGTACTGGTCCCACCTCCCCCAGAACCGGTTCCAATGTCCCAGGAATTTGAATCCCTCCCCCTTGCACCATTCCTCCAGCCATGTATTCATCTGAAACATCCTTCTGTTTCTACTGACGAGCACGTGGCACTGGGAGCAATCCTGAGATTACTACCCTTTGCGGTCCTATTTTTTAATTTACCTCCTAACTCCCTATATTCAGCTTTTAGGACCTCGTCCCGTTTTTTACCTATATCGTTGGTACCTATATGCACCACGACAACTGGTTGTTCACCCTCCCACTCCAGAATGCCATGCAGCTGCCCCGAGACATCCTTGACCCTTGCACCAGGGAGGCAACATACCATCCTGGAGTCTCGTTTGCGGCCGCAGAAACGCCTATCTATTCCCCTTGCAATAGAATCCCCTGTCACTATAGCTCTCCCCGTCTTTTTCCTCCCGTCCTGTGCAGCAGAATCACCCATGATGCCAGGAATTTGGCTGCTGCTGCCTTCCCCCGATAAGCCATCTCCCTCAACAATATCTGTTTGAGAGGGGGATGGCCACAAGGGACCCCTGCACTACCTGCCTGCGCCTACTACTCTGCCTGGTGGTCACCCATTCCCTTCCTGCCTGTGCAGCCTTTACCTGCGGTGTGACCAACTCCCTAAATGTGCTATCCACGATATCCTCAGCATCGCGAATGCTCCAGTATGTATCCATTCGCAGCTCCAGCGTCGCAATGCAGTCTGTCAGTAGCTGCAGCTGGATACACTTCCCGCACACATGGTCATCAGGGACACAGGAAGTGTCCCTGATTTCCCACATAGCCCAGGAGGAGCATGCCGCAGGGCCGAGCTGTCCTGCCATGACTTGCCCTTTAATTAATTTAAACCAAATCAATACAACTAATTACACTACAATTAAATGATATACTCAAGGGCTTCTAAATTTTATAAACTATTAATCTAACTGTCAAACTATAGAGTAGTATATAAATACTCACCTGGCTGTACTCGCTCAGTCAGCTGCTTCCTCTTGCCCGCGTCACTTTTTGAATCGTGACGTGGCTCCGGAACGCCGCCGCCGGTCTGTGAGATTGGTAAGCCTTGTACCGCTGCTCTCTGCTCCTCCCGAAACTGGCCTCAATCAGCTCCCTCCCCTTGTGCCGACGTCACTTTTGACTTCTGACGTCACTCTTTGAAAATTCAGCAGGTGCTGAGTTGGTATCGCCGCCGCCTCGCCGTTCCTCCCAGGTCCGCACTGCCGCCACTGCTTAATTAATCATTTCAGCTCTGCAGGTAAGACATTCCATCGGGAGCAGGCACACTGCCTGGGCATGAGAGCTTCCAAACTATCAGACCGAGGTTCTGGAGATTCTGAACTATCTCTGTCTGCTAGGGGCCGTGCGATACACAAAAGTTCCCTCCACATCTACCAATTCCGAGTGTAGGACATATTCGGGGGAGAGACTGGAAGTTCCAATTTCACTTTGCTACTGGTAACAATCTGAAGTGTCTGGGAGGATGAGTGCAGGAAATTTACTGAAATCATTTGGCTGTTAACCAACACTCAAGTCCTTTAGTATTTCAGAAATTTTAGATGAACATTTATTCTTTTTGACAGGTTTCTTGACCGTAGATGGCTCAATTTTGCTTTCATATGCTGCATTACTTGGTGTGGGGGGTGTGGTGTGGTTGGTTGTGTGTGTGTGTGTGGGGGGGGTGTGCGGTGGAGTAGTGGGTGTGTTCCTTCATGTCTTATACTTATGGTCTCCATAAAGAAAAAAGAAAGACTTGCATTTATATAGCGCCTTTCACGACCACCGGACGTCTCAAAGTGCTTTACAGCCAATGAAGTACTTTTGAAATGGAGTCACTGTTGTAATAGGTGACCAGCAACATTTCTGGAAGAACAGCAGCACTAATCCACTTTGGATTAGTGTTTCTCACTATTATATTGTGTAGATTTATATGGAAGATCATCATTGGTAAATTTTGGGAATTGGCACCTGTCCTTTAGTGAAACCAGTGAAGGTGCAGCTTATGTCCTTTGTAGTAAACCACCTTAATGACATAGAACACTGTCTGTAGAACAGTGGGAACAGAATTTTGATTGCAAGAGAGGTTGTGACTGTGACGTGCGGAGATGGTTAATGTTTACACATTGATCCATGACCGAATCAAAAAGACAAATCTATGACCATGGCAAGCTCAGCCTGCTGGGAATCTGATGCGACTCGCTCTGAACTGCACACACAGGTTTAAAGGGTTCGATACCCATGCACCTGTTATAATGTTATAGCCATACATGTCAACCTAAAAAAGTAGCAAAAGCTGACGGCTCAAAAATAACCTTGAATCTAAGCCCAATGCTGTGACGATGAGGAGCTGCACTGACACTGCAGTGGGACATGGCTAGGTAATATCTTAAGTTGTGAGCATACTCAACATTTAATCACTTTTATTGTAGGGGGAAAATCCTAAAGTAAATTAAAGCACAGTTTGCCGCAATGACGAGAGGGATGCGAGTGCTGAAGGTCACAAAGGGATCTTGAGCATGTATGCATAAACAAACTGAAAATAGCCAAGTTACCGAACAAAAATGGACACTGGGAGAGGAATTTTAACCCCCAAAAATGGGTGGGTTTGGGTCGGATGGGAAGTAAAAATGTACAATCCACTCCCAGGAGGCGGGTCACTCATTTAAATATTTTAATGAGGCTACTTGCCTCAGATTTTTTCTCTGTTCCAGCTTTACTGCTGGCAGCTAAAGGGAGGCGAGGACTGCAGCATGGAACAGGTCATTGTTTTTTCAGCACTGCTTGTGGGCTAGGAGGAGCATGGGTGCTTCCCCCTGGTTCCCCGAGCGAACCTATTAACCTCCCCAATGATCAGACACCCGCCCCCCCCCCCCCTTCCCAGCCATGATCCGATGCCATCCCAATGTCCTCCATAGCCCACAATCTCCTCCCTTCTCCAGGGGACACCCATGATCTACTTCCTTCCTTCCCCCAAACTCTCCGGACCCTTCCATGATCTCCTCCCCTCCTCCACCCGATCTCTCCGGCCCCCCACATCGATAGCTCTACCTGACCCCCGATCACTCTAGCCACCCCCCCCCCCCCAACCCCTGATTTCTCTGGCCCTCCCATCAATGTCCCCCTGAACTCCAATCTCTGTGGGCCCCCCCATCGATGACCACCCACCCCCCCCCCCCCCCCAGATCTCTTCCTTTTTCCTTTCTGCTCCCCGGCTGTGGCCTGGTGCTGAAGGCCTATCCAACTGACCCAGCCAGCCAGCCCCTCAATCTGGGAAATGGTGTAATTGGGGGAAAAATTCAGTTGGTTGCGCCTCCCGTTAGCGCCTTAAGAGGGCGCCAAGTGGGGCGCAAAGCAACTAGCGCCCGGGCGTGGCGATATCTGTGCCTCTCGCAAAATTAACTAGACATTTTGTGGCGGCGTTAAACACTACCGCCACAATCTCCTGCGCCGGCAGATCATGACGTCAGTCGAGTGCGCAACGCCCCGATAGTGCCCCGGACCGGATATTGAGTGGCGCCCCCTGCCTTACCGCCTGCCGCTAGCAACGACAGGTTCTGCAGTCAGAAAGGGACTGGGGGAGCGCTATTTAAAGGCGACCACTTCCTGCCTTTTTTTGTTGGTGACATTTTTGCACCAGGCATTCTGAGAGAGAGAGAGAGACTTCTGGAGAGATTCAACGCTGTGTAAAGGAGTTTTGGGTACTGAGCAGCACTTTGCAGGTTCATTTTGATTTGCCCTTGTATCGATTTAGAAGAGACTGTGGGGGCTGCACTGTGAGCTCTTTCCCTGGGTCTCTCCATTGTTCTTTCCAGCAGATTTGATGTACAGGTCTCTCCAGGCCGAGATTCAAGGCTGCAATGAGCAGGATGTGGATGGAGAGCAAGATCAACCCACCCCTTTAAGAACTGGCCGGCGCCATTGTGTCTGTGTTCCATTGCTGACTGACATCGCATGAGCTTCGCCCGCCCTCTGAGGTAGCGCCTCACTCTTTGGCCTTAGTGCCTTAAGAGAGGTGTGTAGCACCTGATTTAGCGCTCAAATCATCTCCAGGGGTGATAAAAGCCAAGTTTGCTGTCGGAGGCGATAATTAGCGCCAGGCGCTAAACTTTGTGCACCGCCAATAATGGCGCCCCAAATGGGGCGATACCGAATTTTTCCCCCATTGTGTCCTGCCGTTAAATTCAGCAAGACCTGAGGGAAACACGTTCATCCGGATTTCTTGACCGCAAAACTGCCTCCCCACTCCCTCCCGCCTCCCTGTTGATATTGGGGCCTGTCACTCTCTCACAAACAAGACAACATTATGCATCACACACCACAGCAAGATACTACAATAAAATCCTAAATATGGGGTTCTCAATGTAATTTCCTTAAATTAAGTAAAACACATGACCATTTCTGCCCCACTCTGTATTTCCAAACCCTGGTAATTCGACCCTTGCATTGAACAAGGAAGCTCAATAAAGCTAGTTCACAGATTCACACCACAAAACATTCTCCTAGTGTTGAAGAAAATGATCCTTCATATAAGACAACAGCTAGGCATGCCCTAGAAAGTTTTTTGGGGGGAAATTGAAAGTTTTAAAAGCAACATTTTAGTGGCTTGTTTGTTATATATACAGACTAAACTAAATAAAAACTCCTGTAACCATCAGCTCCTCTTGAAATTTTTCTGCCCCACATTTGTGCGCAACTAACAGTAGAAGCAAAACACAGTTCTGTCAGTCTTCAATGCTCCTACCAACTACCCTCATTTAGTTCTTGCAGACTCCAGCTATACTTTCTTACTGATCTGATTGGATTATATTGAAAAATTCCATATGCTTAAAAAAGGGTCACAAGGGTGAAGCTGGTGGTTGGCATGTATGGACAAACTTGATTCAGGGCCCGTGCAACAAGAACATAACAAAGCCTGCACTATAGAAAGCCAACAAGAAATGTATTCAGTGTTAAGCAAAATATCTTTGCTTCGTGATGAAATAACATTACTCGACTCCCAACCAATGTTTCTTCTAATTTTTTTTTGGCGTGGTCCCTTTAACTGGCTGCGCGTCCCATTCAAATTTTCGCGCATGCACCGTTTCTTCCATGTAAAAGCCGGTGAGCGGCCTGCACGGGACCTCTAGACCGTTGCGCAGCTTAATGGGAATATTGCTGCCAGCCAAAATACCAGCCTGACTGCAGATAAAATAATCTAATCAGTGTACATCATAAGATCAGGTCAGTATCTTATATGGAACTGCCCTTGATCAGTGTGATACTGTGCATTATACAAAACTGCCCATGATCAGTGTGTTACTGTGCATTATACAAAACTGCCCATGATCAGTGTGTTACTGTGCATTATACAAAACTGCCCATGATCAGTGTGATACTGTGCATTATACAAAACTGCCCATGATCAGTGTGATACTGTATTAGGAACAAGAGTAGGCCATTTAGCCCCTCGAGCCAGTTCTGCCATTCAGTGGCTGATCTCTGACCTAACTCCATATACCCGCCATTGCCCCATATCCTTTAATACCTTTGGTTAACAGAAAGCTATCAATCTCCAATTAAAAATTAACAATTGATCGAGCATCAATTGCCATTTGCGGAAGAAAGTTCCAAACTTCTCCCACCATTTGCATGTGGAAGTGTTTCCTAATTTTACTCCTGAAAGGCCTGGCTCTAATTTTTAGAATATGACCCCCTAGTCCTCGACTCCCCAACCAGCGGAAATAGTTTCTCTCTATCTACCCTATCAGTTCCCCTTAATATCTTGAAAACTTTGATCAAATCACTCCTTAACTTTCTAAATTCCAGGGAATACAACCCTAGTTTATGTAATCTTGCCTCGTAATTAAACCCTTGGAGTCCAGGTATCCTTCAGGTAAACCTACGCTGCACTCCCTCCAAGGCCAGCATATCGGCTTTGTATAGCTGTAGCAAAACTTCTACCCCCTTGTATTCTAGCCTTCGAGATATAAAGGCCAGCATTTCATTAGCCTTTTATTTTAATGATCTATGTACATGGACCCCCAAATGTCTTTGAACCTCCACTGCTTCTAGCTTTTCACCATTTAGAAAGTACTTTGATCTATCCTTTTTAGGTCTGAAGTGGATGACCTCATATTTGCCTACATTGAAATGCGTTTGCCATAGTTTTTCCCATTCACTTAATCTATTAATATCTCTTTGTAATTTTATGCTTCCATCTACACTGCTTACAATGCCGCCCATCTTTGTGTCATCGGCAAAATTGGATATGTCCCATCATCTAAGTTAATAAATACGGTGAATATTTGAGGCCCCAACAGAGATCTCTCTGGGACACCACTAGTCACATCCTGCCAATGAGAGTACCTGCCCATTATCCCTACTCTCCGTCTCTTGCCGCTCAGCCAATTTCCTAACCAGGTCAATAACTTGCCGTCAATTCCATGAACTTCAACTTTAGCCAACAGTCTCTTATGAGGGACTTTATCAAATGCCTTCTGGAAGTCCATATAAATAACATTCATAGACATTCCCTTGTCCACTGCCTTAGTCACCTCTTCAAAAAATTCATTCAGGTTCGTCAGGCATGATCTACCCTTTACAAATCCATGTTGGCTCTCTCTGATCAGCTGAAAATTTTCAAGGTATTCAGTAACTTTATCCTTAATTCTAGACTGTAATAATTTCCTGACAACAGATGTTAGACTAACTGGTCTATAATTTCCTGGATTCTCTCTCACCTTGCTTAAATAGCGCAATTTTCAAAAGCAACGTTTCCTCAATCGAGTGAACTTTGGAAGATTTATAATTAGGGCACCTGCAATGTTCTCACCTACTTCCTTTAAAACTCTGGGATGGAAGCCATCTGGTCCTGGGGATTTGTCATTCTTTAGTGCCATTATTTTCTTCATTACTGTTATTTTGCGTACAGACTGGCTGTGTTATATTGTTCCTCAATAGAGCATCTACGGATCATGCATTCACCAGGCTGGGTGTCAGGTACAGAATTATTAGGTGATTCAGGAGCAGAATAAAACATCCAGCTATTTATTTTTTATACGGAACTGCCAATAATCAGTGTGGTACTGTGTATTCTACTGAATGGCCCTCGATCAGTACAATATTGTATATTAAACTGAACTAGATCAACGTGATATATGCAGCCATCCTATGTCCGTGTGATACTAGGTATTGTATTGAGCTGTCCTAGGACAGTGTGAAACTGGGCATAGTACAGAATCATAACCAGAAAAAGCAATAATCCTGAGGATTGGGAGCAGTTTAGGATTCAACAAAGGAGGACAAAGGGATTAATTAAGAAGGGGAAAAGAGAATATGAGAGTAAGTTTGCAGGCAACATAAAAACTGACTGTGTAAAAGCTTTTATAGATGTGAAGAGAAAAAGATTGGTGAAGTCAAGCGTAGGTCCCTTGCAGTCAGAATCAGGGGAATTTATAATGGGGAACAAAGAAATGGCAGACCAACTAAATACATATTTTGGTTCTGTCTTCACAAAGGAGGACACAAATAACCTCCCAGAGATGCCAGGGAACATAGGGTCTGATGAAAGGGTGGAACTGAAAGAAATCAGCATTTGTAGGGAAATGGTGTTAGGAAAATTGATGGGACTGA
Organism: Somniosus microcephalus; assembly: GCF_052327205.1. NCBI lineage: Eukaryota > Metazoa > Chordata > Chondrichthyes > Squaliformes > Somniosidae > Somniosus > Somniosus microcephalus. The sequence goes on from NC_141008.1 coordinate 34,898,303, forward strand.
AGGCCAATAAATCCCCAGGGCCTGATAATCTACATCCTAGGGTACTTAAGGAAGTGGCCCTAGAAATAGTAGATGCATTGCTGGTCATCTTTCAGAACTCGATAGACTTTGGAACAGTACCCATGGATTGGAGGGTAGCTAATGTTACCCCACTATTCAAAAAAGGTGGTAGAGAAAAAGTGGGGAATTATAGACCGGTAAGCCTGACATCAGTAGTGGGGAAAATGCTAGAGTCCATTATAAAAGATGTAATAGCAGAGCACTTGGAAAGCAGCGACAGGATCGGACAAAGTCAACATGGATTTACAAAAGGTAAATCATGCTTGACTAATCTACTGGAATTTTTTGAGGATGTAACTGGTAAAATAGATAAGGGAGAACCAGTGGATGTGGTGTATTTGGACTTTCAGAAGGCTTTCGATAAGGTCCCGCATAAGAGATTAGCGTGCAAAATTAAGGCACATGGGATTGGGGGCAAGGTATTGACCTGGATAGAGAACTGGTTGACGGATAGAAAGCAGAGAGTTGGAATAAACGGGTCGTTTTCTGAGTGGCAGGCAGTGACTAGTGGGGTACCGCAAGGATCGGTCCTAGGACCCCAGCTGTTCACAATATACATTAATGATCTGGACGAGGGAATTGGATGTAATATCTCCAAATTTGCAGACGACACAAAGCTGGGTGGGAGGGTATGCTGTGAGGAGGATGTCGTGAAACTCCAGTACGATTTGGACAGGTTGGGTGATTGGGCAGAAACATGGCAAATGCACTATAATGTGGATAAATGTGAGGTTATCCACTTTGGTGGCAAAAACAGGAAGGCAGATTATTATTCGAATGGCAATAGATTGGGAGAAGGGGAAGTGCAAAGAGACCTGGGTGTTCTTGTGCACCGATCGCTGAAGGTAAGCATGCAGGTGCAGCAGGCGGTTAAGAAGGCAAATGGTATGTTGGTCTTCGTAGCAACAGGGTTCGAGTACAGGAACAAGGATGTCTTGCTACAGTTGTGCAGGGCCTTGGTGAGACCACACCTTGAGTATTGTGTGCAGTTTTGGTCACCTTATCTGAGGAAGGACGTTCTTGCCATGGAAGGAGTGCAGTGAAGATTTACCAGGCTGATAGCTGGGATGGCAGGAATGACGTATGAGGAGGGATTGTGTCGATTGGGCTTATACTCACTGGAGTTTAGAAGATTGAGAAGGGATCTCATCGAAACCTATAAAATTCTGTCAGGCCTGGACAGATGCAGGAAGGATGTTTCCGATGGCCAGGGAGTCCAGAACCAGGGGTCATAGTCTAAGGATAAGGGGTAAGCCATTTAGGACTGAAATGAGGAGAAATTTCTTCACCCAGAGAGTGGTGAACCTGTGGAATTCTCTGCCACAGAGGGCGGTGGAGGCCAGTCAATTAAATATATTCAAGAAGGAGTTGGATATATTTCTTAAGGCTAAAGGGATCAAGGGATATGGGAAGAAGGCAGGGACAGGGTACTGAATTTGGATGATCAGCCATGATCTCATTGAATGGCAGAGCAGGCTCGGGCCGAATGGCCTACTCCTATCTTCTATGTTTCTATAACATTTGAGAGCAGGGTTCAGGTACTTTTCAAGTGTTGTTATTGAGTGTATGGAACATCCTCGGACCACATTTTGTACTCCACATTTCTTAACTGCTGAGAATCAGTAAGGTATTGTGGAGTTCATTATTGCAGATGACTTTTTCTGTCCCTAGATGAGAACCCTTTTTTTTTTATTCGTTTATGGGATGTGGGCATCGCTGGCAAGGTCAGCATTTATTGCCCATCCCTAATTGCCCTTGAGAAGGTGGTGGTGAGCTGCCGCCTTGAACCGCTGCAGTCCGTGTGGTGAGGGTACTCCCACAGTGCTGTTAGGGAGGGAGTTCCAGGATTTTGACCCAGCGACGATGAAGGATCGGCGATATAATTCTAAGTCAGGATGGTGTGTGACTTGGAGGGGAAGTTGGAGGTGGTGGTGTTCCCATGCGCCTGTTGCCCTTGTCCTTCTAGGTGGAAGAGGTCATGGGTTTGGGAGGCGCTGCCGAAGAAGCCTTAGTGAGTTGCTGCAGTACATCTTGTAGATGGTACACACTGCAGCCATGGTATGCTGGTGGTGGAGGGAGTGAATGTTTAAGGTGGTGGATGGGGTGCCAATCAAGCGGGCTGCTTTGTCCTGGATGGTGTTGTAGCTGGCTTTTCCTGTCCCTAGATGAGAAGCCCACAATACGTTAATAAAAAGCAAGAGTCTGGCTGTGTTATAACACTCCCAGGTACAGACTGGATGTATTATATTGCTCCTGAGTACAGACTGGCTGTGGGTTATATTGCTTCTCAAAAGGACGTCTATGGATTGTGCATTTACCAGGCTGCGTATCAGATACAGAATTTTTGGGGTGATTCAGGAGCAGAATAAAACAACCAGCTATTTATTTTTTTACACAGTGATGCTCATCCCAGGCGGCTTCTTTGAAACCGTGCCTTCACCTGAGACCGTTCCAGATCGGTCCTGATACCAGATCACCCCTGCACTGCACAGCATTGCAGCAAACCTGTCCGGCAATGACGAATTTCCTGATGAGTGTCACGTGATGCAGTGAGAGCCCACCCTGCACACTGTCTGATAGTTTAGCACTTTTACTGCTGCAGCCTTTGAGTCCCTAGCACCAGTTCTGTTACTTGTGGTTACATTTATATCAGGTTTTTGCTTCATGTTACTCACCTTTTTGAATTTATTCAGGGTTTTAGTTGAAAAATCCAAAGCCTTAAATTCAAGAGAGATTCTTTCCACCAAAAACTGACTTGTGTGGTGCAGAGGAAATAATCACCTGAAGGTATCAGAGTCGCACCTCCGTAACACCATAACCAGGAGAAAAACTCCATTTATTCCTTCTGTTTCCAATGATGGAGTTGCTCGTTAAACACTCCTAATCATGTACAGCACAGGTTAGAAGCTGAGTATAGCTCCCTCTGCACTGTCCCATCAAACACTCCTAGGTCAGGTATAGCATGGATTAGCTACAGAGTAAAGCTCCCCCTACACTGCCACAGCAGGGTGCTTTCCCTCCAACCTCGGAATCCAGCAATGTAATATCTCCCTTTTCCCCACAGTAGCCATAAGAATGTTGAAATTACCAACCCAGTGAAAATTTTTGCTGAATTATCAGAGATCCTTTTTGCATTGGGACCCTGCCCAGTAATCACTGAGCTGAGACAACCCACATATATTTCATCCTGAATCCCTGCACCTGGGAAAGGAAGGTTTCAGCCCTCTGGCTGGGTGTGATTCACACTCCCTAGAGTTCAAGATTCTGCAGCTACTGACCACGATTGGTCCACCATCTCTGGCTGAATCAAACTGTTTGCAACTTTGGCATCCTATTCAACCCCCGATCTGAGCTTCTGACTCTTCATCCTGTAGACCACCTACTTCCACCTCCGCCCCTGCCTCAGTCCACCTGCTGCTAAAACTCTAATCCATGCCTTTGTCACTTCCAGACTCAACTACTCCGATGCTCTCCTGGCCAGCCATCATCCTCTATGCTGTGTAAACTTCGTATCCTATACCATATCAAGTCCTGTTCACCCATCACTCCTGTTCTTGCTGACCTACATTGGCTCCTGGTCCCCTAATGCCTCCAATTTAAAATTTTCAGCCTTGTCTCTAAATCCCTTAATTGACTTGCCCATCTATTTTTGTAACCTTCTCCAGCCCTACAACCCTCTGAGAACTCTCCATTTCTCCAACTCTGGCCTTTTGTGCATCCTTCCCCCTTTGCTCACCGTGCCTTCAGCTATCTAAGCCCTGGAATCCCCTCCCTAACTACATCTGCTTCTTCACAGGTAGGAGGAAGGTGGTGGAGGGGCAGGATTGTGGTCAGCTTCAACACCACCACCCATAACTGTTCCTCCTCCTCCACCACCGCTTTGGGTCACCCTTCTTAAAGCATCCCGCTCTGACCCAGCAGCCATTTTTATGCCTCTGTGATTTGCCTTGGGACATTTTTCCACATTAAAGCTGGTATATTAATGCAATTTGTTGTAGTTGTTGTTTAAGGACTGAATGTAATTCACATTTCAGATTATTACTCAGATGAGAGAGTTTGGCGTAGCAGATTAATGAATCAGTAGCGTAACCGGTAAAAAAAAAATTGATATGTGTCTACATAAAGGAGATGGATGTCATAAAACAGAGGTATGGAAAGCATTAATCTCCGAGTTATGTCAAAGGCAACACAAGTGGTTTATTTTCTTAAGTGTCAGCTTGCCTCAGTTGGTAGCGAACCCCCTCTATTCCCCCATGTAGTCTAGGCTGACACTTTAGTGCAATACTGAGGTAGTCTTCCATTGTCGGAGTTGCTTTCTTTCAGATGAGCTCTTAAACCAAGGTCTTGTCTCTGGACATAAAGATTCCATGGCACTATTTGATGAAGAGCAGAGTGTTATCCTGGTGTCCTGCCCAACATTCCTGCCTCAGCCAAATGCCACCAAAAATAGATTATAAAGTCATTTGTTCATTTGCTGTTTGTGGGACCTTGCTGTGCACAAATTGGCTGCCACATTTGCTGATATTGACTGCACTTCAAAAGCAATCCATTGGCTCTAAAGTGCCTGGCGACATCCTGAGGATAAGTAAAGTCCTATACAGGAAACTTTGTTATATCCGGGACCGAGCTGTTGCCGATCTATCAAAACTGCCGGACATACAAAGTTAATATTGAAGCATACGGAGGTTTTCATCTCCATATCTGACAACAAACACTGTTGCTTAGCAACAGCTTGTAAACAGTCGGCCCGTACCTTGGAAGCGTCTCTGTAGCTTAGCAACAGTTTCAGAGAGACTTTCCAGAGCCTGACGGTTGAAAACAAAGCCACGAGAAGAAAAAAAACCCTAACAAAACGGCTCCTGATTTCTGCCGGTAGATCGAGGTTTCCGGACATACAACCTCTGGATAAACCAAAGTTTCCTGTATAAGGGCAAGCCCGTTCTACTTTCTTTCGTTTCCATAAAACAGGGCCCTTGGTTTTCTATTGTATGATAGTCAGAAACAAAAAAACTTGACGATTCAAAGTGATAAATTGGAAATGATTTTACAATTGTGTTTTTGAGTAACTTTTACATTGCAACGTTGGGTTAGGGGTGTGTGCGTGCGTGCGTCCGTCCGTCCGTCCGTCCCAGCTAAAGGTGCTGATACTGTTCCACAGGAACACTTCTGGCACTGCACTAGGTGCCCTTCTGTCATGGTGGGCAGCATTGCTGAGCCTTGGTCCTAGCCTACATGCACACCTTCCAGCAGGGGGGGTCACTGGATAGTGATAGAAAGATGGGGGGAGCCCAAGTTGATTTCCTCCTTCTCCCAAGACAAACTCCCTTACATTGAGGATAACAAGATCCAAACAAGAATTTAATAAAAAGTAGACTGTCTGAGGATGCCTTTGGAAAACAGGACGTTAGACGGCAAGGATTAAATTCAGAGAGACTTAACAACTGGGCTGATGAATCAGTGCTTGAATATTGAGACATGGTTTTGGAACTAAAATGGAAAATATAAAATTGAAAGTTACATATGAAGAACCAAGAAAAAGTCATAGTTACAGAGAGCACAACAATCACAAAAGCAGTTTTGGGTGTGTAAGCAGATGTAAAAAGTATAAATCCATGGGAACATTACTGATATTCCACTAAGAATCACTGAGCACATGGGGCAGTATTAGTTAACTCTGTTAATTATACATCTGAAAATATAGCAAAGTGTTGGAAAGGATGCGGAGAGTGAGAGGTGAAACTCCAGGTTTCAGAACATTACACTGAGTAGAGTTTGAGTGGGTAATTCAAATCTTGTTGGAAATGGGAAAGTAAAGGAAGTGCTTTGATTCACATTTTTTAAATAATAAAGGCACCAGTGAGGATGAGTCAAAAAACCAGAGTGGATTGTTATAGGTTGGAAAAGATGAGAAATAGACTATGTTCTAAAAGAGGAATGGCAGAGTGAGCTGCTTGGGTGAAATAACATATCTTATTCAAGTTTTATGAGCATGTCTCATGTTTTGGGATCCTACGTTTGGTATTCAGACTCTGTAATTGACAACACTGCATAGTTGCTGGCAGGGTCTGCAATCTTTATTTTAATGTCCTTGTTTCATTGCATTGCGTAATGGCTAATGTACTAAATAAAAGTCTGCTTTCTCTTATGCTTTGGTCTCAAGTGAGTAGTAAAGGGAATGTGTTTCTAAATGCTTTGATCTCATATAATTATCAGGTAGAAGAAATTCGAGGATTCATAGACAAGATCTCTGAGAATGTGGAAGAGGTTAAACGGAAACACAGTGCAATCCTCGCTGCACCAAACCCGGATGAAAGTAAGAATTTGATTTTCCAGAATTTCTGACCGGGTCGCCTGAGGGCAGCCGCCCCGGGTGTCTGAGTGCGGTCACCCTGGGTAAGGGTGGATTTTCAATACTGTCTGTTCTTGGAGTTGGGGCTCTTGAAAGGCCATTTGCCTTCATCTATTTCTTTTAATTGTCCAAAATCGGACAGGCCAAGAGGCATGGCTCAAAATCATAGAATAATGGAATTGTTAAAGCACAGAAGGAGGCCATTCAGTCTGTCGAGCCCGTGCCGGCTCTCTGCAAGAGCACTTCAGCTAGTCCCACTCCCCCGCCCTTTCCCCATAGCCCTGCAAAGTTTTTTCCTTCAGGTATTCTCCAGTTCCCTTTTGAAAGCCACGATTGAATCGGCCTCCACCACTCTTTCAGGCAGTGCATTCCAGATCATAACCACTCATTACGTAAGAAAGTTTTTCCTCATGTTGCCAATCATCTTAAATCTGTGTCCTCTGGTTCTCGACCCTTCCGCCAATGGGAACAGTTTGTCTCAGTCACACGCAAAAAAATTAACCTGGAGCTGTCGATACACAGTTCATAGGAAATAAAATGATCTAATCGCCCTACTCGCTCCCATTAAGCATATATGTTTCATGCTGACGCGCGTGGTTTCGGGGACACGTTCAACGTGTCAGTGTTTGCTGACACAAGTCAGCACAAGAAAGCTCCCCCTCCACCCAAGTCCAGCTAATGTACTGGACAAGTTCCTCTTCTCTTTACTCTGCTCACAGCGCTAAAGGGCCCGAGTTCTGCGCGCTGTAGTTAGAAATTCTCGCAACAATTGGAGTACCTGCCTTCAGTATACAGAGGCAGCAAAACTGGCCACTGGCACCGGGAGGTAGAGCAAGGAGAAGTGGGACCTATCCAGTGCATTAGCACCAACCTGGGAGTAGCAGGTGGAAGGAAATGGATGCCAAGGTGAGCACGGAGGAGAACTGAGAGTGCATGACAAAAGGGAATGGATGGGGCAAGTGGATGCCTGTGAAAGAGGGAGGTGTGGATGGCAGTGAATGGGAGCGGGATGTGGGGGAAATGATGGCAGTGAAGAAGGCAGAAGCTAGGAGTGTGGCTTTGATGAGAAGAGGGGGGCAATGCTTTGGGGTGGGGGAGGAAGAAGTGTGCCAGCATGGGCTGCTGAATGAGGGGTATTAAAGATGAGCACCAGCTTGATTGGGTTGGATGGGAGAAGAGTGCCAGTATGAACTGGGAAGGTTAGAGGTTAAAGGACTGCCTCTGTGAAAGGGTGGAGAGTTGTAGTGCAGTATCTCTGTGAACTGGGTCTGGAGGGAGTAGAGTGCCTTTGTAATCTGGGGTGGTGAGGGGTCGGGTGTGGGAGAAGGACTGTTTGATGATCTGGTTGGTTTATTGAAAGTACAAAAGTCCTTTTATTGTCTTAAAAATCTATTAACTGTGAAGTATAAAAGTGCTTAAAATTATCCAGAATACATAATTTTTAATGTAAAAGTTCAACATTTCCCAAGGACACATGCCCATGGACCATCCTTGAAATATACCAGCAATTTTATGCCTTCAACATTTGGCTTTCCACTTCTTGTTTTCATGTATTTATGTTTTCACTCCAATACAAGTGAAGGAATATTGTGTGTACCTGCAACGTAAGGTACAAAGCCCGTGTAACTACTTGTCAGGCCTGGTCATGAGTCGTCAAATCTTGGGGGCTTTGTTGGTCAGCTTTAGCTCGTCTCCTAGGTTGGCCTGTATAATTTGGGCAAAACCTCATCAGCGGTGCCTTAAATGTAAAAGCATTGAGAAAGGATCAATGTTCTTGGAAAGAAATTACCTCGTTGGCTGTGTCTCTAGTTATCCGTTGGAAGCCATTAAATAGAACAGAGAAGCACATTGTGGTAGAGAAGCAGTTACAGTAAAGTAGTAGATGTCGGGCCTGACTGACCCGAGGTGCAGGCTCTGCTCAACTGCAAGCCTCGAGACTGAGGAATGCTGGGAGCAACCCAGGAGAAAAATCACAGGCGCATTAAAAAAAAATATGGTTTCAACACTTGTGTTTATTAGTTATAAACATATTGCAGTTGGGAAAGAAAAGGCTGTTTGACTGACAGCCTTTGACACGGTTGACCACAAAATTCTGCTCCCAACACCTCTTCACTGTCGTCCAGCTGGATGGGATTGCATTCGCCTGGTTTAATTCCTATCGTTCCAGCTGTAACCATAGAATCACCTGCATTGGCTTCTCTTCCCGATTCCGCACTGTCACTCCTGGGGTCCCCCCCCCCCCCCCCCCCCCCAAGGATCTATCCTTGGGCCCCCTCCTATTTCTCACCTACATGCTGCCCCTCGGTGACATCATCTGTCAACACACGTGAGCTGATGATACCCAGCTCTACCTCTCCTCCACCTCTCTCGAACCCTCCATTGTCTCTGTACTAACAGACTGCTTGTCCGACATCCAGCACGGGAGCAGTAGAAATTTCCTCCAATTAAATATCGGGAAGACCAAATCTATTGTCTTCGGTTCACGCCACAAACTCCCGTTCTCTTTCCACTGATTCGATCTCTCACCCCAGCAACAGTATAAGGCTGACCAACTCTGTTCGCAAACTTGGTGTCATATTTCATCACGAATTGAGCTTCCTACCTCATATCCGTTCTATCACTAAGACCGCCCATTTCCACCTTCGTAATATCGCCCGTCTCCGTCCTTACCTCAACTTATCTGTTGCTGAAACCCTCATCCATGCCTTTATTACCTCTAGACTTTATTAATCCAAAGCACACCTGGCCGGCCTCCCTAGTTCTACCCTCCATAAACTTGAGATTGTGGCAGAGCCACTGAGGGACTCTGAACAACTGTACATAATTCCCTTTAACGATGTGTTAGCTACAGACTAAATCTGTACCATTGTATATACTGTTTGCATGTACAGTGCGCGGTCCCTTTAAGAGCACGGGCAAACGCGATGACGGCATGCCGCTAATCACGTGATCATCCAAACGCGGGAAAAACGTGATGACGTCATGACGCCATCCACGGGACCGCCCTGGCAGTCCTCGTGGAGCCTCTGCCCCTTTAAGACCTGTATTCATAGTTCTCTTGCATCAATCTGTTTAAACTCATTAGTTTGACATTAAAAACCTTTTTGATTGATTGCCTGCGTCGAACTCAATCTCTAGATAGGAATTTGACCATTCCTACAAGATCATCCAAAACTCTGCCACCTGTGTGCTAACTTACACCAAGTCCCGCTCAACCATCGCCCCCCTGTTCTTGCTGACCTACATTTAATTCTAACAGGACTAGACAGACTAGATGCAGGAAGGATGTTCCCGATGGCGGGATAGTCCAGAACCAGGGGTCACCGTCTAAAGATAAGGGGTAAGCCATTTAGGACAGAGATGAGGAAGAATTTCTTCACCCCTGGTGGTGAGCCTGTGGAATTCTCTACCACAGAAGGCAGTTGAGGCCAATTCATTAAATATATTCAAGAAGGAGTTAGATATATTTCTTAAGGCTAAAGGGATCAAGGGATATGGGGAGAAGACAGGGACAGGGTACTGAATTTGGATGATCAGCCATGATCTCATTAAATGGCGGCGCAGGCTCGAGGGGCCGAATGGCCTACTCCTGCTCCTATCTTCTATGTTTCTACATTGGCTCCCAATTAAGCAACGCCTCGATTTTAAAATTCTCATCCTTGTTTTCAAATACCTCCATGGTCTTGCCCCTCCTTATCGTTGTAATCTTCTCCAGCCCTATAATCCCCTGAGACCTCTGCGCTCCACCTATTCTGGCCTTTTAAACATCCCCAATTTTAAATTCTCCACCATTGGCGGTCACGTCTTCAGCTGCCAAGATCCACCAGATTGACTGACTGGCTGTTCGTGTCTGACTTGGACAGTTGCTCCAACATGGCGCTGAGACATTGTATGCCTCAAAAACCAGACCAAAACTGATCGCAACCACAAAAGCATAGGACTTTTTACTGCCCGGTCTACGTTTTTGGAAAAAAAAGATAGCTCTCTTTTTAAAAAAAAACCCAATACAGACACACACACCCACATGGATTGTCCAGCTGAAAGCTGGATACCTGGCAGCCCAAGTAAGGTCAGCACGTGTGGAGTTTGCTGCAGTGATGCTGCAGCAGGCATAAAAACCTTAAGTTCTGTTTACAGCTGGTGAGATATCATTATCTCCAGCACAAATATTTCTAGGATGGGAAGGATAAAGAGGATGTGCTGTAATCACCACCTGCTGATTTCACTGCAGTCGCAGTGAGCGAGCTGAAAAATATGTGGTGTTCGGCTATAAGAACAAAGCAGGGCAGCTGCTGCAGTCTTCGATCTCCTGCAATGAGAAAGCACAGGCTGCACACAAGGGGAGAGTGGTTAACAACACGTATGGGGACAGGACTACTGGTGTGAATGGAGAATGCGGCATGAGAGTGGGGGATGGGCAGCCAGCCGCCTTGCTTCATTCATATTTTCTGCACAGTGATTTGAAGCCTGTAGACTGCAACAGCAAATGCACCCTCCGCAAAGTCCAGTAAATGAGGTGCCTACGAGCTAAGGCTATTGGAGTAATGCTGACCGCATTAATATTTGTAATCTGTAATTAAAAGCCTTCTGATGCCGGTTTTGTTGATATCAATCACATTAACCCCTCTGCAGTGACGTAGATTCCTGATCGTCAGAGCATCGTTTGGCTCCATTGAGATTTCACACACAAAGCAAAGTGTAGTGATTACAGGGCAGTGACTGAATGAGGACAGCTCTATGCTCTCTGCACTATTACAAATGCACAAAGAGAGCGCTCCTCACACTGGGGGGGTGTCATGCCCACCACACTTTGTTCAGACATGTCATACGGCAGCTGGTGTGCAGCCATCACTGATGTCATGAAGCAGAAGTGCTGGCAGTAGATGCACTGTTGTTGGCTCAGGATTTGTGTGACAGGAAATATCAAAACTGAAGCACATGAAATGTGGCACTGCAGCTCGAGATGACTGCTTCTGTGTAACACACCAGAGGATTTAATTCTTTAAAATTTCTTCCCTAGTTGTGAGCAACACTGGCAAAGTTGCTTAATCTTAGTTAAGTACTGGTGGCCCTATTTCTTGAACTGCTGCAGTCCTTGTGCTGATGGTGCTCCCAAGATGGTGTTGGGTAGGAGATTCCAGGATTTTGTCCCTTTGATGATGATGAAACAGCATCCTATATTCCAGTCGGGATGGTGTGTGATTTATAGGGCACAACTTGCAAGTGATGTTATTCCCCAAATCTTGCTGCTCTTGTCCTTCTCTGTGTCAGAGATCACAGGGCTGGTAAATGCTGCCCAAAATAAGCTTGGTTCGTTGAGCAGTGCATCCTGTAGATAGGTAGAGACTCTAGCCATAGTTTGATGATGACGGAAGGCATGGATATTGAATCCAGTGGCAAGGGTGCCAATCAAGTTAACTGTTCTGTCCTGGATGCTGTTGAGCTTCTTCAGTGTTGTTGCAGCTGTATCCATTCAAGTGAGTGGTGAGTATTCAATCACACTCCTGACTTGAGCCTTGTAGATGGTGGAGAGGCCTTGAGAGGTCATGAGTTGTGCCATTTGTTACAGGGTACCCAACCTCTGCCCTGTTCTTGTAGCAACATTATTTATGTGACTGGTTCAGTTAAACATCTAGTCAATTGTGTCCCCTGGGATGTTGATGGTGGGAAATTTGGTGATGGTGTCATTGAAGGTCAGGGGAAGGTGTTTGAATATTTTGTTGTTGAACATAGTCAATACCTGGTACTTAATATGGTGTGAATGTTACCTGCTACTTGTTCGCCCAAGCCTGGCTGTCATCCAAGTCCTTGACCCCCATTAACCTCAGTTTTGCTAGAGCTCTTTGGTGTCATAATTGATCAAATGTCACTTTGATGTCAAGAGCAGCTAATTTTGCCTCTTACCAAACATTCAGCTCTTGTATCCATGTCTGGATCAAGGCTGTGATGAGCTCTGGAGTCAAGTGGTTCTGGTGGAACCTAAACTGAGCATCAGTGAGCAGGTTAATGGTAAATGGTATTGCTTGTTATACTGTTGCTGATGGTTGAGAGGATGTTGATAGGGCTGTAATTGGCTGGGTTATAATTGTCCTCCATTTTGTGGATAGGACAAGCCTGGGTAATTTTCCGTATAGGCTGTGTTGTGTACTCAGCCACTTCGTAATGTCTGGAGTGAACTAAATTGGCTGGACACTGGCATCTATGATGGTGGGGTCCTCTGGAGGGAACCTAATGGGATTATTCACTGGTAATTTTGGCAAAGACATTTGCAAACGCCTGAGTCTTGTCTCTTCAACTCAGGGTGGAACTCCACCAGACTTGAGGACAGAGGTACTCATGGAGCTTTCTCCTCCTGTTAGTACCTGATTTTCCACCAACACTCTTGGTTTGATATGGCAGGGCTACAGAGCTTTGCTCTAATCTGTTGGTTGTGAGATTGTTTATCTCTGTTATAGCATGCTGCTTTTTGTGTTTAGCATGCAGTTAGCCCAATATTATACTAAGGTATTATACTAAGGTATTCCTTAGTATAAGGAATGCCTGGTGCTGCTCCTGGAGAACCCTTCTACATCATTGAACCAGGGTTGGTCTCCCAGCAAGTTTGCTGGTGATGGAGGAATGTGTGTTGTGCCAGGCCATGAGATTGCAGATGAGGGTTATATACAATTCGATTGCTGTCAATTATCTACAGCGCCTCATGGATGCTCAGCTTTAGGCTGCTCAATCTTCCCTTTGTCTAACCCACTTAGCATGGTGACAATGTCATACTGCATGATGGAGGGTATCCTCATTATGAAGATGAGAGTTTGTCTTCACAAGGACTGCGCGGTATTCACTCCTAACAATGGTTTCATGGGCAGATGTGTCTGCAAAAAGTGGTGAGGACAAGGTCAAGTAGGTTTCTCCATATGTTGATTCCTTCACCTCCAGATGCAAGACCAGCCTGCTAGCTATGTCCTTCAGTACCTGGCCAGCTTGGTCAGTGGTGGTATTACTGAGCCAGTCTTGGTAGTTGATATTCTGTGCCCTTACTCTCCCCCAAGTGGTGTTCAAGGAAGGTGGTTATCAGTAGGAGGTATCCTTTACTTTGTTTGCCCCGAAGTCATTAGACTTCATGGAGTCCAGAGTCAATGATGCAGACTCCCAGGGTCAAGCCCACCCAACTGCATACCATTGTAGCCTCACCTCTGGTGGGTCTATCCTGCCAGTGAGACAGACCCAGTGATGGTAATGGAGGAGCCTGGGATGTTGACTGATAGATATGATTCTGTGAGTACGACTACAACTACAGCTCTCCCAATATGGACCCCTGTTCCCAGATGTTAGGAAGACTTTTCTGGGTCAACCGGCCTGTCCTGATACAGTGCCTTCATTGTTGCCGATAGGTCCACCCAACTCTTATGATTTGTGCACTGAAGAAAATGTATTCAACTGAGTGGCTTGCTAGGCCACATCAAAGGGAACTTGGAGTCAACGGCATAGTTATGTATAGGTTAGGTTCCCGTTCCTGAAGGACAGTTGGGTTTTTCTGACAATCCGGCAGTTTTTGTAGTTATTTTTCCTGGTGCTGGCCCACAAATTACCAAATTTTTAAATTCCATTTCAACTTGCCGCAGTGGGATTTTAACTGACAGCCTCTGGCTTGCTCGTAAAGTACCATAACCACGACAGTACCACACCTGGAATAGGGGATTCTTAATAGAAGGACAGAAACGAGTGCTGAATGGAGAGATTGGGAACCAGCAACAAATGGAAAATGAGAATAAATGCACAGAGTTTGAGAATTCTGCAGTTCAGCAACAAGCAGGCAGAAATTCACAAACGGGAAAAGTGAGCACACATCAGGGACAGGGAGAGAGGTTAAATCATCCAGAAATAAATGAAAGAAACATTGGAGTGAAATAAAACTGGATGAGAAGCATCAGGAGTGAGAGAATAACCCAGCTCTGATAGATTTAGGTTTCATTTTCTCCCCAAGATTCTGTGCAAAAAATTGATGGAAAATTGTTACTTTGTAGAATAAATTTGTTTTAAAGGTGAGGCAAAGGAGTCATATTTCTTGTGAAAATGATCAGAATTGTGAATTACATTGTAAATTAAATTTTCAACCAAACAAAAGTTATTTTGTGTAAAAATAATGCAAAATCTGTCAGTTACTTGATGAACACTATCACTGATTTATATGGTTATATGTATTTTATGTCACTGGTAATGACTTTGTTGACAAGCTGATTGCAGCTGCCATCCATCATCAGATCTGGCTAGGCCACAGCAAGCACTATTGGGTCTCGCTCTGCTCACTACTCCAGGATGATCCTGCAAAGCAAAGATAACCCCTAGCTTCTTTTATAGAATGATGATGAGGGGTTTGAAGTTAAGTTAAACAAGTGAGCTTTGATGATAACTGTCACTCTATGTTCACTTGCTATCTGTAAAATAAAGCAACTAAAATATTTTAAAGTATTTTCAGTCCGCCTACTGAAAGATTGGAGAAGCAAAATTGATGGAATGAATAAAAGCCACGATATGCAGCTCAGACCACAAAGTGATATTTAGGAACATAGAAACAGAGTGGGTCATTTAGCTCCTCGACCCTGATCTGCCATTCAATGAGATCATGGCTGATCTGTGACCTAACTCCACATACCATATCCCTTAATACCTTTTGTTGAGTCTGTGTGTCCCAGTTATGCTTATTATAAATCACTGGACACAGACAACAAGAATAACTTTAACAGGTCTTTACTATTCGGAGGTCAGGGCTGAACTGCCCAGCAAATCACTACACAACGTTTTTATACCGGTGTGGTCACCACCGGTATTACAGTATACAGCAGCCAAGAGAAAGTAGTACATCTCTTAAGGTAGTTCTCTTAAGGTGGAACAGGTTACATACACCACAATCCTCCCTTTTTAGCTTAACAGTGTATATCCCCATTTAACATAACATAATAACATCTATATATATATATACAACTTCATGCAAAACAGTTCAAAGATTCAGTCTCTGAGGAGGCCTCCTGATCCGAGTTGGATAACGTCTTTCAGGGGTCTCTGATTCTCGTTGCTGGGGTGACTCATCTAGTTGATCTCTTATGAATTGGACATCATCATCAGGTACATTCACTTCTGAGGTAGATGCTTCAGGTTCACTAACTTCTTCCACGGTTGTCTCTGCCGTAACCATGGGTTCGACCCTTGTTCTCGATTCTACCAGTTGGTCAGCATGACGTCATATTACATTTTCACCAATGTCTACCGTGTACATCAGGGGTCCTTGTCTGGCCCGAATTGTTCCAGATTGCCATTTCTCATTTTTATAGTCCCGGGCTAACACTGGTTGTCCTATTTCGAAACTCCGAGTGGTCTTGTTATTTATATGCTGGAACTGTTTGTTTTCGACTTCCCTCCGCACATTTGGTTTTAACAAGTCCAACCTGGACCGCAACCTCCTGTTATAGAACATCATGGCAGGACTTTGGTTTGTCACTGCATGAGTGGTGTTTCGATATGCCAGTAGGAAATTGTCCACCTTGTGTTGTAGTGGAATCTGATCTTCGCTCATGGCCTTTATTGCTTTTTTGAACGTTTCTACAAATCTCTTGGCCAACCCGTTTGTAGCCGGATGATATGGGGCAGAGGTATAATGTTTCACCCCATTCTTCTTCATGAATTTCTGGAATTCTTCTGACACGAACTGCGGTCCGTTGTCTGAACATATTTGTTCTGACAATCCATTTCTTGCAAATATCGTTCTTAGCACCGCGATCGTCTTTTCCGAGGTAGTGGTAGTCATCTTAATCACTTCTGGCCATTTAGAATGTGCGTCCACCGCAATTAAAAACATGGAGTCCATGAAAGGACCAGCAAAGTCAATATGTACACGTTGCCATGGGGTTGAAGGCCATTCCCATGGATGCAGCGGTGCAATCGGAGGTGCATTTTGAACTTTTTGGCACCCTGAGCAGCTTTTCGTCAGATCCTCTATCTGTTGGTCGATACCCAGCCACCACACATAAGCCCGAGCAAGGCTTTTCATCTGGACTCCCCCCCAGATGACCTTCATGCAGTTCCTTTAGAACTCTCTCTCTTAACTTAGGAGGAATAATCACCCTTGTTCCATACATCAATGTTCCTTGACAGACGGACAGCTGTTCTCGTCTTGCTGAGAATGCCGGTAACAGTGGATCACCATGTGCAGGCCATCCCTTCACTGTCAATTCGTAGACCCGGGACAGTGTCGGGTCGTTCCTGGTTTCTCTTTCAATACTTGCATTGGTGACTGGTAAGCATTCGATGATGGTCGAGTGAAATAACTCAACAGGGTCAACCGTCGGTGCCTCCTCCGCTGTAGGTAGTGGCAGGCGCGACAGCCCATCAGCATTACCATGCTGCTTTGTACCTTTGAATTCAATCTGATATTGATGTGCCCCTAGGAAAAGAGACCATCTCTGGAGTCTCTGTGCTGTCATCACCGAAACACCCTTCTTAGGGTTAAAAATGGATACCAACGGCTGGTGGTCTGTCAGTAGCATAAACTTTTGGCCCTGCAGGTAATGATTAAACTTCTTTACTCCCCACACAAGGCTGAGAGCCTCCCTATCTATCTGAGCATAGTTGCGCTCAACGGAGGTCAATGATCTGGATGCGAATGCGACTGGTCTTTCCAAGCCATTTGGCAACTTATGTGAGAGCACTGCCCCAATACCATATGGAGAAGCATCACAAGCTAACCGAATAGGCAGCGTTGGGTTGAAGTGAGCCAACACTTCCTTAGAGGTGATCAATGCCTTGCCTTTGTGAAAGGCCCGCTTACAGTCCTCGCTCCACTTCCATGGCACTCCCTTCTGCAAAAGAGCATTCAGCGGGTGTAGCACCGTGGATAAATTTGGCAGAAACCTATGGTAATAGTTAATCAACCCTAGGAACGACCTCAACTGGGATACATTCTCCGGAGCGGGAGCCTTCACAACAGCTTCGATCTTGTCAGGTGACTTGTGAAGCCCCTCCTGGTCAATGACGTGACCACAGTACGAGATTTGCTTCTGAAAGAACTCACATTTCTGGTGATTAACTCAAAGTCCATATTCTTTCAATCTGTTGAGCACCTGTTCCAAATTTGCAAGGTGTTCCTCATCATCATTTCCTGTAATCAGAATGTCGTCCAGGTAACATTGTGTGCCTGGAATTCCCTGTAATACTTGCTCCATGGCCCTTTGCCAAATCGCTGGAGCTGATGCCACTCCAAGAACCAGTCTATTATACCGATATAAGCCCTTATGCATGTTGATCGTGAGATACTGGCGTGACGCTTCATCAACTTCCATCTGTAAATACGCCTGCGCCAGGTCTATCTTGGTGAAGTGTTTCCCGCCAGCCAACGAAGCGAAGATATCCTCAATCCGTGGAAGCGGATATTGCACCGTGTGAAGCACCGGATTAACAGTGCTCTTGAAATCGCCACAGATGCGAACCTTCCCCGGTTCCCCCGGTTTGTTACTCGATGAAAGCTTCATGATGGGAACAATGGGCGTGGCCCATTCACTCCAGTCCACCTTTGACAGTACTCCGGACCATTCTAGTCCTTCCAGCTCAGCTTCCACAGCAGGTCGTATCACATAAGGTACCGGTCTGGCTTTGAAAAATTTCGGGTTTGCATGTTCTTCAACTTTGATGTTTGCCGTAATTCCTTTCAGTGTTCCCAGTCCCTGCTGGAACACCTCTTTAGCATCGTCCAATATTCTGGACAGTCGTTTAGGTTTGACATCTTTCTTTTTGCCGGAATCTACAGTTAGTGCTTTTAAGGAATGCCAGTCCATATTTATTCTCCTGATCCATTCCCATCCCAGTAATGGTGGACCTCCCTCAGGTAACACATACAAGTCCATTCCTCAGCTTTCTTTATCCTTGTGGACCACCTTTACCTTTATCTTTCCAATGGGGTATACTCTTTGCCCCGTGTATGTTTTCAAAACAATCTCCGTATCCCTTAAGGGAATGTGTGGAAATAACCTTTTGTAATCTTGCTTATTCATGACCGTCAATGCCGATCCAGTGTCCAATTCCATCTTCACTTGGACTCCTGCTATCTGAAGTGTGACCCAGATAGTTTGGTGGTCTGCTGTGTTACCCACATTATGTATTCTTAGACAACCCAGTTCCTTACTGCTGGAGTCTGAATCCGTCTTCTGTTCATCCGAACTGTTCTCTGTCACCTTGTGTACCTTTTTGCACTTTTCCTGCGGTGACTTTTTGCTGCTGGTCTTCTTACCTGACCGGCATACTTTAGCTATGTGACCGAGCTTGCCACATTTTCTGCATTCCTGATTTTTGAACCAGCACTGATTCTGATCGTGCGTTGTCCTTCCGCAACGATAACACTTTACTGCACCCAATGCCATTTGATTGGTGCTGAGTTCCGATGACCTTAGTTGCATTTCCGCGGTGCCTCTTGCTGCGGCCTCGTGCGATGCTGCAATGGTGACAGCTTTCTCAAGCGTAAGGTCCTTTTCTTCTAGCAGGCGCTTTTGTGTTCCTTCTTTTAATAATCCACACACGAATTTATCTCTCCGAGCATCTGCTAGTCCTGTACCAAACTGACAGTACTTTGATAGCTTACGCAGTTCAATTAAGAATTCAGCGTTGCTTTCCTCTTTCAGCTGCGTTCTGCTGTAAAATTTAAATCGTTCCGCTATCATCAGCGGCGTGGGGTTTAAATGTTCTTGCAGGATCGTAACAATTTTCGCGAAAGTCTGATCCGCCGGTTTATCTGGTGTTATCAGATGCTTCAATAACCCGTACGTCTTCGCCCCCATTGAGTTTAATAATGTTATTGCTTTCTTATCATCTGGTACTTCATTTGCTGTACAATAAACTCCAATGCGTTCTACATACGTGGCCCAATCTTCAACATCACTATCAAAAGCATTGATGTTACCATGTTTAGGCATCCTTGCAAGTCTCTTTAAATTTTCTTTTTCCCAAAATGGCGGCTTCCCGCGCTTGTCTTCTTCCCCCGCCTACTAAAATGGCGGCTTCCCGCGCTTGGCGGTTTTTCCCGCGCTCGTCTTCTTCCCCCGCCGACTACAATGGCGGCTTCCCGCGTTTGCCGCCTTCCCCCCCGCTGGCTGCAATGGCGATTGCCGTGCTGCTGCTATTCTCGCCTCCCCAGCGGTTCTCAATTCCCCGACGCTGCTTTTTGCTCCCCCGCGGTTCCCGCGGGCATTCACGCTTCCCCTGCTGTTGCGCCTCTCAGCCCCGCTTGCAGGCCAGTCCTTTACACCGGCTGTGGTTGAGTTCTCCGCGGTTCTCGTGGCCTTAACGCTGCCCCAGTCGCTGCGCCTCTCGGCCCCGATTGCAGCCCGGCCCTTTTCACCGGCCGCGGTCGAGTTCTCCGCCCTTTTTCCTCCGTTTTCCCTCCCCTACTCCACAGCCAACGCGGCCGACTTTCTGCTCGTGTCGCTGATCGGCTTACCCACCACCGTGGTAGAAGGGATGATCACTGCCTGTCACTGATGGAGGGCTTCGTGGTCAGAATTTTTCTTTTTAACCCGGGTTCTCGATGCCTCCCGTGCGATGTGGTGCTCAGCAGGATGATGAGGGCGGATGCCTCTTCTCGACGCCCGTTCTGAGGACGAAGCTGCCTTGGATGTAATTTTGCCGCAGGGTAAGATCGGACTCGTCGCCACTGTTGAGTCTGTGTGTCCCAGTTATGCTTATTATAAATCACTGGACACAGACAACAAGAATAACTTTAACAGGTCTTTACTATTTGGAGGTCAGGGCTGAACTGCCCAGCAAATCACTACACAACGTTTTTATACCGGTGTGGTCACCACCGGTATTACAGTATACAGCAGCCAAGAGAAAGTAGTACATCTCTTAAGGTAGTTCTCTTAAGGTGGAACAGGTTACATACACCACACCTTTGGTTAACATAAATCTATCAATCTCAGATTTAAAATGAACAATTGACCCAGCATCAACTGCCATTTGTGAAAGAGAGTTCCAAACTTCTACCACCCTTTGTGTGTAGAATTGATTCCTAACTTCACTCCTGATGTTTAGACCCTCACCCCAGTCCTAGATTCCCCAACCAGTTTAAGTTAAGTGAAAATGTGGAACTCGCTACCAAATGAAGTGGTTGTGGCGAATAGCATAGATGCATTTAAGAGGAAGCTAGTTAAGTACATGAGGGAAAAGGAGGATATGTTGATAGCATGAGTTGAAGTAAATTGAGTAGGAGGAGGCTCGTGTGGAGCATAAACACCAATATAGAACGGTTGGGCCGAATGGCCTGTTTCTGTGTTGTAAATTCAATGTAATTCTATTTGATAAGAAAAAGAATTAATCAGGCAGCCCTGTCCAGATTAATGGGCTGAATAGACTTGCCTTTAGTCTATCTTAGCTTTGAAAGAGTCCAAAGATTACACAGACTTGGTTAACACTCGTGTTAAAATAAGCTGTGTAGGGCATTCTTTTGCCTTTACCTCAGCACACATCCCAAATGACTGACATTGAACATGGGCTTTTCCCTTTCTTTACTTATGACCACAGGAAGTGGGGAGGGCTGTCCCTCCAACTTCTTCCATGTTCAATGATTTGCTGCTGTTGGTCTATCAATAAAACCTGTTACCCCCTTGCTCCCCCCAACACGGAGAGTGGATTCGCTGCGGGCATCCTATGTTGAGCACGAATGAAAAGATCATCTCAACGTTAATAGGTGTGGATGTTTGCTGGAAGCTTAAAACAAGATAACTAATTAATTATTATCCTCGATCACTCTGCAAACCTAGCTCACTAACACGTAATAAACTCTTCTTTCTCCCAATGACTGCAGCATTGGGCTGTAAGAATTTCAAACCTGTGTGAACCCACTTTAATTTCAAACCTGTGCGAACCCACTTTAATTTCAAACACACCACTTGAATGTTGCAAATCCTTTCTGTGAAATAAAATGGTCAAAAGGCCTGAAATGTGGCACTTCCATCGTGAGCAAGCACACATCAGAGCAAGAGTCTCCTTGGAGCAGACTTCAGGTGGCTGGATCAGTCAGGAGCATTTTACAATGTGCTCCCGATTGTCTCAAAGATCACCGTAGTCTGCTGCAAAGAAGGTAGTCATTTCCTCTTGAGGCCTAGATGTGGACAGCTGCAAATCGGAATCTCTGACAAGAACATGTGAAAGTCCAAATTCTGGGCACTCCCTTCAACGACGACAGCAACTTGAATTTATATAATGCTTTTAATGTAGTGAAACATCCCAAGGCGCTTCATAGTAGTGTAATCAGGAAAAACGTTTGACACCGAGCCAAAGAAGGAGACATTAGAATAGGTGAACAAAAGCTTGGTCAAAGAGGTAGGTTTTTAAGGAGCGATTTAAGGAGGTGTGGCGGAGAGGTTTAGGGAGGCAAGAATGATGTGCTTTATATGGAAATAATGTGGCATATTCTGTATAAGTATGCAGCATCACTTATTTGTGATACCTGGACTGTATAATGAGTGGGTGTGTCAGCCAGTGGCTCAGTTGGTAGCACTCTCACCTCTGGGTCAGAAGGTTGTGGGTTCAAGTCCCACTCCAGAGACTTAAGCACAAAAAATCTAGGTTGACACTCCAGTGCAGTGCCGAGGGAGTGCTGCACTGTCAGAGGTGCCGTCTTTCGGATGAGATATTACAACTGAAGCCCCATCTGCTCTCTCAGGTGGACATAAAAGATCCCATGACTATTTCGAAGAGGAGCAGGTGAGTTATCTCCAGTGTCCTGCCAATACTTATCCCTCAATCAACATAACAAAAACAGATTATCTGGTCATTATCACATTGCTGTTTGTAGGAGCTGTGCGCAAATTAGCTGCCACGTTTCCTACATTACAACAGTGACTACACTTTAAAATGACTGTATTGGCTGTAAAGTGCTTTGGGACGTCTGGTGGTCATGAAAGGTGCTATATAAATGCAAGTCTTCTATATTGCAGCAGTGCAGTGTATTCAGTCTATGGATGCACTATTCTTTATTAGCTATGACGGGACTGTATGACGCAAGGCTGCTAATGTTGATGACATGCTGCCGCAACAGCCATTTTAACATTGTCAGTGATGAATTTCTCTCTCGTCCACGCATTCACTGGCTGAGCAATGCTCGATGCCTGGGTGGCTGTATATGATGTGGTTTAAAATATACTTATTATACTCCTTACTATGGTATGATTTTCAGCTTGGACAAATTCTACACTGGCAGGTGCGGGGCCGGAGGTGGAGGGCAGTGAGCTGTGAACACATTCTCCTTCTTTGCTGTCTAATATCATGCTGTGCCCAGCAGATCAACGGCACCTCTTTGGGATTCCATTTAGACCCAAAGTTTACATTTCTGCGCTACTCTACACAGTTAATTAATGCCTCGGGCACTGTCTTTGAAGTGCACTTTTTCTGAACCTTTGCCCTCTTCTCAGGTTTGGTAAATGCCCACTGCACGATATCCTTCCGCACATATAAATTGCTGCTTACAATGTTGAAGTAGCCCGTTGTAGAAAAGTGCCCAGCAGCAGCTCTTGCCTGCTTGGATCTGTATCACTTTAAATGGGAAAACGTTACATTTTCCCGATTGCAAGTAAAAAAAAACAACGTATGCTCTTTACATCAGGTCTATATCTAAAAAGGTTTGAGTCCTGTTAGTAGGTCTAGTTATTGGAGAGTGGATAATGGTGATTTTTTTGTGGCTCATCAGGTAGTGTCTGTGGGTTAATATGACTGCTATCAGCAGGTGTCAGAGAGTTAATAAAATTGGGTATCATAAACATCAATTTTAGCATAACTGTGTATTGTGAATGCCGGTGAATATAAATGTGAATATTACTGGGTGTCATCTGTGGCTCAGTGGGTAGCACACCTGCCTCTGAGTCAGAAGGTTGTGGGTTCAGGCCCCACTCCAGAGACTTGAGCACAAAATCTAGGCTGACACTTCGGTGCAGTACTGAGGGAGTGCTGCATTGTCGGAGGTGCCGTCTTTCAGATGAGATGTTAAAACGAGGCCCCGTCTGCTCTCTCAGGTGGACGTAAAAGATCCCCTGGCACTATTTCGAAGAGCAGCAAGGGGAGTTCATCCTGGTGTCCTGGCCAATATTTATCCCTCAATCAGCATCACTAAAACACATGATCTGGTCACATTGCTGTTTATGGGAGCTTGCTGTGCGCAAACTGGCTGCCGCGTTTCCCCACATTACAACAGTGACTGCACTTCAAAAATACTTCATTAGCTGTAAAGTGCTTTGGGACGTCCTGAGGTTGTGAAAGGCGCTATATAAATGCAAGTCTTTTCTTTTTCACAGAAATCACAGAAACCCCACAGTGCAGATAGAGGCCATTTCGGCCCATCGAGCCTGCACCGACACACATCCCACCCGATCCCCATAACCCCTACACCAACACATATCCCACCCTATCCCCGTAACCCCACGTATTTAATCCCCCTAACACTAAGGGTCAATTTATCATAGCCAATCAACCTAACCCGCACATCTTTGGACTGTGGGAGGAAACCGGAGCACCCGGAGGAAACTCAGGCAAACACGGGGAGAATGTGCAAACTCCACACAGACAGTCACCCGAGGCCGGATTCGAACCCGGGTCCCTGGCGCTGTGAGGCAACAGTGCTAACCACTATGCCACCGTGCTGCCCTTTTTATCGGGGAGTGTGGGTGAATATAATTGTGAATATAACTGTGTAGAAATGTCTAGTTCCTATCCAAAGACTGAGGTCCACTCAGGCGCTTAAACAAAACGAAGTTTAATGGAAACTAACAGGTTTAAACAAGTAACTGCAGGAGACCATCAAGTGTAGGTCTATTCAGTTCGGAGGCTCCACGAGGACTGCTGGCTGGTCCCGTGGTTGACGTCATGATGTCATCACGTTCTTCCCGCCAGTAGGGGATCACGTGATGTACGGCGTGACGTCATCGCGTTTACCCGCGCTGTTAAAGTAATCACGCTCTATACAAGTAAACAGTATAAATAAAGATACAGACTCAGGCTGTAGCTAACATGTTGTTAAAGGGAATTATATACAAATGGTCTGAGTCCTTTAGTGGCTCCGCCACATGCGCCCCCCCCAGAATTGTCTTTAACAGCAAAAGTGAGACGGCGAGGAGGCCTGACAAGCCTGTCTGAGCGACTTCTGTAACCCTGGAGTGGAAGCTGATGGCCGGTGGTCGAGCTGTCGGGCGGTTGTGGTGGATCTGGCACGGCGACTGTGGGCGGTCGGCCCCGTTTTGGCGGTTGAGCGATTTCGACTGGGCGGTCCAGGTCTAAGTGTGCCGGCTTCAGCCGGTCAACCGATATGTGGTCCGGTTTACCTCCGATATCGACCGAAAAGGATTTGTCTCCCGGCTCTATGACGCGGAAGGGACCAGTGTAAGGAGGTTTGAGCGGGTTCCAGTGAGCGTCGTGGTGGGTAAACACATACTCGGCGCTTTTCAGCTCAGTTGGGACGTGGGAGCTCTGTAAGCCGTGATGCGACGTAGCCACTGGAGCGAAACATCTGGTCGCCTCCTGGTGGCTGACGAGTTGCTGGGATGCGGACCATGGCTCTGTTGGAGACTGGAGGAAAT
Organism: Somniosus microcephalus; assembly: GCF_052327205.1. Classification (NCBI taxonomy): domain Eukaryota; kingdom Metazoa; phylum Chordata; class Chondrichthyes; order Squaliformes; family Somniosidae; genus Somniosus; species Somniosus microcephalus. The sequence continues at coordinate 34,923,314 of NC_141008.1, forward strand.
CCCCTGGAACTCGTAGTGGTTGGCCATATACGAGTTCCGCCGAGGAGGATTGTAAATCTTCTTTAGGCACCGTACGAAGACCCAAAAGGACCCAGGGAAGTCTATCCACCCATCCCGCACCTTGAAGACTGGCCCGCAGAGCGGCTTTGAGCGACCTGTGGAATCGCTCGCACAGGCCATTCGCCTGTGGATGATAGGCGGTGGTGCGATGTAGTTTGGTGCCGAGCCCCTGAGTCACAGCGTTCCAGAGCTCAGAGGAAAACTGCGGTCCACGATAGGAAGAGATGTCCGCCGGTACCCTGAAACGAGCAACCCAAGAGGAGATGAAAGCTGTGGCCACGTCTGCCGAAGTGGTGGAAACCAAAGGAACTGCCTCTGGCCATCTAGTGGTGCGGTCTACCATTGTGAGGATGTGTGTAAAACCTTGAGAAGGTGGAAGCGGCCCCACGAGGTCCACATTCACGTGGCCGAATCGACGCTCCGGAACAGCGAAGGTGGCCAATGGAGCTTTTACATGACGCTGTACCTTGGCCTTTTGGCAGACCACGCAGGTGTTGGCACAGTCGCAGACATCTAGGTGCATACCCCTCCAGACGAATTTTGACGACATCAGCCTTTGCGAGGCCTTCATGCCAGGGTGTGACAACCCGTGTATGGCGTCAAACACACTTTGATGCCAGGCGACTGGAACTATAGGGCAGGGAACTCCCATGGAGACGTCGCAAAGTAGCGTGGTGCCTGTGGCATGGAATTTGACGTCAGCCGCTTGGAAGCTAGAGGGGCTGGTCCTGTATGCTTGGACCTCCGGGTCCGAGGCTTGATCCGCAGCCATGAGGGCATAGTCGATTCCGAGTTGGACTGCGTGCACAGTCGCGCGGGAGAGGCAATCCGCCACCAGGTTGTCTTTGCCGGCCAAATGCTGAATGTCCGTGGTGAATTCTGAAATGAACGTCGGGTGACGTTGTTGCCGAGCTGACCACAGTTCGGCGGTCTTGGCCATAGCGTACGTTAGTGGCTTGTGGTCCACATAAGCCGTGAATGGACGTCCCTCTAGTAAGAACCGGAAATGGCGGATGGCTAGAAAAAGGGCCAGCAACTCCTGGTCGAAAGTGCTGTATTTCTTTCGTTTCGCCGTAGTTGACGGCTGGAAAACGCAAGCGGTTGCCACGTCCCATTCACCCACTGTTCCTGCACTGCGCCGATTGCGTAGTCCGACGCGTCGGTGGTAAGAGCAATGGTGGCACCTGGAAGTGGGTGCGCCAGCATGGTTGCGTTGGCCAAGGCGCCTTTGGTGTCGACGAACGCCCGGTCCATCTCGGATCCTTACCGGACTTGGCCTTGAGGGCCTCGTACAAGGGCTGCATAAGCAGAGCCGCCTTAGGGACGAACCGGTGATAAAAATTTACCATCCCGAGGAACTCCTGTAGTGCCATGACGGTCTGCAGGCGCGGGAAAGATGTAACCGCCTCGACCTTCGTCTGTAAGGGAATTGTGCCGTCTGATGTAATGCGGTGGCCCAAGAAATCAATCCGCTGCAGGCCGAACTGGCACTTGGCCGGGTTGATAATCAAACCATGTTGACTGAGGCGTGTGAAGAGGGAGCGCAAATGGCAGAAGTGCTCCTCTTTGCTAGGGCTGGCGATGAGGATGTCGTCGAGGTAGACGAAGAGGAATTTTAGGTCCCGAAGCACGGAGTCCATTAAGCGCTGGAAAGCCTGTGCAGCGTTCTTTAAGCCAAACGGCATTCGCAGAAATTCGAACAGGCCGAATGGGGTGATGACTGCGGTTTTCGGGACGTCTTGCGGGTGCACGGGGACCTGGTGGTAACCGCGGACGAGGTCGACTTTCGGAAAAAAGTAATTTCCCGCCAAATGGGCCGAGAAATCTTGGATATGCGGGATCGGGTACCGATCAGGAGTAGTGGCGTCATTCAGGCGTCGGTAGTCGCCGCATGGCCGCCATCCACCACCGGGTTTCGGAACAATGTGGAGAGGCGAAGACCAGGGACTATTCGACCGGCGAATAATCCTCAGCCGCTCCATCGTGTCGAACTCTGCTGAGCTTGCTGGGTTTGAGTCGTCGGGCCCGTGCGTAAACCGGGGGGCTGGTGGTGGTGATGTGATGTTCTACACCATGTTTAGTAGCCGAGGAGGAGAAAGTGGGCCTGGTCAGATCTGGGAACTCTCTGAGGAGCCGAGTGAAGTCGTCTGGAGGTGGGAACGCACAGAAGACAGTGCGCGGCATGGCGTTACCGCGGTGGCATGGGATGGAGTGGAACGTGGCTGCATTGATCAACCGGCAGTGCCTGACATAGACCAGGAGGCCGTTGGCACACAAAAGATCTGTCCCAAGGATGGCCTGCGTGACTTTGGCCATGATGAATTCCCAGTGGAAACGCTGGTCGCCGAAACACACCCGGACCTGCCGCCTTCCGAAGGTCCGAACGGCCGCGCCATTAACCGCTGCGAGGGCGGGGCCGTGGCCCCCAGCTAGCATATCGAGATTTGACGCAGGTAGGATGCTACACTGCGCCCCGGTGTCGCAAAGGAAATGTCGACCAGATAGGGAGTCGGTGATGAAGAGAAGCTTCCCATAATCTCCGATGGCCATCGCAGCCGCGGGGCGCTCGTTAGACCCGGTCCTCTTTTGCCAGGGTGTCTGTAGATGTTTTTTTTTTTGTGCGAAAAACTGCAGGGAGGGCAGAAACATCTTGCTTTCGCGCTAAAACGGGCATGGTAAAAGCACAACCCCGCTGATTGAGGAGCTGGAGCAGCGTCTGGGGGGGGTGGGTGCCTCGTGGCCGCGCAGTGCTGTTGTGTCACCGCGAAGATCTTGTCCACTTCGGCAGCAAGCTCCGCGCCGTCTGTGACTTCAGACCTGGCTAGGGCAGCCTGAACTTGCTCCGGGAGTAGGCTGAGGAATAGCTCCCTGAAGAGGAAACATTCCGGCTCGGACCCGAGGAGCGTGAGCATCTGGCTCATGAGCTCGGACGGCTTGGAGTCCCCGAGGCCGGGCATAGTGAGCAGCCGGCGGGTGCGCTCCGACTTCGTGAGCCCGAAGACCTGCAGCAACCGCGCCTTTAAGGTGTCATACTTGCGATCAGTAGGCGGACTACAGAGTAGGCTGACGATCTGCGAGGCTGTGGTGCTGTCGAGGGCGGAGACCACGTAATAATAACGGGTCTGATCCGCAACGATGTCCCTGATGGCGAACTGGGCTTCAGCCTGGATGAACCACGCGGCTGGTTGTTGCTCCCAGAACTGCGGTAGCTTCAAGGTAACGGTGTTCGTTTCTATGTTGATTATCTTCTGCGAAAACCGTTCGCAAAAGTCGGGGTCACCAATGTAGGAATATCTAGTTCCTATCCAAAGACTGAGGTCCACTCAGGCGCTTAAACAAAATGAAGTTTAATGGAAACTAACAGGTTTAAACAAGTAACTGCAGGAGAACATCGAGTGTAGGTCTATTCAGTTCGGAGGCTCCACGAGGACTGCTGGCTGGTCCCGTGGTTGATGTCATCACGTTCTTCCCGCCAGCGGGGGATCACGTGATGTACGGCGTGACGTCATCGCGTTTACCCGCACTGTTAAAGTAATCGCTCTATACAAGTAAACAGTATAAATAAAGATACAGACTCAGGCTGTAGCTAACATGTTGTTAAAGGGAATTATATACAAATGGTCTGAGTCCTTTAGTGGCTCCGCCACAACTGTGTATTTGGGAGTGTGGCGAATATAACTGAGTAGCAGGGCATTTATGTTAATATTACTGGGTATCTGTGGGTTAATATAATTGAGTATCGGGGTAGTGTTTGTGAGTTAGCATAATTTGATATTGGAGATTGTCGGTGTTAATATAACTGGATAATAGGATGTGCCTGTGCTAACTGCACTGCTGGTTTTGGTCTTCAAGGCAAAGAAATCTATGAGCGCCTTGTCTGAGTTGATGAAAGAAGACTCTGAATTACGTTTGTTCTGATGGTAAAGTCACTGAAAGGACAAGTTTACCACAGTTCAGAATCTGCTTGTTTTATTGCGGGAGGTTTTCTGGTCTGGCAGGATGCCCTGACTAAGTTGGCAAATGCCGCTTTCATCTTTTAATGTATTAGTGCTGATGCTGACTGGAACCTGGTAATGTGGATGTTTGAGTACGATTGTGGATGTATATTTTTGTGTCCATTGGGTTAATGCTTTATTAACGTTCCTTAGTGTGCTGGTACATATCCTGCAACTCGCTCATACAGCAGGTAACACATTCTGATTACAGCTGGGACGGCACAATACCCCCGGGGACTCAACATGCTTTTGCAGAACGCTGAGCGAGTTGGTCACAAGACCCCTGTTTGTCTGTATTGGTACTGGTGTAGCACAGAGGTGCTGTGTGTCATTGTTCCTGGGGATCTATGCCAGAGATGATGGTGTTCTTTGGCGAGGAGGCATTCTAGAAGCCAAAAGTGTCTTGGATTCATTGACCTCCGCACTGAGTATTATTTTCATAAATTCTGTCAACAGAAGATATTTTCAGTATTTTATATTTCTGATCAAATCAATTCCCACTTAAGTCCAGTGCATAGGATCCTGCTAACTCAGCCCAGTTCTCTTTCACTCCCAGTGTACAGCATCCTGGTAACCCAACCCAGTTTGTTACTCCAGTGTAGATGATCCCAGTAGCACATTCTAGTCCCCGCTCACGCAACAATAACATTTGCATTTATATTGCACTTTAATGTAAATATAATGTAAATATATTCCAAGGTACTTGTTGCAAGTTTGAGGACTGCCTTAGATAAGGCAACTAGGGATGGGCAATAAGTGCTGGCCTTGCTCGTAACACCCAAATCCCAAGAATGACTAAAGAAAAAATACTCTTTTGGGTACAGCAGTGCAGGTCGTGACCATAACCAGTCCCAGCATATGCCTGGACCAACCAATATCTAATTATGTGATAGCATAACCTGGGATGTAACCATAGAACCCTATTGTGATTTGAACTGGATACCATGTTATCCATACGAGCCCTCGCGTGTACTTCTCCAATCTTTCTGCAGGCGAACTAAAACACCTTAAGTGAGACGAGGCCAGATACAAATCATTAATCTGTTTTATTTAACCAGCAGCAAGTGAATGCACAGAACTTGAGAGTTCTGATCAAATCTTGCCTTGATTCACCTAACTACAGAATTCTCCCTGAGAACAGGAAAAATAAGAAAAATACACACATTATTAATTCAACTTTCGTCGGTCAGCCTTCTCATCCTGATGTGCTCTGGGTTTCAGATGAGCTGAGTTTCCTCTTGCTCGGTCAATCTTCCTCCCCATACCTAGCTGGCTGGCTGGCTGACTGACTATCCTTATGTCACCTTGTCCTTTTCTCTCTATGTGCCCAACCAGTTGTTACAAGGCTTGTCAATAACATGGTTACCACTCCTCGCCTCTCTTGAGGCTTGGGTTTAAAGAAAACATCTCCGACTGTTCTCAAAATGAATAGGGACTATCCTGGCTAATTGGGCCTGGGATGAGACAATTGACCCTCATTGTCTCAATTTGAAGTAGACTATTACCCGTGACATCCCATAACTGGCTCGTCTGGCTTTAATGCACATCTTCAATGCCTGGGTCATTAACAAATAAACCCTTTGTCTAATTGGCTTCAGCCTGCAGCTTTTCAAACCGGTGAAAATCATTTTTTAAAACAAAACATTTAAACATAACTCATTCATTCCCAAATTATTTCCATAACATGTGACAACACTTCACAGATAGGCATAAGGATAACTGATGTCCAGCCAGAGAGTTTAGGAGGGGTTACCAAAGGTGGATTTTGGGAAGGATTTTAAAGGAGGCGGTGAGAGGCAGAGAGGTTTAGGGAGGGAATCCGAGAGTCAGACCCAGGCAGCTGAAGGCTATTCACCAATAGTGGTGTGATGAGAAGGGGAGATGCGCAAAAGACCCTCACTAGGGGAGTGAAGTGTTTGGGGGCGGAATATAGGGTTTCAGGAGGTTGTAGAGATAGATTGAGGCAAGGCCATAGAAAGATTTAAAGTCCAGGACAAGGATTTAACTTTAATATGATGATGTAAGAAAGAAAGACTTGTATTTATATAGCGCTTTTCACGACCTTGGGACGTCACAAAGCGCTTTACAGCCAATGAAGTACTTTTGAAGTGTATTCTCTGTTGCAATGTCGCAAATGCAGCAGTCAATTTGTGTACAGCAAGGTCCCACAAACAGCAATGTAATATTGACCAAATGATCTGTTTTAGTGATGTTGGTTGCGGGAGAAATATCGGCCAAGACACCGGGAAGAACTCCCCTGCTCTTCTTCGAAATAATACCATGGGCTCTTTTACGTCCAACTGAGAGGGCAGACAGAGCTTCGGTTTAACATCTCGTCTGAATGACGGCACCTCCGACAGTGCAGTACTCCCTCAGCACTGCACTGAAATGTCAGCCTAGATTTTGTGCCTCCAGTCTCGAGTGGAATTTGAACCCACAACCTTCTGTATCACAGGCACAAGTTACGCCCCCCCCCCAATTCTTCATATAAGAACCTAGACATTGAGGCTATTCCACTCGGAGGAGAGTTCACGGCCAAGCCCAATCCTATTCTCATCCGACATCCACACAAATTAAGGGGGTCACTGAATAGTGATCGAGAGGAACTCCCCGCCCATTGACATTGGCAGTGGCTTCCTCTCCTTCAAAACCACCACTAGCACCCTCTCCTCCACTCTCTGTTGTATAGATCCTGACCATCTCCAAGGGCTGGATTTTCATTGAGGAGATGGGTAGGAGGCGGGACTACAACTTTCGGGGTTGTAGTCCCGCCTCCATCGAGTTCTAGCCAACCCACGCGATTTTGACTTGATTGACCTTGTTGAGCCCACCCAGCGGGCTCAGCAGGCCAATTAAGGGCCACCCGGCAACAGGTGATGTCACAGATTGATATTTCATCTGTCAAGACCTTTGACAGATGAAATATCAGCGTTTGACAGTTGTTTGAAGCTGTCAAACACTGACAATCTGTACTACAGGTTAATTCCTTCCTTTCAGGATGATTTAGAGATCTCCCCGGAACAGAAAGCAGAATGCTGGAACTTTTGACAGCTCGCGGCCATTCTGCTTTCTGTGCTGGTGAGATGAGGGACTCCCGAGACCTGAAGGAAGGAAGGCTGTAAAGGTAAGTACATGTAAGTAAAACTTCTTTAAACACTTTACACACACCAAACACACTTACCTCGGCACTCATGCACCCATCACGCACCTGAACACCGGACATCTCGACCCCTCCAAGCCCTTCATCCCGACAGCCCGCCTCGCTAACTTGGCGTGGTTTGGAGCAGTCGGGAATCCCACATTTCACCAATGAAAATAGGGATTAGGCTAAAAACTGCCTGTTAACTACCTGTTAACAGTCAGTTAATTGGCACTAATCCCCTTCCCGCCTCGGGGAGGCGGGTCCCAGTGCGGGTCAGGTACCCGCCTCCTTTGAAACTGGCATGGAGGCGGGTTGGGGGCGGAATGGGTTCGTGCCCCCCGATTTCGGGATTTTAACCCCCCACACGCCTCCAATCCCGTCTCCACGGCCCAAGGAAAATCCTGCCCTAAGTCTTTCATGCCCATCACTCCTGTCCTCGCTGTCTTAGCAGGCGGTTAAGAAGGCAAATGGTATGTTGGCCTTCGTAGCAAGAGGGTTTGAGTACAGGAACAAGGCTGTCTTGCTGCAGTTGTACAGGGCCTTGGTGAGACCACATCTGGAGTATTGTGTACAGTTTTGGTCACCATAATCTGAGGAAGGATGTTCTTGCCATGGAGGGAGTGCAGCGAAGATTCACCAGGCTGATACCTAGAATGGCAGGAATGACGTATGAGGAAAGATTGGGTCGATTGGGCTTGTACTCGCTGGAGTTTAGAAGAATGAGAGGGGATCTCATCGAAACTTATAAAATTCTAACAGGACTGGACAGGCTAGATGCTGGAAGGATGTTCCCGATGGTCGGGGAGTCCAGAATCAGGGGTCCCAGTCTAAGGATAAGGGGTAAGCCATTTAGGACTGAGATGAGGAATTTCTTCACCCAGAGAGTGGTGAACCTGTGGAATTCTCTACCACAGAAGGCAGTAGAGGCCAATTCATTAAATATATTCAAGAAGGAGTTGGATATACTTCTTAAGGCTAGGGGGATCAAGGGAGATGGAGAGAAGGCAGGAACAGGGTACTGAATTTGGACGATCAGCCATGATCTCATTGAATGGCGGAGCAGGCTCGAGGGGCCGAATGGCCTACTCCTACTCCTGCTCCTATCTTCTATGTTTCTATGTGTGTTGTTCATGATGGATTCAAGCCTGGGGCATCAGAAAGAGAGAATGTATGCTGAAGAGTAATGATGGGTGGGAGTAGGGATCAAGGGGGGCTTCATGCTAAATTGGGGAGATGAAAGGTGGTTTGACCAGGTGAGGGAAGGTGGCGGATAGAGAAGAATGGGGTCCGCAAGGTTTGAAAAAGGAAATGGGTGCAGTGGGCTCAAGTCTATAGTGGCAGCCATGGTGCATATATGAATGGACACATAGGGGAGTTATATGTCAGGCATTTAGGCGAAATAGTTAAGGATTTTAAACTGAGGACAGCGAGTAATGAAAATGATCAGCCCAAAATTAGTGGCAGAAGGCAGAGGGTGATGGTGGAAGGTTGTTTTTGTGACTGGAAGCCTGTGTCCAGTGGGGTACCGCATGGATCAGTGCTGGGTCCCTTGCTGTTTGTGGTCTACATTAATGATTTGGATGTGAATGTAAAAGGTATGATCAGTAAGTTTGTAGATGACACGAAAATTGGTGGGGTGGTAAATAGCGAGGCGGGAAGCCTCAGGCTACAGGACGATATAGATGGGTTGTTCAGATGGGCGGAACAGTGGCAAATGGAATTTAACCCTGAAAAGTGTGAGGTGATGCATTTTGGATGGACTAACAAGGCAAGGGAATACACAATGAATGGTAAGACCCTAGGAAAGACAGAGGATCAGAGGGACCTTGGTGTGCATGTACATAGATCCCTGAAGGCAGCAGAACAGGTGGATAAGGTGGTTAAAAAGGCATATGGGATACTTGCCTTCATTAGCCAAGGCATAGAATATAAGAGCAGGGAGGTTATGATGGAGCTGTACAAAACGCTGGTAAGGCCACAGCTGGAGTACTGTGTGCAGTTCTGGTCGCCACACTATAGGAAGGATGTGATTGCTTTGGAGAGGGTGCAGAGGAGATTTACCAGGATGTTACCTGGGCTGGAGCGCTTCAGCTATGAAGAAAGACTGGACAGGCTGGGGTTGTTTTCTTTGGAGCAGAGAAGGCTGAGGGGGGACCTGATTGAGGTATACAAAATTATGAGGGGCATAGATCGGGTGGATAGAAAGGAACTTTTCCCCTTTAGTAGAGGGGTCAATAACAAGGGGGCATAGATTCAAGGTAAGGGGCAGGAGGTTTAGAGGGGATTTGAGGAAAAACTTCTTCACCCAGAGGGTGGTTGGAATCTGGAACTCACTGCCTGAAAGGGTGGTAGAGGCAGGAACCCTCACAACATTCAAGAAGCATTTGGATGAGCACTTGAAATGCCATAGCATACAAGGCTATGGACCAAATGCTGGAAAATGGGATTAGGTTAGATAGGGCTTGATGGCCGGTGCGGACGCAATGGGCCGAAGGGCCTCTTTCTGTGCTGTATGACTCTATGACTCTAAAATTATAGTTGGAGAGCTAGGAGACAGCAGTGGAGTGAAGTTCAATTATAGAAGGGGGGGGGTGGGGGGGGTGGGGAGGAGGGGGACGGGTGATTTGGAGCAGCCACCAACCAGAGAAGGAGAGAGGACCATTTGGAGCTGGTAGCAAAGAGGTGGATTCAGGAGCTGTCAGAGGAGCAGATTATCAGCCAAGGTGCTGGCAGAGGTTGAACCAGAAGTTGGAGTGGAGAGTTGATTAGGAGCAAGCAAAGGGCTCCAGCCAAAGGGGCCAATAGTGGAGACTAGCATATCCAGGGGTTTAAAACAGTGGAGGAGTGAGAGTGAAGCCAGGTGCAGCGAAGACCAGGAAACCAGAGGAAATGGTCCTTCAGCCCCTCGAGCCTGTTCCGCCATTCAATTCGATCATAGCTGATCTGTATCAACTCCATCTACCTGCCTTGGTTCTGTAACCCTTAATACCCTTGCCTAATAAAAACCAATCAATCTCAGTTTTGACATTTTCAATTGACCTAGCCTCAACAGCTTTTTGGGGAGAGTGTTCCAGATTTCCGCTACCATTTGTGTGAAGAAGTGCTTTCTGACAGCACTCATGAATGGCCTGGCTCTAATTATGCCCCCTTGTTCTAGACTCCCCTCCACCAGAGCAAATAGTTTTTCTCTTATCTACCCTAAAAGCTCCTTTGATCTTCTTAAACACCTCAATTAGATCACCCCTTAATTGTTTATACTCAACAAGGGAATGCAAGCCGAGTCAATGCAACCTCTTGTCATAATTTAACCCTTTTAGCTCGGTATCATTCTGGTGAAGATTAATTCGGGAGACCAGTGGCGCTGAGGAATATTCTCTGTATATAATAACCCAGGCTAGTTCCCACTCAATCCCAGTATATAGGATTCTGGTAAGCCAGGCCATTGCCCTCACTCCCATTGAGGATCTCAGTAATTGAGGCCCATTTCCACATATGGAATTTTGAGTCCATCCCCTTCACATTGTTATTTCTTGTTACAATTTTGGAATTTTATGGAACCATATTCTCTCATTGGAATCACCATGATCCACCGTTTCCCCTATAATCTGGTAGCTGTGTTTTTATTATTGTTATGCCTTTCACAGTGTTCTATGACCCGAGCATTAATGGTGATCAGAATTAAATTAATCTGCACTCTGGAATTAAGATAGTCTTGCACTGTGAATGGATGGAATATTAAACATAGGGTTCCACAGAGGCTAAGATATATTTTCACCTGCACAGTTCTGCTGACTACATGTTACAAAGGATATTCAGATACCTCATTCAGGATAGAGGAACAATTGAACAATTGCTGTTTACATTTGTGAAGCCTTCAACAATTCAAAAGAGCAGCCACTGTCTGAAATTTGGTCTACACCAGCAACAGCAGCTTGCATTTCTGTAGCACAGCTTATGTACAGCAAGATATCTCAAACAGCAAATGAAGGAAACACTGAAGGTAGAACAGGAAGAAGAAAGGAAAATGGAGATTTTAGGGTGGGGGACTGAAGAAGTGGCTGAAGGCAAATGGTTTTGAGAAAATATTTGAAAGGTTTTTGAGGCACCCAAGCAGAAGGAAATAGGCAGGGAGTTCCAGAGGACAGGGGTGTAGTGGTCGAATGAATGACTACCAGTGGTGGATTGGAAGGAGTGCTGAACAAGGAGTGACCTGGTGTCAGAGGAACAGAGGGTGCCTGCGAGCTCTAAGAGATTGTGAAGTTATGGTGGGGTGGGGGCATAGAAGACTTGAAAGTAAGAATGTCACTTTGAAGTAAAATCGCTTGGAGCAAAGGGAGCCAATGGAGCTTGGAGACGGCAGGTAAGGATGCAGCTTCTTGGATGAGTTGTAATTTGTGGATAGTTGAAGTGACGAGGTCAGCTAAGGGAGAGCTAGAAAAGTCAAGTCAAGTCTCAGTGACTAAGGTATGGGCTAAGGTTGTAGCGACACGGGGAGGGGTAGTGGTAGATGCAGAGTTGAAGGGCGAGAGGTACAGGCAGAGGTGGCAATGTTGTAGATATGGAAAATCTTGGTAATGGAGAAGATGTGGAAGTGGTAGTTGAGCTGGGGATCGAGCATAACATGGGTTCCACTCCTCCTGACACAGCCTGAGATGGCAGGTTGGTAGAGTCAAGGCCAGAAGTGCATAGGTGCTGGCAGGGGCTGAAGAAGATGGCTTGAGTTATATTGATGGAAGTTAAACAGACAGGAGCAACACCACATACATTTGTGGCTTTTCCTAATCTACATTAAGTCATATTGAGCTGTTCTGAGACATTGGCCAGGATTTTCATTGGGCATTGGAGGTGTGCGGGGGGTTAAAATTGCGAAAACTGGTGGTTGGGACCCCCCCCCCCCCCCCCCGCCGCCTGGTTCCCGACTCCGAGCAACTTTAACTCAGTCGTGTTTAATGGTCCCGCCTCCAACAGGCGGGATCGGTCATTAAGGCCCTTAACAAGCACTGAATAGCCTCTATAATCCTATTTTGAAAGGCCCGTGCGAATTTAACCCTTTTCCCACGTGAAACACGCCTGGTGGGAAACACGATGGTGAAACCTGGTGGGAGCACTATTGGATTGCTGACTATCAGCTGCAGGTCAACCATTAAAGAGGAGATTTGATCAGCCATCATTTGCAGGTGGCAGGACTTTGTTGTCTCAGGTCTGGGGGAACTTTTAGAAGGCATAACCATAGCTGTGGAAGTTTGGAGCCTGACTCCTATCTCCAGTGTGACCTCCTGGGAAACCCCTCTCGCCACCCTCACTGAGTGCTTCCTCAACTGAGGCATCTACCAGAAGCATGGGAGCCATTTATTTCCTTCCCTTCTGGGCATTAGATGAGCTCGAGCACCAGCCGCAGCACCAGCAGAACCAGGAACAGCAACAGGAGCGCCAGGCTGCTGCTCACCCACCTGAAGCTGCACAGGCCAGAAGGGGCCAGCGCTTGGAAGCCCGTCGGCATAGGAGATACTCCCCAAACAGGGTCTACAGACACAGGGTCAGCTACCTCAACATGTCTGAGCAGCAGTGCCAAAGGCGGCTCCGACTTTCGCGAGAGGTAGTGAGTGACATCTGCGCAATGCTGCAACAAAGTGAGAATGAAGGAGTGAGTGTAGAGATTCCATAGCATCGATACTTAGGAGACAAAGATGGAGTGAGGTGGCAAGACCAAGGGCCCTCCCTGTGGGTTGTCAGTTGTTTGCAAAGTATCAGAGTGATGGGGAGTGTGAGGGCTGCATAGTCGAATAGTTATGTGAATGTGACCATAGAGAGAAAGGGAATGGGTAAGGGTGCATGGATGTCAGTGTCAAGTGGGATGTGGAGGAAAAGATTGCTGAAGCTGAGTGCTGGTGAGGAAAGGCAATGGGGATCAGATTGAGGGTGATGGGAAAATCATACTCACTTTTCCAGTGCAGAGAAGGTCATGAAATCTCTTGCGGCACTGAATCCAAGTTCTGCGGATGACTCCCAAGGAGTTGACCTCCTCAGCCACCTGCATCCACACTGCCTTGGTCTGCTTGGGAGGCCTCTTCCTCCCTGTAGAAGGGAAGAGCACCTCCCTGTTGGCTGCAGCCCCATCTACTAAAGCCTGCAAGGCCACCTCGTCAAAACGAGGAGCTGATCTGGGTCTCCCGCTGCTCATGGTGCCTCCAGGTCCCCCTCCCTCCACAGTCAAAAAGCTTGGCAGTCTGCAGAAGAAGCAAGGCTTGCTGTAGACCTTAAATGTAGCAGCAATGATGACTTCATTTGAGGCAACTTTCAGTCAGGAGAAACTCATTTGCCAAGGGTTCCCACACGTTGGAAATCAATTGGACAATTAAGTTAAAATTACATCAATCTCCCACATCCATTTAGATTCATGTGGATAACACGAAATGCGGATTACACGACACCAACCCGCACCTGAATGAAAATCCAGCCCATTAGCTCCAAATTCCCTGGATCGCGTTTACACCGGTTTCTGCTCAATCTTGCCAACTGGAATTTACGCTGAAATTTCCTGGGGAGCTCATTTTCCTACGGCGCAATGTAAAAATCGACGTAAAACAAGTACAAATGCAGCGGCAACGATGGGATAACAGCGAGTGGGCTGCTGCCTTCTGACATGGCGCCTCAGTCTCAGAGCCTCTTGCCTCTGCTGCTGCTCCTTCTCTCCCATTATTGTGCAGAACATGGATATTCCCATTGGGAAGATTATTTCAGCTGCTTAGTCTGTATGAAGGCTTGAGGGGAGAGATGGTAGGGGTTCGAAGAATTTTGGTGCACTGAGACTGGTCGTGTCGGTCTCGTGAAGAAAAGCGCCGTCGAACTCCAGAAATCTTGGTTACACCGACGTCAGGTGAGGGTGGTGCTGAGCCAGAATTTTAGTTGCGTAAATCCTGGTAACTCGCATGGAGCTGCTCTTTTGTGTTGGGATGGAGCTATGTAAGTGAGCGGCAGAGGATTTTGGCAGACGTATCTCGGAAGCACCACAAACAATCGAGGAAATTTGCTCTTTCCGACGTTTCAGCGTAAAACCAAAATAAATGGTCCACACGTGAATTTACTTGGGAAGAAAAATGTGATGCAAAACCTTCCAGGAAATTCCGGGCCATTATGAACTGTTTGTGCATTTTGTTGTATCCGTGTGTTAATGGAGACACGGAATGCAGGAGTTGGTTTAACAGGTGTTTACTGAACAAAGTCTGGAGGTGAACTAAAAGATACAAGACGCTATACAGGCTTATATACCCGAGTGGTCACTACCGGTATTACAGTACACAGGGGCTCTTAAAGGTACATTACAATTCCTCCCCTTTTAGATAATTAGTACATAACATTTTAAGTAATCATTAATTAACATGTTGACAAGAACAATAATCTACACATTTGCTGCAGTTAATCAATTATAAGTCAGTCTCTCTGGAGGCTTCCTGACTCGGTCCGGATAACGCCTCGGTGGTGTAGTAGTTTTCGGTGGTGTAGTAGGTTCTTTTGGCAAGGTCGATTCGACTTGAATGCCAGTGTCGGGTTCATCTGGTTCCAGTATCACCGGATCGGAGGTAGATACTATGGGTATCTCCGCTTCATCATTAGGCGTATAGAGTTGTGGTGTAGGTTGTCCCTTTTCGGATGACTCTATGATCTGGTCAGCATGGCGCCTTATTATGCTTTCTCCAATGTCCATGGTATACATCAGCGGTCCTAGTCGTGTGCAAATAGTTACAGGCTGCCATTTCTCGGTACGGTAGTCCCGGGCCAAAACTTGTTGACCTATCTGGAAGATTCTAGTTGGCCTTTCATTCATGCCTTGAAATTGCCGGTTCTCTACGTCCCTTCTGATGTTTGGCTTGATCAAATCCAGCCGGCATCTTAGTCTTCTATTGAAAAATAACATGGCGGGAGTTTGGTTTGTAACCACATGTGTTGCATTCCTGTACGCAAACAAGAAGTTATCTACCTTATGTTGCAGATTTATGTCTTCATTACCCATGGCCTTTATGGCCTTCTTGAAGGTCTGGACAAACCTTTCAGCTAATCCATTGGTGGCGGGATGTTATGGGGCGGACGTGTAGTGCTTAACCCCATTATATTTTAAGAACTTCCTGAATTCTTCGGACACAAATTGCGGTCCATTATCAGAACAGATCTGTTCAGGCAGCCCATTCCTGGCAAATATGGTCCTTAATACTGTGATGGTTTTTTCCGTGGTGGTGGAGGACATCTTTATTACCTCCGGCCACTTGGAGTGTGCATCAACCGCGATTAAGAACATTGAGTCCATAAATGGACCAGCAAAGTCGATATGTACCCTTTGCCAGGGAGATGAGGGCCACTCCCGTGGATGTAGAGGGGCTTGTGGTGGGGCATTTTGGACCTTCTGGCATCCTAGACAACTCTTGGTCATTTCTTCGATGTCTCCATCGATACCTGGCCACCACCACAAACACTCTGGCTAGGTTCTTCATTTTCACTCCACCCAGATGCCCTTCGTGAAGCTCCTTTAGCACTTTATCCTGGAGTTTGGGTGGAATCACCACTCTGGATCCACACATCAAGGTTCCTCGGCACACTGACAGCTGTTCTCTTCTTTGCGAGAATGCTGGCAACAGTGGTTCGCCATGTGCTGGCCATCCCTTCACCGTTAAATCGTAGACTCGTGAGAGAGTCGGGTCATTTCTCGTTTCCTTTTCAATGGTAGAATTTGTTACTGGTAGACATTCCACTATGGTTGAGTGGAACATCTCCACTGGGTCCACTGTAGGTGCCTCTTCTACCGTTGGCAACGGTAGGCGCGATAAACCGTCAGCATTCCCATGCTGTTTTGATCCTTTGTATTCTATGTCACATTGGTGTGCCCCTAGGAAAAGGGACCACCTCTGTAGCCTTTGTGCTGTCGTAATGGGAACGCCCTTTTTATGGTTGAATATGGAGACGAGGGGTTGATGGTCAGTCAACAAGGTAAATTTTTGTCCGTGTAGGTAATGGTTGAATTTCTTCACTCCCCACACCAGGCTGAGTGCTTCCCTGTCGATCTGGGCATAGTTACGCTCAGCTGAGTTCAATGAGCGTGACGCAAAAGCTATCGGCCGCTCCGAGCCATCAGGGAATCTATGTGATAATACCGCTCCTACGCCGTAAGGGGATGCATCGCGCCCCAGTCTAATTGGCAGTGATGGGTTGTAATGAGCCAACACTTCCTTGGACGTGATCAAGCCTTTGCATTTATGGAAGGCACGTTTACAGTCTTCGCTCCATTTCCAAATTACTCCCGTTTGTAGCAGTGCGTTAAGAGGGTGCAGAACAGTTGACAAGTTCGGTAAAAGTTTATGATAGTCATTTATCAATCCCAGGAATGACCTTAATTGTGAGACATTTTCAGGTGCTGGGGCTTTTATGACCGCTTCAATTTTTTCAGGTGACTTATGGCAACCCTCTTCGTTAATTATATGGCCACAATATGATATTTGTTTCTGGAAAAATTCGCACTTGGGGCGATTTGCTCGTAGGCCCCGTTCTCTCAGCCTAGTGAGCACCTGCTCCAAATTGGCAAGGTGTTCGTTGTCGTTTTCTCCTGTTACAAGGATGTTGTCTAGGTAGCATTGAGTCCCCGGAATCCCTTGCAGGACTTGCTCCATAGCTCTTTGCCAGATAGCTGGAGCTGATGTTACTCCGAAAACCAGTCGATTGTACTGGTACAGGCCTTTGTGTGTGTTTATCGTGAAATACTTTTTAGAGGCCTCCTCAACCTCCATCTGTAGATATGCCTGTGCCAAGTCAATTTTGGTGAAAAGTTTCCCTCCGGATAGTGAGGCGAAAATATCTTCTATCCTCGGAAGAGGATACTGTACCGTGTGAAGGACCGGGTTTACAGTCACCTTGAAGTCCCCACAGATGCGAATTTTTCTCTGTTCTTCAGATTTATCATTATTCAACGTTTTCTTCATGACTGGGACGATGGGTGTTGCCCACTCGCTCCAATCTACCTTGGATAACACGTCTGCCTTTTCCAAATTCTCCAGCTCTGCCTCGACTGCTGGACGAATTGCGTATGGCACCGGCCTTGCCTTAAAAAACTTGGGAATTGCTGCATCTTCCACTTTTATTGAGGCGGTGACGCCTTTCAAGGTTCCTAGTTCCTGTTGAAACACTTCTTTGGCGTTGGCCAAGATGTCTTTTAATCGTTCAGGTATGACGTCATCATCATTTTTTTTCTTACTGGTCACCGTCGGTGCCTGAATGGAGTGCCAGTCTAAACATATCTTCCTGATCCATTCACGTCCCAACAGCGGTGGACCACCATCTTGCAGAATGTATAAATACAACTTCTGTATTTCCTTGCCATTGTATACAACAGGCACCCTTATTTTCCCTCTGGGGTATACTTTCTGCCCCGTATATGTCTTCAAGATAATGGATGTGTCTTTCAAATGTATATGCGGAAATAGCCGCTCGTAATCCCGTCGACTTATGACGGTCAGAGCTGATCCTGTATCTAGCTCCATTTTAACTGGGGACCCCGCTATCGTGAGGGTAACCCAAATGGTCTGGTAATCTTCTTTGGCAATTACATTATGTAATTTGAGACAGCTTAGTCTCTTGTTCCCGGAGTCGCTATCGCTCTTCTGGTCTTCGGAGCTACTGTCCGTCGTCATTTGTACCTTTCTGTACTTTTCCTTATTGATTTTTTTTCTGTCAGTGGATTTTTTGTTTCCAGATCGGCATACACGTGCAATGTGTCCCATCTTTCCGCATTGCCTGCATGCTTTGTCCTTGAACCAGCAGTCCCTCTGGTCATGGGTGGATCTGCCGCAGCGATAACATCTCTCGAAACCCCGTGTCATTTCATGGGTGCCGAAGTCCTGTGGCTTTTGCTGTATCTCTGCAGCTCCTCTTGTTGCTGCTTCGTATGATACAGCCACACTGAAAGCCTTGTCCAGTGTCAAATTTTTCTCAGAAAGTAGCCTTTTCTGTGTTCCTTCACTTAGGAGACCGCAGACGAATTTGTCTCGTAGAGAATCTGCCAGTCCTGCCCCAAATTGGCAGTGCTTTGACAGCTTTCTTAATTCGGTGAGGTAATCAGCGTTACTTTCATTCTTGTGCTGATTCCTCCTGAAGAATTTGAATCGTTCCGCTATCAGCAGCGGTGTTGGGTTTAAGTGCTCCTGTAGGGTATCAACAATCTCCTTAAAATTCTTGTCCATCGGTTTGGCTGGAGTGATTATGTTTCGTAACAGCCCGTATGTCCTTGCGCCCATCAGATTTAGAAGTACCGATGCCTTTTTATCATCCTCTACTTCATTCGCTGTGCAATATACCTCCACTCTTTCCACATATGTGGTCCAATCCTCTATATCACTATCGAAAGCAGTAATATTGCCAGTCTTAGGCATCCTGAAAATCAAAAATGGTGCCTCCCGCGCTTTCCTTTCTTCCCTGCTGAGAAAAAATGGCGCTTCCCGCCGCTGCCGCTGCTGACAACGCTGTTCTCCGCGGTTTTTATTTACACAGATATTTTTAATAGTTGGAGACTCGTTCCCGCCGGACTCTCTGGGACTTTTCCCTCCCTCTGCTTGGTCCGAACGCCGACCTGCTTTGCAGCGCCGGCCGTCTCCCGAGTGCTCCACCCTCTGTCTCTGTTTGCCTCCGCCTTCCGACTCGCTGCTCGGCCCCGCTGCAGAGCCACCCGATCGAGCCCCAGCTCGCCACCCAGGAAGGATTAGTGCAGTACCTGCCACCAGCCCGGCTAGCTGGTGAACTCACAGTTTTGTTTTTTTTCTTCGACCTTCGTCTGAGGAATCGATCTCCTTGAGGTGCTGCCGAATTGCAGGTAAGTCCGTTTCCAATTCATCGCCACTGTTGTATCCGTGTGTTAATGGAGACACGAAATGCAGGAGTTGGTTTAACAGGTGTTTACTGAACAAAGTCTGGAGGTGAACTAAAAGATACAAGACGCTATACAGGCTTATATAACCGAGTGGTCACTACCGGTATTACAGTACACGGGCTCTTAAAGGTACATACACTACACATTTGTCCCATTTTCCTGCATAATAAATGACATAAATATTAAGCTTTGTTGGAATATCATCAGACATTGAGTCTGGGTGTGCCGGTTAACAGATCTGCACAGTCAGCCACTGCAGTAGCACAGATTAATAAAAATACCCATTGAGCGGCACAGTATATGGAACAAAACGCAGACATAGTGCAGTAATTTCAAGGCTGTGTCTGAATACAGGTAATGGTAATAAATTCAGTTGTTTTCTCACTCAGGTAAATGCCTCAATTAGATTCCAGACTGTAGCTGGTGTCTGTGTGTGTGTGTGTAGTTGTGTGTGTGTGTATGTTTGTGTGTGTATGTTTACACAAAAACATATCTATCTATATATTTATATATATTTTTTTATATACTTTTTTTTCTGCCATCTATAATTATAAGAAGCTACTGAGATATTTTCCCAACTGGGGAAAGAAAAAATGAATCCACAGAACAAGATGGTCCAAATATTTCTGGTCTGTTTGCCTATATTCAAATGCAGTGATTCCAGATTGGGGACAACGCACGGAGTGTTGACCTGCTGAGATATGACAGATTCTTCCTGCCACTTGATGCAGATGATTAAATGACCCCATCATGAGGTGTCCTCATCTCGCTGTCTCTACCGAGCTGCACTGGTCCAGCTGGGGAACATTGAGCTGCAGATCTGAGACGCTGCAGATCTGAGACACTGCAGCAATGTATTACCAATTGAAGGATGAATAGTACTGATTTTTCAAGTGAATGCTTTGTAACAGAAGCAGCAGTTGATTCATTCCCATTCACCAGTGTCTTCAGCTCTTGTGGATAAGACCTCCCTTGTGTCTGACAGCGATGTCTCCCATTACCTCAGGGTACCATGGGGTTAAAGGGTGGAGGAAAAGAGGCAGTTAGCAGATTCTGCTGATCCCACAGCCTGACTTGGTTCCGAGAGTTCCAATTGGCAAGCTCCAGGTTAATGTGGAGGGAAAGGGGCTCTGTGACTAGCACCAAACAAAACATTGACCCTGAAGTTACTTCATGGGATACTAACAGAAAGAAACGGGTTAACAGAGAGAGAAATTTCAGGTACTAATATTCAATAACATAATCTCAAGACACCAAATTTCCACCACCTTTCGGAATTGTGTGACTGTCTCTGTTACGAACATGAATTTGGATAGAAAACCACTGAAACTAACGAGATAACTCAGGTTGATTTGAATTTGTAATGTGGTTACCAAAATTTTGAATTTTTAATATTTTTGGCACAGTTTAATGTATTTTGTAAGTCAAGCATTCATAGAATCATAGAATGGTTATAGCAGAGATGAAGGCCATTCGGCCCGTCGAGCCCGTGCAAGAGCACTTCAGCTAGTCCCACTCCCCCGCCCTTTCCCCTTAGCCCTGCAAATTTCTTTCCTTCAGAAACTTATCCAACTCCCTTTTGAAAGCTGTGATTGAATCTGCCTCCACGACCCTCTCAGGCATTGCATTCCAGACCTTAACCACTTGCTGTGTAAAAAAGTTTTTTCTTACGTCGCCTTTGGGTCTTTTGCCAATCACCTTAAATCTGTGTCCTCTGGTTCTCGACCCTTCTGCCAATGGGAATAGTTTCCCTCTATCTACTCTGTCCAGACCCCTCATGATTTTGAACAGCTCTATCAAATCTCCTCTCAATCTTCTCTACTCCAAGGAGAACAACCCCAGCTTCTCCGTTCTATCAAAGTAACTGAAGTCCCTCTTTCCTGGAATCATTCTTGTAATCTTTTCTGCACCCTCTCTAAGGCCTTCACATCCTTCCTAAAGTGTGGTGCCCAGAATTGGACACAGTACTCCAGTCGGGGCCGAACCAGTGTGTTATACAGGTTCATCAAAATGTCCACACTTTTGTACTCTATACCTCTATTTATGAAGCCCAGGATCCCATAAGCCTGGGGTTGTCTCCCTTAGCAACAGGTTCACCGTCTTAGGTACTGTTGTCGGGGGGGGTGACGCATCGGGGGAAGGCACCAGCAGCCAGGCTCATGGCACCATGACTGGCTCTGTTGCAAAGAAGGGAGGGAAAAAGAGTGGCAGGGCTATAGTAATAGGGGATTCGATTGTAAGGGGAATAGATAGGGGTTTCTGTGGTCGCGACCGAGACTCCAGGATGGTATGTTGCCTCCCTGGTGCAAGGGTCAAGGATGTCTCGGCGCGGGTGCAGAACATTCTGGAGGGGGAGGGGGAACAGCCAGTTGTCGTGATACATGTTGGTACCAACGACGTAGCTAAAAAAAGGGAAGAGGTCCTACAAGTAGAATTTAGGGAGTTAGGAGCCAAGCTAAAAAGTAGGACCTCGAAGGTAGTAATCTCTGGATTACTACCAGTGCCACGTGCTAGTAAGAGTACAGAGAACAGGATAGTTAGGCTAAATACGTGGCTTGAGCAGTGGTGTAAGAGGGAGGGTTTTAAATTTTTGAGGCATTGGAACCAGTTTTGTGGTAGGTGTGACCTATACAAAAGGGACGGTCTACACCTGTGCAGAGATGGAACTGATGTTCTCGGGGTAATTTTTGATAAAGCAGTTCGGGAGCATTTAAACTAGTATGGCAGGGGGCTAGAAACCTATGTAGTGAAATAGAGGAAAGTGAAAGGCAGACAGAAATAAATGGTAAAAGGGTGAGGAACAAAAAACAAAGGGCCAAACTAATTCATAAAAAATGTGAGCATAAAAAAAGCCTGAGGGTTTTATACCTTAATGCGAGAAGCATCAGGAACAAGGTAGATGAATTAGCTGTGGAAATAGAGGTTAATAATTATGATCTAATTGGGATTACGGAAACATGGTTGCAGGGTGAGCAGGGCTGGGAGCTTAACATACAGGGGTATTCAGTATTTAGGAAGGATCGACAAAAAAGAAAGGGAGGAGGGGTAGCATTGCTAGTAAAAGAGGGGATAAATGCAATTGAAAGGAAGGATATTAACTCAGTTAATACAGAATCTATATGGGTGGAGCTAAGAAATAGCGAGGGGCGAAAAACATTAATAGGAGTGGTATATAGGCCTCCAAATAGTAAAATAGAGGTTAGGGAGGGCATCACGAGGGAAATTAGAGAAGCGTGCAATAAGAGCACAGCTGTCATCATAGGTGACTTTAACTTACATATAGATTGGACTAGCCTAATCAGTAAAAATAATGAGGAGGAGGAATTCCTTGAGTGTTTAAGGGATGGTTATCTGGATCAATATGTCGAGGAACCAACTCGGGAACAGGCTATATTGGACTGGGTACTGTGCAATGAGAAGGGACTAATCAGTAATCTTGTTGTACGGGGACCCTTGGGTCAGAGCGATCATAACATGATCGATTTCTCACTCGAAATGGAGAGCGAAGAAATTGACTCAGAGACTAAGGTCCTGAATTTAAACAAGGGGAATTATGATGCCATGAGACGGGAACTGAGTAGGTCTGATTGGACAACGTTCCTGAGAGGACTGGAGGTAGATAAACAATGGC
The DNA here is from genome assembly GCF_052327205.1 of Somniosus microcephalus. Lineage (NCBI taxonomy): Eukaryota > Metazoa > Chordata > Chondrichthyes > Squaliformes > Somniosidae > Somniosus > Somniosus microcephalus. The sequence continues at coordinate 34,946,047 of NC_141008.1, forward strand.
AAACATTTAAAGATAGAATGACAAAATTGCAAAAATTGTTTATACCAATCTGGCATAAAAGGAAATCTAAAAAGGTGACTCAACCGTGGATAACAGGGGAAATTAGAGACAGCATAAAATCCAAAGATAGGGCGTATAAAATAGCCAAAAAAAGCGCCAGAGCGGAAGATTGGGAACAGTTTAAGATAGAGCAAAGGAGGGCAAAGGGCATGATCAAGAGGGGCAAAATAGCTTACGAAAACAAGCTGGCGGAAAATATAAAAACTAACTCCAAAAGCTTTTATAAATATATCAAAAGGAAAAGACTGGTGAAAACCAAAGTTGGTCCATTGCAGTCAGATACGGGGGAATATATAATGGGAAATAAGGAAATGGCAGATCAACTAAATGCATACTTTGGGTCAGTCTTTACGAAGGAAGACACAAAAAACCTCCCTGGGATATCGGGAAAAATAGGGACATTGGCAAAGGAGGAACTGACGCAAATCAATATCTCTAAGGATATGGTGTTAAGGAAGCTAAAGGGATTGAAGGTGGACAAATCCCCAGGGCCTGATAACATGCATCCTAGGGTACTGAAGGAGGTGGCCCTAGAGATAGCGAATGCACTAAGGATGATTTTTCAGAATTCATTAGACTCGGAAACAGTGCCGATGGATTGGAGGGTAGCTAACGTTACCCCACTATTCAAAAAGGGGGGTAGGGAAAAAGCAGGTAATTACAGACCTGTAAGCCTTACATCAGTTGTGGGCAAAATGCTGGAGTCCATCATTAAGGATGAAATAGCGGAGCACTTAGCAAATGGGGACAGGATAGGACAGAGTCAACATGGATTTACAAAGGGTAAATCGTGCTTGACTAATCTATTGGAATTTTTTGAGGGAGTAACTGGTAGAATAGATGGGGGAGAGCCAGTAGATGTGGTGTACCTGGACTTCCAAAAGGCCTTCGATAAGGTCCCACATAAAAGATTAGCATGGAAAATTGAGGCTCATGGGATAAAGGGGAAAGTTTTGGCGTGGATAGGGAACTGGCTGTCAGATAGAAAACAGAGAGTTGGAATAAACGGCTCATTTTCTGAATGGCAGGCAGTAACAAGTGGGGTACCACAGGGATCTGTCCTGGGCCCCCAGCTGTTCACAATTTACATTAATGACCTGGATCAGGGAGTCGGATGCAGCATTTCCAAATTTGCAGACGACACTAAACTAGGAGGTGGGGTGGGCTCAGAGGAAGAGACCAGGAAGCTCCAGAGCGATTTGGACAGACTGGGCGATTGGGCGGATAAATGGCAGATGCACTATAATGTGGACAAGTGCGAAGTTATCCACCTTGGGTGCAGGAACGGGAGGGCAAATTATTATTTAAATGGCAATAGATTGGGAGAGGGGGAAGTACAGAGAGACCTGGGTGTTCTTGTACACCAGTCACTGAAGGCGAGCATGCAGGTGCAACAGGCGGTCAAGAAGGCAAACGGTATGCTGGCCTTCATAGCAAAAGGGTTAGAATACAGGAACAGGGATACCTTGCTGCAGCTGTACAGGGCACTGGTGAGACCACACCTCGAGTACTGTGTACAGTTTTGGTCGCCTCATCTGAGGAAGGATGTTCTTGCCATGGAGGGGGTGCAGCGGCGATTCACCAGGCTGATACCAGGAATGGCGGGAATGACCTATGAGGAGAGACTATGTAGTTTAGGGATGTACACACTGGAGTTTAGAAGATTGAGAGGGGACCTCATAGAAGTGTATAAAATTCTGACAGGTCTAGACAGACTGGATGCAGAAGGAATGTTTCCCTTGGCGGGTGAGAACAGAACTAGAGGACATAATTTAAGGATAAGGGCTAAACCATTTAGGACAGAGATGAGGGGGAATTTCTTCACTCAGAGAGTGGTGAACCTGTGGAACTCATTGCCACAGAGGGCAGTGTACGCCAGCTCATTAAATATATTTAAGAGGGAATTAGATATATTTCTACGGGCAAAAGGGGTTAAGGGTTACGGAGAGAAGGCGGGGACGGGATACTGAATTAAAGGATCAGCCATGATCTCATTAAATGGCGGAGCAGGCACGAAGGGCCGACTCCTGCTCCTATCTTCTATGTATCTATGTATCTATGTAACTACTTTCTCAACCTGCCCTGCCACCTTCAACGATTTGTGCACATCTACCCCTAGGTCTCTCTGTTTGTGCACCCCCTTCAGGATTGTACCATTTGGTTTATATGTCCCCTCCTCATTCTTTCTAACAAAATGTACCACTAATATAGTAGTTGCTGTATTTTTTTCTGTACAATTATAAAACCTGTAAATCATTTTTTCTGCTAGGTTTAACCTTAACAAAATGATCTGACATTGTGGAATTTTCCTCCTGTTGGAGAGAACAGGAATACCTGTGCTTCACACTGGTAAAAGGGTAAATGTTTAGTCCTGAGGCACGTGATCCTACACTCAACAAGCATAAGGTTGTAAATCATAGGTCTGCCCACTAAAGCTGCCGTTTTGCTGGGAGCATGAATGTAGAGCATGGGGGGAAAGCCTGAATTGTAACACCTCTTCCAGGAAAAAACCCCCAGCACAATTAGTAAGGGAAGCTGAACAATGGAATTCCAAGTGCAAAAGCAAGTGTACTGTTAGCGTATGGCAATTCTACAACTCTTCTGAGGGAGTGACTGGAGCAAACACCATTAAAGCACAGCTGTAATTCTCTTAGGAGACAGCACTGAAAGAGTCAATACTCATAGAGAGCATCTTACCACAGGAAACCCCTTTCCCACCTACAGTCACACTGTTATCTAAACAGAAAATCCATCTGCAAAGCTTAGAGGAAACATGGGCGGGTGACTCTATGTGGGGTTAACTACAGCTATAGACTGGGACGGTTCCACTTACCACATGGTACCTGTACAAACAGAATTTTTTGTCAACACATAATCATCATCATCATCATCAACAAAGCACTGCTTACTTCACATTTCTTCCATGTCCAGTGAACTGCATAATTATCCATGAGATTGTGATCTAGATTTTTCTTTGCATTTTCAGTTTAATAAGTGTTTTACTAGTGGTGCCCTCCTCCGATTCAGAGGGCACTAGTGCTGATTTCTGTGTCAGTGACACTGGGTTGCCCAGCAGCACCCTTTTTGGTCCAATCAAAATAGTCTTACTTCACACAACATTCACAGTGATTGAAAGGAAGCGTCTGAGTCACTAATGCACATCTATTGCACACAATACACAACTTGTCTTTCACCTAATGCGTAAACGATAATGTGTAGAAGCCAATCCGTCAGGAACATCGGCCAATCAAGCTCTCCAGAGCGCGTGGTAGTGAGCAGTTCTCTGAAGAATCTGAGGGCTTTGGATAAGAGCACAGGAAAGCACAGCCCACCCCTTTTTCATTTGGCGGAGTACTACCTGTCCTTATCAGTTGAATGAGCAATAGTATTGACAGCTGCATTTTGCACTAGCTTTGAGGCCGCTCTCAGAACCCACAGAAGGTTGGGTCTTGAACACTGTCTTGAGGTGTCAGTGGCAAAGAGATGATTGTCCAGCTGTGGGTGACTGCGCGTTATTGGTGTTGATGCTCCGTATTGAAGCGCCACTCCTGCTGGATTATAAAGGACACTCTTGCTTCAAAGCCAGAAGCTTTACTTCACTAGTTTGGACATCCTTTGTAGTGACATGTTTTAGTGTATTCATCCAGACACTAAAGAGGGACTGGGAATTTTACCATTGGAACAAAGACCATGCTGCCATTTGTATCACTTGTAATAGCCAGGGACTTTTCTTCCAATAATCAATCTTATACAGACAAACGTAACATTTTAGAGATGCTACCCTTGCCATCGGCTCCATCTCCCTCATAGTCTTGGGCTGAACCAGATCCCAAGATGAACTTCTGACCCCATCTCTCCTTCATCAGCCACTTCCATCCCATCTGCTGCTGAAATCCTCAATCACGCCTTTTGTCACCTCCCAGGCCTAACTATTTCAATGCTGGACTCCACCTCCCTAAACATCAGCTCATCCAAAACACTCCTGTCTGTAATGTATGTACCTTTAAGGGGGGAACTACTTTCTACAGCTCATGTATACTGTAGTACCGGCAGTGACCACACCTGTATATAACGCTGAGTAGTAATCTGTTGTTTCAGTTGCAGTTTGAACCACATTGAGTAAACACCTGTTGTACTGTTCTCTGCAGTCCTTTTCTTATTATTACACGGACGTAACAGTGGCGACGAGCAAGTTCGAACCTACCTGCAACTCTGCATCCCCTCCCAGGGATTCGCTCCTGGAGAACAGTGGAAGAAGGTCGAGTCCAGAAGCACGGGCGTCAACCACGGGCAACCGCCCAGTCATCCAGCGGAGATTTGAGCATCGCAGGGGAGACTGCCGAGAGCCAGGCTTGGCTTTCCAGTCATGGTGGTCCAGCAAAACGGGCTGGCAACAGGTACTGCGCAGACCCTTCCAGGACAGTGACGGGCTAGAGCCCGACCGAGCGGCACAGAAAAAGGCCGAGCAGTGTCGACGGGGGGGAGAGAGAGAGGGCAGAGCGCACAGGGCGCAGCCGGTGTTCAGGACCGAGCGGCGTCAATGGGGGAGAGAGGCGAGAGAGAGCAGAGCGCAGCCGGTGGTCAAGGGCCGAGCAGCGTCAACGGGGGAGAGAGGCACGCAGGAAAACGCGAGGCGCTGCCATTGCCACGAGGACCGCAGAGAGCGGCGTTGGCAGTAGCGCAGGAGCAGCGCACGAAACCCACAGGGCGTCGCCATTTGCCACAAGGACCGCCGAGAGCGGCGTTGGCAGCAGCGCGGGAGACGCCATTTTAAGCCGCAGCAGGGAAGAAAGGAAAGCGCGGGAGACGCCATTTTAAGCCAGTCTAACCACACCCAAAAATGCCGAAGAGTGGTAGTATCACAGCGTTCGACAATGAAGTCGAAGATTGGACGACATATGTCGAACGCATAGAAGTATACTGCAAGGCGAATGAAGTGCCAGATGACAAGAAAGCGCTGGTATTGTTGAATTCAATGGGTGCAAAAACATATGGCTTACTACGAAACCTAGTAACCCCAGAGAAGCCAGTAGAAAAGGATTTTGAAAACATAGTGTCAATCCTACAGGACCACTTAAACCCCACACCACTGCTGATAGAAAGATTTAAGTTTCACAAAAGGAACCAGCATAAAGATGAAAGTAATGCTGAGTATTTAACAGAACTGCGCAAGCTATCGAAACACTGCCAGTTTGGAACGGGACTAGCAGATACTTTAAGGGACAAGTTTGTGTGTGGGCTTCAAAGTGAAGGAACCCAGAAACGGCTTCTATCAGAAAAGGATCTTACGCTGGACAAGGCTTTCAGCATTGCAGTATCACACGAAGCAGTAGCACGGGGCACTGCAGAGATACAACGGAGACCGCAAGAATATGGCACAAATGAAATGTCATACGGAACAGTGAAGTGCTATCGCTGCGGCAGAACAACACACGACCATAATGATTGCTGGTTCAAGGACAAAGTGTGCAGACAGTGTGGAAAAGTAGGACACATAGCAAGAGTCTGCAGGTCGGGAAAGAAAACCAGCAGCAAGAAATCTCCACAGGAGAAGTACAAGAAGGTACATAAGGTGACGGAGAGTAGTTCAGACGAACAGAAGAGTGATACAGACTCCGGAAGCAAGGAGCTGGGTTGTCTGAAACTACATAATGTGATCAAAATGGAGGATCACCAAACTATCTGGGTCACGCTCAAGATAGCAGGAGTCCAAGTGAAAATGGAATTGGACACAGGATCAGCCCTAACTCATAAACCGAAGGGACTACAAGCGGCTATTCTCACATATACCCTTGAGAGATACAAAGATTGTCTTGAAGATGTACACGGGGCAAAAAGTCTACCCCAAAGGAAAAATAAGGGTGAACGTTATATATCACGGCAAGGAAACACCAAAAATGGACCTATATGTATTGCCAGATGGAGGACCACCACTACTAGGATGTGAATGGATCCGGAAGATACAGCTAGATTGGCATTCCATACAAGCACTGACTGTAGATGCCAAAAAGGATGACGACGTCACACCTGGACGACTGTCAAAAATGCTAACTGACGCACAAGAAGTGTTCCAGCAGGGACTCGGAACACTAAAAGGCATAACAGCGACGAGGAAAATGCAAGCCCAAAGTTTTTTAAGGCCAGACCGCTACCTTATGCGATCCGCCCAGCCGTCAAAGCAGAGCTGGAAGGTTTGGAACATTCAGGAGTACTGTCCAAAGTGGACTGGAGTGAGTGGGCTACACCCATTGTTCCTGTAATGAAGAGGTCATTGAGTAATACGCCTGGGGAACCAAAGAAGGTTCGCATCTGTGGGGATTTTAAGGTGACAGTGAACCCAGTCCTTCACACTGTACAATATCCGCTTCCGCGGATTGAAGATATTTTTGCCTCGCTATCTGGAGGGAAACGCTTCACTAAGATTGATCTGGCCCAGGCGTACCTGCAAATGGAGGTAGAAGAAGCCTCGAAACAGTACCTCACGATCAACACTCATAAAGGTCTCTACCAATACAACCGGCTGGTGTTCGGGGTAGCATCAGCTCCGGCTATTTGGCAAAGGGCAATGGAACAAGTCCTGCAAGGGATTCCAGGGACCCAGTGTTATTTGGACGACATCCTGGTCACGGGGGCAAATGACAGTGATCACCTCGCCAACCTGGAGCAGGTGCTCACTAGATTGAAGGAATATGGGCTCCGAGCTAATCGCCACAAATGCGAGTTTTTCCAGAAGCAGATCTCGTATTGCGGCCACATTATTGATAAAGAGGAGTTACGTAAGTTCCCTGAGAAGATTGAGGCAGTAGTCGAGGCTCCTGCACTGGAAAATGTGTCACAACTGAGGTCGTTCCTCGGGCTGGTGAACTACTATCATAAATTCTTGCCGAATTTGTCTACCGTACTACACCCACTGAACACCCTACTGCAAACGGGGGTACCATGGAAGTGGAGTGACGAATGTAAACGAGCTTTCCAGAAGAGCAAAGCATTGATCACATCAGAAGAGGTGTTGGCTCATTTCAACCCAGCACTACCAATTCGGTTGGCGTGTGATGCATCACCCTATGGCATTGGAGCAGTGCTGTCGCACAAATTCCCGGACGGCTCGGAGAGGCCCGTAGCCTTTGCGTCTCGGTCACTAACCTCAGCCGAGCATAATTACGCCCAGATTGACAGGGAGGCCCTCAGCCTGGTGTGGGGAGTGAAAAAGTTCAATCACTATCTGCACGGGCAGAAGTTCACCTTGCTGACTGACCACCAACCACTTGTCTCCATCTTTAATCCAAAGAAGGGCGTTCCCATGATGACTGCGCAACGGCTACAAAGATGGTCCCTTTTTCTAGGGGCGCACCAATATGAAATCGAGTATAAGGGCACGAAACAGCATGGAAACGCTGATGGGCTATCATGCTTGCCACTGCTTTCTGCGGAGGAAGCACCAGCAGTGGATCCTGTCGAAATATTTCATTCGATTATAATTGAATGCTTGCCAGTAACTAACGCTGGTATAGAGAAGGAGACCCGAAATGACCCGACACTGTCTCGGGTATATGATTTGACGGTGAAGGGATGGCCAGCACATGGCGACTCACTGTTGCCAGCATTCTCATCCAGAAGAGAACAGCTGTCAGTATGCCAGGCGACCTTGATGTGTGGATCCCGAGTGGTAATTCCACCCAAGTTAAGGGAGAGAGTGCTCAATGAGCTTCACGAAGGTCATCTGGGAGGGGTGAAAATGAAAAGTCTTGCTAGGGCTTATGTGTGGTGGCCGGGGATCGATCAGCAAATCGAGGACCTGACAAAGAGCTACTCAGGATGCCAGAAGGTCCAAAATGCACCACCACATGCCCCTCTACACCCATGGGAGTGGCCCTCATCTCCATGGCAACGGGTGCATATTGATTTTGCTGGTCCATTCATGGACTCAATGGGCTGGATTTTGCTACGGGGGCGGGTTGGAGGTGGGAAACTCACATTCGGGCTTGTTGTCCCGCCTCCATGGAGATGTGGCCAACCCACTGGATTTTCCTCTGATTGACCTTGTTGAGCCCGCCCTGTGGGCTCAGCAGGCCAATTAAGGGCCACCCGGCAACAGGTGACGTCAGAGATTGACATTTCATCTGTCAAAAGCTTTTGGCACATGAAATATCAGTGTTTAACAGCTGTTTGAAGCTGTCAAGCACTGAAAAACTGCTAATTCAGCCTCAGTCCTTTCTCAGGATAACTTTTAAATCATTTTGCTGTAGAAACAAAGAAGCTGATTTTTTTTTAAAAATCGGAGCTTCTGTGGTTCTTGCAGCCGACTCCCGACACCGGAATGCAGGACTCCTGTAAAGGTAAGTAAAAGTAAGTTAAACTTATTTAAACGCTTGCAAAACACTTACCTTTGCACTCCTGCACCCCTCACTCACCTGAACACTGGGCATCTCGACCCCTCCAAGACCTCGGACCCACGTCCCGCCTCGAAAAATTTTCGTGGTTTGGAGCTGTCGGGAAGCCCACAAACCAGCAATAAAAATCGCGAATAGGCAAAAAACTACCTGTTAACTACCTGTTAACAGGCAGTTTAATTGCCTTTAATCCCTTCCTGCCTCTGGGAGTCGGGTTCCAGCACTTGTCGGGAACCCGACTCCTATGAAATTGACATGGAGGCGGGTTGGAGGCGGGATGGGGTCGGGACCCCCGGATCTCCGATTTTTATCGCCTGCACGCCTCCAACCCGACTCCAGGGGCTTAGGAAAATCCAGCCCAATGTTTTTAATAGCCGCGGATGCACACTCGAAATGGCCTGAGGTGATCAAAATGTCCTCCACCACCACGGAGAAAACTATTGCAGTCCTACGGACCATTTTTGCCAGGAACGGCTTGCCAGAGCAGATTTGCTCTGATAACGGACCACAGTTTGTGTCCGAAGAGTTTCGAAGATTTATGAAAAGGAATGGGGTAAGGCATTACACATCCGTCCCGTATCATCCAGCCACAAATGGATTGGCTGAGAGGTTCGTACAAACCTTTAAAAAAAGCAGTAAAGGCCATGTGCAATGACGACATTCCACTGCAGCATAAGGTGGACAATTTCCTGTTAGACTACAGAAATGCGACACATGCAGTCACCAACCAGGCCCCGGCCATGATGTTCTTTAACCGAAGGTTGAGATCTCGTCTGGATTTGCTCAGACCAAATGTACGAAGAGATGTTGAGAGTAAGCAATTCCAGCACATCAATGAGAAGCCGACAAGGAGCTTCAATGTAGGGCAACCAGTCTTGGCCCGCGACTACCGAACAGAGAAATGGCAACCAGGAACGATATGCACACGGCAGGGGCCACTAATGTACACAGTGGACGTTGGGGAGAGCATCGTGAGATGCCATGCTGACCAGATCCTAGAGTCACAGGAACGAGTCAACCCCATGCCTCGCCCATACGTACCTGGTGATGAACCCGACGTACAGGTAGCATCTACCCCAGAAACAGTAGCATCGGAAGCTGATGAACCAACCGACGACGGGGCCAGAATCGCCTCCGCACCAAGAGCAAGACACTCGGGAAAGGCACTATCCAGAAAGGATCAGGAAGCCTCCCCAAAGACTGAATTTATAAATAGACTATTTTCAGCTAATGTTGCATGTTAAAAGTGTTAATTGTAATTAGTTTGATATTTAATTGTTAAATGAGTGTTATGGTACTGTTAATCTAAAAGAGGAGGAATTGTAATGTGATGTAAGCCCCCAAAGTGTGGACTGAGTGATATACAAAGTCGACAACACTGGCTTGTTGTAAGAAAGACAGACCCAATAATTGAGGTAAAACGGTTTATTCAGGCCTGGGGAGCTATGGCTCTTGCGTCCCAACACAAGGCTCCAACTCCACCGAATCTCTTGAGGTTTACACAGTTATACACATATTCCGCGACCTCCTACTCCAGAGGTCCAATCGATTTAAAAGTCTATACATTAATCACTAACTAGGTGTGCCTAACTTCTACAAGGTAACCAATAACATAAGTTTCACTTTTCACTGTATGGGCCTGTGGCCCCTCTGATTTCTTGGAAATGAGTCATCAGGTCATGTGATTTCTGAGAAACGAGACCCTCTCTCTCTTGACCACTACTGAGTTTCGTTTTTCCAGAAAAGGGTTATGTCATTGTCTCTTTTTGTAAGTTTCATCTCTCTAAACTGGTATGGTCATTTCTGCAATTAAACATACGAGTAATTAGTACATTTCATCTTTAAACATTTTGCTGCGCAATTGCGTTCTACTAAACGTGCCCTGTTACGCTCATTTTTAAATCTTACTTCAGTCCCTCCTTTTGACCTTTTGGACAATTGTTCCAAAACAGGTCAACATGCATGTCTACTGCCTGGAGTCTGCCAGAGCGTGCACTCCCTGGCCTTCTACCAGTCTAGGTTATACATGTATATATCCTATCAATTTGGAGGCCGACTTCCCCCCTCTGTGGTATGGTGGTCTTTCCTCTACGGTGGGCTTTCCTTTAGGGTGGTCTTTCCTTTATGCACTCCTTCTGGTGTAACCATTCCCGGGGCCCCTTAGACCCTGCACTAATGGTTGAGGCTTTTCTGCTCAAGCCTGTCCCTCATTCCCACGTGGGGTGTGTGACGTGCCAATTCGAGACTGTCATCACACACCGATCCTCATTCACCACCCTCCTTCTGCCACCTCCATCGTACGGTTGGCCGGCCCGGTCTTTAATTACCATGCCCAATTAATCCCATATAATTTCAGGGCTTCCCATCGCGTCTTACACCATTTGCCTTGGAGAGGCGGGGGAGTTGTCCATTCTTAACATCGCTTCCTGCCCCTCTTCAGGCTCTACTTCCTTCACCGCACCAATTTCGGCCTTACTCATTCTGGCACAAAGGCACTGGAGAAATAAAAATACACAATATATCAGAATAACAATCAAGAGGAATATCATTATGCCTTGTACCACCGAGGCGCCCACAGTCCCCGCCCATCCTGATCCCCAATTATCAAAATATGAGGAAGTGGGGGGGGCCTCTAGTTTTCCTGGCCACCTCCTGAATGTGATTGGCGAGATTTTCAATCTCTTCTGAGTTGTCTGGGATGTAGGTACAACATGATGGCCCTATTAGAGCACACGTTCCTCCTTCTTTAGCCAATAAGTAGTCTAAGGCCATTCGGTTCTGCATTGATACAGTGCGCGTGGCCACCAGTTCCTCATTTATTGATCTGGCTATCCCGGCTGTATCATTGGCCACTTGTTCCAATAAGGTATTTAATTGATCCGTTTCATGAAGGGCCCTGTGTATCCCATAGAAAGGCCACATCATAGCCACCACCTTTTCCCAGGATTGTACCGCCCGCTTGCTCCTGCCCACCGAAACCCCTTGTGCGTCGGTTAGGGTGCCATAGTGGGTTACATCTGGCCGTACAAAGCCTAGGTAGCATGATCCTCTCCAGTCATGCGGCAGCCAGGGGTATGCTCTTTCCCCACATATAAAATATGTGCCATTATAGGCGTGTACGGTCTTATTGACTCTGAGCATATCCTCCCATGAATGCTGTGCGGTTTTTCCTTTGCCCCACTTTCCTCCGCTGGTTTTATTAATCATATTAGTCCAATCTAAGGAAATAAGATCCCCTACTGGAGTGACCACTCCGTTTCTGGTCCTAGAGATTGCCTCTACTTCAATAAAGTTATCACAAAGACTCCACCCCATGAACTGTCCCTTGCTCCTGGTTTTGTTTAGACACCACCCTCCCCGGTGCTCCCCCACCAGTATCAATGCGGGAGGTGGTTCGTTTGCATCGAAAGAAGTCAGGTACCAGCCCTCAAATCTGTTCATTGGGTATCCGGCTGTCCTCCACATCTTCGTGCACATGTTGTTTAACCAAGAATGGTTACCGGAACTTGTGTTCTGCCTGATCAGCCACTCGACTATTTCAGGATACTCATACCCCGTGCCCGCTACCAAGGGAATCCCTCCCTTTGAGTGTGTGGGGATCCTGGTGCAAACCCAACAACTCGAGAGGTTTAACTGACTGGCGTACTTCCAGGACATGTACAGGTAACTGTTCCCCGCGCTTGCGGGTTTCCCTTCCACATTGTCGGGCGCCCTTAGGCTCAAAAGGCCAAAAAATAAAAAGATAATCATTCTGTTTGTTGCCTGTTGGCTGTCTCTTTCGTTCTGGTTTCTTCTCCGATAGGTTCTGTGAAAATACAAGGCTGGTCGTCACCAGCAATTGGTTAATCCAATCCTATTATTCCTACTACTTCGGGCTCTATATCGCCCCAACATGCGCACCGCAATACCACAGTCATTTAATTTATACTAAGACTTTCGGTTCCTCGGAATCCTATAATGAGTGGCTATACTTATTCTAGGTTTCAGTTTATCCTCACTAATTCTATCCTCTCTCCAGGTTGGTTCACTGGTGGTGGCACGCCCCTCTGTTCCTGGTTAACTTCCCAGAGGTATTTAAATATATAAACTACAAAGAATACTACTACCACCACACAGCACGACGTTACTAATGCAAATCTGAAGTCGTCGCTCTCCTGCTGGACTCTAAGCCGGTAGTCCTCGCTCTCGCTGTAAAGTACAATTTCCGGATTACTCATTGGCTCCCTTATATAATTTCAGCTGTGTCCAGTGTTTCCACCTCCCTTTTCCCGTGCCCTGTATATCTATACATGCACATGTATCACTGGTCATTAGCACCTCGTAGGGTCCTTCCCACCGGAGCCTTAGTCCCGGTTTTACCGGTAGGATTTTAGACATTACCTGGCTTCCCACCCCGGGTAATACCCTTTTTTGTTCCTCTGCGTCCTTTTCTAGGTCCCGAATTATCTGCTGGTCTCTGGCCTCCTGTCTTAACCCATGTAGTTCCGTGCGCAGTTGTTTCACGAACCTACCAATTCGGTCTTTTAAGGGTCCTACATCCCCCTCCCCGGTGGCTACTCCTTCAGGGAGGGCCATGGCCCGTCCGGTCATTAATTCGAAAGGGGTTAATCCGGTTATCCTATTTGGTGTAGCTCTCAGTCTCATTAAAATCGCGGGTAGCAGCTCTGCCCAACCTTGTCCTGTTTCTTCAATTGCTTTAGTGAGGGATCGCTTGAGTGTCCGATTCATCCTCTCTACCATCCCTGAACTCTCCGGATGGTACGGTATATGGAATCTCTGTTTTACTCCTAGCAGAGCACAGGCTTCCTTCATTACCTTGCCAGTGAAGTGTGTCCCATTATCTGAATCTACCTGTAAAGGGATTCCCCACCTGGGTATTATTTCTTCTGCCATGATCCGGGCTATTGTACTTGCCGTACAGTTCCGGGTGGCGAAAGCCTCCACCCACCGGGTGAACTGGTCAATTATCACCAAGCAATACATCCTTCCTTTGCTCTTAATTAGGGGTCCCGTGAAGTCAATTTGTATTTTCTCCCAGGGTCCCTTTGGCCTCGGCTGTCTACCCCACTTTACTTTCACTAACTTCCCAGTATTGCATTGTGCACAGATGTGGCAATCCTTGCAGTACTTTCTCACACTGTTTGAGAGTCCGGGCCACCACCAGCATCGGCTCAAGTTATCGGTCATTCGGCTGGTTCCGGTGTGGGCCAGCCCATGATACAACCTCATTATTTCCTGTTGAATGCAGCTGGGTGCACAGACCCGACCTTCCTTTCTCCAGACCTCATCCCTTGATTGCTCCGCCCCCTTCTCTTTCCAGATTTTTAATTCGGTCCCTGGTATGTTTTGGTGCAGTTTGACAATATACTCGACAGGCACAAGGGGTACTGGGGCGCTTTCGGTTGCTTTTGTGCAAGCACAGGACCCCTCAATCATGGCTTTGGCGGCTAAATCTGCTGCCCTGTTTCCCTGTTCTTGGGGGGTCTTGCCTTTGGTGTGTGCTTTGACCTTTACTACGGCTACTTCCATTGGCCCGTGCGCAGCTTCCACTAATGATTTTACTAAGTTTAAATGCTGGATGGGGGCTCCCCCAGAAGTGACATATCCCCTCCGACTCCAGGAGGCCATGTAGTCATGCACTACCCCAAAGGCATAGCGGCTATCTGTGTATATATTGGCTCTTTTTTCCTCGGCCATCCTCAGGGCTTTCGTTAGAGCGGTCAGTTCGGCTGCTTGGGCGGAGTTATCCCCGGAGAGGGTCCCTGCTTGTAACACTGTCCCATCCACATCCACCACCGCCCAGCCTGTCCTCGGCTTTCCCTGCACGTACTTCCGGGATCCATCTACGTATAATTCTAAGTCTGCCTCAGCCAGGGGTATTTCCCTTATTCTATCTATATCATTCTCTGGCACCTCCTCATTCATACATTGGTGGTCCTCCCCTTCCAGGATCATCATGGAGGCGGGGTTCTGCCTCATGTCCCTGACTATCTGTACGGACTTGTTTCTGGGTAAGAGTACCGCCTCCCAGGCTGCTCGCCGTGCGGTCGAGACAGACTTTAGTCGTCCCTTATTCAGTAGTTCTACCAGGGTGTGCTGGGTGTGTAGCACAATCTCTCCGGCCATTATAATTGGTTCACTGATTTGTACTGCCCATCTGGCGCAGTCTATAGCGGCCACACAGCGGGGCATACCTGCCACGACGGGAGATCGCCTTGTTGAGTAATAGGCTACCGCTCTCCTGCTTCCTCCGTGCTCCTGAGCTACTACGGCGCTATAATGTCCGTCATGGTTATGACAGAATATGTGATACGGTCTTCTCTGGTCCGGCAATCCTAGCGCGGGTGCAGCGGTTAAGGCGCGTTTAAGCTTTGAGAATGCTTCTTCCTGTATTGCCATCCACTCAATGGGTTCTTCCGCTGCCCTACCCCCTTTTGTTAATTCATACAGGGGTGCTGCCATGCGCGAGAAGCCCTCTATAAAATTCCTGCTGAAGTTAAAGAGACCGAGCACCTGTCGTACTCCTCTCACATCTATGGGTCTAGGCATTCGGCTGATTGCCTCTTTCCTTTCCTCTGGCATAGCCCTCTTTCCCATACTGACCCTATACCCCAGGTACATGACTTCTGATTTCCCGATCTGAGCTTTGGCTGGGTTTGCCTTAAAACCCGCCTCCCGCAGGGCTGAGAGAACTTTTGTTAAAGCCTCCCTATGTCCTTCGTGGGTGTCAGATGCGATTAGGAGGTCATCTACATACTGCAGGAGGGTACTATTTTCTTCCTCTAAATCTATGTTTTCCAAAGCTTTAGCCATGTGGCGATGAAAGATGGCGGGGCTATTATGGAATCCCTGTGGAACTCGTGTCCACGTATACTGCTTGTTGTCTACGGTAAAAGCAAACTTTTCTTGTGAGTCCTCATGCAGAGGAATCGACCAGAATCCGTTTGCGATGTCTAGCACAGTGAATATTTTATGCTCGGGCTTTAAACCGTTAAAGATAGTGGCTGGACTCGCCACAATTGGATATTCTTTGGGAGTTACTTTATTCAGGGCCGTATAATCGATTGTGAGTCGATATGAAGTGTCCGGTTTCTTTACGGGCCACACGGGAGAGTTAGTGTCAGATACTGTTTCTCGCAAGATTCCCTGCTTAACTAATTCCAATACAATGCCCCGCACGGCTATCTGTGCCTCCGCTTTGAGTGGATACTGTTTATGGGGTCGGTGGGATGGTCCGGGGACTCTAACGGGATTCATTTTAACCAGCCCGCAGTCCTGCTTATGTATGGCCCATACTTCGGGGAATTGATGGCACAATTCCTCCCACCTCCCCTTTTCATCCCACTTGGGGTCTATCACTTTGATAGCGCTGATGGCACACGCTGTCTTGGGTCCCTTGGACTTATTCCTCTCCTCCTTATGATTATCTGGCCATAACAGCTTGTCCCGCTTGGGGTCGATTAAAACTCCCACTTCCCTTAATATATCTATTCCCATAATGGTTCCCTCAGCATTTTCACAGATCCAAAAACTTGTTGGTATAGCGATTTTCCCTAAGTCTAACAATATTGTCTCACTTTTCCATGCTTTAATTTTAACTCCGCCTATGCCCGAAATAAATATGCTCGTCTTAGTTCGTGGCAAAGGCAAATTTGTCACAGATATCGAGGCCCCTGTGTCTACCAGCATATCGCACTGTCGGCCCCCTATCAGCGCGCCAATAAACATTCTCGGGTCCCCCTTTGCCGGGTCTCCGAGGGCCGCTACCCTTCAGGCGCTACCCTTTTTCATTTGCTTAGCCAGTTTCTCTACTTTCTTCGCCAATTCCTCTATGTCCTCTCCTTCTGAGGCGTCTGAAGAATCGTCTCTTTTAGACCTCCTACTCTTTCTTCTCCTCTTTTCCTGTCGCTCCTTTTCATCTTCCCACTCCTGTATTCCCTTCTTAATCAATTTGGCCACGTTCTCCTCACTAGTCGCAGTCTTTCTAGTGTTACACCCCGGCTTTCCTCCTTGTCTGGGTCCCTGACCTTCCATTCCTCCTCCTTTCCTCCAACACTGCTGCTGCTTATGTCCTGATTTCCCACAATTGCGGCAGGATTCCTGCTTCTGTGATGTCTGGTTACCTCCCTCCTTTTGTTGCTTCTGGCAATCCTTTTTTATGTGGCCCTCCTGCCCGCACCCGTAACACGCCGCTATGTGTACTGCACCTTCCTCGTCGCTATCTGTCTTTAGGACAGCTATCTTTAGTTTAGACTGTTCTTGGGCCTGATTGTCTACTTCACACGCCCACTGGATTAAATCATCCCAAGTATTGTGGACCACTAGCCCCATCTTTATTGCATTCTGATGCATCGAACTTAATCCTTGTTTAAAGGTCTGCAGGAAGCAAGCGTTGTCTTTGTTTAGGGGGCCCGGGATTCCATAGTTCCCCTCAAAGGCCGCCCACTTTCGTTTCCCATAATCGATGGCGCTTTCTCCCTTTTTTTGTGTGATTCCACTTATAGCTGCCCAATTGACGGGGGCTTGCCCCATAGCGGCCTCCACCGCCGCCTTATATTGATCGAATTCATTATTTAATTGCTGAAGTGTTTGTCCCGTTGCTGTGGCCCACTGACCGTTCCCGTGATTTCCTGCTACCAGTCTCCACTGTTCTTCAGGGCATTTAGCTCACACCAATTGGTCGATATCTATGTTATGCAGGGCATGATTTATGCGTATTTCGCGCAATTTGTGCCAAAACCCCTGATTATTCTGGCGGTGTCTCAAAGCTGGCAGGTCATTGAGGAGCGTTACCCGATCTTGCAAGCTCAATGGTGTATAAATCAGCGCTGTTGTAGCCGGTCTGGCTGGGACTGCTGGGTTCGCGCCTACTGCCGGGGTATACTGCAAAGCTATCGGTGCCATTGGAGCCGATTCCTGGCCTCCCGAACTGGGTCCTACATACGGGGGAGGGCATTCAGTCGTCCCCCGCCTCATGGTCTCTGGGTATAGGCTTTCCCGAGCGTCCCTCGGGGTAGGGGCTATCGCGGCTACTGGATAGTGTTTATGCTTCTCTCTTTGGAACAGGCATTCCCAATTATAGCATGCAGCTACAATAAGGTGTGCCTTTTCTAATTTATCCTTTGTCTGTTTCTTCCACCAGTCTCTCTGTACCTCTGGTTTATCGTCCGGGTCCCATCCTGCCTTCTTCATTTTCTCTATGAGGCTTTTGCTTTTGTCAAAGACGTAGCACGTTGCAGTTCCCGGGTCTCCCCATATTTCCCCCAGGGAAGCTTCGGTCACCCTTTTAGTCATACTATCGGCTACGTTTCACGCGTAATTCACGATGTTGAGGAATTAGGTTTGTACGCTACGTTGTTCGCCCCTATAGCGTCACCTTCGTTAGTTTCTGGCTTTCTATTAGTCACTTCGTTTCGTTAGACACACACCAACCCTTTAGTCCCGAGGTTTTGGTACTGTGGCGTCTGTAGCTCCCGGCGTCCTACTTGATCCTGGCCGTCACGTGGGACTACTGTCCTCTTAATTCAGGCTCAGGCTAGGTGCTGGGGACAGACCTCACCCTTGTCCGTTCTAACCTCCTTATGACCGTAGGGTTTTATCTCATTCACTCACCACGGTGCACCCATTCATTCAATTGTTGAGATTTCGCCGTCTCACGGATAAAGAGGATTTCCCGCCTCCCGGGATAGGAGTCTTTCCGCCCCTGTCGGTTTGCCGCCACACGGCTAAATGAGGATTTCCCGCCTCCCGGGATAGGAGTCTTTCCGCCCCTGTCGGTTTGCCGCTATACGGCTTAGGGAACACCTTATCCCTATCTTTTTAACCGCCTTCAATTAAGGGTGTCTTTCTTCTTATAGTTCTTTTATACGTCGATTCTGACTCAACGTCTCACCAGCGATTAACCCCTAATTTTACAGGTGGTAATTAAAACATACTCACCCGTCCTAGGTTAACGCTGTCCGAGAGTCTGGTTCAGAACGCGCATCCCATCCTCGTCGCCAATTGATGTAAGCCCCCAAAGTGTGGACTGAGTGATATACAAAGTCGACAACACTGGCTTGTTGTAAGAAAGACAGACCCAATAATTGAGGTAAAACGGTTTATTCAGGCCTGGGGAGCTATGGCTCTTGCGTCCCAACACAAGGCTCCAACTCCACCGAATCTCTTGAGGTTTACACAGTTATACACATATTCCGAGACCTCCTACTCCAGAGGTCCAATCGATTTAAAAGTCTATACATTAATCACTAACTAGGTGTGCCTAACTTCTACAAGGTAACCAATAACATAAGTTTCACTTTTCACTGCAGGGGCCTGTGGCCCCTCTGATTTCTTGGAAATGAGTCATCAGGTCATGTGATTTCTGAGAAACGAGACCCTCTCTCTCTTGACCACTACTAAGTTTCGTTTTTCCAGAAAAGGGTTATGTCAGTGTCTCTTTTTGTAAGTTTCATCTCTCTAAACTGGTATGGTCATTTCTGCAATTAAACATACGAGTAATTAGTACATTTCATCTTTAAACATTTTGCTGCGCAATTGCGTTCTACTAAACGTGCCCTGTTACGCTCATTTTTAAATCTTACTTCATAATGTATGTACCTTTTTAAGGGGGGAACTACTTTCTACAGCTCATGTATACTGTAGTACCGGCAGTGACCACACCTGTATATAACGCTGAGTAGTAATCTGTTGTTTCAGTTGCAGTTTGAACCACGTTGAGTAAACACCTGTTGTACCGTTCTCTGCAGTCCTTTTCTTATTATTACACGGACGTAACACTGTCCATCTCCTATTCCACACCCAAGTCCTGCTTATCCATCACCCCAGTCCCCAACTCCTCAAGTTTAATACAAAAGCAAAATACGGCGGATGCTGGAAACCTGAAATAAAAACAGAAAATGCTGGAAATACTCAGCAAGTCAGGCAGCATCTGTGGAGAGAGAAACTGTATTTTGCTTTTATATTAGTGTTTAATTTACCGACTGGATTTAAACATTAACTCTGTCTCACTCTCCACAGCTGATGCTTGACCTGCTGAGTATTCCCATCATCTTCTGTTTTTACCTCAAATTTAATATTCTCATTCTTGTGTTTAAATTCCTCAATGGCTTTGCTCGTCCAGCAATACAACCCTCCTGAACTCTCTGTTCCTTCGATTCTAGCCTCTTGAGCATTCTCTTCACCGCACGCCCCCCCCCCCCCACTTCATCCTACCATTGGCCCTACCTTCAGTCACCTACGCCCCATGCTCTGGGATTCCCTCCCTAAACCCTTCTGTCTCTCCACCTCCCACCCCTCTTTTAAGCCCCTCCTTAAAACTGACCTCTGACAAGATTTTGACCACCCCTTCTGATAGCTCCTTCTTTGGCTCGGTGCCCATTTTTTGTTTTCTTCCTTACACCTCTGTGAAGCACCTTCGAAGGTTTTCCAATGTTAAATGTATTATATAAATGATGATGGGGTTAAAATGGTTTAAGTGTGCTGTAATGGGGTTGAAATGGTTCAAGTGTGTCCTGGTGGGTTTGAGCTAGTTAGTGTGCCATGATGGGATTAAAATGGTTTGAGGGTGCCGTGACAAGTGTTGAGATCACTGAAGAGAGAGTTGCTTTTACATTATAAGGAAGAATATTTGCAAGATCCATTCAACACGGTCAGATACTGGAACTGATCCAGACTATGTTAAGGCTAAGAAATCCCTGAATGATCATTATACCCCCAAGCAAAATGCAATGTATGAATCAATCACAGTTCAACAGGCTGAACAGCACAAGAATGAGTCCATTGATGTCTTTTTGCACATGCTTCTGTCAATGAACAGAAAAATTTAATTTGACTGATGCAGATCATGTGATGTTAGCCCAGATTATAGAAAGGTGTTGGTGTAGAATTTGAAGTGCCAATCCCTGGAGAAAGAGTGCACCTTCTATGTGCTGTTAGCACTAGGAAAGAGCTTGATGTCGCCAATATTCGTACAGTAGATGTGGAAACTCGGCAACAAGTCTCTGTCAACAAGATAAATATCGAGTGCAAACCAAGGTTAAGCCAGGTCAATTGCAATCGTACGTGTTTTTACCAGGGAGGGAATTGTGCCCCTATTGGCAATTGTTCAGCCAAAGGCAAAGAATGTCGTGCGGGAAACAAGATCACTTTCTCCAATGCTGTCAACCATCCAACCATAGCCCTCTATTTAAAAAAAAAAAAAAAAAAAAAAAAAAAAATATCCAATGAAACATGGTGCCTGAGGTACAAATCCACAGAAGTACAGCTGGTCAAAACAGCACAATGTGCAGCAAGTTTACTGGAATACCTCCTGTCTGCCACTCTGTTGAAAAAGTGCACCCTCAATTCAATTCAATTCAAATCGCTTTATTGGCATGACAAGTTACATCTTATGTTGCCAAAGCATCGGAAAACATTCATGTTTGTTCACAAAAATACAGATCTATCCATACAGTGTATAAACAGATATATCCCTGAGTGTATAAATATATACTTTCATATAATTTATATATACTCTTTTCTTATATTTACTGGTTGTCCCTCTGTTTATGGCAAGCTGTAACATAGTGTGCCGCTAGTGTTACGCAATTTCTCTCTTCCCCTAGTAGGTATGGGAGTTTTTGGTCGTCATTCAAATTTCTGAATTCCGGGCATATTTTTGTGAATTTTGGGTAGAAATTCTCCCTTATGCCCTGATATTTTCTACAAGCTGTGAGGAAGTGCATCTCTGTCTCCACCACTCCCTGGCTGCAGTGAGAGCATATCCTGTCCTCTCTTGGTAGCCGGGTCTGTCTGTGTCTACCTTTTTCGATCGCCAGGTTATGTTTACTAAGTCTGTACATTGTCAAAGTTTTTCTCAGTTTGCTATCCTTTACCATGGTCAGGTAATCAGCCATGTTGTATTGTCTGTTTAGGGCCAAGTAGCAATTGAGTTTGCTTTGGGTTTTTGTTGTTTCTGCCCAATATGACGGATATTTTTCCTTTTGCTTAGCGCCGATTGTGTTGGGTCGAATTCTTTGTGTTACGCTGTCACTGTCCTGGGGCTGGTTATTGTTAGTAGTGTTAGTAGTTACTTCACTGAGTCCCAGGACTAGTTGACTGAGGGTATTCTTCTTTATGGTCCTCTCTTGGCATTTCAGGGCTTCGTAATGATAGCATTGGGGGTGGCTCATTTCTAGGTGTTTCCAAAATTTGGTGGCTCTTTTTTGGATAGTGATTATTAATGGATATTGGCCTAGTTCTGCCCTGCATGCATTGTTTACGGTTTTCCTTTGAGTCCGGAGGATACTTTTACAGAATTCTGCATGTAGGATCTCAATTGGGTATTTGTCCCATTTTGCAAATTCTTGTTGTGTTAGCGGTCCCCACACCTCACTGCCATAGAGTGCAATTGGTTCAATTACTGATTTGAAAATTTTGAGCCAAATGCTAATTGGGATTTCTATTTGGATTGATTTTTTAATGGCATAGAAAGCCCTTCTTGCTTTCTCTTTCAGTTCATTCACAGCCAGTTTGAAATTTCCCGTAGAACTGATTTTTAAGCCCAAGTATGTGTAGTTAGTGGTTTGTTCAATTTTGGTTGTTCCTAGTGTGAAATTTATTTTGGGTCCCTGATGTCTGGATCTTTGACCAGTAATGAGCTGACAACAGTGTATTCTCAAGGGGAACCAATTCAAGTCAGTGTTCTGGGTGTCTACAGAATATTATCAACTAGCAGGGGGGGGCCTGGCATTGCCAGGGCAGTTTAGAGGGCGGCGCGGTTGACGGCCGGCCGCTGCCGCTCCCCAGCTGTGTGTCTCGGGCCAAGCGGTTGTGAGGCCCAGCCCGAGTGACCCAACTCTCCTCCCGCTCCGGCGGGCCGACGCCGTTGAGGAAAAGCAGGGGAAAAAATGGTGTGTGTCTGTCTGTCCTCTATACACACAAAAGTTATAGAGCGTACCTACACATATGTTATATCAATAGAAAGCTTATGATTATGGAAGTGTCATAGGCGTATTTACTTTTTGGTCAGACAAAAATTGTTCGGACAGTATACAAAAAACGTTCAAAAAATTGACAACTCCGCTCATTAGCGTTGAGTGGCGTGATGGTTGACCAATCGTACAGGGGATAGCGTTGAGTGACGTGATGGTTGACCAATCCTACAGTTGAGTGACCTGATGGTTGACCAATCGGTGCGTCACGGGGGGCGTTTCATTGCGTGTGTGGGCGGGCCTAATCCTTCTGAGCTGAGGTGAGTGGCCGCCATCTTGATTCCTAACTATTGATTTATTTTTCCCACTTTCTGTGTGTTTATTTTTCCCACTTTCAACACAATTAAATAGTTTTTTAAAAAAAAGTAAATTAATTTGTAAATATTTTTTCTAAGCTCATTAATTTTCCTAGTTTTCACCCTCTTTTTTTGCTCTTGACTCGCTGCCTCTGCCGGGTGCCGCAACCTTGGAGGGTTACCCCGGCAACCAGGCCCGGGCCCCTCTCACAGTCTGTGGCCGCTCAGGAGGGGGGAGGAGGGGCAACCGGGCCCCCTCACAGCCTGTAGCCGCTCAGGAGGGAGGGGAGGAAGGTTACCCCGGCAACCCGGCCCAGGCGCCCCTCAGCGTCGACCGCGCGGCCCCAGAGCCCGACCGAAACCGCGCAGGTCAGCGGCGGCGTCGCTCGCACGGGGGCTCCATGTCACCAAGGCCTCTCCCTCTCTCCTCCCTCCCTCTCTCCTCCCACCCTCTCTCCTCCCACCCCCTCCCTCTCTCTCTCTCTCTCCTCCCACCCCCCCTCTCTCTCCTCCCACCCCCTCTCTTTCCTCCCACGCCCCCTCTCTCTCCTCCCACGCCCCCTCTCTCCTCCCCCCTCTCCTCCCCCCTCTCTCTCCTCCCCCCCTCTCTCCTCCCCCCTCTCTCCTCCCCCTCTCTCCTCTCTCCTCCCCCTCTCTCTCCTCCCCCCTCTCTCTCCTCCCCCCTCTCTCTCCTCCCCCCCTCTCTCTCCTGCCCCCTCTCTCCTGCCCCCTCTCTCCTCCCCCCTCTCCTCCCCCCTCTCTCCTCCCCCCCTCTCCTCCCCCCCCCTCTCCTCCCCCCCCTCTCCTCCCCCCTCTCTCTCCTCCCCCCCTCTCTCCTCCCCCCCCTCTCTCCTCCCCCCTCTCTCCTCCCCCCCTCTCTCCCCTCCCCCCCTCTCTCTCCTCCCCCCCTCTCTCTCTCTCCCCTCCCCCCCCTCTCTCCTTCCCCCTCTCTCTTTGCCTCTCTCTCTCTCTCTCCTTCCCACACAGACAGACAGACAAACTCATTTTTTTATATATATATATATATATATATATATATAAAAATTATTTGTACTTTTTTCATAACAATATGCCCTCAAAAAACCCTCGGTACCGCCGGGCACTCCAGCTAGTATATAATAAAATAATAGATAGATGAACCCAAATTCCAATCTTCTTGCTGGTTCTGAATCTCACGTAGATCCAGTTAGTTCTATTTGCTACAAATTTTGCTTCTTTCGGCGCTTGAATGACTTTCCTCGCATTGAGTCTGGCAAGCAAGCAGTCTCAGCTGATGTGTTTGTCAGGCAGGGAGAGCCTGATTGTCTACTTGGCCTAGATACAGCTCAACCACTGTAGCTCATTAGTTTACCTTCAGCAATATGTAGTATCAATATACAGGACCAAAATTGGAGGATGCAATTTACAGTGATTTCTCTTAATTAATTCACAACATTGGTAAGCTGAAGGGCATGCAGCTGTCATGTTTTGGGATTTATGATTTTTTTCTCTGAATGGAAAGGAGCTTGGGAGAGAGTTATGTATAAGGGTTGTGGTTTAAAACAGTGAATTTGCACCGTTTTAAAAAAGAAACAATTGAAGTATTAAATCCAGTCGAAATAGTTTGAGGGATGTGACAACTCTGGTATTCTAAACAAATACAGTGAGGGTCTACCAACCCATCCCAAGCCCATGAGCCAAGGGGACCAGGGATTTGAAGCAACTCATCATCTTGTCATAGAGGGCCAACAAATATTCACACCCATTGTGGTGAGGATGGAAAGAGAAGCCAGTAACAGTGCTGGGAGGGGAGGACGGAGAGACCATAAACAGTGCTGGGGAGAGAGGAAGCGGTAGAAAAAAGCAAGCCACAGTACTTGGTTGGGGGAAGCTACATGCAACATCTTTGGGGAGAGAGAGAGAGAGAGAGAAGAAACTAGGGATTGCTTTTGGGGAATTGGAGTTTGGTTGGTCTGTTGAAAACCCAAATGTCATTTGTGAAATATAAAAGTGTTTAAAATTAACCAAAGTGCACCATTTGTGATGTAAAAATTCCAAATGCACCATTTGATTTTGATTTTTGCAGTTCTGTTTTTTGAGACAGAAAATGTATTTGATTTGGTAACACAATTATGCCATGACCTCATAAGTGATTGGACCCAGCAACTGTGTTTTATTAGCCTTGGTTCTTACAAAGTGTTTTCTGGGCTCAGCAGGCTGGAGTTTCAGCTCAGCCTAGGTCCTCTTCTCTGTTGCCTCTCTCTTTGCCATTTTATTTGCTTTCACACACCACAGCAAGCTGCCCCTGCTAGGTTCAATGACCTAAGCCAGGGGTGTCAAACAAATTGTATATGGTCGGCCTGATCTGCCATTCCAGCACTTGGCGTGGCCATGTTCAACAAAAGTTATTTGGACACACTGGCGTAGGAATTGGTCTGGGCGCATGGTCCTGCAGCTAATCTGTGGTGGCAGCATGCCACTATATTGGTCCTCACTGCGTTTAGGTGTCCCTGGTGGCTGCCTGAAATCAGTATTGTATCAATTTAAACATGCAAAAAAGGGCAATGCGACTACGTCGAAAACTAGATGAAGTTTGCACAGTGCAAGCTCCAGCTGGTTTTTCCAGTTCTACAGTGGCCTCAACAGTGGCCCTTCAAGGAGCTGCAGGAGGCTGTTGAAAAAATGGCATGTTAAGTCTTTTTAAATTCCCCTTCTGTGGAGCTGGGAGGAGCAGGCGTGCTGCCCACTCACGCCCGACCCTTCTGCATTTTCTTTTGCTCCACCTCATAGGATTTGCCGGCAATGCAACAGCAACGGCCCAAAATTGATCCCCGAGGTCGGGCAGTCTACTTCCTGGAGGCACGACAGGCTCTATTATTAAAGTGAGGCCTGAGGCTCTCTGTGCCGACGGGGAGGGTGACATCATGGCACGGTGATGGGGGGTGGGGCAGCTGCTGAGGTGCAAGATTTAAAAGGCGCAGTTCTCCCGGAAGATTGATGTCCCATGCCGGAAGATTCATGTCTGATACCCAGAGATTCATATCCCATGCGGGAGACCTGGCCACCCTGAGCACAGCACAGCATTCCGCGGGCCATACGTTTGATAGCCCTGGACTAAACCCTGACTGGAATAATCCCACGGTGAATGCGACCAGGTTTGAATCCCCTGTTTGTTGATCAGGTATTCTTTAAAATAAAGAAAATTAACTTTTTTTTCCCCAGTATTAGATTATCTGATGCTATTAAGAGAGAAAGCTTAAAATATGAAGAAAAAATAATTAATTCCTAAATCGCAAATAGAAAATAGTTTAAAATAACATTGAGCCTGTGTTGTTTAGATATTGCAAAATACTGGAAAATGCAGTGGGGTTAAAAATCAAAATCAAATAAATCTGGTGTCAACACTTGTATTTCCTTTCATATATTTAAACTGCACATTTGTAGAGTCTACCCACAGCAGTTACAAGCCCATGTCCCACTCTACTTCCAGTCTAATGACTTGCTTTCACATGTCCTATTCATGGCCATTTTTGAATTGCCAGCTTTTTTACGCTATTAATCAGCATTTGCTGGTTTGCTAGACCAAATGGCCGGACAGTGTGGTCAATATTTGTTCTACGTGGGGGAGGGACTGTCGCAACCGGTCATGCAGATGGCTTGGTGGCAGCATGAGAACAGAGAGGCTGCTGTCTCCAGTCTAAATCAGCTGCCAATTCTGTGCCCATCACACAAATCTGCCTGCCGAATCCAGGGCTTGTCCGACACCATTTTAAATTCATTTGTTCGAAGTGGATGTATTTGGTCAGTTCCCATGGATGACTCTGTGCAGATTTAATATTAAAATGATCACAAGTGTAGAAGAGCCAGTATGGATGGGCTCAGGGGAGGGGCGGAGATGTGTGGATGTTGAGGGCGAGCTTGCATTTTAATGAAAGGAATAATAATATTAACAGGAATTAATGTGAAATGCTTTGGGCCACACCTTGTAGAGCATTTGCTGCACAGTCATTAGCAGCAATCACATCCCAATCTATCCTTTGGGATTGTATTAGTTGCACTGGTTTCCTATCAGATCTCTGTATGATAAGAATCTGAAATAAACTTTTTCTGAATTTAAACATAGAAAAAGAAAGACTTGCATTTATATAGCACTGTCATGCCCTTGGGACGTCCCGAAGCGCTTTAGAGCCGATTTAAGTACTTTTGAAGTGTCATCACTGTTGTAATGTAGGAAACACGGCAGCCAATTTGCACACCGCAAGCTCCCACAAACAGCCATGTGATTATGATCAGATAATCTGTGTTCGTGATGTTGGTTGAGGGATAAATATTGACCAGGACACCAGGGAGAATTCCCCTGCTCTTTGAATAGTGCCGTGGGATCTTTTATCTGAGAGGACAGTCGGGGCCTTGGTTTAACGTCTCATTCAAAAGACGGCACCTCCATCAGTGCAGCACTCCCTAAGTACTGCACTAGTGTCAGAATAGATTTGTGTGCTCAAGTCTCTGGAGTGGGACTTAAACCCATGACCTTGTGACTCAGAGGACAGATTGCTACCAACTGAGCCACAACTGACACCTTTTTGCAAATCATAGCACAGGATAGCAATACTGGGGAATGGAACAGTTTAATTTATTACCCTTTTCCATCAGGCACTCCTGTGTCAGGTACAGCACGGATTAAATAGAGTGAAGCTCCCTCTACACTGTTCCATCCAGCACTTGTCACATAGGGGCTGGGTTAGATGCAGAGTAAGGCTCCCTCTGTGTGAAATGAGTTTGGGTGCTTTCAACCAGTTCTTGATGGTCATGAATCACTGGCAACAATCTGCTTCCAATTTAGCACTAATTGTCATTTAAATTGGAAATTTCACTTTGAGAGCTACATGGATGGCCGGAGTTCAAAATGAGAAAAATTTCATTGATGTAATACGGACAGTTCTTCTTAGGCTACAGCAAAGAGCATTGGGGGTCATTTTAACTCACACAGCGGAAAAAGGATGAGGTCAGGTTGAACATCTGTTTACACCCTGCCCAATGTTACTCTCCATTGATTTAATTGATTACCGCTAAATGGGTTGGGTTAAAAATTGGGGCTTTACTCTTCAGCTAGTCAGACAGTACTTCATCCTTACGTTGGGTCTCTGAAATGGAAAAGTGTTCCATTTCCCAGCAGTAACATCTCTCAGCTTGGTCACGAAAATTCACTGAAGCATTTTTAGGTTAGACATGATTTCAGTCTACATTCCAATTGCAGATTGCACATGATATACAAAGCTCACCACCAACTGTGGGTTAGACCTGATGTATCGGTATGTATGTATACGTCTGTGTGTGTGTGTGTTTGAGCGTGACTGTGTCTCCATCGATGTGACCGTGTGTTTGTGAGTGAGAGACTATCTGTGTGATTGTGTTTATACAAGAAGACATTAGAAAACTTGTAGACTGGGCAGTTAAGTGGCAAATTAACTTTAACATAGATAAATGGGAGGTGATGCACTTTGGTCGGAAAAACAGAAACATCACCTACACCTTTTCGAAAATAAGAAACTGAATGGGATAGAAGAGCAAAGGGATCTAGGGATACAGGTGAACAAATCATTAAAAGCAGCATCGCAGGCCAGCAAAGCAAGTAAACATGCTAACAAAGCACTGGGATTTATTTCTAGGGGTATAGAATTCAAAAGTAGAGCAATTATGTTAAACTTGTATAGGACCCTGGTCAGTATGCACTTAGAGTATTGGGCAGAGTTCTGGTCTCCAAACTATAAAAAGGACATAGTGTAAAAAAAAGATTTACAAAGATGGTACCAGAACTGAGAGATCGCAGCTATCGGGAAAGATTGAACAGGTTGGGGCTAAAAAAGACTTAGAGGAGACCTAATAGAGGTTTTCAAAATGATGAATGGGTTGGACAGGATAGATGTGGAGAGAATGTTTCCACTTGTGGGAGAATCCAAAACTAGGTGCCATAAATACAAGATAGTTACTAATAAATCCAATAGGGAAGTAAGGAGAAATTTCTTTACCCAAAGAGTGGTTAGAATGTGGAACTCGCTACCACAGGAAGTGGTTGAAGCAAATAGCTTAGATTCTTTCAAAAGAAAACTAGACGAGTGCCTGAGAGAAAGATATGCTGAAAGGCTGAGATGAGGCACATGGAATGGGACGAGACCTGTGTGGTGTATAAACCCCAGCACAGACTAGTTGAACCAAATGGCCTGTTTCTGTGCTGTATATGCAGTATGTATGCATGTGTGTCTGTGTGCTGTGTATTTATGTGGTGTTTGTGTGTGGGGGTGTTTGTGTATGTGGGTGTGTGTGTGTAGGTGGGTATGTGTGTCTGCCTTGCTGTCACTCATTAATAAAGATTATCCTGGCCAATGCTCCCTTTGAGACCTACTAAAAGTGCTCTATTAAAGTCACTGGCAGTTGTGCATTGACTCAGTGACTGTTACCAGAGATACTGTAATTTTCCTTGTCAAAACCACTGAAGCTGATGTTAATTTCTAGTAATTACTGTGATGGCGTTTGTTCAGTCTTTGTAGATTTGGAAGTTTAAAAAAAAATCTAAGTTTGATATTTCATTTCTAAAAGGAATGTAGTCATGCTTGGTGAATAATGGTCACAGAAGCACGTATTAATCTGCTTTATTAAAAATAAAATGAATGGAATGTTCACAAACACTTCACCAAAAATGCAGTGGTTTCCAGAGTAAGAGGGAGAACTGGGAATATTTGTCTTTCAAGCCCATCAAATCGCAATTTTGTAAATCCAGTATTTATCTATAAAGTGGGAAGGTTTTGGCAATAGCTTCCCAGGAAGCCTTGCTGTTGTTTCCCAGGAGTCTTTGTTCTGGCTTCCTATTGGCCCTTGTGGCGATGGGAGCTGTTAATTGGATTTGAGAGAGACATGAAGAAACAATTGGGATCGGTAGTGCCCGTTGTTTGAGCTTTATGGGTGCCATTTGGGTACAAAAATGGCGTCCGATGCGCGCGCAAGCACACACACGTGGGCCAAATCGCGCTGGACGCCATATTGGTGAGGGTGTTGGCGCCCGCACAGCTAATGTCCACTGAAAGTATACAGAGCAGGCAGATCATGACGTCAATCAGCATGAACTTTTATGCGTTGGGCTCCTTCCAGGTTGGAGCTAGAGATATTAGCAACACCTCCCAGTTTGTCGTCCACTGTTGCTTAAGGGAGGTCGCTGAGGCTCTCTATTCAAAGAGAGCTGACTACATTTCATTCTCTCTTGCCAGAGATAAGCAGTTTGAGTTGCCGTGCTGCCTGCATTGCAATCGACGGGCGTGGGTTAATCGTGCATTGTGATCCTCGCACCCGTTTCTTTTTGGGGGAACCAATTTAGCCCCGTGTCTTTGAATAATTGAAGGAAACAAGGTGTTTGTTGCCCCATCAAAGGACATGGAGTGATCAAGACTTAGAGATTTACTGTGAGAGGACTGAAGATTGTGAGCACTCAGAGTATATCATTTAAGGAAAGTTGATGAATGTAAGTGAGAATCATCAGCCAAAGAGTGGATATGGCTGGATGATGAGTGGAGGAGGCGATTGATGCAAAGAAAGAAATAACTTGCAATTATACAACGTCTATCAGGTCCTCAGGATGCCCCAAAGTTCTTTATAGCCAATGAATTACTGTTGAAGCGTAGTCACAGTTGTTTTGTTGGCAGATGTGCAGCCATTTTGCCCACAGCAAGATCCCGCAAACAGCAATTAGATAAATGACTGGGTAATCTGTTTTTGTTGGTTAAGGGATAAATGTTGACCAGGATACTGGGAGAACTCCTTTGCTCTTCAAATAGTGCCATAGGATCTTTTACATCCATCTGAATGGGCAGATATCTCATCCCAAAGGCAGCACCTCGAACAATGCAGCACTTTTCTCAGTACTGCACTGAAGTGTTGGCCAAGATTATGTGCTCAAGTCCTGGAGTAGTACTTAAACCACAACCTTCTGACCCAGAGAGGAGAGTGCTACTGAGAAAAGGCTGATGCAGAGTGGAAGTGAAGACAGAACCCTGGGGATTCCCTGGGTTAATAAGTAAAGAGAGCAAGCCATCATACGCAGCAAAAATAGAGTGAATGGGAGAGTCATGAAAATACCATTGGTGGAATCCCACATTATGGTAACTTTACGAAATGCACATTACCACTCTCTGCCCAAGGCTTTGAAGGACGTCTCAGGTCCTGCTTTGGCAATGTTGTCTCTTCTACCTACTGTCACCAGAAGTAGGAGATTGTAATTGAATCCAGTGCAACTCATTGCAAAGCTCCCAAACTGGAATATGAATACTGGGTGGTAGATAATTTTTCCATTGGGTGATGGACACTATTGAAGTTCACCACAAAGGAACAAACTTCGGAAACACTGATTGAAGCAGTAAATGGTTTAATGACTTTCGCAGATAATGCCAGCTGAAATTTTGGGAGATGAATTTGCCGATTGCTACAATTCGGTGCTAGCTGACAGACTCTTGATGGCAGCGCACGTCAGTGATAATTACAGTTACCAATGAATGGTTTAGACCTGCCTGTGTTCTGTACTGCACACACCTCCCAATGCTGATCCCAGAGTACTGCGGGGCAACCCCAGTTACCCATGAGAAATTGGTTTCTTCTCTTCTATCACACAATTACCCTGTCTTACGCTGTCTTTGCAAGTTGTACTAAACATATGTATGTAATTGTTTCTGTTTCTGGGAGCTATGTTGTAGGGAATGTTTATCAGTTAGTGAGGTGCTTTATTGACTTCTGGCCAACCTATATGAACAGCTGCAGTATATAATGCATGTGGCTGGATCTGCTCTAATTACCATGGCTGTAGTTTGCTGTTTATAGTGAATCGCTGAGTTTGTTGTGTTGTAGGACTGTTGGTTGACTCCGTCATGAACCTTGGTAATTTAGCTTTCAGCCTCCTGCAGTGTGTCTTCATTCTGTTGGCTGGATCTAATGCCTGAATCTGCCTTATTGCTTTTCCTGTCACCTCAGTAGCTGCTGAATGTGGTGCAAGGATTTCTGTAAGTAGCTATTTTTGGCTATTGGATACTGGCAATATTCTCAGGGCTGTCAGCCTTGGATTGTGTGTTAATTCAAGGCTGCTGCAGAGGGGTCTCCTGCTCTTTCAGAGCATGGACTGATCATAAATTGAACTCGTGTAGCTGTTCCAGCGCTATGGAAGGACAGTAAGTTTTCACAATGAGATTAGGCCAGTATATTGGCCGGGTTGTTAATATTATTGGGCTGCTTCTGTACATCTAGCTGATGGTTTTTCACCTGTATACATTATGGAGGATCATGACCTGTAGGTCAAAGGGATTTTGATCCTTGTCACAGTTGTAAGATGAGAAATCTTGATGCCAGCAACAAACTGCTGGAGCGTCTGACTTGCCTCCGGAGCACGGAATGTCAGTCCCAGATTTTGAGCCACACTCCATAAGCCAGGGCATTAGGTTCAGTGATCGATTGTAACCACCATCCCTGGGACTTCCTGCAATGTTTAGAGTGAAACCCAGCCCACTCCGGAAATAGTGTCCTCATGGGAAAGGGCTCGGTTCTATATTCGCCTCTGTCCCTCATGTAGAACTAATATGGCTGATGGCACATCCACATCCAGTGGATTAAGTCTATTGGCTCTGGTTTAGTATCGTGTATTAATGGAGCACCCTCTGCCCTTTGTATGCAATTTACAGTAGGTGATAGTTAGGAGCTACCTCTCCATACCATTACCCAGCTGCCCTGTCCTCCTCTCTAGCACTTTCCCCGAAAGCAAGCACGTCCCAGTCCTAGCTCCTGATGGCAAAATCTACAGCAAAAGCTGTGGCCAGTATGAGGGTAGAAAGAAGACATTGAAAAGGGAACCCCTGACTGAAGCACTAAGGAGGTGAATGGCATTCTTCCCTGATAATGCCAGCTGCAACTTA
This sequence comes from Somniosus microcephalus, assembly GCF_052327205.1. Classification (NCBI taxonomy): domain Eukaryota; kingdom Metazoa; phylum Chordata; class Chondrichthyes; order Squaliformes; family Somniosidae; genus Somniosus; species Somniosus microcephalus. The sequence continues at coordinate 34,978,689 of NC_141008.1, forward strand.
GAGAGGTGAGGATGATGATTTTGTCACTTGGTATGATTTGATGCCAGTTGACAGACGGACAGCAGATTATGAGATGGCTGTGTGTGTTAGTGATAGCTATAGTTACTGATGAGTGGCTCGGACTTGCCTGTGTTCCAAATTGCACTCTCCTCTCAATGCTAATCCCAGAGTACTGCCAAGCTGCCCCAGTTACCCATGGGGAATCAGCTAATCTTTCAGCAGCTCTAATACAATTAAAACATTTCAGTAATAAAATGTTCTCTTGTATCTGGAAGTCTCCTATTTCTTGCTCATGCTCTCAGAACAGGGTTAGCTTTCACATGTACGCTGGTGATACTCATCTGTATCTCCTCATCACTTTCTGAAACACCTCCCTTATTCTGTGCTGTCAGACTACTAGTCTGACCTCAGGCCCTGGATGAATCACAACTTCCTTCAGCTGAGCACTGAGAAGACCGAAGCCATCGTTTCCGATTCCTCGCTCACTGATTTTATCCACCACCCTCTTGGGCTGAACCAGACCATTCACGGCCTTTGTTTTCTGTTCAACCCTGAGCTGTAAATCCCACATTTTATCTATCGCCAAGACCGCTTATTTTCACCTCTGAATCATTTCCCACTTCATCCTACCTCAGCCCCTCTGCCACTGAAACCCTCATAGATGCCATTGTCACCCCCAGTGCAGAGAACTCTAATGTACTCCTGGCTGGACTCCCATCTCCAACATGTCCAAAATTTTCCACCTGTATTCCATCCTACACTGTCCCTCTTGCCCATTACCACCATCGTCATGGACTTACACTGGTTCCCACCCCCAACACATCACATCACATATCCTCCTCTCTAAGTCCCTCCATGGCCTGCCCAACTCTATCACTGCAATGTCCTCCAGCCCTAAATCCCATTTCAAATACTCTGTGTCTCCAATTCCAGGCTCCTGTGCAACAACCTCCCTTCATCCCATGATTGGTGGCAAAGCTTTTAATCGCCTCAGTCCTACTCTTTGGATTTCCCCTCCCTGAAAATCTCCTCCTCTCCATCTCTGCAAAAAAATCAATCTTTTTGACACAAGCTTTGGGTCACACCCCTGACTCTCTTCTACCTGACAGCATCTGTTTTCCTTACATCCACCTGTGAAGCACTTCGGGATTTTTTTTTATGTTAAAGGCACTGTATAATTGCAAGTTGCTGTTGTCTTCCTGCCACACTTGGTCAGAGAACATTCAGCACCGGAGGGAGTTTTTCTTCAGGAAGCCGTTCTGTCAGACTTGGGCCATCGATTATCTCGATCATTCCTCATGGTACTTCCTCAAGGTTTCAAGGGGTATCCAATTGCTGAGGCTTTGGGGAATATTCACAGAAGGTACTTGAACTATACCAAACTTCAGAAGCAATTACTTAAAATATTCTTACAGGATGTTCTGTTGAGGGGCACTTTTTTCTCAAAATAGACACAGATGAGGAAGGCCATCCAGCCGGTTTAGCTTCTCCATCCAGGGAAAAAAACTAAAGTCTCTCCCCTCAAATCAGCACATTTGCTGTTTCTTAAATGATTGCTTTGACTACTCTGCCTAGTGATCCATTCCAAGTGTTGTGTGTTCTGAAGAACTTCCTCTTAATGTAAATTTGTCTTTCACTAAGTTTGAACTTTTATTTCCTTGTCCTAGTGTTATTTGAAATAATATTACAAGTGTACCTTTTTTGTACTGTTGACTATCTTGTATAATTATGAGATTCCCTCTCGGTCATGTCTTTCCAAGGCTGCATACCTTAAATTTCTCCAGGAGCAACCTTTCATGCAGGACTTGGATAAGTGTTTTCTGGAGGTCTAGGACACATGGCCATGTAGCTTCCCCTTGTACATTTGGGATGTTGTTTCCTCAAAAATAGTCGAGGAAATTGGTTAGGCGGGATCTTTCCCCTTCTGAAGCCATGTTGATTATTATCCAAGTAAACATCAAGTTTATTCCTGACAATCCAATTCCATTATTTACCAGGGATTGATGAGGTTGATGGGTCTGTCGTTGCTTGATCTGTTCTGTCAATTTCCACAGGATAGTGTAGGAGAGAGGCCAGGACTGAAACCAGCCACTAGGTGAATGAGGACGGGGAGAAAGAGAGAGGTTGTGGCTGGGTAAGGGGAGAGAAAAGAGAACGGCAAAATCAGCCAATAGGAGGAATGATGGAGGGAGGTTGTGGGTAGAACAGAGTCCAGGACTGAAACTATTTGCTGGGGATCTAGGAAAGAGCAGTTTCCTCTCACTGTGTGGCTTGAAGCAAATGTAGATTTCAAAGATACAGGACAACCTTCAACTTAGCTGTTATCCATCAATCTATCAATCCATCATCTGTCTCATCTATTTAACTATTTACCCCTCTATTCATCTTCCTTCCTCTCTCATATCGATCTATCCATCCATCTATCTGTTGATTTTGAATGTCTGTGCTGATCTAAATGAAATATGTACCAGATTGGAAAGTTTAGCACACCTAATGTCAGCAGCAAGCACTCCCAGACCAAGTACAGCATGGGTTAATTGAAAATTAAAAGGATTCAAATGCTTTACATAAAGAATAACAAATATTCAGCAGTGCGTTACAGGCTGGAATCTAGTCGAAGGGTACAGATAGTTTATATATGAAGTAACAGATGCCCAGGAGTGAGTTACAGGCTGAAGTCTAAAAGAGGTGTTTGGATGGTTTATTTACTGAATAATGGATAGGAACATATGAAAAGAAGGGTGAGAAATGACCATCTGGCCCATTATGCCCATCGACAATGTAACCTCTCTCACAGTGCACCCACCCTCATCCACACTATTTCCTAGCAGAGGCATAAATCAGAGGGAAAAGACCCTGTGGCCAATTCAGGGAATATGAAATACAAATAAAGTGCTGTAAATACCCAGCAGGTCAAGCAGTATCTGTGGAGAGAGAAACAGAGTTAAAGGTTCAGGTCAATGACCTTTCGTCAGAGATCCCTGTGTTTATGTGGACCAATTATTTCAATTGGATAGGTTAGGGAGGAATAGAGGTTACAAGTTTTGTAAGGGCAGAAATAGGTTGGCGGTTCCTTTTTTCCCCAAGAGAATAGTGGGCCTGTGGGACAGGATGCCGGCTCATGCTGTGAATGCTGATTCACTGTATTCCTTCAAAAAAGAACTGGATCTGGTTCTGGCTTGGGCAGGGAACACCTCATACAAGAAGTATGTACCCTGTAATATAAATCGGGGTCAATGTGATCTCCTGGACTATCTTTGATCACCAAAAGGGCTCGGAGAGGAATTTTTCAGTTTTTTTTCCCACTTCTATGCTTCGGTTTTTATCTTTTTTTCATCTCTCCCGGTAGATTATATGGCTTTGGGTGGATAGGGAGTGTATGTATTGTGATGCATAAGGCATCACAACTATATGGGACAGGCTAGATGGACCAGTGGGTCGAAACCTGGCCATCATTTTTGCATGTTTGTATGTGTGGTAAACCACTGTTATACCTGTCTGTAGAGGTATGTGTATTCCACTAGGTACAGGTCTGGACATGCCTCGGCTGACTCCTCCCACTATTCCAGGTATATAAGTGACTACCTCCCAGTCCCTTAGTATTCTGGACGGGTCGACCACTCGAGACAAGACCTTCATTCTTTAGTTAATAAAAGCCTGATTGTTACTCGCTCAACCTCAGTCTTTTGAGTAATTGATGGCGCATCAGTATGTCTAGGTCCTACGCTCTAAAATTCCCTCCCATAAACCTCTCCACCTCTTTTAAGACTTTCTTGAAAAATAATTTCTTTGACTAAGCTTTTGGTCACCCCTCCTAATATCCCCTTCCTCAGCATCTATTTTTGTCTGATTACACTTCTGTGAAGAGCCTTGGGAATTTTTTTTACGTTAAAGGCATGATATAAGTCCAAGTTGTTATAAAAACTTCAATTAATACCCCATCTAAGACTACATTTCTCCAAAGTAAAAAACCCTCACTTTTGGAGCCTATCCTGTAGGATTTGGTATTATCTGAGCACGGTGGCATAGTGGTTAGCACTGTTGCCTCACAGCGCCAGGGACCCGGGTTCGAATCCGGCCTCGGGTGACTGTCTGTGTGGAGTTTGCACATTCTCCCCGTGTTTGCGTGGGTTTCCTCCGGGTGCTCCGGTTTCCTCCCACAGTCCAAAGATGTGCGGGTTAGGATGATTGGCTATGATAAATTGACCCTTAGTGTTAGGGGGATTAAATACGTGGGGTTACGGAGATAGGGTGGGATATGTGTTGGTGTAGGGGTTACGGGGATCGGGTGGGATATGTGTCGGTGGAGGCTCGATGGGCTGAAATGGCCTCTATCTGCACTGTGGGGTTTCTGTGGTTCTGTGGTCATCCTCTGCACCTCTCTAGCACATTGATATCCATCACCATCTAAGGGGACCAAAACTGGAAACAGTACTCCAACTACAAATGCACCAGAGCCCAATACATCTTAAGATCCCTGTGAGTGAGTTACAGGCTGGAATCTAATTGAGAGGTCTTGAGATTAAATTGTGGTCTGATCTAGCAGCTTGTTTTTTTTATTTGTTGTGCTGGGTTCTAGTTCTGGTTTTGGTCAGTTATGTTCTGACTGGCTGATACTGTGGATAGCGACTTTTATTGTATAATCTCCATCACACGAAAATTTTCAGCTGTGGGTCTTCACTGCTATCTATTGGGAAAGGACAGACTGCCAGTTCCCAGGAAATTCTATCCAGGGTTTCTGATAGAATAGTAAAGAGATGAAGCAGCTCCTTTCCGTCCTAACAATTCATCATTCTTTTCGTTGAGTCTGTGCTCTGGAAGGGTTGTGTTAATGAGGGCTCACTGCTTTGCCCAGCACTGTCAATGCACTCATGGTTAATGTTCTCTGTCTTTCAGAAACAAAGGAGGAATTAGAAGAACTGATGACAGATATCAAGAAGACAGCAAACAAGGTCCGCTCCAAGTTAAAGAGTAAGTAAATGGTTCTAACAGGATCCAGCATCCGCACTGGTTAAATAATTCATGGTTCAGCACTTCAGATTCTGCCACATTAGCTCATGTGTGTGATAGAATCATATAGCAAAAAAGGAGGCTATTCGTCCCATCGTGCCTGTGCCGGTTCTCTGAAATATCTACCAGTTAGTCCCACTCCGTGCTCTTTCCCCATAGCCCAACAAGTACATATCCAATTTCATTTTGAAAGTTACTATTGAATCTGCTTCCACCACCCTTTCAGGCAATGTATTTCAGATCATCATAACTCGCTGAATATAAAATGTCTCCACATCTCCCCCCTGGCTTTTTTATCAATTATCTTAAATCTGTATCCTCTGATTACTGACCCTCTTGCCAGTGGAAATAGTTTCCCCCTATCTATGCAATCTAATCCCCTCATAATTTTGAACACCTCTGTTAAATTTCCCCTTAACCTTCTTTGCACTAAGGAGAACAATTTCAGCTCTCTAGTCTCTCCACATAACTGAATCCCTGGTACCATTCTGGTAAATCCCCTCTGACATCCTTCCTAAAGTGAAACCGAGAATTGGACACAACACTCTAGTGGAGGTCTAACCAGTGATTTATAAAAGCTTCCCATAACTTCCTTAATTTTGTACTCGCTGGGGGTCGATTTTCCTGAAGCTGTTGGGAAGAAGGCGGGACTACAACTTTCAGGTTTTAGACCCGCCTACTTCGACGTCCGGTCAATCCGCGCAATTTTCCCTTGATTGACCTTATTGAGCCCGCCCAGCGGGCTCAGCAGGCCAATTAAGGGCCACTCGGCAACAGGTGACGTCACAGACTGCAATTTCATCTGTCAAGAGTTTTTGACAGATGAAATATCAGTGTTTCACAGCTGTTTGAAGCTGTGAAACACTGACAGTCTGAATTCTAACATGAGTCCTTCTGCACAGACTCAGTTAGAACTCTCAGCAGCACTCAAAGCTGAAGGTTGTCACTTTTCACAGATCGCAGCCGTTCAGCTTTAAGTGCCGGGTGAGTGATGGACTTCCGACGGCTACAGGAAGAAAGGCTGTTAAGGTAAGTACAGGTAAGTAAAAGTTCTTTAGACACACCAAACACACTTACCTTTGCAGTCATGCACCCATCACTCACCTGAACACCGACATCGACTCCTCCAACTCATGCAACCCGACGGCCCGCCTGCTGTAACCTGGCGTGGTTTGGCGCCATCGGGAATCCCACACGAAACCCCTCAAAATAGGGATTAGTCTAAAAACTGCCTGTTAACTACCTGTTAACAGGCAGTTAATTGGCACTAATCCCTTCCCGCCTGGTTTCGGCGGGTCCCAGTGCGGAGCGGGTACCCACCGCCTCTGAAAGTTGCGTGGAGCGGGGTTTTGGGCGGGATGGTGTCGGGACCCCCGAATTCGGGATTTCCCCCCCCCCCCCCCCCACACGCCTGAAACCCTGCCTGACGGCTCCACGAAAATCGACCCCTCTGTCTATTTAAAAAGCCAAGGATCCCGTATGCTTTAACAGCTTTATCAACTTGCCCTGACACCTTCAAAGATTTGCATATGTGAACTCCCCAGGCCCTCCTGTTCCTGCTCCCCCTTTAAAATTTTACTGTTTAAATTATACTGTCTCCTTATTTTTCCTTCCAAAATGCATCACTTCACACTTCTCTGCATTAAATTTCATCTGCTCATTTCACCAGCCTGTCTATGCCCTCCTGAAGTCTGGTACTATCATTCTCTGTTGTTTGCTACATTTCCAAGCTTTGTGTCATCGGCACACTTGAAATTATGCCCCCTATACCCAAATCCAGGTCATTAATATGTGTCAAAAAGAGCAATGTTCCTAATACCGACCCCTGGGGGACACCACTGCACATTTCCCTCCAGTCTGAAAAACAACTGTTCACTACTACTCTCTGCTTTCTGTCTCTCAGGCAATTTTTGTATCCATGTTGCCACTGTCCCTTTAATTCCATGGACTTCAATTTTGCTAAAGGTCATCTATGTGCTACTTTATCAAACGTTTTCTGAAAGTCCACATAGCGTCAGCTACACTACCTTCATCAACCCTTTCTGCTATTTCATCGAAGAACTCAATCAATTTAGTAAAGACACTATTTGCTTTTAAAAAATCTGTGTTGGCTGTCATTTATTAACCTATGTGACAATTTATTCTGTCTCGGATTATAGTCTCTCGAAGTTTCCCCACCACCGATGTTAGGCTATCTGGCCGGGAGTTACTGGGTTTATCTCTCTCCCCTTTTTTGAACAGGGGTGTAACATTTGCACCCCTCCAGTCCTCTGGTACCACTCCCATATCCAAGGAGAATTGAAATATTGTGGCCAGAGCCTCCGCAATTTCCACCCTTACTTCCCTCAGCAACCGAGGACTCATCCCATCCGGACCAGATGACTTTTCTACTTTGAGCGTTGCCAACGATTTTAGTACCTCCTCTTTATCTATTTTCATCCTATCCAATTCCCCTACTACCTCTTCCTTTACTGCAACGTTGGCACCATCCTCTTCACTAGTGAAGACAGATGCAAAGTACTCAAGTAGTACTTCAGCCATGCCCTCTGCCTCCACAAGAAGATTTCCTTTATGGCCCTTAATCGGACCCACCTTTCCTTTGACTATCCTTTTATTCTTTATATGTTTATAAAATACTTTAGTGGTTCCTTTTATGTTACCCACTAATCGTTTCTCATACCTTCTCTTTGACCTTCATTTCCTTTTTCAGTTCTCCTCTGCACTCTGTATTCAGCTTGATTCGCGACAGTATTGTGAACCTGACATTTATCATAAGCCGCCTTTTTCGGTTTCATTTTAATCTCTCTTTCTTTAGTCATCCAGGGAGCTCCAGCTTTGGATACCCTTCCTTTCCCCCTCATAGGAATGTATCTAGTCTGTACTGGAACTATCTCCTCTTTGAAAGCCTCCCATTGCTCATTCACTGTTTTGCCTGCCAATCTTTGTTTCCAATCCACCTGGGCCAGATCCCTTTTGAACTCACTGAAATTAGCCCTCTTTCAGTTGAGTGGTTTCACCTTTGTTTGTTCCTTGTCCTTTTCAATAACTACTGTAAACATAATGATACTGTGATCACTGTTTCCCAAATGCTCTCCCACCAAATCTTGCTCCACTTGCCCCACTTTATTCCTCAGAACTAGATCCAGCACTGCTTCCTTCCTCGTTGGGCTGCAAACAGACTAATCAAGAAAGTTTTCTTGTACACATTTGAAGAATTCCTCCCCCTCCTTGCATATCCTATACATTTTTCCCCATTCTAAATTAGGATAATTGATGTCCTCCATTATTACTACTCCATTGTCTACATCTTTCTGAAATTTGCCTACAAATTTGGTCCTCTATCTCCTTTCCATTATTTGGTGGTCTATAGTATACACCTCGCAGCATAACAGCTCCTCTTCTCCTTATCTCTAACCAAATAGTTTCTGTCCTTGAACCCTCAAGCACATCATCCTTTTCCAGGGCTGTAACAGATGAATACTGTCACCCACCCCCTCCTTTTTTTCCTTCCCTATTCCTCCTGAATATATTGTAGCCAGGAATGTTAAGTTCTTATTATTGCCACTATATCATAATCCCATGTGGCAACTTGTGCCTGCAGCTCACCGACCTTATTTGTCATGCTCCGTGCATTTACACAAATGCACTTCAAACCCGCCTTAGTCTGCTTTGAATTTCTCCCCTATCCAATCCCTCCTATTTCTGAACTACCCTTTATGCTAATGCTGCTCGTCTCTCCCAGTCCTCTGTGTACCTTGTTTCTCCTCTCTGATGCTGCATCCTGGTTCCCCTCCCCCTGCCAACTTAGTTTAAACCTTCCCCTTTCTGTTTTTCACATTTATTCTGTGTTTTCGAGGGATTACTTTTTTTTTTGTTAAACTTTATTTTCTTGAGTCCCTGCCACACTCCAAAAAGTCTCATTCACGAATTAAACTATCTTACAATTTTAAGTTAAATAAAAGTCTGTTAATTTAAAAGACTTGTCAAAATTTGATTAAGTTTAATTAGTTTTTCATTGCATAGTTTAAATGTCTACATAAAATGCATATCTTTCATATTTCAATTACATGGTATTATTAAATGGTTAATAATTACCATATTCAAGTACTGATGCGCTATCAATTACTCATAAAAGACTGAGAGTTAAGAGAGTAACTAAAGGCTTTTATTAACAAAAGAATGAAGGTCTGCCTCGAGTGGTCGACCGGTCCAGAATTACAAAGGGCTGGGGAGCAGTCACCTTTATACTAGGACTTGTGGGAGGAGTCAGCCGAGGCATGTCCAGGCATGTACACAGTGGAATACAAACAGTGGTTTACCACAAGTACCAAATTAAATAGTACTTAAACTTCAATTTCATTATTTTATTCAAAATGAGAATTCATTTTGTGACACAGCTCCTTTTAAGATCTAAAATCCAGGAGTTTCAATCTGCTACTTGAAGGGACTGTTGCTGAGTTCAGCACTGCATCGTTATTGGTGAGCTGCATCCTGTCAACCCGGCCGTTCTTTTATATAGTGCCTTTGGTGTCATAAAGCATCCCAAGACATCCCGTTATATAGTGCCTCTGGTGTAATAAAACATCCCGAGACATCCCTATAATAGCCTATACACTATTACCTAGTGTAAGTAAAAAGCTCCCCTAAGTTCTTCGCAGAGGTAAGACAGACACCAAGCAGGAATGAGAGTTTGGCCGTGACTGAAGGCAAGTTCAGAGAAGTAAGTTATTGAAGAGGTAGGGATTTAGGGAAAGAGCTCCAGAATGTGGGCTGAAATGGTTCTGCCAGTAACTGAGGAGCAGAGAGAGAGAGTGGGATGAAAAGGGGTCCAGAATCGGGAGTGTGGAGGGTGTACACCAGCACAAAGAACTGAAAAACGTTAAAGTTAAGAGAGGCGAGACATAAAGCAGCTTGTAGATCAGGAGAAGGGTTTTAAATTGACTGCAGTGGGAAAGGCAAGGATCAAATGGAGGTTGAAAAGGACAAGGCTTATTAAAGGAAGGTTCAGATCATGGATTATTTACATCTTAACATTCATTGAATCTTGTCTGGTGTTTTTCCTGAAACCTTAAGTTGGTCTCAGTTTTGTGATAGGCAAGGCTCTTGCATCAGTGAGTGTTATCTGAAGTTATACAGGCTGCGGTTAACTCTTAAGGCATCTATCACCTTGAAAGTTCTGTCCTAACCTAATCATGATCTCCAGCATGATTTTCAGCATGGCTGCTCCACTGCTGATCTTGCTGCCTGTGTTACTCACCTCTGGCACTCTGCCTTGAACACTGTGGTGATATATTACCTTGGACATCTTCAGAGCCTTTGGCAGAGTCTGGCATTTTGCACTTCTAAATCAGACGGCCTCTCACTGAACCTATGTTCAAATTGCATTGATGGCTCAATCTTTGCCTCTTTCCATTAACTCAGGGCTCCCCCCTGTGCTGCTCCTTCATATTGACCCTATCAACTCTTGCTGATGATTCCATTCTATGTCCATCAACTTCCGGCAGATCATACACCCTCAGTACACACAACCTCCAGTCTTCTTACCATGCAATAGCTGAATCATTACATCTTGGTCTCTTGCATGCCCTTTGGATCAATAAAAGTATTCTGTTTTTGAACTGCTCGAAGATGCAGGTACTTCATATCTCCTTATTCCAACAGCTCCCACCCCTTACCCAATGCAACTGCGAGTAGCATTGACAGTGAGGTGCCATTGAGGTGTCAATTTCCATGCACTGCTTTTCAGAGAGATCACATTATAATATTAAGAGCCATTGCAATTACACATGCAAGAAATGCACGGAGTGTGTGTGTGTGTGTGTGTGTTGATATATTGTGAACTGTATAGTGTGTACTGTAGATTAATGGATAATGTACTTTGTATAATGTTCATAGTATATTGTGTACTGTATATTATACATTAATATTATGTACTGATTATAGGACCTGTACTGGGCCCTTGACTGGTCTTTGGAGAAGGTCTTTGCTAGACATCTCTAGTCTTTCCATTTTATTTCCCCAGGTATTGAACAGAGCATAGAACAGGAGGAGGGTCAGAACAGATCCTCGGCTGACTTAAGAATACGCAAGACACAGGTCAGTGACTTTAACCTTCTGGTCTTTCCAATAAATTATATTACACAAAGTCGACACAAGTGTATGAGCCAGCCTAAACATTCGACAACAGCGCATAGTTTCCAAAAACGATATCACCATGCTCTGATCCCATTTTCTTTTAGACATAAAACAGATTCCAAGTGTACCGGCACCCCACCATCCATTACAATTTTTAATAGGTATTTGAGGACGGGGTTGCTGGCTGCAGTTTGCAGGGGTCAACATCAAGCAGTAGGAGGGAAAGCAAAGGGCCTTTCCCACCTTTGCTACTGAAGCCAGTTACTCCAGGGGATTACTTAGCAGTGTTGTGGCATACATGCCAACCTACAAATCACAGGGAAGCTGATCAACATCTTTTAATTGGAAAAAAAAGCTGACACAGCCCCAAGAAAGCAGACAACTAAAAAAAAAAACAATTAAAATGTTCAACGGTAAAATAATGGCTCTTGAGCAAGAGCACTGCTTCAGGGCAATTGAATAAGTGTTTTAGGATCATGCCAATGGCCTCACACATAACAGCCAAAAAGTAGTAGTTACAGTGGGAGTGTGGCAGGACATGAACTTGCCATGGCCTAAGCTGCATATATACCCAATATTCCATCATTTGTATTATAGAGAAAAAACACATAGAGTGTACAATTCGTGTAGTGGCAGATTTAGAAATGTTCCTTATTTGGTAGGCACAAGCTCCACCAGGAAATATGATTTTTGACATTTTTTGATGTATTTTGAGAATATTGTTATTGTATTCACACTGGAAGTCTGCTCCCATGTCTGTATTCACACTGACACCCTTCAATAACCATCACCATTCACATTGGCGCTGCTGTTTTCCTCCTCCCACCAATCACGCTTCCACCCACATCATGGATAGTGACACGCTACTTCCTCCCCTCTCCACCATCCACACTGGCACTCCCCTCGTCCCTTCTCCACCATCCACACTGGCGCACTCCTCTTCTCCCCCCCCCCGCCCTTCCCCCGTCCACATTGGCACTTTCCTCTTCCCATCTCTGCCATCCACACTGGCACTGATGAGCTGGAGTCTGAGCTTCAGACACTGCGACACATCAGGGAGGGGGAGAAGTACCTGGACTCTGTGTATCAGGAGGTGGTCACACCTATGAAGTTAAGTAATTCAGATGTAGCCCATGGTCAGGGACAGCACGGTGTGACTATGAGTGAGGCAGGTACGGGGATCCAGGAGGTAGAGCTGGAGGAGCCGCAGCCCTTGCTCTTGACCAACAGGTTCGAGGTTCTTACTCCCTGTGTGGACAGGAGCAGGGACTGCAGGGAGGATGAGCATCCTGGCCACAGCACCGTGGAACGGGGGGCCATTCAAGAGGGGGGAGTAAATAGAAATGTTGTAGTGGTAGGGGATAGTATTATTAGGGGGATAGATAGAGTTCTCTGCAGCCGAGAGCGAGAGTCCCGAAGGCTGTGTTGCCTACCCGGTGCCAGGGTTAAGGACATCTCTGGGCTGGAAAGAAACTTGCAGTGGGAGGGGGTGGATCCAGTTGTCGTGGTCCATGTTGGTACAAACGACGTAGATAGGACTAGGAAGCCGGTTCTGTTAAAGGAGTATGAGCAGCTAGGGGTCAAATTAAAAAACAGAACCTCAAGGGTAATAATCTCTGGATTATTACCTGAGCCACGAGCGAATTTGGCTAGGACAAATAAAATTAGAGAGTTAAATGCGTGGCTCAAAGACTGGTGTGGGAGAAATGGGTTTTGCTTCCTGGGACACTGGCACCAGTACTGGGGCAGGAGGGAGCTGTTCCGTTGGGACGGGCTTCACTTGGCCAGTGCTGGGACTAGAGTCCTGGCGGATCATATAACTAAGGCTGTAGAGAGGGCTTTGAACTAACTAGTGGGGGGGAGGTTCCTAGAGAGCAAATAATAAAAATGACAACAGATAAGATAAGATAAGACAGGATCTGGCAAAAGTGGACTGGGAGCAGCTACTTATAGGAAAATCCACATCAAAACAGTGGGAGGCTTTCAGAAGGGAAATAGAGAGAGTACAACACCAACATGTTCCTGTAAAGGTCAAGGGTGGGACCAACAAGCAAAGGGAACCTTGGATGACAAAGGATATACAAAAATGCATTAGGAAAAAAAGGGGGGCTTTTGGCAGTTACAAAAGACAAAAGACGGTGGAAGCCCTAGAGGAGTATAGGAGGTGCAGGGGCATACTTAAAAAGGAAATTAGGAGGGCGAGGAGGGGCCATGAAATAACACTGGCGAGCAAAATAAAGGAAAATCCTAAGATGTTTTATAAGTATATTAAGGGCAAGAGGATAACCAGGGAAAGGGTAGGGCCCATTAGGGACCAAAGTGGCAAGCTGTGTGTAGAGCCAGATGAAGTAGGTGGGGTTTTAAATGAATTTTTTGCCTCAGTGTTCACTATGGAGAAAGACGATGTAGATATAGAAGTCGGGCAAGGGGACTGTGACATACTTGAACATATTAGCATCGAGAGGGAGGAGGTACTAGCGGTTTTAGCAGGCCAAAAAGTGGATAAATCCCCAGGCCCGGACGAGATGTATCCCAGGCTGTTGTGTGAGGCAAAGGAGGAGATTGCAGGGGCTCTGACACAAATTTTCAGAACCTCTCTGGCCACAGGGGATGTACCAGAGGACTGGAGAACAGCTAATGTAGTACCATTATTCAAGAAGGGTAGCAGGGATAAACCAGGGAATTACAGGCCAGTGAGCCTAACATCTGTGGTAGGGAAATTATTGGAAAAAATTCTGAGGGACAAAATTAGTCTCCACTTGGAGAGGCAAGGATTAATCGGGGATAGTCAGCATGGCTTTGTCAAGGGTAAATCATGTCTGACCAATCTGATTGAATTTTTCGAGGGGGTGACTAGGTGTGTGGATGAGGGAAATGCTGTGGATGTGGTTTACATGGACTTCAGTAAAGCTTTTGACAAGGTCCCGCATAGGAGACTGGTCAAGAAGGTAAGAGCCCATGGGATCCAGGGGGCCTTGGCGCGTTGGATCCTAAACTGGCTGAGTGGCAGGAGGCAGAGGGTGATGGTCGAAGGTTGCTTTTGTGACTGGAAGCCTGTGTCCAGTGGGGTACCTCAGGGATCGGTGCTGGGTCCCTTATTGTTTGTGATCTACATTAATGATTTGGATGAGAATGTAAAGGGTATGATCAATAAGTTCGCGGATGACACGAAAATTGGTGGGGTGGTAAATTGCGAGGAGGAAAGCCTCAGGCTACAGGACAATATTAACGGGTTGGTCAGATGGGCGGAAAAGTGGCAAATGGAATTTAACCCGGAAAAGTGCGAGGTGATGCATTTTGGACGGACAAATAAGGCAAGGGAATACACAATGAGTGGTAGGACCCTAGGAAGTACAGAGGGTCAGAGGGACCTTGGTGTACATGTACATAATTCCCTGAAGGCAGCGGAACAGGTAGATAAGGTGGTTAAAAAGGCTTATGGGATACTTGCCTTCATTAGCAGAGGCATAGAATATAAGAGCAGGGAGGTTATGATGGAGCTGTACAAAACGCTGGTGAGGCCACAGCTGGAGTACTGTGTGCAGTTCTGGTCGCCTCACTATAGGAAGGATGTGATTGCTTTGGAGAGGGTGCAGAGAAGATTCACCAGGATGTTACCTGGGATGGAGCGCCTCAGCTATGAAGAGAGACTGGACAGGCTGGGGTTGTTTTCCTTGGAGCAAAGAAGGCTGAGGGGGGACCTGATTGAGGTGTACAAAATGATGAGGGGCATAGATAGGGTAGATAAAGAGGAACTTTTCCCCTTAGTAGGGGGGTCAATAACAAGGGGGCACAGATTCAGGGTAAGGGGCAGGAGATTTAGGGGGGATTTGAGGAGGAACTTTTTCACCCAGAGGGTGGTTGGAAGCTGGAACTCACTGCCTGAAAGGGTGGTAGAGGCAGGAACCCTCACAACATTCAAGAAGCATTTGGATGAGCACTTGAAATGCCATTGCATACAAGGCTATGGACCAAATGCTGGAAAATGGGATTAGACTGGACAGGGAGGGATGGGCGGCGCAGACACGATGGGCCGAAGGGCCTCTTTCTGTGCTGAAAAACTCTATGACTCTATGAGAAGGTCATAGACTTAGGTAGCAGTGGGGAAATTAAAAACCAGAGCATGTCAGGAAGGGGCAGAAGGTATGGAGTAAAAGGTAAAGTAATAAAAAGGGCAAAAGCAGGAACTAAGTGTCACAAAACATATTTGGAAGTTCTCTATCTGAATGCACGTAGCATTCGTAACAAAATAGACGAGTTAATGGCACAAATAACTACATATGGGTATGATCTTGTGGCCATTACAGAAACATGGCTGCAGGGTGACAATGCCTGGGAATTAAACATACCAGGTTATTTAACGATCAGGAAGGACAGGCAGGAAGGAAGGGGAGGTGGGGTGGCTATGTTAATAAAGGAAGGAATCACTGTAATACAGAGAAATGATATTGGGTCGAAAGATCAGGATAATGAAACAGTTTGGGTGGAGGTAAGGAATAATAAGGGGAAAAAAACACTAGTGGGCATAGTCTATAGGCCTCCGAACAGTTGCAACTCTGTTGGACGGAGTATCAATCAGGAAATAGTTGAGGCTTGTAACAAGGGAGCATCTATAATTATGGGGGATTTTAACTATCATATTAATTGGACAAATCAAATTCGGCAGGGCTGCCTTGAGGATGAGTTCATTGAGTGTATTAGGGATGGGTTTCTTGAGCAGTATGTAACTGAACCAACCAGGGGGCAAGCAACCTTAGATCTGATCCTGTGTAACGAGACAGGATTAATTAAAAATGTCCCAGTAAAGGATCCCCTTGGAATGAGTGACCATAACATGGTTGAATTCCATATTCAATTAGAGGGTGAGAAGGTTGGATCTCAAACAAGTGTGCTAAGCTTGAATAAAGGAGACTATGAAGGCATGAGAGCGGAATTGAGTAGAGTGGATTGGGAAAATAGATTAAAGGGTAAGACGATACATGATCAGTGGTGTACATTTAAGGAGTTAATTTACAACTTCCAAAAAAAATACATTCCACTGAGAAGAAAAGGGTGTAAAAGAAAAGACAGCCATCCGTGGCTAAGTAAAGAAATTAAGGATAGTATTCGACTAAAAACAAGGGCATATAAGGTAGCCAAATCTAGTGGGAGGATAGAGGATTGGGAAAACTTTAAAAGACAGCAAAAAATAACAAAAAGATTGATTAAGAAAGGGAAGATAGATTATGAAAGTAAATTAGCAAAAAATATAAAAACAGATAGTAAGAGTTTTTATAGTTATATAAAAAGAAAAAGGGTGGCTAAAGTAAATGTTGGTCCCTTAGAGAATGAGACCGGGAAATTAATGGTGGGAAATATGGAGATGGCAAAAACACTGAATGAATATTTTACATCAGTCTTTACAGTAGAAGACACTAAGAATATCCCAACACTGGACAAACAGGGGGCTAAAGGGGGGAGGAGCTAAACACGATCAAAATCACGAAGGAAGTGGTACTCGGTAAAATAATGGGACTCAAGGCGGATAAATCACCTGGACCTGATGGCTTACATCCTAGGGTCTTGAGGGAAGTGGCGGTAGGGATTGTGGATGCATTGGTAATAATTTTCCAAAACTCCCTGGACTCAGCAAAGGTCCCGGCAGACTGGAAAACTGCTAATGTAATGCCCTTATTTAAAAAGGGCAGTAGACAGAAGGCTGGAAACTATAGACCGGTTAGCCTAACATCTGTGGTAGGTAAAATATTGGAGTCCATTATTAAGGAGACAGTAACAGGACATTTGGATTTGGATAATCATAATTTAATAGGACAAAGTCAGCATGGTTTTATGAAGGGGAAGTCATGTTTGACAAATTTGCTGGAGTTCTTTGAGGAAGTAACATATAGGGTGGATAAAGGGGAACCAGTGGACGTAGTGTATTTAGACTTCCAAAAGGCATTTGACAAGGTGCCACACAAAAGATTATTGCTTAAGATAAAAAATCATGGGATTGGGGGTAATATTCTGGCATGGGTAGAGGATTGGCTATCTAACAGAAGGCAGAGAGTTGGGATAAATGGTTCATTCTCAGACTGGCAATCAGTAACTAGTGGTGCTCCGCAGGGGTCAGTGCTGGGTCCCCAACTCTTTACAATCTATATTAACGATTTGGAGGAGGGGACCGAGTGTAACATATCAAAGTTTGCAGATGATACTAAGATGGGAGGGAAAGTAGTGAGTGAGGAGGACATAAAAAACCTGCAAGGGGACATAGACAGGCTAAGTAAGTGGGCAGAGATTTGGCAGATGGAATACAATACTGGAAAGTGCGAGGTTATGCACTTTGGCAGGAAAAATCGTAGAGCAAGTTATTATCTTAATGGCAAGAAACTGTAAAGTACTGAAGTACAAAGGGATCTGGGGGTCCTGGTGCACGAAACTCAAAAGGTTAGTATGCAGGTGCAGCAAGTGATTAAGAAGGCCAATGGAATGTTGGCTTTCATTGCTAGGGGGATAGAATATAAAAGTAGGGAGGTATTGCTTCAGTTGTGCAAGGTATTGGTGAGACCGCACCTGGAATACTGCATGCAGTTTTGGTGTCCATACTTAAGAAAAGACATACTTGCTCTCGAGTCAGTACAAAGAAGGTTCACTCGGTTAATCCCGGGGATGAGGGGATGGACATATGAGGAGAGGTTGAGTAGATTGGGACTCTACTCATTGGAGTTCAGAAGAATGAGAGGCGATCTTATTGAAACATATAAGATTGTGAAGGGGTTGGATCGGGTGGATGCAGGGAGGATGTTCCCGATGATGGGTGAAACTAGAACTAGGGGGCATAGTCTTAGAATAAGGGGCTGCTCTTTCAAAACTGAGATGAGGAGGAACTACTTCACTCAGAGGGTGGTAGGTCCATGGAATATGCTGCCCCAAAAAGCTGTAGAAGCTACATCATTACATAAATTTAAAACAGAAATAGACAGTTTCCTAGAAGTAAAGGGAATAAAGGGTTACGGGGAGCGGGCAGGAATTTGGACTTGAGTCTAGGTTCGGATCGGTCATGGCCCTGTGGGTAGCGGAGCGGGCCCAGGGGCCGTGTAGCCTGATCCTGCTCCTATTTCGTGTGTCTAATTCTGTTAGATTCAGGAGATGGTTCTGTGATAGTACATTGGCGGTTAGGATCAGATCAGCCATGATCTTATTGAATGGTGGAGCAGGCTCGAGGGGCCGATTGGCCTACTCGTGCTCCTATTTCTTATGTTCTTCTTGTCCCCTCTCCACCATCCACACTGACACTCTCTTTCTCCCCCCCGCCCCCCCCCCCCCTTTTACACTGGCACTCTCCTCTTCCCCCACCATTCACACTGGCACTCTCCTCTTTCCCCCCCCCCCCCCACCACCCACGCTGGCACGCTCCTCTCTCCCCACCACCCCCCCCCACCACCATTCACACTGACACTCTCCTCTTTCCCCCACCATTCACACTGGCACTCTCCTCTTCCCCCCCACCATTCACACTGGCACTCTCCTCTTCCCCCCCCACCAACCACACTGGCGCACTCTTCTTCTCCCCCCTGCCCTTCCCCCATCCACATTGGCACTTTCCTCTCGTCTCCTCTCCACCATTCACACTGACACTCTCCTCTCTCTCACCCCCCCCCCCCCCCACCATTCACGCTGGCACACTCCTCTCCCTCCCCACCCCCCCCCCCCCCAACCTCACCCACCATTCACACTGACACTCTCCTCTTCCCCCCACCATTCACACTGGCACACTCCTCTCCCCCCGCCCCCCCCCCCCCCCCCCACCATTCACACTGGCACTCTTCTCTTTCCCCCACCATTCACACTGGCACACTCCTCTCCCCCCGCCCCCCCCCCCCCCCCACCATTCACACTGGCACTCTTCTCTTTCCCCCACCATTCACCCTGGCCCTCTTCTCTGACACCGCTCCCCCCAACAAATCACACTGGCACTCTTCTACCCCACCCCTCTAACCACTGCTCTGATGCTACTACTCTGCCAGGATTGAACTGTGCCACATGCTATTGGTAGGAATTAGGATCCCGCATACACTATGGCAAAAAGTGTGCAGCACAGTTCAGTTTCCAGAACGAAGGTCAGAGCCAAGATGGCCATTGAGGGATGAAGTGGGGCGTGGCTCTGATTTCATTCTGCAAATGTTGTTGATCTGTGAGCCGGCACCCAAAGAGATGACCATGGAAACTGCTGTTTTGTCATTTAAAAACTCAACCAGTTCAATAATGCTCGAGAGGAAGAGCATGGGCCACCCCTACCCAGCCCGGCTTGAATTTGACTCCAGTCTCAATACATGGTTGACTCGTAATATCCTCTGAAGTTGCCTAATAGTCATAAAAACAATTGCTACCAACACCTTCTCAGCTATGGGCAATTAGTTCATCCTGAGAACTTTTTTTTAAGAATGTTCAGTTTAATCTACAAATACCTAAATTTCTTTATCTCAGATTAAACTCTATCTCTAAACTAGCGCCAGTTAGTCGATATTTTGAAAACTGCAGCAAAAAAAAAAATCAGATTTAATTACCCAAGACCTGCATCAAGTGTTTGTGTTAATAAGAAGTAGATAAATACTCTGAAGGGCCAAGATCCAAGCAGCAGGATAATGAGATAATCTCCCATCTAGATGCTCGAGGTTGAATCCTGGTTTCACTGGCACTTGGGTCCTTTGGCACCACTTGTTCAGTTTCACTAGGTTACAGCCAGGCTGCTGTGTTAGGCAGCATGCACTTAATCAGAGAGTACAATATCAGAATATATTCCACCATAATAAGCTTAAACCTGTGAGATAGTGAGACCCAGCAAAGAACATTGTCATTTAACCACTCTAACTTCATTCTACTTGGCACCAAGGCCCACAGAGTATTGAAGTCTTACTGATTTGGCTGGAGGTTCAAACACGATGTCAGACAGCTGCAGCCTAAGTAAGCAGGGTCTTGTTCAGTTTAAAACTAGGGCCACAACAATAGAGCTGTACAAGACTTTGGTGAGATCTCATCTGGAGTATTGTGTACTCGGGGCCATCTGTTAAATTGGGAAAGCAAGGTGTGAGGTTGGATGTGCAGAAGTTTAATTTTTCTCAAGAAGGCGATTGACCTGTGGAACAGCATTCCACAGGAGATAGTGAGGATTGACTCCTTGCAGTCCTTCAGAAAAGCATTAGATGCATTTTTCGAAACACGAGGCCACAGTACCAGGAAGATAAGATTTGGGGTAATAACCAACAGTTTGGAATCTCCTGGTGCTTATCCGATTGTTTTTGAGAGGTCAGAGAGGAATTTTCGACAGGTTTCCTGAATTGGTTAGAAATCTCTTTTATGCCTAGGAGTTGGGAGGGCAAAGGAAAAGCGGGGACACGGGGATATATCCAATAAGGAATGGAACGTTTGCATAAGAGCCTGATGGCCTCCTCTTTTCCTGAGGACATAGAATAGCAGAACAACAATTGAACTTTGTCCAAAAGGATCTGCAACATGAAAGGTTGTTCCTTATTGCTTTGGCCCCTCCATAGAATTATGGCCCCTGCCATGCCATCAAGTAGCAAAATGGAGAAGCTCTCTGGCAATACTGTCCTGCTCTCCGGCAATACTGTCCCACTCTCCAAGTTGGGGAAGAACCTTGGTAGTTAGAGGGAGTTGGGAAAATACCAAACAAGATATATATGCAAACATGACATGAAACAAGCGTCATTAGTATTAGTGTGGCAACTAGCACTTGAGTTGTGAGAGGCATGGAATAGTAATGCCATTGGCTCATTCCTGCTCGCACAACTTCTAACAATCTCAAAATGGAGCTAAATTAAAATGATATAAATTAAAGTGATCAGCAAATCTGTATAGTTACACTTTATTCAGCAGGGAAAGGGTTACTAACTGTAACTGTACGCCATTGTTTATTCAGGGTAAGGGTTACTCGCTGTGTAATTGTACAGAGTTGTTTATTTAGCAGGGTTAAGGTTTAACTGCATGGTGCTCTTGTTGAGTGTTGCATTACATTTGAGACTACACAATGGTACTCAATTTTCAGTCCGAAGTAGTGCCTTCTCTCATTCATTATTTATGTGAGTCGCATCATGTCAGTCAGGAGAGTCTGAAGAGGTTTTTAAAGCTTGTTTAAATATTTCACTAAAACATTAATATTTTCCTGCCTTACCCCATGTTTACCGCTGAAACTGCCAATTATTATTAAGCTTATTAGTGAAATGTATAATACAGTGATGGTGGCTTAAAGCTGCATTCATGCTGGAGCAGTTGTCAGACACCAGCTGCCACTCCCACTGTTTTGGACACTGATGTAAGTGTTGTGGGGCTGTTTCCACGGGAGCCGGATACACTTTAAAATGGCACAAACGGCAACAACAACACTGAGCCGATCGATGCCTGCCCCCGTATCTGGGGAAGGTCTGTGTAGAGCAGCAGTTGCAAAGTCGGTCTGCTGCCCTCTACAGTGTAGGAAGGGCTTCAGTTGTTCAACCCCGAGCAGCCAAAGAAACCATGGTTGGCAGCCATTTTGCATGTAAGCTGCTCGGTCTGCCCTCTAAGAAGTAGCTGAAGTCTCCCTGTTCTGTGGTGCTGTGCTCGATGGAATTTTAATATTCACAGCCAGAGCTTCCAAACTGAATATAAATGAGCCCATAAGGGCGACTTGAAAAGGAGCTGTGTGGCATCTAATTTACGACAGTTGCCTTAGACTGGCGTCAGCACAACAGCACTGGCCCCAGCTTTATGATTCCTGTTGTTTTGACAACGTGTAATTTGGATTTCTCTCCTCCGATTCCAGTGTGACGTCTGAAAATATTCACAAAACATTTTTTAAACTAGCATATTAAATTTAACTTTATTTTTGGTCTCGCTGCTGTCTGTATTGTTCAGTAATATTATTCCTCGCTTCACTGCTGCAATGCCAGGGAGAGCATGTCCAGGTCCACTGGCAGTGTATTTGTGCTGCTTCAATATATGCAACACTGTGATTGAGACACTTATTTTCCATCTCCGAGCTGTTGCGGCTCCGTGATCTTGTCAGTTTTGAGGTGCTGTTGACTCGGCCTGCAGTGAACAGACGGCTACTTCCTACCGGCATCTTCACAGCCACATTAAGCACTGATCAGTGGGTGCTGGTATCTCGTTATGCCAATGTCCTTGCACTTAGTAATTGCCCTCCCTTGGACTACAATAATGAGAAATAGCGTTCAACACTGACGAGGAATCCAATATACACTAAGGAGCAGATCCACGGTGATCTATTACCAGACACAACCGCCAGCCTGCAGGCTTCTTCTGCAGTGCGGGATCAGGAGGCAGCTTGTTACACTGTGAAAGCTGCAATATTACAATCATAAATCAAATTCTGGCATTTGCTAAAATGTAGCGTCTTTTTTTTTTTTTTTTAGCCCCACGTTTGAACTGTACAGCTGCATCACCTGTTTGTAATAATAATACATACCATCCTTCCTCAGGACCGTCCAGTACCACAAATCGTCTCACTGGTCAATATTACTGCTACTTGTTTGACTTGGCACAACAGCCACGCTGACCATGGCCACCCACCAATGTATGCCTCGGTTTCCCAGATAATTGTGTGGCAACTAACAAAACTGCGGAAATCCGGAGCACAGTCGGTACAAGGATTGCATTATCCCAGTTGAGGATTCAGTGTTTTACTATTTAGGCAGAGACAACTCAGAAAACGGCAGGCAATCCTTTGCCATAGCAACGCTGCCTCTGTAACATTGGCTACATGCAGCTAGTGTCAACATCTCTTATAAACTTTCAATTTGGATACAGTATTAAATCTAGAAGAAAAAGGGATAATTTAGCTTGGCCGGTAAAGGAGCACTGCTGTCATCTGAAGTGCACAGAGTAGCATAAGGCTGGTGTCGAGCATGTCTTCAAAGCCCTGGATGTAACCATTGACATCTCCGATGCTCAATGAAACTGATCAAATCTAGTAATGCAGAATTAGGAAATTAGTGGCCTCTTTATTGTGTGTATATTATAGTAGAATTAAATCTGTCAAGTTTCCTTTCCAGAATTTGTGGGTCGAAGGTATGGTGGGTGGGTGGGGAGGGGAAATGCACAAAGCCAGAGACACAGAAGTGGAGAGTCCGGGGTGGATGGGGGAGAGTTGTAGTGATGGAGGAAGTTACAGAGATAAAGGGGCAAGGCATTGAGGGATTTAAGCAAAAGGATGAGAATTTTAAATGTGAGCTGTTGGGAGACCGGGAGCCAGTGGTGGTCAGCACGGATAGTGGTGATCGGTGAGTGGGACTTGGTGCAGGATAGAATACAAACAGCAGAGCTTTGGGTGAGCAGTCGTTTGTGGGGGATGCAAAGCCAGGCAGGAGATCATTGGAATAGTTGAGTCTGAAGTAGACGAAAGCATGGATGAGGGTTTCAGTGACGGATGGGATAAGGTAGGTCCGCAAGCAGATGATAGAGGTGGAAATGGACAGTCTTCATAATGGAGACAATATGGGGTTGGAAGCTCAGCTCTCGGGTCCAATAGGAAGTCACGGTTGCGTGCATTTTGGTTCAACCTGAGATACTGGCCACAGAGGAATGGATTCATTGGCAAGGGTGTGGAGTTTGTGGTGGTGGTGGGGGGGGGGGGGGGGTGTGATGTCTTCTTCAGTCTTCCCAATGTTTAACTGGAAGAAATTGTCCAACATCCAGTCTTGGATGAACTGTAATCAATCTGAGCACAAAGGCAATGGAGGGGTTAAGCTGGTTGTTATCAGCACTCTATGTGGAAGCTGACTTAATTTCTGTTAATAGGGCAGCATGTGGATGAGGAAGAGGAGAGGCCAAGGATAGATCCTTGGGGGACTCCAGAGGTAATGGTGCAAGGATTGGAAGAGGATCTTTGGCTATGCTTAGGTAGGTATGAGTGAAACCAAGCCAAACAAAGGAGAAGAGACATTGGAGGAAGATTGTGTGGTTGACTGTGGCAAAGGCTGAATAGAGGTCGAGGAGGGCTGATGCATCGTAGTCACAGGCAAAGTCACAGTGAATGTCTTTTCTGAGTTTTTTAAGGCCATTTTGGGCCTAATTGGAGGTTTCTGCTCCTGCTACAGCACCAATATGGGTTAAGAGGGAAAGGAGGAATTGCGGGAGAGACGGGCACAGATTTGAGAAGTTGAAGGACTTTGGAGAAGAAAGAGAAGTTGAAGATGGGGTGGTAGTTTGCAAGGACAGGGGTCGAGGTGCGTTTTTTCTTGAGGAACTAAATGCTAGTGGTTTGAAAGGAAGGGCAACAGTTTGTGATGAGAGGGAACCATTTACAATGTCAACTCGCATAGGGGCCAGGATGAGAAGTTGGGTGGCCAGTTTAATGGGAATGGGGTCACAGGCACAGGAGATGGACAAGATGAGTTCATAGAGAACATAGGTGGGCAGATGGTATGTAAACACAGATACATGAATATGGATACACGGGTGCATGTATACACAAGAACGTGTATACATGGGTACATGTGTGCACATAACAGAAATTATCGTGTTACACCAGTTACCAAGGAGTAAAGTTTACCATCCCCCATCCCAGCACCTAACTGCCTATTGGATGATTTCAGAGTGTTTGCCTCTAATACGTAGTACGAGTATTTATCACTCTGTGTGAAGAAGTCCTTGCTTACATCATCCTAAACGTGTCTTTCACCAATTCATGCCTATGTCCACTTGTTCTGCAATCATAGTTTAACTTGAAGTTGCACTCAAGATTAACATTTCCTGTTTTTAGTATGTTTGTGTCCCTATAAAGTCCCTTCCCATATACCACCTTTCAAGACCGAAGAGTCTTAGTTTTGTAATCATTCGTTACAACTCGGTCCTCCTGACACTTGGGATCAGCCTCATGGCCCTTGCACCACCTCAGGGCATCATTGATGAGAAGTGAATGCAGTATTCAAGGTGATCAGCTTCAGTATGACTCCCTCAGATTTGTATTCTACTGAATTGGCAATATAGTTGCGCTTTCTGCTTGTAATGACTGGACGTGGTCAGTGTAGATTTTGTCCCTAATCTTGTTTAATACCCTTGGGTAAATAGTATTTGCCACTGAGGACTTATTGGTTTTCTGCACTTTAAGTCAATCTGGCACCTCTTTGTAAGCGATATCACAATCATTGAGTTTAGTTGTAGAACATCCTATTTTGGGTGTTATGTTACTAGGGGAATCCCCTGGAGTTCAGTGCCAGGTCAGCTCTTCTTTCTAAATATTCGGTTGTTAGTTGGGCATTTGTCCGACCATTAGTGTATTGACCCTGCTTAATTTTGCACGGTCAGCTTTATTTCTATAGCATAGGCAAGCTCCTGGCATATCTTGGGCCTGAGTTTGCATGGCGGGGGGACAGGAAGTGTGGAAATTGCCTTTGAAGGCCGCTAAGCAGGGAACATGTGTAAATTTAAAGGAATGAGGCCACTTACGAGTAGATAGCTGCATATGGGGATGAAAGTTACAAAGGCTGCTGTTTTTAATGTAAATTTCAGCCTTGTCAAAGGTTGTTTTGGGTGCAAACGTACCCAATGGTTGGCACAGTAAACGTGGAGGCAAAAAACAGAGTCTGTGACCAAGTGATGGAGCCGCAAAATATTCCAACCTCCTGTTTGATGGGAAAGTGGAGGCGGTGCAGAGTGAGGCGGTAGGGCGGAGAGTGGCCCTCCATGTCCTTCTAGGGCACCCTAGGACAGCATTGCTGCATGCTTGGATGGTGAGTCATGGGTATACTTGTCTGTTACAACCACTGGTAGTGCTGGGCCAATGGTACATGCTAGCTGAAGGTGTCCTTGCAGCAGATGGTACGGGTCTGCATCTGGCTGTTTGCTGACTTGGAGCCTGTCTAGCCAGTTCGGCAAAGGGATTTCCACCTAGGTGTGTATCTGCCTTGTGAATATGGGCAGGAGCTACGTGGGGGGCAGTCTGTCTGTGTTGCAGCCTGACCTGCCTGGCCATCCCCCCCTTTTTCCCCCCTCCTTCCTCCAAAAAAAAAAAGTAAATGAGAAACCCATTCTCCCGATATTGTGGACATACCTAAAAAGGGCAGTGCCACATCACTTTGCACAAAATCTCTTAACTAACTAAATGGAAACAAGAAAGAAACAAACTATGTGCAGAAATAGCCTCAAAATGCTGCTACAAATCTTACTATACAGTGCTTTAAAGGCACATCCCAGCTGCACTGGCCTCCCATTTGTTATGGGCAGGTAGATGACTCAGCACTATACTGGCATAACTACCGGGAAATTGAGTGGATGTTTAAATGACATCATCAAGGTCTAATTTAATGTAATTGATTGTAAACTGGCAGGCACTTCTGGTGCCAGGACAAAACCCAACCTGACTGGGAAATTGGATGGGGTGCTAAATGGATTTCTGCCTATTTTTCCAACAGTTACATCCACTTTACATCCAATAATGGAGCATAATCGATTAGAAAATTTACACTTTCACTTCTTAAATTTCCTGTGCTGACTGATTCCTAATGAGCACCTTTCCTCCGTTATGCAGCTCCTTGGACTGCCCTCACTTTAGTTCCACTCTTAACTATCTGATCAAAGCCGGAGCATCTCTACCAGTGTCTTCTCCTCCCGCCACCTCTAGAGTCCCCCAATGATTGTCCCACTCCAATTCCTCATCTACATGCTGCCGCTTGGTGACATCATCAATAGGCATAGGGTTAGCTTCCACATGACTACTGAGGACACTCGGCTCTACCGCTCTTGAGCCTTCGACTGCCTCCATGATGTTAGGCTGCTTGTCTGGCATCCAGTCCTGGATAAGCTTTAACTTCCTCCATTTAAATATAGAGATGACCAAAGCCATCATCTTTAGTCCCCATCACAAACTCTGTACCTTTATCACTAACTCCATTCCCCTCCACAGACTATCAGGCTGAAGCAGATTGTTCACAACCTTGGTATCCTGTCTAACCTTAAGCTGAGCTTCCAATGCGATATTCTCCAACACACAGACTGCTTACTTCCACCTCCATAACACTGCCCATTTCGGCTCCTATCTCAGCCTATCTGCTTCTGAAAACCTTGTACTTGCTTTGTCACTTCCAGACTAAATTACTCCAATGATGTCCTGGCAAGTCTCCCATTCTCCATCCTCCATAAATTTCAGCTCATCCAAAACTCTGCTATCCTATCCTGTATCAAATCTTACTCACCCTTCACTGCTGCCTTTGGTGACCGACACTGACTGCTGGTCACCTAACTCCTCAAATGTAAAGTTACTATGCTTGTGTTTAAGTGCCCTTCCCCATTGCTGTAACATGTTTCAGTGCTAAAGCCCATCCCCTGAACTCTCTTCCTCTGATTCTTTGCACATTCCACCTCCATTCATCTCACCATCTCACCCATGCTTGGAGGTACGGTGTCAAAATTTGCAGATGGGGGGTATAGCTAATAATGTGGAAGAATGCACCAAAGTACAGGAAGTTATAAACCGATTTGCAGAGTGGGCGGATAAATAACGCAAGAAATTCAATATAGCGAAGTGTAAGGTGGTTCATTTTGGCAGGAGGAATAAGAAGGCAACTTATTGGAAGGTAAGTGTGATGAAATATATTCCATTCATCACTGCCTGTTTTCTGTGTCTTGTAACTGCCTGCTTTCTGTGTCTTTTCCCTTCCCCCAGTCCTCATGTATTATGTATTGGAATGTGCTGGAACTGGTTGTGTGCAGGGCTCCGCCCATACCTGGCTCCTTTGTAATCTAACTTCAGTCGGGCATCAGCCTCCTGAAGGAAGACATCTCTCTATTTTACGTGTTATGTTCTGAGTTAATAAAAGCCTTACTTTTGTTCTGCTAACTTCGAGTCTCGGAATAATTGAGGCACATCAATTTTATTAACTCAATTTTCAACACTATGGATCAACTCCTGAAACCCGAACGTTTGGATTTGGATCAACATGCTCCGGACGCATCAGCACGCTTCGGACACTGGTTTGACTGTATGGAATTCTTCCTGGACAATTCCGCAGCCGTCAAAGACGCTACGGACACTGCGAAGATGAGACTCGGAATGCTATGGAATTGGGTAAGCCACCGGGTTTACCCCCTCATCCAAGACGCCGATACGTACCTGGCCGCCTGCAACACCTTAAAGGTGCATTACCAGCAGCCTACGAATGAGGTGTATGCTAGGCATCTACTCGCGCACAGCGACCTGGGGAATCGGTGGAGGAGTTCCTAAGCATCCTGAAAAAGCTTGGCAAGGACTGTAAGTGCCGAGATGTAAAAGCCGCAGTGTACACCGACGAGCTTGTTCGCGATGCCTTTATCACAGGCCTCAGCTCCACTCACATCCGGCAAAGACTGCTGGAAAAAACGGAGTTGGACCTGAAACCGGCTGCGGACACCGCGCGGTCCCTGGAGATGGCCCAGAGAAACTCGGACGCCTACTCTTCAGCCCGCGCCGCCCACGCCGCCACGTGTGCGCCGAGGGCGCCGCCATCTTGGAAGGCATCTTCCCCGCCCGGCAGCCCGACACCGGCGGGGCCCAGCTCTCCCCCCAGAAGCCCTACGACAGCCGCGACGCGTCAAGGACCCAACTGCTACTTCTGCGGGCAGCCAAAGCACACCAGAAACCTGTGCCCGGCGAAAGGCACCACCTGCTTTAAGTGCGGTAAGAAGGGGCACTTCGGGAAGGTGTGCAGAGGGAACCCCGCCGGAAAACCAACCGCCGGAAAACCCGCCACCGCCGCGTGTGTGCCGTGGGAGCGGCCATCTTGGACGCCATCTTGTCCGACCTCGTGGGGTCCGCCATCTTATGAGCAGACAGCGTGGACGCCATCTTGTCTCGATCAGGGCCCTACAGTGGCATCGGTCACAGTGGACCAGACCAGGCCGCACCCGCTATCCAAATCAATGGTGGACATCGAGGTAAACGGGTGCTGGGTTAAATGCTTAATTGACAGTGGAAGCACGGAGAGTTTTATCCACCCTGAACTGGCACAACAACTCTCCCTAAAGGTGGTCCCTGCTCGGTACCATCTCTATGGCCGATAAAACCCAGACATCGACCATTCTGGGTTACTGCACGGTACAATTGTGCGTTAACGGAACTGTGTATGATAATTTTAAAGTATTAATCATGAATCTATGTGCGAGCGTGATCTTGGGTTTGGATTTCCAGTGCAACCACCAAAGCATCACGCTCAAGTACGGTGGGTCCCAGCCGCCCCTCACAGTGTGCGGTCTGGCTACCCTGAAGGTAAAGCCGCCTTCGCTATTCGCGAACCTTACCCCTAACTGCCGGCCAATAGCGACCAAAAGCAGGAGGTACAGCTGGGAGGACAGGCGGTTTATCGCGACCGAGGTAGACAGGCTCCTGAAAGAGCGCATTATTGAACACAGCAACAGCCCGTGGCGCGCCCAAGTGGTAGTGGTAAGGGGTAGCGAGAAGAAACGGATGGTGATCGACTATAGTCAAACGATCAACAGGTACACCCTACTAGACGCCTACCCGCTACCCCGCATATCAGAAATGGTGAACCAAATCGCCCAATACCGGGTGTTCTCCACCATCGACCTCAAGTCAGCGTACCACCAGCTCCCTATCAGACCAGAGGACCGCCCGTACACCGCCTTCGAGGTGAACGGACGCCTCTACCAATTCCTCAGAGTCCCCTTTGGGGTGACGAACGGGGTCTCGGTCTTTCAGAGGGAGATGGATTGCATGGTCGATGACCACCACTTGCAGGCAACCTTCCCCTACCTCGACAACGTCACCATCTGCGGTCACAACCAGCAGGATCACGACTCGAACCTCGAGAGGTTCCTGAAAACCGCACAAAAACTCAACCTCACCTATAACGAGGACAAGTGCGTTTTCAACACCACGCGCCTCTGCATACTGGGCAGCGTGGTGGAAAATGGGGAAATCGGACCAGACCCCGACCGATTGCGCCCCCTACGGGAGCTGCCCCTGCCCAACACTCCCAAAGCCCTGAAAAGGTGCCTGGGGTTATTTTCTTACTATTCCCAATGGGTCCCCAACTACTCCGACAAAGCCCGCCCCCTCTTGAAAGCATCCTCTTTTCCGCTCTCTGCTGAGGCCCACGCCGCCTTCAAAAGCATTAAGCAGGATATTGAGCGGGCCACGCTACAGGCAGTGGACGAGAACACTCCATTTCAAGTGGAAAGTGATGCGTCCGACTTCGCCTTGGCGGCCACCCTCAACCAGGCGGGGCGGCCCGTAGCTTTCTTCTCGAGGACCCTCCAAGGCCCCGAGATCAGACACTCCTCCGTGGAAAAGGAGGCCCAAGCCATCGTGGAGGCAGTGCGCCACTGGCGCCACTACCTAGCCGGCAAACGCTTCACCCTACTTACCGACCAGCGATCGGTAGCGTTTATGTTCAACAATAAACAGAGGGGGAAGATTAAAAATGATAAGATTCTTAGGTGGCGGATCGAGCTCTCCACTTTCGAGTACGACATCATTTACCGGCCAGGGGCCCTTAACGAATCCCCTGACGCCCTCTCACGAGGGATGTGTGCCAGCGCCACCGAGGATCGGCTACAGACCCTCCACAACGACCTCTGCCACCCAGGGGTCACGCGGCTGTTCCACTTCATAAAGTCCCGTAACTTACCCTACTCGATTGAGGAAGTTCGGTCTCTGACCAGGAACTGCCGCACTTGCGCTGAGTGCAAGCCTCGGTTCTACCGCCCAGATAGAGCCCACTTAATCAAAGCTACACGGCCCTTCGAGCGGCTCAGCTTAGATTTCAAGGGCCCCCTCCCGTCCGTCGACCGCAATGTTTACTTCCTGAACATTGTGGACGAATACTCCCGTTTCCCATTCGCCTTCCCCTGCCCAGACATGACCAGCGCCACGGTCATTAAATGCCTCAACAGCCTGTTCTGCCTGTTCGGTATGCCGAGCTATATCCACACGGATAGGGGGGCGTCCTTCATGAGTGAAGAGCTACGCCAGTACATGCTGTCCAAGGGGATCGCCACGAGCCGTACCACCAGCTACAACCCCCGGGGTAACGGCCAGGTGGAGCGAGAGAACGGGACAGTGTGGAAAGCAGTCACTCTAGCTCTAAGAACCAAGGGCCTCCCTATCTCCCGCTGGCAGGAAGTCCTCTCGGATGTGCTCCATTCGATACGGTCGCTATTGTGTACGGCCACTAATGCCACGCCTCATGAACGAATGTTTGTCTTTCCCCGGAAATCCACCTCAGGCGTATCCATGCCGTCATGGCTCTCCACCCCAGGTCCGGTACTCGTGCGAAGGCATGTGAGGGGCCACAAGACGGACCCTCTCGTGGAGCCAGTACACCTACTCCACGCCAACCCCCAATACGCATATGTCCGGCACGCCGACGGAAGGGAGGACACCGTGTCCATAAAAGACGTCGCCCCAGCCGGCATCGACAACAACCACGGCAATAGCAGCGACGACGATCACAGCAACCCTTACCCACCCACTATTCTTTCATCACCCCCGGAAGAACATCGACCAACGGCACCCCCACCAACTACCCCTTCAACAACCCCGGCGGCACCCCCGGCAGAGACCCAGGAGGCTACCGGGGACACCCAGCCGACACCCGCGGCACCACAACAGCCACGTCGGTCGCAGAGGACTATCAAACCCCCGAACAGACTAAATCTATAGAAGGGGTGAATGTGATGAAATATATTCCATTCATCACTGCCTGTTTTCTGTGTCTTGTAACTGCCTGCTTTCTGTGTCTTTTCCCTTCCCCCAGTCCTCATGTATTATGTATTGGAATGTGCTGGAACTGGTTGTGTGCAGGGCTCTGCCCATACCTGGCTCCTTTGTAATCTAACTTCAGTCGGGCATCAGCCTCCTGAAGGTAGACATCTCTCTATTTTACGTGTTATGTTCTGAGTTAATAAAAGCCTTACTTTTGTTCTGCTAACTTCGAGTCTCGGAATAATTGAGGCACATCAGTAAGAAACTAAATTTGAAAGAGGAGCAAAGAGATCTAGGAATAGCGATCCATAAATCACAGTATCAAGGTGAGTGGATAAGGCCATAAATAGTGTAAACAAAGTACTGGGGCTCATTTCTAGATGAGTAGAATACTAAAGCAAGGAGGTAATGTTAAATTTATATAAAACCTTGGTTAGACCAAATTTGGAGTATTGTGTGCAGTTCTGGTCTCCATACTACAAAAAGGATATTGAAGCAGTGGACAAAGTGCAGAAAAGATTTACAAGGATGCTAACCAGAATTGAGAGGATACAGCTCTCGGGAAAGATTGAGCAGGCTGGGGCACTTTTCTCTGGAAAAGAGAATACTGAGAGGAGACCTGATAAAGGTCTTTAAAATTGTGAAAAAGTTCATGTGGAGGAACTGCTTCCACTTGTGGGTGAGTCCAAATCAAGGGGGCGTAAATATAAGATAGCCACTAGCAGATCAAATCAAGAATTTAAGAGGAATTTCTTTACACAGAGAATGGTGGGAATATGGAACTCGCTGCCACATGGAGTAACTGAAGCAGCTAGCATAGATGCATTTAAGGGGAGGCTTGATGTATACATGAGGGAGAAGGGAATAGAGGGATATGTAGGCAAGGTGGGAAGAAGTAATTAGAGTGGAATGAGGCTTGTGTGGAGTATGAACTTCGGCATAGACCAGCTGGGCTGAATGACCTGTTTCTGTGCTGTAGATTCTATATAATACTAGCTGGGGGGGCCCGGCATTGCCTAGGCTTTTTTGTAGAACGGCAGTTTACAGGGCCGCGCGGTTGACGGCCGGCCGCTGCCGCTCCCCCGCTCTGTGTCTCGGGCCGAGCGGTTGTCAGGCCCGGCCCGGCCCGGCCCGAGTGAGCCCAACTCACCTCCCGCTCCGGCAGGCCAGGAGCGGGATACTGTGCCGGAGCCGCAATGTGGGGGTTTGTTGTGCTGGTGCTGTCGCTGTCGGTATTAAAAAAATGGCGGCGACGTTTCGGGAGGCTGCAGGATTAGGCCCGCTCACACACGGAATGAAACGCCCCCGTGACGCACCGATTGGTCAACCATCAGGTCACTGAACTGTAGGATTGGTCAACCATCACGTCACTCAACGCTAATGAGCGGTAGGATTGGTGAACCGCTAATGAGCGGATTTTTGAACGTTTTTTGTATACTGTCCGAACAATCTTTGTCTGACCAGAAAGTAAATATGCCTATGACACTCCCCTGATCATCAGCTTTCTTTTGATATAACATATGTGTAGGTACGCTCTGTAACTTTTGAGTGTATAGCGGACAGACAGACGGACAGACACCACTATCCTTTTTTATTTTTTAGATATATAGATGCAGTGCTGCACAAGTGAAAGGTAAAGGTTATGCAGTGTTCACCAGCTCTAGACAAGAAGACCTGCTTTGGGCAGATGTTTGCTCATGTGTAGTAGGCTCTTTTCATTACAGTGACCATGTGACCATTATATTGATATTCCAATCACAATCATATGATTACATAAATTATGCAGTGCTAGATAAGGAAGATGGTTTCATATTACCAACTGACAAAGATTAACTAGGTTAGAAGCCGTATGACAGATTCAGCAGCAGCAGTGAATGCTGATAACCAGACAATCATCTTCATATTGACAGCAGCTACACAAGGATCTCTCGGGGACCCATGCTTTCCTCCACTCAATTCCTCCACTCAATTAAGATGGCATGACACCATCATCTGAAAGGCAGTAGACACCAAGGCCTGGATATTAACAGGGTGGGTTACGTAGGCGGGGGAGGGGGCGGGCAGGCAGGCAGAGTTTTGGACGGGAAGCCCAGAAGTCCGGGTTTCCCTGCATGCTGTGGAGTTTTCATGCCACAGCGTGCGTCTTTTGTTCTCGACAGGTTCCCCGCCCGGAAGTCAGCCTGATTGACGGGCTTGGCTTCCAGTCGGGCGGGGAGGACTCCGGAGCAGGCCACAGGACCAGGTAGGTCTGATCCACAATCCTAAGGAGGGGTTTCCAATCTGGCCATTCAGCCTATCGTGTCTGTGCCGGTTCTTTAGTAGAGCTACCCATTTAGTCCCACTCCCCTGCTCTTTCCCCATAGCCCTACAAAGTTTTTCCCTTCAAGTATTTATCCAATTCTTTTTTGAAGGTTACTATTCAACCTGCTTCCACCACCCTTTCAGGCAGTGCACTCCAGATCACAACAACTCGCTCTGTTTTAAAAAATAAAAAAATAAAAAAAAATAAAAAAAAAAATAAAAATAATAATGTTCCTCATGTCGCCTCTGGTTCTTTTGCCAATCACCTTAAACCTGTATCCTTTGGTTACCGACTCACTGGAAACAGTTTCTCTTTATTTAACCATTCATGATTTTGAACACCTCCACCAAATCTCCTCTGAACCTTCTCTGCTATAAAGAGAGCAACCCCAGCTTCTCCAGTCTCTCCACATAACTGAAGTCCCACATCCCTGGTACCATTCCAGTAAATTTCTTCTGCGCTCTCTCTATGATCTTGACATTCTTCCTAAATTGTGGTGCCCAGAATTGAACACACTACTCCAGCTGAGGCCTAACCAGTGTTTTATAAAGGTTTAGCATAACTTCCTTGCTTTTGTACTCTATTCCTCTATTAATAAAGCCAAGGATCCCATATGCTTTTTTAACAGCCTTCTCAACTTGTCCTGCCACCTTCAAAGATTTGTGTACATACACCCACAGTCTCTCTGGCCATGATTTTCCTGACCGTGGCAGGTCCTGACCCAGCTGCTGGCCCCATCCCGCTGTCTGAAATGAATTGGGCTTGTTAAGTCCGCCCAGCGTGTTTCCCGGCCAATTAGAGGAAACGGGTCTGGTAACATCATTTGATGACGCGTCATCAGCCGGTTTCCTTAAAGGAACCAAGTACAAATTTATTTTGACATTTGTGCTGTCAGTGTTCTGCAGCATTGAGGTTCTGTTAAACACTGACAATCGTTGCACAGAGGTGCAGGGCTGCACCCAGGCTCTCCCATGACTCCCTCCATACGCTTATGGACTGAGTCACAGCACACAGGGCGGTCCTCTTCCCTTCCCATAGGCGGAAAAGACCTCCCCATGAAATCAACACAGCCTGGTTGCATATTGCACAGGAGGACACAAGCAGGGATGTGGTCAGGAGGACTGGGGTGCAGTGCTGCAAACGTTTCAGTGATCTCAGTAGATCATGAAACGTTAGTACAAAGCCACACTCAACCTCATCCTGCTGTGTGTCTCATCACATCCCATCATTCTGCCTTCCCTACCCTACTCCTGCACATCCTTACACCAACTTACCTTGCACCTCCACCCATCCCTCTCTATCTACATTATCACATCCCCATCTCACGAGCCACCCCTCACACTCACCCTCATCCTAGTGCAATCATACCAACTAACAACACACAACGATAGCCACTTGGGTGTTTTATGCAATGTTCATGTAAAGTTTCTGTTAATGTGGTGTCAAACACTGAATCCTTTATTTTCAACGCTTTCCGTTCTTGGACAGATTTGTGTGCACCTTTGGAAGTGTCTTAGTGAGTTGCAGTGAATGGTGAAACATAACGGTACCCCCCGCAGTGGTGATGAGTGTGAAAGGAATGGCTTGGGCATTGTAGGGATGCTTTATGGTGTTGGTATGGGGTGGTGCCAAACTGACGCATCATGTGGCAGCCAGGATGTACAGCGTCAAGTGAAGTAAATCTGGTCATGGTGAGGCCATCCCTGGCCTCCTGGGCAGCAATGTGGTTGGGTGCTGATGCCCTGTGTCCTGTGCAGCATCAGTTGATTGTGGAGAAGGTTGGTGGTGTTGGTGCTACTGGTGTGCCTGGTGCTGCTGGTGTTGGGGCTGATTGTGGTGGGATTCTGAGGACCAAGGTGAGAGACTATGAAGGACACCCATGCTGATGGAATAGATGGCAGGTGAAGTAGAGATGACAGAAGCGATCTGTCCAATGGTGAGAGAGGTAATGAGGTCTGACTGGATGGAGACTTGTGTAAAGACTTGCAGCATGGTGAATCTGTTGTGGAAATGCAGTGATGAAGAGCTTTGTGGCTGAGGGAAGATATCTCTGTAAGGTGGTAGCTTTTACTTTACATTTGAAGCTGTCAATTCAACAGCTGATTCAATGGCCACTGAACTCCCGCCTCAGCTTAACAGAGGTGATCCCTGAGCAGCGAGGACCCCGTGAGCTAGTATAATGCTGGGAACCTTCAAGAAAATTCAGTCCTAGTTGATCTTGGCTTTGTCCCTGTGTATATAGCCTGTGTCTGCCTAGTGATGACATGCTGTAATCCTAATCGGTAGCCCATTTCTCACTCTTGCATAATTATTATGACCTCTGCAGAGGAGCTAACTTATCATTGAAAAGGCAAGCAGTGAATGAATCACTGGGGTTGACGTAGAGAATTGAACAGTGGATGGATACTTGGGTGTTTAATATCCTTGCCTTGTAGCTGCTCCCTGTGCTGTCTAATTTACACAAAAAAAACACTGGGCTGGGAGGAATAAAAAATGTAAGATTTAGGAGGAG
Organism: Somniosus microcephalus; assembly: GCF_052327205.1. Classification (NCBI taxonomy): domain Eukaryota; kingdom Metazoa; phylum Chordata; class Chondrichthyes; order Squaliformes; family Somniosidae; genus Somniosus; species Somniosus microcephalus. Next base: position 35,015,343 of record NC_141008.1, read on the forward strand.
TGTGAGGTTCTGTTATACAGAAACAATTTATCATAATGTTCTAATATTTGGAAAGATTGAATAACTACAATTAGAACAGTAAATTCGGTATGGTTTGCCAAACTGACACTGCTTAGTCTAAAGGAAGTAATACCAGAGCATTTTCCAAATATTCTCAGACTCTTGTTTTGGATAATAAATAATTTAGATAAGTAGAAAGGGGGCACTGAAAGTTAAAGGGTTAAGTTGGAGTGCAGTGTGATTATACATGCACTCCAAGCTCAGGTATAGCATGGGTTAGATACAGTGTAAAGCTCACTCTACACTGTCCCATCAGACATTCCTAGCTCAGGTAACATAGAAACATTAGGAGATAGGAGCAGGAGTAGGCCATTCAGCCCCTCGAGCCTGCTCCGCCATTCAATGAGATCATGGCTGATCATCCAAACTCAGTACCCTGTCCCTGCCTTCTCCCCATATCCCTTTAGCCTTAAGAAATATATCTAACTCCTTCTTGAATATATTTAATGAATTGGCCTCAACTGCCTTCTGTGGTAGAGAATTCCACAGGTTCACCACTCTCTGGGTGAAGAAATTCCTCCTCATCTCTGTCCTAAATGGCTTACCCCTTATCTTTAAACTGTGACCCCTGGTTCTGGACTCCCCGGACATCAGGAACATCTTTCCTGCATCAAGTCTGTCTAGTCCTGTTAACATTTTATAAGTTTCAATGAGATCCCCTCTCATTCTTCTAAACTCCAGTGAGTATAAGCCCAGTCGACCCAATCTCTCCTCATACGTCATTCCTGCCATCCCAGGTATCAGTCTGGTGAATCTTTGCTGCACTCCCTCCATGGCAAGAACAACCTTCCTCAGATAAGGCGACCAAAACTGCACACAATACTCAAGATGTGGTCTCACCAAGGCCCTGTACAACTGTAGCAAGACATCCTTGTTCCTGTACTCGAACCCTCTCGCTACGAAGGCCAACATACCATTTGCCGCCTTAACCGCCTGCTGCACCTGCATGCTTACCTTCAGCGACTGGTGCACAAGGACACCCAGGTCTCGTTGCACTTCCCCTTCTCCCAATCTATTGCCGTTCAGGTAATAATCTGCCTTCCTGTTTTTGCCACCAAAGTGGATAACCTCGCATTTATCCACATTGGGCAGATGCATGGCAGATGCAGTACAATCACCCAACCTGTCCAAATCATACTGGAGTTTCTCGGCATCCTCCTCACAGCACACACGCCCACCCAGCTTTGTGTCGTCTGCAAACTTGGAGATATTACATCTAGTTCCCTCGTCTAGATCATTAATATATATTGTGAATAGCTGGGGTCCTAGGACCGATCCCTGCGGTACCCCACTAGTCACTGCCCGCCACTCGGAAAAAGACCCATTTATTCCAACTCTTTGCTTTCTGTCTGCCAACCAGTTCTCTATCCAAGTCAATACCTTGCCCCCAATCCCATGTGCCTTAACTTTACACGCTAATCTCTTATGCGGGACCTTATCGAAAGCCTTCTGAAAGTCCAAATACACCACATCCACTGGTTCTCCCTTATCTATTTTACCAGTTACATCCTCAAAAAATTCCAGTAGATTAGTCAAGCACGATTTTGTAAATTTACCTTTTGTAAATCCACATTACAGCATGGGTTAGATACAGTGTAAAGCTCACTCTACACTGTCCCATCAGACATTCCTCGGTCAGGGACAGCATGAGTTAGATACAGATACAAAGCTCACTCACTTTGGTGGCAAAAACAAGAAGGCAGATTATTATCTGAACGGCAATAGATTGGGAAAAGGGGAAGTGCAACGAGACCTGGGTGTCCTTGTGCACCAGTCGCTGAAGGTAAGTGTGCAGATGCAGCAGGCGGTTAAGAAGGCAAATGGTATGTTGGCATTCATAGCGAGAGGATTCGAGTACAGGGGCAAGGATGTCTTGCTGCAGTTGTACAGGGCCTTGTTGAGACCACACCTTGAGCATTGTGTGCAGTTTTGGTCACCTTATCTGAGGAAGGATGTTCTTGCCATGGAGGGAGTGCAGCGAAGATTCACCAGACTGATACCTGGGATGGCAGGAATGACGTATGGAGAGAGATTGGGTCAATTAGGCTTATATTCGCTGGAGTTTAGAAGAATGAGAGGGGATCTCATTGAAACTTATAAAATTCTAACAGGACTAGACAGACTAGATGCAGGAAGGATGTTTCCGATGGCGGGGGAGTCCAGAACCAAAGGTCACAGTCTAAGGATAAGGGGTAAGCCATTTAGGACTGAGGTGAGGAGGAATTTCTTCACCCAGAGAGTGGTGAACCTGTGGAATTCTCTACCACAGAAGGCAGTTGAGGCCAATTCATTAAATATATTCAAGAAGGAGTTAGATGTATTTCTTAAGGCTAAAGGGATCAAGGGATATGGGGAGAAAGCAGGGACAGGGTACTGAATTTGGATGATCAGCCATGATCTCATTAAATGGCGGAACAGGCTCGAGGGGCCGAATGGCCTACTCCAGCTCCTATCTTCTATGTTTCTACACTGTCCCATCAGACACTCCTAGATCAGGGACAGCATGGGTTAGGTACAGTGTAAAGCTCACTGTACACTGTGTCCCATCAGACATTCCCAGCTCAGGTACAGCATTGGTTAGATAGTGTAAAGCTCACTCTACACTGTTCTATCAAACACTCCTAGGTCAGGGGCAGCACATGTTAGATACAGATAAAAGTTCCTGTACAGATGGAAAGCATTTTGTTCTGCACCAATATGACATTTTCATTTATCTCAGTTATCCTGGTGATCTATCTGAGTGCAACTACCAATCTAGCACCAATTTGTGTTTTAAAAAAAAATAAAAATCACTGGAACTATTCAGCAGGTCAGGCAGCATGTGTAGAGAACACAAGTCAACATTTTGTGTTTGAAGCCCCTTCTGTTCTGAGGAAGGATCCCACACCTGAAACATTGGCTTGTGCGCTCGACAGATGCTGCCTGACCTGCTGAATGTTTCCAACGGTTGCTGTTTTTGATCCAGATTTCGAGCACGTGCAGTGTTTTGCTTTTTGACCAATTTGTGGGCAATTGTGTGCTATGGACTCGCCCATACTAGAAACTGGATTTAAATTGTCCCATCTATACCCATGAGTGTGAGAAGTTTTCCATTACAACATGCTGTGCTGGATTCAATCTTGGGCACCAGAGGTGAAAGGCCAGTGTCTGTTTATACACTGTATGAATAGAACTGCGTTTATGTGGTAAACCATAAATGTATTTTGATGCTTTGGCAACATAAGATGTAACTTATCATGCCAATAAAGCGATTTGAATTGTGAATTGTCTGACCCTCCCTGGAGTTGAAATGCTAGTGTATGACCTTCGCTTGGGGAAGTGAAAGGTCAATATCTGACCCTCTGGTTGGCACTACTGCAGTTCTGTCGCATTCAAGAAAACGTCGACACATTTTGTGTTGGGTTGCAGACTGATGCAAGAGGTTTATGCTGCTAGATCTGTCTATTATGTTGCAACGGTTGGTGATAAAATCAGAGTGCAGTTATCCAACATAAATCAGTATTTTCCTGGTAATTATTTTGTCATTCCCATGACTGCACTGTCCTTCAGTAACAGATGGTCTTATTTCAGTGCATTGGGTCTTCAGTGCTGCGCACAGTCATAGCAGACGTCAAAGCTGCAGGTTGCAACACACACAATGCAGATCTGTGCAGTGACTGAGTAATAATGCAGCAGCCGGACTGGCTGACAGAGTCGAGAGACTCCACACCCAATAGGGATGAAGCTCTCTCACCATCGCTGTAAAAATCCAGATAAACTTTTTAAATAATTAAATTGATGGGACAAAATTTTTTAGCATAGCTCAGCAGCTTTTTGGAGCTGCATGGAGACATAGACCTGGAGCTGGATTTTCCCTCTTTACGGCGAGTTTCCAGAGGGGTGGGAGGGGAATCGAGGTCGGAGCAGGGAGGCGGCGGTAGACCTCACTGCCCCATTTTCCTAATATCCCACCTGATTTGGAGCCGGATAGCAGCGGAGCATCCAGCCCTTGGTACCATCAATATTCACAAAGTGACTGCTTGATTGTATCACAAGTGAGCGGAAAGCTCATATTTTGGGATCTTTGACCATTTTTCCACAGAGAGGATTTGGAAAGGGGTTACAATGAGCAATTTGTTAGTCTGTCTTGGCTGTTGATAAACACCTCACACCCACTGTGTTGCGAGGTCTGGATCCTGTCCACTTGTCAGGAGCTGTATGGCATAGGCCCTCTGCTTTGGCCAGTGAACACTGAGATAAAATCAAAGACACAAACACTCACTCAAGTCAGCTTTTTAAACAAAAAACTCCAAGAGCAAGATTTCCCTAGACTCAGAAGGCTAAAATTCAGCAGGGCAGTTAGAAGTTATTTTGTTTAAATCAAGCAAGAGGATCCACTGATGTGGTGAAGTAGAACGTGTTCATTATCTTGTATTATTACGCAAATACAAGTGGCACTGATTAAATTGAGTGAGTCAGCTGAATATATTTCAACCTTACACAATGTAATTGGAAAAAAACAAGTTTATAAATAAGCTAAAATAAAGCTGCAAGATTTTTGCCTCCCTGAGGAATCCATTGTAATGGGATATTCCTATCCTCAGTGATGTGACATCATCTAGAAGGGAACAGAAGAGAAATGGCCTACGCCAGGTTGTAATATTCTATTTAGTGGAAACTGTTAACCCATAGATGCTCTCAACTGCTACTGGTCTGTTTTTGCCAAGAGTCGATTGCATGATCTCAGAGTGGTTATTGTTGTAAACCTGGTAAAAGCACTGGAGACTACAAAATCAAACCAAGCTACCATTAACCATGCTGTGTGACTTGTATAACTTGACTTTTCGTGCCTGCCAGTTATAGTTCAAGGCTACTTATTGTTTAAACATTAACACCACGGATTTTCAGGTTGGGGACATAGAAGCTCAAACACTCAAAGGTGAGGCTGAAGATAGACCTCTCTCAGCAACGGAAGGTGCTGCTTTTATTTTCCACTCTTCAGGCATGGAAACTGCAACTTTGAAACTGTTAATATTGTATTCTGAATATGAGGGCAAGTTTTCAGTCTCCTGTGATCTGTGTTCCTAAACCAAGAGCCAGTATGATGGAACAATATCTGACAAAATGGTTGCCCCATGACACCAATATATATGACGCAAATTAATTCTCAGTGAGCAGTTGGATTTCTTCAATAGCAGGGCCCACTTATGAATTCACATTATAATGAGAATTTATCATTAAAGTTCTGGATTGTGCAGTATTCAATCTCTGCGATTTATTGGATGACTCATCTTTTTAATTTTACTGAGGCAGTATCCATTGTGATCGTTGATGATTCTGTAAATATGGACAGATGGAGATAAATATCCTCAAATATTAGATGCATCAGCTGCCAAAGGGGCCTGCTCAGACTCGGTAACTGTTTGTTACATCCACACAGGCTGTTTCATTTCTGTGGGCAGGAAAGCTTTTGCTTGAGAACTTCTTCCACAGTTTTAGCTTGGTTCAGTTCTTGCAGCTTCCCTTGTTTCGGCGTCTCCTCAACTCCTGCACTGTCCTCCTGCAGTTCTGCTTTTGGTTTCAGTCCCTCTCTCACACCTCCTTGTTCAAATCATTCTTTCTGACACTCTGGTGCTTTACTCTCCGTTTCCTCAGCTATCTCGATCAATACTCCGTGCCCCATTCGCTGGTTTTGGACCACAAGTCTCTGTCCTCAGAGTTGTTGTTGGACACCCTGAACTTTGCAGGACTGTTGCAAGCCTCCTGCCTATCAGCCTTCCAAGTCTCCCTCAGTCATATGCAGAACTATACATTCTCTTTATTTAGCGAACCTCTTCTGCAACTTCCTCCAGAGATCCAACCTCCTGCTGCTGCTGCATTAGGCTGGCGCTGCATGGGGCTGGTACTGCTCCAGCTGCCCTCCCACTGCTCTATTGGGCTGGTACTGTCCCAGCTGCATCCTGAGTGCCCTCCTGATGCTTCACTGGGCTGGTACTGCCCCAGCTTCGCCCTAGAGGGCACTCATCTGCAGCAGTCCTATGCACTGTAACTCACTGAGTCCTTTGACTCATTTTATGGGGGTATCTTGATTCCTTCCATTAGCTGTCTGCCCTGTGGATGAGGGAATGATCACTGACACTGCCCACCTCTCTTCACTTTGCCAGAAGCACTGGTTTACACACTCCAAGAGATTCCATGTTAACCACTTCACTCTCATCGGTTTTAGGTTGAATTGTCAGAGATATTGGAATGAACACTCCATTGAAGCACTGTCACGTATCACACATCAATCATCAATAAATGGTGTGAGCCGAAAGCACAGGTAATGTCTGTTAATAATCTGTTCCACGCTACACTGTCTCTTCAATGAAAAGTACCCAAGGGAGAGCCTCTTGCAACTCTTCAACCACAAGGTTATTAAAGAACAATTAGAGCAATTAAAACCTCTGCTGTGTGCACTTCCAAACACTAATTTTCAGAATGGGTGTAATTAAGCACTGAGAGTGAAAGCTCAACTAGAGTTATTTTCAGTTCCACATTTGACCTCATTTGATGAACTCGTGTTCAGTTTGGGGGGGGGGGGGCTGCAGGGAAGGGAACAATGGGGGAAAAAGACCTGTGTCACCATAACAAATCTACGTTAGTCAGTGCTGGAGGCCAACCTGCCCATGTATCTGTCATGTAAGAACCAATGACATAGGAACATTTGGCGAGGTCTTTCACAGGGACTCTGAGGAATGAGGTTCCCCATTAAAGTGTAAAGACCTCGAGGATAACTTTAGGTGCCATGCACTGGGCCAGCTAGGGAGGAACTGATTAGACTTGTGGTTCGAAAGATGAGAAGGAAAATTTCTGCTGCTTTTTTGCATAGGCTGGTATAAATGTGAAGCCAGATAACATGAAAAGGTCTTCACTGGCAGATGCTGGAAAGGAAACAGATTTGGGAGCAATCATTGATCAGACTGGTCAGTGTGAAACAGGGATACTGGGGTGCATCTGGATGGCACGGCATTTCTTTGTCCGCTCCTGTTCTCTTCCCTTCTTTTGGTGAGGTTATTCGTCCAGCATTTTACTTCTTGTTTGTCATACATTTTCCTCCTTTGGGAGGGACAAATCTCTTTCTTTTTCCTTCAAGACCTGATTCCCGTTGTTCTGCTGTCAGCCTTTGCTGCCTCTTTGCTCAGCCTCTCTCTTGCTGCTCTCTCTGGCTGCCCCCTCTTGATGTCCACTTTCGGGTCTGTACTCTTACCTCTGATCAGGGGAAGGTTTATTCTCTTTTCCATGCTCAGCTAGTAGTAGTTCTGTTACTCTTGCTATGTTTACTGGCGGTTTATTAACATTTGACTTCCAGTACGTTTGATCCTACCTTGCAGTTTCATTGTTCTTTTGGTGGCCTCCAATACCATGGATTCCTTCCCATGGTTTTGTTGTTTGATCGTGGTGTACAGTACTATTGTCCCCTCCCCGTGGTTTCATTGTCCTATGTTCAGTGGTTATATTCTGTACCCTTGAAAATTTCCAAATAATAGATTTTTTTAAAGTTGGATAAATATTTTGTTCCTCATGACCATGGGAACACTCCCCATAATTTGCGACTTTAATCTGTTTGTAAACAAACTCGCTGGGTATCTTTCAGTTAGTACCTCGGTGTCATGCTCCTGAATGGCCAACAATGTCATGATATGTTACAAGTTACTGAATTTACCAGAATTAATATTATATCCTATAATAGTAAGAGGGCAAGAGAGAAGAGGTGAGAATGTTAACAGATGCTAACAGGGCCCAAGCTTAGGATGAACATAAAATAATGAATATACTCAAGTATTCATGAGAGGAAATAGTACTAACATGTCTTTAGCCTAACCATCTTCAGCTCCTTCACGCCATCATAAGGTCATGAGTGGAGCTGTTCACTGACTATTCCAGTGCTCAGCTCCATTCACAGCTCCTCCAATAATGAAGCAATCCATGCCAGCCTACAGAAAAACTTGGGCAATTCCAGGCTTAGGCTGACAAGTGGTGGGTAACATTGTGTAATGACCATCTCGTACAAATGAAAATCCAACCATCTCTCCCTGACCTTCAACAGCACGACCATCACTAAGTCCCACACCATCAACGTCTTAGGGTCAGCATTTTTAAAAATTCATTCACGGGATGTGGGCATCACTGGCAAGGCCAGCATTTATTGCCACTCTCTAATTGCCCTTGAGAAGTTGAATACAACTGAGTGGCAGAGGGCAGTTAAGAGTCAACCACATTGCTATGGGCCTGGAGTCACCCATAGGCCAGATTTCCTTCCCTAAAGGACATTAGTGAACCAGATGGGTTTCTACGACAATCCGGTAGTTTCATGGTCGCCATTACTGATACTAGCTTTTTATTCCAGATTTACTTAATTATATTTAAATTCCCCAGCTGCTGTGGTGGTATTTGAACTCGTGTCTCCGGATCATTAGTCCAGGCCTCTGGATTACTAGTCCAATAACATAACCATGCTACTGTACCCATTGACCAGGAACTTAACTAGATCAGTCATATCAACATCAGATGTACAATAGCAGAGCAGAGGCTGGATACTCTGAGACCAGTGGCTCACCTCATGACCCCTCAAAGTCTATCCACCATCTACAAGGCTCAGGTCAGGAATATGATGGAATATTCACCATTTACTGGATGGGGGGCAGTGGCAACAACATTCAAAAAAAAGTCTAAATTTTCCAAGGGATCTCCCTGGGCCACTCTGGAAATGCAGCAGGATCGGAAAGGATTGTACTAATTCTAAGTTTACTGCCTACAATCCTGACTGGAATAATCCATGGTTTGCTGTTGAGCAATTTTAAAAATAAATATCTCCCAGTAATAGATTATCTGTCACTACTGAGAAAATGTAAAGTAGGAAGACAAAGAATGTATTCCTAATTTGCAAATAGAAAATAGCTTTAAATAAAACCTGAGCAACAGCTCCTTCCTTTTTAGGTGAAAAATGCAATATTCATGTTAATTGGAGGTTCCAAAACTGGAAACTGCACAAATAAAGTGGGAAAAATAAAAGTTTTCTGGGGAGTATAATCAGTGGCAGAATCAGGGTGCACGTGCTCTCAGCTGGGGAGCAGTACATAGCACAGGGTGTGGATAACAGGCCGCTCGCTGTGGCTGCCGTGACCGTACTTTTATTGCACAACTCCAATTCAAACCCTGTTTCTCTTTGCTTGCAGCATTCTACACTGTCCCGTAAATTTGTGGAAGTGATGTCCGAGTACAATGGCACACAGACTGATTACAGGGAGCGTTGCAAAGGGCGAATCCAACGGCAACTCGAAATCAGTAAGTGCCTGCAATTTTCTTGGAATAAACGCCATAGAGAACCACGGTAATATAATGGCGCTCAATAAATGGGCTGCACACAACCTGGGTTTGCTGCTGATGTGGGTTGGGAGCCAGAAGAGCTTTTGAAATTAACCTGTGACAGAGAAAAAAGCTGGAGTCTGTACCGTCGGACCCATGGGTCCCACTACATTTATGTAGATAGTGGGCAAGTAACGGCACACTCTGGTTCACAGGGGATGTGAGGTCTGCCTATGGGAGTGGTCAGTGACACTGAATCCAAGGAAATGTCTGCTGCAAAATGTAATAGCCATTAACAGCAGTACATAGCTTGGAGCTCACTTACATTAGCACAGACGTTATGAGGAATCTGACCTCCCAGTCATACCTGAGGCTGAGAGTTACCACAAAGGCAGCATCAGTGACTTACATGATATAAAGGGGGGGATATTTACTCACGGGCTATATACAAGGGGTGGGTGGGCTGTGACTGACGGCAGATATAAGGTGTGGATGTGACTTCTTCTTCTTCTTATAGTGTCCACGGACAGTCTATACATAGCCCAGCCAGAACTGGACACATTTTTGCGCCTTGTTGTTGATATAACAGTCAATGCCGGTCTTGAAAAAGACCTGTGTTTCTGACATCGACGACTACTTCCGTCTTCAGGCATGCTGTGCGTGGTGGTGGTAGAATTGGTTGAAACAGGGCCGCGACGTGAATGCTTCTACCTTGACCCCTGGATGTGACTGATGGGCTGTAAATGATGCGGTTGTGATGAACACACAGTCATGCAATCAAAATAAGCTGGGTTTGTGATTCTGCTCCTGGGATACAGGAGCCATGGTTAGCAGTGTAAAGGCTGGGTGCAAGCTCAAGGACATTGTCCCATTGCCACAGTGTCATGCTTGGCTGCCAATGATTAATAGGTGCAGATAATCATTGTTAATCTTCATACACATGGCTTCATAAAGTAGAATATCATTTAGTGTTCCTCATTAAATCATTCTACATAGGAAGGAAGTTTGCATTTATATACTGTGTTTCATGTCCTCAGGATGTCTCAAAGTCCTTCACAAATAAATACTTCTCTGAGATGCAATCATTGGTGTTATGTTGGCAAATGCAGCAGACATAAGAAATAGGAGCAGGAATAGGCCACTTGACCCCTCGAGCCTGCTCCGCCAATCAATAAGATCATGGCTGAACTTGGGCTCAAAGCCACTTCCCAGCCCGTTCCCCATAACCCTTCACTCTCTTATCTTGCAAAAATCTGTCTATCTCCACCAATGACCCAGCCTCTCTGGCTCTCTGGGGCAGAGAATTTCACAAATTTACGACCCTCTGAGAAGAAATTCCTCCTCATCTCACTTCTAAAAGGGCGACCCTTTATTCTGAAACTGTGCCCCCGCGTTCTAGATTTCCCCACAAGGGGAAACATCCTCTCTGCATCTACCTTGTCGAGCCCCCTCAGTATCTTATATGTTTCAATAAGATCACCTCTCATTCTTCTAAATTCCAATGAGTATAGGCCAGCCTGCTCAACCTTTCTTCATAAGTCAACCCCCTCATCTCTGGAATTAACCTAGTGAATTGTCTCTGAACTGCCTCCAATGCAAGTATACCCTTCCTCAAATAAGGAGACCAAAACTATATGCAGTACTCATGGTGTGGTCTCGCCAATACCTTGTACAGTTGTAGCAGGACTTCCCTGCTTTTATACTTCAATCCCCTCGAAATAAAGGCCAACATTCCATTTGCCTCTTTGATTACTTGCTGTACCTGCATGCTAACTTTGTGTTTCATGCACAAGGACCCCCAGGTCCCTCTGAACTGTAGCATTTTGTAATCTCTCTCCATTTAAATAATAATTTGCTTTTTTATTTTTCCTGCCAAAGTGTATAACCTTGCACTTTCTCACATTATATCTGCCAAATGTTTGCCCACTCACTTAGCCTGTCTATATCCCTTTGCAGGTTCTTTGAGTCCTCTGCACAACTTGCTTTCCCACCCATCTTTGTATCATCTGCAAACTTGGCTACATTACACTTGGTCCCTTCATTCAAGTCATTAATGTAGATTGTAAATAGTTGAGGCCCAGCACCGATCCCTGTGGCACCCCACTAGTTACCGTTTGCCAACCAGAAAATGACCCATTTATCCCGACACTCTGCTTTCTGTTAGTTAGCCAATTCTCTATCCATGATAATATATTACCCCCAATTCTGTGAGCTCTTATCTTATGCAGTAACCTTTTAAGTGGCATCTTATTGAATGCCTTCTGGAAATCCAAATACAGTACACCACATCCACTAGTTTACCTTTGTCCACCCTGCTCGTTACCTCCTCAAAGAACTCCAGCAAATTTGTTAAACATGATTTCCCTTTCATAAAACCATGCTGACTCTGCCTGACTGCATTATGATTTTTCCAAATGCCCTGCTAGTGCTTCCTTAATGAAGGACTCCAGCATTTTCCCAACGACTGATGTTAGGCTAACTGGTCTATAGTTTCCTGCTTTCTGTCTCCCTCCTTTCTTAAATAGGGGTGTTACATTTGCGGTTTTCCAATCCGCTGGGACCTCTCCAGAGTCCAGGGAATTTTGGTATATTGCAACCAATGCATCCACTATTTCTGCAGCCACTTCTTTTAAGACCCTGGGATGCAGGCCATCTGGTCCAGGGGACTTGTCATCTTTTAGTCCCATTATTTTACCAAGTACTATTTCCTTAGTGATAGTGATTGTCTTTAGTTCCCCCCTCCCTGTGGCCCCTTGATTATCCATTATTGGGATGTTGTTAGTGTCTTCTACCGTGAAGACAGATACAAAATATTTGTTCAGAGTTTCTGCCATTTCCCCGTTCCCATTATTAATTCCCCAGTCTCATCTTCTGAGGGACCAACGTTTACTTTAGCTACCCTCTTCCTTTTTATATACCTGTAGAAGCTCTTACTATCTGTTTTAATGTTTCTTGCCAGTTTACTCTTATAATTCATCATCTCTCTCTTTTTTTAAGTCATCCTTTGCTGGTTTTTAAATAATACTATTTAAATAAAAAACACAGTGAAATGCATACTGTGGTTTGTAGTAGTATCGAAAGGAACTTAGAACATAGGAGAAGGCGAGGATGAGAAAAAGCTATTCATCCAATCAACACTCATTCCTCCAGTATCCTAAGTCTGCCATCCCTCTAGTACCCGAACTATCACATTGAAGTCTGTTTCTGCAGTCCCCTAACTTTATCACATTGAGGCACCAAATATACTTTAAAGGTTCCAAATATTTTACCTCAAATGCTTTGCCTAGCAGATTATTTTCACTCTTTAAGGATAGAACGTTCTTCCTGATATCTGTTAAGTAATTCTGAATTTCTGTGTTCTGATGATACTTCCCAGACTTGATTTGAAATAATATTCTGGGTTTACTTTACCACAGCCAATTAATATTTCATGCACTTCAGTGAGGTCCCAGTTTAACTGACCTTCTTTACAGGCTGCAGAGCCTGAGCTCCTCTAATCTTTCCTCGTATCGCATCCCCTTTACACTTGGGATTTGTTTTGTTGCTCTGCTCGTCAAACACTGGCCGTCTCTGGCATGTCTGGTGCTCCCGTGCCCTCGAATTGCAATTGTGCCAGAACTTCATAATCTCTTGAAATAAAAATAGTTTCTCTCTCTATCCCTCAGCTTGGTAGATTCCTGTGAAACACACAGGCTGAATGTTCAAAGAGCTCCTGAACTTTGGAAACGCAGCAAGAACTAAGGAACCACAAAAAGGACCTGGGGTTTGACACTCTTGGTTGCTCCAAACAAAGAGAAGCATTATTGGATGTCTGGGTATCCGCATCAAATAATAATGTTACCCATCAATGATACATGGACAGATGTTTTGTTGGGAATCAGAGCACATCACATGGCACTTTGATGAACAGCAGCCAGACATTTTAAGATAGGGCAACCATCTGACATCGAATCATAAGTAACTGTTTATAAGCAAATTTCCAGATATACATGTTAGCTGTTGCAAGATATAAATACACTGCTGAAAGAGGGAGGGTGGATCTGAATGGAAAGCCCCACAATTATACATTCAATTCAACACTTCAAAATCAGCTCTACCTGAACTAACTCACAGGAGCAGCAAAACCAAGTTTACCCTCTGTGTGGTAAAAGAACAATCCCCTTTTAAGCGTAATTGGATAGATGCTGTGTGGTATAAATAGTCTCTTAATTAGTAATGATCACTCTGTCCTAACATGGAGATGAAGGACGTACATGGGAGAAAGTTAACTCTTACGTTTACCTCTTTTTTCCTCTTGCTTTCTCTTTCACTCTCTATGTACATGGTGCTGTCTGTGCATCTATCCATCTCTTCCCTCCCCTTCCCCTCTCCTTCCCTCCCCTTCCCCTCTCCTTCCCTCCCCTTCCCCTCTCCTTCCCTCCCCTTCCCCTCTCCTTCCCTCCCCTTCCCCTCTCCTCTCCTTCCCCTCTCCTCTCCTCTCCTCTCCTCTCCTCCCCTTCCCCTCTCCTCCCCTTCCCCTCTCTCCTCTCCTCTCCCCTGCCCCCCTCCTCTCCTCTCTCCTTCCCCCCCTCTCTCCTTCCCCCCTCCCTCTCCTCTCTCCCTCACCCCCTCCCTCTCCTCTCTCCCTCACCCCCTCCCTCTCCTCTCTCCCTCACCCCCTCCCTCTCCTCTCTCACTCACCCCCTCCCTCTCCTCTCTCCCTCACCCCCTCTCCTCTCTCCTTCACCCCTCTCCTCTCCTCTCTCCTTCACCCCCTCCCCTCTCCTCTCTCCTTCACCCCTCCCTCTCCTCTCTCCTTCACCCCTCTCCTCTCCTCTCTCCTTCACCCTCTCCTCTCCTCTCTCCTTCACCCCTCTCCTCTCCTCTCTCCTTCACCCCTCTCCTCTCTCCTTCCCCCCTCCCTCTCCTCTCTCCTTCCCCCCTCCCTCTCCTCTCTCCCCCCCCTCCCTCTCCTCCCCCCCTCCCTCTCCTCTCTCCCCCCTCCTCTCCTCTCTCCTTCCCCCCCCTCCCTCTCCTCTCTCCTTCCCCCCCTCCCTCTCCTCTCTCCTTCCCCCCCTCTCTCCCTCACCCCCTCCCTCTCCTCTCCCCTTCCCCCCCTCCCTCTCCTCTCCCCTTCCCCCCCTCCCTCTCCTCTCTCCTTCCCCCCCTCCCTCTCCTCTCTCCTTCCCCCCCTCCCTCTCCTCTCTCCTTCCCCCCCTCCCTCTCCTCTCTCCTTCCCCCCTCCCTCTCCTCTCTCCTTCCCCCCCTCTCTCCTCTCTCCTTCCCCCCCCTCCCTCTCCTCTCTCCTTCACCCCTCTCCTCTCCTCTCTCCTTCCCCCCCCTCCTCTCCTCTCTCCTTCCCCCCCCTCCCTCTCCTCTCTCCTTCCCCCCCTCCCTCTCCTCTCTCCCCCCCTCCTCTCCTCTCTCCTTCCCCCCCTCTCCCCCCTCCTCTCCTCTCTCCTTCCCCCTCTCCTCTCCTCTCCCCTTCACCCCCTCTCTCTCTCTCCTTCACCCCCCCTCCTCTCTCCCTCACCCCCTCCCTCTCCCTCACCCCCTCCCTCTCCTCTCCCCCTCACCCCCTCTCCTCTCCCCTTCACCCCCTCTCCTCTCTTTCACCCCCTCCCCTCTCTCCTTCACCCCCTCCCCTCTCCTCCACCCCCTCCCCTCTCCTCTCTCCTTCACCCCCTCTCCTCTCTCCTTCACCCCCTCTCCTCTCTCCTTCACCCCCTCTCCTCTCTCCTTCACACCCTCCCCTCTCTCCTTCACCCCCTCCCCTCTCCTCTCTCCTTCACCCCCTCCCCTCTCCTCTCTCCTTCCCCCCCCTCCCTCTCCTCTCTCCTTCCCCCCCTCCCTCTCCTCTCTCTCCCCCCTCCCTCTCCTCTCTCCCCCCCCTCCCTCTCCTCTCTCCCCCCCCTCCCTCTCCTCTCTCCCCCCCCTCCCTCTCCTCTCTCCCCCCCCCTCCCTCTCCTCTCTCCCCCCCCTCCTCTCCTCTCTCCTTCTCTCCCCCCCTCCTCTCCTCTCTCCTTCCCCCCTCTCTCCTCTCTCCTTCCCCCCCTCCCTCTCCTCTCTCCTTCACCCCTCTCCTCTCCTCTCTCCTTCCCCCCCCTCCTCTCCTCTCTCCTTCCCCCCCTCCCTCTCCTCTCTCCTTCCCCCCCTCCCTCTCCTCTCTCCCCCCCCCTCCTCTCCTCTCTCCTTCCCCCCCTCTCCCCCCTCCTCTCCTCTCTCCTTCCCCCTCTCCTCTCCTCTCCCCTCCACCCCCTCTCCTCTCTCCTTCACCCCCCCTCCTCTCTCCCTCACCCCCTCCCTCTCCCTCACCCCCTCCCTCTCCTCTCCCCCTCACCCCCCTCTCCTCTCCCCTTCACCCCCTCTCCTCTCTTTCACCCCCTCCCCTCTCTCCTTCACCCCCTCCCCTCTCCTCCACCCCCTCCCCTCTCCTCTCTCCTTCACCCCCTCTCCTCTCTCCTTCACCCCCTCTCCTCTCTCCTTCACCCCCTCCCCTCTCTCCTTCACCCCCTCCCCTCTCCTCTCTCCTTCACCCCCTCCCCTCTCCTCTCTCCTTCCCCCCCCTCCCTCTCCTCTCTCCTTCCCCCCCTCCTCTCTCCTTCCCCCCCTCCCTCTCCTCTCTCCCCCCCTCCCTCTCCTCTCTCCCCCCCTCCCTCTCCTCTCTCCCCCCCCTCCCTCTCCTCTCTCCCCCCCCCTCCCTCTCCTCTCTCCCCCCCCTCCCTCTCCTCTCTCCCCCCCCCTCCCTCTCCTCTCTCCCCCCCTCCTCTCCTCTCTCCTTCTCTCCCCCCCTCCTCTCCTCTCTCCTTCCCCCCCTCCTCTCCTCTCTCCTTCCCCCCCCTCCTCTCCTCTCTCCTTCCCCCCCTCCTCTCCTCTCTCCTTCCCCCTCTCCTCTCCTCTCCCCTTCACCCCCTCTCCTCTCTCCTTCACCCCCCTCCTCTCTCCCTCACCCCCTCCCTCTCCTCTCTCCCTCACCCCCTCTCCTCTCCCCTTCACCCCCTCCCCTCTCTCCTTCACCCCCTCCCCTCTCCTCCACCCCCTCCCCTCTCCTCCACCCCCTCCCCTCTCTCCTTCACCCCCTCCCCTCTCCTCCTTCACCCCCTCCCCTCTCCTCTCTCCTTCACCCCCTCCCCTCTCCTCTCTCCTTCACCCCTCTCCTCTCCTCTCTCCTTCACCCCTCTCCTCCCCTCTCTCCTTCACCCCCTCTCCTCTCCTCTCTCCTTCACCCCTCTCCTCCCCTCTCTCCTTCACCCCCTCTCCTCTCCTCTCTCCTTCACCCCCTCTCCTCTCTCCTTCACCCCTCTCCTCTCCTCTCTCCTTCACCCCCTCTCCTCTCCTGACAGCAGCCAGAATAGGAATGCCAGCAAACCTCTCTAAATCAACCAGTGGTTCCGCCTCAGAGTTCTTAAAGTCTCTGCAGAGTAGGCCCTGAATTCTTTGCCTACTGTTCAAGGGGCAACAGAATTGCCAAAATACCACAGAACTGCGAGAGAGGTGAAGAAAGAGGGGGCGTCTGTGAGGTATAGATTTGCATGGAACCATCTCTTAATGCCATGTGGGCTTTCTGTATCCTGGATACAGCTGAATTAAAAATGAGGATCATGTGTGCACATCGTGCTGAGAAATTCCTGAATTAGGTAATATTTTGAGACTGGCCAACACTTGGGGGGAAAAAATCAAATGGAAACTTTAATAAAACTTGATGTGACGGTTGGGATCAGTTGATAAAAAATCCAGTCTATTGGCAATGCAGGTGCCATATGACCATGAGCTCAAGCTCTTGTCAAGATGGAGGGAGAGCGGGGAATTGTGTGCACAATGGGTTATATTGGCTCTGAGCTGAATGCACTGCTTTTCATGTTGCTGTGGGCAAAGTTAAAAAGAAAACCTCTGGTTCACCAACACTGTCCTTTCTCACCATGCTGGGTGCAATCCAGCGCCGATCCCTCGGAGTTAGTTAGCAGTAAAAAAAAGCAGCTGCCTTTGTTTGACACTAAGTACTTTCCTATTTAGCAGATGTAACATCTTTCAGACTTCATTTGATTAGTGGTATTTAAGAGGACCATCGAGAGTATAATTTTCATGGTAAGTGGGAACAGTTGTGAGCAGTGATACTGGGGTCGAGAGACTGTAAGCTCAGCCAGCTGTTATTATACCAGGTCCTGTGAAACCTGCTGAGGAAGTTGAGAGTGTGACCATGCTGGTAGCCTTCTGAGCTACTCACTCCAGTCAATCCCTGTCCAAAGAATAAGCTGCTGACCACGAACTGTGGTGGTCTGTATTCAGTACCTCGGGTTTCATGGCTCAGATGCGACTTGTGAGGTAACACTTGGCTTTCAGAGCCTAACAATCCTTCAATATATAGGCGAGAGAAAATATAAATCCATGAGAGCTTAAAGAGGAAATACAAATGCGGAAGACACTAAATGGGTGGTGCATTACTAAAGGTGTGCGCCCCAGAAAATGTAAACTTTTTACGTGAAAATGATGTATTCTGGTTCATTTTAAGCACTGTTAAACTTCGCAATTAATAGATTGTTTAATCTAAAAGAAAGGAAAAATAAATGGCATGGACTTTCAATCGATCAACCAGACCATCACTTTCTGAACGGATCCTTCAACACTTGCTCTCCCGCATCCAACCAACCTAGTCCCAGTTCAAACTGCACTCTGCCTCTCTAGATCCAGTTCAGAGATACTGCATCCCATCAACTTCACACCCTTTCCATGATTACAAGATGAGGAAGACCATGCAGCTCTTCCAGTCGTGAATGGTGGTGGACCATTAAACAACTAACTGGTGGAGGAGGCTCCATGAATATCCCCATCCTCAATGATGGTGGAGCCGAGCACGTGAGTGCAAAAGACAAGGCTGAAGCGTTTGCAACCATCTTCAGCCAGAAGTGCCAAGTGGACAATCCATATCGGCCTCCTCCTGAGGTCCCCACCATCACAGAAGCCAGTCTTCAGCCAATTCGATTCACTCCACATGATATCAAAAACGGCTAAGTGCACTGGATACAGCAAAGGCTATGGGCCCCGATAACATCCCAGCTGTCGTGCTGAAGACTTGTGCTCCAGAACTAGCCGCGCCTCTAGTCAAGCTGTTCCAGTACAGCTACAACACTGGCATCTATCCGACAATGTGAAAAACTGCCCAGGTATGTCCTGTCCATAAAAATCAGGACAAATCCAACCCGGCCAATTACCACCCCATCAGTCTACTCTCAATCATCAGCAAAGTGATGGAAGGTGTCATCGACAGTGCTATCAAGCGACACTTACGCACCAATAACCTGCTCATTGATGCCCAGTTTGGGTTCCGCCAAGACCACTCGGCTCCCAACCTCATTACAGCCTTGGTCCAAACATGGACAAAAGAGCTAAATTCCAGAGGTGAGGTGAGAGTGACTGCCCTTGACATCAAGACAGCATTTGACCGAGTGTGGCATGAAGGAGCCCTAGTAAAACTGAAGTCAATGGGAATCGGGGGGGAAAACTCTCCACTGGCTGGAGTCATACCTAGCACAATGGAAGATGGTTGGAGGTCAATCATCACAGCCCCAGGACATCACTGCAGGAGTTCCTCAGGACAGTGTCCTAGGCCCAACCATCTTCAGCTGCTTCATCAATGACCTTCCCTCCAACATAAGGTCAGAAATGGGGATGTTCACTGATGACTGCACAGTGTTCAGTGCTATTCACAACTCCTCAGAAAATGAAGCAGTCCATGCCCGCATGCAACAAGACCTGGACTTGTGATGGAATACTCTCCACGTGCTTGGATGAATGCAGCTCCAACAACACTCAAGAAGCTCGACACCATCCGGGACAAAGCAGCCTGCTTGATTGGCACCCCATCCACCACCTTAAACAATCACTCCCTCCACCATCAGCATACCGTGGCTGCAGTGTGTACCATCTACAAGATGCACTGCAGCAACTCACCAAGGCTTCTTCGGCAGCACCTCCCAAACCCGCGATCTCATCCACCTAGAAGGACAAGGGCAGCAGACGCATGGGAACACCACCACCTCCAAGTTCCCCTCCAAGTCACACACCATCCTGACTTGGAAATATATCACCGATCCTTCATCATCGCTGGGTCAAAATCATGGAACTCCCTCCCTAACAGCACTGTGGGAGTATCTTCACCACACGGACTGCAGTGGTTCAAGAAAGCGGCTCACCACCACCTTCTCAAGGGCAATTAGTGATGGGCAATAAATGCTGGCCTTACCAGCGACGCCCACATCCCATGAAAAATTAAAAAAAACATTTATCCATCTAGGACAACCCTCAAAATTACACCTCCATCCATACCTCTTGCTTTGTACCCTTCAGCCAAATTTCTTATCCATACCCATGTTTTGCCCTGATTTCCCCATACCTTAGTAATTGGTAATCTTTCATGTGAAACTTTATCAAATGTCTATTGGAAGTCTAAGTACACACTGTCTTAGGATTTACCACAGTCAACTTGGGCTGTCATTTCCTCACATAAATCAAGGAGGTTGGTCAGACAAGATCTTCCTGTCTAAAGCCATGTTGACTGCTGTTTCTTAGGTTATTGTTGTACAGATATCTCAAGTTTACTCCTGGTAATTGAAATTCAATTACCTGACACAGAATTGAAGTAAGACTAATGAGCCTGTAGCTGCCATTGTCTGCTTTCATCCTTTTTGGATAAAGGCACCATGTTAGCCTTTGTCCAATGTGCTGGTATCGCCCCAGTGTTCATGGATGTCCTCATAATGATTGTCAGTAGCTCACAAATCTCGCTAAGCTCCCTCAGCACCCTGGGGATTTATTAATTTTAAGCCCTGTATAATCACCCACACTCTCCTGAGGGTCTGTACAATCACCCATTCTCTACTGGGCGACTGTACAATCACCCACTCTCTCCTGGGAGACTGTACAATCACCCACTCTCTCCTGGGAGACTGGACAATCACCCACTCTCTCTCCTGGGAGACTGGACAATCACCCACTCTCTCCTGGGAGACTGGACAATCACCCACTCTCTCCTGGGAGACTGGACAATCACCCACTCTCTCCTGGGAGACTGGACAATCACCCACTCTCTCTCCTGGGAGACTGGACAATCACCCACTCTCTCCTGGGAGACTGTACAATCACCCACTCTCTCCTGGGAGACTGTACAAACACCCACTCTCTCCTGGGAGTCTGTACAATCACCCACTCTCTCCTGGGAGTCTATAATCACCCACTGTCTCTCCTGGGAGTCTGTATAATCACCCACTCCTGGGAGTCTGTATAATCACCCACTCTCTCCTGGGAGACTGTACAATCACCACTCTCTCCTGGGAGTCTATACAATCACCCACTCTCTCCTGGGAGTCTATAATCACCCACTGTCTCTCCTGGGAGTCTGTATAATCACCCACTCCTGGGAGTCTGTATAATCACCCACTCTCTCCTGGGAGACTGTACAAACACCCACTCTCTCCTGGGAGACTGTACAAACACCCACTCTCTCCTGGGAGTCTGTATAATCACCCACTCCTGGGAGTCTGTATAATCACCCACTCTCTCCTGGGAGACTGTACAATCACCCACTCTCTCCTGGGAGACTGTACAATCACCCACTCTCTCCTGGGAGACTGGACAATCACCCACTCTCTCCTGGGAGACTGTACATTCACTCACTCTCTCCTGAGGGTCTGCTTGCTGACGCTGACGCTGACCCTAACCCAGTCACATGTTTCTGCAGCATGTGAGCTGTAGGAGATTAAATAGCTTTCGTTCCTGCTCTGTTACTGTATGACTGTGTCTCTTCTTTGCCTTTTACCAGCAAAAAAGATGGAATGTTGTGAAGAAAATAAGGAAGCGCGCAGTTATCTGTCCGCAGCACAAAATAATCGTGGCCGCAACTTAACAGTTTAGACCCTTCCACCCGCCTATAACTACATGCCTCACACAAACACACGCATTGACCGAGGCCTTTGGCTGCACCAGCTCTACGCAATGACCCCCACACATACAGCTCCTGCCTGCATGTTGTCAGGGCCTGCAATGTGTCCAGATAACTGCTTCGGTTTAACGTCTCATCCGAAAGACGATCTCGGCCCAGATTTTGCCACTAGGGTTATTAGCAGCTCCTTGATGAACAGGGAGCGGGGAGAATTTGATGGTCACTGTACTCGTGCTGCCTGCATTTTCCATGCATTTTATTATTCATTAGTTCCCAAGTTAATTAACTCCAATGGTAGCAGTTCCATTTTAAAGTGGTAACCAGCAGAGTGCCTCGGGGTTCAGTAATGGGACCTTTGCCTTTCACAGTATTTATACGAGCATTTGCTAGATATCGAAGTGTGAATAACAGCAGTATGTGTGTGTGCGAAGAGCTAAAGATAACATCAATGAAGGTTAGTCAGCAGCTGAGAACATTTCAGTGATTGTGTGTTAATTGATTGGCACAATAAGTCTCCCTGTTTCTAATTAATCTGTGTAACTGGGCCATTTTTAAATGTACTGCTTCTTCAACTGGTGTTTGTGCTGAAGCCACAAACAGTACATCAGAAGAACGAGCTAAGAGTCCTTTTGTTGTGGAACTGGTCTCTGCATAGGGTTTGCCAACTCTGGCTGGAGGTATTACTGGAGGCTTCATCACACGCCCTCTCGCCGCCAACCACCCCGCTCAGTCAAACACCCTTTCTTTTCCATCTCCAATATTTTTATAATGAATAAACTAAAGTGTTCAAGGAAAATGAAAAAACTTGTTTAATGCTCCTATGATTTTTTTCCCGTGTGGCTCGCTGCAGAGTCGAGGAGATTAATCTTTCATTCTTGGAGACTCCGGGATAATCCTGGAGGGTTGACAACTCCATCTCTACAGTACCTGTAACTGCCCTCTAGCACAGAGTCCCTCGGCAGAGGAATTGATGACATTCTGAAAGGCTCTGGTTCGAGGTCTGATAATTGCAGCCACTCATTAGTAAGGGTACGGACGACAAAACAGTGAGGTGGTTTTCGTAGGAGAGCGACAGACAGCTGGATGAACAGGCAGACACGGCAGCCTGAAACACGAGGCCCGCTCCCTCCTTTGAGGAGGAAACTGTGGGTCTTTACCGCCACTTCCCCTGGTGAACCCAGGAAGTGGCGATAACTGGGGAGCAAAGAAAGGAAATTCGCTGCGGACCTAGGCCGTGTCTTCGCCACCATTTGCAAGCAGCGGGCAGGGAAGGTGTGGCCAGCGGCAGTACCGGCGGGGTGAGGGAAATCTGGATTGGGGTCGTGATGTGCCAATAGGCCTCCCCACCCAAATATCTGATGCCCTCCACTGCAATCCCACCCGATTTCCTCCTATGGTGTTCTGTCAAAGTTAGCAGAGAAAATAAACAGAGAATCGGGGCCCAGGTAAAGCATGGATGGAGCCAGGATACAGCTGAGATGTAGGCTGCAGATCAACAACACCCTACAGGACACAGCCTATTACTATGTCTGTCACACCTAATACTGGCTTTACACAGTGACCTGGGCTTTAAATAAGTTGTATCCCAGGGTGTTGACTTCTGTGCTCTATAAATTCATGAGCTCAGGATCTTATTAGGTCCCTGCAGCCTGCCTTAGTGTATCATGTCCTTGTATGCACAGTAACTGACAAATAACACAAGGAGCAGCTTACCAGTTTGTTGATAGAGTATGACAACATGGGCAGGTTTGGTCACTCCTCTGTGCCCCGCACCATGTCCCGCCACCTCGTCTGTTGGAATTTTACAGAATGTCAGTTTACTTAAAAATATCTCTTGGTGGAGCAGCCAGATGGCATGCTTTGTTTGCGACATGGCAAAATGTGGGTGTTAGAACTCTGGCTTTTTCTCGCCATGTTTTTCTTGTGCATGACTACTGCTTCCATAACAGGCCGAGCTCCTTATAAACCAAAGTCTACATTTGTATTCAGTGCCATGTGTGGATTAGTGTGTCCCAATTTTTCTATTTAATTCCTAAACGGGATAAATTGCTGAGTGGAGAATGAACGGGATGCCCACTATTCACCCATCAGAGCGCAGAAAAATGCCACACAATTGACCACCGGGAACAGATTATACAACTGGGCCAGCTGTATCTACAGATAAAGCAATACACAAGCAGTAAGACACAGCGAGATACTGATACACTACAACTACCAGGCTTACACAGCGCGATACTGATACACTACAATTACCAGGCTTACACAGCGCGATACTGATACACTACAACTACCAGGCTTACACAGCGAGATACTGATACAATACAACTACCAGGCTTACACAGCGAGATACTGATACACTACAACTACCAGGCTTACACAGCGAGATACTGATACACTACAACTACCAGGTTTACACAGCGAGATACTGATACACTACAACTACCAGGCTTACACAGCGAGATACTGATACAATACAACTACCAGGCTTACACAGCGAGATACTGATACAATACAACTACCAGGCTTACACAGTGAGATACTGATGTACTACAATCACCAGTCTTACACAGTGAGATATTGAAACACTACAATAACCAGCCTTACACAGTGAGATACTGATAACTGGGTCATTTTTAAATGTACTGCTTCTTTATAAGAACATAAGAAATAGGAGCAGGAGTAGGCCAATCAGCCCCTCGAGCCTGCTCCGCCATTCAATAAGATCACGGCTGATCTGATCCTTAC
Source organism: Somniosus microcephalus (assembly GCF_052327205.1). NCBI lineage: Eukaryota > Metazoa > Chordata > Chondrichthyes > Squaliformes > Somniosidae > Somniosus > Somniosus microcephalus. Next base: position 35,039,389 of record NC_141008.1, read on the forward strand.
CGCCAATCCACTATCACAGAACCATCTCCTGAATCTAACAGAATTAGACACACAAAATAGGAGCAGGATCAGGTTACACGGCCCCTGGGACCGCTCCGCTACCCACAGCCATGACCGATCCGAACCTAGACTCATGTCCAAATTCCTGCCCGCTCCCCGTAACCCTTAATTCCCTTTACTTCTAGGAAACTGTCTATTTCTGTTTTAAATTTATGTAATGATGTAGCTTCTACAGCTTTTTGGGGCAGCATATTCCATGGACCTACCACCCTCTGAGTGAAGTAGTTCCTCCTCATCTCAGTTTTGAAAGAGCAGCCCCTTATTCTAAGACTATGCCCCCTAGTTCTAGTTTCACTCATCATCGCGAACATCCTCCCCGCATCCACCCGATCCAACCCCTTCACAATCTTATATGTTTCAATAAGATCGCCTCTCATTCTTCTGAACTCCAATGAGTAGAGTCCCAATCTACTCAACCTCTCCTCATATGTCCATCCCCTCATCCCCGGGATTAACCGAGTGAACCTTCTTTGTACTGACTCGAGAGCAAGTATGTCCTTTCTTAAGTATGGACACCAAAACTGTACGCAGTATTCCAGGTGCGGTCTCACCAATACCTTGTACAACTGAAGCAATACATCCCTATTTTTATATTCTATCCCCCTAGCAATGAAAGCCAACATTCCATTGGCCTTCTTAATCACTTGCTGCACCTGCATACTAACCTTTTGAGTTTCGTGCACCAGGACCCCCAGATCCCTTTGTACTTCAGTACTTTCCAGTTTCTTGCCATTAAGATAATAACTTGCTCTACGATTTTTCCTGCCAAAGTGCATAACCTCACACTTTCCAGTATTGTATTCCATCTGCCAAATCTCTGCCCACTTACTTAGCCTGTCTATGTCCCCTTGCAGGTTTTTTATGTCCTCCCTCCCATCTTAGTATCATCTGCAAACTTTGATATGTTACACTCGGTCCTCTCCTCCAAATCGTTAACATAGATTGTAAAGAGTTGGGGACCCAGCACTGACCCCTGCGGAACACCACTAGTTACTGATTGCCAGTCTGAGAATGAACCATTTATCCCAACTCTCTGCCTTCTGTTAGATAGCCAATCCTCTATCCATGCCAGAATATTACCCCCAATCCCGTGATTTTTTTATCTTAAGCAATAATCTTTTGTGTGGCACCTTGTCAAATGCCTTTTGTAAGTCTAAATACACTACGTCCACTGGTTCCCCTTTATCCACCCTATACGTTACTTCCTCAAAGAACTCCAGCAAATTTGTCAAACATGACTTCCCCTTCATAAAACCATGCTGACTTTGTCCTATTAAATTATGATTATCCAAATGTCCTGTTACTGTCTCCTTAATAATGGACTCCAAAATTTTACCTACCACAGATGTTAGGCTAACCAGTCTATAGTTTCCAGCCTTCTGTCTACTGCCCTTTTCAAATAAGGGTGTTACATTAGCAGTTTTTCAGTCTGCCGGGACCTTTGCCGAGTCCAGGGAGTTCGGGAAAATTATTACCAATGCATTCACAATCCCTACCGCCACTTCCCTCAAGACCCTAGGATGTAAGCCATCAGGTCCAGGTGATTTATCCGCCTTGAGTCCCATTATTTTACCGAGTACCACTTCCTTAGTGATTTTGATCGTGTTTAGCTCCTCCCCCCCTGTTTGTCCAGTGTTGGGATATTCTTAGTGTCCTCTAGTGTAAAGACTGATACAAAATATTCATTCAGTGTTTTTGCCATCTCCATATTTCCCACCATTAAGGGACCAACATTTACTTTAGCCACCCTTTTTCTTTTTATATAACTATAAAAACTCTTACTATCTGTTTTTATATTTTTTGCTAATTTACTTTCATAATCTATCTTCCCTTTCTTAATCAATCTTTTAGTTATTTTTTGCTGTCTTTTTAAAGTTTTCCCAATCCTCTATCCTCCCACTAGATTTGGCTACCCACTAGATTTGGCTACCTTATATGCCCATGTTTTTAGTCGAATACTGTCCTTAATTTCTTTACTTAGCCACGGATGGCTGTCTTTTCTTTTACACCCTTTTCTTCTCAGTGGAATATATATTTTTTGGAAGTTGTAAAATAACTCCTTAAATGTACACCACTGATCATGTATCATCTTACCCTTTAATCTATTTTCCCAATCCACTCTACTCAATTCCGCTCTCATACCTTCATAGTCTCCTTTATTCAAGCTTAGCACGCTTGTTTGAGATCCAACCTTTTCACCCTCTAATTGAATATGGAATTCAACCATGTTATGGTCACTCATTCCAAGGGGATCCTTTACAAGGACATTTTTAATTAATCCTGTCTCGTTACACAGGACCAGATCTAAGGTTGCTTGCCCCCTGGTTGGTTCAGTTACATACTGCTCAAGAAACCCATCCCTAATACACTCAATGAACTCATCCTCAAGGCAGCCCTGCCCAATTTGATTTGTCCAATTAATATGATCGTTAAAATCCCCCATAATTATAGATGTTCCCTTATTACAAGCCTCAACTATTTCCTGATTGATACTCCGTCCAACAGATTTGCCACTGTTCGGAGGCCTATAGACTACGCCCACTAGTGTTTTTTTCCCCTTATTATTCCTTACCTCCACCCAAACTGTTTCATTATCCTGATCTTTTGACCCAATATCATTTCTCTGTATTACATTGATTCCTTCCTTTATTAACATAGCCACCCCACCTCCCCTTCCTTCCTGCCTGTCCTTCCTGATCGTTAAATAACCTGGTATGTTTAATTCCCAGGCATTGTCACCCTGCAGCCATGTTTCTGTAATGGCCACAAGATCATACCCATATGTAGTTATTTGTGCCATTTACTCGTCTATTTTGTTACGAATGCTACGTGCATTCAGATAGAGAACTTTCAAATATGTTTTGTGACACTTAGTTCCTGCTTTTGCCCTTTTTATTACTTTACCTTTTACTCCATACCTTCTGCCCCTTCCTGACACGCTCCGGTTTTTAATTTCCCCACTGCTACCTAAGTCTATGACCTTCTCTGTTGTCATTTTTATTATTTGCTCTCTAGGAACCTCCCCCCCCCCACTAGTTAGTTTAAAGCCCTCTCTACAGCCTTTAACTGGTGTTTGTGCTGAAGAACTAGCCAAGAGCCATTTTTTGTGGAACCGGTCTCTGCATAGGGTTAACCAACTGTGGTTGGAGGTATTACAACAACAACTTGTATTTATATAGCGCCTTTAACAGGAGTGTTATAAGACAAAAAATTGACACCGAGCCACATAAGAAATTAAGGCAGATGACCAAAAGCTTGGTCAAAGAGGTAGGTTTTAAGGAGCATCTTAAAAGTGGAAAGAGAGGCGGAGAGGTTTAGGCAGGGAATTCCAGAGGTTAGGGCCTAGGCAAGAGAAGGCACGGCTGCCAATGGTTGAGCGATTATAATCAGGGATGCTCAAGGGCAGAATTAGAGGAGCACAGATATCTCTTGGGGGGGGGGGGGGGGCGGGGAGGGGTTGTGGGACTGGAAGAGATTACAGAGATAGGAAGGGGCTTAGTTACTGGAGGCTTCATCACACGCCCTCTTGCCGCCAACCACCCCGCTCAGTCAAACACCCTTTCTTTTCCATCTCCAATATTTTTATAACTAATAAACTAAAGTGTTCAAAGAAAATGGAAAAACTTGTTTAATGCTCCTATGATTTTTCTCCTGTGTGGCTCGCAGCAGAGTCAAAGAGATTAATCTTTAATTCTTGGCGACTCCAGGATAATCCTGGTGGGTTGACAACCCCATCTCTGCAGTACCTGTAACTGCCCTCTAGCACATGACCATTTTGGGTCCCTCTGCAGAGGAACTGATAACATTCTGAAAGGCTGTGATTCGAGGTCTGATGATTGCAGCCACTCACTAGTAAGGGTATAGACGACAAAACAGTGAGGTGGTTTTCATAGGACAGCGACAGACAGCTGGATGAACAGGCAGATGCAGCAGCCTGAAACACGAGGCCCGCTCCCTCCTCTGAGAGGGAATTGTGGGCCTTTACCGCCGCTTCCCCTGGTGACCCTTTGTAACAGAGAGCTAATAAGATTGGCAAGAAAGTTAATCGTAACTTGACATCGGCAGAATAAGCTGGGGAATGGGTGTAATTTCGGTTACAACTTCCAGGTTGTGCCCCTACAGGAAATTCCAGACCAAGATATATAAGCCCGATTTTGTGAGACTAGCAAAAACTATGCTGGGAATAGCTGGCTGCCATGCCCCAAGTTAGCAGGGCTGGGAGCTTAACATACAGGGGTATTCAGTATTTAGGAAGGATCGACAAAAAAGAAAGGGAGGAGGGGTAGCATTGCTAGTAAAAGAGGGGATAAATGCAATTGAAAGGAAGGATATTAACTCAGTTAATACAGAATCTATATGGGTGGAGCTAAGAAATAGCGAGGGGCGAAAAACATTAATAGGAGTGGTATATAGGCCTCCAAATAGTAAAATAGAGGTTAGGGAGGGCATCACGAGGGAAATTAGAGAAGCGTGCAATAAGAGCACAGCTGTCATCATAGGTGACTTTAACTTACATATAGATTGGACTAGCCTAATCAGTAAAAATAATGAGGAGGAGGAATTCCTTGAGTGTTTGAGGGATGGTTATCTGGATCAATATGTCGAGGAACCAACTCGGGAACAGGCTATATTGGACTGGGTACTGTGCAATGAGAAGGGACTAATCAGTAATCTTGTTGTACGGGGACCCTTGGGTCAGAGCGATCATAACATGATCGATTTCTCACTCGAAATGGAGAGCGAAGAAATTGACTCAGAGACTAAGGTCCTGAATTTAAACAAGGGGAATTATGATGCCATGAGACGGGAACTGAGTAGGTCTGATTGGACAACGTTCCTGGGAGGACTGGAGGTAGATAAACAATGGCAAACATTTAAAGATAGAATGACAAAATTGCAAAAATTGTTTATACCAATCTGGCATAAAAGGAAATCTAAAAAGGTGACTCAACCGTGGATAACAGGGGAAATTAGAGACAGCATAAAATCCAAAGATAGGGCGTATAAAATAGCCAAAAAAAGCGCCAGAGCGGAAGATTGGGAACAGTTTAAGATAGAGCAAAGGAGGGCAAAGGGCATAATCAAGAGGGGCAAAATAGCTTACGAAAACAAGCTGGCGGAAAATATAAAAACTAACTCCAAAAGCTTTTATAAGTATATTAAAAGGAAAAGACTGGTGAAAACCAAAGTTGGTCCATTGCAGTCAGATACGGGGGAATATATAATGGGAAATAAGGAAATGGCAGATCAACTAAATGCATACTTTGGGTCAGTCTTTACGAAGGAAGACACAAAAAACCTCCCTGGGATATCGGGAAAAATAGGGACATTGGCAAAGGAGGAACTGACGCAAATCAATATCTCTAAGGATATGGTGTTAAGGAAGCTAAAGGGATTGAAGGTGGACAAATCCCCAGGGCCTGATAACATGCATCCTAGGGTACTGAAGGAGGTGGCCCTAGAGATAGCGGATGCACTAAGGATGATTTTTCAGAATTCATTAGACTCGGGAACAGTGCCGATGGATTGGAGGGTAGCTAACGTTACCCCACTATTCAAAAAGGGGGGTAGGGAAAAAGCAGGTAATTACAGACCTGTAAGCCTTACATCAGTTGTGGGCAAAATGCTGGAGTCCATCATTAAGGATGAAATAGCGGAGCACTTAGCAAATGGGGACAGGATAGGACAGAGTCAACATGGATTTACAAAGGGTAAATCGTGCTTGACTAATCTATTGGAATTTTTTGAGGGAGTAACTGGTAGAATAGATGGGGGAGAGCCAGTAGATGTGGTGTACCTGGACTTCCAAAAGGCCTTCGATAAGGTCCCACATAAAAGATTAGCATGGAAAATTGAGGCTCATGGGATAAAGGGGAAAGTTTTGGCGTGGATAGGGAACTGGCTGTCAGATAGAAAACAGAGAGTTGGAATAAACGGCTCATTTTCTGAATGGCAGGCAGTAACAAGTGGGGTACCACAGGGATCTGTCCTGGGCCCCCAGCTGTTCACAATTTACATTAATGACCTGGATCAGGGAGTCGGATGCAGCATTTCCAAATTTGCAGACGACACTAAACTAGGAGGGGGGGGTGGGCTCAGAGGAAGAGACCAGGAAGCTCCAGAGCGATTTGGACAGACTGGGCGATTGGGCGGATAAATGGCAGATGCACTATAATGTGGACAAGTGCGAAGTTATCCACCTTGGGTGCAGGAACGGGAGGGCAAATTATTATTTAAATGGCAATAGATTGGGAGAGGGGGAAGTACAGAGAGACCTGGGTGTTCTTGTACACCAGTCACTGAAGGCGAGCATGCAGGTGCAACAGGCGGTCAAGAAGGCAAACGGTATGCTGGCCTTCATAGCAAAAGGGTTAGAATACAGGAACAGGGATACCTTGCTGCAGCTGTACAGGGCACTGGTGAGACCACACCTCGAGTACTGTGTACAGTTTTGGTCGCCTCATCTGAGGAAGGATGTTCTTGCCATGGAGGGGGTGCAGCGGCGATTCACCAGGCTGATACCAGGAATGGCGGGAATGACCTATGAGGAGAGACTATGTAGTTTAGGGATGTACACACTGGAGTTTAGAAGATTGAGAGGGGACCTCATAGAAGTGTATAAAATTCTGACAGGTCTAGACAGACTGGATGCAGAAGGAATGTTTCCCTTGGCGGGTGAGAACAGAACTAGAGGACATAATTTAAGGATAAGGGCTAAACCATTTAGGACAGAGATGAGGGGGAATTTCTTCACTCAGAGAGTGGTGAACCTGTGGAACTCATTGCCACAGAGGGCAGTGTACGCCAGCTCATTAAATATATTTAAGAGGGAATTAGATATATTTCTACGGGCAAAAGGGGTTAAGGGTTACGGAGAGAAGGCGAGGACGGGATACTGAATTAAAGGATCAGCCATGATCTCATCGAATGGCGGAGCAGGCACGAAGGGCCGAATGGCCTACTCCTGCTCCTATCTTCTATGTATCTATGTATCTATGTAACTCCCCTGCTCCTCTTCAAATAGTACTATGGGAATATTTATGCCCAGCTCAGAAAGCACATGGGACCTTGGGAATATTTATGCCCAGCTCAGAAAGCACACGGGACCTTGGTTTAACATGTCAGCCAAGAAAAGGTGCTCAAGTCTCTGGAGTGGGGCTTGAAGCCAGAATCTACTGACTCAGACATAAAGTGCTACAACTGAGGCAAGGCTGAAGGGGGATACTAAAAGACAACGCAGCTACAGAAAGAGTGGGAATAGCAGGGTATTATGAATGATACAGCAGCTATATAGTAGCTGGATAGTAGCTGAAGGGGGTAAGGGCTGATTTAACAGCAATAGAAAGGATCGGTATAGCAAGAAGGAGATAAGGGTGAAATAATATGGATAGAGTAACAATAAGGAGCCAAATTATTAATTGGTAACTGTTATAAACCAGCAGTATAAGGTGGACAGGGAGCAATTTGGGCAGATAAGGAGGGCTGTAGAATATTGTAAGATACTAATCACGAGATTTCAACATTCCGCAGGTTAACATAGAAACATAGAAAAATAAGAGCAGGAGTAGGCCATTCGGCCCTTCGAGCCTGCTCCGCCATTCAATATCATCATGGCCGATCCTCTATCTCAATACCATATTCTCTAGTTCTCCCCATACCCCTTGATGCCTTTTGTGTCTAGAAATCTATCTATCTCCTTCTTAAATATATTCAGTGACTTGGCCTCCACAGCCTTCTGTGGTAGAGAATTCCACAGGTTCACCACCCTCTGAGTGAAGAAATTTCCCCTCATCTCAGTCCTAAATGTCCTACCCCGTATCCAGAGACTGTGACCCCTCGTTCTAGACCCCCCAGCCAGGGGAAACATCCTCCCTGCAACCAGTCTGTCTAGCCCTGTCAGAATTTTATACGTTTCCATGAGATCCCCTCTCATTCTTCTAAACTTGAGTGAATACAGGCCCAGTCGACCCAATCTCTCCTCATACAACAGTCCTGGCATCCCAGGAATCAGTCTGGTGAACCTTTGCTGCACTCCCTCTATGGCAAGTATATCCTTTCTTTGGTAATTTAAATGGATAGATCAGGGACAACCTGTGGGGAGAGGCAGAATACAAATAAATTCACTGGCAGTCCCAGATGGTTTTGTCACACAACATGGGTCCAGCTGATCAAGCAGAGGCTGTGCTGGATTTGGTGTTTAGTAATCTACCAGAGCTGGTTACTAACCATACAGAAGGCCCATTATGCCTGTGCTGGCTCTTTGAATGTTGGTGAGCTCCGGGATCGAGTAAATCTTCTACTTGTAGATTTAATATTGTTGTCGGTGCTAAGGCTCAACACATGGAGGGACAGGGCTCTGGGAATGCAAATTTTGGAGCTAAAGAAGAGTGGCGGGCAATATCAGTTAACAAAAATAGAACAGTAAGAAATTAGTCCCCGATGCAGCAAGAGGAATCCAAAAAAGTTTTACAACTGTGTTAATACTAGAAAGGTCAAGGAACATGATGAATTGGGTGAGGCTATTCTAGATGATCCGGATGTGGCAAAGACACTGAATGGATTCTTCATATCCGTTTTCACAAAAGAGAACTCGACAATTTCTCATCACGGTCAATGAGGCTAAGTGATCTGTAACAAATAAAGTAGTTCGTAAGGAATGTGTAATAGAGAAACTGGGCCAATTAAATATCCACAAGGGTCCTGGCCATATAGGATACATCCTAAAATCCTCAAAGAATTAAAGGAGTAAATTAATGATGGTTCGGTTGATATTTTTCAGAGCTCCATAACTACTGAAGAAATCCCCAAGGATCGTGGTTCCAATATTCATAATGAGTAAAGCACAGACCTAGTGATTACAGGCCAGTTCGTATTAACATCTGTGGTGGTAAAATTGCTTGACAGTCTTCTGCAGCCTGCAATAAATGAATTTTCAAAGAGCGCAGCTCTTTAGGCAGCAGTCAACATGGTGTCAGAAGCAATAGGTCACGCCTCACAAGCCTGCGCGCATTCTTTGTAGAAGTAACTAGTCGGCTAGGGAAATCTAATAGATGACATTTGTTTGGATTTTCCAAAAAGACATTTGACAACGTTCTTCATGCAAGACTAGTAAGGAAGTTTAAGACTGGTGGAATAGTTGACAGGCTGTCTGGAAGAATCAAGCATTGGCTTGGGTAACGGAAGTCAGAGGATGATGATCAATGGAAAGCATTTTGCTTCGGAAAAAAAGTAACCATTGACGCTCCACAGGGACCACTCTGGAATCCCTCCTATTTACAATATTTTGGAATGATATGGAGCTAAGGTGTCTGTAGTATTTTACATTTTCTCAGTGGCACAAAGCTTTGTGGGCAGGCAACCAGTAGAAGCGAAATTGATTTTGAGATTTATCAGAGTTATGTAGAGAGACTGAAAAGTGGCAGATGAATTTTAACGTGGTTAAATGTAGGGTAATGTATATAGGAAGAGGTAACCGTACATAGCTGTACAGCATGAAAGTATCCTATTTTGAATATTCATTGGCATTTGGGAGTAATCATTGAACAGACTCAAACATCTAGTCAGTGTAAGCCAGCTATTAATCAGGCAAATTGTATACTGGGGTAAATCTGAGGGCATTGGATTGCAAGTCAGAATGAGTTGCACTAATGTTGCACAGATCAGTTCTGAAGTATGGCATGCAGTATGGTTGCCCAACCGCAAAAAGGATATAGATGCATTCGAAAAGTTTTGGAGAATATTGGCCATGATTATTTTAGGCAGCAGGAGACTGCGTTATGAAAAAGGACTCGGGTGACGAAACTTATTTTTGCTGGAGAAAAGAATGAAGGGAGATAGGTCCTCTGAATAATGAAAGGTATAAATAAGGAAGTAAACAGAAGTATTTAACTTGGACAACCAGCATGGGAGGAGAAGACTCAAATCCAAAATTCACTAGCCTCAGGCAAAGTTAAAAACTAAAAAAAAAAACGTTTTGCCCCACAGAAGAGCGGCTGTAGCAGATTTCCAAATAAGGGAACAGATTCCAGGTCAATTGGCACCTTTACAAAGGAGCTGAACCAATGTCTGTTGAGAAACAGTCCAGCGGATTATAAAGATATTAAGAGTTTGATTTTTTTTCTAGGGGTAGTAGGAGAAGGAACTTTTAATTCCACTCAAAGTAAGGTATTGGCAGGTGAGGTGGGGGGTGGGGTTGGTGGTCAGAATGTGATGTAGAATAATCCTGCATTACCTCTGGATGGAGTGTGTCTGACAGGCTAAGTACCCTTGCCTCATTCTGGATTTTCATCTGTTTGTATGTGTGTGTACTATATTTAAGTGAATATGCTGCTGTGTTCTCCTCTTATGCTATTTATGCTAGTGAACTAAAAGGTCTTTTCAGGACCTGCTTTCACTGAAGGCCCACCTTTTCTTGTTGCAGACCTAGGCAATCCTGCCTGTGTGCCAGAGATGGCCTGTCCTTCTCAGTCTGTGGGGGCCTGCGTGCTTTGAGCGTCTCTTGTCACTTGCCCAGGCGTAGGTATTGGTTAGGGACTGGTCACTTGAGAGTCACCCACTCAGTTTGGTTCTTTGCTTTTGCACACAAGCCACTCCTGGAGCCAAGTCCTGACTGTGACTACTCGTGTGTGTGTGTGTGTGTGCAGCGGTCATTGCCCTCCTGCGGGGCTGCGGAATCCTGTCCTGGTGTGTTTCCAGGTTGTCGAAACCAGCCTTGGATTATAGACCCCAATGACTCAACATCATAACTAGAGCATTCCTGAGAGATGCTCTAATGGTGCATGCTATGTGTGCCTGAGGACTCCCTGCAAATGTCACTGCTGTATACTTTCAGAGCAGTCAACCTTTGATCACAAGAGTTCCCACTTGGGGTGATATGATCCAAGTTCCACCTAGACCAGTTTACATAATTTTATGCTATGAAGCAAGTGATTTATCAGCAGTTCATTCTTGTGAAGCACCCTTCATTGCATCGATGGCCCCAGTAAAGTCAGAATCGCTCACAAGCAACGGCTGGACCTCCAGCCACTCACGATCAGTGACCCACCCTGAGTTGCCTCCTCAAACTCACAGTACCCTCCAAAATCTGTGCATCACGGTTGAAATGATGTGGGTGACTGAGGTAAGTATGACCGTCTCGGTATCAATTTCCTCCTCTTGAGGCTTGCACGATGGCAAAGGATGAGCACTTGGCAATTGCCACGCCTATAATTGTTGCACAGACAGGACATGATGGCCTGGAATCTCTGCAGGGACGCGACGGGACGGGACAGCCGCCTGCCCAGCGGTGTGAGCGCTGACGTTGCCGTAGTTTCCAGGATCGGTATGATTGCCACAATTTGAGCGTTCCCCGGGCACAGCAAACAGTTGTCACTGGGAGCTCACCCGTTTGGATCAGGGCTTTAAATTGTTACCGTGACATCCTTTAGGGCAGAGCTGTGATCCAGAGCAATGTGTAGGCGTGAACAGGCCCTACTGGGGTAAAATAATGGAGACAAACTTCCTCCTCAGCCAAGGCCAGGATAATACTTAATTTTTACCACTTAAGTTGTTTGTGCCCTACACTGTGTACTGCTGCCTGGTGCTAACTTGAGACTGTGTTGCCCTACATTGTGTACTGCTGCCTGGTGCTAACTTGAGACTGTGTTGCCCTACATTGTGTACTGCTGCCTGGTGCTAACTTGAGACTGTGTTGCCCTACATTGTGTACTGCTGCCTGGTGCTAACTTGAGACTGTGTTGCCTTACATTGTGTACTGCTGCCTGGTGCTAACTTGAGACTGTGTTGCCTTACATTGTGTACTGCTGCCTGGTGCTAACTTGAGACTGTGTTGCCTTACATTGTGTACTGCTGCCTGGTGCTAACTTGAGACTGTGTTGCCTTACATGTGTACTGCTGCCTGGTGCTAACTTGAGACTGTGTTACCTTACATGTGCATGAGGATTTGAATGGAAAATTCAGGTCAGGTGTTCAATAATTTGGTTTTCCTCATGTCTGTGAAAGAATTCCCCAGGGCTGTCAATTCTGGATAAACTCGTTGTATCAGCTAGTGCTCATGGTCAGGCTGAAAAAACCTTTGACAGACACAGTGGACCCAAGAGTAAAGTGGGCCACAATGGTCCAATATATTATTCTACTTCTGGCCTCACTGCGTACTTAATATCCTACCCCTTTATGTTGGGCCCCCTCTGGCCAGTAGCCGCTTTTAATTCAATATATTAACTTTGTTTCATTTTAAGAGAGCCTTTTATTCTGCATGAGTGTGTGTATATATATGTGCACAAGCACGTGACCACAGTCTCTGAATTCTTCCTTTCTAGTGTAGAGTTCTGGCAGAAAGCAAAACTGGGACCTTGTGGGACAATACAGTACAGCCGCAGCCTTGTGGATCAAGGTCGTGATAGACAGGATGAGACTCGGTCAGTGTAGGGGTATTTTCAGAGCTGATACGATCAGCTCAGTGAGTGACACGGATAGTCAGGGTCATCATTCTTGTGCTTTTGTTTGGATGATTTTTTAACCCAGCACATTTGCAATTTGAATAAGTTGAGCTCCTGATTGTAACCTGACCTGCCCCCACCCTAGTCCCACTGCCTGCTGTTACGTGTAGGGGGAGTGGCTAAAAGCGATGGTTCCAGATCCTCGGCTGAGATACAGGGCAGACTGCAAGGGGACAGAGCTTTTCCCACCAGGAGTGCCTCCACGTACGGACACCAATTGGAAATGTCAGCAACCTGGTTCTGTACTCCACTTGATTGGAGACAACTCTATAGTAAAATGAAGACAGACGTGGAGAAGGGTAATGATCAGGACATTGGGTTGAAGGATTCCCAGGATCACGGAAAAATAGACAAGAAGACAGCTATAACTAAGGTGTCAGAAGAAGCTGCAGGGGGTTCCATCCAAACCCACTCACCTGGTAGGTACTGGGATCGGTGGCACAGAGTTCAAGGGTGGTGTAGACTGAGCATTTGTGGACCTTGTCCACAAGCATTAAGGTTCTAGATTCAGTTTACACATCTACTACTGTGTATTTACTGGGCTTCAAGAAAGAAGAAGCCTTCCAATCTTGGGATCGGCTCCTAGAGCAGCCCGATAGCACCAGCTGTATCACACAGCATTGCAGCTCAGGAGCCCGGTTCCAGTTCTAGCCCTTTATTCTGCACACTTGTCTGACCTCTCTAGGTGTGCAGGGAGAGTTCAGGGCTGTCCCTGGTCCAGAGAGAGTGGCGATGAGGGATCCTCATTGGTAAGTGTGTCCTCCTGCTGGTTAACGTGTGTTGGGATTGGCAATGGAGCAGGAGCCCAGACTTTCATAGACTTCTGTTTGAAATCAGATAACAAATGATTTGCCAAAAAAATGAACGTGATATTGAAAGGTCGGGTGTAAAGAGACCAAATTGTCCGTTAGTGTTGATTAGGCACCTGTCAGAATCTGGAAACTCGGGCCAAACCGGGAAAACTTAAAATACAATTCAAAGTATCAGGAAATATTGATTCATACAGGTAAAAAATAGTAAGAGCCCAACAATCAACTGGGCATGAACAGTTTCCTGAAGCATCCCAAGGGGAATCGGAACTAACGCAGCCAAAGTTCAGTCAGCCTGGAATTTGTGAGAGTTTTGAATTTAGAATTCACCTTGGTAGCTTTGCAACTTTCTGGGGCTCTCCTTTGGTGTTATCACAAATAAGTACAAAATCCGTTGGTTTGATTTGTCCAGTATTGCCAGTGTGACTGAGTTTACACTCAATCCAATCTGTCAGTGTGATGGGGTGTGTGTGTACATATGTGAATTTGATCGTGTATGTGAGAGTGAGTGTGTGTGTGTGTACACATATGAATTTGATTTTGTGTGTGTGTAGGTGCATCCGTGTGTATGCACGCACGTGTGAATTTGATTGTATATGTGTGTGTGTGTGCACATATGCATGTGTGGGAAGGCCAGTGCACAATGGGTGTCTGCAGCCCTTCAATCAGTGGTGTGCAGAGAGGTTGGGTGAGCTGCTGTTTAAAGAGCTGAAACCTAAAAGGGGACATGGGCCCGGATTTGAACTTCCAGCGGGTTTTTGGTGAGAAATAGCGCTGACGTGTTAATTTCCCGCCCGCCTGCGGTAGAATGAAACCCAACCCATTTGAACGGCCAGGTCTCATTAAAATCCCATTCCGTGCGGGAAGCCGTGGAAAATCACGGAGACTGACAGCAGATAAGTGATGGGATCGGCTACTGGACCGTCCTGCAACTGGGGGGGGGGGGGGTGCGGGGCGGAGGAGCAAGATCATGGCTGGGGAGGCCTAAGCTTTTAATCCAAATCAAGCACTGCTGCTCCTCCTGGCCCCTCAAGGAAAGCAACAACAAAAAACATTTAAAACGTACTTTTTTGGGTCTCTTCTGGCCCCTGAGCCACACCGGCATTGGGTTGACCTGGTGGGAAACTAGTTGCCACATCCCGTTCAGGCCAATCAAAATTCCAACTGGTTGGTTCCCAGTGGCTTCAGGGCAGGTAAGTAAGTGGGCAGGTTTGTGTCTGTCGGTGTGTTCGGGGCGGGGTTGTTGCCATGGTAGGTAGCCTGCGGGACTCTCACCAGTGTTTGTGTATAGTGCCGTAAACAGTACCACAGTGTGAATGCCACAGTCTCGTCCCGTACCTCTGCCATGAATTTGAAGGATTAAGGTCAAATCTGTAAGAAAAGTGTGTCAACAAACTTTGCACTGCGACTGGACATCACATTTTCTAAATGTGTATCCCGTCACTTTAATACTGGGACACTGCCCTTTTATTACCAGGACACTGCATGTTCAAAGCATTTGGGAGTGAGAATACAAGTCTGCTTTTGTTTTCTCTTTAGATTTTCAAAAGGGCCGTTTATTTGACCTAGGTGTGAAGGGTCTGATTTCACAACTGCAAATCGAGCGATTGTTTTGTTGATTAATTATGTTTTGAAATTTATACCCTCTTGAATTTTGTTTCAATCGAAGTGATAGGTCCCAGTGCTGTCAATAAAACATTTTCCACTTCACACTCAATGTCAGTATCCAGCACTCACTCCCAGGTCAGATACAGCACTGCTTAGTTACAGAGTGTTGGGAACAGCAGCACAGTGCGCTGATCAGCAGAGGGATCTGGCTGTCATGGTGTGTGTTAAATGGAGCATGATCGGCAGTGAGAACTAGGGTTTATAGTGGAGAAATGTGTTGTTGGTGTAGAATGAGGTGCTGCTCAGACTCTGTCTGGAGTATTGTGTACAGTCCTGGTCACCCAATTATAGGAAGGATATTATTGCCCCGGAGAGAGTGCAGACCAGGCAACACAGATCATTCCAAATCTTGGGAATCCAAGTGATGAGGAAAGGCTAAAAATATTGGGTTTGTTTTCTTTGGGAAGGAGGAGATTTGAAATGACCTAATTAAAGTTTTCAATTTTACAAAAGGAATTGCCAAATCAATGGCTGTGGTGATGGGTTCGAATCGCAGGGAACCCAAGTTAAAAATGAGGAAGTCAGGTGCGAGACTGGGCATCGGGGAAACAATCCCACCCAAAGGGTAATCAAATTGTGAAAGAAGTTCCCAATGCAGGTTCACTCAGACCCCACAGAAAAGACATCATGGCACTGCTTGTCCGGCCGAGAATTCCGGAATCACAGCTGGAGGCTGGGACAGGAGTTCATTCCCTAACTTTCGGGAGTCCCGCTATTGGATTCTCGGACTCCAAACTGCAGACAGCCCTGATGATGTTCAGACCATAGGTGCAAGATATTTTGAGATCCTGCATCAGTGGCTGTACTTTTTGCAGCACCTGCACCTGCAGTTATCTGACAAGCCAGCCATTGCACCAAGACCCTGTCCGTGGTGCTGGTACTCGGGATAGTTTGGCCCCGTGTGTCGCTGGCTTTGCCTGCTGACACCTGGTGGCAGAGTATTGGCACTGCATCCACTGTGCATGGAGTTATTATGGCCCAGAGTTTGCCGGAGTGGGAGATTTTTGTTCCTCACCCTTCAGCTCGGAAAAGTTTTGCGCCACAAGTTGTGGGAAATGTCCAGCAATTTGTGGCAATTTGCAACTCGTGTATCTCTTCCTAGAGTGTAATTATCAGGGAGCTGAGTTAGGGATTCCTCGAGTATGAATAGTGGGGAGCTGGGTCAGGGATTCCTCAACAGCAACAAAAACTTGTATTTATGTAGCACCTTTAACGTAGCTTCACAGGAGCGTTATAAAATAAAATTTGACTCCGAGCCACATGAGATATTAGGGTAGATGACCAAAAGCTTGGTCAAAGAGGTAGGTTTTAAGGAGGGAAGAGAGGCTTAGGGCCTAGGCAACAGAAGGCAGGGCCACCAATGGTGGAGCAATTAAAATCGGAGATGCTCAAGAGGCCAGAATTAGAGGAGCACAGAGATCTGGGAGTGTTGTGGGGCTGGAGGAGATCATAGAAACAGGGAGGAGCGAGGCTGTGGAGGATTTGAAAACAAGGATGAGAATTTCAAGCAAGGCGTTGCTTAACCAAGACCCAATATAGGTCATTGAGCACAAGGGTGATGGGTGAATGGGACTTGGTGCGAGTTAGGACACGGGCAGCCCAGTTTTGAATTACCTCAAGTTTACGGAGGGTAGAACGTGGGAAGGCAGCCAGGAGAGTGTTGGAACAGTCAGGAATAGAGGTAACCAAGGCATGGATGAGGGTTTCAACAGCAGATGAGCTGAGCCACAGGTGGAGATGGGCAATGTTACGGAGGTGGAAATAGGCGGTCTTGGTGATGGTGCGGACATGTGGTCGGAAGTTCATCTTGGGGTTAAATACAACACCAAGGCTGCGAACAGTCTGGTTCAGCCTCAGACAGTTACCAGGGAGAGGAATGTTGTCAGCCTACATGTGGAATCTGACGCTGTGTTTCAGATGATGTCACCGAAGGGCAGCATGTAGATGAGAAACAAGAGAGGACCAAGGACAGATCCTTGGGGGATACCAGAGGTAACACTGCGGGAACGGCAAGAGAAGCCATTGCAAGAGATTCTTTGGTTACGATTGGATAGATAAGAATGTAACCAGGCGAGTGCAGTCCCACCCAGCTGGATGATGGTGGTGAGGTGTTGGAGGAGGATGGAGTGGTCAACCGTGTCAAAGGCTGCAGACCGGTCGAGAAGGACGAAGAGGAATAGTTTACCTTTGTCACATAGGATGTCATTTGTGACTTTGATAAGAGCCATTTTGGTACTATGGTGGGACAGAAAACTGAAGCGAGTGTGATCATCAGGGAGGTGGCTGCAGGAATTCCTCGAGTGATTATTAGGGAGCTAGGTCAGGGATTCAGTGAGTGCCAATAGAGGGGGATCTGGGTCAGGGATTCCTCGAGAGCGAATAGTGGGGAGCGCCTAGTTCTCAGTGGCAAGGATGAGCACTGATAGAAACGAAGTGGTGTGAGTAACATGGTGGTCAAAAGGCAGGGCTTGTGTTACAGCAGATACTCCACCCACTAAGACTGGTCATACATCAGACCCATCTGATACTGCCCTGGACCTCAGCTGGGTACTTCTGCAAATCCAAGGAAAGTGTCCAGGATGTTCCCATGTACCTATCCCAGCCTGCTCCCATGCCCTGTCCTCCCAGCCCATTCCCATTCCCTGTCCTCCAAGCATGTTCCTGTACCCTCTCCTCCCAGAATATTTCTGTACCCTCTCCTCCCAGAATATTTCTGTACCCTCTCCCAGAATGTTCCTGTACCCTCTCCTCCCAGAATGTTCCTGTACCCTCTCCTCCCAGAATGTTCCTGTACCCTCTCCTCCCAGAATGTTCCTGTACCCTCTCCTCCCAGAATGTTCCTGTACCCTCTCCTCCCAGAATGTTCCTGTACCCTCTCCCAGAATGTTCCTGTACCCTCTCCTCCCAGAATGTTCCTGTACCCTCTCCTCCCAGAATGTTCCCGTACCCTCTCCTCCCAGAATGTTCCTGTACCCTCTCCTCCCAGAATGTTCCTGTACCCTCTCCTCCCAGAATGTTCCTGTACCCTCTCCTCCCAGAATGTTCCTGTACCCTCTCCTCCCAGAATGTTCCCGTACCCTCTCCTCCCAGAATGTTCCCGTACCCTCTCCTCCCAGAATGTTCCCGTACCCTCTCCTCCCAGAATGTTCCCGTACCCTCTCCTCCCAGAATGTTCCCGTACCCTCTCCTCCCAGAATGTTCCCGTACCCTCTCCTCCCAGAATGTTCCCGTACCCTCTCCTCCCAGAATGTTCCCGTACCCTCTCCTCCCAGAATGTTCCCGTACCCTCTCCTCCCAGAATGTTCCCGTACCCTCTCCTCCCAGAATGTTCCTGTACCCTCTCCCAGAATGTTCCCGTACCCTCTCCTCTCTTATGCTCCTATGTGTCAGTTCCGATACCTCCCGACCTGCCAGCTCCCATACCCTTCTGCCAACCGCCTCCTCTTCTGGAAGCTGCTATATACACTCTGAGCACCAATATACGATCCAACCAAGCAGCTTCCTTACCACCTCAGCCGGCTCTGCACACACTGCCAACTGGTTGTGAGCAGCATTAGGGCAGACCTGCCCTTACTCCAACAACAACAACAACTTGTATTTATATAGTGCCTTTAACGTAGTAAAAGTTCCCGAGGCGCTTCACAGGAACGTTATCAAAGTTTGACACCGAGCCACATGAGATATTAGGGTAGAAAGAGGTAGGTTTTAAGGATCGTCTTAAAGGAGGGTAGAGAGGCAGAGAGATTTAGGGAGGGGCAAAAAAAATGGCGTGTGGCACATTGGACATGAGCGAACAGTGTGGGGTTTAAGTTTGAAGTTGTGATCTTACTGTGTTAGTGATGAATTGTAAACATTCCAAGGAGTGCGATTCAGTACTGGAGTCACAACTGATAGGGTTGTTTTTATTTGCTTTATTCCAGCTGGGAGAACGACCACAAATGAGGAGCTGGAAGACATGCTGGAGAGTGGAAATCCCGCTATCTTCACATCTGGGGTGAGTGAATCATAGAATGGTTACAGCACGGAAGAAGGTCATTCGGCCCATCGAGCCCGTGCCGGCTCTCTGCAAGAGCACTTCAGCTAGTCCCATTCCCCCTGCCCTTTCCCCGTAGCCCGGCAAATATTTTTCCTTCAGGTACTTGAAAGTCGTGAGTCAGCCTTCACCATCCTTTCAGGCATTGCATTCCAGATCCTAACCGCTCGCTGAGTAAAAAAAGTTTTTCCTCATGTCGCCTTTGGTTCTTTTGCCAATCACCTTAAATCAGTATCCTCTGGTTCTCGACCCTTCTGCCAATGGGAACAGTTTCTCTCTATCTACTCTGTCCAGACCCCTCATGATTTTGAATACCTCTATCAAATCAAAAAGTGCAATGTGTGGTTCTTTTTCTCCCTAACACTGTGATGCTAAATTCCTAAGCGGGATGAGATCCGTTACGCAAGACAATGATTACACTGGAATTAGTCACTAAGCATCAACGAAGGCATTAAATTTTAAGCTACAGCAAAAAAAATAAGCAACATGTTGGGTTAAAAAAAGGAAGAATGGCATTTAAACATCGGTATGGTTCAGTTGGTAGTACTCTTGCCTACTAGCCAGAAGATTGTAGGTTGAAACCCCACTATGGACTTAAGCTGATAATCTAGGCTGATACTTCAGTGCAATACATTGTCGGAGTCGCTATCTTTCAGATGAGATGTGAAACCAAGGCCTTCTCTGCCTGTTCACGCAGAAGTTAAAGATCCCATGGCACTGTTTGAAAAAGAGTTCTCCTGGTGTCCTAGCCAACATTCCTCACTCAACCAAAAGCAGATTATCTTTGCTGTTTGTGATATTTTCATGTGTGGAAATTAGCTGTCATGTTTACTTACACAACAACAGTGACAGCACTTTAAACCGTATGCATTGGTTGCAAAACATACTGGGACATCATGAGGATGTCCCAAAAGGTGCTACATACATGTAAGTTTTTCTTTTCATCCTATCATATCTGAGGAAAGTCTCAAAACCCTTCACATCCAACTTTAACGTGCAGTAGCTGCTGTTATCAAGTGCAGTGACTGCAGCACTTTGTGCAGAGCAAGATCCCACTAAACGCAATGAAATGAATGGTCGTTTATTCGGTTTTTGGAGATGATTGAGGGAGGCATTTTGGCCAGGTTGCTAGGATAAAGGATACAACTTGTATTTATATATCCTCAGGGTGTCCCAAAGTACTAATAAATCACTTTAGAAGTGTAGCTAATAAATCACTTTAGAAGTGTAGTCATCATTGATTTATAGGCAAACACAGCAGCCAATTTGCGCACAGCAAGGTCCCACAAATAGCAATGAGGCAAATAACCAATTAATCTATTTTTTGGTGGTGTTGGGTGAAAGCTAAATGTTGGTCAGGACATAGGGAGAACTCCCCTGCTCTTCAAATACCATCATGGGATCTTTGACTCCCACTGAACAGGCAGACGAGGCTTTGGTTTAGCGTCTCATCTGAAAGACAGCACTTCCAGCAATGCAGTACATCCTCTGTACAACACTGAAGCATCAACCTTTTGACTTTAATTTACTTAATTTTAGTTGTTTAAACTTGTTTATTTGGTCCCTTACCTGTGGACTGTTTGAGCTAGTATTAGGTTCGTTAATTTGTTGCATAGGTCGGATGGATAGTGAGATTCTGGTCATTTCTTCCTGTGGCCGTTGGTCTATTGTGTACATTAAGTAAGTTAAAAATTTGAGTTTACTAGTCTTGAGCAGCAAGAGACCAGTGGAGTGCAATAGGCTAGGGGAGTGTTGAGTTCAGCCATAGAGAGATGCAGTTGGGGGCAGCTGAAGCCTTTGATATGTGATACCTGCACAATGTGAGAGGTCCTGGATGTTTTGTGTGTCTGGGATGACTATGCACGTGGGAAGTATCTCTGACTGTGAGCATTTTAGCTCAAGGTTTCTGAGCTCGAGGAGCGGCTGGGGCCAGCTCGTCGGGTTTGGGAGGCTGAAAGGTTCCTGGAATGCACATTCCAGGAGTTGGTCACCCTGCAGGCAGGGTGAGTTGCTGATGAAGGGAAGTGGGTGCGAAACGAAGACTGGAGACAGTGGAGGGATCCACTAAGAGTGGTGAATTGACAAATGGGTATTCAGTATTGAACACCTATGCTGCATTTATTGCCCATCCCTAGCTGCTGTGAGAAGGTGTGGACCATGGAACACCAGCGTCCTGTGGACTGTGGAGCACCAGGACACGGATTCACAGGCTGATCACTGTAAGGTGGCTTTGAGTGAAGGCCCATACTTCCACAAGGTTGTAAAGAAAACCAGAAGTGCCTGTAATGACACATCTTCGAGCGGCTTTGACAAAGGGCCCGGAGCAGGGGACTTGTCTGTTGTCTCGCCAGTTGATGGAATGTGATGTGGGGTGTCTCCCTCGACATCAGAAAGGCTGTTGAGAATTGGTAGTGCCAATGTAGAGACGGTCTTCACATGAAGAAGAGGTTTAGTGATATCTAAGGAAGCCATGTGTGAAGGTAATGCAGGAACACTTAGGAACTGTTATTTTATGGAGAATTTGAGTCACCGAGCTCCACGAATGTAGACTTGGCCAAAGCATTCAAAAAGGAAACGGATTATCCCTGATGCCAAAGGATTTGAAAATAACAAGCCTGGCACCAGGGCAGAGGGAGAGGAAGGTGCTTTGTGCAAGTGCTGATAGAGTGGCCAAAACCTGTTTTCTTAAATGTAACTTTTTTGTTCAGCACATGCCCAGATATACCAGGCTTTGTATCTAAACTGGTCAGGCCCAGAAATGTTACGCCTTGACCGGGTGATCAGCTGATCCTGCGCCTGCTTTTTCCCCCATAGATCATAATGGACTCGAACATTACGAAGCAGGCACTGAATGAGATTGAGACACGACACCATGAGATCATCAAGCTGGAGAACTGTATCCGTGAGCTGCACGATATGTTCATGGACATGGCAATGCTGGTGGAAAGCCAGGTAAGAGAAGGAATGAACAGAGTGAATCTGTACCACAAACACTAGCTGTGAACTAAATAGAGAACAGGCCCAACTTGGTCAGTAATAGCGGATTGAATTAAAAACCTTTATGTTTCCATGATGATGTTGATTTTAGCGGCCACAAAATCCTGATCAGACGATTCCCGTTAGGGGTGTGTGTGAACAAAATCTCACTTCACTTTACACTGTGCTTGTGAAGGAATTGCTCAATGACGAGTATTCTACATGTCGATGTTAAAGGGTAATCTTAAAGTCAGGGTGTGCTAATGTGTAACCCACTGACTGTGTCCATCCCAAACTGACCTTAGTATGAAGCTTCATGTTCTTAGTTTTTAGACTTCTTCCCCGAATCTTCCTTCCAGCTTTCAATGCTTATCACTTTTCCCCTCCCAAGCCAGCGGTGCCGAGTCCACTCGCACTGCTTTTACCGACACCCAGCGGAGATTAACTAACTTAACACAGACTGGGGACGGAACTTTAGACCTTCTTGACCTGTATGACTCAGTGACACACCAGGAGGGCCATTAACCTCACTGCTCCATGTGAGACACTGGCCTCTTAGTGCCAGGTTTCAGGTGGGTCCTACCCAGGAAACCACAGTTCCACAAACCCGAGCAGAGAAGTGAATTGGTAACGCTGTCATGCCCCCTAAACCTGCTTCCTCCACAAGTGGTGCTGTAACCTCCCTGCCCATTAAAATAAGCACAGCTGAAAGACATTCAATGTCCTCCTACTAAATATGAGCGATGCCACTGGAGATTCACTACTTATTAATGATAACTTAGGCCTGAGCACAGTGACATCTTCCCCCTCTCCGCCTCTGGGAGGCTTTGTGCTTCTATTTGTGAAAATCCCCAAATATGTTGACATTCATTGAGAGGGACCTGGGAGCAAGCTATTCACTTTGGGATGGGGGAATATCTGTCCCATTCAGCACCCGCTTTCAATTGATAAGGAGTAAGACTGGTAGAGTCAGCAGATTTCAAGACTGTCCAGAGCTCCTGGTGGGGAGCGGATTGCATGATGCTCCGACACAGTAACATTAGACCCTGTTCCTGATGGTGATAAATCTACATTTTCAGCTCCCAGCATGGGACACATCACCAGCAGGTGTATAGGAACAGGGGCAGGCCATTCAGCCGCTTGAGCCTGTTCCGCAAAATGGCACCTCCGACAGTTCCCCGCTCCCTCGGTACTGCACTGGAGTGTCGGCGTATATATGCATTCAAGTCTCTGGAGTGGGGCTTGAACCTATGACCTGACTCGGAGCCAAGTGTGCCATCACTGAACCAAGGGCAGGCTAGCTGCTTCACATACAGTCTTCCTCTCTTCCTCCTCCCCTGCCACTCTCGCATATGCCACCATCCCCCATGTCCCAGTTACTCTTACTGATCACCCCATCTGACCGCGCACAAAGATCTCCCATTCCAAGCACTCCCCCTCTCCCCCCCCCCACCCCTCAACACACTGGGCAAGAGCTGAAAGCAGGGTTTCTTCTGTTTGGGCTGAAGAGACTGTGGATTATGGAAAACTAAAACAAACTGGATTAAAGAGCGAGTAATAGAATCATAACAGAGCTCACTGTAGCACTGATTCACAGTGTCACTGGGAGGCTCTGCCTGTGAGCCTGTTCTTCCTACGCTGGTAACAGCCTATGTTTTCTCCTGCTGCTAATACCCTGGACTGGATGGTGGAGTCCTGCAGGTAATGGCATCTCTGTGTTTGTAGCATGCAGTGACTGTGAAGTTTGCACGATGGCATGTACTACAAACTACTTGCATGATCTCGGGTACTTTTAATGTAGAAACTTATCACCAACCCTTCCAAGAGAGCAGACTTGTTGCACTGCAGGATTGTTCACTTGGTTTCAGCCACCCCGCCCCCTCCCCCGGCCTGGTAAATACCGGCAGCAGAGCTGCTGGGTAAAGCTGCAGCCCTGTTTGAGCCAACCACACCCCCATGGTGGGTGCCAGCACAGTGCCAGGCCCAGGCTCCGCCGGCAATCTCAATGCAGCTACTTATTCTCAAGCTGCGAATGGGTAAGATCCCTCTAGTTGCTGCATGAGTAATAAATAACCAACACTAGAAAGGGCAGATTTTCCTGCTAATTTCCACCACTCCACCCCCCCACTGCTCCGCGCGCCAACACTGGGCAGACGCAGCACACGCGAAGCGCTGAGATTTCCTGACCCGCGGCAATGCCTAGTGCTGAGGGAAGGGGCAGATCACTCGGGCCTGTAGCTGCGTGTTGGGAACATCTGGCTGCAGACAGAGGCCAGTAACCAGAAGGTCCCAGTTAGACATAAAAATCCTGGGGTGACGTGGGTTCAAATCTGTTACCTCCCATCTTTGGTCCTTCAGTCAGTGAGGGTTTGGGACAGCTGGGAGAAAAATAAAAAGCGGGATACCAGGAACACTTCCCTCCCACCTCACGGGATAGTCAAGCCGGCACCAACTGGTGACCCAGCAAAACAGGCCTTTGCTCCTTTTCCCTGAACTTTGCATCTGGGGAAATGGACTTTCCTTTGGGGACGAGCCAGAAAAAATCTACAGATACATATGGTGTCGTGTCCCGAGGAATTTTCATCCCAGTTTAAAAGTTCTGAACAGCAGTGCTAGAGTCTGGAAACATTCTTATTAAATAAATGAAATCATTAGCTGTTAAGATTCAAAACTAAATCCATACTTTTAGTGATCCAGCAACTCTCCACATGGAAGTGATCTGATGAGTGAGTTACGGAGAGAGTGAATGACTCACTGTGCCGTGGCGGGATGCTGCTTTTGCGCTGTGTTTCACCCCACATTGAGTTCTTGTTCAGCTCAGCCATTAGTGGGACACACTAGGCAGAAGGATGAGCTCCGTACAACCGGGCAGGCGTTACTGCGGGACTGTAATGTGGAGCCCCCTGGAGGCTTCACCTGGGCCCCCAGCCAGGGAGTGCTGTAAGGTGTGGGAGGGTGAGCAGGTTGAAGGGGTGATGCTCACGTTGTGCGTGCTCGGCATGTCTGGGGCTCTTCATGGATGTGAACCCTTTTCCTTCTGTTTCAGGGTGATGTGGTCAATAGTATCGAGCGGAATGTCGTCAATGCAGCAGATTATGTCGGGCAAGCGAAGGAAAACACCAAAAAAGCAGCTAATTTTCAGGGTACCAGCAGACGGGTAAGTGGCCGGAGAGAACGGCACCCTAATCAGATCTGTTATTTTCATGTGTCTTTGCTCTTTTCCTCACTGCCCAGGGAGAGATGATAGACAGGATCGAATACAACGTTGAGCACTCAGTTGACTACGTAGAGAGGGCAGTGTCCGACACGAAAAAGGCGGTTAAGTACCAGAGTAAAGCGCGACGGGTGAGTAGTGCGAGTGTCTCCACCCCAGCATGTGGCGTGGGCGACCCCATTTGTGAATTGTGCTTCCCCAATTCCATCACAAGCGAACACGGGAAAAAATGTTTCTCGAACCTTGCGTTCACGATTGTCCCGCGGACTGTATTAGTCACTAGTCATCAGGCAGACTGTATTGGTCACTAGTCATCCCATGGACTGTATTAGTCACTAGTCATCCCACGGACTGCATTAATCACTAGCCATCCCATGGACTGTATTAGTCACTCGTCATCAGGCGGACTGTATTAGTCACTAGTCATCCCGCGGACTATTAGTCACTCGTCATCCCGCGGACTGTATTAGTCACTCGTCATCCCGCGGACTGTATTAGTCGCTCGTCATCCCGCGGACTGTATTAGTCGCTAGTCATGCCGTGGACTGTATTAGTCACTCGTCATCCCGCGGACTGTATTAGTTGCTCGTCATCCCGCGGACTGTATTAGTCGCTCGTCATCCCGCAGACTGTATTAGTCGCTAGTCATGCCGCGGACTGTATTAGTCACTCGTCATCCCGCGGACTGTATTAGTCACTCGTCATCCCACGGACTGTATTAGTCGCTAGTCATGCCGCGGACTGTATTAGTCACTAGTCTTCAGGCGGACTATTAGTCACTAGTCATCCCGCGGACTGTATTGGCCACCAGTCATCCCGCGGACTGTATTGGCCACTAGTCATCCCGCGGACTGTATTGGCCACTAGTCATCCCGCGGACTGTATTGGCCACTAGTCATCCTGCGGACTGTATTGGCCACTAGTCGGTGTTGCTCTCTGCACTTTTTGTCCCAATGAAGTGCGCTGTCCAACCCTCGACTAACGGGGCATATATTCTGCATACATTGTCACTGGCTTTAGGATGGCAAGTCTCGGACAGAAATTCACCTGTTACCTACATCTGAGGAAATTCCTGCAGTTTACAAATACTGACACAGCCTAACACTCTTACACAGTCTTATACACTTATATACACGTAACAGACACTTAACAAATCAGAAGCAAGGTAATTATAGATGCACAAGCAAAAAAAAATGTAATATATACAGGAGCATTAGACCCATTAGCACGCAGTGTGCTGTTATATAGTATACATGTGGAGTGTTATATAGTATACATGTGGAGTGTTAGACCCAGTGACACGCAGTGGACTGTTATAGATTATACACCCGGAAGTATTAGACCGAGTGTCTCACATTTTGCCAGTTTAAGCTGAAGCATTCAGTACAGTTGAATCTTTTCTAATAAAATCTGCCTGTTGCAAACTATCTCAAATCAATCTATACCAAGCCAACCTATCTAGATGCAATCAAGCCAAAGATTACAATTGGCAAAGTCTACCTCAGGACTGTCCTGACATGATAGGTCTTTGTACAGTGCACCTAATGCCACCTATTTATCACCGTTTCATCTATTCCAATACAATCTACCCCAATATATTTATCATAGTTTAATCCATTCCAATACAGCCCCAACCTACCCCAATACATTTATTGCAGTTAATTTAATCCAATGCAAAGCATCCCAGGATATATGTACTTTTTAAAATCAAAATAAACTCCAATGACATGGATGGGAACCAGACCTATTGTCACTGTGAGATAGGCCCTGAATTTCCGATCGGAGGCTTCCTGCGGGCGGATGCCTCCGATCGGAAAAAATCTACGCACTTACCTGCTGGCTCCGTAGGTCCCGAGACTTGCGATCCTGGGCCTTTGCTCTACCAAATGCGCAGAGGCCCAGGTATCCCAGGGGTGCAGGTGGTTTGCAAGCGCGTCTGGGATCACGTGGGTCTTGGGGAACCAATCGAAGAAGGGAATCCCCCTTCACACTTTTGACAGGTCTCTCAGCTTAGACCCGTCAAAAGTATGAATGGGGATCACATTTAAAAATGCAGTTAAACATTAAATACATTTTTTTTAAATCACATTTAAAATTAATTAAAATTACATTAAATTAAATATTTTAAACAAAAATTAAATTTTTTGAAAAAAAGAATTCGTTTTTGACGGGGCTAAAAAATAAACTTTTTTTTTTAAGTATTTTTAAATTATAAATGAGTGAAAACATATTCTTTTTATACTTTTTTAAAATCTTATGCTGGTAAAAGCAGGCCATACGCCAGCTTTTACCAGGCGTAAGATTTTTTAAAGGTTTTCAGCGGGTAGAGGTTGTGCAGAAAGCGGAAGTCTCTGCCCGCGGAGGCCCTTTTCCTGGGCAGGCAAACGATCTATCAAGAGAATTCTTGACAGATCGCAAGTGCCGGGTTTTAGCGCATGTGCTTCGCATGCCTAAACCCGGCACTTGCAAGGCCCCTACACACCTTGTACGCACCCGCGGGGGTCAGAAAATCCGGCCCATTATGTTTAAGCACTGCCATGTAGCCTGTACGTACACCACTGTGCCAGACTTGTCAGCTGGGAGATGTGGCAGGGACCCAAAGAAGTTATTTATGAATTTATAATATTCAAATACAATTCATATGCCCTGATCTGTGCTAGATTTAAAGCCAGATTCTGTTGTACTGCCCAAATGTTAGAACGTAAATTGTGAATCACTGGGTAGAGTTTTCGTTTTGGTTGCAATCGAGAAATTGCACCCAAAATGTGCTTGAAATTGCGCTCGTTTGGTCACAGTTCAAGTTTCTGCTAAAATTAATTTGCATAATCGCAAACGTAAAATCTTCTGTGAACCAGTGCAATCGAGCAGCATAATAGAATCGGTTTTTTTCTTTCCATCAAGAAGTATTCCTTGATGTATTTAAGACTGATAAACTGGTGCAGTTTTATTAATACAGCTGAAAATGAGTATATTACTAA
This sequence comes from Somniosus microcephalus, assembly GCF_052327205.1. Taxonomy (NCBI): domain Eukaryota; kingdom Metazoa; phylum Chordata; class Chondrichthyes; order Squaliformes; family Somniosidae; genus Somniosus; species Somniosus microcephalus. The sequence continues at coordinate 35,067,624 of NC_141008.1, forward strand.
AAATAAGCATTTTTATTAAGTGTCCAGTCCTCCACCTGTGAGTAACCTGATTTAAAATCACTGAAAATGACTTTAAAAGACTATATTGAACCATTTAATAGTTTCATTGGTGTACATTAGTCAGTTATTTGGTAAATTATATATTTTCTGATATGAAAAACCTTTTAAAACATTTGCCTGTGCACCTGAGAGAATGAGAACAATTTGAAGAGCCTTCCTTAACCAGCGCGATCTCGCAATTCCAACCTGGGGACGTAGTCAGTTTTGTGGGTGGAGCCTGATTCAGGTGAATCGAATCTTGAACCAATGTAAAAGATTGCGAAAAACACAAACGTAAATTGTTTTGGGCGTAACTCACATACGTTTAAAGTTCTTTTGCGCTGGTTTGGCTGATTCCACCCGGATTGTGCTGATATTACTGGCTTAAACGAGCAGAAACTCCACCCTCTAACCTTTGCTAGCGACCCAGAATTGGTACATGAGACCATGGTAGGACCCCAAGACCCAGTGTTCACAGTTACCATCACAGCCTTGCTCGTGAAGATGTGACACAAAATATTAGATCTTAAAACTGGAAGCTCTTGGGCTGAACTCATGTTGTGGAATAACATGTTTTATGAAATTCCTTTAGACAAAGTTTAATGAAGATGTTAACCATAATTGGTTAAAACGTTTGTTAAAATAGCAAACAGAGGATTTTCAAAGCGATGTGTTAATGTTCCAAATATCAGATAGCACAGTTTCAAATGATTTGTGTTTATTTGGAAAACATCATAAATGGGAGAGCAACAGTGGAAAAAGTATTTGAGGAAGTGTTTGTGAAGCTTAAATTGAAATTTGTTCCAGTAGAAGCTGATATTCAGTAGGCATGTAAAGAAAAGTAGTAAGGCTAAGAATAAAGCTTTTAAAACATGTAAAGAACCTAGTAGACGGGAGGTTGTGGTAAAATATAATTGCCAACAAGAGCAGGTAAAAATAATTGGAGAAGTGAAGAGGAACATTGAATGAATGCTGAGCACACTGGAAGTAACAATAAAGGGTTTTACAAATATCTACTCATTAAACAATGGATGCAAGGGTATTGGTCCACCTAAAATGATGGTGGAAACCTGGGAGGTGATTTTGCCAGACCTGGGGAGGCGGATATGGAGGCAGTCTGCTGGGAAAATGGCAGAATTTGGGGGCAGGTTGCCAACCCGCCTCCATGCCATCTTCCTAGGAGGTAGGTAGCCATCCTGTGCCGGGTCCCGTTTCCTTGAAGACGGGAAGGGATTAAAGCCTATTAACTGCCTGCTACAGGTAGTTAACAGGCAGAAAATAGGATTATCCCTTTTTTGCCCTCAAGTGCGGACTTCTCAAAGGGTCCAAAACCCGCCGGCAAGGCAAGTAGTGGGCCTGCAGGGGTGGGGGCGCAAATGTGTGCTGTGAAGGTAAGTGATGGGTGCAGGAGTGGAGAGGTGAGTATCTGAGGTAAGTGCAAAGTGTTTTTAAAAGTGTACTTACCTTTGCATACAAACCGACTGAAGCTTGCAGGAAGAAACAGAGTGTCTCGGACCTCCGCGTTGGGATTGACAGGTGGCCATTGCATTCACAGATGCAACAACCATCTCAATTCTGCAAAAGAAAGAAGTTTGATGGGGTCTTCTATTCAAGACCTCATCAAACTGCAGAGAATGTCACTGTTTGACAGCTTCACAGAGCTGTCAAATGATGACAATTCATCTGTCAAAAATTTTTGACAGATGAAACGTCATACATTGACGTGCTCTGCAATCAGCTTTCCCTTAATTGGCCTGCTAAGCCCACTGGACTTGCTTAACAAGGACAATCAAGGGAAAATAGTGTGGGTTGGCCACAAATCGATGGAGGCGGGACATCAACCTGACAAGCAGCAGTCCCGCCTCCAACGCGCCCCCTGTCAAAAAATCGCCCCCTTAGATTCTGCAATTAAATAGCTACTACAAACCCATCTGTACTCGGGGAGAAGAGGTTGAGTTGCTTGAATCTGATATCATGTTTCCAGGGACAGCTAGACAGTCTGTCAATAATGATGGATGTGGTTATTTAAAAGATTGAATACTCTTAAACAGACAAAAGTTAATGCACCAGATAACTTGAATCTACGAGTTTTAACGGTAATAGGGAATTAAGTTTCAACTGTCATGTATGAGCAATCCATGAAGATTAGAAAGTGGTTGACATAACTATTATTTAAGAAAGGGAAACTATAAGCCAGCAATTTAATGTCAGTCATAGGAAAAGCCTTTAAAACCATTTTGAAGATGCAATGGGTTAACACTTGGACAAGCGTTAACGTGTGAAAGGAGAAACTGAATAGATTCAGCTAAATAGGTCATGTTTCACTTGCCTGCTGGAGTTTTTCACAGACAATACCTTCCTGGTGGACAGGGAAACAGTTGGTATAAAGTTGGATTTCCGAAAGCTTTTGACCAGATTTCACACTGACAATTGATGGCTGAAATAAGGAGTCATGGAGCAGGGGGTAAAAGTGCTTAGCTGCAGTTGAAGAAGGCAAAAGGTTCTGAGTTACAGCAGCAGAGAAACTTGAGTACAAATCGAAAAAGGTTGTACTGTTGCTGTATATGGATTTGGTCAGATTTCACCTGGAGTCCTGGGTGCAGTTCCAGGCATTTAATCAAAGGCTACAAACCAACTCCAGAATATTCAGTAACGGTACAGGAGCCATTGTGTCCTGCGGTCGCTCAAATTACGCCGTGGAATACTGGTGCACAAATTCTTTAATAGCTTAGATTGCCCGTTGCATTCCCCCCGATGTTGAGGTACCTGCAGTAATCAGGTGACGGGTATGGCAGGGTGAGAAATAGTACAGGGATCTATAATGCCAATTCCTATCCACTTTATTTCTGCCAGGTGCATGTAAACAAGGCAGTAAAGATGTGGTGACATCCCAATTCCCATCATTATCCGCTCTCCTATTACTGAGTCTTAATTACAGCATATGAAACTGACGTCCTGGGATGCTGCGTACTACCCTGAAGGAGAATTAGGTTCACGGACAAATGTGTCTGGTTACTGTTGTTGTTAAAACCTTATTATTGCACTGTATTTGCTGTTTCTGCCTATTTTGCCATTTGCTGGTTGGTTGATGTTTACCTCTCCCCCCCCGCACCCCCCCCCCCCCCTCTTTTAAGCAAACAATGGTTTTCCCATCAGGGGTTTTTCTCTATCTTTGCTTCTTGCAAAAGGTAGAGGAGCAATTGAGGGTAGCCAAGCTGATGAGTCCTGCGCTATGGCCACATGGCACCAGTTGCCGATACCCACACACCAGAGTACCCAGGCAGAGGCAGTCCTACCTGCATTTGACCGAGGAGCAATGCCTGAGGAAGCTTCACTTTTCGAAGGGAGCTGTTGGAGTGATGTCATGGTGCAAGCAGATCTCCAGTCCACTTCCACTAAATCCACCACTCTATCAGTGACTGTTATGATCACCACCACCCTTGACTTCTATACTGGTGTCATTTCAGTCTTCCATTGTGTACATCTGTAACAGCCAAACAGTTGTGCACAGATGCATCAAGCAAGTCACAGATGCATTGTCCTCTAGCGCTACTAATCTTGTCATTTTGCCATGGACAACTGGTGCCAACATGACTGGGCACTCTACTTTTATTGAGTAACAGATTTTCCAAGGCCCAGTGTTTAATGCTTGAACTCAAAGCTAAACAGTGCTTCTCCTAAATGCTGTCTGAGTGTTCAGCTGCTGTGTGTCAGGACGTGTCTCTTGGGTTTGAGGTTGCCCTTGTCTGACAACAGCTAAGACCTGAGATGGACCTCGTGTAGACTACAATTTTGTGCTGCATGGGCAACCTGACCCCTACCTCCTATATGCCATGGAGAATGGTGGGGGGTGGGCACACATGTGCTGCTATCCTGGCAGCACCATCACCTTTGCGTGGTCGGGCCACGCCACTGGTACTGGGCATTGATCTGTGGGAAAGCAGACCCAATGGTTGTAAGGAAAGCAGTGACATCCTGTGTGATGCTTGTCTGCAACTGGTCACCAAGACCGTTCAAACTGAAAGAGGCAGCTTTCTCCAACCTGGCACTCAAGACCTCTATAGTGGCAGTCTGAGTTTCCATGGAGGACCTCTAGGGTGATCTCTGCTGGAGATGTTCCTGAAGCTGCTACATGCTCCATGGTGGACTTCAGTGCTCCAATGTGATATACACTGTCGGATATGGTCCTGCTCAAAGGGTCTCCAATAAATGTGCTACTGGCAGACTACCGGCACTGAACCTGTCTGTAGTACATCGTTGCTGGGTCAAAATCCTGGAACTCCCTCCATAACAGCACTGTGGGAGTACCTTCACCACACGGGCTGCAGCGGTTCAAGAAGGCGGCTCACCACCACCTTCTCAAGGGCAATTAGGGATGGGCAATAAATGCTGGCCTTGCCAGCGACGCCTACATCCCAGGAACGAATTTTTAAAAAAGTGGTGCATACTAAGTTATCCATTGAACAGCCTCTGACCCTGTGCCATAGAGACACAGGGTAGGAGAGAAAGACGTTTAGGGCCATGTCATGCTTTTGGGGCGTATTATTCCACAGCGTGTGAGAGACACCCAGTGTTCAGCTGGGAATCTGCATAATATTCTGAATGTTTTGTTTGCTGCTGCAGTTTTCTTGTGTTGTATTTTTTGCATGCTGAGCTTCATCTGGTTGTTTTCTTCCCTTCCCACAGAAAATGATCTTTATAGGAATTTGCATTGCAGTAGTACTGTTGGTTATCATCATTGTTCTGGCTGTGTCTCTCAGTTAATGCTCCAAAACACCATGATCCCGCAGAATCATCCTGATTGAGACTAAAGCTGGGCTTTTGTTCCGTCATCACCATACAGCACTCATGTGGAAAGGAGAGACAGCAACCCATCATTACTGGGCATTTCCGTTTCATTTTGACAAACACCTATCATTTTCCAGGAGGTGCTGTTCACAGCCAGCAAGACCATTACTCAGGTTTCAGTTCTATCCTCCTGTTGTGGACCTTGCTTCTTTTGGCATCACTGTAAGCTGAAGAACAACATCAGGATTCAAGCACAGTCTCTTCTGTATTGTTTATTGCTTACCTTCAATGCCATAATCTCATTTAAGAAACATTATCAGAATGAACCTCGCCTTAACAGACCTTGATCACACCAACTTATTGGGTGACTCTGAATCCAGCTGAAGTTCTGCTGTAATAAGGTTTTTATAATAATTTCTAAATCAAATATCTCCCCTTTTCTCTTCTTCCATCCTTCCCTCTCTCCTCTCCTGACTCTCTTTCTCTCCCTTTTTTCTCTCTCTCCCCTTCCTCTCTCTCTCCCCTTCCTCTCTCTCTCCCCTTCCTCTCTCTCTCCCCTTCCTCTCTCTCTCTCCCCTTCCTCTCTCTCTCTCCCCTTCCTCTCTCTCTCTCCCCTTCCTCTCTCTCTCTCTCCCCTTCCTCTCTCTCTCCCCTTCCTCTCTCTCTCTCCCCTTCCTCCCTCTCGCCCCTTCCTCCCTCCCTCTCGCCCCTTCCTCCCTCCCTCTCGCCCCTTCCTCCCTCCCTCTCGCCCCTTCCTCCCTCCCTCTCGCCCCTTCCTCCCTCCCTCTCGCCCCTTCCTCCCTCCCTCTCGCCCCTTCCTCCCTCCCTCTCGCCCCTTCCTCCCTCCCTCTCGCCCCTTCCTCCCTCCCTCTCGCCCCTTCCTCCCTCCCTCTCGCCCCTTCCTCCCTCCCTCTCGCCCCTTCCTCCCTCCCTCTCGCCCCTTCCTCCCTCCCTCTCGCCCCTTCCTCCCTCCCTCTCGCCCCTCCCTCCCTCCCTCTCGCCCCTCCCTCCCTCCCTCTCGCCCCTCCCTCCCTCCCTCTCGCCCCTCCCTCCCTCCCTCTCGCCCCTCCCTCCCTCCCTCTCGCCCCTCCCTCCCTCCCTCTCGCCCCTCCCTCCCTCCCTCTCGCCCCTCCCTCCCTCCCTCTCGCCCCTTCCTCCCTCCCTCTCTCCCCTTCCTCCCTCCCCCTCTCCCCTTCCTCCCTCCCCCTCTCCCCTTCCTCCCTCTCCCCTTCCTCCCTCTCCCCTTCCTCCCTCTCCCCTTCCTCCCTCTCCCCTTCCTCCCTCTCCCCTTCCTCCCTCCCTCTCTCCCCTTCCTCCCTCCCTCTCTCTCTCTCTCTCTCTCTCTCTCTCTCTCTCTCCCCCCCCCCTTCCTCTCTCTCTTTCTCCCCTCTCCCCATTCTCTCTCTTTGAAAAATCCTCTGATGGTGTTTGAACTGCCAAGGGCGGGTTTTACTAGAAGCAGCTTGACCTCCAGCCTCTAGCAAACACTATGCTGAGGTTGCTAGCGAAGTATCTCCCACATTATGCATCCAACACAAATTGGACATAACAGTATCTTTGGCAAAGAGGTTTTATTAAACATCTTCCATAGCAAATACCTATAGATACATCACGCACAGATCCCCTACAAACAGACCCCTACACACGGCTCCAGATAGACAGAGACACATACCTGCTCAAAGATACAAGCGTACACCAATACAGACCCACATGAACGTACCCCTCCTGATTAACCTGTAAAGAAGCTCCATTGACACCAGCAGTGTAGATGTGCCCGCAGAGCTTCCCTTCCCACTGTTACTCTCCTTGCAGACAGAAGCAAGGAAAAGTAAAAAAATTTGATACAGTGAAGGGCAGGGAAATGCAATTACCTGTACATAGATATCTCCAATTGAAGAGTTACAAGCACAATGGGACAAATGGCCTCCTCTGCTGTAATTTATAGGATTCTATAAGACTTATAGAAAAATCCAGTAAACCCACAAATAGAGGAACAAGAACTGATTCAGGAACAGGAAACAATACAGATACAGGAAAAGATATGGAAACCGGAAAAGATACGGAAACAGTAAAACATACGGATACAGGAAAAGGAACGCATACAGGAGTCAGAACACATACAGGTACAGAAACATGAACAGATATGGATATAAAAACACATATGAATACGCAAACAGGAATTTTTGCAGCAACAGATATATAGAATTTTATAGAACACAAGGTGGCCATTTAGCCCATCACACCTAACAGCATAAAAACAATTATCCTAACCTTTCCCTCTTTTTTTGGTAGTGATCTTTAATTTATGTGCTCTAGTTACCAACACACCAACCAGTGGAATTAGTTTTTCATTATTATCTGATCAAAACTCCTCCATCAGACCCCCTCATAACTTTCTCTGCTCTGGTGAAAAAATGACTCACTTTCTCCAGTCTCTCCTCCTAACTAAAGCTTCTCAATTCTAGCATAATCTTAGTAAACTAGCAAGAGACATAAAAACAGATTATAAAAGCTTCTATAGGTATGTAAAAAGGAAGAGATTAGCAAAAGTAAACATAGGTCCCTTCGAGGCAGAGACAGGAGAAATTATAATACAGGAGAAATTATAATGGGGAATAAGGAAATGGCAGAGACATTAAACAAATACTTTGTATCTGTCTTCATGATGGAGGACATATTACATTCCAGAAATAGTGGAGGACCAAGAGTCTAGTGAGGAATTTAAAGAAATTAGTATTAGTAAAGAAATAGTACTGGAGAAATTAATGGGACTAAAAGTCGACATACCTTGGACCTGATAGCCTACATCCTAGGCTTTTACAAGAGGTAGCTACAGAGATAGTGGATGCATTGGTTTTGATTTTCCAGAGTTCCCTAGATTCTAGAACAGACCCAGCAGATTGGAAGGTAGCAAACGTAACCCTGCTATTCAAAAAAGGAGCGAGAGAGAAAATGGGAACTATAGGCCAGTTAGCCTGATATCAGTGGTAGGGAAAATGCTAGAATCTATTATTAGGGACGTGGTAACAAGGTACTTAGAAAATCATATGATTGGGCAGAGTCAACATGGATTTATGAAAGGGAAATCGTGTTTGACAAATCTAATATAATTTTTTGAGGTTGTAACTAGCAGGGTAGATGAGAGGAACCAGTGGATGTAGTGTATTTGGATTTATCAAAAAGCAGTCGATAAACCACACAAGAGGTTATTACACAAAATTAGGGCTCATGGGATTGGGGTAATATATTAGCATGGCTTGAGAATTGGTTAACGGACAGAAAACAGAGTAGGAATAAACAGGTCATTTTCGGGTTGGCAGGCTGTAACTAGTGGGGTACCGCAAGGATCAGTGCTTGGGCCTCAGCTATTCACAATCTATATCAATGACTTAGATGAGGGGTTCGAGTGTAATGTTTCCAAGTTTGCTGACGACACAAAATTAGGTGGGAAAGTAAGCTGTGAGGATGTCTCCAAGAGGCTGCAAAGGGATACCGACAGATTGAGTGATTAGGCAAGAACATGACAGTTGGAATATACGTGGAGAAGTGCGAAGTTATCCACTTTGGTAGGAAAAATAGAAAAGCAGAATATCTTTTAAATGGTGAGAGATTGGGAAATGTTGGTACAGAGGGACCTGGGTGTCCTTGTACATGTATCACAGAAAGTTAACATGCAGGTATAGCAAGCAATTAAGAAAGCAAATGGTATGTTAGCCTTTATTACAAAAGGATTGGAGTATAAGGGTAAAGAAGTCTTACTACAATTATATAGAGCCTTGGTGAGACCACACCTGGAGTATTGTGTACAGTTTTGGTCTCCTTACCTAAGGAAGGACATACTTGACATAGAGGGAGTGCAACGCAGCTTTACTAGACTGATTCCTGGGATGAGGGGATTGTCCTATGTGGAGAGATTGAGTCAACTAGGCCTATATTCTCTAGAGTTTAGAAGAATGTGAGGTGATCTCATTGAAACATATAAAATTCTTAAGGGGCTTGACAGGGTAGATGGTGGAAGGATGTTTCCCCTGGCTGGGGATTCGAGAACTAGGGATCACAGTCTCAAAATAAGGGGTCGGCCATTTAGGACTGAGATGAGGAGAAATTTCTTCACTCTTGTGAATCTTTGGAAATCTCTACCCCAGAGAGCTGTAGATGCTCAGTCATTGCGTATATTCAAGACAGGTTGATAAATTTTTGGATACTAAGGGAATCGAGTGATATGGGGATAGTGCGGGAAGGTGGAGTTGAGGTAGAAGATCAGCCATGATCTTATTGAATGGCGGAGCAGGCTCGAAGGGCTGAATGGCCTACTTCTGCTCCTATTTCTTATGTTCTTGTGAACCTCTCTTGCACCCTGCCTATGGACTTGATATCCTTCATAAAGTTGGGGCGTCCAAAACTGGATACAATGTTCAAATGCAGCCTAGCCAATGACTTGTATAGATTTAGTATTACCTCTTTGTTCTTGTACCCTACTAAGAACTTTTTTTTACAGCTTTATCAATTGGTCCTTCCAATTTAAAAGATTTGTGTATCTGAACCCCTAAGTCCCTCTGCTCCTCTACTCCATTTAAAGAGCATATGCCCTCTAATTATTCTTTCTCCAAAAATGAATCACTTGACATATCTCCACATTAAATTTCATCTGATGTCTATCTGCCCAATCTACTACCCTGTCTAGGGCCTCCTGAAGTCACTTAGTCTTCTTCACACTCCCTATTTTGTGTTTGAGAATTTTTATATAATGCCCCTATAGCCAACTCCCAAAGTTACAGTGGCGAAACGGGAGTAGTTCCGAGGAAATTCCTGGTCATAATCATACTGAAGCCTAAGAGATACAGTATTTTTCACCAATTCCCCCTTCCCCAAATGTGCTAGTGTACAGTTCCATTGGCAGCAGATACCCTCTAATATCCTGTCTGAATAGTCACTCTGCATGTGTGGGCCTAGATAGTGTTCAGTCAGGGGGCCAAGGGAGGCGGCGCAACCATCTGAAATTCTGTCCTTGGTAAGTACTCACATGGACTCTCTAGTAGGAGTGACTGATTTTTCTCCCCTCCTAATCTGGGGTACTGAGGCCAATTGTAGTGCCCCCCCCAACCATGGCTATACTGGCCTGTGTGGCTCAGCACTACACCGGGTAGTACATTTATTTACTGAATCATCAGAGAAGCTTAGAAAGAGTTGATTTTACATACACCAAAATATAGCCCTGGTGTGGTAAGGCTTGTAATTCCATAATGACTGCTCGTTTTGTGTCATATTAAGGGGGAGGAGATAATTTGTCAAAGTTTGTCAGTATGGCTATATACATTGCCATGTACAGAATTACATTAATAACAAAAAAGGTCAAAAGAATTTTTAAAAAAGACACTCTTTCACTGGTCTCAAAGAGAACATTGTCAGCAGTGACGAAAGCTACTTGAAAGCCACTAAATAACAGCAAAGGCGAGGCTGCTAAAACAGTAGTGTACTGCAGGGGAACGAGTTAAATGAGCTCACTTTAATAACAAAAGCAATACCATTTATCCTTGAAGCTAAAATGTATTATTGCTGCGGGAGCAATGAACCCAATTACGGTGTGGATCCTCTTTCCTGTCTCTCTCTGTCACGGGACACGTGTGCATCATGTGGCTGTAAAACTACAGCACTGCTCAGTATGTGCGGATAATGTGGTCATTCTGCAGGTGGCTCATCCCTTCTTCCTATATGTTATCCTGTTCTTCTTGCATCTACATTGCAGCTCTCGCTTTCTCCATTTATGAAGAACTGGCTCACTGTTTTTGCATGATTGTATATTTTATGGCTGCTTTGTTATTACTTTATAAAGCGTAATATTTAGAAAACGTTTTTCTAAACTCATGCAACTCATTTACGAGGTGTGCGGGAGGTGGATGGTGACTCACTCTGTGGGAGGCAGTTGAACATTTCTGACAGACCGGCAAGAGTTTGAGAAGCTGATCATTTCATCGGCATCACGGGATGAAAGGAACTCAGGTTTGAAATGTGGGCTAGACCTTCACGGAGAGAGTAGACAGCCTTACATAGTGAGCCTATTATTGGTCACAATACCATGCAGTGCCTGATGAAGGGGATCAGGCTGAAGGTGAGTACCACACATAGCAGTGGCCTCGTGAGTAGTATCATGATATGGTATCAGCAACTAGTGTGTGAATGCCAGTCTCCATATTCCGAAACCAGCTCCTTTTTCCAAATCTGCACATCATCCTGCAACTGGACAGCACAGCACCAAGCAGTTGGGTCAATGGGTAACCAGTTAGCCAGCGTATCAGTCAGGAGCCAGTTAACTAAAGTCAAAGGTTTACAAAAAAATTATACATTGAGGTTAAAAGATAATAAAGCAACAAACCTCCTGCCTTCCCCGCTGCTTCAGGTTAGTGTTAATGTGAAGAGTTTGTAATGAGTGGGATTGTAATGTCAGATGTTTGTTAATGTGAGACGTGTTATAATGTGGGGGGGGAGGAGGGTGGTTAATGTGTGAGGGGCTTTACAGTGTGGGGGATTTGGAGTGTGATGGTTGGAATTTGAGGTGTGTTGATGCTTAGAATGAGAGTGTGTTTAGTGTGGGAGGTTTGTTTAGTGTGGGAGGTTTGTAATAGGGGACTTGTGTTGTGAGGTGGGTTTGTAATGTGAAGAGTGTGTTAAAATGAGGGGGTAGTAAGTATTATTAAGGCAATTTGTTAATGTAAAGGGAAGATTTTAATCTATGGTTGGAATTGTTCATCTTCCATTCTGTAAAGATCCTGAATTAATTCAATATAAAATAAAAGCTCCAGAACTAACCCTTTCTCCTCTTCTTCCTGTCATGCTGCTTGGATTTGGGGACTGCAGAAGAAGATTATGATCATTATATGCTGTGTGGTGCTGGGGGTCGTCATCGCCTCCACAGTTGGGGGAGTATTTGGATTTTGAAAAACACAAAATAGGAGAGAATCCACCAATGTGATGTGGGCAGTTCAGCTACTTTGTGAGATGAAGTGACTTTCACTCGGTAACACTGAGAACGGTTTCTCTGCATGACTATCTAGCATTACTTCCTTTACTGGTCCTGCTCTTTCTGGCTGTTAAGGTATGGTAACATTTCTTTTCTCTTTAATTTTTTTTTTCAATGATGCGCTGTTTGCCATAAACACATGAAAATTTGGCCCTGGAAAAAAAAACTTCATATTTAAAGGGATTGCTCTTAACCCATTGATTGCCAAAGCCAAAGAAAGCCCAGTTAACACCAACAGACACAGCGGCTGGAGTCGACATTTTATAATAAGATACTGATCACAAAAAGGCAATATCTTTTTTAGAAACTCAATTAGTGTGCACAAGCTTTCAAATCTTGTCAAGGTTGGAAGAATGCAGTGATCCAACATCTCATCAGCACAATGGTACCCACTGGACTAGGCTGAAAGCCATTACCCCAACAGCATGTGTTCTGTGGAAATTCTTATCTTCATAATAACACTTCCATAGATGGAGGAGTGATCTGGTCTGGGAAAGTTTTGCTCTAATTGTATGACTTGATGTTTGCTACTGTGGGTGAGGACCACGAGGCTGTCTTTGAAGCCTCTCTTCTGATCTCAGCCTTACTCCTTTGCTAATTACAGTATTTTTCATTCGCTGTCATTTCTTCATGTGAAGAAGAATCGCTGATGAAGATTTCTCTCAAGTGGTGCTATCGCTCCCTGTGATGTTAGAGAAAAGGCTGACAAGATCTGAAGAGTATCTTTAAAGGATTCGGCTCTTTTTTAAAAAAAAAAGTGAAATGAGGTTGAAACAATTCAAATAAGTTTTCATCAATTTTTTTAATGTATTCTGGTCTGACAAAAAAAAATCAGGAACCAGGCAGGTGAACCGTCAACAGTTCTACCAGTCAAAAATAAATTCTTCCAGCCAGGAAGCAGAAACCCTTAGAAAGCGTGTGCTTCACATCCATCCTCTCTAATGTCATGAAAGGTACCCTCAGCGAGGAGCAGCTTCCTTCTCCTATTTAACATATGTCCTAAACAGATGAAGCTCTCATTTTAACATCTATAAAGGGCTTGTGTTGGGAGATTTTGTACCTTGTCTATAATCAGTTTTCCTGCTTTAGGGTTCTAGTTTCTTTTAATTCCATGTGACAAGCTTTCGTTCTGGCTGGTTTACACATGTTTTTCACTTGTGCAGTTTTACCAAGAATACACAAATGCAACTAGGTATCAAAGGGCTTGAAAGAGCAGTTAGTCAAGACTTGCCAGTTACCATCAAACTGCACTCTGGTTTGGCAGCTCCTTTGGGTTGTTGAGGTGATCAGTCTGCATGTGGTGCAGAAAGTTCTGTTGCCAAGTTTCTTCCAGTCTTAAGTTAGAAATAAATTTTATTTATGCAATTCATGTATGAACAAAAATGTAACCGGATTTTTAAAATTCCAGCTTTTTGTCGTCTATTCCAGCAGTGGTGATGCAAGAAGGCTTCCTACGCAGGGCGCTGACACGGTGCCATTAATCAAATCACTAAAAGTCCCAGATCACTTACTTGTACGTTCCAGTTTTTATGTTTTAACTTTCCATTTTTAGCTATCCAGTTCCATCAGCCTCTGTTGTGTTCACCTCGCACCTCAATATCTTACACATCGAGATATTTCCAATTCTGCAACTCTGTTTCCTATGTTCTTACCATTAGTATAAAAAACGGAGTTTCTCACTGTTTTATTATTACATTGCCCTATTTCTACCCCTTGTTTTTTCCATACCATTTACTTGTAAGCACTTTCCCTTGGGTTTCAACTCAAGAAGGGTGTTGAGGGACAGACCTGTATTAATGGTGGTGTTGTTTTCACCTTGACATCAATGCACTTCACACACTCCCAGTGCAGTCACACGCTGAGTGGCTATCAGTAGCAAGAAACTTGGCTGATTTTCCCTTCTTAGCCCAGTCGTGCTGAGGTCAGCTACAGTCACCAACTGGGTTGAGATCTGCTAACTCCACATAGACCAGGTTAAACCTGGGGACCTTCCTTATGTGGACAGCTTGGCTATTCTTAACCAACTGATCTACTGGGGCAGCTTCCAGTAGGTAACTATAAGTAGAAAGAAGTCAGTAAAAACTTTCAGAAGCCAGGACAGAATCTGAAACTGGAGCATGCTAATGAGACAAGAGACTACAAAGATTAAACAAAATTCCCCTGTTTCTAACTGTAGATAAATTGAAAGGTCACACACTAAAACCATCTGACTTAAGTTGCTTTGTGTTCACGTTCTGAAGTTATAAATATCAGGAATAGTCTGGCTGACGCATGCAATGTACACTCCTTCAAACAAAACCAGTGTTATCTGCATAAGCACAGTTTGCATTATTCACATAGAGACTAAAGCCAAGACTTTGCACAGTAAGGACTGAGATCCCTCAGCTGCACAACCATTATTGAAATTACTTCTTGTTCCCTTTAAGTACTTTTGTATCACCAATGTGATGATAGCTGACTGCTGATGTGCAGGTCTTGCAGAGGCTATTCTGGATCTAATCTTTAGTAATCACTCACTTGAACTCGCATGTAAGTGGCCTAGCAGCAGTGAAATGCTGTGTGTCTCCCGATCTTTCAGAATTCCGACCTCCTCTGGTAAATGTGTTGAGCCAGTTCAGTGCATCAGTGTGCAAAACAGTGTTACGCTGTGAGCACACTGAAGTATGGGGCCAGTTCAGTGACAAAATGGGCAATTGCCAATTAGATGCGAGCCATTAAATAAAGTTAGTAAGTCCAGTGCCAAAATAGTTGGGGAAAAAACCTATTCAGTTCACTGCTCCAAAAATGTGCAGCATGGTCTCGGTGCATCTAATCAACCGCCAGCCACCAAGTGGGAGATGGATGCCAGACTCAAATATGTCTGGAGAGAAATGAGGGTGAGGTGATTTTTGTGGTACTCCCCCAAGCCCCAGACTGCACCGGGTCACAATGTAGAAGGGCCTCTTACTATCTTGATATTGCTGCAATCTCTTGGGTCAAAAAGATACCAACTAAATGTAGGGGAAAATAAAGGCAAAAAAAAGACCAAGAAAATAATGGAAAAGCTCTGTGTTTATACTAATGGTTGGAACACAGGAAAGATGTCTGCAAACGGGACAACATAAAATGAGTTGTAATATGGAAGGGGCAGAGACCTGGTTAAACCATGACATTGACTGTGAGCCTAAAGTACCAGGGCAAAGAGTATACAGAAGGGATAGGCACTGCAGCAAAGTGGGTGTTTGGGGGGAGGGGGAGGTTGTGTCAATATGGGTAAGCAAGGCATGTAAAAAGGTCAGAACATTAATTGACTTTCAAATTACTCGGGTGTTACCTCGAAAGCAACCAAGGAAAAACGAAAATGAGCACTTGTTTCTAAAAGTGGTGCAGGATTGTCTCTTACTCCGTTTGACTCACAGGCAATGCAGGCTATTCTGGATCTAATCTTTAGTAATTACCCAGGAATGATGTATAAGGCAGTTGTAGGAAAACATCTAGGAGAGTGCCGGCTTCTTCCAGAAGGCAAACTGAGGAGCTAAAGAAAATATTAGAAAAAGATTACAAGAGGGACCCGAAAAAGCACTCATGTTAATAGCAGAAGAAAGGTCAAAGAACAAGAAGGTCTGTTGAAGGATAAATTGGGAGAAACTATACATGATTGTCAGGATATGGCAGAGACATTGAATGGTTTCTTCACATCAGTTTCCACAAAGGAGAACTGTAGACAAATTCTAGTAAATGGGGCAAAGTGATATGTATAACAAATATAGGAGTCCGTAAATAATGTGTTATAGAGAAACTGGAAGAATTAAATATCGGCAAAACTCCTGGGCCAGATGGAATACATTCTTAAGTACTCAAGGAATTAAAGAAGGAAATTATTGATGGTTTGGTTGATATTTTTCAGAGTTCCATAAATACCAGGAAGTACCAAGGTCGCCAGGGTGGTAAATCTAGTTCCAATATTCAAAAAAGTAGTAAGATGCAAACATGGTAATCACAGGCCAGTTACCCTAACATCCATAGTGGAGAAAAATGTTTTGAGGGCATTCTAAAGGATGTAATAAATGAACATTTAAATAACACAAGTATCACAAGGTAAAGTACAGTCACCATGGTTTCAGAAGTAATAGCCTTAAAAACCTACTGGAATTCTGCAGGGGGGAAATAAGCTAGTGAACAAGAATTTTCAAAAGATACAGTATTTGATGAGGTTCCTGACATGAGACTAGAAAGGAAGCTGAAGATTCATGATGCAAAGCTCTGTGGGATATTAATGGATAGAAAGGAGATAGGTTATCTTCAAGAGATTTGGATCAATTATTTAGATGGTCTGAGATATGGCAAGAGGATTTTATTCTGGATAAATTTAGAGTATTGCATCTAGGAAGAGGTGATAGTGAATATATTTACAAGACAAAATTTCTGCTGCAGCATATCAAACTCCTAGAGTTTCAGCTGGTCTTATTAAAGGGTGGGAACATTCAAGAAGGGATAACACGAATGGGAATCCAGTGGCAGAACCCAAATAGAAAAGGATTTGGGAGTGATCATACTCTGAAAGCATTTAGTCAGTGCAAGGTGGTTATTAATCAGGCGAACCAGATCCTGGGTCTCATCTGGAGGTCACTGGACTACAAGTCATAAGTTTTGGACAGATAAATGGTGATGCCAATTCTGGAGCATGGATACAGTTTGGATAACCCTACATCGAAAAGGATATATATGTATTAGAAAGTGTTCCGAGAAGAGTGACCAGAATGATTCCATGCCTTAGAGAACTAAGTTATGAAGTAATGTTCGAGCAACTATATTTATTTTCATTGGTAAATACTGAGGGAAGACTAGATTCATGTCTTCAAAATAATGAAAGGTATAGATAAAGTTGAAATAAACAACATATTTAACAAGGGCAAAGAGCACAGAACCAGAGGGAAAAAGAAAATTCTAATTCAAAAGAAAATGTACAAACCTTGAGCAAGGTTAAAGAATAGAAACAAATCACCCCCCCGCCCGCCCGCCCCGGATAATGGATGTGTGCAATAAACTGTCAGAGAAGAGCGTTGATTCAAGATCGATTGGCATCTTTGAAAAGGAGTCACATCATTCTCTGTTGAGAATTGGGATTAAAAGTTATATAGGTACTTAACAACACATGACTTTTTTTTCATGGGAGGTCAGAGAGGAATTTACTAAGGGAGAGATCAACAGGTGGTGTGGGAGGCAAGTGCATGATAGAATAATCTGACATAGACTGGATGAAGAGGGCCAATGGCTGAATGACATTTTCTTGCTTTGTATTGTCTTATGTTTTCACTCCTAGTTCCCTAATCTTTAATTTATGTCCCTTGGTATTTAAACTCTTCATCAAAGTGAGCAATTTGCCTGAATCGATTTCTTTCACAATCTTGAAAGCTTCAATAAATTCCCCTTAAAGTCTCATTATTTTTCTGAGGAAACGAGCTCTACTTATTTAATCTCTCCTCCAAACTTAAATTTCTGATACCCAGAATCATATTTGTTGCTCTGCTCTGTACCCTCTCGGTAGCATTTATCCTATGATCACATGGCCAGTACTCTGGGACAAGGGTTTCCTCTGTTTGCCACTTGCACCTGCATCTTTATGTACAAATTTACTACAAATAGCAAACAGGAAATCTTCCCTTGATGATCAGACCAGATTAGATTTAGGTCAACGTCTTGAGCTCTGCTCAACACACCACAAAAAAACAGATTTACATTACAAAGGATACAGAAAACAACACGACTGATCCCAGTGTAAAGGGAACGAGCTACCAGGGAAGAATGGAGAAACTGAAGCTTCATAGCCTGGAAAGAAGGTAGATAAGGGGGAATATTACTCGTCAGAAAAGTAGAACATAATGGAAATTAGGGAATGTAACATAGCAACAAAAAAATCGAGTAGTAAAGTTATGTGCAAAAATGTGGGAATGTTAAAATATAATTAGATGCGATGATGGAAGATTGAATTCACTAGAGGGATGGGCTTTTATAGGAAAGTTCATGTATTAGAGGGATGGCTTTTGAGGAGAGATTTAATGCACTAGGGAGATGGGCTTCAATAGGAAAGTTTATGTGCTAAAGAATTGGGCTTCAGTGAGATTGAATGTACCGGAGGGATGGACTACAATGGAAGAGTTAATATACGGAATAGATCAAATGCTGTTTTCTCAGATTGTTCTTATACAGCAGCGATAAATTTATATTCTCTTGTTAATATAACCCAGTACCTCATTTGTCTTTCTAATAGAACTAAGCACTATGTTGACAGTTTCTTATCCACTATAATTTCTAGATATCTCTCCTGATCAGCCAGCAGGACCACCATGTGATGCATACACTCCCCCTTTTTATTCCTTTCTCCCACCGTAATTATTTTCTGCTCTTCCACATTGAACTATATTTTGCCATCTATCAGCCCAGTTCCTAAGAGATCTAAATCATTCTAAACCTGGTTGTATTGTTCCTCATTTATTCTGCATCCCATTTTCCTATTGCTTGCAAACTATAGATTTTTCTAACTACACTTTTCTAAATTATTCATGCATATTACTAATAGAAAAGGCCCCAGTACTGATCATATTTAATAGTTCTGCTATTTCTTTATCCCTGGATTCCAGTTTCTCACTTATTATGAAGTGGACCAATATTTATCACCCATTGTACTCTTTTTATATTCAAATAACCCTTAATTGTTATTTGAGATGTTCTCAGAAGACTAACATTCAACATTTTGTTTGGCTTCTCTTGTTACTAACTAAAGCCATCTGTTTATCCCTAATACTATTTTTTCCATCCCTATTTAACCATGTCCTCCTTCGTTGCCCTTTAATGTATTTT
Organism: Somniosus microcephalus; assembly: GCF_052327205.1. NCBI lineage: Eukaryota > Metazoa > Chordata > Chondrichthyes > Squaliformes > Somniosidae > Somniosus > Somniosus microcephalus. Next base: position 35,086,309 of record NC_141008.1, read on the forward strand.
GATATTGGCTATAATTAATTTCAATTGTTTCCTTACAAATAGTTCTTCAAATACTTATACTTTTCTAAGGAAGATTTCTAAATGATTAATTTTTCAGTTAACCTTTAAGTCCTTGTGTATTCCCCTCACTCTGCTCTTTTAAAGTCTAGTATTTTCTATCATTGGCCTTTCTTCCATGATATGTTATGAGTATGGAGTTGCTATAGTCCTTCAACGGGGAACTTGACAAGTTCCTGAGAGACAAGATCACTCCCAGTTACAAGGAGTAAATTACTAGTTAGTTGTGAAGTATGTTGATTCATGCCCAGGCACAATCTCCTGGTGCTTACTCGGTTGCCTTGGGAATTGGAGAGGAGTTTGTCAGAGTTTTTCCTGAATTGCCTGCAGTTTGTTTTTTTATCTGTCCCAAGAAATAGCATGGTATTGCTGGGAGGGGAAGGGGTGGCGGGGTGAGGTAAACAGTGTACAAGGTTATGCTATTGACTGGATGGGGTGGGCTTAATGGGGCTTATACCATTTCTTGCCTTTTTCGTACGATCTTGTATCCTCAAATATTTCAGTGTAATTTATATTATTATAACTGGATCCTGGATGCTTCCTTATGTATGATTGATGTACCATACCTGTTTCATTGTTAAAGATCAGACCCAGAATAGCCTCTGCCTGTTTTGGCTGCACAACAATCCTGCACCACTTTTAGAAACACGTGCTCCTCTTTTCCAGAAATTATGTGGATAATTTAAGAGTCAATTAATGTTCTGACCTTTTTCCATGCCTCACTTACCCATATTGGCACAGGACCACCTGCTTTGTTGCAATATCTGTCCTTTCTCTCTACTTTTTGCCCTGGCGTTTTAGTCTCCCAAATCAATGTCATTTAACCAGGTGTCTGCTCTTCCTGTTACATCATACATTTTTTCCAATCTGCAAACTTGTTTCCAAACGTGCTTCTAATATTAGTATACACACGCTGCACTTTTCCTTCTCTTACTTTTTCTGCTTTCTTTTTGCCCTTTGTTCTTTCTCTTCAACTTTTACCCATAAACACTTTCTATGCACATAGAAATACAATAAATAGCTTTACATACCATCCCCATGGCATTACTGAACCCCTGTATAAACTAGTATTAAAACTGATCAAGTCATTTTCTGTATTGGCTGCCATACAAAATAACTGATAATCAGTATGATAGAGAACCAAATCTGAATTCAGAGTGCTTGTCTCTACCTTGTTCACTGGTTTGAAGCAGGTCCTACTGCCCTTATTCTCTCCACGCACAATGAACAGGAAACCGACAGCCAGGTAGCTGGTCATCTCAGCTCCTCTCCCTAATTGCACCTCATTTCATTTATTTATTCAGGTTTTCTCTCAGAATTCTTAACTGTGCTTTCAGCAGGATAACATTTAACTGTGTATCAGTGAACCTCACAATTAACTGTCTGGGGTGTGGGCGAGGGAACTGCACACACCAAGTAAGGAACCTCTCTCTCTCGAAAGGAATCCATACCCCAAATATTGTCTCCAGAGTCAGTCGGTGGAGCCTGCAGCTGTCACCAAAGAATATCTGGCTTTTAATATTTCAAGTTAATTCATCAAATGACCCAAGCACAGACAGATGCACTGGAACCCTGGTGAGGCCATTTCAAATGCACCTGAACACTTGCTAGAGACATCTAAGAGTAGAAGAGCATGTCATGTCAATTAGCTTTCACTGTGGCCTCATCCGCAGATTAAGAAATACGTCCTGCAACATACATCTATGAAGTGTTACCTCTTTTATTCTCACTGCCTCATAAGCAAGTCCAGCCAACATTAAACAGGACTGATTCCAGTCCTGCTGATGGTGGGAATTAGCTGATTCCGAATAAGTAAGTACAAATAAAAAGAAATTGCAAATCAAATAAAAAACAAAAGACTTGGAATGTACACAGCAGGCCACTCAGCTTCTGTAAGAAAAGGCAGGGTCATGTTTCAGCTGTGGACCCTTCAGATCCGGAGACGACAAGATGAGTGAGCTCTTTAACTGAACTGAACAAAGCAAAAGGGTTGGAGGAAGAGAATTAAATACATAAAATAGCTGGGGCTAGCGCACAGAGAGCAGACTCTCACAGGCAGGGGCATGCAGTTCTCAACAGATGATTAGGCACTAACCATTTAGTGGTACTAGATGGTTTCAGTTTTTGACCAATGTGAGTGGTCTTCATTATTTCCCAAAGTTGATGGTAATGGGTCCCATAACTAATTCCCCGTGTCTTCTCACCTCTGTGCTCTGAGTGCTGCTAGTCCACTTCAAAAGTGCATTTCGCAATGTCCATGTGTTCACTTCTGAATGCCTTTCTTAAGACTGGGACAGTCTGGTTCTGACACATTTTCTGACTTCCCACACTGCCGTTTCCATATTATTGTTTTTTTCTGTTGCCTGCTACTGACTTTTTGTAATACAGGACTCCTTTGGCTGAGACCTGTAGTCACCACATTGTTGCTGTCTTCAGCTACAAGCTTCAGCTCCATAGAGACTGCTCAATGGGCATTCCATTGGGCTTGCCAATGGCTGTCATGGATTTAGAGGATCAAGGGAAGTTTAGGCAGAGGGCAGAAAGGCAAGTGCGCTTGCAACTTGGGAGTTTGGCACCCAGCTGGAATTGACCTAGAAATGTTTTACGACTCGGGCACACCCATTTGGTTATGTCTGAGGAGACTTGTCTTTGCTGTCTCCACTTCACGAGGGAGGCTGTGACAGAATGATGCCGTCTGGAATCTGACCCGCAGAGAAGATCTAGTGCAATTAGTGCCCTGACGATTGGTATGAATCTCACCACAACAACTTGCATCTATATAGAGCCTTTAACGTAATAAAACAACCCAGGGTACTTTACAGGAGTGTAATCAGACAAATATTGACACCGAGCCAAAGAAGGAGATATTAGGACAGATTGGTCAAAGAGGTAGGTTTTAAGGAGGGTCTTAGTGGAGAGGCAGAAAGGTTTAGGGAGGGAATTCCAGAGCTTAGGGCCTAGACAGCTGAAGGCATGGTCACCACTAGTGGGATGAGGGAGTGGGGGTGTACAAGAGCCCAGAGTAGGAGGAACACACAGTTCTTGGGTTGTAGGGCTGGAGGAAGTTACAGAGGGATTTGAATGCAAGGATTGAATTTTAACATAGCTGGATCCTTTCAAGCTATCACTTGTGCCATTTGCCACATTATACAGATTTCAGTCCACTAACTTATGTCACAGTACCTTTGTCCATTTCCCATTGGAAAGGAGGCAACAACACAAGAGGGTGAAGCACCTTATCAGGTGACGGGCTTCCCTGAAGTGTAAGATTCAATTGATGGTACAATTTCAACAATCAAGGTCTGCAATAACAATCTTCCAGCTTAATGCAGGTGAATGCGCTATATCCAGCAACAGTCAGGATGACTTAACTTTGCCGCAGTCCACTTTGTCAGCACTATTTCAAGCAGCAGACAGACTGGGTAAATTACTGCAAGGAGACTAGAGCTACCCGCTGGAGCCCTGGTCATTAACACCACTGAGGAGCCGAGGCCAACCGAAAGTACAGTGACTCCATCTGAATAGTGGTGGAATATACAGCCAGCATGCTGAAGTGCATTGGGATGCTTTGTATGTTAAAGGCAAAATATAAATCAGCTGAGATGCTGCTTTAAAGTTCTGATAACTGCCTGTAATTACTGTGTCTTGTATAATTTGGCAATTCATTCAGCTGAGGATCAGCAAGGTCAGCCTGGGCTCTTCACAGAATCACAGAAACCCCACAGTGCAGATAGAGGCCATTTCGGCCCATCGAGCCTGCACCGACACATATCCCACCCAATCCCCGTAACCCCTACACCTAACACATATCCCCATTTAATCCCCCTAACACTAAGGGTCAATTTATCATAGCCAATCAACCTAACCCGCACATCTTTGGACTGTGGGAGGAAACCGGAGCACCCGGAGGAAACCCACGCAAACACGGGGAGAATGTGCAAACTCCACACACACAGTCGCCCGAGGCCGGATTCGAACCCGGGTCCCTGGCGCTGTGAGGCAACAGTGCTAACCACTATGCCACCGTGCTGCCCTGAGGAGAAGGAAGAGGAGGATTGTGAAATGACCGAGGCTGATGTGCAGCCAGGAAAACTGGTGCATCAATCATTGATTGACATAACTTTCCAGTAAAAGTACACTGTGACCCTGCACTAATGGTCCTCGCACCCTTGCTATATTATAGGAGCCCTATTAACAACATGCCGGGCCTAATCACTTTTGCTGCTATCCCTGTCTGCTTCGCCCCCCCTGCAAAATTCATATGACCCCTGCTGACAAATTACCCAGTATAATCCAAAGAGAGTGCAACCAGTATACTTCCCTACTCAAGTTTTGTGTCTTGCTTCAATGTGTATTTCCCTACTGCTTGTCCTTGGTGAGAATGTAGGGTGGGTTGTATTTTCTACCTAATCTTATGCTCTTTCTAAGTGCCACATCACTGAGAGGAGTAAGTATGGTGACAGGCTGCTCCCAATGGAGACCTGGGGGTAGCGATTCTCTCTGTTAGATCACCAAATAACCTGTAACTACTGCTGGCACTTTGGTGTTTGTGCTGGCTGGGTGCTTCTGTCCATGGCCTACGTCTTCTGTGGTCCTCTGAGGAGGCCTGCTGGATGAGGAAGATGGAGCATCAGCCAGAGAGGTAAATGCCTTGTGTGCTTCTTATCGCTAAGCCCCAGCTGTTGGGTGCCGCTTGCAAATGATCAAGGATCAGCGTGGGGACAGATCCTTGGCCACCACTCAGGAGTGTCAAGTCTACCAGCAAGGTCCTCTCCAGCTGATCTCCAACCCCACCCCCCCCCAAGAATTGAGAGGCTCCAGCAAAATGCAGCTAAAGGTCTCAGCAGCAGTAGATACAATGTTGCCCAGCAACACTACCTCTGCAGTTGGGCCTTCTGCAGATCACCCACCTAGAGTGACGATTCGTTCCATGATGGTCTGCAGGTTTCTAAAATCCCCTCACATATCTATATAGATGTCAGAATACCACCATCATATATTCTCCTCCATTCCATGTAGGGGGTGCTGAAGATTCTCAATGGACTACATGAAGCACTTATGCTGATTAAGTTCAGCTTTGTTTGCAGCCCCTGTTTGGACCCACAGCAGATGCCGGTCTGGATCTAGCCCTTCCTCTTGTTGCTGCTCATCTGCTGCCTTTAAACATTAGCCTTGGATCAGTAGTTGCACTCTCACCTCTAAGTCAGAAGGTTGTGGGTTTGAACCCCACTCTAGGACTTGAGTATATAACCTAAGTTGACACAAAGGTACTAAGGGGGTGCTGCATTGTGGTGCCATCTTTTGGATGAGACATTAAACAGGTAGATGTAAATGATCCCATGGCACTACTTGTCTCTCAATCAACATCATCAAAAATAGATTCACTAGTTATTCATCTTATTGCTGTTTGTTGCACCTGGTGTAAATTGACTGCCTTGTTTGTCTACATAACAATAATGATACACTTCAAAGGTAATTTATTGGCCACAAAGTGCTTTGGGATGTTCTGAGGATGTGAAAGGTGCTATATAAATGCAAGTTTGTTCTTTATTTGTCCACTTGCTCCTCCTCACTGGTGCTAGGTGCTTCCCAATGAGCTCCCTCAGGACTCTGTCGGACTTCCTTGAAGTGGATGTTTCTGTGCTGGTGCCTGTATGTTGGAGTGCTTAACAGGTGCCCATGTGATGGGCTTGCTCCCTGGTATTAGTTGTATCATCTTTGAAGCCCTCTACCAAAAGAAAAAAGGGATTTGTATTTGCATGAGATGTGCAGCAAAAGGCTGTGCACACAGTGCCATTCTGCTCAGGGGGTGGTGTCTATCTATGTGACTTGCCGGGCGAGTTTGAATAGCTGGCAAGAAAAACTGAAAGCGCTTACCTTGTTGGGCTACCACATAGTCACCAAGCTTTCTTTCTGTGGGCTCCACCCTCCAGTAATTTGGAGGGCAGGGTCCTTATGGTGAATGAGGTAGCCTGGTGGACAGTCAGCCACCAGAGTGACTCTCTCGTCGTGGACAACCTTCTTCTTTAAAAATAGATGGTTTCAGCATAAGGACATAACACGAGTAACATCCTAAAGATCTACCTCCATTCACTTGGTATGAAAGGACAACTTTAGAGCACTCAAGTAGTTTTACGAGCCATACTAACTTGGTAGCAAAACATGCAACAGTATGTGAGTCAAAGGAAGCCTTTCCCTTTGGCAGCCAGCCAGCTGCTGCTGCAGCTTTATAGATGTGGTAGTTATAGGATTGTAAGATGTGAGGGGTGGGGCAAATGTTTTGCCTGCTGCATTTTGTGGGCTCATTGTTTTGTGACATTTCTTTCCCATGAACTGGCACGTTTTAGTCAACCCTAACGTGGCACTCTTCTCATTTGATCCCATGACCCAGTGGGAGACTGCATTCCGTCAGGTAGCCACTTCCTGCCATGCTTGCTGCACACTGGTTCAGTTGGGAACGTTCCCCTCAGCTCCAAGATTGACTCTCATCTTCTGCACATTGTGCAGCAACACATTCAGCCTCTCCTTGTAGGAGGTGGCACTCCTACTACTTGCTCCTGCCACCATCACAGCAGATTAACTAGCCATTCACCTTATTTTGTGGGACTATGAAAATTGAACAGCAGCAGCCCTTTAAGCGACGCTGCACTCTCCATTTCCTGTCCACCTGTTGCTATAGTATTCCATGTGCATGAGGAAAACATGTAGGAAGCATATTTAAATTAGGTGACGTCAATGAATCAAACAAGGCTGCAGACCACTCGAGCACATGCAATTGCCACGAGCACAGGTGCATTTTCTCTGTGACCACGAAATTGGCCTGGAGGTGAAAGCTGTTGCGTAATGTACGTAGATCATTAGTGAACCTTTGGCTTAGGGGTAGCATTCCCACCCGAGTCAGAAGGTGCAGGATTTGAATCCCACTCCAGACAGTCCCAGGGAGTGGAGTCCGTAGCTCTGGCTCTGAATTCTCGGTTGACATCTCAGTGGATACTCGCGTCCAGTGGGTGCCCCCCCGCCCTCCCCCAAATCACATGGGCTGTGGGAACCCATGAATCCCTCCCGCAGTATACGACTAACCACCCTATCGGTTGGTAGAAAGATAGCTGCGGCCATGGAAGGAGCATTCACTTCATGGCCTGTCAGACTGTTAATGAGACCGTGAATCCTTCCACTACTTCACACTATTCTCCAAGGGAAGAGTGTGAAGATATGAAAACAACAACATCACAGTGAGCCAATGAAGGGGTATTAACAGAACAAGTGTGACTGCCGCTTCTTTATTCAGTGCCAATGGGCCTACTCTCTGTTTCCAGCCTTTTCTGTATTTATTTTCACTTCTTTCCAGTTTTCCAAATACCTGCTTATCAATTCAACTCTCTTCCTTCCAGTTTCCCTATTTGTTTTGTTCCCATTCCATTAAATAGCCTATCTCATCAGACAGATCAACAGAAGGGCCTGCTGTGTAATTGCAGCATTTTCTGCTTTTTTTGTCCTGAATAAAATGTGTTGCATCTTTATGGTGTCACACGCAAATGCTTCAGTGTTATTTTAGCAAGCTGATGTCATGACATCACAAACCTAACCTTTTACCGCAGCCCCCTTTAAACCACAACACGGCACACAGCCTCCTGGGGAAACTGCTTAACCTTTGCAAGACGGTGAAATGTTCCCAAGAGCCTCTTAAACAGTTACTACATATTACAGCTGATTCTGCACTCCCAGTACTTGAAGGGAGTGCAGGTTGAAATCAGGACAATAACACTGTAGCCCCAACTCTGCACTGCCTGAGGGTGGCTGCTGGGAGCATGGATTGGCCCTATTGTGTGTGAAGTCAGGACCAAGCCAACTGTTTTTAGGCTTGAGCTCCTCAGCTGCCTGCAGATTAAAAGTATTTGTTGGTAAGATAATGCAGACAGAGTGGCCTCCTCTCAACCACCTTCCCTGCAGCCCTTGAGTAAAAGTGTTTTGGAAAGTACGCTGCCATTCTCTTCACTTTACTAATCGCTGTAACTGTCCCTGCATCATTGCAGCCAGCAGAAAGCTCACCGTTCTATCAACCTGCTTCAGTGGTAAAGCAATAGCACAATCTCTTGGACCAAAGCAATCAGCTTTTGTACAGTAATCTCCAGTAATTAGTATCATCAATGACTGAATCGCTTACCCCTGTCTGGCAGTTGCCCCTTTGCTGAAACAACCAAGCCAAGCCCAATCCTGCCCTCATCTCAATACCCACGTGTACTTTCTACAAGGGGTTCAGTGGACTGTAATCAGAACCAGGGACCTTGGCTGATCTTTCGCCTCTCTAACTCGGGAGCTGTGATCCCTTCCTACCACCACCACCTCCTTGCCACTACTATGCACTTCACACATTTTCTTGGAAAATTAGCCCTACATTTCTGAGCACCAAGCCTCCCATTGGACTCCTATATGCTCTTCCTGGTAACTGCAGGGTTAAATATCACACTGTGCAGGGATGACATTAAGGGGAAGATTTCCTGTGTATCATCATAAACTCAATGATTTGATTGTACAAAGCACACACAGAACAACTCTAAATGAGGTCAGGGAAGTGAGTGGAGCTTCAGACCAGAGTGCTGGTTTCAGTTAAAGGTGAATAAGATCTCTAGTCTGGAGCAGGGTTCATGCAGAGTCTAGCAGACGGCTACTTATCACATTAACAGATCCTGTCTCAATGAGTTTCTGACAAACAGGCTGGTGATTGAATGGTTCCTAGAAACACATTCAGGATGTCTCCTAGCAGAGTACGTAGAGTAGCAGGTGATGGAGCGGATATGAAGGTGCGTACATCCCAGTTTCTTTCCACCTCCCCCTACTACAGGGTAACAATACATCAAGAAAACCACAGCGGGAAAGTGAGAATCCAAGACTACCGATTAAAAATTCTTGGTCAGGAAGCCGCTGGATTCTGTCATTTCATCCACGTCGCCCAAGCACAGCGAGCAGATCTGGCTCACTGGTTAATCTCATGATTTTTTTAAAAATTGCCTATTGCCCTGACTTAGCACCCTGCGTTGCTTGAAGACCTTATTGTACGTCTAAGGCCAATGTTCTGTGCCAATTATCTGGTGTTTGGTATTTTAGCTGCTTATGAATGTACATGAGAAAGTCACCAGCCTGTGACTGAGCAGACATGAAGCCTGGCTCAGCTCAGCTCCTGTCTGCCCCACATGTACAGCACAAACTGTAGCCAGGCTCGGCTCAGCTCCAGTCTGCCCCCCATGTATAGCACAAACTGAAGCCTGGGCTTGTGAACCTGCTGCATCTGCCAGTTAACAAATTGTTTGCACGTTAGCCTAAGAAAAGCAATGTTTTGTCTTGTGTCTGTGATTAGTTTGGTTTGGGCTTATCTGTCTCAAAATAAATGTGATGTCCAAACTCTGTACTTTGAAAAGTAAAAGCCTGGATGAGAATGTTCTTTAGAAATTGGGAGTTTCAATCTGCACCCATTACACTTTCTAAACACGTCTCTGATTCTGACATTTGGTAAAATATGCACTGGAGAAGCCCTTAAACATTCTTTCATTTGCGCCTATATCAGAGCTGGAGATAAAAGCAACTCCGCGCTTGAACATTTGCAGCCTTTTTATTATTTTAATCAAAATGTTAAATTGGCACAAGCACAGGATGGGCTGAACTAGAACCTGCCCCACACCCTCCCCCCAAGTGAAAAGCACAAGTGTGGAGAATGTCACAGGGCAGTTTGTGGAAGCAAAATGTTCAAAATTGGATCAGTGAATAAAATCAGCTGGCAGGGCTGTGCAGCTGGCAACCTTACTGCTCTGACCCTCAGTGACTCTGCTGCTCTCAGTTACTCTGTCCTCCATTGCGCCACTCCTCTCTGACCCCTGTTATTCTACTCTCTGTTGCTCTTCCCCCCACTGCTTCCATTATTACTCCCTTCGATTATTCTTCTCAAGCCCCCTCTGTGACCTTTCTCTTCTGTTACTCACAGTTTACAGCTGTGGTTTCTGCTGTCATTTAAGACGCTGGTGACCACAGTTAAGTGTTATCTCACTTTCTCACTGACTTCACTCCAGTGGTAATGCTGGGACTAACAATCTGTTCCTTAAAACCTAACAGTTGAAAGCAGTACTTCAAAAAAAGATAACAGCTAAGAGTCACGCTCCAATTCACTGCCAGATGTGGATGGGTTCAGACAAGAGCAGGTGTGCAAGCATCCCATCCCCTGCTGCTGCTCTGGGCTGTGCCAACTGAGGAGAGACAACCCCAGGGCTCAAGGTAGCTGCATCATGAGCAAGGTCAGAGCGGCTGGGTTAGGTGCCCATTGTAGGAGGGAGAGGTAGGGTTAGGTGCCCACAGTGGGAGGGAGAGGTAGGGTTAGGTGCCCGCTTTGGGTAGGGAGAGGTAGGGTTAGGTGCCCACGGTGGGAGGGAGAGGTAGGGTTAGGTGCCCATTGTAGGAGGGAGAGGTAGGGTTAGGTGCCCACAGTGGGAGGGAGAGGCAGGGTTAGGTGCCCGCTTTGGGTAGGGAGAGGTAGGGTTAGGTGCCCACGGTGGGAGGGAGAGGTAGGGTTAGGTGCCCACAGTGGGAGGGAGAGGTAGGGCTAGGTGCCCACAGTGGGAGGGAGAGGTAGGGTTAGGTACCCACAGTGGGAGGGAGAGGTAGGGCTAGGTGCCCACAGTGGGAGGGAGAGGTAGGGTTAGGTGCCCACAGTGGGAGGGAGAGGTAGGGTTAGGTGCCCATTGTAAGAGGGAGAGGTAGGGTTAGGTGCCCACGGTGGGAGAGAGAGGTAGGGTTACGTGCCCACAGTGGGAGGGAGAGGTAGGGTTAGGTGCCCACAGTGGGAGGGAGAGGTAGGGTTAGGTGCCCACAGTGGGAGGGAGAGGCAGGGTTAGGTGCCCACGGTGGGAGGGAGAGGTAGGGTTAGGTGCCCACAGTGGGAGGGAGAGGTAGGGCTAGGTGCCCACAGTGGGAAGGTGAGGTAGGGCTAGGTGCCCACAGTGGGAGGGAGAGGTAGGGTTAGGTGCCCACAGTGGGGGGGAGAGGTAGGGTTAGGTGCCCGCTTTGGGTAGGGAGCAGTTGGTTTAGGAGCCCACTGCATGAGAGAGTGGTAGAGTTAGGTGCCCACTGTGGGAGGGAGTGGCGGGGTTAGCTGCCCACAGTGGAAGGGAGAGGTAGGGTTAGGTACCCACAGTGGGAAGGAGAGGTAGGGCTAGGTGCCCACAGTGGGAAGGTGAGGTAGGGTTAGGTGCCCACAGTGGGAGGGAGAGGTAGGGTTAGGTGCCCACAGTGGGAGGGAGAGGTAGGGTTAGGTGCCCACAGTGGGAGGGAGAGGTAGGGTTAGGTGCCCACAGTGGGAGGGAGAGGTAGGGTTAGGTGCCCACAGTCGGAGGGAGAGGTAAGCTTAGGTGCCCACAGCGGGAGGGAGAGGTAAGGTTAGCTGCCCACAGTGGGAGGGAGAGGTAGGGTTAGGTGCCCACAGTGGGAGGGAGAGGTAGGGCTAGGTGCCCACAGTGGGAGGGAGAGGTAGGGCTAGGTGCCCTCAGTGGGAGGGAGAGGTAGGGTTAGGTGCCCACAGTGGGAGGGAGAGGTAGGGTTAGGTGCCCACAGTGGGAGGGAGAGGTAGGGTTAGGTGCCCACAGTGGAACGGAGAGGTAGGGCTAGGTGCCCACAGTGGGAGGGAGAGGTAGGGTTAGGTGCCCACAGTGGGAGGGAGAGGTAGGGTTAGGTGCCCACAGTGGGAGGGAGAGGTAGGGTTAGGTGCCCACAGTGGGAGGGAGAGGTAGGGTTAGGTGCCCACAATGGGAGGGAGAGGTAGGGCTAGGTGCCCACAGTGGGAGGGAGAGGTAGGGTTAGGTGCCCACAATGGGAGGGAGAGGTAGGGTTAGGTGCCCACAGTGGGAGGGAGAGGTAGGGTTAGGTGCCCACAGTGGGAGGGAGAGGTAGGGTTAGGTGCCCACAGTGGGAGGGAGAGGTAGGGTTAGGTGCCCACAGTGGGAGGGAGAGGTAGGGTTAGGTGCCCACAGTGGGAGGGAGAGGTAGGGTTAGGTGCCCACAGTGGGAGGGAGAGGTAGGGTTAGGTGGTCACAGTGGGAGGGAGAGGTAGGGTTAGGTGCCCACAGTGGGAGGGAGAGGTAGGGTTAGGTGCCCACAGTGGGAGGGAGGGGTAGAGTTAGGTGCCCACAGTGGGAGGGAGAGGTAGGGCTAGGTGCCCACAGTGGGAGGGAGTGGCGGGGTTAGCTGCCCACAGTGGAAGGGAGAGGTAGGGTTAGGTACCCACAGTGGGAAGGAGAAGTAGGGCTAGGTGCCCACAGTGGGAAGGTGAGGTAGGGTTAGGTGCCCACAGTGGGAGGGAGAGGTAGGGTTAGGTGCCCACAGTGGGAGGGAGAGGTAGGGTTAGGTACCCACAGTGGGAGGGAGAGGTAGGGCTAGGTGCCCACAGTGGGAGGGAGAGGTAGGGTTAGGTGCCCACAGTGGGAGGGAGAGGTAGGGTTAGGTGCCCACAGTGGGAGGGAGAGGTAGGGCTAGGTGCCCACAGTGGGAGGGAGAGGTAGGGTTAGGTGCCCACAGTGGGAGGGAGAGGTAGGGTTAGGTGCCCACAGTGGGAGGGAGAGGTAGGGTTAGGTGCCCACAGTCGGAGGGAGAGGTAAGGTTAGGTGCCCACAGTGGGAGGGAGAGGTAGGGTTAGGTGCCCACAGTGGGAGGGAGAGGTAGGGTTAGGTGCCCACAGTGGGAGGGAGAGGTAGGGCTAGGTGCCCACAGTGGGAGGGAGAGGTAGGTCTAGGTGCCCACAGTGGGAGGGAGAGGTAGGGTTAGGGGCCCACAGTGGAAGGGAGAGGTAGGGCTAGGTGCCCACAGTGGGAGGGAGAGGTAGGGTTAGGTGCCCACAGTGGGAGGGAGAGGTAGAGTTAGGTGCCCACAGTGGGAGGGAGAGGTAGGGTTAGGTGCCCACAGTGGGAGGGAGAGGTAGGGTTAGGTGCCCACGGGGAGGGAGAGGTCGGGTTAGGTGCCCACAGTGGGAGGGAGAGGTAGGGTTAGGTGCCCACGGGGAGGGAGAGGTAGGGTTAGGTGCCCACAGTGGGAGGGAGAGGTAGGGTTAGGTGCACACAGTGGGAGGGAGAGGTAGGGTTAGGTACCCACAGTGGGAGGGAGAGGTAGGGTTAGGTGCCCACAATGGGAGGGAGAGGTAGGGCGAGGTGCCCACAGTGGGAGGGAGAGGTAGGGTTAGGTGCCCACAGTGGGAGGGAGAGGTAGGGTTAGGTGCCCACAGTGGGAGGGAGAGGTAGGGTTAGGTGCCCACAGTGGGAGGGAGAGGTAGGGTTAGGTGCTCACAGTGGGAGGGAGAGATAGGGTTAGGTGCCCACAGTGGGAGGGAGAGGTAGAGTTAGGTGCCCACAGTGGGAGGGAGAGGTAGGGCTAGGTGCCCACAGTGGGAGGGAGTGGCGGGGTTAGCTGCCCACAGTGGAAGGGAGAGGTAGGGCTAGGTACCCACAGTGGGAGGGAGAGGTAGGGCTAGGTGCCCACTGTGGGAGGGAGTGGCGGGGTTAGCTGCCCACAGTGGAAGGGAGAGGTAGGGTTAGGTGCCCACAGTGGGAGGGAGAGGTAGGGCTAGGTGCCCACAGTGGGAGGGAGAGGTAGGGTTAGGTGCCCACAGTGGGAGGGAGGGGTAGGGCTAGGTGCCCACAGTGGGAGGGAGAGGTAGGGCTAGGTGCCCACAGTGGGAGGGAGTGGCGGGGTTAGCTGCCCACAGTGGAAGGGAGAGGTAGGGTTAGGTACCCACAGTGGGAAGGAGAGGTAGAGCTAGGTGCCCACAGTGGGAAGGTGAGGTAGGGTTAGGTGCCCACAGTGGGAGGGAGAGGTATGGTTAGGTGCCCACAGTGGGAGGGAGAGGTAGGTTTAGGTGCCCACAGTGGGAGGGAGAGGTAGGGCTAGGTGCCCACAGTGGGAGGGAGAGGTAGGGCTAGGTGCCCACAGTGGGAGGGAGAGGTAGGGTTAGGTGCCCACAGTGGGAGGGAGAGGTAGGGTTAGGTGCCCACAGTGGGAGGGAGAGGTAGGGTTAGGTGCCCACAGTGGAAGGGAGAGGTAGGGCTAGGTGCCCACAGTGGAAGGGAGAGGTAGGGCTAGGTGCCCACAGTGGGAGGGAGAGGTAGGGTTAGGTGCCCACAGTGGGAGGCAGAGGTAGGTAAGGTGCCCACAGTGGGAGGGAGAGGTAGGGTTAGGTGCCCACAGTGGGAGGGAGAGGTAGGGTTAGCTGCCCACAGTGGGAGGGAGAGGTAGGGTTAGGTGCCCACAATGGGAGGGAGAGGTAGGGCTAGGTGCCCACAGTGGGAGGGAGAGGTAGGGTTAAGTGCCCACAATGGGAGGGAGAGGTAGGGTTAGGTGCCCACAGTGGGAGGGAGAGGTAGGGTTAGGTGCCCACAGTGGGAGGGAGAGGTAGGGTTAGTTGCCCACAGTGGGAGGGAGAGGTAGGGTTAGGTGCCCACAGTGGGAGGGAGAGGTAGGGCTAGGTGCCCACAGTGGGAGGGAGAGGTAGGGTTAGGTGCCCACAGTGGGAGGGAGAGGTAGGGTTAGGTGCCCACAGTGGGAGGGAGAGGTAGGGCTAGGTGCCCACAGTGGGAGGGAGAGGTAGGGTTAGGTGGTCACAGTGGGAGGGAGAGGTAGGGTTAGGTGCCCACAGTGGGAGGGAGAGGTAGGGTTAGGTGCCCACAGTGGGAGGGAGGGGTAGAGTTAGGTGCCCACAGTGGGAGGGAGAGGTAGGGCTAGGTGCCCACAGTGGGAGGGAGTGGCGGGGTTAGCTGCCCACAGTGGAAGGGAGAGGTAGGGTTAGGTACCCACAGTGGGAAGGAGAAGTAGGGCTAGGTGCCCACAGTGGGAAGGTGAGGTAGGGTTAGGTGCCCACAGTGGGAGGGAGAGGTAGGGTTAGGTGCCCACAGTGGGAGGGAGAATTAGGGTTAGGTACCCACAGTGGGAGGGAGAGGTAGGGCTAGGTGCCCACAGTGGGAGGGAGAGGTAGGGTTAGGTGCCCACAGTGGGAGGGAGAGGTAGGGTTAGGTGCCCACAGTGGGAGGGAGAGGTAGGGTTAGGTGCCCACAGTGGGAGGGAGAGGTAGGGTTAGGTGCCCACGGGGAGGGAGAGGTAGGGTTAGGTGCCCACAGTGGGAGGGAGAGGTAGGGTTAGGTGCCCACGGGGAGGGAGAGATAGGGTTAGGTGCCCACAGTGGGAGGGAGAGGTAGGGTTAGGTGCCCACAATGGGAGGGAGAGGTAGGGCTAGGTGCCCACAGTGGGAGGGAGAGGTAGGATTAGGTGCTCACAGTGGGAGGGAGAGGTAGGGTTAGGTGCCCACAGTGGGAGGGAGAGGTAGGGTTAGGTGCCCACAGTGGGAGGGAGGGGTAGAGTTAGGTGCCCACAGTGGGAGGGAGAGGTAGGGCTAGGTGCCCACAGTGGGAGGGAGTGGCGGGGTTAGCTGCCCACAGTGGAAGGGAGAGGTAGGGTTAGGTACCCACAGTGGGAAGGAGAGGTCGGGCTAGGTGCCCACAGTGGGAAGGTGAGGTAGGGTTAGCTGCCCACAGTGGGAGGGAGAGGTAGGGTTAGGTGCCCACAGTGGGAGGGAGAGGTAGGGCTAGGTGCCCACAGTGGGAGGGAGAGGTAGGTCTAGGTGCCCACAGTGGGAGGGAGAGGTAGGGTTAGGTGCCCACAGTGGAAGGGAGAGGTAGGGCTAGGTGCTCACAGTGGGAGGGAGAGGTAGGGTTAGGTGCCCACAGTGGGAGGGAGAGGTAGATTTAGGTGCCCACAGTGGGAGGGAGAGGTAGATTTAGGTGCCCACAGTGGGAGGGAGAGGTAGGGTTAGGTGCCCACAGTGGGAGGGAGAGGTAGGGTTAGGTGCCCACAGTGGGAGGGAGAGGTAGGGTTAGGTGCCCACAGTGGGAGGGAGAGGTAGGGTTAGGTGCCCACGGGGAGGGAGTGGTAGGGTTAGGTGCCCACAGTGGGAGGGAGAGGTAGGGTTAGGTGCCCACAGTGGGGGGGAGAGGTCGGGTTAGGTGCCCACAGTGGGAGGGAGAGGTAGGGTTAGGTGCCCACAGTGGGAGGGAGAGGTAGGGCTAGGTGCCCACAGTGGGAGGGAGAGGTAGGTCTAGGTGCCCACAGTGGGAGGGAGAGGTAGGGTTAGGTGCCCACAGTGGAAGGGAGAGGTAGGGCTAGGTGCCCACAGTGGGAGGGAGAGGTAGGGTTAGGTGCCCACAGTGGGAGGGAGAGGTAGAGTTAGGTGCCCACAGTGGGAGGGAGAGGTAGGGTTAGGTGCCCACAGTGGGAGGGAGAGGTAGGGTTAGGTGCCCACGGGGAGGGAGAGGTAGGGTTAGGTGCCCACAGTGGGAGGGAGAGGTAGGGTTAGGTGCCCACGGGGAGGGAGAGGTAGGGTTAGGTGCCCACAGTGGGAGGGAGAGGTAGGGTTAGGTGCCCACAATGGGAGGGAGAGGTAGGGCTAGGTGCCCACAGTGGGAGGGAGAGGTAGGATTAGGTGCTCACAGTGGGAGGGAGAGGTAGGGTTAGGTGCCCACAGTGGGAGGGAGAGGTAGGGTTAGGTGCCCACAGTGGGAGGGAGGGGTAGAGTTAGGTGCCCACAGTGGGAGGGAGAGGTAGGGCTAGGTGCCCACAGTGGGAGGGAGTGGCGGGGTTAGCTGCCCACAGTGGAAGGGAGAGGTAGGGTTAGGTACCCACAGTGGGAAGGAGAGGTCGGGCTAGGTGCCCACAGTGGGAAGGTGAGGTAGGGTTAGCTGCCCACAGTGGGAGGGAGAGGTAGGGTTAGGTGCCCACAGTGGGAGGGAGAGGTAGGGCTAGGTGCCCACAGTGGGAGGGAGAGGTAGGTCTAGGTGCCCACAGTGGGAGGGAGAGGTAGGGTTAGGTGCCCACAGTGGAAGGGAGAGGTAGGGCTAGGTGCTCACAGTGGGAGGGAGAGGTAGGGTTAGGTGCCCACAGTGGGAGGGAGAGGTAGATTTAGGTGCCCACAGTGGGAGGGAGAGGTAGATTTAGGTGCCCACAGTGGGAGGGAGAGGTAGGGTTAGGTGCCCACAGTGGGAGGGAGAGGTAGGGTTAGGTGCCCACAGTGGGAGGGAGAGGTAGGGTTAGGTGCCCACAGTGGGAGGGAGAGGTAGGGTTAGGTGCCCACGGGGAGGGAGTGGTAGGGTTAGGTGCCCACAGTGGGAGGGAGAGGTAGGGTTAGGTGCCCACAGTGGGGGGGAGAGGTCGGGTTAGGTGCCCACAGTGGGAGGGAGAGGTAGGGTTAGGTGCCCACAGTGGGAGGGAGAGGTAGGGCTAGGTGCCCACGGGGAGGGAGAGGTAGGGTTAGGTGCCCACAGTGGGAGGGAGAGGTAGGGTTAGGTGCCCACAGTGGGAGGGAGCAGCTGGATTAGGAGCATTCAAAAATTAATTTTTAAAATTGACTCTCTTTTAAAATTCCATGACTGAAACAATCAGCTTTACCCTGTCTTTTGGGCTCGAGCATGTGAAGGAGCGGAGAGGAACCTACAATCACATATGCATAATAGACTGTCGCTGCACAGTCCAAGATCTTGCCTGCAACCATGGAACTGAACACCAAGTTGCCCTGTTATGAATGGGTTCCTTGCATTTTACACATAGAATTACATAGAATGTACAGCACAGAAACAGGCCATTCAGTCCAGCTGGCCCATGCCAGTGATTATGCTCCTGACGAGCCCCCTCCCACAGTACTTCATCTAACCCTATCAATATATCCTTCTGAAGCATAAAAACCTCTAGTTTTCAAAGAGCTGAACTCAGCTGCAGTTACCCTTACCCCCTCCCCTCCCGGAGGGTGCTGACTTGTACAAGTTCCACGGGGACCTGCTGCCCCCTCGTATGTCACTCAAGGGGTCATTCTTCATGTGAGCCTAAACAGTGAGTGTTAGCGGGCTATTCAACTGTGAAGGGCATCAGAGGCAAGCCCATTCATCTCTTCAGTTCTTCTTCAGTGACCAGCTAACTTCGAGCAGACCAAGGGGTGAAACGTCAGACTTTCCTGGTCTACGTGGCTCAGTACCATTCATCCACGGGTCTGGGATGGGAGCTTTAGATCACTTTTCAATGAGGGTTACCCAGAGCTAATATCCAAGTGTTCAATATCATTAGTGTTGTGTATTAAATTAATGACTAGTTTTCATCAGTTGTCACTTCTGTTTTGGTGTTCTCCAAGTTGCACAACTAATGTTATTTAAATGTAAAAATAGATTGAAGATGATTATTGATCATTGGGGTGTTCGAGTTAGTCACTTGCTGTGTAATGGAGAATCCCGCATGTGATTCAATCTGTCCCTGCCACTTTCTCCTTAAAAGGACAATGATCAGAAGCGCAGATTTCAAAACACTTTTACCTACTTAAAAAAGTCTTCCTTCTCATTTTAAAACAAATGCTAAATCTTTTGGTGCAAAAGGACAGTGTCCCTGTTGTCTACCTGCAGGGGCAGTGCCAGGGAGTTCCACATAGTGCTAGCTTTTACCACAGAGAAATATGTGACCGCAACACCATTGCATTCTCCTAAATAGTCAGTGGCAGACATCCACAGACAAGAACCCAAAGATGGAAGGATAGTGCTGCTGGATGAAACATACCTTGTTCTCTAAGCTATAACTTAAATCAAGGAAGTGCAGCTGTGGTCAGCTCATGAATAATAGGATAGCAAAGACCAGGAGAGCCGGGCACAGCTATCTGTACATTACAGCCCTCATCAGGACTTCTTGCAGTTTACGCAGTACACAGCTTACTGTGACTGACTGTAAGGCTCTCTTAAAAACGGGAAATGCTACACTCCTACAACACAAAGCCCGGCCACTTCAAGAGGTGGTTTGGGGAGGGGGCGGGGGGCGGGGGTAAAAGCTCACTTCCTATTGGAGAAATTAACAAAAAGCCTTCAGTAATTTAATATAATGCTCAAATCTCAATATCCAGTCTGATCCAGCTAATTACCATTCAAATGAATTCCTGCCTCACTGAGAGGGCTCTCTATTTGGCAGGGGTCCAGTGCAAAGGAACATATTCTGGGCAGAGTTCATTGCCAGGGAACTCACCCACTTCTAGCAGCACACCAGTAGATTTTTGTGAATAGAAGCTTATGGTAGAAGATAAATAATCAGTGGCCAAATTTTGCTGGGCCATTGAGACGGCACAGTATGGAGAAAGGAGTGAGCTCGGAGCACATGGCTGACACTCATGTTGTAATGAATACCGTGCACAACATTATTTTTTTTTAAAAACAAGAATTGTGTCTAATCACCACAAGATGAGGCAAGCAGCCATTATTTGGGTCAACAGTTTAGAGAAGAGAGATTACTTACCCTTTATCTTTCTTCTAAGGAAGTATCCTGCAAACAGCTCTGGAATGAGCCAGCACTAGAATATGCCTTGAGAAACAAAAAATCACATGAGGGAGATCTTACCTGTCGGAGTTTTGTGATGCTCTGGCACTATAATATCTGAGGAGTCCAGCATGTGACCTCTTCCCCTCTACACTTTATATAATGTAAACTCTTCTCCTTTCGCACTTATTATTAAGGCAAGCCCCGCCCGAGACTTCATTTTGCGATTTCTCAAATGAGGAAAGATGAAACAAAACGGCCTGCAAAGACTGAGGGAAAGGTTGGGTGGGAGCACCGTGTGTGGAGGATGCTCTCTTGGAAGAAAGATGAAGACTCGACTAGTGGTAGATTATCAGTATGCATCCTCCACACACTGCTGGAGAACAATCAATGGAGACCCTTGCAGGCAGAATGAAAGTGCCACTGTAAGGACAGAACATCCAAACAAACCAGCATCCATAGCAAGACCTGGGCGATCGTGTCTGATAAATATGTATTGGTTGCTCCATGTGGCCTCCGATAAACACCTTTAATGTCAATTTGCTTCAGAGGCCGAAGATGTAGCCTTGAACCACATTGAGTAAGTCATTACTGGCCTCAGTGGGCAACAATGAAGGACACATTCGACGAACAAGGAGGCAATCTGGTAACAGGTTTAACAGTATTTTAGGGATTTAGGAACAAAGAAATGGCTCAACTTTCTGTTCAATGGACAAAATGTTGAGCCATGATGAGCATCAAATGGGTTAGAACAAAATTCAAATCCCATATAGGAATTAATCGAGGGCAGTCTGGATGTAAATACCCGCTATGCCTCATAAAATGAGAAATTAATGGAGGTTATCCTAACAAACCCAAAGCAGGTGATCGAAAAGCTGTTATACACACATGAAGGCCCTGCTTTCACCTGAAGGTCAATTAACAATCTAAGGTACTCCAGAAATAAAGTCACCTCACGGGAGGGGGGAGGAGTGTGTTCCAGATCTCCCCAAAACTGTATCACTTAAGGTTGTAGGTAATGTAGGTTTATGGCTTGCATGAATCCAGAAGTGCATCAACCACTAAAGGATGAAGGCCTTGCTCTGGGAACCATTCCCCTATCAACAGAAAAATCTGACCTGATACTTTGGAGTCAGGAGGTTTCTCCTGTCAGGCAGCAAGTTAAGTTCAATGCCTGGATGTCTGAGAACACATTAACAAATAACTAGCCTAGATAAAAGAAGCAACAGCAGAAAATTTGAGAGGTAAATAAAAAAATGAAACAGTGCTGAATATCTATTTAGTGAACTGAAATGTTTGGCCCAAGGATGGGAGAGATCAACTTGGGGACGAGCTTGCCATGTATAACGTTTGAGAGGAGAAGCTTGTCTTGTATAGCATGCGAGAGGGATCACACAGGGAGTGGACCCCTCTGATATCTTAGTGCCATCACAAACCTTTTAAAGAGAAAGCCTTGTAATTCTTTCTCCCTTGGGAAATGACCCAGTGCCAGCAATATGTAGAGGATGCGCACCAAACATTAGCGACTGTCTGGGGCATTAGGCTTTTTAGTCAGTGTGCAACTGCCAGTCAACCCACATGATGTGGATGCTTACTGAGAACATACCTGAAACTACTCTCCTCCCTCTGATATAAACATTGAGGACCCACCTGTACGTAAACTATATACAGCTCTCAGGGAAATCTTAGGATTTACAGTCTACTGATAATTCAAAGTTTATTGCACCTCAAAAATTTGAATTATCCAATCATTCAAATTAAGCAGCACAGCAAAGTGGGAATTTAGCACTCAAAAGGTTGAATTATCAGATAATTCAAATTAAGCGGCTGGCATTAAGAGGAACAGACTATCCACCTGATCAAAAAGAGTGATACAGGTTCAAACTGGTTTAAATACTGTTAGGGCTGAAATACACCAAGCTAGGAGTCATTTTAATCTAAAATGAGTAAGAATTGAAAGTCTGACTCCATCACTGAGAATGGGGCATCACTCCAGAGGGTCCCATCCCATGGTTTTTTGCGTTCTTTCGACCTGGCATCAACACTGGTGATGAGCTTTGTAATTTCTTAATCAAGATATTGGGAAGTGAATTACCTCATGTAGAAAGCAGGATCCAGCAGCACTGCCCGTCCGTTTAAAGCCCCAGTAGGTCCCCTCTCCCAGTTTGGTGAGAGCACTAGATAGAGGAAGTTTAACCGGAGGCGAACGAACCAATTTTTGTAGTAAGTACAGCTCATGTGGGTCAAACAAAAGGGACACTGTAACTTGGGCAAAAAAATCAGAGGCTGCGCCCGAGATCAGTGTTGCCTCATTTGAAGAACTCTCTGGGGGTAAGCATTTCTATTACTGTGCAATAAAGTGGACAAAATACCCCAGGTCCTTCTTACTCATTGAATTTATGCTGCATGTTACAGGATTTTTTAAAGTGTGAAACGTTTCCTTTCTGTGTCTGAAACTCTCATTGAACCTGTCGTTTAACGCACTGCTCCTCACCAGCGGTGCTTGATATTGTAAAGATGTGGATGGCTGTCAGTGTCGTCAGTTCTGCCCTCACTGCGGGGATTGCCCTGATTTGTAACTGTGCTGTAGAGCTGATTGTGCTGGTTTATGTGTCGCAGTTTGTTGCAGAGGTGAGGGACAGCGCTGTCTCCCGTCTGCTCTCCCAGCCATTGCCTTCTTGTAAAGTATGTTCATGCTTTGGTTGCAAATGGCTTCCTGCGTTGTGAATTCTTATACAAAATAAACAATTCTGATCAATGACATGGCGTGGTCTGGTTTATTGCATGGTGGGTGGGGCACTTGGCCTGTTCTTGTTTGGGCCAAACTTTGTACATTGTGATGGAGGTGTTGATCCCTCTGCATCAGGTTTATTTTGAACAGATTTTACGTGACAGCCTTCAGGTAAATACTGCGTCTCTCTGATGGGACAGAAAATGGCACATTGGACAGCAGGATTGCTACCCAGGCTATATTCTCCTTGGAATGTTTTATAATGGGTAATCACTTCTTTATCTATAAAGGAACAATTAAGCTAAATAGCAGTGGTGACATTAATACCATCAGCCAGACTGAGGTTTGAACCAGTTGACTCTATTGCACTTCAGAGCAGATGTATTAACAGCAAAAAATGCAGCATCACAACCTGGCGTCTCGCTGCCTCAGCACTACAGGAACACAATCCAGCACCTCACTGCTACAGCGTCACAACTGGGTGCGTCACTGCTGTAGTGGAGATGGATAATTTCAGAATTAGCAACTTCTACAGTTTTAGAAGGTATGGGGATTATAACAACCTGGATTCATATGACATCTTTAGTGTAATAAAATGTCCCAAATAACTTCACATTGGCAAAATTAACCAAACACTGGGAAATGGTGAGAGCAGGATCAGGGCGGTGACCAAAGGCATGATCAAAGAGGTAAAGTTTTGAGGAGACTTTTGAAGTAGTGGGGGGCACAATAGCAAGACAGAGCGATTTAGGGCAGGGTCAGCATGTGCTGGAACACAGGGCTGCAGAGGAAGGGGCGAGACAAGGTAATGGGAGACATAGATGAGGACAAGGATTTTCAAATCTATGTGTTGGGGGGTTAGGAAGCCAATGAAGTTGGTAAGGACAGGGTTAAGGGAGCATAATATAGTGTGGAATAGGAGGCAAGCAGCACAGTATGAAGGGTAGGAGGGAACACCCATGTAGAAATACTGATCAACACAAGCACATTTTC
Organism: Somniosus microcephalus; assembly: GCF_052327205.1. Lineage (NCBI taxonomy): Eukaryota > Metazoa > Chordata > Chondrichthyes > Squaliformes > Somniosidae > Somniosus > Somniosus microcephalus. The sequence goes on from NC_141008.1 coordinate 35,109,443, forward strand.
AAGGAGAAATGAAGGACATCGGGAAGATAGACTGAGTACTCAAATACCTGTAAAGAAACGAAAAACTTGCCTTTATACAGTGTCTTTCACCTCAGGATGTCCCAAGACCCTTCACAGTTAATAAAGTACTTTTTTTGAAGTGTAGCCACTGTTGTAATGTGGGGAAGCACAGCAGCCAATGTTCCCACAGCAAGACCCCACAAACAACACTGAGATAAATGACCAGATAATCTGTTTTAGTGATGTTGGTTGAGGGTAAACATTGCTCAGGACAACAGAATTTCCCAGCTCTTCTTCCAATAGTGCTGTGGGGTGATTTATGTCCACCTAAACAGGCAGACTCAGTTTAATATCTCATTCAAAACATGGCACCTCCAACAGTACAGCACTCCCTCGGTACTGCACGGAAGTATCAGCTTAGATTATGTGCTCAAGTCTCTGGTGCGAGGCTTGAATCCACAACCTTCTGACTCAGAGACAAGAGTGCTACCACTGAGCAAAAGCTGATGCCTGTTCCCAGCATTTCACTAACTCACTGCTGGCCTGAATTTAGCCAGAAAATAGAGAAATTAAATTGTAGTCAGAGCACCAAGACTACAGTAAGAGTAGGGCTCAACAGAAAATCCATTTCAAATCTGGATTCTGCAGACTGAACCATCCTGCTTCTAACAAAAATGATATGTCGGTTTAACTTTACATATTGCCTATGAAGTAAAAGGACAGCAACCAGATTAAAACAAGACAAAAATGCTTCACCTACATGTGCGACTCTTCTGATGCCTTCCGCCACTGTAACAAATTCTAGTTTTCCGGCCTTAACTGTCTCCTTTTCATTATGGATCTACACATCCATCCCACACCAGGACAGCCTTCTGGACTCCTGATTCTTCCTCAACCAGCAGTCTAGTCAGTCCCCATCCCCCACCCCTCTCCTCCATCTGGTTGAACTTATTCACACACTGAACAATTTTTCCTTTAACTCAACTCACTTCTTCCAGATACAAGGCGTTGCTATGGGAACCTACATGGGTCCTTTCCTAGCTATGCCCGTCGTTGTAGGATATGTTGAACCACACTTTGTTCCAGTTTTGCACTGGTCCCCCGCCTGACCTCTATTGATCACTGTGTTTGTGCTGTTTCCTCCACTCACCCTGATATAGAGGATTTCATTGTTCAAATTTCCATCTTCCCCTTACCATGATGTGGTTCATCTCAGACTCTTCCTTCCCTGCCTTGACTTCTCCCTTTCTGTCTCTGAGAATAGGCTTTCCACTGACATCTATTACAAGCCCAATGTACCTCTTCCCACTTTGTTTCCTGTAAGGACTTCATTCCCTTCCCCCAGTTCCTCTGTCTCCATCGCATCTGCTCATGTTACCACCTTCCACACACCAATCTTCTGAAATGGCCTCCTTTTTCCTCAGCTAAGGATTCCCTTCCAGCATAATAGAGGGCTCATAACTGACTCACTCCCTTTTCCCATCCTTCTACCCACACTTCGCTCAGCAACTGCACCCCCCCCCCCCCAAAACTATGATAGGGTCACCCTTGTCTCATCTCCCACCCATCCCCATTCAACAGATCATCTTCTGCCATTTCCACCACCTCCAACATGATTTCACCACCGAATACATCTTCCCTTCTGCTACTCTCTCAACAGAAGCAACCATTCTCTCCATGATATCCTGGTTCACTCTTCCACCACCCCTGCCCCCTGCTCTCCTTGCTCTGACATTTTCCTATGTAACACCTGCCCGTTCACCTCCTCTAACACCATGGTCCAGGGTCCCAACACTCCTGAGACAAAAATGTACATGTGCTTCCTCCAACCTAGTATACAGTATTCATTACTCATAGTGCAGTCTTCTCTACATCGTGGAAACCAAACACAATTCACTGTTTTGATGAACATCTCCATTCTGTCCGCAAGTGTGACCCCGAGCTCCCAGTCACTTGCCACTTCAATTTTCTGTCCCACTCTAACCTTTCTGTCTTTGGCCTTCCAGGCTGACCTAACAAAGCTCAATGAAAGCTCAAGGAACAGCACCTTATCAATCTACCAGGCACTTTGCAGCCCTCTGGCCTTAATATTAACTTTAACAATTTCACACCTTTACTATAGTTCCCATTTTCTCTCTGACAGGAAATGCTTGCTGGCGATGTGGGATGGATGAGTCAGCATTTCTGTGCCTCCAGGATTGTCCTGGGGAAGGACAAGATTAGCGTTTGGGGTGGGAACCCACTATCAGAACACCATACTGGTGGGCTGTGCACCCTTGGTGTCAATCTGCGATTATTTCTTCCAGCAGGCTCCTGGGCCACAACAGACTGCTCTGCTTTGCCAGTTTTCCACATTTCCTTTTCCACCAGTCGGATTCTCCTCACCCCACACCCATTTAGATATTTACTCAATGTGTCTCGTATATGTCTTTTATTTCTGTTATTATGCCTCCTATTATCACTTCTACCATTTAACCATCTGCTGTTTTCCACTTAAGCACTTTACAGGGCATTCTATTCCTTTGTGTGTATGCGTGGGTGTGTGTGGGTGTGTTTTCCTCTTCCCACTCCCTTTGTTCTGTTCCTGTGTAACATCGCTCAGTTCTGACAGAAGGTCCACACCTGAAACATTAACTTGTCAGTTCTCTTCCCAGATGCTGTCTGGCCTGTTGAATGTTTCCAGCAATTACTGTTTTTGTTTCAAGGCTGCTGCATTTTTTTTAATGCATTCCTGGGATGTGGGTGTCACTAGCAAGTCCAGCATTTATTGCCCATCCCTAGTTGCCCTTGAGAAGGAGGTGGTGGTAAGCCACCTTCTTAAGCCACTGCAGTCCGTGTGGTGAAGGTATACCCACAGTGCTGTTAGGGAGTTCCAGGATTTTGACCAGCAACGATGAAGGATCGGCGATATATTTCCAAGTCAGGCTGGTGTGCGACTTGGAGGGGAACTTGGAGGTGGTGGTGTTCCCATGCGCCTGCTGCCCTTGTTCTTCTAGGTGGTAGAGGTCACGGGTTTGGGAGGTGCTGCCGAAGAAGCCTTGGCGAGTTGCTGCAGTGCATCTTGTAGATGGTACACACTGCAGCCACAGTACGCCGGTGGTGGGGGGAGTGAATGTTTAAGGTGGTGCCAGTCAAACGGGCTGCTTTGTCTTGGATGGTGTTGAGCTTCTTGAGTGTAGATGAAGATGCACTCATCCAGGCAAGTGGAGAGTATTCCATCACACTCCTGACTTGTGCTTTGCAGGTGATGGAAAGGCTTTGGGGAGTCAGAAGGTGAGATACTCGCCACAGAATACCCAGCCTCTGACCTGCTCTTGTTGCCAACAGTATTTATGTGGCTGGCCCAGTTGAGTTTCTGGTCAATGGTGACCCCCCCCCCCCAAAAGATGTTGATGGTGGGGGATTTGTTGATGGTGGGGGATTTGGCGATGGTAAGGAGAAAATGGTCTCCTGATGATCAGAAAGCGGGGTATAACCAGGCCTACGGTCAAAGGTTAACATTGCAGGTCAGATTCAGATTTACTGCGCATTTGAATTTGGTTACAAAAATGAGTGTTTCAGCTTGGAGAGGGAGAATTTGGTTAAAATAAGGAAGGGGGTGTTAAGGAAACTTTAAGCACATGTTGATGTTGTAGTCTGAGGGAGGATTTACAGACAGACAGTGGAATCAAGACTTAGTCAGAATGCATGCAAGTTTAGTTTTAAAAGGCTGCATTATAAGGTGTCTATAAAATTCATCTTGGAGGGAAGGAAACAGTTTTAACAAAAACATTCACATTGACAGATGTTTATTACCTTTCCATACTACACTTACCTTCTGTCCTTCATTCAGAATCTGGTTTACACTTGTAGTATAGAGGTATAGACTACAAAAGCCTGGAAGTTATACTAAACCTTTATAAAACACCAGTTTGGCCCCAGCTGGAGTATTGTATTCAATTCTGGGCACCACACTTTAGGAAGAACTTGAAGGTTTTAGAGAGGGTATAGAAGAGATTTACTAGAATGGTTCCAGGGATGAGAGAATACAGTTACGTGGAAAGACTAGAGAAGCTGGGCTTGTTCTCCTTGGGGCAGAGAAGGCTAAGAGGAGATTTGATAGAGGTGTTTAAAATCATGAAGGGTTGAGAGAGTAAATAAAGAGAAACTGTTTCCAATGGCTGAAGGGTCAATACAAGAGGGCACAGATTTAAGATGATTGGCAAAAAAAAGAGGCGACATAAGTGTTAGAGAGTGATCCCATGCGCACCAACTTGAAGGCCGGGAATTTAATAGCGGAGGGGGCGGGTTTGGAGGTGGATCTGCTGTCAAAATAGCAAAGATTGACAGCGGGTAGGAAATCCGCTGTTAACCCGCCTCCACGCGAGTCTCCCAGGTGTCTGGTCTGTCAGCACAGAACTGACCTGACACCAAGCGGCGGGGGATATAAATCACCTACTTAAATGGCTTGTTAAGAGCCAATTTAAGAGTACTTTGAGGCTTACTTCTAATTTTACCTTCTCCCCCACGGGTTACCCACTGTTCGGGGTACACGCCAGCTCAACCTGGTGTGTTTTGTATCTGCTCTGATGTTTGTGAAAAGCTGACAGCTGCAGAAGTGGTGTCAAAGATGTCATGTTGCAGATGGTGAGTTTCAAAGCACAGAAAAAGTTGGTTACTGCATTTTTAATACATATACAGATATCTTTAGCTTAAGTTTTTAAATCCAACTGTATGTCCAGTGCCACCTCATTGGGAGAACCTCTCTCACCATTGACAGAACACTTCTGTCATCTCACCTGCAGCTGCCATCTATTCCAGCAACATCGGAGCCAATGAAACAATCAGACTATGGTCCTCCGAATCCTTCCACGATCAGCCCCCAACACCAACATCACCAACCTTCTCCGCCATCACCTGATGCTGCACTGGACACAGGGCATCAGCCTCTGACAAAATTGCTGGCCAGGAGGCCAGCGATGGTATCACCATGGCCAGACTTTCTTCACTTGATGCTGTAAACCCTAGCTGCCACATGCTGCGCCAGGTTGACACCATCCCACACCAACACCGTGAAGCATCCCTTTAATGTCCAAGCCATTCCATGCACACACATCACTGTAGTGGGGGGGGGGGGGTTATGACTGCACAGTCACTGGAACTCAGTAAGACACTTCTCAAGGTTCGCTCAGATCTGTTCAAGGGGCACTGCTTGAAAGAGATTTCACTGTATGACAACACATTACCAGAAACTTCACATGGACATTGGCTAAACCTCTTAAGTACCTACCCATGTGTCTTGTTAGTTGGTATTCTTGCAGTAGGATGAGGGTGAGTGTGAGGGGTGGCTAGTGAGATGGGGAAGTGATAAAGTAAATAGAGAGGGTTGGTGGAGGTGCAAGGTAAGTTGGTGTCCTGGGGAGGTCTCTTCCGCCCTTGGAAGGGAAGAGAACCTCCCTGCGTGCTGTGACTCCCTCCATAAGCATATGGAGGGAGTCATTGGAGAGCCTGTGTGCAAGCGTACCACCTTTGTGCAGTGATTGTCAGTGTTTGCAGCACCTCAATGCTGTCAAACACTGACAGAACTGTCAAACTCCATGTGGACGTGGTCCCTTTAAGGAAACCGGCTGATGACGTGTCATCAAATGACGTGTCATCAAATGACGTCATTGGACCCACTTCCTGTTAATTGGCCGGTAAGCCTGCAGGGCGGGCTTAACAAGGGCAATCAAGGTAAAATCATGTCTGCAGAGCGGATGCAGCTGGGAGTGAAACCGGAACCCGGAAACCAGCTGCTCCGCCCCTAACCTGCCTCCTCAATTAAATTCACGGCCGAAGGTTCTAGAGGAGAGGAAGACAGGACAGAGGCCAGAGAACTGTTCACACACACCAGCCGTCTGTCCGATCGGGACTGGTACCAGTTGCTTGTCATGGTCATATGTTTTTGCTGTATAACTAGCATGTTATATTCCATCTTAAACTCTGATTAAACACAATATACCCACCATATTAGTTTGCAGTCGATCCTGATTATTTGAAAGACTAGAGATGAGCTACTAATTAGCTTAATCTCTGCAAAATGGCAACCACAGCAGGACTGCAAAAGGGTTATTGTGGAGAAATGAGTTAAAGACGGACTCGATCTACAATGTCATAAATGGTACCAGGTGCGATGACTGGGTAGGAAAACATCGAAAGTGGGGGTGGGCGTTTCATCACTGAAACTTAAAACAGAATGGTGGGTGCTCCTTGTAGAGATAAAGTCGCGAACAGTCTCTCAGAGAAGTTAGGGGGCCAGGGGGCCTAAGAGGTTATTGGAGTCGTCCAAAAGGACAGATGTAGTATTCCAAGTGCTTGGATGAGATATCCCAAGTGAATGCAAAGAAACTTAAAGCATAAAGAGCAGGAGAGTGGGAGATAGAGAGGGGAAAAGATCTAAGCTGCATGCTAACCCATCTGAAAATAAATTAGTCTATGATGAAATAAAGGAGAAGGGGAAAGATTCTGTCCCTTTTCTACTTTCAGTGTAGTGTCACTTAAAAAAAAGCCTGTCTGAATGTTTCAAAACTAAAAGCTGAGAAAACAAAAAAAGTTTGTTTAACAAAAGATTAAGTTTCAGTCTAAGATTTAACCTTGGAGTCGCGGTTGCTATGGTGAAATTTCCAAAGCAGTTTGATTTGATTTGTTTAAATGTGGAAAAATTAATTGTTCTCCAGTTATATTCAGTGTCTTTAGACATTTGGAAAGGCATCTGAAGAAAGGACAATAAGAAATATCACAATGTCTGTTTTCTTTGTGCATCATTGTCACTTGAAATGTATGTACTTGGTCGACATGCTAATGATTGTAAGACTGAATTATAACTTGTAACTGTAATAATTGTGTTTTGTATGGAACAGAATGTGGGAAAAGCCAGTACGAATCCAGTATGAGGTGGTTTTGGTGGTGCCTCCTGTGTCACTACTACTGCAACTACAGTACCATGCTTTACGGGTCTAACAGGACCTGCCCCATTAATAGCCCGTTTCTGCTTCAAACCACATCTACCCACAACCATCAACCAACACATTTTACTCAGTGTCAAAATCTATGCTCAATTGAAACTGACAGTAAATGAGATACTTAAGTATGAGCTGCACAATTATGCGGCACAATTGTCTGAGGGTTTCAGTGAGCTCGTGATGCGACTGAACTCCTCCCTAAAGTATTTTTATGTTTTGGAACAAGACAACTCAAGAATAGATATTGAAATTGACACCATAGGGAACGATTCACACTGGTGGGATATTGAGCTTAATATATCAGCACACCCATAGGTTTGTATTATTTCACACGCTCTGGTAGTTCTCCAACTTGTAATGATAGTGTATTTGATATATGTACCCCGTGCAGTAAGACTTTAATGCATAAGCCAATTGTGTACTCATGCCTATGACTAACCGGCACTAACAAATTAATTGAGCACACCAAAAGAGAAGATCCGAAGCAACGTAGAGGAGACCCCAGGTGGGGCAAGATCAGGAACAATAGAAGAAACAGAGGATACTCCAGGCGGGGCAGAACTGGAACACCAGAACAGTGAATTGAATTTGAGTAAGGGGTCAGAGGTTGCTCCTCCCCCTCAAAGGAGTGGACTGTAAGAAAGGGGGAAATCTTTATTTCTGAGTCTCCCTATTAACTAACGCTCAAGTTGAGAAAGCAATAAGTAAATTAGGGGACCACGAGTGGTCGGGAGTAGCCTATAATGTCAGCCAGCATCCCTGGGCACAAATGATATCAGCAGGCCTAGTGATTGCCCAGTGTCTGGTCTTAATTGTCCTCATTATGATGTCTTGCTATTTTAAACGTCTGACCCCCCAATTGAACCATCGAACTAACAATTTAGTGCTGGCATGATATATGCAAAATCGAAAATGAGAGGTCGAAAGAGAGTTTTTCTCCCTCTCAAGGTGGGGAGTATGTTAGAAATCAGGGGTGTCCAAAATATATATGGTTATGCGAACAAAATTGTGACACGAATAATGCTGTGTTTACATGATGGTATTAGCACTGGAGACAAAAGTCTCTTCAGACTAGTATTAGAATAATTAGATAGATGCTTAGAATCTACTTGTATTTTGGTTCTCAAGGATGTTATAGCATTCTGCAGTCTGACGGTCATATATAATCTTGTTTTCATGCTAACTGTCTGCTGTTTTCAAGTTAGGATTTCAACCTTGTTTTATGTATCTCTAATTGGACCAACTAAGGCTCAATGCCTACGTTTCTTCTATTATTGCTAATAACCATGATATAATGCTAGGGTAGGAATTGAAGTTAGCTTAACAAAACTGTTTGTGAAGATAATTAAAAATTAATTAGTATAGAAAGACATAGAATAAAAGGAATTTAGGGGAGTTAAGGTATCCATCTCAGGATGGACCAGTTTGTTATATGAAAGTGAGATGGCGACTAGCTGAAGTGGGACAGCTCTGGCTTGGGCCTCATGAATAAAAGGATACAAGGCCAGGCCTAGTATCAGCTGCACCAGGGAGGATAAGGATCAGAGAGATAAGATACGAATTCCAAAGGAAGAACCTTCAGAAAGATGAAACAATAAGACAAATTGGCTGAGATCATGAGACCCCTGTAGGGGAGGGCTTTCATCCAAAAATTGAGACAAAGAACTCAACACCCCATTGGGTACTGAGGTTTTAGGGGAACCTCTATAGGTTAAATGGTCTTGTCAATAATTTGGCCTTAGGCCCACCCTTAAAAAAAAATAAAAGTGACACCCTGAGGGCTTGCCCACACAGATGGTGGTGGGGAGAGCCAAGCAGAAGTTGGGCTGGTCGAACACTCTTTCGAGAGTGATCCCATGCTCACCAACTCAAAGGCTCTAGACAAGAGGAAGAGAGGACACAAGCCAGATAACTGTCCATGCACGCCAATCATCTGTCCACTCAGGACTGGTACCAGTTGCTTGTCACAGTCATATGTTTTTGCTGTATAACTAGCATGTTATATTCCATCTTAAATTCTGATTAAACACAATACACCCACCATATGGTTTGCAATCAATCCTGATTATTTGAAAGACTAGAGATAAGCTACTTATTGGCCTAATCTACTAATGGTGACCACAGCAGGACCGCAAAAGGGTTATTGTGGAGAAATGAGTTAAAGATAGACTCGGTCTATAATGTAATTTGAAATGCATTGCCTGATGGGGAGCTTGGTGGGTACAGATTCAATAGTAGCCTTCGAAAGGAAATTGGATAAATACTTGAAGGAGAAAAAATTGTAGGGATATGGGGAAAGAGCTGGGGAATGGGACTAACTCTTTGAAAGAGCCGGCGCAGACTCGATGGGCCAAATGGCCTCCTTCTGTGCTGTACTATTCTATGATTCTAATGGAACTGCATCCCGACTTTATGAGCAAAAATACAATTCCAGTGCTGGGTTTGGAGCCAACATTACCATGATGAACATTTAACACTGTAATTGCCACCTACAGGCATAACAGGTACTGCGGGTATTTATTGACACTTTTGAAACAGAATTTGCCAAAGACAGACCCTGACATAGGAGTTTTCAATGCATTTTGAAATAGAATGTTTCAACCTACTCGTCAATTTTAATATGTTAATAGACATAAGTTGGGACAGTGCCAGTATCTTTTTAAATTCTCTATGTATTGTCACTGAATTAAAGGGACAGCTACCTTGAAACAAGGCAGAAGCGCCTCATTTTTGTCACACTGCTTAGGAAGTCCCAAGCACCAAGGGCTGATTCATATATTGAAACTAACTTGAATGACAACCTTAATCGCTTACAAACCTCCCTTAGAATCGATTGCAAGCCCATCGGAGCTGATCCAATGTCTGATACAGTTGCAGTCAGAATAATTTTTAACACTTCCCGTGTTATTTCCCCACGTGTCACATGATGATTTTTCGACAACTGCAGCTTGAAATTCCATCCATAATGGATTGGATTGCAGAAAGTCTGGAGTGCAGAATTTGAAGTCAGTGATGAGAAAGGCCATTCCTCCAGTACACCAACGTTTCTACAATCACATCTAATTGTATTTTGAATAACCTCAATGTTTCTGCCTCAATTATGTCGCTTGGTAGATTATTCCAAACATCTATCCCTGAGTGAAGAATTTTTTTCATGGTATCTGTTCTAAAATTATTTGTCACGAATTTAAACTTATGTCCTCTAGTCCCAATCATGTCCTCTAGGTGTCAGCCTTGGCTCAGTGGCAGCACTCTTGCCTGAGTCAGAAGGTTGTGATATAACACTGAGGGAGTGCTGCTATGTCAGAGCTGCTCTCTTTCAGATGAGATGTTAAACCGCAGCCCCTCTGTTCTCTCAGGTGGATGTAAAGGATCCCATGGCACCATGTGAAGAGCAGGAGAGTTCTCTCAGTGTCCTGGCCAATATGTATCCCTCAACCAACACCTAAAACAGATAATCTGGTTATTTATCTCATTGCTGTTTGAAGGATTTTGCTGTGTGCAAATTGGGTGCCGCATTTCCCTACGTTGCATCACTTATTTCACTGGTTGTAAAGTGCTTTGGGACATGTTAAGGTTGTGAAAGCTGCTATATTAAAAATGCAAGTTCTTCCTTACTTTGAAGTATAACCTGGATTATTATCTATACCATTTTATATAGTTTGGCATCCCATGGATCTTAATTGAATTCAAAGTCTTTTATATGGAAGTTTGTCCAAACATTCCTGAAAGTCTAAATAAACTAGAATGCAAATGTGCCACCATCTACAGCGATATCATTCTACATTCATGACTATTTCTCACTACAGTTTTGCTATACAGGTTCTGCTCCAGCCTACTCCTTACAATCAATTCCATTATTTTACCTGTTACTGATGCTAGGCTAATGAACCTGTGCATTTCTGGCACAGATCTAGGTCTTATCACAGCTGGCTGCAATCCAAAAATAAACATGCCAGGATCCAGGTAGGCCAGAAGACCAACTTTGTTTTTTACAAATTGGTCTGTGACTGTGACTTCTGGTTCCCCACTGCAATCTATCCTGCTCACGAGAGCGGACGTAATATAGACTCTGGCCTAGCAGAAGGCTGAAGATGGTTCCATTAGTTGCTCATTAACTACAACACTGTTGATCGCAGCTGCCACTAGGAAAACACACTGTTATCTGAGGCAATGTACATTGTTCTTCTGGGTTTCCATCTGCTGTTATCCCAAATAATGGCCAATTAAGAAGAAACATGACCGAGAACACTGCCCCCGGTCTGGTAAAGCCTGATTCAATTACAACTTATAACACTTGTATCACAAGAGCTTCAAAATATTAAAATGAAAGCTTTACAGTGCACTGAACATATACCACATTTCGAGCATTGTAGTCTATTCTGGTCAGCAAACTACTACAAAACAGAGGCACTGCAGACAGCTATAATACTGATCCCAAGCGTAAAGGGAAAAACTTCTGAGGAAACATTTGAGAAAGTCAAGAGTCTAGAGAAAAAGGTATTCAAGAGGGATATAAAATATTAAATAGTATGAAGTAAATCCAGAATATTATTTCAAAGTCAGGAAAGTAGAACCAAAGGAAATAAATGGAAATTATTGGAAAGCAAACTTAGAACAGATACCTGGAAAAACTTGTTTACTCAAAGAATAATTAACTTTTGGATGAATTCACTAAGCAGGATAGTAGATTAAAAAAATGGGGATGTTCGAAATGCAGTTGGATGCACTGAATGAAGCAGAGGACGAGTTGAGGAGATTACAGCATTGAAGCAATATACACATTAATTAGTCCACCGTAAACAATGGCCCTGAATTCGAGGTCGGTGGTGTAGTTAAGGAGTACGCCGTCGGCATCGCAAGGAAATCCGCACTTACCTCGTGAGAAACTTATTTTCAAATGCTGCAGAGTTGTGCGCAGTGTAGTGCCCCCACGGAGACCAGGAGCGCAACGTTGTGTGCATGCGAACCTGGGATCACGTGGGGCGGTGCTCCTTTCACTTCCTGGCTCTTAGCCAATTGCCAATCCAATACTCCCGAAGTGAAATTCTGGGTAAACGGGTAATGCAACCAGTGTGGTGTTCATTGAGCAAACTTTTTATGTTGGAAATATCACTATCATACAATGCAAGACCTATTTGTTAGGTTGAAGTGGTATTTATTTTTTAATTGGTTATCATAGAAACCCTAGGTGACTGTAGCCAGTGTTTAAGGCACATTGAATAGATCTGAAAAGGGTTTCCTGCGATGCAAAATATAGTAGAGATTGTTTTAAAAGTGTCTGTTATTAACATCGACTTACTTATAAAAGTAACCGTTTTGGAATTATACATTTTTCTAATAAATGAGACAAAAATGTCCGTTGTTTGATGTGTGATATGGAAGTGAAAGTTTACGTACGACCACTTGTAAAGGGGTTTATATCAGGGGTGCTGTAACTATTCAGAGTCAACAAACTGTATTTTCTACACAAAAGATGTTGAGATATTTAGGTGTAGGATAGGTAGGTCCATGGTTTAAAATAAAAAGCTACACCTATCCAATGGCAGCAAATAATTGGACAGATATATTTACCTATTGTACAGCACCAGTTAACAATTTGGATTTAGTAGGATGTGAAATGATGCTAGTTGTCTATTACTTTTATTCCCATATTCCCATTTCGTCCCCTTGTCCCAGTTCTCTTTTTCTTTCATTTTATAAGGATTGTTTTTTTCAAAAAAGTCTCTGCCTTGGTGATATATGTGCATGAAAACACCGCAGTTCGTTCACATTAACAAAATCAACCATCGACATTAAACTGTTAGGATTAACCAAATGGAAAATGACTGTAATGGGCAGTTAACGAAACCAGAATTCCGGTCCCCTTACTCTATACAATAGGCTTCCTGCGCCTGTTTGTACCAGGCTTAAAATTTTTCAGCATAATTACCTCGCAGTAGGTGGGCAATTAGCCCAACTTTTCGCCAACACATTCATTTGTATGAGATGGTGAAAGATGTAGCGAAGCCTATGTGCAGTCAGAACTTGACAGTCCGCAAGTTCGGGTTTTAGCGCATGCGCAAATCCCAAACTTGCGGTCAGTTTCAAAGGCGGTATGACGACTTACTCAGAGTACACCGTCATACTGACCGCAAATTCAGGGCCAATGTGTGAGGTTGGAGAGGATTCTGCATTTGTGTACAAAGATAAAAAGACTTGCATTTATATAGCGCCTTTCCGGACCTCGGGACATCCCAAATTGGATTTACTTTTGGAGTGTAGTCATTGTTGTATTGTAGGAAACACGCAGACAATTTACACACCGCAAGGTTCCACAAACAGCAATTAAATAAATTAGTTGAGGGATAAATGTTGGCCAGGACACTGGGAGATATCCTTTGCTCTTTTTCGAATAGTGCCGTGGGATCTTTTACGTCCACCTGAAAGGGCAGACAGGACCTCGGTTTAACGTCTCATTTGAAAGATGGCACTTCAGACAGTGCAGCACACCCTTAGTACTGCACAAAATGGCTGACACTTAGGCTGCGATTTTACAAACCTCGGCGGGTGCATGGCGGGCGATGTCGGTGGCGGGTCCCGACCCCGCTGCTGTCTTCATCCCGGTCTCTGAAATGAAATTCCCGAGATTGGGCTTGTTAAGCCCGCCCAGTGCATTTCCCGGCCAATTAGAGGAAGCGGGTCTGGTGATGTCATTTGATGATGCGTCATCAGCCAGTTCCCTTAAAGGGACCATGGCCAACTTTCTTTTGACATTTGTGCTGTCAGTGTTATACAGCATTGAGGTGCTGCAAACACTGCAGAGAGGTGCAGGGCTGCACCCAGTCTCTCCCATGACTCCCTCCACATGCTTATGGAGGGAGCCACAGCACGCAGAGAGGTCCTCTTCCCTTCCCATGGGCTGAAGAGACCTCCCCAGGAGATCAACACAGCCTGGTTTGTACAGGAAGACACAAGCAGGGATGTGGACAGGAGGGCCTGGATGCAGTGCCGCAAACCTTTCAATGATCTCAGTAGATCACGAAACGTTACTGCAAAGCCACACTCAACCTCATCCTGCTCTGCCTCTCATCAAATCCCCATCACTCTGCCTTCCTTACCCTACACCTGCAAATCCTTACTCACACCAACTTACCTTGCACATCCACCCATCCGTCTCTATCTACATTATCACATCCCCATCTCACTAGCCGCCCCTCACACTCACCCTCATCCTAGTGCAATCATACCAACTAACAACACACAAGGGTAGGCACTTGGGTGTTTTATGCAATGTTTATGTAAAGTTTCTGTTAATGTGGTGTCACACATTGAAACCTTTATTTTCAACACTTTCCGTTCTTGGACAGATTTGTGTGCACCTCTGGAAGTGGCTTAGTGAGTTGCAGTAAATGGTGAGACATAACGGTACCCCCCGCAATGGTGTGTGAAAGGAATGGCTTGGGCATTGTAGGGATGCTTTATGGTGTTGGTGTCGGGTGGTGCCAACCTGGCACATCATGTGGCAGCCAGGGTGTACAGCATCAAGTGAAGTAAATCTAGCCATGGTGAGGCCATCCCTGGCCTCCCAGGAATCAATATGGTTGGGTGCTAATGCCCTCTGTCCTGTGCAGCATCAGGTGATTGCGAAGAAGGTTGGTGTTGTTGTTGGTGCTGCTGGTGTGCCTGGTGCTGGTGGTGTTGGGGCTGATCATGGTGGGATTCTGAGGACTAAGGTGAGAGAGTATAAAGGGCACCCACGCTGATGGAATAGATGGCAGGTAAATTAGAGGTGACAGAAGCAATCTGTCAATGGTGGGAGAGATATGAGGTCAGACTGGATGGAGATTTGTGTAAAGACTTGCAGCATTTTGAATCTGTAGTGGAAATGCAGTGAGGAAGAGTTTGTGGCTGAGGGAAGATATCTCTGTAAGGTGGGAGCTTTTACTGTACATTTGAAGCTGTTAACTCAACAGTTGATTCAATGGCCACTGAACTCCGTCCTCAGCTTGTCAGAGGTGGTCCACGACCAGCGTGGACCCCGTGGGCGAGCTGTCAAATGCAGAAGGTGAGCTGAAATTCATTCTTAAGTGGCTCTAAACAAGCCACTAATTACCTGAATTGGGTCCCCCGCTGCCGCTACGTGTCGGGTCTGCTCAGCGCTGACAGACCCGACATCGGGGAAAGGCGCGTGATGGCGGGTTCACGGCAGGGTCCTGACCCACTGGGGGAAAAAAACTTTCCCACCAGACCCGCCACCGATCACACCCGCTGACCCTCTGCAAAATCCAACCCTTAGGCTTCGAGTGCTACCAACAGAGCCACAGCTGACACAAGGGAAATACAAATAATTAACAACCTTTACTATAAATTAGCAGTTTTCTCCAGCTTCACATGACTGATATCTCAGTGTAGCAAGTCAGGTGATGCATTGCCCATTCATTTTGAATGCTAAAATCCCTGATTTTGGTCTACATTGAGTGGATTTTTGATTACCCACAGTTAAAGGAGCAAATTCTTCTTTTTCTTAATGGCTGTAGTTGTGTAATTTGTGGCCATAATCTTTAAATTTCACAGTATGTGTAAAGTCCAATTTTAAGGGGTTAGTACAGGTTGCACCTTTAAATGGGCACATAGCTTGAAATAGTCATCACGGTTACATGTATAGCAGGTCAGGAAACAGTACCCTCATTTAGCAAATGTACTGTTTCTTTAATTTACAGGTAATTTTTATACCATTTGAGGCTCCACAGCAAACCTTAGCCCAGAACTGCCCACATTCAGGATTGGTCAGCACTTGGCTGATGAAGCACAAAAAAAAGCAAGGGGTGCAATTTGAAGACCAAAACACGTTGGAAACAAACATCAGAACACTGTCAACCTGCTATCCTGACTGTTGCTACATTGGAACAGAACACAATAAAATGAGAACCGGCTTCAGGTACAAAGGTTGAAAATTTGTATTTTCTCATTCACAGAAATTCTGCTCCAACCAACAGAACAGATTCAAATTTAGTCCTGGGCATCAATTCCACTGGTTCTCGAGAATGAATTTTACTGATGGCTGGAACCTAATGGCAAGGAATATTGTATCCACTTTTGAGTACAAAACAATGTAGAGTTAAAGTGAAGTCACAAACATTCCTCTGAGCCGAGAGACCCAGAAACACACAGAAACCAAAGGCAATACTAGCTTGCCGCAGTTTTATTCTTTCTTTGTACAAACTGCCTCTAATGCGCTCTGAGCATCATTGATCTGCTGCTGCAATCTCTCTCGCATTGCATCAGTTGTTGCTTTCTTTAGCCTGCCTTCCATCTCTTCAATAACTGCACGGTAGCCCACCACGTTGTGGAAGACCCGGATTGCACGGTCACCACATGAAACTAAAAACCTATTGTTGATGTCAAAGGCCAAGCCAACAATCTCCTCCCCGTGCACATTTAAGAACTCTTCCTCCTGCTTGCCTGTCTTGGCGCTGTGCACTGTGATGTTGAAGCCACTGGAGATAGCTACCACCCTGGCATCAGGAGAAAGAGCGATTCGGCAGGGATCAGAGACATTGCACTTCATAGTGAACAGCAAGTAGGGGTCCTGCTGCTGCTTGTACTCAACATCAGTATCCCACAGCTTCCAAGTGCCATCTTTAGAGACTGTTGCCATTCTGTCAAGGAAACAAATGAGATAAATGAGTGATTTTTTTCCATTAAATTACCCAGACCTGTAAAAAAAAAAATTTTTTTAAACACAACCCACTGAAAACTAGATTCTGTAGGTTCAACAACTCCCAACCAAACATTAATAATTTCAGTTGGTACATCATTCCGAACCCATAAGCTAATGATTTACCCCAACCAACCAGTTAATAACTCACTTCCAACTCGCCAGTTAAAAATGTAATACCTTTACCTTTCCCTCTTTTAGCTCTCATTAATTCAAGCACTAAAATCTATCTGAAGGCAGGTGAGCTGCTCGCGGGACTTTGATAATCTAGCTCTATAATTAACTGCAAGAAGCAAGTGGAAGCAGCCAATTAAATACACTAACTACCCAATATATTAATATATACACAGATTAATGACTATCCTGGCATTACACAGTGTACAAACTAAAGGAAAGGTAATCATTTAGTATGACAAAAGTTAAAATTTTTCATCCTTCCACTCACAGGGTTTAGTTTTTTTTGTGATGACTGATTCTCTTATCCAAAGAAAAAAGAGAAGAACCAGTGTCTAAGGACATCCACTTGGACTGCTTCAACAGATACTTGCTCAAGAATTAGATCAGTTTGTTTGGGCCCCAAAATCACTATTCAAACATGGTGCCAATATTCAAAAAGGGCAACAAGGTAGAACCAGGAAATTACAGACCCATTAGCTTGACTTTGGTTGTTGGAAAGTTGCTAAAAGGAATCATTAGAGAGGCTCTGTGTGAGCACTGTGGCAGAGACGAGATTACAGGAAACTTTCGATTTACCGGCACCTAAATAACCGGAAATCTCGGTTAACCGGCAAAATTCAGGAGTAGGTTCAGGTAAGTTTTACTTCATATTACTTGCCTTCCTCGATCTGTTGCTGTGCAATTGGGTGTGGCTGCAGCTGTTGCTAAGCTACAGAGACGCTTGGAACTTGTGGCCATTGTTCTGCACCTGTTGCTATGCAACAGGGTTTGTTGCTTTATACGGAGCTCTCAGCTCTCCGTATCTTTTACTATAGCTCTCGGTTATCCGGAATTTTTGATGAACCGGCACCATGTCAGTCCCGTCCGTGCCGGATAAAAAAAGTTTCCTGTATTAGAGACTCTCAACATGGCAACAAAGGGGACCATGTCTTACCAAGCTGGTAGATTTGTTTTGATGAAGTTGTTAGGTTGGTGGATGTAGGTTGCTCGGTTGACATTCTATACTTACATTTTCAAAAAGCTTTTGATAAGGTGCCACACAATATGCTACTAAGTAAGATGTAATCCTGTGGGGATTGGCAACAGATCTCAGAGTGGATAAAAGAAATTGTTTGCATTCTCATAGACAGAAAGTTGTTATTAATGACAGTGGCTCTGTGAATGGCAGTGGCTCTGTGTGGGAACTGGTTACTAGTGGAATCTCACAGGGATCAGTGTTGCTCTTCACCATCTTTATTAATGATTTGTACAATGGCAATGTGGAAACTATCTGCAAGTTTACAGATGATAAAAAGACTTGCATTTCTATAGCGCCTTTCACGGCCTCAGGATGTCCCAAAGTGCTTTACAGCCAATGAAGTATTTTTGAAGTGTATTCACTGTTGTAGAAAACGCAGCAGCCGATCTGCGCACAGCAAGCTCCCACAAACGGCAATGTGATAATGACCAGATAATCTGCTTTAGTGATGTTGATTGAGGAATAAATATTGGCCAGAACACCGGGGATAACTCCTCTACTCTTCTTCGAAATAGTGCCGTGGGATCTTTTACGTCCAACTGACCAGCAGACAGGGCCTCGGTTTAACATCTCATCCGAAAGAAGGCACCTCCGACAGTGCAGCACTCCCTCAGCACTGTACTGGAGCCTAGATTTTTGTGCTCAAGTCTCTGGAGTGAGTCTTGTTAAGACCTTAGATGAGGAAAAAATCATTGCAATCGGATCCGATGCAGTGGGGGAATGGGCCCACATCCGGCAGATGTCATTTAACATAAATAAATGTAGTATTACGCGTTGGGGGGAGGATGCAAGGCAAACACCAAGCATGTGTACATTATGGAGGGTTCAGAGCTTAAGACTGCTGAGCGAGAAAGGAACCTAGTTGTTATAGTATGTGAAACTCTTAAAAGTTCACAATGAGTGCAGCAAAAGTGAGAGAATATATTGCTAGGATGAACCGATGCAAAACAAAATGCCCTATTCTGTCCTTATATATGGCCTCATCTAAAATAGTGTATCCAAATTTGGTCCCCTCACATGGTAGGTGATTTAGAAGCCCTGGAAAAGGCTCAAAGGAGGGCATTTAGATAGGCAGAGATAGCTGGGTCTTTTTACTTTAAAAAAACGTAGACTGCAAGGAGATTTGATGGGAGGTCTTTAAAATAATGAAGGGATTAGACTCTGTTCATGCGAATAAACTATTTGAGTTAGGTAGGCCAAGGAGGACCAGGGGAAATGCATACGCACAGATCTAGTTTAGAGGTCAGGAACTGTTCTATTCATAGAGGGTCATTGACCTCTGGAACTAATTGACAGCTAGTATAGCGAGTATGGATTTGCTGCAAGGATTCAAGAGACAGCTGGACTTCTAACTATGGCTGATATTGCAGCTTAAAAAAGGTAGGTGGGGCATTGGGTGATGTATCTCATGGTCACTGGACTCCTGGAACTTGTTTTAGGGTGTTAGCCCTGGCTCAGTTCGTAGCACTCTCGCCTCCGAGTCAGAAGGTTGTGGGTTCAAGTCCCACTCCAGAGACTTGAGCACAAAAACCTATAGGCTGATGTTCCATTGTAGTGCTGAGTGAGTGCTACACTGTCAGAGGTGTCGACTTTCAGATGAGACATTAAACCGAGGCCGTGTCTGCCCTCTCAGGTGGATGTAAAAGATCCTATGGCACTATTTTGAAGCAGAGCAGGGGAGTTATCCCTGGTGTTCTAGCCAATATTTATCCCTCAATCAACATCAGTAAAAAGATTATCTGGGTATTATCCCATTGCTGTTTATGGGAGCGCGCTGTGTTCAAATTGGCTGCCGCGTTCCCTACATTAAGGGGGGCACGGTGGCATAGTGGTTAGCACTGTTGCCTCACAGCGCCAGGGACCCGGGTTCAAATCTGGCCTCGGGCGACTGTCTGTGTGGAGTTTGCACATTCTCCCTGTGTCTGCGTGGGTTTCCTCCGGGTGCTCCGGTTTCCTCCCACAGTCCAAAGATGTGCAGGTTAGGTTGATTTGGCTATGATAAATTGACCCTTAGTGTTAGGGGATTAAATACGTGGGGTTACGGGGATAGGGTGGGATATGTGTCGGTGCAGGCTCGATGGGCCGAAATGGCCTCTATCTGCACTGTGGGGATTCTGTGATTATAACAGTGACTACACTTCAAAAAGTACTTCATTGGCTGCAAAGCACTTTGGGACATCTGGTGGTCGTGAAAGGCTCTATATAAATACAAGTCTTTTTTTTTTGATTGCCTTCGGGAGGTGGCACCGGGGTCACGGTGGCATAGTGGTTAGCACTGTTGCCTCACAGCACCAGGGACCCGGGTTCAAATCTGGCCTCGGGCAACTGTCTGTGTGGAGTTTGCACATTCTCCCTGTGTCTGCGTGGGTTTCCTCCGGGTGCTCCAGTTTCCTCCCACAGTTCAAAGATGTGCAGGTTAGGTTGATTTGGCTATGATAAATTGACCCTTAGTGTTAGAGGATTAAATACGTGGGGTTACGGGGATAGGGTGGGATATGTGTCGGTGCAGGCTCAATGGGCCGAAATGGCCTCTATCTGCACTGTGGATTCTGTGATTCTGTGAGGTCAGAGAGGAATTTCCCAGAATCTTGGCCTGAAATAGCCCAGAGTTTATCTCTGAATTAGCCTGGTGGATGAAGGCAATGAGGGTCTTAATACTCAGCTACACGATGCCAACATGGGACAAGCTCAATGGACCAGCTGGTCTTTACCTGTCTGCTTATTTTCCTATCTGGTCAAAAATGTTATATTAAAAATCTGATCTTGTGAGTCATTTTGTTTCTCCGTGAACACTGGCTCTCCTGGTCCATGCACCATTAAATCTTGCTGTGACGACTGTTTGAAAGCTATTGTTAAGTGTGTACAAATGAAACGCTGAAATCCGGAGGGGCTGCTTATTAAACAGTGTATGCTACTCAGATAACTGATGTGAGGTGCTAATCATACAAAGAGGTCTCACCTCCTGGAGTCGTTGGAGAAAGCGAACGAGTAAATGCCAGCTGAATGACCCTTTAGGTCAAAGGCCCTCGTCACCTCCCGGAACTCACCCGACTTGGTAAAACACACTTCCCAAACCTTCACGTCTGGTGTAAAGCCGCATGAGGCCACAAACCTGCAGAAAAGGAAATGAACCATGATCCACAGAATACTGTTTTTAAAAGCTATGGTAATCTGATTTCTCTACAATCTTTCCTTAGAGCACCTGATAAACAGTGAAGGTCTGCGACAATGTGAAGCCACAGCCCAAACATTGCCAGGAACACAGGCTGCAAAGTGCCATTTGCTCAGGCCCAATAGAGATTTCCGTGCTGGCCTTTCCTCTCCTATTGCACCCAGTATGTATGGCATTACTGCTGGGCTTTGGTCATTTAATACCGAAAGGTAAAATTAGAAGTGAGTGACACCGACCTTCCGCAAGGAGATACTGTGGCATATGCATTGTTCATCTGGTTAGTGTTAAGTGTAGCTAGAACCTCTCCTTTCAGATCCCAGATCAGGATGGTAGTGTCACAGGACGCAGACATAATGAACTTTCCTAAGGTTAAGATTAAAATAGACACAGTTATTACATTTTGCTCTGTACAGAATATTTATAGTTGACAGTCCTACTGCAGCAAAGGACAAGTCGCACTAAAGCTCTGACAGGTAATCACACCTAGGAATGTACTAGTGATGCAAAGGCCGAGTCCCAACATGCGGCAAAGGTTTGCATCTACAATTTCCCAATGCAGTAAGTCTATGATTTCAGTCATGTCACCAGAAGGCACTGACAATGCCTCTCTTTACACTGTGGGGAGCGAAGCATAGCAAGTCTTCTCAGAACATGATCACAGTTCGAGATCTTTTGACCATTTTAACACAAAGGATTTGGGGGGGGGGGGGGGGGGAAATTTTACTTTAAATGTTGTGCTTAAAAAGGCAAAATGCATGCAAGTTAAAAAAGGGATTTTGAGTAGGTAGATAAAGTGCTAATGAAATAGCTTTGAAGTGTTCTCAGACCACAAATAACAAAACAATTCAGTAGTTTATCTCTGTAATTGATAACCACCTCACGCCCATTGAGCTGGGAGAGCTTTTGATCTCTTCTGACTAAACACCCAGGAATAAAGCAGAATTACGGACACCAAAAAGGCAGACTGGCTTTTGTAATAGAAGGCGAATGCTCCCAACCAAAGGAAATGAACAGTACTAAACGCTGGATCAACCCTTCCAACCAGAAGGAGTGAATCAAATGCTGGATGAAGCTCCAGCCCAGAGAAGCGAACCACCAACACTGGATGAACCCTGAACATAGGCATTGAACAGCACCTGTTTCCGCAATTCCGATGTTCACAATGGGAGCTTTGTGCTTCTTCGGGAAGTCTTCAGGAGCAGCGGTGAATGTGAACGAACCTTCATCCTTTTTGATCATTTTAAAAACACGGATTGTTTCTTCATTCGCCAGCCACGTGATGAAGGCTCTGTAATGACAGAATGAAAATGAAAATTAGATTAACACACTGCTGGCATCTCAAACACCACAAGTCCAAAATGTAGGAGTGGCACAAAACAATAAGGATCAGACACAGTGAAGGATCAGAACTGGCTGGTGCTGTAGTCACACACAGTAGCCTGCAAGCTGGCAAATTACTTATTTTTTTCAGTCTCACTGAATTTGCAACTCAGGCCCAGCTAATTGGCAAGTGGGATTCTGTATGATGCAACTGGCACAGCTGAAATAATTTTCTTCCAATAACGTACAAATGCGACAAGCCAAGTCAAGTGGGGTATCCAAAAATAAACAAGGACCAAAGACCAAAATCCTAACAATTCATTAACATGTTTAAATATATCACATTTTACCTGGAGTCAGGGCTGAAGCACACATGTGTGGCGTGATCAAGCTCGACGTTAGCTCGCACACAACGATGGTCACGTTCAAGAAAGTCTTTTGTACTCCAAATTCGCACTGTGCGGTCATCAGCACAGGAAGCCAGGTACTTCCCATTACTACTAAAATCCAGGCAGCTGATATTCGCACTGTGACCCTTTAAAACAAAATCACAATTCAATCAAAACACTTTTTTAGTCACTGATAATACATGTCTCATTTAAATTGACTTTAAAGTTTCTTGTCACATTTCACGATACACAAAGTATTTGGAAAAATTGTTACTCTAAATGTGTTTTAAATGCATAGTGTGAGTTTTAAAAAGGGGTCTGAGATGATAGGTAAGAGTTGTTAATAAACTAGCTTTGATGGTGTTTCCTCATAGATTGTAAATAATAAGCAATTTGCTAGCTTTTCTCAGCAATCAATAAACACCTCACTCCCATTGTGTTGGGGAGTCGCTGGTGCTGGGCATTTAGGAGGAGCTCTGGCACACCTTTCTTTTTCTAACTGTGTGCAGAAATCGATACAAGCAGTCAGGTTTTCAATCCAGAAAGGCTACGAGAGCAGTCAAGATTGTTAGAGAGAGCTTTTGCTGAAGTTAGAAATGCTGGAGGATAGTTAGAAGCTATCTTGTTTGAGTCAAGTAGGATGACCCACTGATGTGGGTAGTAGAGCATGATCTTTACTTTTTATTATTGTGCAAATATAAGCTATACAGATTGAATTAAGTGCTGTTCTGCATGTTCATCTTACTGTGAAATAAAGCAGCTCATTTTTGTGTATCACCAAGTGTTCATTTGATTCACCTTCAGATAATTTGAAGAAGTACGCATGCGAATCACACGAATACTATGTCCAGATCACAAAGGGCTATTATTGTCACACCTTGGGTTACACTAGCATGCAAATAGATAGAGAGACAGAGAGAGCAGTGTGAGTCAACTCCCATAAAAGTAAGATGTCCAGACTGCTTACGGTAGCAACTGGCACCAAGAAGGTATTTATGGCAGTCCCGAATGTACAACAATTTTGCTGAGGTTAAAATACATGACCAATACCACTATGGTGTTCTTCCTGTGCTATCACCAACAGGCACTGGTGCAGAGAGTTCCTCCAGCATCATTACCAGCAAGTAGGGGCTCACAGAGTTCATCCTATACTATCAATGAAAAGTACAGATCTATAGATCTTCAGTATCACCAACAGGTACTAGCTAATAAGAGTTCCTTGTTTACCATCAGAGACAAGCACTGGCCCAGGAATGCAGGAATCAGCAACATTACAGGGAGGAACTCATGGGCCAGCATCTATTAGTGAGGGAGGAATTACACAGGCTAGAGTTCACTGTCACCTGAACAGGGAGATGCTCACAAGGCCGCATCCCAGTGACCAGATGGGAAAGATCGCAAACAGCTAGCACCCATCGGTGACCAGATGGGGAAGAATGCACAAATCCAGCACTTCTTACTCATCAGGTAATGGGGAATTACATGTGGCCAATGCTTGGCAGTGACTGAATGGGGACAACCTCACAGGGTTGGCACCTTAGAATTAGGGGCACTCACAGGGCCAGAGGCCATCAACATCCAGATAGGAAGGAACCTGTGAAGAACAATCTCTCCATGCACAAAAAAATGTTCTAAGCTTATAGAGGGAATTTTATTTTATTCTTTTGCCACAGCTGTTGTGACAGAGAGGCAGCAAAAGCTTCCCAGTGATGGGCTCTTCAGCGAGGAGCTCTGAGGAAAGGACACTGACATAAATTATTAATTCTTGGAACCAAGATGTACAGCATCCTGCACAGCACTGGCTGTTACATGGTGCTTACAGTCCCAAAAACATTTTCAGCCACATGAAGGTGGAGAAGTCCAGAATTAATGTCTGTTTTTTTTTATTATTACACCTTAAATGGGCCTTTGGGTGTTTTTCTACATTAAAGACACTATATAAATGTAAGTTGTTGTTGAACTACAAAAGTTACTCCGATTTCAGCCCATCTCAGGTATCACGCTGTTCTCATTACTAACACGGTTGCTGAAGCTTGCAGTGTTGCGACAGATTTGCTGTATTACTTACAGATCCTTACCTTCAGTGTAGTGGCCAGCAGTGGGTGGGTAAACACATGTTGCTGCAATTTCTCTTTACGTGAACGCTGCAGCTTTTGCTTCTTGGATGCTGCGTTTCTCTCACTCACGCCATTGCTGACTTTACTGTCCTCTGAATAAAACAACAGGTATCTTCAGTTCACAAGCATTTTATAATAATCTAATTAAATATCTATCTATAACCAAAAACGCTCAGCCAAACGCATCTCGTATCTGCTGATGGGCTAGCAGACAGCGGCTAGGGAGAGGGGCATAGGTAGAGGCTAGAGAAGGGAGCATAGACAAAGACGTTATACCTGCAACTGACTTTGGCCAACACAAGTCTGTGAACTGATTAAATACCAGAGTGGGACTTCTACAGAATAAAACAGCACAAAGACCAACACAACCATGCCTAATACTATATTCTCTATAATGTGGTATCATCACCATATATATCACTTTCACACACAAAAAAGCTGTAACTCATATGGATTTCCTAGTACTCTGCTATTGTTGTTTAGTGCTCAATGCACCAACTGTTGGCACTGAGCCACAAAGAGGAGGAGGGTCCTAGGATCAATCCCGCGGGCCTTAGCATTTCCCAAAAGCCTAGGTTTGGAGTTTAAATTTTTGCCTAGAGCAGTGACTCTGTAGCTGAAAGAGACATCCTGCTGCCTGGGCATGTGAATTGTGCAGAATTTCCCTGGATGAATCAGTAACATTTAAGCTAGACAACTGATATGCTTTACTCCCAAATTGTAATAAAATCTATTTGGTTGTTTTTCAAAAATATTTGAAGAGCTAATGGACAACTATCAAAACTCTACGGAGGCGAAATTTATATTGTGTTTTTTTGTTGGGGTGTGCATGAGGGAGAAAGATAAATAAATGTACTGATTGGACACTTGTTTCAGTTCTTGTTGGTTTCATGTTATAAATACTCTAAACTTTGGAAAGTGTATTAAGCAGAGATACATATACAAACTCAGTCTTGACAAAGGGTTTCGGCCTGAAACGTTGACTCTATTTCTCTCTCCACGGATGTTGCCTGGCCTGCTGAGTTTTTCCAGCATTTTCTGTTGTTATTTCGGATTTCCAGCATCCGCAGTATTTTGCTATCAAGCCTAATTATCACCTGGGTTTTGCTAATCGTTAGAAAATGTAAACATTCAACTTACTGATACCTGTCAGAGACAGACACAAAGAGAGAGATAGACAAAAATGAGAGAGAGGGGGACACACACACAAAGGCAGACAATAGACAGATGCACACTTCCAGGTACCAATTGCAAAACACCAAATTTAGTGTCTGCAGAGAACTCTTAAAAAGTCATAAACCAGTGCTGCTATACATTTCTCAACCCCATCTGGTGCGGTCAGGCTTATGCCCTCTCAGTCCACTCACTGCTGACAGACATCAGCAAACTACCAGTGCGCAGAACCCAATATTCCACTCTTCAGTCTGCCAAGCTTCAGGTTCCTGTTCCAGTGATGTCAGACCAAAGCATCCCTCACGTGCTGGAAAACGCTAGCAGCCCCATAAAAGTGCCGCAATATTCTAAGACCATCCCATAGTGCTACCAAAGAGCAGGACCAGTGTAGCTAAAGCCCATTCCCTCTAACTAGTACTGCTAGACACCAGATAACTAACTGCAACGGGTACATCACATACAATCTTAGTGTGTAATGCTGCAATTTAACGCCTGTTGTTAATTGCCCCAGAGGTATTGCTGCAACTTCTAAAAAAAATACAGCCTGCAACCACATCATGACAGGCAGCGGTTTGCATATAAATTTCTATTATAAATCTTTACATAAGCAATTTCAATGTTAAATGTTGACATAAAAAGCATCAATCAAAACCATGACACAGGAAGCAAGGTTCGTGAACATAATGTATACGCCATATGCAAGTATATGTATGTCCACACCAATGCTTTTGCTTCTACTGCCTTATTTGGCAGAAATAGTGCTGAGGAATTAGGAAGGTTTTTCCAGGGGAAGAATCAAAGCTGGCACGTACCATGAGGAGAGGCCTAGTCTGTGTCGGCCTTGGGTCAGTGGTAGTAGTCTGTCCTCTGAGTCAGAAGGTAGTGGGTTCAAGCCTCATTGCAGGATTTGAGCACAAATCTAGGCCGACACTTCTGTGCAGTACTGAGGGCGTGCTGCATTATCAGAGGCGCCATCTTTTGGATGAGATGTTAAACTGAGGTCCCATCTCCATTCTCGGGTGGGCGGAAAAGGTTCCATAGCACTATTCAAAACATATCACGAGAGTTCTCCCCATGTCCTGGCCAGCATTTATTCCACAACCAACAGCACCAAAAATAAAAACACATGGCCTCTTCTTCATGTAGAAAGTGATCAACACTGCCTGGCAGAGTGGTGGAGGTGAAAACCCCAATTTATTTAAGAATCAACTAAATATAAGCAATGGGGGGGGGGGGGGGGGGGGGGGGGGGGACAGGGATCTTCTAAATGTATGAATTAGTACGGTTCTTCTAAACATATGAATTAAAACAGGCCAAATGGTCTTCCTCATCCATTAGTATCTTGTGATCACCCATTGCTGTGTGCAGGAACTGGTTTTGTGTAAATTGGTTGCCATGCTTGCCAACAAAAGGCAACCGTGACTACACGTCAAAAGTACTTAATTGACTGCAACTTTGGAATGTCCTATGGGCGTTAAAGATGCTATATAAATACAAGTTCTTTACTTTCATACTAGACCCGTCAACCTGAGTCACCTCAGAAAAGCACCAGGATGAGGGGTGGAGGAGCAGACGCTGCTGGAACCACTCAGCAGGCCGGGCAACGCCTGTAAGGTTTCCGAGTAAATTCTTGGGGACTCTCAGCTCTTGCCAGCCAAAGGCATGGGCACAGCCCAGATTTTAGCGTGCGAGTGGTCAATCTATGGAACAGGCTCCCTAGGGAGATGGTGTATGCAGATATATCGTTGATTCATTCAGATTTAAATTAATTTCTTTCACAAAATAATATTTTGGGATACATTATATGAGCAATTTAAGACATGATATGGTAAGTGTAGCATGCTTGGCAGGAACAGGTCAATAGCCAGAGGGTATAGATTTAAAGTAATTGGTAGAAGGATTAGAGGAGAAATTTTTTCACCAGAGGGTGGTGGGGGTCTGAAACTCACTGCCTGAAAGGGTGGTAAAGGCAGAAACCCTCATCGAGGTCCCATCTGCTCTCTCAGGTGGACGTAAAAGATCCCATGGCACTATTTCGAAGAAGAGCAGGGGAGTTATCCCCGGTCTTCTGCCAATGTTTATCTCTCAATCAACATAACAAAAACAGACTATTTGGTCATTATCACAATTAAATGGTGAGAAACTATTAAATGTTGGTGCTCAGAGAGATTTAGGTGTCCTAGTACAAGAAACAGAGATTTAGCATGCAGGTACAGCAAGCAATTAGGAAGGCAAATGGCATGTTGTTGGCCTTTATTACTAGAGGGTTGGAGTACAAGAGTAAGGACGTCTTGCTACAATTGTACAGGGTTTTGGGGAGAGCACACCTGGAGTATGGTGCATAGTTTTTGTCTCCTTATCTAAGGAAGGATATACTTGCCTTAGAGGCGGTATGACAAAGGTTCACTAGATTGAATCCTGGGATGAGAGGATTGTCCCGAGAAGAGATTGAGCCTATACTCTCTGGAATTTAGAAGAATGAGGTGATCTCATTGAAAAATTCTGAGGGGGATTGACAGGATAAATGCTGAGATTGTTTCCCCTGGCTGGAGAGTCTAGAAAGAGGGGGCATAGTCTCAGGATAAGGAGTCGGTCTTTTAAGACGGAGATGAGAAGAAATGTCTTCACTCAGAGGGTTGTGAATCTTTGGAATTCTCTGCCCCAAAGGGCTGTGGATACTGAATCGTCGAGTAGATTCAAGGCCAAGATAGATTTTTGGACACTAGCAGAATCAAGGGATATGGGGATTGGATGGGAAAGTGGCATTCAGGTCAAAGGTCAGCCGTTATCTTACTGACTGGCGGAGCAGGCTTGAGGGGCTGTATGGCCTACTCCTGCTCCTAATTCTTATTGCTGTCTGTGGGTGCTTGCTGTGCACAAACTGGCTGCGGTGTTTCCTAGATTACAAGGTGACTACACTTCAAAAACCACTTCATTGACTGAAAAGCGCTTTAGGATGTCTGGCGGTCGTGAAGGGCACTATATCAATGCAATTCTTTCTGTTTTAATCGCATTTAAAAAGAGCTTGGATATGCACTTGAAGTGCCATAACCTGCAGGACTACGGACAAAAGCTAGAAAGTGGGATTAGGCTCTTTTTTGGCTGGCAGACACAATGGGCCAAACGGCCTCCTTCTGAGCTGCGAATCTCTGTTTCTACAACAGGTGACTTTGAACCGCAGATAAAAAGACTTGCATTTATATAACGCCTTTCACGAACACCAGATGTCCCAAAGCGCTTTACAGACAATGAAGTACTTTTTGAAGTGTAGTCACTGTTGTAATGTAGGAAACAGGACAATGTGATAATGACCAGATAATCTGTTTTAGTGATGTTGGTTGGGAGATAAACATTGGCTAGGACACCGGGGATAACTCCCCTGCTCGTCTTCGAAATAGAGCTGTGGGATCTTTTAGGTCCACCTGAGAGAGCAGACGGGGCCTCAGGAGTGTCAGCATGGATTTTTGTGGTCAAGTCTCTGGAGTTGGACTTGAACCCAGAACCTCCTGACTCAGAGGTGAAAGTGCGACCCACTGACTGACACTGGGTATTCCCAAAGCTCTCCGCCAGTGGGGTTTTCCTTGTGTCTAGGCCTGCTGTCGACTAATTGATAGAGATTTGCTTGCTACGAGTAGTCAACAACTCCATTATTGTTGTATCATACGACTTATAAGGCGAACTAGATGAACCAAGGTCCTTTTTTCCCGATGCAATGAATGGAGCCTCTTCGGAGCCCCGCCCACTCGCTGCTCCAGCCAATAGGGAGCGCGGACAGCCGACGCCATGCAAGGCCGCAGCCGCCGCGACTCGGGTCGGGAGGGACCCCGGCCGGATCACACAGCGCTCCCCACGAAATCACCCCTTACCGTCATTGCTGTTTTCCTGCGGCAGGCTCCTTCGCGAGCCGGTCACCGCCGCCGAAATGAGGAAAATGAGCGCCCCGAGGAGCAGCGAGAGGGCGAGGACAGCGAACGGCTCCATCCGCCCCGGGCTCCGCGGCAACGTCAGCACGCGTGGCAGTGGAGCGTCGGCACGCACGGAGGAGGGAGCGGCACGCACGCAACGTCAGCGCGCAGCTTGCGTCCCGCGAGCCGCTGCCAAGGCGACGCGGCCTTGGGAGGCTTCAGTCTGATGGTTTCCCCTCCCCGGACAGCAAAGTTTATCTCACGGACCGCGCTTTATACTCCATGGGGCGGGTCTGGGCGCCTTGCATCCGGGGGGGGCCCTACCCTACGGGTTCCTCAACACACCCCTCTCTGTGCGGGTTATCCTGCTGCAGGGAGACTGGGCTGACTGTCCTGGCCTAAATGTTATCAGAGGGCAGCTGTCTAACACGAAACATAGAAGATAGGAGCAGGAGTAGGCCATTCGGCCCCTCGAGCCCACTCCGCCATTCAATGAAATCATGGCTGATCATCCAAATTCAGTACCCTGTCCCTGCTTTCTCCCCATATCCCTTGATCCCCTTTGCCTTAAGAAATATATCTAACTCCTTCTTGAATATATTTAATGAATTGATCTCCACTGCCTTCTGTGGGAGAGAATTCCACAGGTTCACCACTCTCTGGATGAATAAATTCCTCCTCATCTCTGTCCTAAATGGCTTACCCCTTATCCTTAGACTGTGACCACTGGTTCTGGACTCCCCAGCCATCGGGAACATCCTTCCTGCATCTAGTCTGTCTAGTCCTGTTAGAATTTTATAAGTTTCAATGAGATCCCCTCTCATTCTTCTAAACTCCAGCGAGTGTAAGCCCAATCGACCCAATCTCTCCTCATACGTCATTCCTGCCATCCCAGGTATCAGTCTGGTGAATCTTCGCTGCATTCCCTCCATGGCAAGAACGTCCTTCCTCAGATAAGGGTGGAGACATGCAATACTTGATGTGCCCATCACTACCCAGCAGACTCGAGAGTAACCAGAAAATATAAGATCCATCTTTCAGACAAGACGTTAAACCAAGGCCGCTTCTGCCCTCGGGTGGACGGAAAACATCCCACGGCACTATTTCGAAGAAGAACAGGGGAGTTCTCCCCGGTGTCCTGGCTAATATTTATCCCTCAACCAACATCACTAAAACAGATAAGAACATAAGAAGTAGGAGCAGGAGTAGGCCATACGGCCCCTCGGGCCTGCTCCGCCATTCAATAGGATCATGGCTGATCCGAACCTAGACTCACGTCCACTTCCCTGCCCTCTCCCCGTAACCCCTAATTCCCTTATCTGCTAAGAAACTGTCTATCCGTTTTAAATCTATTTAATGTTGCAGCTTCCACAGCTCTCTGGGGTCGCAAATTCCATAGATTTACTACCCTCTGAGTAAAGAAGTTTCTTCTCATCTCAGTTTTGAAAGGGCAGCCCCTTATTTTAAGATTATGCCCTCTAGTTCTAGTCTCACCCATCAGTGGAAACATCCTCACCGCATCCACCCGATCAATCCCCCTCACAATCTTATATGTTTCGATAAGATCGCCACTCATGCTTCTGAACTCCAATGAGTAGAGGCCCAACCTACTCAACCTTTCCTCATACGTCAACCCCCTCATCTCCGGAATCAACCGAGTGAACCTTCTCTGAACCGCCTCGAGAGCAAGTATATCTTTTCTTAAATATGGAAACCAAAACTGCACGCAGTATTCCAGGTGTGGCCTCACCAATACCCTGTATAACTGCAGCAAGATTTCCCTGTTTTTATGCTGTAATGGGATTAGATGATCAAATGGAAAAAGCTCTATAAATTGTCTATGTCCTTTTACAGGTTTTTTATGTCCTCCTCACTCACTGCTTTCCCTCCCATCTTTGTATCGTCAGCAAACTTGGATATGTTGCACTCAGTCCCTTCCTCCAAATCATTAATATAGATTGTAAAGAGTTGGGGTCCCAGCACTGACCCCTGCGGAACACCACTAGTTACTGATTGCCAGCCCGAGAATGAACCATTTATCCCAACTCTTTGTTTTCTGTTAGATAGCCAATCTTCCACCCATGCCAGTATATTACCCCCAATCCCGTGATTTTTTATCTTGATCAGTAATCTTTTGTGTGGCACCTTGTCAAATGCCTTTTGGAAGTCCAAATACACTACATCCACTGGTTCCCCTTTATCCACCCTCTATGTTACGTCCTCAAAGAATTCGAGCAAATTTGTCAAATATGACTTCCCCTTCATAAAACCATGCTGACTCTGTCCTATTAAATTATGTTTATCCAAATGCTCTGTTACTGTTTCCTTAATAATGGACTCCAACATTTTACCAACCACAGTTGTTAGGCTAACTGGTCTATAGTTTCCAGCTTTTTGTCTACTTCCCTTCTTAAATAAGGGTGTTACATTAGCAGTTTTCCAATCTGCCGGGACCTTTCCTGAGTCCAGGGAGTTTCGGAAAATAATCACCAATGCATCCACAATCCCTACCGCTACTTCTCTCAAGACCCTAGGATGTAGGCCATCAGGTCCGGGGGATTTATCCGCCTTAAGTCCCATTATTTTACCAAGTACCACCTCCTTAGTGATTTTAACCGTGTTTAGCTCCTCGCCCCCATTGCCCCCTGTTTGTCCAGTGTTGGGATATTTTTAGTGTCCTCTACTGTAAAGACTGATACAAAATATTTGTTCAGCGTCTTTGCCATCTCCATGTTCCCCACCACTAGTTTCCCGGTCTCATCCTCTAAGGGACCAACGTTCACTTTAGCCACCCTTTTTATATAGCTGTAGAAACTCTTGCTATCTGTTTTTATATTTTTTGCTAGTTTACTTTCATAATCTATCTTCCCTTTCTTAATTAATCTTTTAGTTATTCTTTGCTGGTTTTTAAATGCTTCCCAATCTTCTATCCTCCCACTAGATTTGCCTACTTTATATGGTCATTATCACATTACTGTTTGTGGGAGATTGCTGTGCGCAAATTGGCGCGTTTCCTACATTACAACAGCGACTACACTTCAAAAAGTACTTCATTGTTTGTAAAGTGCTTTGGGACGTCCTCAGGTTGTGAAAGACGCTATATAAATGCAAGTCCATTCTGTAACATTTGCATATTGAATTATCATTGGCCCGCAGGCATCTGTAAGGAATACCTATTATATTCACATGTGATCACATGCTGAGTTGTCATTGGCCTGTAGGCATCTGTAAGGGGTCCTAACTCCATCTTGTCCCCACTGTG
Organism: Somniosus microcephalus; assembly: GCF_052327205.1. Classification (NCBI taxonomy): domain Eukaryota; kingdom Metazoa; phylum Chordata; class Chondrichthyes; order Squaliformes; family Somniosidae; genus Somniosus; species Somniosus microcephalus. The sequence continues at coordinate 35,142,656 of NC_141008.1, forward strand.
CTGTATGATTGAGATCACAGACCTGATGCTTCATAAAAGAGTTTAAACTGTAATACTCCGTTGTCCTGCAATTTATTATTTTTGTACAAAGTGTGCAAAACAAGCCACAATCCAGTCCAGATCACGAGAAACACTGGTTCATATGTGTAGTATAACATTGCGGAAAACACTTGAGGGCAGCTCTGGTGATTTTAGGTCCCCCCCGGCGTAATGCTTGTGGTGCCTCCTTTAAATCAGCATCCAGTAAGACGCTAAGCTGGTTTAAAGTCATTCTGCACTTGCTTCGGCATTTTTAATTGTGCAGTGAAAAGTTCAGCACAATGGGCATTTAGTTTTATACAATGGCTACAAACTTTTTCCTCCATATCCCAGGGAGTTTTTCTTTTAAAAGATGATAGAAACAAAAGGAAAGTTAAGTGAAAGCTTTAAAGAGGAGTCATTTGATATGCCGATGGTTGCAGATTGATGTTATCTTGGTTATCATGAAAGCCAGCCATTGATTAGAGGCAGTTGTTGAAAAGGAAGTCAGTTATTGAATCATCTGCTTTCTGAACACTTGGGAAAATGGGGAAGTAGAATTGGAATAAACCTAAACAGCCATCTTGCATCAAAGGTATGAGGGTAGACAGCAGAAAGGCCAAAATATACAGATGAGGAGGCAATATAGGGTAATTTTTCCACTTGGGAGTTGAACTGCTCCAGCAGAAGCGAACATTGGGAAATTGTGAATTTTTTAAATATTCTTGGGGTGTGGCCGTAGCTGTTAAATGTACTTCACGTGTATATTTACTTAACAAACATTTACCACCATACAGTAACCAAGGAAATAAAAACACTTGCAAACTTTGTTCTTCGTCTTACTATTTTATCAACAAATGCACACGCCGTGTGAATATGAGTATTGAGATCACTTGCCCAACAACATTATCTATTACTCATTTTTTATTTACTAATCAGAAATGCAGTTAGCCACTTTGGAAAGTCCTGAGCACATAAAATGTTATATAAGAGAAAATAATTTTTTATCTGAGCCTTAAAAGTCTATGGCCGGAATTTTCTTGACCCTGGCGGGTCCGGTGCGGCCAGTATCTGTGGCAGGTCATGACCCCGCTGCTGGCTCCATCCTGCTGTAGAAAATGAACTTACCTTAACGGGGCCTATTAAGCCCGCCCAGCACGTTACCTGGCCCAATGAGATGGAGCGGGTCTGGTGACATCATTCATGACACGTTTTCAGCCAGGATCCTTAAAGGGACCACGGCCACATTAAATTTTAAGTTTAATCTAACATAGTGGGTGTTGAATCTTTACAATAATATAATAAACATTATGAGTGACAAAGAAATATTTAAATAATATTATCATTAAGTAATATGACGCCATCTACAAATACAATCAAGAAGGTAATTAAAAAGGTATATTAATTGGGAAGTTATTGGTGCTTCAGTCACAAATCTATAGACTTTTATATCAGTAACTGGTACAAATAAAAGATGTGTGCGTATAGGTAATGTTCGATCCGTGGTTCAGTGGATAAAGAATTACACGGATGCTGTACATAAACAAACAAACAGGTCTTTACTGGAGGAGGGTCATCTCTAGACTGGGGTACAGAGGCATGTGCACAGCTTATATACCGGTGTGGTTACTGCCGGTACTACAGTATACAGGAGCTGTAAAAAGTAGTTCTGACTTAAAGCACATACACTACAATTCCTCCCTTTTTAGATTAATAATACCCCCTTAATATTCAAATAACAATTACATTTTTACATGTACATTCAATAACAAAAAGTCCATTTATAGATTCAGTCTTTGGGGCGGCTTCCTGACCCTTTCGGGATAGCGCCTTTCCGGAGGTTCTTGTTCTTGGTGCAGAGGCGATTCTGACCCCTTTTCATCGGGTAGTTCATCGGGTTCCACTGCTACTGGGTCTGAAGTAGATGCTACCGGTATGTCGGGTTCATCCCCAGGTACTCGAGACATGGGGTTGACGCCTTCCTGTGACGCTAAGATCTGATCGACGTGGCGTCTCACAATGTTCTCCCCGACATCCACTGTGTACATTAATGGCCCCTGCCTTGTACATATCATTCCGGGTTGCCACTTCTCTGTTCGATAGTCACAGTCCAAGACTGGTTGCCCTACATTGAAGCTCCTTGTCGGCTTCTCATTGATGTGCTGGAATTGTTTGTCCTCAACATTTCTTCGCACATTTGGTCTGAGCAAGTCCAGACGAGATCTCAACCTTCGGTGAAAGAACATCAGGGTCGGGGTCTGGTTGGTAACTGCATGTGTCGCGTTTCGGTAGGCTAACAGGAAATTGTCCATCTTATGCTGTAGTGGAATTTCATCGTTGCACATGGCCTTTATCGCCTTCTTAAAGGTTTGTATGAACCTCTCAGCCAATCCATTGGTGGCTGGATGATACGGGGCGGATGTGTAATGCCTTACCCCATTCCTTTTCATGAATTTTTGGAACTCGTCGGACACAAACTGTGGTCCATTATCAGAGCAGATCTGCTCTGGCAAACCGTTTCTGGCAAATATGGTCCGTAGGACTGCAATCATTTTCTCTGTCGTGGTTGAAGACATCTTTATCACCTCAGGCCACTTTGAATGAGCATCCACTGCTATTAAGAACATTGAGTCTATGAATGGACCAGCGAAATCAATGTGCACCCGTTGCCATGGAGAGGAGGGCCACTCCCATGGGTGTAGAGGGGCATGTGGTGGTGCATTTTGGACCTTCTGGCATCCTAAGCAGCTCTTAATTAGGTCTTCGATTTGTTGATCGATTCCCGGCCACCACACATAATCCCTAGCAAGGCTTTTCATTTTCACTCCCCCCAGATGACCTTCATGTAGCTCCTTTAGCACTCTCTCCCTTAACTTGGGTGGAATCACCACTCTGGATCCACACATCACTGTCCCCTGCATACTGACAGCTGTTCTCTTCTGGATGAGAATGCTGGCAACAATGAGTCGCCATGTGTTGGCCATCCCCTCACCGTCAATTCATATACCCGTGACAGCGTCGGATCATTGCGGGTCTCCTTCTCTATATCCGCGTTTGTTACTGGCAATCGTTCAATTATCGACGAATAAAATATCTCGATAGGGTCCACTGCTGGTGCTTCCTCCACCGTAGGCAGTGGCAGGCGCGATAGCCCATCAGCGTTCCCATGCTGTTTCGTGCCTTTATATTCTATTTCATATTGATTCGCCCCTAGAAACAGGGACCATCTTTGTAACCGCTGTACAGTCATTACTGGCACGCCCTTCTTAGGATTAAAGATGGAGACAAGTGGTTGGTGGTCAGTCAGCAAGGTGAACTTCTGCCCATGCAGATAATGGTTGAATTTTTTTTACTCCCCATACTAGGCTGAGGGCCTCCCTGTCAATCTCGGCGTAGTTGCGCTCGGCTGAGGTTAGTGACCGAGACGCAAAGGCCACTGGCCTCTCCAACCCGTCTGGGAATTTGTGCGACAGCACCGCTCCAATGCCGTAGGGTGATGCATCACATGCCAAACGAATTGGTAGTGCTGGGTTGAAATGGGCCAACACCTCTTTTGATGTGATCAATTCTTTACACTTCTGGAAAGCTCGTCTACGTTTGTCATCCCACTTCCATGGTACCCCTGTTTGCAGTAGGGTGTTCAGCGGGTGTAGTACCGTAGACAAATTTGGTAAGAACTTGTGGTAATAGTTTACCAGCCCGAGGAACGACCTCAGTTGTGACACATTTTCCGGTGCTGGAGCCTTGACTACTGCCTCAATCTTGTCAGGGGACTTATGTAACCCCTCTTCATCGATGACGTGGCCGCAATACGAGATCTGTTTCTGGAAAAACTCGCACTTGTGGCGATTAGCTCGTAGCCCATATTCCTTTAATCTGGCGAGCACCTTCTCCAAGTTAGCGAGGTGATCACCGTCATTTTCGCCCGTGACCAAGATGTCGTCCAAATAACACTGGGTCCCTGGAATCCCTTGCAGGACCTGATCCATCGCCCTTTGCCAGATAGCCGGAGCCGAGGCTACTCCAAACACCAGCCGGTTGTATTGATAGAGACCTATATGGGTGTTGATCGTAAGGTAATGTTTCGAAGCTTCTTGTACCTCCATTTGCAAGTACGCCTGGGCTAGATCAATTTTGGTGAAGTGTTTACCACCAGATAGCGAGGCGAAAATATCCTCAATTCGTGGAAGCGGCTATTGCACCGTGTGAAGGACTGGGTTCACTGTCACCTTAAAATCCCCACAGATGCGGATCTTCTTTGGTTCCCCAGGCGTATTACTCAACGACCTCTTCATTACAAGGACGATGGGTGTAGCCCACTCACTCCAGTCCACTTTGGACAGTACTCCTGAATGTTCCAACCCTTCCAGCTCTGCTTCAACCGCTGGTCTGATCACATAAGGCACTGGTCTGGCCTTCAGAAACTTTGGGCTTGCATTATCCTCTATTTTAATTGTTGCTGTTATTCCTTTTAGTGTTCCTAGTCCCTCCTGGAACACTTCTTTTGCGTCAGTTAGCATTTTTGACAGTCGTCCAGGTGTGACGTCGTCATCCTTTTTGGCCTCCACCTTCAGTACCTGTATGGAATGCCAATCTAAATGTATCTTCCGGATCCACTCACGTCCTAGCAGTGGTGGTCCTCCATTTGGCAATACATATATATCCATTTTAGGTATTTCCTGACCTTTATATGTCACTTTCACCCTTATTTTTCCTTTGGGGTAGACTTTTTGCCCCGTATACGTCTTCAAGACAATCTCTGTAGCTTTCAAGGGTATGTGTGAAAATAGCTGCTTGTAGTCTCTTTGATTTATGACTGTTAGAGCTGACCCTGTGTCCAATTCCATTTCCACTTGGACTCCGTCTATCTTGAGTGTAACCCAGATAGTCTGGTGATCCTCTATTTCGGTTACATTATGTAGTTTCAGACAACCCAGCTCCTTGCTTCCGGAGTCTGTGTCACTTTTCTGTTCGTCTGAACCACTGTCCATCACCTGGTGTACCTTTTTGTACTTCTCCTGTGGAGATTTCTTACTGTTGGTTTTCTTCCCAGACCTGCAGACTCTTGCTATGTGTCCTGCTTTCCCACACTGTCTGCACACTTGGTCCTTGAACCAACAATCTTTCTGGTCATGTGTTGTTCTGCCGCAGCGATAGCACTTCCCTGTTCCATAGGTCATTTCGTTGGTGCCGTATTCTTGCGGTCTCCGTTGTATCTCTGCAGCGCCCCTTGCGGCTGCTTCGTGTGATACTGCCATATTGAAAGCTTTGTCCAGCATAAGGTCCTTTTCTGACAGAAGCGGTTTCTGGGTTCCTTCACTTTGTAGCCCACACACAAACTTGTCCCTTAACGTGTCTGCTAGTCCCGCTCCAAACTGGCAGTATTTCGATAGCTTGCACAGTTCCGTTAGGTACTCAGCATTGCTTTCATCTTTGTGTTGGTTCCTTTTATGGAACTTAAATCGTTCTGCTATCAGCAGCGATGTGGGGCTTAAGTGGTCCTGTAGGATTTCTACTATGCTTCCAAAATCCTTGTTTACCGGCTTCTCTGGGGTTATTAGATTCCGCAGTAACCCATAAGTTTTTGCACCCATGGAATTTAACAGAACCAGTGCTTTATTAGCATCTGGCGCTTCATTCGCCCTGCAGTACACCTCAATACGTTCCACATATGTCGCCCAATCTTCGACTTCATTGTCGAACGTAGAGATACTGCCACTCTTCGGCATCCTTGGTTGTGCGTTAACTATCCCCAATGGCGCCTCCCGCGCTTCCCCTTCTTCTCCGCTGGCACAGAATGGCGTCTCCCGCGCTTTCCTTCCTTCCCGCGCTCACCCGTCTTCCCCGCTGCGGCTTCGCACAATGGCGTCTCCCGCGCTCTTCCTTCTCCGCGGCTCAATGGCGCCTCCCGTGCTCTCCCTGCTTCTCCGTGGCTCAATGGCATCTCCCATTGCTTCGCCCCGCGGACCCTGATCAGCCCATGATCCCTGGCTGTGCTCTGTGCGTTCTTCTCTTGATATTCGTCGACGCCACTCGGTCTAGAACCCAGCTGTTTCTTACCCTCTCTCTCTCTGGTTTTGCAGTATTTTTCCACGACGCCGCTCGGTGATCAACCCCCGGCTGCGCCCTGCTCTCTTCACCCTTTTTCTTACCCCGTCGACGCTGCCCGGCTCTCTCTCTCTGCCGTCGGTCGGCTCCAGCCGCTGCTGCTCGGGAAGGGTCTGCTCAGGACCTGTCGTCGGTCTCTTACTGCTCGTTGTGGCTGGGGAACCAAGCCCGGCTCTCCACAGCCTCCCCAGCGAAGTTGGATCTCTGCCTGACTGCTGGGCAGTTGCTCGCGGTCGACGCCCGTGTTCCTGGACTCGACTATTTTTATTTTTTTTGTTTAATGTTGCAGGTAGATTCGCATCCACACTCGTCGCCACTGTTAGATCCGTGGTTCAGTGGATAAAGAATTACACGGATGCTGTACATAAACAAACAACAGGTCTTTACTGGAGGAGGGTCATCTCTAGACTGGAGTACAGAGGCATGCGCACAGCTTATATACCGGTGTGGTTACTGCTGGTACTACAGTATACAGGAGCTGTAAAAAGTAGTTCTGACTTAAAGCACATACACTACAGGTAATATATAAAATTAAGCAGATTTTAAATGTAATTGTAAAGGGGTGAAGGGATAATTACTAGTCCTAGCCCTTTTCGGGCTACCCCGGATCAGGCGTATTCCCCAGACGTTCACCTTCAACTAAAGTTAGAGATAGCCGAATTCTATAAGATGCTTAATTGAGTCTAAAGGTCCAGACTATCTCTCCCTAAAGGAAAGGAACGACTTGAAGATGTTACCATCCTCCAGATAGCACTTTTAATAAGTTTAACTAGACTGTAACCTTCCGGATATTATGAGGGTCCGGAATACTCCCCCAGAATTCTGTATCTCCTCACCAAAGAGTGTACAGAGATTTGAGTTTGTGAGTTTGATACAGAAGTACTCTGTGAGACAATTCTAAAAAAGTATAGATTTATTAAAGAACCAATGTGCAGCTAACAGCTGGTGATTTCAGTCGCAACATTAACAGTTCAAAATACAAATAGCTTACAATTCTTATTCTCAAATCTTAACTTCATTACATTTTTACATTTCTAAGTCTTATTTCTAATCCAGGGTATCCATCAAAATCAAATAAAAGTACCTTTTGATCCCCAAGACTCAAAGAGTTAAAAACTTACAGAGCCTGCCTCTGAAGAGTGAATCGCTTGCCCCTTTCAGCGACTTCTGACTTCCTATCTGAAAGTTCCCTATTTTATACCCTTTTTGCAGTGGTATATCCTTTGAAGTTTTCTGCTGATGTAAGCTAATTATCTCTAGTCATTTCTCTGTTGACTTTTTTTCTACTCTTACTGTCAATTCAGCTGTTAGCTTGCAGAATTTTGTCTGCTATGTAGGTGTTCAAAGCTTATCATAAAAAATGGTTATAACAGATGTATTTATTTGATGCCATTCTTATGAAAGTCTTCCATTCATTTCTTAAATCACCTTAGCTGGTTATAAGCAGACATCGTGTCTCCTAACTGTTCCATTTTCGACACAAACACAATGTGATTACTTGGTGCATCTATTGATGTAATATTTACAAAGTCTTCTGTTTGTACCTTTTACAATATGTAAATCAAAAACACTTCAACCGAGTACATGTTTGTTTTCCTAGCCATCTTGGTTGTATTACAAATGATGTCTCCTGTCTTTCATTTGATGTCATATTTATCAAAGGCACATGGTTTTTTAATGTTCTGTGTTTCTGTTCGAAGTGTTAGTTTTTAACACTTTAAACTGGGTAATGGTATTGTGTTTCTCCCAAACTGCAGACATTCTGGAAGCAACTCTTTGCTTCTTCAATAGGGCCATTGTTTTAGTATTAACAACCAATTCCCATTTCAAAAGCTTGTATGGTATTTACAGCTTTGTGTATTTGAGGCTTTTAGATTTTTAACCGCAGTTTGTCATGTTTTAATAAAATCAGAATTCTGTTCATAGGATGGTGTATTTTTCTGAAATATGGCTATTCCTTTACAGGGGTGGATTTACAATCGTATGCAAGTTCCGCAGAAGAGCTGCGAAATCCCTGACAAACAGTATAAGTGGTGCTTACAATGTGTTTCTGGGATTTCGGCAGCTTTTCCGTTGAAGTTAACAATGAACAAGTGAGAGAACCTCCGCAGAAATTTACCTTAAAGTCTCAGAGTGAAAAATTAAATTAGTTATATTCAGGGACTGAAAGCAAATGGAACCAGTGGAATGAGTGATGAGAATGAAATTGTTACGGTTGATGACTTGATTTGATGTGTAACTGGACAATCACAGTATACTGTGAGAAAAACCTGACCAGAAACAACACAAAAATGTATTTAAATGGTATAAGTCATTTTTATAGTGCAGCTCAATTCATTGCAATTTCTGTTGAGTTGGAAGGCAACAGCTGAGAATGGCCAGTGAAAAATGTAATTCTCTCACCATCCCTTCAGGAATTTCTGAATTAACATTTACCAGTAGCTTTTCAAGTAGAACAGAATCTCCATCATAACAACAGAAAACGCTGGGAAAACTCAGCAGGCCAGGGCAGCATTCGTGGTGAGAGAAAGAGAGTCAACGCTTCAGGTCGATGACCTTTCATCAGAACTGGAGAAAAGCAGGAAATGGAAAGCAGGTTTGGGGGCTGGGAAAAGGGGGAGGGGATGAAAGAACAAAAGGGAAGATCAGTGATAGGATAGAAAGCAGGAGAGATTAAGAGACATTGAGAGACATTAAGAGATATTCAAGGCGAGAGGAGGTGGTAATGGGACAGGTTAAGGAATAAAGGATGGCTCTAGATGGGGTGTGAATTGCGCTGGTAGAATGAAGGACAGCTGCCATGTGGGAGGGAAGAAGAAAAAAGGGGGCCAAACAAAAATTGTGGATAAAAAGAAGAAAATACATATATGTGATAGGGGCTGAGGTTATGATCTGAAATTGTTGAACTCTATGTTGAGTCCAGAGGGCTGTAGAGTGCCTAATCGAAAGATGAGGTGCTGTTCCTCGAGCTTACGCTGAGCTTCCGTGGAACAGTGCAAGAGGCCGAGGACGGTGAGGTCTGAGTGGGAATGGAGCGGAGAATTAAAGTGACAGGCCACTGGGAGCTTGGGGTCCCCCTTACGGACTGAACGGAGGTGTTCCGCAAAGCGGTCACCCAATCTGTGTTTGGTCTCCCCAGTGTAGGGGAGACCACATCGTGAGCAGCGAATACAGTATGCTAAATTGCAAGAAGTACAAGTAAATCGCTGTTTCACCTGGAAGGGGTGTTTGGTCCCTGGACAGTGGGAAGGGGGGAGGTATAAGGGCATGTGTTGCATCTCATGTGCTTGCACGGGAAGGTGCCAGGGGAAGGGGTGCTGGGGGTGGTTGAGGAGTGGACTAGGATGTCATGGAGGGAGCGGTCCCTACGGAATGCTGAAAGGGGAGGTGAGGGGAAGATGCGTTTGGTGGTGGGATCACGCTGGAGGTGGCGGAAATGGCAGAGGATGATCCGTTGAATGTGGAGGCTGGTGGAGATCTCCATCAATCTGTTAGCTGATGTAATCAACGTTTTATTTTGGTTTAATTTCCATGCTGTCAAGTAATCAGCTGGAGCAATGGCCATGGAACTCATGCAGAAGTTGTTCTGGAGCTGTGTGAATCCCGTGGCCATGCAGGGAAATTTAAAAAGTAAGTGAAAAAAGGCTCTTAAGTGCCTGTAAACTACCTGATAATGATCTGAATTGGGTTCCCCGCCGCTGCAGGTCGGGTCAGCTCCACGATGACAGACGTGCCTGTGGGAAAGGCGCGTGGGAGCAAGATGACAGTGGGTTCCCGACTCACTGCCAAAAATAACAACTTTCCCACCCGACCCGCCACCGATCGCGCCCGCTACCACCACGGAAAATTCAGCTCTGTGTATCTGCACTTCTAGACTTCTCTGTTCCTCCAATCTTAAGAATGCTACCATTCAAAATGTACTTCCTCTCACTGTTCTTTTTTCAAAAATATATTGGCCGGAATTTGTGGTGGGTAATAACAGCGAACTAACAGTGTTCGCTGTTATTACCCCTTTGAAACTGACCGCAACTTCAGGATGTAGCACATGCGCATCTAAACGCGTAAATCCTGAATTTGCGGTCAGTCATTCACTGCTCCGACACTGGCTACGCTGTGGACCGCCCCCCCCACCCATAGCCAGCAGTATAATCAGTGAAACTGACAAAAACGTGGGCTTTTCCGCGGTAATATCGCTGTGAAATACCCCATTAAAAGTTAGGCCTTGTTGGATTAGGTGTAACTGGGGTTTTAACAGCGTATTGACTGCTAAGCAAACGTTATGGCCCTAAAAAACTCATTTTAATTTTGTGGCGTGTTAATTTTTCCATTTTGAAAAAAATTGCAATTTTTAAGAAACTTTATAAAAAAATGTTATTTTTTTAAAGTTTGTTCATATTTATGTCAGGTTTACCAATTCCCCATGTGAGAGCCACAATCTTTGTTTTGCTCTCTCTAATATTTTTAAAAAGTCTGAATAAAAGGAACGTCTTCACTTCCTGGTTCTTGTCTGTGAGAATTCAGCATTGTGATTGGCTGCATAGACAGCTTGTTGACATCACAGCAGAGCGCTCTAGGGATTCCCCACTATTCTACACAGATCTCACTTACGCGGCGAAAAAGGCAAACTTCTCGCCACAGAGATCGCGAGATCTTTGTGGGCAGCTTTCTTCGGGGCTAGTGGTGAACGCCTTGGCTTTGCCGCTGATCACAAATTCCGGGCCATTATTTCATGTATCTGCATTGACTTACATCTGCCACTGATCTGCCCACTCCATTAAGATGCTCTCCAAACTCCTTCACTTTTCCTCAGATTGCTCTGCTATAATAAATTTTGCATCATCAACAAACTTCCATAACTCCTGATTCATTAAATTTACTATTTGTGGGATCTTGTTGTGTGCAACTGGCAAACATGCTTGGCTACATAACAATAGAGACAGCACTTAAAAAGAAATTCATTCGATTTGAAGATGCCCTGAGGATGTGATGAGATGCTATATAAATGTAAAGTTTTTTCTTAACCAGGTATGGTGAACATTGTCAAAATGAATGTACGGCTCAAGCTGAACTGCATTTTTATTATGATTCCCTTGGCAATGCAAGCACACTAATTCAAGAAAAGCAAACAGAACGCTCTAGTATAAATTTAACTAAGGTGCAGTATGTCAGTACAACGTGAAGATTTAGACCCTACTGTAGCATCTGGGATACCTCAAACCATACCTGTCACATTCCTGATTTCCTTTAACCTGCACTTCTACATCTCTTAAAATTTGCCCTTTTCTTCCTTGTCGGGCCAACCTCATCTATTGTTTCACATCTTTCAAACTCTTCTCCCTTCCAATTTTCTTCTTGCACTTTCTACTCCCAACTTCTGATCCAAAGAAGATTTGTGTACATGCTGATTATACATCCCTGCCGTTCACCTCAGCTTCCTTGATTCATTTGTATTTAACACTATATTGTAGGAATGGTCAAATTCCTATCCAGAGATTGAGTTCGACGCAGGCAATCAATCAAAAAGGTTTTTAATGTCAAACTAACGAGTTTAAACAGATTGATGCAAGAGAACTATGTATACAGGTCTTAACTGGCTGGAAGCTCCACGAGGACTGCCTGGGCAGTCCCGTGGATGGCGTCATGACATCATGACGTTCTTCCCGCGTTTAGGGTGATCACGTGATCGGCGGCATGACGTCATCGCGTTTGCCCGCGCTCTTAAAGGGCCCGCGCCCTGTACATGCAAACAGTATATACAATGGTACAGATTTAGTCTGTAGCTAACACATCATTAAAAGGAATTATGTACACTTGTTCTGAGTCTCTCAGTGGCTCTGCCACATGCGCCCCCCCAGAATTGTCTTTAACGAAAAAAGTCAAACGGTGAGGGGGTCTGACGAGCCTATCAGAACGAGTCTTGTATTCCCGAAGCAGAAGCTGTTGGAAGGCGGGCAGTCTGGCGGGCGGTTGCACTTGCCCCGGCGTGACGACGGTGGGCGGTCGACCTCGCCTTGGCGGCTGTGCGGTCTCGACGGGTCGGCCAAGGTCCAGGTGTGCTGGTTTCAAACGGTCAACCGAAATGTGGTCCGGTTTGCCACCGACATCCACGGTGAAGGTCTTGTCTCCTGCCTCTATCATGCAGAAAGGACCAGTGTATGGGGCCTTGAGCGGATCCCGGTGAGCATCGTGGCGGATGAACACGTAGCCAGCGTCTTTCAGCTCTGCTGGAATGTGAGAGCCCTGAAACCCGTGATGCGATGTGGGAACCGGCGCGAAACGTCTGGCTGCTTCCTGGTGGCTGATGAGCCGGCTTGAGGCGGACCGTGGCTCCGTTGGTGTTGGCAGGAAATCCCCCGGCACTCGCAGAGGCTGACCATAAACGAGCTCTGCCACAGAAGAGCGAAGATCTTCCTTGGGGGCCGTTCGAAGGCCCAACAGGACCCACGGCAGCTTGTCTGCCCATCCGGCGTCTTGGAGGCTGGCCCTCAGTGCGACTTTAAGCGATCTGTGAAACCGTTCGCACAGACCGTTCGCTTGCGGGTGGTAGGCTGTGGTGCGGTGCAATTTAACCCCGAGTCCTTGAGCTATCGCATTCCAGAGCTCAGAGGAAAATTGCGGTCCCCGGTCCGAAGAGATGTCATCAGGCACCCCAAAACGGGCGACCCAGGAAGAGATGAATGCCCTGGCCACGTAGTAGATGACAGGGGAACCGCCTCTGGCCATCTGGTGGTGTGATCTACTATGGTCAGGAGATGCGTAAAACCATGGGAAGGTGGAAGTGGTCCTACCAGGTCCACGTTGACGTGGTCAAACCGTCGCTCCGGAACTGCAAAGGTGGTCAATGGAGCCCTGATGTGGTGCTGTACCTTGGACCTTTGGCAGACCATGCAGGTGTTGGCCCAGTCGCGGACATCTTTGTGCATGCCCTGCCAAACGAACTTAGATGACATTAGCTTCTGAGAAGCCTTCATACCTGGGTGTGACAACCCATGTACAGCGTCAAACACCTTGCGGCGCCAGGCGACCGGCACGATAGGACGAGGGTCCCGAACGGAGACGTCACAAAGCAGTGTAGTACCAGCCGAATGAAACCAGACGTCGACCACTTGGAGGCTAGTGGTGTTGGTGCAGTAAGCCTGCACTTCGGGATCTGAGACCTGGTCCGCTGCCATGAGGGTGTAGTCGATGCCCAGCTGGACCGCATGCACAGTCGCACGGGAGAGGCAGTCTGCCACCAGGTTGCCTTTACCGGCCCTGTGCTGAATATCCGTAGTAAATTCGGAGATATATGTTAACTGGCGTTGTTGCCGGGATGACCATGGTTCGGCGATCTTGGCCATGGCAAAAGTCAGTGGCTTATGGTCGACGAAGGCAGTGAAAGGGCGTCCTTCCAACAAGAATCAGAAATGGCGGATGGCCAGAAAAAGGGCTAGTAACTTCCTGTCGAAAGTACTGTACGCCCGCTCGTTGCGCCGTAATTGACGGCTGAAGAATGCCAACAGCTGCCACGTCCCATTCACCCACTGCTCCTGTACAGCGCTGATTGCGTAATCTGACGCGTCGGTGGTGAGAGCGATGGTGGCTCCTGGAAGCGGGTGCGCCAGCATGGTCGCATTGGCCAAGGCGCTCTTAGTGTCGGTGAATGAAGGAGTGCGAGTCAGCAGAGAGTGCTGTGAGTGTGGGTAAGTGTGAGAGCTCTTTAATTGTTCTTTCTCTTTAGATCATTCTTGATAAGATTACTTAAGCAGTTTAAGTAAAGGGGAAAAGTTAAATATTTGGGATTCTGTTGGTTTAAGAAGAGTAAAACAAGGTTACACTGCAGTATGAGTAAATTGGCACAGCAGGCAGTGGAAACCAGTTTTCTAACCAATCAGCAGGGGTGACTCATTTGGCTGTAAACAAACAAACATTATAAAAAGACCAGTGCTAGTGCGAGCAAGCACTGAGTGCGAGTCAGCAGAGAGTGCTGTGAGTTTGGGTAAGTGTGAGTTAGGGTAAGTGGGGTGTTAGGTGCTCTTTTCAAACTTTAACTCTGTGGGTTGTAGTTAATAAGGCCTTTCTGGTGCAGAGTGACTGTTGGTAAACCATTTAACTGGTGTAATTAGAGGGATTGATTTAATTTAAATCCAATTAATTAAAGGGGATACTAACAACTAAAATCGGGCAGAGGGTGTCCATAACTAACAATAAAAAGTTTAATTAATTACATAGAATGGAGCAGGTGATGTGTTACTGTTGTGTGATGTGGGAGCCGGTGGACCCCATTGAGGCTCACGGTGATTACGTCTGTGACAAGTATCTGCTGCTACAGGAACTCCAGCTCCGTGTTGATGAGCTGGAGTCTGAGCTTCAGACACTGCGACACATCAGGGAGGGGGAGAAGTACCTGGACTCTGTGTTTCAGGAGGTGGTCACACCTATGAAGTTAATTAATTCAGATGTAGCCCATGGTCAGGGACAGGACGGTGTGACTACGAGTGAGGCAGGTACGGGGATCCAGGAGGTAGTGTTGGAGGAGCCGCAGCCCTTGCTCTTGTCCAACAAGTTCGAGGTTCTTACTCCCTGCGGGGACAGGAGCAGGGACTGCAGGGAGGATGAGCAACCTGGCCACAGCACCATGGAACGGGGGGCCATTCAAGAGGGGGGAGTAAATAGAAATGTTGTAATGGTAGGGGATAGTATTATTAGGGGGATAGATAGAGTTCTCTGCAGCCGAGAGCGAGAGTATCGAAGGCTGTGTTGCCCACCCGGTGCCAGGGTTAAGGACATCTCTGGGCTGGAAAGAAACTTGCAGTGGGAGGGGCTGGATCCAGTTGTCGTGGTCCATGTTGGTACAAACGACGTAGATAGGACTAGGAAGCCAGTTCTGTTAAAGGAGTATGAGCAGCTAGGGGTCAAATTAAAAAACAGAACCTCAAGGGTAATAATCTCTGGATTATTACCTGAGCCACGAGCGAATTTGGCTAGGACAAATAAAATTAGAGAGTTAAATGCGTGGCTCAAAGACTGGTGTGGGAGAAATGGGTTTTGCTTCCTGGGACACTGGCACCAGTACTGGGGCAGGAGGGAGCTGTTCCGTTGGGATGGGCTTCACTTGGCCAGTGCTGGGACTAGAGTCCTGGCAGATCATATAACTAGGGCTGTAGAGAGGGCTTTAAACTAACTAGTTGGGGGGAGGTTCCTAGAGAGCAAATAATTAAAATGACAACAGAGAAGGTCATAGACTTAGGTAGCAGTGGGGAAATTAAAAACCAGAGCATGTCAGGAAGGGGCAGAAGGTATGGAGTAAAAGGTAAAGTAATAAAAAGGGCAAAAGCAGGAACTAAGTGTCACAAAACATATTTGAAAGTTCTCTATCTGAATGCACGTAGCATTCGTAACAAAATAGACGAGTTAATGGCACAAATAACTACATATGGGTATGATCTTGTGGCCATTACAGAAACATGGCTGCAGGGTGACAGTGCCTGGGAATTAAACATACCAGGTTATTTAACGATCAGGAAGGACAGGCAGGAAGGAAGGGGAGGTGGGGTGGCTATGTTAATAAAGGAAGGAATCACTGTAATACAGACAAATGATATTGGGTCAAAAGATCAGGATAATGAAACAGTTTGGGTGGAGGTAAGGAATAATAAGGGGAAAAAAACACTAGTGGGCGTAGTCTATAGGCCTCCGAACAGTTGCAACTCTGTTGGACGGAGTATCAATCAGGAAATAGTTGAGGCTTGTAATAAGGGAACATCTATAATTATGGGGGAGTTTAACTATCATATTATTTGGACAAATCAAATTGGGAAGGGCTGCCTTGAGGATGAGTTCATTGAGTGTATTAGGGATGGGTTTCTTGAGCAGTATGTAACTGAACTGACCAGGGGGCAAGCAACCTTAGATCTGGTCCTGTGTAATGAGACAGGATTAATTAAAAATGTCCTAGTAAAGGATCCCCTTGGAATGAGTGACCATAACATGGTTGAATTCCATATTCAATTAGAGGGTGAGAAGGTTGGATCTCAAACAAGCGTGCTAAGCTTGAATAAAGGAGACTATGAAGGTATGAGAGCGGAATTGAGTAGAGTGGATTGGGAAAATAGATTAAAGGGTAAGACGATACATGATCAGTGGTGTACATTTAAGGAGTTATTTTACAACTTCCAAAAAATATATATTCCACTGAGAAGAAAAGGGTGTAAAAGAAAAGACAGCCATCCGTGGCTAAGTGAAGAAATTAAGGATAGTAATCGACTAAAAACAAGGGCATATAAGGTAGCCAAATCTAGTGGGAGGATAGAGGATTGGGAAAACTTTAAAAGACAGCAAAAAATAGCAAAAAGATTGATTAAGAAAGGGAAGATAGATTATGAAAGTAAATTAGCAAAAAATATAAAAACAGATAGTAAGAGTTTTTATAGTTATATAAAAAGAAAAAGGGGGGCTAAAGTAAATGTTGGTCCCTTAATGGTGGGAAATATGGAGATGGCAAAAACACTGAATGAATATTTTGTATCAGTCTTTACAGTAGAGGACACTAAGAATATCCCAACACTGGACAAACAGGGGGCTATAGCGGGGGGGGGAGCTAAACACGATCAAAATCACTAAGGAAGTGGTACTCGGTAAAATAATGGGACTCAAGGCGGATAAATCACCTGGACCTGATGGCTTACATCCTAGGGTCTTGAGGGAAGTGGCGGTAGGGATTGTGGATGCATTAGCAATAATTTTCCAAAACTCCCTGGACTCAGCAAAGGTCCCGGCAGACTGGAAAACTGCTAATGTAACACCCTTATTTAAAAAGGGCAGTAGACAGAAGGCTGGAAACTATAGACCGGTTAGCCTAACATCTGTGGTAGGTAAAATTTTGGAGTCCATTATTAAGGAGACAGTAACAGGACATTTGGATAATCATAATTTAATAGGACAAAGTCAGCATGGTTTTATGAAGGGGAAGTCATGTTTGACAAATTTGCTGGAGTTCTTTGAGGAAGTAACATATAGGGTGGATAAAGGGGAACCAGTGGACGTAGTGTATTTAGACTTCCAAAAGGCATTTGACAAGGTGCCACACAAAAGATTATTGCTTAAGATAAAAAATCACGGGATTGGGGGTAATATTCTGGCATGGATAGAGGATTGGCTATTTAACAGAAGGCAGAGAGTTGGGATAAATGGTTCATTCTCAGACTGGCAATCAGTAACTAGTGGTGTTCCACAGGGGTCAGTGCTGGGTCCCCAACTCTTTACAATCTATATTAACGATTTGGAGGAGGGGACCGAGTGTAACATATCAAAGTTTGCAGATGATACTAAGATGGGAGGGAAAGTAGTGAGTGAGGAGGACATAAAAAACCTGCAAGGGGACATAGACAGGCTAAGTAAGTGGGCAGAGATTTGGCAGATGGAATACAATACTGGAAAGTGTGAGGTTATGCACTTTGGCAGGAAAAATCGTAGAGCAAGCTATTATCTTAATGGCAAGAAACTGTAAAGTACTGAAGTACAAAGGGATCTGGGGGTCCTGGTGCACGAAACTCAAAAGGTTAGTATGCAGGTGCAGCAAGTGATTAAGAAGGCCAATGGAATGTTGGCTTTCATTGCTAGGGGGATAGAATATAAAAATAGGGAGGTATTGCTTCAGTTGTACAAGGTATTGGTGAGACCGCACCTGGAATACTGCATACAGTTTTGGTGTCCATACTTAAGAAAAGACATACTTGCTCTCGAGTCAGTACAAAGAAGGTTCACTCGGTTAATCCCGGGGATGAGGGGATGGACATATGAGGAGAGGTTGAGTAGATTGGGACTCTACTCATTGGAGTTCAGAAGAATGAGAGGCGATCTTATTGAAACATATTAAATTGTGAAGGGGTTGGATCGGGTGGATGCGGGGAGGATGTTCCCGATGATGGGTGGAACTAGAACTAGGGGGCATAGTCTTAGAATAAGGGGCTGCTCTTTCAAAACTGAGATGAGGAGGAACTACTTCACTCAGAGGGTGGTAGGTCCATGGAATATGCTGCCCCAAAAAGCTGTAGAAGCTACATCATTACATACATTTAAAACAGAAATAGACAGTTTCCTAGAAGTAAAGGGAATTAAGGGTTACGGGGAGCGGGCAGGAATTTGGACATGAGTCTAGGTTCGGATCGGACATGGCCCTGTGGGTAGCGGAGCGGGCCCGGGGGCCGTGTAGCCTGATCCTGCTCCTATTTCGTGTGTCTAATTCTGTTAGATTCAGGAGATGGTTCTGTGATAGTAGATTGGCGGTTAGGATCAGATCAGCCATGATCTTATTGAATGGCGGAGCAGGCTCGAGGGGCCGATTGGCCTACTCCTGCTCCTATTTCTTATGTTCTTATGTTCTTATGAATGCCCGATCCATGTCAACTGTCCAGCTTACCGGATCCTTGCCAGACTTGCCCTTGAGGGCCTCGTACAGGGGCTGCATGAGCAGAGCTGCCTTAGGCACGAAACGGTGGTAAAAATTTACCATTCCGAGGAACTCCTGCAGGGCCTTGATGTTCTGCGGGCGCGGAAAGGATGTCACCGCCTCTACCTTCTCTTGCAAAGGCACCGCTCCCTCCGAGGTAATGCGATGTCCCAGGAAATTTATGTGGGACAGACCAAACTGACGCTTGGCCGGGTTGAGAATCAGGCCGTGTTGGCTGAGGCGCCAAAAGTGGGTGCGTAGGTGCGCGATGTGTTCCTCCTTATTACGACTGGCAACGAGGATATCGTCTAAATAGACGAAAAGGATCTTGAGGTCCCGCAGCACGGAGTCCATGAGGCGCTGGAAGGCCTGGGCGGCGTTCTTCAACCCAAAAGGCATCCTCAAAAATTTGAAAAGGCCGAATGGGGTGATGACTGCGGTCTTCTGCATGTCCTGCGGGTGTACCGGGACCTGGTGGTAGCCTCGGACAAGGTCAACCTTGGAAAAGACGGTGTTTCCTGCCAAATGGGCAGAGAAATCCTGAATGTGGGGGATCGGGTATCGATCAGGAGTGGTGGCGTCGTTTAGTTGCCAATAGTCGCCGCATGGCCGCCTTCCGCCGCCAGGTTTCGGTACTATGTGGAGAGGCGAAGACCAGGGACTATTCGACCGGCGAATAATCCCCAGGCGTTCCATCATTGCAAACTCCGCCTTCGCGACCGCCAGCTTGCCGGGTTCGAGGCGCCGGGCCCGCGCGTGTACCGGGGGGCCGGTGGTGGTGATGTGGTGTTCCACACCATGTTTCATGGCCGTAGAGGAGAACGTAGGTCTGGTCAGGTCTGGAAATTCACCTAGCAGGCGAGCGAACTCATCCGGAGTTGGGAAAGCGCAGGAGACGGCGCGCGACATGGTGTTACTACGGTGGCAAGGAATAGAGTGAAATGTGACCGCGTTGATCAGCCGCCGGTTCCGCACATCGACCAGGAGGCCGTTGGCGCACAGGAAATCCGCACCGAGAATGGCGTGTGAAACCTTGGCCGTAACAAATTCCCAAACAAATCGCTGGCCGCCGAAGCACACCTGGACCCGCCGTCTGCAGAAGGTCCGAATAGCGCCGCCATTAGCCGCTTCAAGGGGAAGGCCGTGCCTCCCAGCCTGTACATCAAGAGCTGACGCGGGTAGGATGCTGCATTGCGCTCCGGTGTCGCAGAGGAACCGACGACTGGAGAGGGTGTCCGTGATAAAGAGCAGCTTGCCTGCATTGCCGACTGCCATCGCAGCCACGGGGCACCCGTTAGACCCGCTCTTCATTGGACGGAGTTGTCGGTTTTTTTTCTTTTGAGAGAAGCTGCAGGGGGGGCGGCAACATCTCGCCTTCGCGCCAAACCGGGCGTGGTAGAAGCACAGCCCCGCAGGCTGAGTAGCTGGGGCGGCATCTGTGGGGGATGGGCGCTTCGTGGCAGCGCAGTACTGCTGCGTAACTGCGAATATTTTATCTGCCTCGGCAGCGAGCGCTGCACAGTCTTCGACCTCGGACCTGGCCAAGGCCGCTTGCACCTGCCTCGGCAATTGGCTGAGGAATAACTCTCTGAAGAGAAAGCATTGCAGTTCGTAGCCGAGGAGAGTGAGCATGTGGCTCATCAGCTCGGAAGGTTTGGAGTCCCCGATCCCGGGCATAGCGAGCAGTCGACGGGCGCGCTCTGATTTCGTGAGCCTGAAGACCTGCAGCAACCGCGCTTTGAGGGTCTCATACTTGCGGTCCGTCGGGGGGTTTTCCAGAAGACTGACGATCCGCGAGGCGGTGGAGCTATTGAGAGCGGAGACCACGTAGAAGTATCGGGTCTGATCCTCAACGATGCCTCTCAGGGCGAACTGGACTTCAGCTTGGATAAACCAGGAGGTCGCCTGTTGCTCCCAGAACTGCGGCAGCTTCAACGATACAGTGTTGTTCTCCATGCTGTGTTCCTGATATACCTATCAATTCGTCCAATAAAAAGCGACGAGTTAGGAACGTAACTAAAGGTTTTTATTGACTAAATAACAGAGCCCACCCTCGTGGGTGATCGGGTCCAACAAGGAGGAATACCAGCCAGTCGACTACCTTTATACCTGGGCAGGTAGGTGGAGCCATGGGCGGAGTCGGAGGTGGTCAGCCCAGGTATAACAGCGCGACAAGAGGCGACCTCGTGTAGTGATACAACAGTGAGAACAGTGATAACAATACAACAGTGATAACTATAGTGTAACGATAGTGAACGATAAAAGTGGTTTACCACATTCACCCCTTGTTTAGATTTGAGTCCGGCGGGGTGAAGTGTACTACCAGTTCTGGTATGTCAGTCTGTCCGGAGGCCTCGTAAGCCTCTCCGATCGTCGCAGCGGCGGTGCTGCATTATCCGGTGTTAATGCTGGTGTCTGCGTGGTCGGCGAAGGCTCGTGGGGTTCCGGCATGCCGTCTACCTGGGCTGGAAATGGGGGGGTGGTGGGGGGGTGTAAAGGTGGTGTCTCCGGAGTGCCCGAGGGTGCGAGGTCTCGTAAGGAGACAGTGTCCTCCCGCCCGTCTGGGTAAGCCACGTAGGCGTACTGGGGGTTGGCGTGCAGGAGGTTCACCCTCTCGACCAGGGGGTCCGTTTTATGGGCCCTCACGTGCTTTCGCAGCAAGACGGGCCCCGGAGAGGTCAGCCAGGTTGGTAGAGTGGTTCCCGTAGTCGACTTCCTGGGGAAAACAAACATTCGTTCATGGGGGGTGGCGTTAACGGCAGTGCAAAGTAGTGACCGGATGGAGTGCAGCGCTGTCGGGAGGACTTCCTGCCAGCGGGAGGTTGGGAGGCCCTTAGACTTTAAGGCTAAGAGGACAGCCTTCCATACCGTCGCGTTCTCTCTTTCCACCTGGCCGTTCCCTCGGGGGTTGTAGCTGGTGGTCCTACTTGCTGCAATACCTCTCGCTAGTAGGAACTGACGGAGTTCCTCGCTCATGAAGGAGGAGCCCCGGTCACTATGTATATAGTTCGGGAACCCGAACAAGGCGAAGAGGTCGTTCAGGCACTTGATGACCGTGGTACTGGTCATGTCTGGGCAGGGGAAGGCAAAAGGGAAACGGGAGTACTCATCAACGATGTTGAGGAAGTACACATTGCGGTCAGATGACGGTAGAGGCCCCTTAAAGTCGATGCTCAGGCGCTCGAAGGGGCGGGTGGCCTTGATCAGGCTTGCTCTGTCCGGCCTATAGAAGTGCGGTTTGCACTCGGCGCAGGTCTGGCAGTTCCTGGTCATGGTCCTGACCTCCTCGATGGAGTAGGTCAGGTTGCGGGCCTTAATGAAATGGTAAAGTCTGGTGACCCCGGGGTGGCAGAGGTCGTTGTGGAGGGTCTGAAGTCTATCAATATGCGCGCTGGCGCATGTAATTCGTGAAAGAGCATCAGGGGGTTCGTTCAGCTTACCTGGCCGGTACAAGATATCATAATCGTAGGTGGATAGCTCGATTCTCCACCTCAAGATCTTGTCATTCTTGATTTTGCCCCTCAGCTTGTTATTAAACATGAAAGCAACCGAACGTTGGTCGGTGAGGAGGGTAAATCGTTTGCCTGCCAGGTAATGCCTCCAGCGCCGTACCGCCTCCACAATTGCCTGGGCTTCCTTCTCGACCGACGAGTGTCGGATCTCGGGGCCCTGTAGGGTCCTTGAGAAGAAGGCCACCGGCCTCCCCTCCTGGTTAAGGGTAGCGGCTAGGGCAAAGTCGGATGCATCGCTCTCCACTTGGAAGGGGATGGACTCATCCACTGCGTGCATTGTGGCCTTGGCTATGTCTCCCTTGATGAGGGAGAAGGCCGCGCACGCTTCCTCCGTGAGGGGGAAGGATGTGGACTTCATGAGGGGTCTGGCTTTGTCCGCATAATTGGGCACCCATTGGGCATAGTAGGCGAAGAGCCCCAGGGTTCTCTTAAGTGCCTTAGGGCAGTGGGGGAGGGGTAGCTCCATGAGGGGGCGCATTCTTTCGGGGTCGGGGCCGATGAGTCCGTTCTCTACTACACAGCCAAGGATGGCAAGGCGCGAGGTGTTAAACACACATTTCTCCTTATTGTAGGTGAGGTTCAGCCGTTGGGCCGTACGGAGGAATTTCTCCAGATTCACGTCATGGTCCTGCCAGTCGCGGCCGCAGATGGTGACGTTATCTAGATAGGGGAATGTGGCCTGCAGTCCGTTCTGGTCAACCATCCGGTCCATCTCCCTTTGGAAGACCGAGACCCCGTTGGTGACACCGAAGGGGACCCTAAGGAAGTGGTATAGGCGCCCATTCGCCTCGAAGGCGGTGTACTGGCGGTCCTCGGGGTGGATAGGGAGTTGGTGGTAGGCCGACTTAAGGTCGATGGTCGAGAATACGCGGTATTGTGCAATCTGATTGACCATGTCAGATATGCGGGGAAGGGGGTATGCGTCCAGCTGGGTGTATCTGTTTATGGTCTGGCTGTAGTCGATGACCAGGCGATTTTTATCGCCGGTCTTAACGACCACGACCTGGGCACGCCAGGGGCTGTTGCTCCCCTCGATAATGCCATCGAGATTCGGTTGCGCGTTGGCAGGACAGGGAGGGAGTAGTGGCTCACCATGTCTGGGTGGATGATGCTCTCCGTGCTTCCGCTGTCGAACAGGCAGGTCGTGGCGTGGCCGTTTACTTTGATGTCCATCATCGACTTGGACAGGTGGTGTGGGCGGGCTTGATCCAGAGTGACGGAGGCTAGTGTGTAGGTAAGCGAGTCGTTGTCGTCTGCGGGCGAGGCGGTCGTCGGGTCCGGAGGCCCGGTGGCAGTCGGGCGTGGTGGGTAAAACGGCGTCTCCCACGAGGTAGGACAAAATGGCGGAGAAGATGGCTGCTCCCATAACTCACATGAGGCACTATTGGGGTCGGTTGCCTTGATCAAAGATGGCCGCCCCCATGACTCACGTGTGGGGATGCTGGCCTCAGTTGCCTTGAAAGAAGATGGCCGCCCCCACAGTTCGCATGAGGCACTGCTGGCCTCTGAAGATCCGCTCCTGCAGGCCTTAGAGAAGTGGCCTTTCTTCCTGCAGGTTGAGCAGGTAGAGTTCCTGGCTGGGCAGCGCGGCCTCGGGTGCTTCTCCTGGCCGCAAAAGAAGCAGCCGGCGGCCCGATCGCGGGTGCCCGATGTCGGAGCCGGTACCGGGGGTGGCGGTCCCGGTCGGGTCCGGGACGCCGACGCTGAGGTAGGTCCCGGGGGCGGCGCTGCGAAGGGTATTGCGGTAGGGGTCGGGCCCGAGTCCCAGGGTCGCGAGCAGTACCTGGAAAACGCCTCCTGGTCCTGATGGGCCACCTCTAGGGAGAGAGCGAGGGCTTCAGCTTTGTCCAGGTCGAGGTCTTTAGCTTCAAGCAGTCTTTGCCGTGAGTGGTCGGACCGTAGGCCTTTCACAAAGGCATCGCGGATATTATCTTCCGTATTTTCAACAGCCGTCACCGCTTTAAAGTCACAGTTCCTGCCGAGTGCTCTTAGCGCCCGTAAAAATTCAGCTACAGACTCTCCTGGCTGTTGCGGGCGGGATCTTAGGAGGTGCCTGGTGTACATGTAATTTACCGGGCTCCGGTACTGCTGTTTCAGTAGGTTGATAGCGGCCTCGTATGTAGTCGTGTCCTGGATGAGTGCGTATACTCTCGGGCTCGCTTGGGCGTTCAGAACTCTTAGTTTGGATCTCTGAGGGACGCCGGATTCTTCCAGGTAGGATTCGAAGCAGCCCAGCCAGTGTTTGAAGTCGAGGGCTGAGTTTGCTGCCTGTGGGTTTAGATCCAGGTACGGTGGTTTGAGGGCTTGCAGCCAAGCCGGCTGGTGTGGCTGGTGTAGCCCGGTGTCTGAAAGCTGCTGTGGCTGTGCTTCTGGGAGGGCTTCTGGCTGGCCAGTAGTAGACATCTTTAAAATTTAGTCAATAAAATTGATATACCTATCAATTCGTCCAATAAAAAGCGACGAGTTAGGAACGTAACTAAAGGTTTTTATTGACTAAATAACAGAGCCCACCCTCGTGGGTGATCCGGTCCAACAAGGAGGAATACCAGCCAGTCGACTACCTTTATACCTGGGCAGGTAGGTGGAGCCATGGGCGGAGTCGGAGGTGGTCAGCCCAGGTATAACAGCGCGACAAGAGGCGACCTCGTGTAGTGATACAACAGTGAGAACAGTGAGAACAATACAACAGTGATAACTATAGTGTAACGATAGTGAACGATAAAAGTGGTTTACCACAGTTCCTTTTGCGAATACTGTTCACAAAAGTCGGGGTCACCAATGTAAGAATGGTCAAATTCCTTTCCAGAGATTGAGTTCGACGCAGGCAATCAATCAAAAAGGTTTTTAATGTCAAACTAACGAGTTTAAACAGATTGATGCAAGAGAACTATGTATACAGGTCTTAACTGGCCGGAAGCTCCACGAGGACTGCCTGGGCGGTCCCGTGGATGGCGTCATGACGTTCTTCCCGCGTTTAGGGTGATCACGTGATCGGCGGCATGATGTCATCGTGTTTGCCCGCGCTCTTAAAGGGTCCGCGCCCTGTACATGCAAACAGTATATACAATGGTACAGATTTAGTCTGTAGCTAACACATCGTTAAAAGGAATTATGTACACTTGTTCTGAGTCTCTCAGTGGCTCTGCCATAATATCTACTTTAACTCACCAAATTCATCTGCTGTCTCCTAACCTTAATAACCTTCTAGAATGTCTCAACTTTTTAACAAAAACAAAATCAAATCCATTGACTCTTAGCTTCCTTTCTGCTGCAATCACCATCCTTGGTGACTTTATTGTTCACCGTTACTAGTGTGCCCTGCTTCACTTTGATTGATCAGGCCAGGATCAGGCTATGCTGAATGGCCTTGAATAACTCATCAATCAGCCTACCAGTATCCCTGATCATTGCAGTAATTCAGTTAACCTGGATATTGTTCTTACAGCTTCTTCACACTCTATCTGTCTCTTCACTGCTGGGCTAAAGAACTGGACTGAATGCTGATTTTATTTTACTGCACAAAAAGTTTTTTTAAATTAATTAAAAGTAGATCACTCCTGAGTAGTCTCTGCAGTTCTGTCAACTGGTGTGGTGAAGCAAACCTGCTTTAAAGCTGTGGTGTCAGCATCATTAGGGAATTGTGAGGAGTGAAATTTATATGTGCAATGACACAAAAGGTGAGACACCATGCATTCTTAAACCAAACGACTGAGACTCAACAGATCGATAAAGTTTCACTGTAGGGATTAACTAACTGTCAAAAGTAATCAACGAACATTGGACTCAGCACTAAATAAAGCTTCAGTCTTTTGTTGGGAGCTTCTGTTTGTGAAGACATGCAAAAGTTTAATTTACCCTCCCCCAAATGATATTGGTGCTGTTGTGGCTCAGGTGAAGGCCATCCTTTCGCTATAGCCTTCCCTCATTCCAGAAATCACTCCAGTGCACTAAGAATGTGAATTCTTCTCTCCTGCACCAGCCCTTCAGCCACATGATCAACTATATAATCTTCCTCTCATTGGCCAGTACAGTTCGTTGCACTGGATGCATCCAGAGATTACTACCCTTGAGTGCTTGCTTTTCAATCTGGTGCCTAATCCCTTAAACTCCTGTTACAAGACCTTAAATGTCATTGGTTCCAACATGGACTGCAACCTTTATCTGCCCTCCCTCTCTTCCCAGTGGTTTTTACATTAGTTTAATGATATCCTTCACCCTGGCCCCAGGAAGGCAACGTACCATTCGAAACTCCTGGTCACAACTGCAAGAAAGTTGTCTATTTCCTTGACAATATAATCTCCCACAACTTCTACTCTCTTATGGTCTATGTGCCTCTCAAAGCCCTCGATAGTTCCCTTCTCCATGCAATCATCCTCCTCTGAGTCACTATCACTGTCCACCTCACAGTTGCTATGCATCTATTGGACAATTCAGTAACTCGGGTTGCCTATACCATTGAGTCCTACCTCTCTGCTTTCCCAATGAATGCTCACCCAATTCTCTCTTTCTACACTATCCTTATTTCCTCAAATGTCTAACAGCACTTCTTAGGTAACCACATTCTGGAGACCCTGCAGAGTGTAGCTAATTGTTCCCCAAGAAGAGATCCTCTGCTCCAGAGACTCAATTTTGCAACACTTAGTGCAAATATGCTGCCTCTGGATACGCTGGGCATCCATGTGCCTAGCCTACTTAAAAACATGAACATGTTACTCCGAATTCCTGCTAGCAAGAACTAACCCCCACTCAGTTAGTTTACATAGGTATCGCACTTAGTATCACACCACGTAATATCAGCTAAGTCAGCACAGATGTGGGATGGAACCTGGGCTCTTCCTGATCTGTGTATTTCAGTACCACAGCAAGTGCTGTATTTATCCATTAATATTTTTTGATAGAGTCCGTTGCTAGGATGATTATTGGAAAGTCTCCCCTGAATGGGTCCTGGTGTTGAATAGGGAGATTCTCAGCACTCAGTAACCTATTAAATGTGATTGGTTCAATCATTACTCACCAGTCCTGTATTAATAGGCTAGTCCCTCAAACTGTCAGACGTTATCTCAACCTCTTTCATGCTAGATACTCTTCCTCTCTGCATACCAAGCTAAAATGAAGGCATCTGCATCTCCGACATCAACCACGTCTCCATCCCAAACTGTGGCCATCAACAATGCTGCAGATATCAGCGTGATCATCGTGTACTTTGTTTTGGTCATCGGCGTTGGACTGTGGGTAAGTGTTCATTCCCTCATGCTGTTTGGGTTCTTCTTTTCTTCAATTTTTTTTCTTCAGCACACTTTTTACATAGTCGGCCATATTTTATTTAAATGTTTGTTCCCCATTTCTGTTTCTGATCACGCTGCCCCATTATTGAGTGCAGTCCCGCTGCCCCATACTAGATACAATTGCACTGGGTGCAGTCTTGCTGCCCCACACTGGTTACAGTTCTACTGCCCCATACTGGGTCCAGTTGTACTGCTCCATACTGGGTATGATTCCACTGCCGCTTACTGGGGTATAGTTCCAGCACATCTTGTCAGCAGAAAGCTGCCGTGAGTCCCCAGGAATGGCCCCAGAATTCTTACAGCCAAAGTTAATTGATCCCTTCGGAGGAATTTTCAGAATTGTGGCCTTCCTGGCATTGGCCTATCCCGGGTCATCCATCACCAGAGCAATGTGGTGCCAATCCAATTTTCCATGGGTTGGGATGATGCGCCCTTACAGATGGGGGCCACCCACCTCAGGTATGCAGATGACCCTGTACCCATGACTCGGAAAGGGGTCTGGGTCTCCCTGTATCAGCAGATAGGGCTCGCTCCACCACACTTCTGCTGGCAGAGTGGGACGACTAGAAATTAGGGCCCTTTGTTTTTATGTAACTTTCTATTTTAGGTGTGCAATTTAGTAGTTTAGGGCTCAATCCCTTGTCAGTCACTATTGGTTGCTGCTGGTGGCGTAGGTGGGACACGCGGGTTAGGTTTATCCTATAAGGAGGCAGCTACTTAACCCACATGTACCACCTATGCCACCAGCAGCCGCCAATTCCAGGAGGGCATCGCCCCGAGAAACTAATGCCGCGCTCTGATTGGTCTAGATCTGAGGCGTGGTGAAGATTGCCTTTTCAGCGGACCAGTGAATATGTCTCCAGTCTATTTAGGGACGAGTTTTGTGAACCGAGGACTCTTCTGGGTACATTGTTTGCCCGGGGACACAGTACCTCATCCGGGCACTGTCCCCGGAAAATGGGGACGTCTGGTCACCCTAAGCTACTGGTCTCGGATGTCGAACTGTAATGTAAATGCACCCTCTATAGTTTTCTATATCTATACACTATATTAGGAGTGCTGCATATGGTATTAACTCCCTGTAAGCATTACAGTTACTTCCTGTAACACTTTCCCCATCACACTTATTGATAACATCCCTCTTGTGATAAAACAGTGTATCCTCCAACTCACCATGAACAACACTATAGCAGATCTGCTTGTGTAATATTAAAATACTTGCATTTATATAACATTTCATCATGTGACTCAGAAATGTTCAAAAGCACTTCACATCCAGTGAATTGCTTTGAAGTGTAGTGATGATGGTTATTGTTTAGGCAAAATTGACTGCCATTTTATGCATAGCAAGATGCCATAGACAGTAATGACCCAGTTAATCGGTTTCTTGGTTATGTTAGTTAAAGGAGGACTGCTCGATGAGACAATGGGGCCTAGAAATTCCAGAGCGCTGGAAACCTGCTGGTGGCACTGCGGGCTGCAGTTAACGGCCACCGAAATTAATAGCACTGGCAGCACCGGTATATTGGTGCTGCTTGCTAATTAACATTAGCCCAGCGCTAAACTCACTGTGCAATGCCGGTTTTCGGGTGGTAGTCTTAGCAGGAGGCTCAATGCAGCATGACTGTGGTGTCATTGGAGGAAAAACAGCCTTCTCTTAAATCAATACTGTCAGTTTAGAAAGCAGTGTCGGTCCCTTAAAGGGGAACTGCCTTCTTAAATGAAAAAAATAAAAATCATGTAAAAATCAGCAGTTTTTAGCCCTTAGGGCTCAACTGCCTTATGAAAAAAAACTAAAAATAATTCCCAAATGGCAGTCTTCAGCTCTTAAAGCTGAATTGCCTTCCACACCTAAAAAAAGGGAAAATGCATCAGCACTAACACAAATGGCTCAGCAAGCCAGGGAAAGGGCACCCAGGGTCTCGAACGCAGCACTCCAGCTTTGTGCAGGGGGTCAACACAGCAAGAGAGGTCCTCTACCCACAGGGGCCAGGAGGCCCTTCAGAAAGAAGGAAGTGGGACCAAATCACCGAAGCCATCACTGCCAGCAGTGTTGCCCCCCACGATCTGGCTTCAATGCCCAAAGAAGCTTCATGACCTTAGACCAGTGAATGCTTCTTCAAAAGCTGTCTCCTACCAACTGCGCCACTAGCCTTGCACACTGCTCAATGCACGACCCCGCACCCCAATCACTCACCTACCAACAATCTGTACCAAACACGAGGCACACCTCCCATTCCTAGCTTCACCTCACCCCCTTGGAGGAGACGCTGCTGACCATTCTTAGCAGAGGCATTGATGAGCCCTTGGCCAGCAGTGGGGCTGAAAGGCTACAAGATGCCGGTATCCTCATACGTTATCCTCCTTCTCGCATGCACCCCATGCTTTCCTGCCCTCCCATCACCACAACTCCACCCTTGTGCCTTCTTCATTTCACACACCCAAGAAATGTAGCCTGCCCAGCCAGTGGTTGGCCAAGAAGAGGGAGAGGAGAGTGAAGAGGAAGAAGAAGAAACACCATCACTCGATTTCACTCTTCCAGCCACCAGCTCCTCAAGGTCAACCTGCAAGGTAATTTGCAGTGTTCCCCACTGAAAGTCAGCAGGCTTCCACCAGCCATGCTGCTGCCACTTGGGTAGCACTGCATGACAACAGTAGGAGAGGCAAAGGCACACACAAGACAGTTACTAAGGGAATGCATAAGGGTAATTAGTTGATCTCTTGATGTCATATTGGATGGATAGATGTACAATTGGATAGTTTGCTTTGTGGTGGCTTTCATTTCAGCATTGTGGCCCAGTGATGGTCAGTAACAGAGGGAAGGTAAGGTGTGGGACAAATGTTGAAAGGGTAATTGGGGTTGTGGTCACTGGTACCGCAGGCGGATAATTCCATCCCAGATATCCCGGCCAGAAAGGGGCTGCCTGGGTTGCATCCTTCCTTATACATCCTCCTCTTCTGCTTCCACTTCTTCTGCTTCTTCCTCTTCTGCTTCTTCCTCTTCTGTCTCTTCCTCTTCTGCATCTTCCTCTTCTGCGTCTTCCTCTTCTGCGTCTTCCTCTTCCCTTTGCAAGCGCGTGCTGGAAATCTGAAATAAAAGCAGAAAATGCTGGAAATTCTCAGCAGGTTAGGCAGCATCTTGACCTGAGATATGAATTCTTTGGTGTTTCTCTCTCCACAGATATGCCTGGCCGGCTGAGTATTTCCAGCATTTTCTGTCTTCTCAGAGGTCTTCCTTTACCATCTGAGGCCTTGCAAGCATCCAGCAGCACTCCCTGCACACCTTAAAAACTTTTAATGTCTATTGCACCGAGCTGCTACTTCAATAAAATCTAAAAAAATCCAGTCCAAAAGTTTAATGCAAACTTACCTGAAAGATGCATTGCTGGTCATCTTCCAAAATTCTATAGACTCTGGAACTGTACCCATGGATTGGAGGGTAGCTAATGTAACCCCATTATTCAAAAAGGGTGGTAGAGAGAAAACGGGGAATTATAGACCGGTAAGCCTGACATCAGTAGTGGAGAAAATGCTAGAGTCCATTATAAAAGATGTAATAGCAGAGCACTTGGAAAACAGTGACAGGATCGGACAAAGTCAACAGGTAAATCGTGCTTGACTAATCTGCTGGAATTTTTTGAGGATGTAACTGGTAGAATAGATAAGGGAGAACCAGTGGATGTGGTGTATTTGGACTTTCAGAAGGCTTTCGATAAGGTCCCGCATAAGAGATTAGCGTTAAAGTTAAAGCACATGGGATTGGTGGTAAGGTACTGACTTGGATAGAGAACTGGTTGGCAGAGAGGAAGCAAAGAGTTGGAATCAACAGGTCTTTTTCCAAATGGCAGGCAGTAACTAGTGAGGTACCGCAGGGATCAGTGCTAGGACCCTAGCTATTCACAATATATATTAATGATCTAGACAAGGGAACTAGATGTAATACCTCCAAGTTTGCAGACGACACAAAGCTGGGTGGGCGTGTGTGCTGTGAGGAGGATGCAGAGAAACTCCAGTATGATTTGGACAGGTTGGGTGATTGGGCAGATGCATGGCAGATGCTGTATAATGTGGATAAATGCAAGGTTATCCACTTTGGTGGCAAAAACAGGAAGGCAGATTATTATCTGAACGGCAATAGATTGGTAGAAAGGGAAGTGCAACGAGACCTGGGTGTCCTTGTGCACCAGTCGCTGAAGGTAAGCATGCAGGTGCAGCAGGCGGTTAAGAAGGCAAATGGTATGTTGGCCTTCATAGTGAGAGGATTCAAGTACAGGAGCAAGGATGTCTTGCTGCAGTTGTACAGGGCCTTGGTGAGACCACACCTTGAGTATTGTGTGCAGTTTTGGTCGCCTTATCTGAGGAAGGATGTTCTTGCCATGGAGGGAGTGCAGCGAAGATTCACCAGACTGATACCTGGGATGGCAGGAATGACGTATGAGGAGAGATTGGGTCGATTGGGCTTATATTCGCTGGAGTTTAGAAGAATGAGAGGGGATCTCATTGAAACTTATAAAATTCTAACAGGACTAGACAGACTAGATGCAGGAAGGATGTTCCCGATGGCAGGGGAGTCCAGAACCAGAGGTCACAGTCTAAAGATAAGGGTTAAGCCATTTAGGACAGAGATGAGGAGGAATTTCTTCACCCAGAGAGTGGTGAACCTGTGGAATTCTCTACCACAAAAGGCAGTTGAGGCCAATTCATTAAATATACTCAAGAAGGAGCTAGATATATTTCTTAAGGCTAAAGGGATCAAGGGATATGGGGAGAAAGCAGGGACAGGGTACTGAATTTGGATGATCAGCCATGATCTCATTAAATGGCGGAGCAGGCTCGAGGGGCCGAATGGCCTACTCCTGCTCCTATCTTCTATGTTTCTATGTTTCTATGATGTGTGTGTGTCCCTTTAAGAAGTGCTGACAGCATCTCTGTCAGTCTGCTGCACGCTCATTTTTCAGAGCGAGCTTAGGACCCAGCGCTAAACTCAACGCAAAGGTCCAATTTCGCAGAGTGTAGCGTTATGTCAGTGTTTTACGCCGACTGAGGTCGCGCTCTCCAGGTTTGCATGTCCAGGGCCAGCGCTGCTAACGGCTGCGCTATGGCCCTCACCAAAATGGCGGCCACCAAGTCCCGCACCAGAGGCAGGTGGAAGAGTGGCCGCCGCCATTTCTTTTCAGGAATCTGTCGGTAACGAGCACCAGTAAGTAGTCGAATTTCTAGGCCTGGGAGTATTCGCTGCTCTCCTTCCATTAATTCCATGGGTATTTAGCATCCACATTAACAACCAGAACAGGGAAACAGGCTACAGTCTAATGTCTTATTTGAAGATGGTACCTCTATCAATGCAACACTCTCTCAGTAGTGCATTGAAGCATCAATCTAGATTAATAACTGGAGTAAAAACAGAAAATGTTGGAAATACTCAGCAGGCCAGGCAGCAGCTGTAGAGAGAGAAACAGGGTTAACATTTCAGGTCGATGACCCTTCATCAGAACAGTTCTGATGAAGGATCATCGACCTGAAACGTTAACTCTGTTTCTCTCTCTACAGATGCTGCCTGACCTGCTGAGTATTTCCCGCATTTTCTGTTTTTATTTCAGATTTCCAGCATCTGCAGTATTTTGCTTTAATAACTGGAGTATCTGATTGCTTCACAGAATATTCTGGAATATTCCACCTGACATTGAAGCTTTACAGCGCAAAAGGGTAAATGTTCCCCTTCAATAAGGGGATAGGGTGGGATATGTGTTGGTGTAGGGGTTACAGGGATCGGGTGGGATATGTGTCGGTGCAGGCTCGATGGGCCGAAATGGCCTCTATCTGCACTGTGGGGTTTCTGTGATTCTGTGATTCTGTGAATAATTACATGGGAACCAGATTTGACGAAATAGTCTCCTAATGTTTGTGTGGATTTATTACAGCATTATTAGTGTTTGCTTCAAGGTCGCAGTGGTTCAGCTGAAAGGGAATGAAACCGATTGGCCCAGGAGTTTCCACCAATGTGTCTGCAGTGCAAGGGTTAACAATCAATGTTATTACTGAATGGGGAGGGGCATTGTTCATTTAAGAGTAAGGATGTTGTCAATCTACATTACAGAATATTCCATCTGACCCTGTAAAAGTTTACAGGGCAAAAGAGTCAAAGGCCCCGCAAATAATTACAGGGGAACATTACTGAGTAATTTTTCTTACATAGTCATTTAGCACAATTGTCATTATGAGCTAAAGATTAAAGAGGCACATTGCATCAAAGACCTTGTTTACTCTGTTAGTTTACTGACCGGAACAGACCATCATTTTGGAAGGAGCTCAGCAGAGTCGTGTCCATGTGATCTGCACAGAGCTATTAAAAGGGCAATAAATGGAAATGTTCCTCCTATACCTAGTTCTTTCTACCATAAGTAGTCTTAATATTACCAGGAGGCAGGCATTAGCGCTGGAGAAGGAAGAAGATACGTAAGAACACAAGAAGGGTTTCCAAAATTCCAGCAACCTGTATTAAATTAACACTAGTATGGAATTTTGAAATTAAATAACTGTGTCTCAATCAGATGGGTGGTGGTCTAAATGGGCCGAATTTAGGTGGTGTGCCTCAACTTGGCCTCCATTAGGCGGCAGGTCTCAATTGGATGAGTTGGTTGTGATACTGTAGTGACCTGGAACTGGCTTTCCTTCATTTATGCTGGCTGGTCGAGTGTACGTTGCCCACATATAGGCCGCGATTTTGCCTACCGAGGCAGGATAAGTATGGCTGAGGTAGGTGGCGGACTGCGACCCCGCTCCCGGTTCCATCGCGCTCTGTTGAAGTGATTTTACCCAGATTGGGCTTGTTAAGCCCGCCCTGCGAGGTTCCCGGCCAATTAAAAGGAAGCGAGTCTGATGACATCATTTGATGACGCGTCATCAGCCGGTTTCCTTAAAGGGACCATATGAACATTAATTTTGACAGTTGTGCTGTCAGTGTTACTTCCATATGGGAGTCACAGTACGCAGGGAGCTCCTTTTCCCTTCCCATGGGCAGAACAGACCTCCCCAGGAGACCAACGCAGCCTGGGTTGCACATTGCACAGGAGGACACAAGCAGGGATGTCATCAGGAGGAACTGGCTGCAGTGGCTCAGACCTTTCAATGATCTCAGTGGATCACGAAACGTTACTGCAAAGCCACACTCAACCTCATCCTGCTGTGCCACTCATCACATCCCCATCACTCTGCCTTCCCTACCCTACCCCTGCTAACCCTTACTCACACCAACTTACCTTGCACCTCCACCCATCCCTCTCTCTCTATCTACATTATCACATCCCCATCTCACTAGCCACCCATCACACTCACCCTCATCCTGGTCCAATCATACCAACTAACAACACACAAGGGTAGGCACTTGGGTCTTTTAGCCAATGTTCATGTAGAGTTTCTGCTAATGTGTTGTCAAATATTGAAATCTTTATTTTGAACACTTTGCCTTCTTGGACAGATTTGTGTGTACCTTTGGAAGCAGCCTAGTGAGTTGTAGTGAATGGTGAGACATAAGGGCAACTCCCACAATGGTGATGAGTGTGAAAGGAATGGCTTGGGCATTGTAGGGATGCTTTATGGTGTTGGTGTGGGGTGGTGCCAACCTGGTGCATCATGTGGCATCCAGGGTGTACAGCATCAAGTGAAGTAAATCTGGCCATGGTGAGGCCATCCCTGGCGTCCTGGGC
Organism: Somniosus microcephalus; assembly: GCF_052327205.1. Lineage (NCBI taxonomy): Eukaryota > Metazoa > Chordata > Chondrichthyes > Squaliformes > Somniosidae > Somniosus > Somniosus microcephalus. Next base: position 35,177,715 of record NC_141008.1, read on the forward strand.
AGCAATATGGTCAGGTGCTGATGCCCTATGTCCTGACCAGCATCAGATTGTGGAATAGGTTGGTGTTGTTGTTGGTGCTGCTGGCATGCCTGGTGATGCTGGTGTTGGGGCTGATCGTGGTGGGATTCTGGGGATCAAGTTGAGATTTTTTGAAGGGCACCGATGCTGATGGAATAGATGGCAGCTGAAGTTGAGATGACAGAAGTGATCTGTCAATGATGAGATAGGTTATTCCGAGGAGGTGACAGTGTATAGAGAGTTTACTCCAAACACTTCCAAACTGCATAAAGCTCAAAAGTGTGTTCAAAATCCTGAAGGCTCCTGCTATTAACACTGGAAAGTGAACAGCTGTGAAATGGTAACCTTTATACCACTTTTGCAACTGTCACCTATTCAGAGCAATGGAGAGTCATAGAAAACCCGGCCTACTTACCTGATGTGATCCCCGAGCGCCGTGAAACTCGTCAAAAAGCTGGAAAAATGGTAAGTAGATGGTAAAATGTTATTTAAATACCTTTTAACAACCTCTTAACTATTTCAATTGGCACAGTGTCAGGTCTGTAAAGCACAGGCAGACCCAGCACTTGGGAAACTGACATGGAGGCAGGTTCACAGCAGGAGCCCGACCCGCTATCAATCTTTTAGATTTTTACAGCGGACCCGCCCTCTGAGCGCCGGCAAGATACCGGCCATAAAGTGGGCACTGTGTCCTCCTGCTACATTTTAGATGCCCTGATGTTTCAAGAGATGGACTGAAAGTTATGCTTTAATCATTTTTGAGAGATTGGACATGAAATTCCTGCAGCACCACTCTGCCAGGACTCCAGACTACTAGTCTGCCATGACCCCTGACCCCCACCCTATTCCATTGACTTCAGTGGAGAGTAAAATTGGGCAGGGCATAAAATGGGCATCAGGCCCAACCCCAGCCCATTCCTGCTGGGCAGGTTAGGTTCAAATCAGGGCTCAAGTTTTTCTTATCATTTGCATTTCCTCATACCAGGGACCATTCTAGTAAATCTGCATTGTACCATCTCTAAGGCCTCAATATTCTTCCTGCAGTGCGGTGCCCTATAATGCACACAGTCTTCTAACTGAGGTCTTATTAGTGTTTTATATAGGATCATTATTATCTCTTGGCTTTTATATTCCAAAGGCCTAGAAATTCGAGATCACTACAAACCTGCCAGTGCCACCGCAGGCCGGAGATAACAGCCGCTGAAATTGATGGTGCTGGCAGGACCAGGATATTCATGCTGATTGCTACTTAACATTAGCCCAGCGCTAAACTCACCGTGGAAGGCTGTTTTCGTGGTGTTAGTCCTGGCAAGAAGCTCAATGCAGCATGGTCATAGCGTGATTGCAGCAAGAACAGCCTTCTCTTAAAGCAAGGCTGTTATTTCAGAAAGCAGTGAGGTCCCTTAAAGGGGAACTGCCTTCTAAAATGGAAAAAATAAAAATCATTTAAAAATAGGCAGTTTTTAGCCCTTAAAGCTCAACTGCCTTATGAAAAAAAATTAACATTAAAAAGATCTTCCCAAATGAGAATCTTCAGCTCTTAAAGCTGAATTGCCTTACACACCTAAAAAAATGGGAAAAATGCTTCAGCACTAACACAAATGGCTCAGCAAGCCAGGGAAGGGGCACCCAGGGTCTCGCACACAGCACTCTGGCTTTGTGCAGGGGGTCTGGAGTTTAGAAGAATGAGAGGTGATCTCACTGAAACATACAAAATACTTACAGGGCTTGACAGGGTAGATGCAGGGAGGATGTTTGCCCAGGCTGGGAGTCTAGAACCAGGGATCACAGTCTCAGAATAAGAGGTAGGCCATTTAGGACTGAGATGAGGAGAAATTTCTTCACTCAGAGAGTGATGGATCTTTGGAATTCTCTACCCCAGAGGGCTATAGAGGCTCAGTCGTTGAATATATTCAAGACAGAGATCGATAGATTTTTGGATATTAAGGGAATCAAGGGATATGGGGATAGTGCAGGAAAGTGGAGTTGAGATAGAAGATCAGCCATGATCTTTTTGAATGACGGAGCAGGCTCGAGGGGCCAAATGGCCTACTCCTGATCCTATTTCTTATGTTCTTATGTCAACACTGCAAGAGAGGTCCTCTATCCACAGGGGCCAGTAGGCCCCCCAGAAAGAACGATGTGGGACAAGATCACTGAGGCTGTCACCCCCCACGACCTGGCTTCAGTACCCAAAGAAGCTTCATGACCTCAGACCAGTGGTCAAGGTCAGTGAATGCATCTTCAAAAGCCATCTCCTACCAACTACAGCACAAGCCACACGCACTTCTCAATGCACAACTCCCCCTGCCTAATCACTCAACTACCAATGGTCTGTACCAAACAGGAGAGACACTTCTTATTCATAGCTTCACCTCACCCCCTTGGAGGAGACGGTGCAGGCCATTCTTGGCAGGGGCAGGGCTGAGCCCTTGGCCAGTGGTGGAGCTGAAAAGATATAAGATGCTGATATCCTCATACGTTGTCCTCCTTCTCGCAAGCACCTACCTCTTGCTTTCCCACCCTCCACTCACCACAACTCTACTCTTGTGCCTTCCTCATTTCACACACCAAGAAATGCAGACTGCCCAGCCAATGGTTGAACAAGAAGAGAGAAAGAAGAGTGAAGAAGAATAATAAGAAGAAACACCATCACTTGATTTCATACTCCCAGCCACCAGCTCATCAAGACCAACCAGCAAGGCCATCTGCAATGTCCCCCACAGCAGCCTTCCACCAGCCATGCTGCAGCCACTGGTGTAGCACTGCTTGGCATCAGTAGGATAGATAAAGGCACACACAAGACAGTCACGAAGGGAATGCATAAGGGTGATTAGTTGATTTCTTCATGTCATATTGGAAGGCTAGATGTATAAAGTTGAATTGGAAAATTTGCTTTGTGGTAGCTTTTATTTCAGCATTGTGGCCAAGAGGACACTGTGATGGTCAGTAACAGGGTAAAATTAAGGTGTGGGACAAATGTTGAAAGGGGAATTGGGGTTGTGGTCACTGGTACCGCAGGTGGATGATTCGATCACGGATATCTCGGCCAGAAAGAGGCTGTCTGGGTTGCATCCTTCCTTCTGCTTCCTCCTCTTCTGCTTCTTCCTCTTCTGTGTCTTCCTCTTCTGCATCTTCCTCTTCCCTCTGCGAGCGCATGCTGTAAATCTGAAATAAAAGCTGAAAATGCTGGAAATATTCAACAGGTCAGGCAGCATCTTGACCTGAGTCATGAACTCTGTTTCTCTCTCTACAGATGCTGCCTGACCTGCTGAGTATTTCTAGCTTTTTCTGTCTTCCTTTACCATCTGATGTCTTGCAAGCATCCAGCAGCATTCCCTGCACACTTAAAAAACTTTTAACATGTATTGCACCAGGTCACTACTTCAATAAAATCCAAAAGAATTCCAGTCCAAAAGCTTAAATGCAAACTTACCTGAAAGATGTGTGTGTCCCTTTAAGAAGTGCTGACAGCATCTGTCAGTCTGCTACACACTCACTTTTCAGAGCGAGCTTGGGACCCAGCGCTAAACTCAGCGCTAAGGTCCAAGCTCGCAGAGTGTGATGTTAATTTGATGTTGCACGCCGACTGAGGTCACGCTCTCCATATTTGCATGTCCAGGGCTAGCAAGGCCCTCACCAAAATGGCGGCCGCCGAGTCCCGCACCAGAGAAGGGCATTAGAGTGACGGCCGCCATTTTTTTCCAGGATCGCGGCAGTAATTCGTGGCAGTAAGTAGCCCAATTTCTTGGCCTAAACCTCTTGTGATAAGACCTAAAATGTTAAAACCTTATCAACCTGACATGCTGTCTTTAATGTCCTGTCAATCTGTACCCCTAAATTCCACAGCACTGAGCCTACTTGCAGTCAGATTCTAATTACAGCTGTTATTTTTTTTGTCAAAATGCATCCCCTCACATTTACCGGCATTAATTTCCATCTGCCATCTTTTAGGCCTTCCCCGCCCCCACACCCCCATCACCACGCATCTTATCAATATCACCTTACGGCTTTCGTCATCTTTGAAAGAATTAACTGTACCTCCTATTTTGGTATCATCTGCAAATTTCAACACCAGTCCTTCTAAGCCTATATCCAAATCATTGATAGTGAAGTGGCTCCAGAACAGAAACCTGTGGGTCATGACAGCCCACTTCCAACCACTCTGAAAAACTGCCATTAACTCCCACTCTCTGTTTTCTCCCTTCTAACCATGTGTTAATCCAGATAACTATCCTCCCCCTAATTCTATACCATAATCTTCCCTAGTAATCTGTCAAGTGGCACCTTGCTAATAGCTTTCCTAAAGTCCATATACACTACATCCACTGCATTTTCCCCATCTACCATGTTTGTTACCTCATCAAAGAATTCTATGGAATTTGTAAAGCACAATCATCCCTTTTGAAATTTGTGCTGGCTACTTCTATTCTCTCTGTATCTCGATGGCATTTCCATCTTAAAGATGCTAACATTTTTCCTGCCACAGATGTCAAGCTCTACATTCACACTCAAAAGAGCCCTGAAATATAATTTCAAGGGCGTCACCAATTTCCCCCTCCTCTGCCTCAGCATCATAATCTGTATCTTTGTTGGGCCCTTGCAATTTGTCTTCCTTTAGCCTAACTACCTTATCTAGAACCTTCTTTTTATTCATAATAATATCGCTCATCTCACTTTCAACCACTTACGGATTCAACTCCTCTTCAATATCCTTCTCTTTTGTAAAGAATTTCAGGCCCGTTGTGTTTTTTAAAAAAAGTAGTGAAGTTTGCTGCTGACTGGTGGGCAGATTTTCAAGAGTTGTTGGAGGCCACATTACTCTTTAGCAGTGTTGGCCAATTGAAATTGCTGATTAGCCACAAGTGTGCCATGGATCAGAAGCTACCAGGTACATCCTGCAATAACCCTAACAATGTCTCATGCTCCAAAATCATCCTTCTTTTAAAAGCTGGACCCTGAGGGATCTGAATCTCCGACTACATCAGCTGTGAATGGAAGTGACCTCACCCTCAGGCAGGTGCTTCCTCTTCCTCTTTGACCACCTCCATCTGCTCCTGCTCATCTGTGCTCTGTATATCACCCAGTTTGCTGCCTTCAAACCGACTATTTAAATGAATGGATCTGCGTTGGTGCTGAACAACGTGAGATAGAATGGCAAGTTTCCAGCTGAGGCGCTGGGTGACTCCACTCACGAAGGCCTCTAGCCAGCCTCTTTGGCCAGACCTGAAGAAATATAAAGAGGAGAAATGTTTGGAGCCCTCCCACAGAACAAGTTATCAGGCAGTGAGCTTCATGCTATATGCCAGCTTGTGTGTCAGTGCTTGTTTGCCAGAATGGAATGGAGTGTGAAGGAAGGGTCAGTGTGGTATAAACTTTGAGTGGTGCTGTGCTTCCTGTATCCCCATCTACTAACTCCTCCTCCTGTCCTTACATTTGGAGGACATGCTCCTTGAATGGGGTCAGTCTTTTGAACCCCCCGCCCCACATCCCCGCCCCCCCCCCCCCGCCCCATTCAGTTGCAAGCATCTGTCTCCTGTTGTATGGTGTTTTTTCCTTCCGAAGCAGAAACAGGCATGATTATCTGCCAATGGCTGCATGGAATGTAATCTGATCTGTTATCTATATACTTTGTTTTTTTTAGTCTATGTGTAGGACCAACCGTGCGACCGTGGGTGGGTACTTCTTGGCCGGGAGGGACATGCGATGGTACACAGTAAGTGATGTTTATGTTATCGATTTAATTTATTTGATAACAGCTTCTTAAATTATAGCAAACTGAATTACCATAAATCTGAAATCCTGAGGAAACTAAAATCAATTTTGTGTTAATCCACAACTGGGCCATTGTTGGGCAGTAGACCTCAATTGGCTGGTAGGCCACAGCCTGAATATGTGAAAATACAAATGGTTGGGATTGATTAATAATCTGTAAGCAGTGAGAATTAAACTTGGCTATAAGCAGTAATTAAGATTTAAGGCTATTTGGGCAATAAAGAAATTCCTCAATTAGATGTTTGTCCTCAATTCAGCTTGTTATGTAATAGTCCTCAACCAGGCCTCAACTCTTTTATTTAAATCTAGTAATACTTGTTACAATACATCAACTTCATAATAAATCCATTACATTCATTAACCACAATAAAGCTAACCTTAACAAAAATCAGCTTTAAAATTAACAGTACAAAATAGAATAATACATTTTTTCAAACAAATACAATATCAACAATACAAATACCCATAGTAAAAAACAATACATATTAGTCCTACTAGCAATCTAGTAACACTTCATTTTTACTTGGTAAAACCTGTTGTCCTCTTTTTCTTCTTTTTTTTTAAATTTTAACATTCAAGTACAACAGCATTTATACAATACAATAGTTACATAGTAAATCCATTACATTCATTCACCAATTATGGTCAACAATATAAATACAACAATAATTTTTACAGGTAAATCGATAATATTTACAGTACAAACTGCAAACATTCAATAAACCAAAATCAACCAGGCCTCAGTTAGGTGGAAGTTGATTGCATCCAGGTTCCTGAGCTGAAAGTTCAGCGTGGTAGCCTACTTTGATGCCCAGTTCTCTGAAAACCTTTCATAGCTAAAAATTCTTTTTTGATATCTAATTCTCCACTCTTGCAGCAGAAGAAAGTTTTAGTTTAAAAAAAAACTTGCTCAGTCTCTTTCTCAATTCCCCCTCCAGGTGGGAGCCTCACTCTTTGCTAGTAACATCGGAAGCGGACACTTTGTTGGTTTGGCGGGCACAGGGGCTGCAAACGGCCTGGCCGTCGGTGGCTTTGAGTGGAACGTAAGTGTGCTGAAATAAGTATGACATCACTTCGTAGACGAGTAACATTTTATGAATCCTGATTGGTGCATCTTTGAGATTCCACATTTTTCCCAGCTGAACCCTTTTCGTATTCCCATTACAGCTTGACACACTCCGATGTGTATTCTCCTCGTGGGGAACACAATATTGCACCTAGAACTCCAGCAATAAGGTGCACTACTGCCCTTGGGCCCCCAGTGATCAGAAACATTACTACCTCCGGACCCCCAGAGAACAGGCACATTACTATCCCTGGACCCCCCTGTCATCAGGTACATTAATGCTTCAGACATCCAGCAATCAAATTCATTACTGTCTCTGGACCCCCAGGGCTGTGACACAATACTGTCACTAGACCACCATAGATCTGGCACATTATTACCCCATGGCACCATGTGAACAAGTACATTACTCATACAATCATAGAATCATAGAAACTTACAGCAAAGAAGGAGGCCATTCTCCCATCGTGCCTGTGCTGGCTCTTTGAAAGAGCAGTCGAGCTTAGTCCCACATCCATCCGTAACCCTGTAAGTCCCTCATCCTCCAGTACCTGTCCAACTCCCTTTTCAAATTATTTATGGAATCAGCTTCCACCACCTTTTCAGGTAGAGCGTTCCAGATCCCGACAACTCTTTGAGTAAAAAATGTTTGCCTCATCTCCCCTCTAGATCTTTTGCCAGAGATTTTAAATCTATGATTATTGATCCACTCGCCAGAGGGAATAGTTTTTCTCTCTCTACTCTATCAAAACCTCTCATCATCTTGAAAACCTCTATTAGGTCACCTCGTAACCTTCTCTGTTCCAAGGAGAACAATCCTAACTTTTCCAACCTCTCCTCATAACTGAAGTCTCTCATCCCTGGTAACATCCTGGTAAACCTCCTCTGTACCCTTTATAAGGACTTTACATTTTTCCTAAAGTGTGGTGCTCAGTACTCCATCTGAGGCCTAACCAGTGATTTATAAATTTAAGTATAATCTTATTGCTTTTATATTCTATTCCTCTATTTATAAAGCCAAGTAACCCATATGCTTTTTTAACCACCTTATCAATTTGCCCTGCCACCTTTAAGGATTTGTGTATATGGACACCAAGGTCTCTCTGCTCATCTACACTTTTCAAAATCGTGCCATTTATAGAATACGGTCTTTCCATATTAGCCCTCCTAAAGCACATCATTTCACACTTTCCCACATTGAACTCCATCTGCCATGTTTCTGCCCATTTCACCATCCTGTCTATGTCATCCTAAAGCCTATAACTATTCTCATCACTATCTACTAATTTGCCAAGTTTTGTATCATCTGCAAACTTTATAATGCTGCTCCCTACACCCGAGTATAGGTCGTTTATAAAAATTGAAAAGCGTAATAAACCCAAAACTGACTCTTAGGGAACACCACTGCACACCATTACTCTCCCCAAGCTCCCAGGAAAGTGATATATTACTACCCTCTGACCACCAGCAATCAAACACATTAATGTCCCCAAACCCCAGGGATCTGACACATTACTGCTTCTGGATCTCAGTGACTAGGTGCATTACAGTCCCTGGACCCTCAGGGATCAGATAAATACATCCCATGTGCAAGCGTATCAACTGGATGAGATATATTTGGTGAAATTTGATTAAAGTTTGTGCTCTCTGTATCAGCCTCTCTTTCCTCTATTTTATCAATAGTCCTATGGTCAATGTTCCTCTGAACTTTATCTTTTGTCCTCATAAGATCCAAATACCATTCCTACCTATGGGCATCCTCACGTTGTTGAAAAAACTCATCGCTCTGTCTCCTGCTCTAACTCATTCTTTCCCAGGCACCATCACATCTTCCTTTCCTTTTGCAATGTACAGACTTTTAACATCCAAGCATGATATCACCTAACCACTACTTCCTTATTTACCTCATCATCTCTCATGCTCATTTCAACCTTGGTGCTGTCCTGTACTCTATGTCCCTCACCTGGGTCTCTCAGTAACAAATGACAAAACAATCTGCCCTGTATAACTTTGGGATTTGCCTCCCACAGGCCCTGTTTGTTGTGTTACTCCTGGGTTGGCTCTTTGTCCCGGTTTATCTGACAGCTGGGGTGAGTATGAGATTCCATTCCCATTTAACCAGGAGGAAACCTGTAGATGAAAATACTTGGATATTACTTGAAAATTCTTCTTGTGTCCTTTCCCAGGTCATCACGATGCCCCAGTACTTAATGAAAAGGTTCGGAGGAAACCGAATCAGACTCTACCTCTCCCTCATCTCTCTCTTACTGTACATATTTACCAAGATCTCAGTGAGTATCTCATCATGTCCATCACTGCATCAACTTTTTCTTGACTCTCTCACTTTGAAGGGTCCCTGATGGTGAAACCCAGTCATTAAAAAATGTTCTTATGGATAAATTTCCTCTTTAACGGTCCCTGATGGTCAAACTCTGTCTATAAAGAGTCCCTGGTGGCCAGGCTTCCTCTTTAAGGGTCCTGATGGGAAGACTCCCATTTTAAGAGATCCTAATGGTCATTCTCTCTTTTTAAGGATCCCTGATGATCGGACTCCCTCTTCGGTTAGATTTATTGACGGCGATTTCTTTTGTCCTATTACCTGGCAGGTGGACATGTTCTCTGGAGCAGTCTTCATCCAACAAGCTCTGGGATGGAACATCTATGTTGCAGTAATTGCATTGCTGATTATTACTTGTATCTACACTATCACAGGTAGGTACTGAAGATCAGGCAGGCGAACATCCCGTTTACATGGAGCATTCTGCGGGCTGACGCTTGAGAAATTGGGAAGAGAAAATTGGAAAAATCGGCCATACAGAGCAGGAAGAAGCCAGCTTCCATCTCTGGTTTCTGTTAAATCAGCTGATCTCACCCGGTGTAGTACTGAGCCACACAGTGCAGGAAGGTCCTGAGTTCTATCCCTGACCTGTGTTTAGTTAGCTGATCGCAGCTGGGGTGGCGATAGGTGTGCTAAAATTGGTCTCAGCGCCCCTGGGTTGGAAGAAGAAAAGCTGGGGTTCCTGCTTTTGATTATTATCCAATGACTCTTGCTGGAATGTTGCCTTTGTGTGGACTTCAGGTGTGGACAGGATCGGACTCGGCTTGGTTACAAACCCCATTCCCCCACCCCCACCACCATGAACGCATCATGTGACACCCACTGTCTAGGGTTATTGAGTGTTCATCTTGCAAGCCAACAAGCTCCCACTGTGGCTATCGGTAGGGATAATCCCCAATTAGATAAGAATCCCAGCATCTGCTCTTTCTCCCACTCCTGGGTCGGTTGCCATCAATCAGACAGTTCTTGTATTTGAACATCCTCACCGGCTCAAAATTTAAAATGCCTTTTTATTTGATTCCGCAGCGCAATCTGGATTTAGTTTTACATAGACAGAGTTTAGAAAGCCATTGACCAATTGAGGTAATTGAAGAATTGGTTTACTAGAAGCAAACACACATACAAAGTGGGTTCTGGCAAGGCCATTACTGTGAACATTTTTGAAGTCTACGAAAGGCCTACTTTCTAACTGAGGCAATGTAGAGGCCTTCTTGAGGCCCACCAACTAATTGAGGCCCACTAAGTAATTTGAGGCCCAATTTAGCCCTACCACCTAATTCAGGCTTAATTTCCTCAATTCAAGATACCATTAATTCAGGTTATTGTGATTTAAGAACCTCGTATTTTCATGCCTCTTCTCCCTTCCCCAGTGTTAATGTGAGCCTTTGGCAATATTGAGGCTACCTGCGGTCGAAAGAACCAGATATAGGAGGAACATTTCCATTTACCGCTCTTTGAATATCCCTGTGCGCAACAAGTGAACAACATTCTGCTGGTTTCTTTCCAAAATGACAATTTGTTCTGGTCGATAAAATAACAGGTCTTTAATACGATGTTCCTCTTTCATTTTTAGCTTATACTGACAACTGTGCTAAATGACTGGGCAATTAAAATTCCTCAATAATGTTCCCTTGTAATTATTCACAGGGTCTTTGAGTCTTTCGCTCTGTCAGTTTCAACAGAGTCAGATGGAATATTCTGGAATGCAAATTGACAATGCCCTTACTCTTAAATTAACCATGCCCTCCCCATCTTGGTAATAAAATTAAAATTTTAACCTTTATACTGCGAGAACATTCGAGGAAACGCCAATATCCTGAGCCAAACAGTTTTATTCCTTTTCGGCTGAGCCACTGTGACCTTGGAACAAATATTAATATTACAGCAATAATTCCATGTATACTTCAGGCGAACTGTTCCAAAATCAGACTCCCCCACCCTCATCCCCACCCATACACTCCTGTAGAACACTCGGTGCATATTCCACTGGCACAGTGACCATAGTTCAAAAGGTCATTCTTCAGGCATGGGCCCAGACAGTGAGTATCAGCAGGTCACTGTGCCGCAGGGCACCTCACAGCTGAGGCCGATCCTATCCTCACCCAACGACCACACTTCCCAGCAGGAATCACCAGACAGTGATGAGGAGCCAGATCCTTGGCTGAGTTTTCCCTCTCTAACCCGGGGCACTGAAGATCATTGTAGAATTCTACGGGGGGAAAATTCGGTTGCTTTGCGCCTCCCAATAGTGCCCTAAGAGGGCGCTAATGGGACGCAAAGCATCTAGTGCCCGGGCGCGGCGATGTTTGCGCCGCTCGCGAAATTGACCAGACATTTTGCGGTGGCGCTAAACACTACCGCCACAATCTCCTGCGCCTGCAGATCGTGACGTCAGTCGAGTGTGCAACGCCCCGGTAGCACCTTGGACCGGATATTGAGTGGCACCCCCTGCATTACCGCCTGCCGCTAGCAACGACAGGTTGAGGGGAGCATTTTGCAGTCGGGAAGGGACTGGGGAAGTGCTGTTTAAAGGCGACCGCTTCCTGCCTTTTTTTGTCAGCGACATTTTTGCACCACGCATTCTGAGAGAGAGAGAGACTTTTGGAGAGATTCAACACTGTGTGAAGGAGTTTTGGGTACTGAGCAGCACTTTGCAGGTTCACTTTGATTTGACCTTCCTTGCATCGATTTAGAAGAGACTATGGGGCTGCACTCTGAGCTATTTCCCTGGGCCTCTTCATTGTTCTTTCCAGCAGATTTGTTGTACAGGTCTCTCCAGGCTGAGATTCAAGGCTGCAATGAGCAGGGTGTGGATGGAGAGCAAGATCGACCCTCCCCTTTAAGAACTGGCCGTCGCCATTGTGTCTGTGTTCCATTGCTGACTGACATCACCTGAGCTTCACCAGCGCTCTGAGGTAGCGCCTCGCTCCTTGGCGTTAGCGCCTTGAGAGAGGTGTGTAGTCTGATTTAGCACTCAAATCACCTCCAGGGGCGATAGAAGCCGAGTTTGCAGCTGGAGGCTATAATTAGCGGCAGGCGCTAAACTTTGCACCCGGCCGATAATTGCGCCCCGAGCGGGGCGATACCGAATTTCTCCCCCCACATCTCTTGTGTGATGGCACAGGGAGCCTGCCTTTGTGACCTATGTCCTCTTTGAGTAGATTTCTGAGAGGATCAGCTGGAGGCCTGGCACGTGCTGCTTTCCTGAGAAATAGCTAAAAGTAAGAAAGACTTGTATTTATACAGCGTCTTTCACCACCTCAGGACATCACAAAGCGCTTCAAACCCATGATATATCTTTGAAGTGTAGTAACTGTTGTAATTTAGGAACAGCGGCAGCCATTGTGCGCACAGCAAGGTCCCACAAACAGCAATGTGATAATGACCAGATAATCTGTTGAAGTGATGTTGATTGAGGGATAAATATTGGCCAGGACACCGGGGATAACTCCCCTGCTCTTCTTCAAAACAGTGCCATGGGATCTTTTACAAGTCACCTGAGAGAGCAGATGGGGCCTCGGTTTAACATTTCATCCGAAAGATGGCACCTCCGACAATGCAGCACTCCCTCAGTACTGCACTGGAACATCAGCCTAGATTTTTGTGCTCAAGTCTCTGGAGTGGGACTTGAACCCACAACCTTCTGACTCAGAGGCAAGGGTGCTAACAACTGAGCCACAGCTGAGAGGGCAGACAGGGCCTCGGTTTATCGTCTCATCTGAAAGACGGCACCTCCGCCAGTGCAACACTCCCTTAGTACTACACTGAGGTGTCAGCCTAGATTTTGTGCCCAAGTCTTTGGAGTGGGTTCTGAACACACAAACTTCTGACTCAGAGGTGAGAGTGCTGCCACTGAGCCATGGCTGCATTACGTGCCACTGGTACTGGGCCCAGATTCAGGGTGGTTATTGATCAGCGGGATGGCAGATCTAATCCTGAAATCCCTAAGATGGTGTTTCCCACAAGCTGGCCTCGATTGTACGAAGGCCGGATGGCAGGGCTCACTCAAGCTTGTGCCCCCGGGTCTCCAGGGCTGCAGTCTGTGCTTCTGATGAGGATGAGGTACCATCTTGTCTAGGACGCTGTCGTGGGGAAACAATCACAGACTAGAATGAAGTTGCCACATGCTCAGTTGATCTTCATAACAAGGAGAAAGCTTTCCTGATGTTACAGCATATAAGGTCAGTGCACCAAATGGAGACCCAAGTCATAGGCCGCACATCTTGGAAGAGTGACCTCAGTGCCTGCACATAGGTGTAATGTTCATTGAAGATCCTTATTTTCATAGCAGGCCCCATGAAATCTGAGTCTGCTGCCTCCTCAGTCAAGGGAAGCCATCTCCCCAGCCTCTACTGTGGAACAGTCAAGTCCTCATCCACTCCCTGCTCCTCCGGCTCTCTCATGCATTGTAACTCACCTGGTACAATATCCTCATCTCCACTATGTAGATCCCCGGATGAAAATCTCTGAGCTGGTGCACAGAACAGATAAGATGGTGACAAAGGTGATGTAATTTTGCGGGGAGGGGGGAGGAATGGGGCAAGGACACCAGAGAGATCTCTGCTGAGTTAGCTGGTCTCAACCAATGTGGTAGAGTTTTGCAGATCAAGGGGCAGGATAGCTGTCATCATCATCATCCAAAAACTCATAAGGACTTTCTTCCACCTCCTCCTCCTCATTGTCGTCATCCTCATCATCCGCCTCCTCTTCCACCACATTTGGCTGAGTGAGAACTCCGGATGAAGAGGGAATGAGGTAAGTATGGGCGTACAGCACTTAGACAGGGTGACGAGAGACAGACAGCCTGGAGTTCTGTGGCAGCTAGGTCCTTTAAAGTGCTGTAGCAGCAACAGGTACTGCTTATTTCCCAATCATCTGCAGCTGGTACTGGCCCAACAACTTCACCAGTACCTACTATCAAAACTACTTGCCTCCCCTTGAGCTCAATAGCCTGTGCCCAGAAATCTGTTCCCCCCACCTGTGATCTATCTCACCCAAATATTGTGAGCCAGGTTCTCCTAGAACAATGTTAACAGCACTAGGTGAAGGTACGTATCTGAAGGGTGTAGTGTATGTACCTTTAAGAGAGAACTACTTTTACAGCTCCTGTATACTGTAGTACCGGCAGTGACCACACCTGTATATAAGCCTTGAGCATTCCTCTGTACTGTTAGTCCTTAGACTACCTGTGGTAAACCACTGTTACCGTTCACAACCGTTCACTATTGTTACACTGTTGTTATCACTGTTTACACTGTTGTTATCACTACACAAGGTTACCTCTTGCCACGCACGCTGTTATACCTAGGCATACCTCAGCTGACTCCGCCCATGGCTCCGCCTGCTTGCCCAGGTATAAAGGTGACCGCTTGGCTGGTATTCTTCCTTGTTGGAACCGATCACCCACGAGGGTGGGCTCTGTTATTTAGCCAATAAAAACCTATAGTTACTATCTTAACTCGTCGCTTTTCATGGAATGAATTGATAGGTATATCACTACCCTCCTCCAGTAAACACCTGTTGATTGTTAAGTTACAGCCTCCGTCTAGTTATTGGAAAACATCATACTTAAAGAATCACGGATTCAACAAAGGGAATCTTCCACATGGTAGCCAACAGTTGATGTAACAAGTGTGAGAAGGATGCTGTAATATGAGAGCTTGGAGTAGTAAGGGGCTGCTTGTGAGTGGAGACCCAACAACAGGGTTCAAGGTGGAAGAAGAGAGCCATTGAAACATGGTGCACTATGAAATAAGACTTATCATCCCATTTGAGAAGTGAGGGTGATCAGTAAAGGCGGGTTTGGGATCCCATGGTGCTAAAGTGAAAAGGCCTGTTTCTAGGCAATGCTGACTGTCTGTTTCTGATTGGTTGTAGGGGGGCTGGCCGCATTGATGTACACGGACACAGTGCAGACATTTGTGATCATCGCTGGAGCTTTTGTGCTGATGGGATACTGTAAGTGAGTTCTTTGTGCCTTTCAGACAAGAACGATTTAAAAACTTCCCCACGTCCCCTTGATGCTCACTGAGTTTAAACTGTAAGTGACTGAGCCACACAGAGCAGGAAGGGCCCAGGTTCCATCCTGGTCTGTGCTAAGATAATTAATTTCAGTCAGTGTGGTACTGAGCCACACAGAGCAGGAAGGGCCTGGGTTCCTTCCTGGTCTGTGCTGAATTAGCTGATCTCGTCCAGGGCAGGGGATTGGTGCACTCGGACCTTAGTGCCCCTGGCTTTGGGAAAGAGGAAAGAGGAAAATCAGCCAGTACTCGCACTCCTGATCAGTATCCCGCAACCACCCCTGGAAAGTGCACGTGAGTAGACGTTACGTTCGGGCTCATCGGTAATCGTATCCACAATTGAGCACCCCGCTGACACTATCTGGACTCACATGGGCACTTGGGTGAGGTGTCAGAGGGCACCTGGTTCTTGTGGAACCTGTACCCAGAAAGACTCAGCAACTTGAGGAGAGGATGGGAGAAAACTGAGAGAGGAGAGGACAGACCCATTTTGCTCCACAAATAGCGCGAATGAGCCCGTCTTCATCGAAACGCTGTGACACAACAATAACACTGCTACTCACTATACTGAAAAATGACAACCGCCAGAATCATCTTTTTTTGGGAGCATTAAAGCTTGCCATGGTTCGGGATTCTTTGGCCACTTTTCCACAAAAAAGAATTGAACATGAGCAGTTTTTAATATGTATTCTGAGCAAGAAGTGCCTAAAATGCATTCACCTTTCGGGACAGCCCCACACGGAAAAGTTGGGCACATAGGCAGATGAGAGGCATTTAAGATGCAGTATGCCCTGTTGTTTTGCACAGATGCCAAGCGATGGCCAATTCATTAACAATGTCTGAGCATTCATGGTGTTGGGGGTAATATATTAGATTGGATAGAGGATTGGCTAACTAACAGAAAACAGAGAGTCGGGATAAATGGGTCATTTTCAGGCAATCTGTAACTAGTGGGGTGCCACAGGGATTAGTGCTGGGGCCTCAACTATTTTCAATCTATATTAATGATTGGATGAAGGAAGCGAGTGTATTGTAGCCAAATTTGCGGATGATACAAAGATAGGTGGGAAAGCAAGTTGTGAGGAGGACATAAGGAGTCTGTAAAGGGATATAGATAGGCTAAGTGAGTGGGCAAGAATTTGGCAGATGGAGTATAATGTGGGAAAATGTGAAGTTATCCACTTTGGTAGGAAGAATAGAAAAGAAAAATATTATTTAAATGGAGGAAGACTACAGAATGTGACGGTACAAAGGGATCTGGGTGTCCTCATACATGAAACACAAAAACTTAACATGCAGATGCAGCAAGTAATTAGGAAGGCAAATGGAATGTTGGCCTTTATTTCAAGGGGGATAGAATATAAAAATAGGGAAGTCTTGCTACAACTGTACAGGGCGCTAGTGAGACCACACCTAGAGTACTGCGTACAGTTTTGTTCCCCTTATTTAAGGAGGGATATACTTGCATTGGAAGTTCAGAGAAGGTTCACTAGGTTGATTCCTGGGATGGAAGGGTTGTCTTTTGAGGAAAGGTTGAGCAGGTTGGGCCTATACTCATTGGAGTTTGGAAGAATGAGAGGTGATCTTATTGAAACAGATAAGATTCTGAGGGGGTTGGACAGGGTAGATGCTGAGAGGATGTTTCACCTCTTGGGGGAATCTAGAATGAGGGGGCATAGTCTCAGAATAATGGGTCACCCATTTAAGACAGAGATCAGGAGAAATTTCTTCTCTCAGAGGGTCATGAATCTTTGGAATTCTTTACCCCAGAGAGCTGTGGAAGCTGGGTCATTGAATAGATTCAAGGCTGAGATAGACAGATTTTTGAGCTAAAGGGGAGTCAAGGGTTATGGGGAAGAGGCAGGAACGTGGAGTTGAGGCCAAGATCAGATCAGCCATGATCTTATTGAATGGCAGAGCAGGCTCGAGGGGCCGAATGGCCTGCTCCTGCTCCTGCTCCTATTCCTTATGTTCTTATTCAGGAAGACATCTAGCGCCTTGGTGCTGACAAACTCTTTTGATCTCTGCCAGTGTTTGAAGAAAGGGTTTTAAAAATCAGGCACAGGCAAGCTGGAATTTTCCAGGGTGTCAGCAGACAGGATCAGTGGCGGGTCGGGTGGAAAGTTTTTTTTTGACAGCAGGTTGGGAACCCTGCTGCCAACCCATCGCAATGCGTCTTTCCCAATGTTGGGTCTGTCAGTGCTGAGTGACCCAATTAAACTCAATATAACGTACTTAACAGACCCGTAACAGGCTTTATTAACTTACTTTTTAACTTTAACTTCATGGCCACGGGAACCACGGCTGTCAACCTGAGGTGGGAGTTCAGTGGCCTTTGCTCCAGCTGATTACTTGACAGCTTCAAATGTACAGTAAAAGCTCCCACCTAACAGATCAGCACTTTCCTCAGCCACAAGCTGTTTCTCAGTCCATTTCCAGCATAGATTCTGCAGGCTTTCCACTTTCCACTCTCCATCCACTCTCACCTCACTGGCTAGAGGAATGGTGCAAGGGGGAGGGATTCAAATTCCTGGGACATTGGAACCGGTTCTGGGGAGGTGGGACCAGTACAAAATGGATGGTTTGCACCTGGACAGGGCCGGGACCGATGTCCTAGGGGGAGTGTTTGCTAATGCTCTGGGGGAGGGTTTAAACTAAAATGGCAGGGGTTTGGGAACCTGAGCGGGGAGACAGAGGAAAGGGAAACAAGGATAAAAGCAAAAGACAGGAAGGAGAAAAACAAAAGTGGCATGCAGAGAAATCAAGGGTTTAAATCAAACATGGCCACAGTAAATAATAATTCTAAAAGATCTAAGAGCATTAAAAAAACAAGCCTGAAGGCTTTGTGTCTTAATGTGAGGAACATTCGTAATAAGGTGGATGAATTAGCTGCGCAAATAGAAGTAAACGAATATGATATGATTGGGATTACGGAAACATGGCTCCAGGGTGGCCAAGGCTGGGAGGTCGGGGATGGCATTAAACGGGAAATTCGAATTTGTTCATCCCAGTTTGGCATAAAAATAAAACAAAAAAGGTGACTCAACCGTGGCTAACAAGGGAAATTAGGGATAGCATAAGATCCAAGGAGAGGACATATAAATTGGCCAGAAAAAGCAGTAAACCTGAGGATTGGGAGCAGTTTAGGATTCAACAAAGGAGGACAAAGGGATTAATTAAGAGGGGGGAAATAGAGTATGAGAGTAAGCTTGCAGGGAACATAAAAACTGACTGTAAAAGCTTTTATAGATATGTGAAGAGAAAAAGATTGGTGAAGTCAAGCGTAGGTCCCTTGCAGTCAGAATCAGGGGAATTTATAATGGGGAACAAAGAAATGGTAGACCAATGAAATACATATTTTGGTTCTGTCTTCACAAAGGAGGACACAAATAACCTCCCAAAGATGTCAGGGAACATAGGGTCTAATGAAAGGGAGGAACTGATAGAAATCAGTATTTGTAGGGAAATGGTGTTAGGGAAATTGATGGGATTGAAGGCCGATAAATCCCCAGGGCCTGATAATCTACATCCTAGGGTACTTAAGGAAGTGGCCCTAGAAATAGTAGATGCATGCTGGTCATCTTTCAAAATTCGATAGACTCTGGAATAGTACCCATGGATTGGCAGGTAGCTAATGTTACCCCACTGTTCAAAAAGGGTGGCAGAGAGAAAACGCGGGGAATTACAGATATCGGTAGTGGGGAAAATGCTAGAGTCCATTATAAAGGATGTAATAGCAGAGCACTTGGAAAAAGTGACCGGATTGGACAAAGTCAACATGGATTTACAAAAGGTAAATCGTGCTTGACTAATCTACTGGAATTTTTTGAGGATGTAACTGGTAAAATAGATAAGGGAGAACCAGTGGATGTGGTGTATTTGGACTTTCAAAAGGCTTTCGATAAGGTCCTGCATAAGAGATTAGCATGTAAAATTAAGGCACATGGTATTGGGGGCATGGTATTGAATTGGATAGAGAACTGGTTGGCAGACAGAAAGCAAAGAGTTGGAATAAACGGCTCTTTTTCCAAGTGGCAGGCAGTGACTAGTGGGGTACCGCAGGGATCGGTCCTTGGACCCCAGCTATTCACAATATATATTAATGACCTAGACAAGGGAACTAGATGTAATATCTCCAAGTTTGCAGACGACACAAAGCTGGGTGGGCATGTGTGCTGTGAGGAGGATGCCGAGAAACTCCAGTATGATTTAGACAGGTTGGGTGATTGGGCAGAAGCATGGCAGATGCAATATAACGTGGATAAATGCGAGGTTATCCACTTTGGTGTCAAAAACAGGAAGGCAGATTATTATCTGAATGGCAAAAGATTGCGACAACGGGAAGTGCACCAGTCGCTGAAAGTAAACATGCAGGTGCAGCAGGCGGTTAAGAAGGCAAATGGTATGTTGGCCTTCGTAGCGAGAGGGTTTGAGTACAGGAACAAGGATGCCTTGCTGCAGTTGTACAGGGCCTTGCTTGGTGAGACCATATCTTGAGTATTGTGTGCAGTTTTGGTCGCCTTATCTGAGGAAGGATATTCTTGCCATGGAAGGAGTTCAGTGAAGATTCACCAGGCTGATACCTGTGATGGCAGGAATGACGTATGAGGAGAGATTGGGTCGATTGGGCTTGTACTCGCTGGAGTTTAGAAGAATGAGAGGGGATCTCATTGAAACTTATAAAATTCTGGCAGGACTGGACAGACTAGATGCAGGGAGGATGTTCCCGATGGTCAGGGAATCCAGAACCAGGGGTCACAGTCTAAGGATAAGGGGTAGGCCTTTTAGGACAGAAATGAGGAGGAATTTCTTCACCCAGAGAGTGGTGAACCTGTGGAATTCTTTACCACAGAAGGCAGTAGAGGCAAATTCATTAAATATATTCAAGAAGGAGTTGGATATATTTCTTAAGGCTAAAGGGATCAAGGGGTATGGGGAGAAAGCAGGAACAGGGTACTGAACTTGGATGATCAGCCATGATCGCATTGAATGGCGGAGCAGGCTCGAGGGGCCGAATGGCCTACTCCTGCTCCTATTTTCTATGTTTCTATCTATGTTTCACCCCACACCAACACCATAAAGCATCCCTACAATGTCCAAGCCATGCCTTTCACACTCATCACCATTGCGAGGGGTACCATTATGTCTCACCATTCACTGCAACTCACTAAGCCACTTCCAAAGGTGCACACAAATCTGTCCAAGAATGGAAAGTGTTGTAAATAAAGGTTTCAATATTTGACAGCACATTAACGGAAACTTTACATGAACATTGCATAAAACACCCAAGTGCCTATCCTTGTTTGTTGTTAGTTGGTATGATTGCATTAGGATGAGGGTGAGTGTGAGGGGTGGCTACTGAGATGGGGATGTGATAATGTAGGTAGAGAGGGATGGGTGGAGGTGGAAGGTAAGTTGGTGTAAGTAAGGATGTGCAGGAGTAGGGTAGGGAAGGCAGAGTGATGGGGATGTGATGAGTGGCACTGTAGGATGAAGTTGAGTGTGGCTTTGTACTAACATTTCGTGATCTAATGAGATCTTTGAACCATTTGCAGCACTGCACCCAGGTCCTCCTGACCACATCCCTGCTTGTGACCTCCTCTGCAATGTGCAACCAGGCTGCTTGGTCTCCTGGGGAGGTCACTTCCACCCATGGAAGAGGACCACCCTGTGTGCTGTGACTCCTTCCATAAGCATTTGGAGGGAGTCATGGGAGAACCTGGGTGCAGCCCTGCACCTCTGTGCCGTGATTGTCAGTGTTTGCAGCACCTCAATGCTGTATAACACTGACAGCACAACTGTCAAAAGTAAGGTGGCCATGGTCCCTTTAAGGAAACCGACTCAAGACGCGTCATGAATGACATCACCAGTCCCGCTTCCTCTAATTGGACCGGGAAACGCGTTACGCAGGCTTAACAAGCCCCATCAACGTAAATTCATTCTAGGTAGCAGGATGAAGCCAGCAGCGGGGCCGCGACCCGCACCGGTATTGCCCGCACCCGACCTGCCGAGGTGAGCAAAATCCTGGCCTAAGAGGCAGTTAAGTCCCAGAGATAACTTCTGCCCCAATTGTCAAGACGGGTAGCAGTCTATTCTTTTACGTTAAGCAACAAACCCCAAAGCAGACTAATATATGTATTTTGTAATAGCACACAAACAGAAGCTACACTGATTGTACCAAGTATCTCTCATCGTACTCAGTGTTATGAATGTTTTGCCTACTGTGGAATAAAGCAGCTTACAATGGAACTGAACACCATTTCCCTAGTGGTAACACAGTCCGCCTTCAGAGAGATTGAAGGAGTACACATGCTTAAAAAATGGAGTATCAGAACACAAGGGAGTTTTGTTGTTAAAATCCTGGGTCTAATAGCTATTAGGCAGTGGGAGTCAACATCAGTAAGGAGCAGGCGACCAGATCGCTTAAAGGAGCAGCTAACATACTAAACCCAAGAGGGAATGGACAATAACTGGATGAAGGATAGGAAGCAAGCACTGCTGTTTCTAATTTACATAAATGGTGTGGATTCAGAAACGTAATGTGAGGTGGCCAAATTTGCAGATGATACCAAACTAGATGGGGCAGTGGAATCAAAAGAGGTACCTCAGAAATTACAGAATGAACTGTACAAAATGTGCAAGTAGGCAGAACAATGGCAGATGAAATTTAAGTGTAAAGTGTTGCATATACAGTAGTAAGGAAAAATAGATGATATACATACTCTACAGATGGTGTTGAAATATCTAGGGATAAAACTGAAAGTGATCTGGGAGTCATAGTAGATTTGATGGCTAGACAGGACTAACCAATGCAGAACAGCATTCAACAATGTAAACAGTAGAATGTCAGTCAAGGAAGGTAGAGATTAAACTTTATAGTGCTCTAGTCAAACCATGCCTTAAATATTCTGTCCAGTTCCGGTTGCCAAGAAACAAAAGAGGCATTCAAGCACTGGAGACAGTGCAGAGAAGAGCCACAAGGGTGATCCCTAGTGTCAGAGGTCTGAGGTACAAGGCAAGACTGGAGAGACTCGGGACTTTTCAGCCTGAAAATGAGGCATCTGATGTCTAATAGGAACATAGGAACAGGAGTAGGCCATTCAGCCCTTCGAGCCTGCTCCGCCATTCAATGAGATCATGGCTGATCTGCGATCTAACTCCATATACCTGCGTTTGGCCCATATCCCTTAATACCTTTGGTTAACAAAAAGCTGTCAACCTCCAATTTAAAATTAACAATTGATCTAGAATCAATTGCCGTTTGCAGAAGAGAGTTACACCCTTTGTGTATAGAAGTGTTTCCTAATTTCACTCCTGAAAGGTCTGGCTCTAATTTTTAGACTATGCCTCCTAGTCCTAGAATCCCCAACCAGCGGAAATAGTTTCTCTCTATTGATCCTATCTGTTTGCCTTAATATCCTGAAAACTTCGATCAGATCACCCCTTAACCTTCTAAATTCTAGGGAATACAACCCTAGTTTGTGTAATCTCTCCTCGTAACTTAACCCTTGATGTCCGGGTATCATTCTGGTAAACCTACGCTGCACTCCCTCCAAGGCCAATATACCCTTCCTAAGGTACGGTGTCCAGAATTGCTCACAGTAATCCAGGTGTGGTCTAACCAGGGTTTTGTATAGCTGTAGCATAACTTCTACCCCCTTGTACTCTATTCCTCTAGATATAAAGGCCAGCATTCCATTAGCCTTTTTGATTATTTTCTGTACTTGTTCATGACATTTTAACAATCTATTTACCTGAACCCCCAAGTCTCTTTGGACATCCACTGTTTTTAGCTTTTTACCATTTAGAAAGTACCCTGTTCTTTCCTTTTTAGATCCAAAGTGGATGACCTCACATTTGCTTACATTGAAATCCATTTGCCACAGTTTTGTCCATTCACCTAATTTATCAATATCCCTTTGTAATTTTATGCTTTCATCTACACTGCCTACAATGCCGCCTATCTTTGTGTCATCGGCAAATTTGGATATATGACTTTCTATCCCATCATCTAAGTCGTTAATAAATATTGTGAATAGTTGAGGCCCCAACACAGATCCCTGCGGGACACCACTAGTCGCATCTTATAGAGGTTCATAAGGTTGTTAAAAGAATAGAAAAGGTAAGTCCAGAATATTATGGCCCGTAATTTGCGGTCGTCAGCGAAGCAAAGGTGCTCGCTGCTGGTCCTGAAGTAAGCTTCCCACAAAGATCGCGCGATCTCTGTGGCGAGCAATTCGGCTTTTCCGACAGTGCAGTCAGTGTTGGAGCAGTAAATGACTGACTGCAACTTCAGGATTTCCACATTGGGATGCGCCTGCGCTAAATCCTGAAATTGCGTTCAGTTTCAAAGGGGTAAAACAGTGAACACTGTTCGTTCGTTATTATTACCCACTGCAAATTCCGGGCCCATATATAAATTAAATTACAGGAATAGAACAAGGGCACACGGGTTAAAACTAGTAAAACGTAAATTTAGGACAGATATCAGAAAATTCTTCTTCACACAAAGAGTGATCAATGTGAAATAAACTTCCAGATAGAGTAATGGAGGCTGGATATAATAGGATGCTACAATAGAGGAGGAGTTGGGCTTAAGGATTTTTCTTGCTGTATTAATTAGAATGGATCGGATGGCCTTCCTCACCTGTAATTATTTTGCAGTTTTGTGACTCTGCCATTAACCTGTGGATTTCCACTTTCTTCCACAGCTTTCTATGAAATTGGGGGCTATCAGGCTTTGTTTACCAAGTACAAAGATGCCGTGCCAACCTTTCATGATTCACTAGATCCCCTCCGCTATAACATCTCTGACAAGTGCTACCTCCCTCGCGCTGACTCATACAACCTCCTGCGAGATGCAGTCAGTGGTGACCTACCCTGGCCAGGATTAATCTTCGGCATTACCATCATTGGAATTTGGTTCTGGTGCAGTGATCAGGTAGGCTGGTGATTGACCATTAATAATCTTTGATCCCTAGGTCTCAACGAAGTTTTTTCTTTTTAAAAAAATCAGCTGCCCTTTCACCCCAGGTTTGAATCCAGCCTCAGGGAACCAAACGTCACAATGTGTGTTAGCTACACAGTTCTTTCAGCCCCAGGATGATGGAATGAAATTTTCCGCTGTCTGCTGGCTGAGTGTATTATTGACCTTCGGGCACCATCAACCTTGTCTCTATAACAAATATCAGATGCATATCAATGCTTTAAGGTATTAAAGCATATCCGAGAGGAACTGATCAGAGCTGGGAAAGGAATTAGGGGAACTGACTGAGGGTGAAATCTATGAAATGGGTTTTGAGGAGATAAAGAGAGAAGTCATGAGCTGGAGGCCTTTAGGGAGAGAGCTCCAGAGTATGGGAATGATAACTGAAGATTGTGCCACTGATGATGATACAGGGGAAGGCAGACACACATTAACATAGACTCAAAAAAGAGGTGTATGGGGCAGGAATGTAGAGCTGGAGGAGGTTGGCAGGTGGGGAGGAACGAGGTTGTGGAAGAATTTGAAGTCGAGGATGAGGATTTTGAAGTTGACGCTCTAAGGGATGAGGAGGTAGTGGAGGGTGGTAAGGGCAGAGCTGAAAGGTGATGTCCATTAGGACGAACGTTATAGGTGATATCTGTAAGGACAGGGGTGATAGGTGAGCATTAAGGCCAGGGGTGATAGGTGCAAAAAACTCGCGACCTAAAGAACAGATGGTGGGTGGAGGCTAAGGATAAGGGGTAAGCCATTTAGGACAGAGATGAGGAGGAATTTCTTCACCCAGAGAGTGGTGAACCTGTGGAATTCTCTACCACACAAGGCAGTTGAGGCCAATTCATTAAATATATTTAAGAAGGAGTTAGATATATTTCTTAAGGCTAAAGGGATCAAGGGATATGGGGAGAAAGCAGGGACCAGGTACTGAATTTGGATGATCAGCCATGATCGCATTAAATGGCGGAACAGGCTCGAGGGGCCGAATGGCCTACTCCTGCTCCTATCTTCTATGTTTCTATGTTTCTGTCCGTAAGGACAGAGGTGATAGGTGAGGATGGTAAGGACCGGGGTGATAGGTGAGGACAGTAAGGACAGAGGTGATAGGTGAGTGAGACAGGATGTGGGCAGCGGAAGTCTGAATGAATTGGAGTTTGTGTAGGGAGGAGCTCAGGAGGCCAGTGAGGAGAGCGTTGGAAACATCAAACCTGAGGTGACAAAAGTTGTGGTTGAGGTTTTCACTGGCACTGAGGGTGAGGGTGGGGCAAAGGTAGGAAATATTTTGAAGGACAAAACGGCCCCAAATTTGGCATTAAATTGGCAAACTCACTTAGTGAGGATGGGAAATGGTGGAGGGGGTGTGGGGGGTGGGGGCAATGGCACTGTTAAAATAGGGCCCCTCTTCCAAAATCAGGGTTAATCTGCTTGATGGGACAGAGCAGAGGGAATATTATCTAACCCTCGCTGTACCTCAGCTCAGAGTGTTTGGCAGGGTAATGCTGAGAGAGTTTGAGTCTGTATCTAACCCATACTGTATATGTGCTGGGAGTATTTGATGCCAACAGTTGTTGCTGAATCCCTTCTCCTGAGATATTTCTAACAACCAGTTGGTGTCCATCTTTTCCAGGTCATCATCCAGCGTTGCCTTGCTGCTAAGAACCTGACACATGTGAAGGCCGGTTGTGTCCTATGTGGTTACATAAAGCTGTTGCCCATGTACCTGATGGTCTTGCCAGGCATGATCAGTCGAGTACTTTACCCAAGTAAGTTTTCTCAATCAAATGCCTATTTGTTCCAACCTAATGTATTCTTGTTAATTGGCATACGAACCAAAAAGAGTTACAGACCATTGGCGAGGGCAAGAGCTCACCAGCACCCCCACCCCAACCCTCCCTCACTCACACACTGCGCCACGCAGTGGTAATAATGGGAGCTTGCATCACCATCGTTGACTTTCCAATTTCAGATATTCTCTTGTGTGGAGAGGTTAGCAGCCAATTTCACAGCCCCTATAGTGGAAGCAGGGAAGTTTACCGATGGGGATGGGGACCTTAATATGTGATGATATACTGAGGAAGAGTCTAGGTTCCAGTCCGGTCTGTGCTGGGTCATCTGATCTCACCTGCTATGATGCTGAGCCATACAGAGCAGGCAAGGCCCAGAGGTCTCAAATGGCACTCCCTTGCGTTACTAGCTGAAGGAAATTTCAGATTTTTATCCCTGCGTCAGGGGGTGCAAGAGGTTTGCGTGGCTCCATGGGGCAAACTTAATTTCAATATTTGTTAGTTGTGTCCTGGGGGCATGTCCAGGCTTCTCCAAAATTTGTGCTGCCTTGTGCCATTGTCATAATGTCATTCGGGTAGACTATAAGAGCAGAAGAATAGGCTAGGACAGCCTTTACAGCAGCTACATCTTAAAGGGGATATAGCACCTGAAAATTAAATTAAATGGATTGTGGGGCCTTCTGCTGGATCTCTGGCCCTGTCAGTGCTGAAGTAAATCTTCCTCTCTTCCCCACTGCCCCCCCCCAGCGGCGGTATGAGCCACTTGACCTTTGTTCACCCCACCGTACTTTAATGACGGCTGGGAGGCAATACTAGGGAAATGATCTGATTTCCTGTATTCTGCCTCAAGTACTGACAGCCCCAGGGGCCACCAGGAGAAGGGTGGCAATTGATCCTGGGGCTGTGGCAGGAAACCCGCTAACGGCAATATTGGGGGAGAGAGGCCCGATTAGTGGACACCTTTCTCTCTCTCTTCAGGCTCTTTTCCACGTCCCACAGGGCCCCTGATTCATGGAGACCCTTTCTTTTAGATATTAAAAAAAGCTCTTCGGGGCACTTCTGCCCCCTTTAAGCACTGCTGTATTTTTTTCGCTCCCTCTATAAGATCCCACGAGGAGCCCGTCCTGTATGAAGTAAATGGGTTTGGGCAGCGGGCAGAAATCCTGCCCTAACCCACCTCTGGTGGCAAATCCGCCTCAGAAGAAACTCCCATCCTGAGTGTCTCTTGTTAAAGAAGGTGAAAGCATATGTGTGTCTTGCCGACATTGTACTGTGGACCAGTACAGATAAGTAGAGGGCTCAAGTATATTAGCAGGATTCTCAAGGGTCTTGTTTTCCGCTTCTGGAAGGCTGTCCTCTTAATTTCAGAGGCAGCATTCACCTGCCCCACCATCTCTTCCCATGCCACTCTTGCTGCATTTTGTTGAGGAGTGTTCCCAAAGATGGTAGGCGTCTTCTCCTGAGCCGCCTTAAACATGACTTCCCAGGCTCTCTCATTAAAGGCAGCGCTCTGGCCTGCATCCTGTATGCATTTTCCAACACGTTCACCAAAGTTGCTCCCCAAACGACCCTTTGTGTGCTGCACTGGAACCTTTTACTGGGTCTGCTCCAGAAATTAGGCCCCTTTTACTTCTGTGCATCCAGTGAGCCGGGCAAAGTATGCTGGCAGTGCAGCGATAAATAGCAGCACAAAATCTGGGGAGGTCCCCTCAGTGTGCCTGCAGTGCAAAGTGCCCCTGTGCTGGCAGTGCAGCAGGAGCCCAATTTCAGGCCCCAGATTCCGTCCCCGGTCTGTGCTGAGTCAATTGCGCACAGCCGGAGTGGTACTAAACCACACAGAGCAGGAAGGGCCCAGGTTCCATCACAGGTTTGTGCTGAGTTAGCTGGAATCAGGTTAATGGCTAGGACTGACCTATGCACCCCTGCGTTAGGGAGGGAAACATGAGACAGGGTTCCTGCTCCTGATCATTATCCATCATCCAGTGACTCCATTTGGAAAGTGTCTGGATATCAGGTGATGACAGGATTGGGCTTGGCAGTGATGCCTCACAGTTGAATATCCTCCAGACACTCATTCTCTAGACCCGCACCTGACATATGGTCAGATGGTGAGCAACTAATGCCCATGGAACCGTCCCCCAGCGAGAGTCAGCACCTTAAACATAGAAAGGAAAATTGGATGGAAATCAATAACCAACGTGCTTTTTATTTGGTGTTCAGGTGCTGCTATAATACCGTCTGTAGTTATTAAGAAAATATGTTTCACCTTTCAGTAACATTGCGGGCACTTTCGAATCAGATGACCCAACAGTGGACTATCCCAGCATGCATTTAGCCTGGCTCCATGGAAACCAAAATTTTAATTTTACAAGTTAAAAATCCGATTCCTAAAGAATCTCGAATCATGGCTCCCTTAGCTAGGCCCCAAAAGCCTCAGTTAGGCTCCAAATTGAAATGTCAAAATTTTAATCATCACAGTTCTTCTCGTAAGCTCATTTTCTCACTAGGTTTCTCCATCCTGAATGTGTAATAGCAAAAGATACCAGAGTTCTGCCCTGAAACTTGCTTTGTGAAACATTAGAAGGGGCTATTCTGAGGGGCAGGACAAACCACACTGCTCTAGCAGTTTAGAAGGAGCTTTACTCAGTATCTAACTCATGCTGCCCCTGAATTGGGAGTGTTTGGTGGCACAATGTAGAGGGACCTTTAGTCTGTATGTAAACTGTGCCGTATTTGACCTGGGAATGTGTGATGACACAGTGAACTTTACTCTGTGTCTAACTAATACTAACACTTGATCAACATCTGGGTCCATTGGAAGAAATTAATTTGGGACAAATTTGGAAAACCTGTGCAGCTCATTCTAATGCTTCCATCTTCTCCCACAGATGAGGTTGCATGCGTTGTGCCAGAGGATTGCGTGAAAATCTGCGGCACTCCAGTTGGTTGCTCGAACATTGCCTACCCAAGACTGGTGGTCGCACTGATGCCTAATGGTAAGCCATCTGTATAACTATAAAACCAAACTACAAATAGCCCATCATCCATACTTCCATTTCCCTCTTCCCCTAGTCTCCTCACCTGTATATGGCTCCACGGGCACTGACCACCTTCTGGTACCTTGCCTAAGTGGCCACGTGTGAGTAAAGTTATTGCGTTGTGGGGAAAATCGCAACTGACCCTGATCCTCTCCTCGCCCAATGTACACACGCACATCACCTTCCAGCAGAGGTCATTGGACAGTGATCAGGAGCACGATTTGTTTCACATCCCTAACACAGGGACACTGGGGCCAATTGTAACGCCCCTCCCGGCACCTTGTGTCAGATCAGCTAACTCAGCCCAGACCGGGAATGGAACTTGGGCTCTTCCTGCTCTGCATGGCACAGCTCCACAATGGATAAATATGCTCAGTCTCTAATTCCAACCCATTCTTTCATAGGACCTCAAACCAGGAGCTCCTAACCTCAGCCTTCCCCTCCATCTATAATGCACACACTATTCAAATCCAAACTTGGTGTCACCATATCAACACTTCCTCATTTCCATCATCGTCTCTGATATTTTTTAACCTCAGAACTGTCCTGCACTCTGGGCCTTGGCTTTTTACCTAAGTTTCAAACCTAAAGGAAACCTGGAAATCTCCTCTACACATTCCACTGTTCCCACTGTGTTCCCTTTATATATACCACTGCTCCCAGTATGTCCCCACTATATACAGCACTGGGCATCTTCTCCATATCTCCTACTGTTTCCCAGTGTATCTCCTTTCTGTACCCACCATGTTGCCTCTATATATCTCACTGTTCCCCAGTGTACATGTGCCACACCATGTTTCCTCTTCATATTCCACTATTTTCCAGTGTTTCCTCTCTATATACCCACTGTGTCTGCTCTATATATTTCAGTTCCACTGTGTGTCTCCTGTATATGCCCCACTGTGTCTTCTCTACATAAAATACTAATCCCAGTATATTTCCCTTATATACCTCACTATTCCCCAGTGTGTCCACTCTATATATCTCACTATTCCCCAGGTTGCCAGCTCTGTGATTGATTTGAATTTGCCGTGTGTCTCCGGACAGGACTACGTGGTTTGATGCTTGCCGTGATGTTGGCGGCTCTCATGAGCTCACTGGCATCCATCTTCAACAGCAGCAGCACGCTGTTCACCATGGACATCTGGGCAAGTATCCGGAAGGGAGCCAGCAACAAGGAGTTGATGATCGTTGGCAGGTGAGGAATCATTAACAGGATCTGAGGAATGTTTCACAAGATAATTATAATGAGGTAAGCTATTAAGCTCATCCATCCGGAAAGATCTTAACACACACACCACACACACACACACCCTGCAGCATCCAATTGGTTGTTAAATAATTCCAGGGTTTTCTGTTGCGTTTGCAAAGATAATCCAGAGGCTGTATGTAGAACTCAACTCATGTCGCTTTTAATGGCTGATGCAACCACACTCTTACAGGCAAAAGCAATCGAATACCTATATCCAATGTCAGACATAATATAACGATAACAGCACTATCAAACTTCATGTGCTCAGGCCAAGGCAATCGAGTACCTATCCCCAATGTCAGACATAACATTTCCTTCCCCCTCACAGAATTTCAAACATGAAATGTAGTGACAAAGTCCTGTAGGTGGCCAGGGCGAGAACGTGTACGAACAGGCCGAGGTGCGGACTGGTGAAGAGCAGGCCGAGGTGGGGACTGGTGAGGAGCAGGCCGAGGTGGGGACTGGTGAGGTTTTGGCTGAGGTGCAATATCTGCTTGAGGGTTGGCTGGCTGAGCCACATGTGCATCCCACCACTCTGGGGGTAAGGCTTGGGGATTAGATCCATGTAATCCGCATCAGGGGGTGCTGGCACCTTCCGAAGGCGGCTGGCATGCCACCAAGAGCTGTCAGTGAGGCAGAAAGTGGCTGGTCCAAGTTGACGGCTGATTTGGAGAGGGGAGGACCAGAATGAGGCCATCTTATTGTTGCGGTGAGGCCTGTGGACTCTGACCCAATCGGAGACTGAGATGTTGGGCGCCTTGGCCCTCTTCGACTGGTCGAAGCGGAGTTTCATCTTCTCCTGCTGTCTAGCGACTGTGGCTTGAGCCCGTGGTGCAAGGCTCTGAGCTAGTGAGGGGCGGAGCCTGCCAAGGGGCAGCATGAGCTCACGGACTAGCATGAGGGATGCGGGTGAGACCCCTGTAGTGGAATGCTGGGAGGCTCTGTAGTGCAGCAGTGTGTGGAGGAGGGCCTCGTCAAATGCACACCCCTGGGATAGGTGTGCTCTGAGGCCATTTTTCAGTGTCTGGTTAAAACGCTCCACCCCCCCATTTGACTCGGGGTGGTAGTACGCTGTGATGGATGCCCTTGCTCTCAAGGTAAGAGGAGAGTTTCGAAGAGACCATTTGGGGTCCATTGTCTGTGGTGATGGCCTTTGGATGCCCCCAGTGGGAGAAGAGGGACTCAAGGATATCGATGATGACCCAAGAGGTGACGGAGCCTATGGCAGTGACCTCTGGCCATTTTGAGTGCAGGTCATAGGTCACCACTAGGAACCGTTGATGGTGGGGGACACCATGGATCTCCCCGCAGACGTCCAGCTGCAGGTGCTCCCAGGGCTGAGAGGGCCAGGCAAGGGGTTGCAGGGGTGGAGGAGCTTGGTGGCCAGTCTTGCCACTTACAAGGCAGGCTGTACAGTCCTTGACCAGGGCCTCGATTTCCCTGTCGATACCCGGCCACCACACTAGGTCTCGGCATCATTGTTTGAGCTTCACTATGCCCAAGTGGCCCTCGTGCGCCATGGATAAAACACGCGCACGAAGGGCACTTGGGACCACAGTGCAGAGCCCACGTGCAACACAGGAGTCATTCCAGCAGGAGAGCTCCTCTTTAACTCTGGAGTAGGCAGACTGTTCCTCAGGCACCTTGCGAGGCCAGCCATCTCTGATGAAGGTGCACAGCTGGGAGAGGGCCAGATCCTGTTCAGAGGCCTCTTTGAGCTCCTGGAGAGAGACTGTGGTTTGGAGAGGCGTGTGCAGCATCTGGACGATATCCTGTTCCACATGTTCAAACCCGACGACTGGGGCTGCGGCAGAGACAGTGCGGGAGAGCAGATCTGCAACATTGTCACATCCTGGTGAGAACTGGAGACTGAAATTGTATTGGTGGAGGCGGTCAGACCAGCGGTGTAGACGCAGTGGTCTATAGCCCGTGCCGGATGTCGACAGCAGGGCAGTGAGAGCCTGGTGATCGGTTTGCAGGGTGAAGGCACGGCCATACGTGTACAGGTGCCACCGCTCACATGCCCAGACGCACGCCAGCGCCTCACGCTCGCCTACTGAGTACTTCTGTTCAGTGGGGCTAAGGGCTCGTGAGGCAAAGGCGATTGGTTTCTCCACTCCATTCTGTATCTGTGATAACACTGCCCCCACAGCTGCAGCGGACGCGTCGCAGGTGATGAGGGTGGGGCTGGCGACGTCAAAGTGAGCCAACACTGGAGGCGACGTGAGCTGTGATTTGAGGAGGCGAACAGCTTCCATACAGGCTTGTGACCACACCCAGGGCTCATCCTTTCGCAGGAGCTGGCGCAGTGGGGCTGTGGTGGCTGAGTACTGGGGCAAAAACTTCAGGTAGTACCTAGTCATGCCAAGGAAGGAGGCAACCTGTGCTGCAGAGCTGGGTTCTGGGATGCTGTGAATGGCATCCACGTTTGACTGGAGTGGGGATATACCGTCAGCCAACAACCGAAACCCCACAAATTCAATCTCTGAAACAGCAAAGACACACTTTTCGCCATTCAGTGTGAGCTTGTGTTTTGCTAGAGCCATGAAAACTCTGTGAAGGCGTTCGTCATGAGTGGAGGTCGAGGGCCCATGCACGACGATGTCATCCAGGTAGATGGCCACCCCAGGAATGCTCACGAGCACAGAGGACATCACCTTTTGGAAGCAGCTGGGTGCAGAGCCAAGTCCAAATGGCATCCTGGTGTACCGAAAGACACCAGCATGTGTCACAAAAGCAGTGAGGTCCCTGCTGCTGGGGTGGAGGGGAACCTGTAGATAGCCCTGTCAAAGGTCCAGTTTTGAGAACAGGATGGAACCATAGAACTGCACTGTGAGTTCCTCTGACGTGGGCAGTGGATATTTGTCAGGGATTACGGCCTTATTCACTGCTCGAAGATCGACACAGACGCGTAGACCACCTGACTTTTTCTTTGCGACCACCAGGTTGGAGACCCATGGGGAGGCATCAACTGGTTCGATGATGCCAGCTTCCAGTAGCTGCTTTAGTTCAGCTGTGACCCCGTCACGGAGAGCAAGCGGGATGCGGCGCAGTGGCTGAATGACAGGGGTAACGGTGGAGTCAACCATGGGCTGGTGGGTGAAGGCAGTCAGGCAGCCCAGACCCTCGAAGAGTGCTGGCCATGTTTGGCGCCACGGTGAGGCGACGTGCAGAATCGCAGACCCGCCAGTGTCCAAGAGAGAAAAACCCAGGGCAGTGAAAAGATCCAGTCCCATCAGGTTAGCTCCTTGGCGTGCCAGATGAAAACAAAAACCTGGCAAAACTTTTGTTCCATAGCGTACAGTGAGGTTGACTGAGCCCACTAGTCCAATTTTTGAATTACCATACCCAGAAAGGGCAGTGGAGGGCGCAGAGAGTGGCAGGGAGCTGAAAAAATGTTTGAATGTGTCCACATTCAGCAGTGAGACGCTGGCACCGGTATCCAACAACAGAGGGATGCACACATCATTCAGGTTAATTGTGCATGACTTGAAAGCCACTACTGGCCCAGAACTTACGTTGTGAATTATAGGCCAACTGCTTGAGGACTGAGAGTGTTCATTTGTAGCAACAGGGGCAGAGCGGCAGACATTGGCAAAGTAATTTTGTTTTCCACAATTGCGACAGGCTTGGCCACGCACGGGGCAATTCTGCGCTCTGGTAGCATGTGAACGAGATCCGCAGTTTCCACACTGTTGCCGCGGTAGCGCGCATTGCTGCCGTCGCGCGAGCATTACAGTGTCAGAGCTGTCGGGGCCGAGGGTGCTGTCACTGGGTGTGTGTGCTAGTTCCGCTGCACATTCGGCTGCAGACTCCACTTGAAAGGCAATGTTGACTGCCTGTGACAACGACAGATCGTCGGACTCGAGTAACAGTCTTTCACGCACTCTCACGTTGTTGGTGTGCTCTATTAGTTGATCACGCACCTTCTCGTCTTGTAGTGCACCGAACTTGCACGAGCTAGCTAACCCCCTCAAATTAGCCACGTATTGATGCACAGACTCGCCGGGGAGTTGGTGACGCTGTCTAAAAATGAATCGCCGCAGGAGGGCACTTTGTGGGGCCGAGAAGTGTGTGCTTAACAGAGCCACAGCCACATCATATGTTTGAATTGAGTCTGCTGTGCATAATGTCCCAAGAACACGCTGGCCCTCCGCTCCCAAGCAATGGGATAACAGTGCCTTTTTCCGTGCTGTACTCACATTTTCTAGTCCGAGAGCGATGAGGTAGGTTTTAAAGGACTGTAACCAGCGAACCCATGGGATCGGGGGCTCACCAGGTAGTGCAAGGAAGGGAGGAGGTGGTGGAAGAGAGATTTCAGCCATCCTCGTCGCCAAATGTTGCGTTTGCAAAGATAATCCAGAGGCCGTATGTAGAACTCAACTCATGTCACTTTTAATGGCTGATGCAACCACACTCTTACAGGCAAAAGCAATCGAATACCTATATCCAATGTCAGACATAATATAACGATAACAGCACTATCAAACTTCATGTGCTCAGGCCAAGGCAATCGAGTACCTATCCCCAATGTCAGACATAACATTACACACACCACACACACACACCCTGCAGCATCCAATTGGTTGTTAAATAATTCCAGGGTTTTCGTTTCCACTATATCTGGAAATCCATTCCATATCTTGGTCACTATTTGAAAGCTTGAGTGAAGTGTCACTCTGTTATCGTACCAGGCACACATTGCCAGTCTTAGGCAGCAGTGTCATCAAAAGCTCACACTATCATGTGTCACACTCCCTCTCTGCTTTACCATATCCTCAAATAGCATGGCTATGGAAGAATTTCAGGGAGCTCGCGCACGTGAGGAATCTCGATGACACAAACAGTGTTCCTTGCCATACAACCAGATTGGAGCCTTAACCGTAGAAACACTTTTAATTTACATGTCACCTTCTTCTCTTCCTCAGGGTCTGGATTCTCTGTATTGTGGTGATCAGCATTGGTTGGATCCCTGTGGTACAGGCAGCACAGAGCGGGCAACTCTTTGACTACATCCAGTCTGTCACCAGCTACCTGGCACCACCCATCGGTGCAGTTGTCCTGCTGGGCGTCTTCGTGAGGAGAGTCAATGAACCAGTAAGAAGCCATTCTGATACAAGTTAACAGCAATTGATGGAGTGAATTTTCATATTCATTTCTAGACTGTCCCATCAGAACTCTCAGGTCAGGTGTAGCACAGGCTAGATACAAAGTGAAGCTCCTGCTATACTTCCCCATCAAGCACACCCAAGGCAGGTGCATCATGGGTTAGATACAGATTAAAGGCATCCGAAATTCCCTGATTTTTTGGGGGTAAAATGGTATAGTTCTCATGAAGGGGACCGGAATTTGGAACGTAAGTCAGACCCGCCAGAGTTACAATCCTTCTCAAGTGGAACTGGCTGTTGTCAGAAGATGTGCCAGCCCCCAAAGTGGCGCTTACAGAGTAATGAGGGCAAACGCTGCTGCCCAGAAATCCTGCCATTTACACCAGAATTGCACCTGACTTAAGCTTGCATAAAAGAGGAGTAAGTTACCTGCATGACTTGTCAAACCAGGACGAGGTTGAGTTCACAGGCTTTAATTGACCACGCTCTTAGTCTGAAATATCAGCTTTGACTGAAGTGATTACAAAAATATTTTCTCAGCTGTGCTGCCTCTCTGTAGTTTTGGGCAGGGAAATCTTTTTCTTCCCGTCCTTCTATCAGGGAGCCCTAACTATGGAGTTTACTATGGGTATTTTCATACATATTGGAGGCAGAATAGGAGCAGAAGGAAGAGGAAATGAGAGAGGCACACAGGATAAGGATACAACTAAGGAGAAGTAACCAAACTTGGAGGTGCTCTTCCACCTGCGAGCACAGACAATGCCGCTCGCTCTAGAATGTACCCATTCTTTTAATTGCTTTGTGACAGGTGACTTTCACAGTGCAATCTCCTCATTCCTAGTATCTATTACCCCCAAGTGACTGCCTTTGGACTGGTCAAGGATGGAGGACAAGTGATGCAGTGCCTCAATGTGGGCAGTTGTCATGTACCTGAGGAACCAGGCTCTTCATTTCTCCTCCTCCTTCTATGCCTTGCATGGCTGTAATTCGTCTTAAGAAGAGGAGGAAGAGAGATTAGATTTGGTCTTGCATTATCTCATCTTGTTTGTCCTCATTAGGTCTTTTAACTCCTTCCTGGATTCCTGGGAATCAAGCAGCAAGAACCACCATCCTCCACATTGTTTTGACTTCTTCCCATGGGTGTCATAAAATCATAGAATGGCCTTTTTCAGTGCTGTAACCATTCAGCCCATCGAGCCCATGCTGGCTATCTGCAAGCGCACTTCAGCTAGTCCCACTCCCCCGCCCTTTCCCCGTAGCCCTGCACATTTTTTCCTTCAGGTACTTATCCAACTCCCTTTTGAAAGCCATGATTGAGTCTGCCTCCACCACCCTTTCAAGCATTGCATTCCAAATCCTAACCACTCGCTGAGTAAAAAAGTTTTTCCTCATGTCGCCTTTGGTTTTTCTGCCAATCACCTTTAATCTGTGTCCTCTGGTTCTCGACCCTTCTGCCAATGGGAACAGTTTCTCTCTATCTCTTCTGTCCAGACCCCACATGATTTTGAACACCTCTATCAAATCTCCTCTCAATCTTCTCTGCTCTAAGGAGAACAACCCCAGCTTCTCCAGTCTATCCACATAATTGTAGTCCCTCATCCCTGGAATCATTCTCATAAATCTTTTCTGCACCCTCTCTAAGACCTTCACATCCTTCCTAAAGTGCGGTGCCCAGAATTGGACACAATACTCCAGTTGAGGTCGAACCAGTGTTTTATACAGGTTCATAATAATTTCCACACTTTTGTACTCTATACCTCTATTCATGAAGCCCAGGATCCCAATAGCTTTTTTAACTGCTTTCTCAACCTGCCCTGCCACCTTCAACGATTTGTGCACATATACTCCTAGGTCTCTCTGTTCATGCACCCACTTTAGGATTGTACCCTTTAGTTTATATTTTCTCTCTTCATTCTTTCTACCAAAATATATCACTTCGCACTTTTCTGCGTTAAATTTCATCTGCCACGTGTCCGCCCATTCCACCAGCCTGTCTATGTCCTCTTGAAATCTATTACAATCCTCCTCACTGTTCACTATACTTCCAAGTTTTGTGTCATCTGCAGATTAAGAAAAGCAGTGGTCCTAGAACCGACCCCTGGGGAATACCACCTTCCTCCAGTCTGAAAAACAACCATTCACCACTACTCTCTATTTCCTGTCACTTAGCCAATTTTGTATCCATGCTGCTACTGTCTCTTTTATTCCACGGGCTTCAACTTTGCTGGCAAGCCAATTATGTGGCATTTTGTCGAATGCCTTTTGGAAGTCCATGCACGCTACATCAACTGCATTGCCCTCATCAACCCTCTCTGTTACTTCATCAAAAAACTCGATCAATTTGGTTAAACACGATTTTCCTTTAACAAATCCGTGCTGGCTTTCCTTAATTAATCCACACTTGTCCAAGTGACTGTTAATTTTGTCCCTGATTATCGTTTCTAAAAGCTTCCCCACTACCGAGGTTAAACTGACTGGCCTGTAGTTGCTGGGTTTATCCTTACACCCTTTTTTCCCAGCAGATGCACCTTCCTTGTTCTAACTTGGGCCAGCAATAATTGCAAGATCCCCATTGGTAAGATTGGCTGTGCGGTGCTTAGAGGAGGACGCAGTGGCACACACTTTGAGTCCTCAGATGATTATCCCATGGATGGAGTGGATATTTCTCCATTACTTCATTGCTGTACCACAGGACCCTCTTTATCTTCTCAGAATTATCTCCTTGAAAATGACACACAGAGCAACTCTGCAGCCGAGACAAACATTTCCGTCCTTGTGTCCTTTGGCCCAAAGTACTGCACAAATCTTTTTATGTGGAACCAAGTACTGTCAACTTACCTCAGTAGTCTGCTCCACTTATAATGAAGCTGTCAGCTTTTAAGCCTGGCTGCAGTTGTAACTGTTTGTGCACCGCACCCCCCCCTCCCCACCCCCGTGTAACTCTCCAATCAGTAGCAGGAATTGAGCACAAGGACCATCCTCCAATATTATAATTAATTGATCCCAGTAGTCCCCATAAAGTCGATGCCCAGCGTACTTTAGCCCCAGTCCAAAGCTGCATTGGCTATTTGGGACTCCCAAACTTTCAGGGTCTCGGTCTTCTAGGGCTGGATTCAAATTCATTAATGGAGGTGAAAGGACAGTGTATCCAACACACTCTGCCATCTGATCCCCGAGACTGGATTCATACCCAGGTCCCAGAGATGAAAGGACAGTGTAATTAATACACTGTGATAGCCAGTCCTCCCTGTACCTGTATTGTGATCCGGGATGGATCAGGAAATAGCTTCCTGAAAACAAATTACAAACTAGCTATTAGATTGAGTAGCAATTAGTAAATTCAATATTAGTTAACTGCTGGTTAGCACATTCGCTGCTAGTTGTGAGCGGGTTCTTGTTTATTACCCCTGCAGGGTGCTTTCTGGGGTTTGATCGGGGGTCTGGCAATGGGACTCTGCCGGATGATTGCTGAGTTTGTCTATGGCACGGGCAGCTGCATCTTCCCATCCTCCTGCCCATTCATCTTCTGCGGGATCCATTACCTCCACTTCGCCATCATCCTGTTCAGTTGCACATGTTTGCTGGTCCTCATCATCTCCTTCTGCACGCCGCAGATCGACGAGAAACATGTAAGTTCTGGGGGACGAATACCTGACGGTTACCAGTCTATAACAAGGAAAGGCTGGGAATGTATGTGTCTATCCTCTTTCTCACTCTGTCTCTCTTTCCTCCTGTTTCTGTCTCTGTTTTTCTCTTCATCTCTTGGTCTGTTTCTTTCTCACTTCAAAAATCTTACTGAAAATAATGGAGATGTCATATATAGACAGAAAAAGGAATAGAAAAAGAGAAGGGGAGAGACGGAGGAAAGAGGGAAACAGAAGGGTGAGAGACAGAAAGGGGAGAGTGGAGAGAGAATGAGAGGGAGGGAGAGAGACATATGCACACAGGGAGAGAGTGTTATAGACAGAAAGTGAAACGGAGAGAGAAAGATAGACAGCAACAGAGAAGAAAAATAGAGACAGAGAAACACAAAATGGAAAGCGACCAAGGGAAAATGGGAGGCAGAAAACAGAAATAGACACACAGAGGAAGAGACAGACAGACAGAGAGACAGAGGCACAGATATAGAGACACAAGCACAGAGAGAAAATTACACAGAGGAAGAAAGAAAAAGAGAAGCAGAGACACAGACAGATAGAGAGACAGGTAGAGAAAGAGATAACGAGAGAGAGAGGCATATATCTTTGAGGAGGTAACAGACATGGCAGATGAGGAAATGCAGTGGATGTGGTGTACATGGACTCTCAGAAAGCCTTTGACAACATGCCACACAGGAGACTACTGGAGGAGATTAAGGGTTATGGAATTAAGGGAAGGTAGCAAACTGGGTTAAAAACTGGTTAGAAGGGAGGAAACAGAGCAGGAGTTAAGGGCAGAGAGGTTGGAAGTGAATAGCAATGTCCCACCCGGTTCTGTTCTGGGACCACTTCTGTTCACTGTGCACATCAATGATTTGGATATAGAGCAAGAGGGAGTGGTGTCCAAATTTGCAGATGATACTATAATAGAAGGCATAGTAAATAACTCTGAGGACCAAAGAAAGCTGCATGAGAATACTGATAAGCTGTGGAATGGCCAAAACATTGGCAGGTGGAATTCAATGTCCGTATATGTGAGGTAGTACATTTTAGTTAAAAAAAAGTAATAATTATACTTTGAATGGGGGAAAGCTGAGTGAGGTTCACAAGACATTAAAATCAGCACCTGAGAGCGATAAGGCCATAAAAAAACTAATGGCATACTGGGTTTTATGACAAAAGGTAGGAATATAAAAGTGAAGATGTAACAAATCTGTATAAAACCTGAGTAAGATCACAGTTGGAGTACAGTGTGCAGTTTTGGGCTCCACACTATAGGAAGGATGTTGAGGCAATAGAGAGGGCACAGCACTGTGGGATTGCACTACCAGAGTTAGTAACTGAAGCAAATTAAAGTAACAATAGCTGTTTGACCCTCCAGCTGCATCGCCTGGTGTACAGCCTCCGCTATAGCCGAGACGAAAGGATTGACTTGGATATTGTGGAAGAGGCGAAGCCGAAGATCAAAACTCAAGAAGAACCAGAAAACGGCACTACCGACAAGCACCCAGTGATAACAGGTACTCAGCCTGGAAATTAGCAATTGCTGACACCACAAGGCAGCAAGACTAAATTAGAAAGGAAAAGGAGCGAGTAGGTTGTGGGGAATATTTTTTTAAATGCTGAGAGAAATGATCATTTAAATATATAACTTGCACTGTGAGCACAGAACTAGAGAATGAGTATGGCCAGGATTTTCATTGGGCCGTGGAGGCATGATTGGAGGTGTGCGGGGGGGTAAAATTGCGAAAACAGGCGGTTGGGAACCCCGCCTGGTTCCCGACTCCGAGCAACTTTAACTTAGTTGTGTCTAATGGTCCCGATTCCGTCCCGCCTCCAACAGGCGGGATAGGTCGTTAAGGTCCTTAACAATCACTGAATAGCCTCTATAATCCTATTTTGAAAGGCCCTTGCGAATTTAACTCTTTTCCCACGTGAAACACGCCTGGTGGGAAACACGGTAGTGAAACCTGGCGGGAGCACTATTGGATTGCTGACTATCAGCTGCAGATCAACCATTAAAGAGGAGATTTGATCAGTCATCATTTGCAGGTGGCGGGACTTTGTTGTCTCAGGTCTGGGGGAATTTTTAGAAGGCATAACCATAGCTGTGGAAGTTTGGAGCCTGACACCCATCTCCAGTGTGACCTCCTGGGAAACCCCTCTCACCACCCTCACTGAGCGCTTCCTCAACTGAGGCATATACCAGAAGCATTTATTTCCTTCCCTTCTGGGCATTAGATGAGCTCGAGCACCAGCCGCGACACCAGCAGAACCAGGAACAGCAGCAGCACCAACAGCAGCAGCAGCAGCAGCAGCAACAGGAGCGCCAGGCTGCTGCTCACCCACCTGAAGCTGCACAGGCCAGAAGGGGCCAGCGCTTGGAAGCCCGTCGGTGCAGGAGGTACCCCCCAAACAGGGTCTACAGACACAGGGTCAGCTACCTCAACATGTCTGAGCAGCAGTGTCAAAGGCGGCTCCGACTTTCGCGAGAGGTAGTGAGTGACATCTGCGCAATGCTGCAACAAAGTGAGAATGAAGGAGTGAGTGTAGAGATTCCATAGCATCGATACTTAGAAGGAGACTAAGATGGAGTGAGGTGGCAAGACCAAGGGCCCTCCCTGTATGTTGTCAGTTGTTTGCATAGCATCAGAGTGATAGGGTGTGTGAGGGCTGCATAGTTGAATAGTTATATGAATGTGACCATAGAGAGAAAGGGAATGGGTAAGGGTGCATGGATGTCAGTGTCAAGTGGGATGTGGAGGAAGAGATTGCTGAAGCTGAGTGCTGGTGAGGAAAGGCAATGGGGATCAGATTGAGGGTGATGGGAAAATCATACTCACTTTTCCAGTGCGGAGAAGGTCATGAAATCTCTTGCGGCACTGAATCCAAGTTCTGTGAGTGACTCCCAAGGAGTTGACCTCCTCAGCCACCTGCATCCACACTGCCTTGGTCTGCTTGGGAGGCCACTTCCTCCTTGTAGAAGGGAAGAGCACCTCCCTGTTGGCTGCAGCCCCATCTACTAAATCCTGCAAGGCCACCTCGTCAAAACGAGGAGCTGATCTGGGTCTCCCGCTGCTCATGGTGCCTCCAGGTCCCTCTTACTCCACAGTCAAAAAGTTTGGCAGTCTGCAGAAGAAGCAAGGCTTGCTGTGGACCTTAAATGCAGCAGCAATGATGACGTCATCGGAGGCAACTTTCAGTCAGGAGAAACTCATTTGCCAAGGGTTCCCACTTGTTGGAAATCAATTGGACAATTAAGTTAAAATTGCATCAATCTCCCATATCCATTTAGATTCGTGTGGATAACACGAAATGTGAATTACACGACACCAACCCGCACCTGAATGAAAATCCAGCCCTATAAGTTTAATGAGTCCCTAGTGAGACAAGAGATTAGAAGGAATCTGAAAACACACAGAGCGGTGAATGTGGAGCAGACTCCCAGCTAAAGCCATGAGTGTTGTGTCCAGTAGCATCTTAAAACAGCTAGATGGATACCTGGTTAGAAACAAGACTGAAGATTAGAAGTACACAGAGAAGGTTAAATGTATAAGAACATAAGAAGTAGGAGCAGGAGTAGGCCATATGGCCCCTCGGGCCTGCTCCGGCATTCAATAGGATCATGGCTGCTCCGAACATAGGCTCACGTCCACTTCCCTGCCCACTCCCCGTAACCCCTAATTCCCTTATCAGCTAGGATGTTGTGTGGAACATCGGGCAGGATTTTCATTGGGCCGTGGAGGCGGGATTGGAGGCGTGCAGGAGGTTAAAGTCGCGAATTCAGGGGGCACGAACCCATCCCGCCTCCATGCCAATTTCAAAGGAGGCGAGTACCCACCCTGTGCTGGGACCCGCCTACCCGAGGCAGGAAGGGGATTAGTGCCAATTAACTGCCTGTTAACAGGCAGTTTTTAGCCTAATCCCTATTTTAATGCTGAAGTGTGGGATTCCCGACAGCCCCAAACCACAACAAGTTTGCGAGGCGGGCCGTCGGGTTGAAGGACTTGGAGGGGTCGAGATGTTGGTGTTCAGGTGAGTGATGTGTGCATGAGTGCAAAGGTAAGTGTGTTTGGTGTGTCTAAAGTGTTTAAAGAAGTTTAAATTACCTTCACTTACCTTTACAGCCTTCCTTCCTTTAGGTCTCGGGAGTCCCTCATCTCACCGGCACAGAAAGCAGAATGGCCGTGAACTGTCAAAAGTGACAGCCTTCAGCTTTCTGTGCAGGAGAGATTTCTAACTGCGTCTGTGGAGAAGGACTCATGTTAGAAGTAAGACTGTCAGTGTTTGACAGCTTCAAAGAGCTTTCAAACACTGATATTTCAACTGTCAAAACCTCTTGACAGATGAAATTTCAGTCTGTGATGTCACCTGTTGCCGGGTGGCCCTTAATTGGCCTGCTGAGCCCGCTGGGAGGGCTCAACAGGTCAATCATGTTAAAATCGTGTGGATTGGCCACATCTCAATGGAGGCGGGACAACAAGTTGTAGTCCCGCCTCCATCACGTCCCCTGAATGAAAATCCAGCCCAAAGGGTTCCTGAGCTGCTAGGACCATGGAAATAACATCTGAGGAATGCAACTGGTCAACAAAGTACAGTAGAGGAGAGGAGGTTAGATAATGTGGATGGAAGCTAAATGATTCTGGACTGGATATAAGCTGCACCACTTGAATGAGCCCAATGCACTGAAGTTAGTTATAAGCAGTACCCTGTGAATGTGAGACCAATGCTCTAATGTTAGATATGAGAAGCACCACCTGAATGGGCTCAATGTTCTAACTTTAGATACGAGAAGCACCATTTGAATGGACCCAAAGTTCTAACTTTAGATTTAAACAGCACCCTCTGTGTAATTCATTATTTATATGTTTCAGTTGCAGAATCAAGGAAGAAAAGGAATGTCTTTATCCGTTGCTGTAGCTGGTTCTGTGGCATTAGCTCAGAGCCAGAGCCAGAGCTGACAGAAGAGGAAAAAGCGTATGCCATGAGGAAAATGGAAGACATCAGCGAAAATTCATTCTGGAGTACTGTGGTTAATATAAATGCCATTATCATGATGTGTGTCGCCATCTTTCTGTGGGGCTTTTACGCTTAAAAATTAAAATAAAATAAGTTTATTTTCTTTTAAAACTGCCGTCTCTTAATTCAAACTATTTTGCTGTTGCTGAACCAGTTTGAACACGCTTTTCTCTGGGGCAACCATCAGGTCTGTGCCTTGGGTCTATGTTGGGTCTGTGCCTTGCATTTATGTTGGGTCTGTGCCTTGCATCTATGTTGGGTCTGTGCCTTGGGTCTATGTTGGGTTGAAGGGATAATTACTAGTCCTAGCCCTTTTTGGGCTACCCCAGATCAGGCGTATTCCCCAGACGTTCACCTTCAACTAAAGTTAGAGATAGCCGAATTCTATAAGACGCTTAATTGGGTCTAAAGGTCCAGGCTATCTCTCTCTAAAGGAAAGGAGCAACTGAAAATGTTACCATCCTCCAGATAGCACTTTTAATAAGTTTAACTAGACTGTAACCTTCTGGATATTATGAGGGTCCGGAAACCCCAGAATTCTGCAATTCCTCACAAAAGAGTGTACAGAAATTGAGTTCGCGAGTTTGATACTGAAATACTACTTGAGACAATTCTAAAAATATATAGATTTATTTAAGAGCCAACATACAGTTAACAGCTGTTGAGTCAATCACAACTTTAACAGTTCAAAATACAAATAGCTTACATTACTTATTCTCAGAGATCCTTATTCTCAAATCTTAACTTTGTACATTTTTACATTTCTTATTATTTTTAATCCAGAATATCCACCAAAATCAAATAAGAGTA
The DNA here is from genome assembly GCF_052327205.1 of Somniosus microcephalus. Taxonomy (NCBI): domain Eukaryota; kingdom Metazoa; phylum Chordata; class Chondrichthyes; order Squaliformes; family Somniosidae; genus Somniosus; species Somniosus microcephalus. The sequence continues at coordinate 35,222,561 of NC_141008.1, forward strand.
CCTTTTTGATCCCTGAGACTTAAAGAATTAAAAACTTACAGGGCAGGATTTTCATTGGGCCGTGGAGGCGAGATTGGAGGCGTGTGGGGGGTTAAAATCCTGAAATCGGGGGTCCCGAACCCATCCCGCACCCAACCCGTCTCCATGCCAGTTTCAAAGGAGGCGGGTACCCGCCCCGCACTGGGACCCGCCTCCCCGAGGCAGGAAGGGGATTAGTGCCAATTAACTGCCTGTTAACAGGTAGTTAACAGGCAGTTTTTAGCCTAATCCCTATTTTTAATGTTGAAGTCTGGGATTCCCGACGGCTCCAAACCACCCCAAGTTAGAGGAGATTTCTGTCTGTTGTTTAGGTGTTTCAAAACTTATCATAAAATGGCTACAACAGATTTATCTCTTTGATGTTATTTTTATCGAAGGTCTTTCATTCAATTTCTAAATCAACTCTGCTGTTTGAAAGCAGACGTCATGTCTACTAACTATTCCATTTTCAATACAAACACAATGTAATTGCTTGGTGTGTCTATTGAAGTCATATTTACAAAGTCTCCTGTAGGTATCATATTTACAACATGTAAATCAAAAACACTTCATCTAGGGTGTTCCATGCATTTCTTAGCTACTTCAATTGGTTGTATATTAATCATGTTTCCTGTTTCATTTGTTGTTACTTTTACAAAGGCACATGGGGGGAGAAATTCAGTAGGTTGCGCCACCCATTAGCGCCTTAAGAGGGCGCTAAGTGGGTCGCTAGCCAACTGGCGCCCGGGCGCGGCACTGCCCACGCCTCCCGCTGAATTCCACGGGACGTTAGTGGTGGCGCTAACCGTTAGTGCTGTGCTGCTGCCGATGATGTCATCGGTGTGCGCAGCGCCCTGCTGACGCCCCGGCCGCGATATTCGGCAGTGCCCCCTGATTTACCGCCGGACGCTATGTCCGACGGGTTCAGGGGAACCTACCTGCGGCCGGGGAGGCGCAAATTAAAGGCGAGGTGCGGGGCGGCCATTTTTGTTTTTGGCCGCCTGCCAGCACCTGCCTGCACTCCCATCCCCGGCCTCCTGAACCCCCCCGCCCGCAGAGTGCCGGCTGCGCTCCAAGAGCCCAGCACTTCTCTTCGGTGCCGGGCTCTTTTGCCTGCACTCCCGATCCTCGGGGGCCCAGCTGGGCCCCAGATCGTGCTGCACAAGGCCCCTCCCCTTTAAGAAGGGGAGGAAGGCCTGCAATACCACAGCGCGACATGCCGCAGCGTGTGGCGCTGCGGCACGTAGTGCCACGATATTCACTCGCAGCGCCCCAAGAGGGATGCGGGGCGCCTCCAGTAGCGCCGCGCTTCCCGTTGGGGCGCAACCACTCAATTTCCGGTGCGGGGGTGCGAATGTTTCCGGGGCGCTACTTTTAGCGCCCTGGCGAGGCTGGCGCCCCAAACAGGGCTATACTCAATTTCTCCCCCATGGTTTTTTAATATTCCGTGTTCCTGTTCGAAGTGTTAGTTTTTAACACTTTACTTCAGCATTGCTATTGTGTTGGTTCCCAAACTGCAGACATTCTGGAAGCTGCAACTTGTTGTTTCAATAGGGCCATTGTTTTTGTATTAATAATCAATTCCCATTTCAAAAGCTTGTGTGGTGTTTACAACTTGTGTTAACAACTGATCTTATCTCAGAAGCCTGTATTGACACAGCTTGTGTCACCGAGGCTTTCCAGATTTTTAAACCCAGTGGCCTAGAAATTCAGTGGCGCCCCGCTTGGGGCACCAGCCTCGCCAGGGCGCTAAAAGTAGCGCCCCGGAAGTAGTCGCGGCTGCCCGCCGGAAATTGACTTTGCGCGCCCCAGAGGGAAGCGCGGCGCTACTGGAGGCGACCCGCATCCCTCTTGGGGCGCTGCATCTCAATATCGCTGCGCAATGTGCCACAGCGCCACACGCTGTGGCACGGCGTGCTGCGGTACTGCAGGCCTTCCTCCCCTTCTTAAAGGGGAGGGGCCTGCTGCAGTGCGATCAAAGATCGCGAGTGCCGGCAAAAGAGCCCGGCACCGAGAAGTGCCGGGCTCTTGGAACACAGCCGGCACTCCGTGGGGGGGGGGGCTCAGGAGGCCGGGGACGGCGGTGCGGAGAGGTGCTGGCAGGCGGCCAGCAACAAAAATGGCCACCCCACACCTCAGCGCCTTTACCGCTACAGGTAGGCCCCCCTGAACCGGTCGCAAATAGCGACCGGCGTTAAAGCAGGGGGCGCAACTAACTTTCGCGATCGGGGCGGTAGCGGGGCGCTGCGCACACCGATGACGTCATCGGTAGCGGCGCAGTGCTAACGGCTAGTGTCGCCGTTAGCATACCGCTAAATTTAGCGGGAGGCGTGGCCAGTGGCGTCCAACCCACTAAGTGCCCTCTTGAGGCGCTAACGGGTGGCACAGCCCACTGAATTTCTAGGCCAGTATGTTTTGTATTGATAATATCAGAAATCTGTTCATAGGATGGTGTATTTCTTGGAATATGGCTTTTTCCTTTACAGGGTTTGTGCCTTGCATTTATGTTGGGTCTGTGCCTTGCGTCTATGTTGGGTCTGTGCCTTGGGTCTATATTGGGTTTGTGCCTTGAATCTATGTTGCCCCTGTTCTTTCAAACAATGTTGGGTCTGTGCCTTGGGTCTATGTTGGGTCTGTGCCTTGAATCTATGTGTCCCCTGTTCTTTCAAACTATGTTGAGTCTGTGCCTTGAATCTATATTGCCCCTGTTCTTTCAAACTATGTTGGGTCTGTGCCTTGGGTCTATGTTGGATCTGTGCCTTGAATCTATGTTGCCCCTGTTCATTCGAACTATGTTGGGCCTGTGCCTTGGACTTATAGCCAACCTAGAAAACCGACAGTTTCAAAGAAGCTGGTACAGCCCCCAAAAAGCTGACAATTCAACAACAGCCCTGACAGGGAAAAGCAGGTAGTATCATAGGTTTTTCTTCATCTGCAGGTACACCCAATATTCCTTCACTTGTAGTGGATGAATAAAAAAATAAAACTACACGAAAGCCTGAAGGGGAAATCCAAATGTTGAAGGCACAAAATTCTTGGCACATTTGTAGGATGGTCCAAGGGCATACTCTCCTGGGAACATTTTGAATGTTTACGTTAAAATAATGCATTAGGTGTCAGCCTTGGCTCAGTGGTCGTACTCTCGTCTTTGAGTCAAAAAGTTGTGGTTTAAGCCCCACTCCAGGACTTCAGCACATAAACCAGGCTGATACTTCAGTGCCTTCTTTCAGATGAGACGTTAAACCTAAGTCATGTCTGCCTCTCAGGTGGATGTAAACGATCCCATGGCACTATTCGAAGAAGAGCAGGGAAGTTCTCCCCGGTGTCCTGCCCCAATATTTATCTCTCAGCCAACATCATTAAAACAGATTATCTGCTCATTATCACAATGCTGTTTGTGGGACCTTGCTGTGTGTAAATTAACTGCCATGTTTCCTACTTTACAACAGTGACTACACTTCAAAATTACTTCACTGGCAGTAAAGAGCTTTGGGGCATCCTGAGGTCATGAAAGATGCTATATAAATGCAAGTTCTTTCTTTATTCTGGTTAATTTTAAGCACTTTTATATTTCACAATTACTAGATTTTTAAATGGAAAAACAAATGATATTTGGATTTTCAACAGACTAACGAAACTTCACTTATCCAACTGTTCTAGCAACAGTTACTCTCTGAGGGAACAGTAGCATAGCGGTAGTGTTACTGGGCTAGTAATCCAGTAGGCCTGGACTAATGATCCAGAGACATGAGTCCAAATCCCACCACGGCAGCTGGGGAATTTCTATTCAGTTAATTAATTAATTAAATCTGGAATATAAAGTATCAGTAATGGTAACCATGAAACTATCGGATTGTCATAAAAACCCATCTGATTCACTAATGTCCTTTAGGGAAGGAAATCTGCCGCCCTTACCTGGTCTGGCTTATATGTGACTCCAGACCCACAGCAATGTGGTTGACTCTTAACCGCCTCTGAAATGGCCTAGTAAGCCAAAGCCTAGCTGTAACAAACCTGTACGAAACATAATAATAATAATAAAACCGGACAGACCACCTGGCCTCGGCACCGGCTAGGATACGACAACGGCACACCCAGCCCAGTTGACCCTGTCAACATCTGGGGACTTGTGCCAACATTGGGAGAGCTCTCCCACAGACTAGTCAAGCAACAGCCTGACAGAGTCATACTCACAGAATCAAACCTTTCAGCCAATGTCCCAAACTCTTCCATCACCATCTGGATATCTCCTGTCACACCAGCGGGACAGACCCACCTGGGGTGGCGGCACAGTGGTATACAGTCAGAAAGGAGTGGCATTGACTCCGGACCCCATGAAGTCTCATGGCTTCAGGTCAAGCAAGGGCACAGAATGTCCATCACCAAGAGTGGCTCGGTAGCACCATTACTGACCGAGCTGGCCGAGTCCCGAAGAACATAGCCAGCAGTTTGGGCCTGCGGTGGTGAGAGAACCAACACGAGGGAAAAACCTACTTGACCTCGTCCTCACCAATCTACCTGTCGCAGATGCATCTGTCCATAACAGCATTGGTAGCAGTGACCACCGCACTGTCATTGTGGAAACGAAGTCCCATCTTCACACTGAGGACACCCTCCATCGTGTTGTGTGGCACTACCACAGTGCTAAATGGGATAGATTCAGAACCGATCTAGCTGATCAAAACTGGGCATCCATGAGGCGCTGTGGGCCATCAGCAGCAGCAGAATTGTATTCCACCACAATCTGTAACCTCATGGTCCAGCATATCCCTCACTCTACCATTACCATTCTATACCCCTTATTGAACCAGGGGACCAACTCTGGTTCAATAAGGAGTGTAGAAGAGCATGCCAGGAGCAGCACCAGGTGTACCTAAAAATGGGAAAGCTGCAACACAGGACTACATGCATGTTAAAAAGTGGAAGCAGCATGCAGGGCTCAGCAATCCCACAATCAATGGATCAGATCAAAGCTCTGCAGTCCTGCCACATCCAGTCATGAATGGTGGTGGACCATTAAACAACTAAAGGGAGGAGGGGGCTCCATGAAAATCCCCATCCTCAATGATGGTGGCGTCCAGCACATGAGTGTAAAAGATAAGGCAAAAGCGTTTGCAACCATCTTTAGCCAGAAGTGCCGAGTGGACGATCCATATCGGCCTCCTCCTGAGGTCCCCACCATCACAGAAGCCAGTCTTCAGCCAATTCGATTCAGTCCACATGATATCAAGAAACGGCTAAGCGCACTGGATACAGCAAAGGCTATGGGCCCCGACAACATCCCAGCGGTCATGCTGAAGACTTATGCTCCAGAACTAGCCGCGCCTCTAGTCAAGCTGTTCCAGTACAATTACAACACTGGCATCTATCCAACAATGTGGAAAACTGCCCAGGTATGTCCTGTCCACAAAAAGCAGGACAAATCCAATCCGGCCAATTACCGCCCCATCAGTCTACTCTCAATCATCAGCAAAGTGATGGAAGGTGTCATCGACAGTGCTATCAAGCGGCACTTACTCAGCAATAACCTGCTCACTGATGCCCAGTTTGGGTTCCGCCAAGACCACTTGGCTCCCGACCTCATTACAGCCTTGGTCCAAACATGGACAAAGGAGCTGAATTCCCGAGGTGAGGTGAGAATTGCTGCCCTTGACATCAAGGCAGCATTTGACCGAGTGTGGCATCAAGGAGCCCTAGTAAAACTGAAGTCAATGGGAATCAGGGGGAAAACTCTCCAATGACTGGAGTTATACCTATCACAAAGGAAGATGGTTGTGGTGGTTGGAGGTCAATCATCACAGCCCCAGGACATCGCTGCAGGAGTTCCTCAGGGCAGTGTCCTAGGCCCAACCATCTTCAGCTGCTTCATCAATGACCTTCCCTCCAACATAAGGTCAGAAATAGGGATGTTCACTGATGACTGCACAGTGTTCAGTGCTATTCACAACTCCTCAGATAATGAAGCAGTCCATGCCCACATGTAACAAGACCTGGACGACATTCAGGCTTGGGCTGATAAGTGGCAGGTAACATTCGCGCCACAAAAGTGCCAGGCAATGACTATCTCCAACAAGCGAGAGTCTGACCACCACCCCTTGACATTCAACGGCATTATCATCGCCGAGTCCCTCACCATCAACATCCTGGGGGGTCACCATTGACCAGAAACTTAACTGGACCAGCCACATAAATACTGTGGCAACAAGAGCAGGTCAGAGGCTAGGTATTCTGTGTCGAGTGTCAAACCTCCTGACTCCCCAAAGCCTTTCCACCATCTACAAGGCACAAGTAAGGAGTGTGATGGAATACTCTCCACTTGCCTGGATGCAGCTGCAACAACACTCAAGAAGCTCGACACCATCCAGGACAAAGCAGCCCATTTGATTGGCACCCCATTCACCACCTTAAACATTCACTCCCTCCACCACCGCTGTACCGTGGCTACAGTGTGTACTATCTACAAGATGCACTGCAGCAACTCACCAAGGCTTCTTCGGCAGCACCTCCCAAACCCGCGACCTCTTCCACCTAGAAGGACAAGGGCAGCAGACTCATGGGAACACCACCACCTCCAAGGACCCCTCCAAGTCACACACAATCCTGACTTAGAAGTATATCGCCGATCCTTCATCGTTGCTGGGTCAAAATCCTGGAACTCCCTACCTAACAGCACTGTGGGAGTACCTTCACCACAGGGACTGCAGCGGTTCAAGAAGGCAGCTCACCACCATCTTCTCAAGGGCAATTAGGAATGGGCAATAAATGCTGGCCTTGCCAGCGACGCCCACAACACGTGAACAAATATTTTTTTAAATCCAATCTGCACCACCCCAGTTCACAAAGACACTCTACCCCCTCCAGACCCAACTCACAAACACTGCACCCCAACACCCCATTTCCAACCCTCCAGGTTCCCCTGGCACTCTACTCCCACTCCAATCCAGTTAAGATGGTACCCTTTTTCCATTCTCCCCTTTTCAAGCTGACACTCTGCCACTCCACCCGCAACCACCACCCCTCCCCCCCAGCCCATTCTTGCATATACTCTCCTTAGCACCCCATCAAGCTTGTCCCCCTTCTCTGTCCCAAAGCACCCCTCTCAGCTTATCCCCTCTTCTCCCCCACTTCCCAAAGCACTGGCCCCAGCTTCTGCCCCCTTCCTTCTACCCTTCATTACCTCCCATTTCGCCTTCGTCTACAGCCTTCCACTTATCTCACCCTTCACTGCCATTGATTTCCCCTCCCTACCCAGCATACTAAGGCAGCAATCTAGACTATTAGCAGCTGAAGTGCGTAACGAGGAGGTCTGACTGGTGCATTAGCCACCAGATTGGGGAAGAGCGAGACAGGAGTGCAGAGGGGACCGTGTTGTGCTGATTTTGACACGCTGATCGGGTACCCAAAATGCTGACAGTTGCCACATGTACCTATTTTGGGCCTGTGCCTTGGGCCTATGTTGGGCCTCCATCTGTGCTAGTCATGGATCAGTCAGGTGTCAGACCTTGCAGGCATTGCCAAACTTAATTTAGGAATCTAAAAAATAAATGGCAAAATAACAACCCTGTTCTTTGCTTTTTTGCTGATGATCTCAGATTTATGTACTTTAGTTACTGACTCACTGGCCAATTGAAATGGTTTTCCACAATTTACCTGATCAAATTCATTCATAATTTTGAACACCTCTTAACCTTCGAGGCATTGCTGAACTGGGAGCCAATGTAGGTCAGCGAGCACAGGGGTGATGGGTGAACGGGACTTGGTGTGTGTTAGGATACGGACAGCAGAGTTCTGGATGAGCTCAAGATTATGGAGGGTGGGAGATGGGAGGCCAGTCAGGAAAACATTGGAATAGTCGAGTCTGGCAGTAACAAAAGCATGGATAAGGGTATCAGCAGCATGTGGGCTGAGAGAGGGGTGGAGACAGGCGATATTATGTAGGATAGACTGGATCTGGAGATTGAAGCCCATTGCGGGGAGGAGCAGTTCACTGAGTTGTGTACAGTCGTGTTCAGCCTAAGCCAGCAGCCAGGAAGGTGATGGAATGAGAGGCTCCAAGCCAGCCGGCGCGTGCCATTGGTCAGCTCCAGAATCAGTTGCTGTTTGGGTTACGGGTGAGTGGGGTCCATACAGTCTCCACACTCGCTGTTTCCCGGCTCTCAGCAGCTCCGCTAAAGGTAATGCCGACGCTTCCAGTTTGGTATTAGTTTAAATCAATCGATACATTGTGGCCCGTCGTATTGCTGATGCTGAATCTAAACACCAGGTGAGAAAGACTCACTTGAAAAATCAAAAACCCCAACTTGGTGTATTCGGGATCCACTGTTCAATCTGCAGCCGCTCATTCCAAACAAAAATTAATTAAGAAAGGGAAGATAGATTATGAAAATAAACTAGCAAAAAATATAAAAACAGATAGCAAGAGTTTCTACAGTTATATAAAAAGAAAAAGGGTGGCTAAAGTGAATGTTGGTCCCTTAGAGGACGAGACCGGGAAATTAGTGGTGGGGAACATGGAGATGGCAAAAACGCTGAACAAATATTTTGTATCAGTCTTTACAGTAGAGGACACTAAAGATATCCCAACACTGGACAAACAGGGGGCTATAGGGGGGGAGGAGCTAAACACGATTAAAATCACTAAGGAGGTGGTACTCGGTAAGATAATGGGACTAAAGGTGAATAAATCCCCTGGACCTGATGGCTTACATCCTAGGGTCTTGAGAGAAGTAGCGGTAGGGATTGCAGATGCATTGGTGGTAATTTTCCAAAACTCCCTGGATTCAGCAAAGGCCCCAGCAGATTGGAAAACTGCTAATGTAATGCCCTTATTTAAAAAGGGAGGTAGACAAAAGGCTGGAAACTATAGACCAGTTAGCCTAACATCTGTGGTTGGTAAAATGTTGGAGTCCATTATTAAGGAAGCAGTAACAGGACATTTGGATAAGCATAATTTAATCAGACAGAGTCAGCATGGTTTTATGAAGGGGAAGTCATGTTTGACAAATTTGCTCGAATTCTTTGAGGACGTAACAAACAGGGTGGATAAAGGGGAACCAGTGGATGTGGTGTATTTGGACTTCCAAAAGGCATTTGACAAGGTGCCACACAAAAGATTATTGCACAAGATAAAAAATCACGGGATTGGGGGTAATATACTGGCATGGGTGGAAGATTGGCTATCTAACAGAAAACAGAGAGTTGGGATAAATGGTTAATTCTTGGGTTGGCAATCAGTAACTAGTGGTGTTCCGCAGGGGTCAGTGCTGGGACCCCAACTCTTTACAATCTATATTAACGATTTGGAGGAAGGGACCGAGTGCAACATATCCAAGTTTGCCGACGATACAAAGATGGGAGGGAAAGCAGTGAGTGAGGAGGACATAAAAAACCTGCAAAAGGACATAGACAGTGGGTGGGCAGAAATTTGGCAGATGGAATATAATGTTGGAAAGTGTGAGGTTATGCACTTTGGCAGTAAAATCAAAGAGCAAGTTATTATCTAAATGGAGAGAAACTGCAAAGTGCTACAGTACAAAGGGATCTGGGGGTCCTGGTGCATGAAACACAGAAGGTTAGTATGCAGGTACAGCAGGTGGTCAGGAAGGCCAATGGAATCTTGACTTTTATTGCAAGGGGGATGGAGTATAAAAGGGAAGTCTTGCTTCAGTTATACAGGGTACTGGTGAGGCCACACCTGGAATACTGCGTACAGTTTTGGTTTCCATATTTAGGAAAAGATATACTTGCTCTCGAGGCAGTTCAGAGAAGGTTCACTCGGTTGATTCCGGAGATGAGGGGGTTGACTTATGAGGAAAGGTTGAGTAGGTTGGGCCTCTACTCATTGGAATTCAGAAGAATGAGAGGCGATGTTATCGAAACATATAAGATTGTGAGGGGGCTTGATCGGGTGGATGCGGTGAGGATGTTTCCACTGATGGGTGAGACTAGAACTAGGGGGCATAATCTTAAAATAAGGGGCTGCCCTTTCCAAACTGAGATGAGGAGAAACTTCTTCACTCAGAGGGTGGTGAATCTATGGAATTTGCTACCTCAGAGAGCTGTGGAAGCTGCGACATTAAATAAATTTAAAACAGAGATAGACAGTCTTATGTTCATTAATAACTAGACATTCTTATTATGAACACAGCTAGCTTTTGCTAGTTACTTTATTGAGCACATGTGGACTAGGTACAGTATGTGTAGAGGCTTCCATCTTGACTGCTGCCTTGTGGGTAGCCTAGAGTCTCATGGGTAATGTAGTCTTAATATATATACAGCTGGGTAGTTTAGTCTTATATACAGCTCTACACAGCTCTACGGCTCCACCTAGTGTCCACTATAGAATGACATGTTATTGATCATTACATCCCCCTTTCTTTGAGGTTTAACAAAATCAATATCAATCAACTTTCAATATAAACATAAACATTTTCAAAATGGTCAACACATTTTCAAAGCTTTACATTGTACTCAAAGATTAAGTCTATCAGGCTCTTTTACTTCACGTGTGGATCTTCTCAACACGGGTAAGTCTGATGTGTCTTCATGAGATTGTTCTGGCGGTGAATGACAAGATGCAGTTGCGGCATTGTCATCAATCTGCTCTTGTATAGATCGAGGTCTCCTTGCGATCTTTGCTTGGAGAGGGTTTCAGTGTTTCCTTCACTCTTCATGCCATAACTCTCAATGTAGTCAATGCACTCTCGAAAAACTGCTGGCAGCTGGATCCCATCATACAGCATAGTCCTCTCAGCAGCCTCAGCTAATGGAACACCAAAGATTGGCCTGAGGGAAGAAGGAGTATCCACCGGAACTGCTTCCTGCTCTGGTGCAGGCTTCTTCTTTTTCTTTTTCTCTTTCCACTGCTTAACAACATCTGCTGCGGTTATATCTTTGGACTTTTTCTCCTTGTGTTTTTCCTCTTTGTGCTTTTCTTCCTTTGGCTTCTCTTTGACCTTAAAGTCTTTTTCTTTCTTCTTGGAGAAACTAGGCTTTTTGAAGACATGGATACCCTTTGGCCTTTTCATCCTTGATGGGCTCTCTGCTTCATCACCTGAGTCATCTGGTCTGCTTATGGCAGAGTTTATATGATAGACTCTCTTGACCAGTTCTAAGTCCTCACAAGCTTTGTCACCTAGTAGAGAATCAAGTCTTTCAGCCACAACAGAAAACATGAGATAATGCACTTTGTCTTTGACTGTCACTTTAAGTCTGCATACACCTAAGCTATCTATTTTCTGTCCATTATAGTCCTTCAGTAGTACTGACTTTTTCTGTATTTTGGGCTTTTCTTTCATATTTTTTATGTCACTCATACTGATTAAGTTTGCTTTTGCCCCAGTGTCCAGTTTCAATGTAACTAATGCTCCATTTATCTGCAGTGGGATCATCCATTTGTCCTCTTTTACTGCATTGACTTTATGTTCAGCATTGTCCATTTCTGAGGGCTGCACATTTTCTGTATCTTTTTTGATATCGTCACATGACACCATTCCTACAAAAAATGTCTCACTTACATCAGTGTCCTCAATCACATTAACTCGTTGCCCTTTCGTCGTTTTTACTTTTGACAAGCATTGTTTGGCAAAGTGATTCTTTCCATTACACTTTGTGCACATTTTTCCAAACGCTGGGCATTGTCTTAACTGGTGTTTGTAACCACAGCGTTTACAATTAAAAATTTCATCCTCCGATTGCTTTTCATTTCTGTTCTGCCCACGTTTCTTCCCCTTGTAGGACACAGCACCGACAGCAGCATTATCACTCATTACATTCGCATCATTATTGATTTCACTGAAAGTCTTCACGTGATTTCGAGCTAGCTCGCTGGCTTTGCATATTTTCACTGCATTTTCCAAATTTAGTTCAGTTTCTCTCAACAGACGTTCCCTTGCCTTTTTTATCATGAATACCAAACACAATCTGGTCACGAATCATGGATGCTTTGAGCTCAGAGAAATTACATGTCTGTGCTTTCAGTTTCAGATCAGTTATAAAGCTAACAAAAGTCTCATTTTGTTGCTGTGTCCGAGAATGGAAGATGTATCTTTCATACGTCTCATTCTTTTTGGGAGAGCAATGTGCATCAAATATTTTTAGCACATCTTCTAATTTTTCTCTGTTCTCCACTGGATTAAATACAAATGTATTAAATACCTCTATCGCCTGTGGGCCTGCAACCATAAGCAGCAATGCTATCTTCCTTGCGTCTGGCTTCGTACCGAATCCGATGGCTGCAATGTAGAGTTCGAATTGTTGTTTAAAAATCCGCCAATTGTAGTCGACATTTCCCTCGAGATTCAAACCTCCTGGTGGCTTCAAATTCTCCATGTCGCTTTTCACAATTTTCAGCAGATCTTCACCCCACTCCTGGTACCATCTTATGTTCATTAATAACTAGACATTCTTATTATGAACACAGCTAGCTTTTGCTAGTTACTTTATTGAGCACATGTGGACTAGGTACAGTATGTGTAGAGGCATCCATCTTGACTGCTGCCTTGTGGGTAGCCTAGTGCCTCATGGGTAATGTAGTCTTAATATATATACAGCTGGGTAGTTTAGTCTTATATACAGCTCTACACAGTTCTACGACTCCACCTAGTGTCCACTATAGAATGACATGTTATTGATCATTACAGACAGTTTCCTAGCTGGTAAGGGAATTAGGGGTTACGGGGAGCGGGCAGGGAAGTGGACGTGAGTCTAGGTTCGGATCAGCCATGATCCTATTGAATGGCGGTGCAGGCCCGAGGGGCCGTATGGCCTACTCCTGCTCCTACTTCTTATGTTCTTATGTTCTTATGTAAAAATAGGTCTCATCAGTCGCCAAAGGACTAACTGCAAAAAATGAGAAGATATTCTGGCTGTCTTCATTGATATCGAAGGACGACGATGACGAGAAACATTTTATATAAAAAGTTACAGTTACTGTAGCAATAGAGGGTGAATCCATTTTATTCATTCATTTACTTTTGCTTTTAGCAATTGTAACAATTTTTTGAAGTATTTAGTATCATAGATTGAGCTATATCAAGTCTGCAGCACAAAAACAGGCCATTTGGCCCAACTGGTCTATGCCGGCGTTTATGCTCCACACGAGCCTCCTCGCACCCCTCTTCATCTAACCCTATCAGCATACCCTTCTATTCTTTTCTCCCTCATGTGCTTGTCTAGCTTCCCCTTAAATGCATCTATGCTATTTGCCTCAACCGTTCCTTGTGGTCGCGCATAGGAAGGAGGGATTTAAATTCCTGAGGCATTGGGACCGATTCTGGGGAAGGTGGGACCTGTACAAGCTGGACGGATTACACCTCGGCAGAACCGGGACCAATATCCTTGCAGGGGGGTTTGCGAGTGCTGTTGAGAAGGATTTAAACTAGTTTGTCAGGGGGCTGGGAACCTAAGTGTGGGCCCAGAACAGAGAGAAACAAAGCTGGAAGTGCAAGTTAGAAAAGTAGTCAGCAAAACTAGTAGGGAGCAGAAACAAAGGCCAACAGTAAAGAGGGTCAAAGTGCAGAAAAATATTAAACAGGCAAAGTTGAAGGCACTTTATCTAAATGCACGTAGCATTCGCAAGAAGGTGGATGAATTAATAGCACTAATAGAAGTAAATGGGTATGATGTAATTGCCATTACAGAGACATGGTTGCAGGGTAACCAAAGCTGGGAACTGAATGTTCCAGGGTACTCAACATTTAGGAAGGACAGACAAAAAGGAAAAGGAGATGGCACTGGTAATAAGGGATGAGATCGGTACGGTAGAGATAAAAGATCTTGGCTCGGCAGATCATGATGTAGAACTGGAATCAATTTGGGTGGAGCTAAGAAACAGCAAAGGGCAGAAAACATTGGTGGGAGTTGTGTATAGGCCTCCAAACAGTAGTGGTAATGTAGAGCACAGTATCAATCAAGAATTAGAAGTGCATGTAACAAGGGCAATACGGTAATCATGGGGGACTTTAATCTACATATTGACTGGGCAAATCAAATTACCACTAATGGTGTGGAAGACGAATTCTTGGAATGCATGCGAGATGGTTTCCTGGATCAGTATGTGGAGGAACCAACCAGGGAACAGGCTATTCTGGATCTGGTACTGTGTAATGAGAAAGGGCTAATCAATAATCTTGTGGTAAAGGGGCCTTTAGGGACAAGTGACCATAATATGATTGATGTAAGAAAACTACTAGGCACTTGATCTACGTATTAAACAAGGCTTTAATCAACTGTTTTTCAACATGGAGATCTAGTTGTGTCCTTCACTAGTTCCTGTTAAAGAATGTCCTGAGCAAGCTGGACCCATGCCCAAGTATTTATACTCTCCCTGGACAGCGCCACCAGCAGGCCGCCCAGTATCATTTCATAAGTCATTTCCACATGAATGACAAGATTCATGTCAATGATTGAATTTTACATTAAGTTTGAGAGTGATGTAGTCCAATCTGAAACTAAGGTCTTCAATCTAAACAAAGGAAACTACAAGGGTATGAGGGAGACTACATTAAAAGGTATGAAGGTGGACATACAATGGCTAACACTAAAGGAAATAATGCATAATTTGCAACAAACATATATTCCTCTAGGGCATAAAAACCTAAAAGGAAAAGTGATCCAACAAAAGAAATTAAAGCTAGTATTAGGTCAAAGGAGGAAGCTTATAAAGTTGCCAGAAAAAGCGGTCAGCCTGAGGATTGGGATCTTTTTAGACATTAGCAAAGGGGGACCAAGAAATTGATAAAGAAAGGGAAAATGGAATATGAGCACAAACTAGCGAAAAATATAAAAACGGATTGTAAAAGCTTCTATAGGTATGTGAAAAGGAAAAGACTGGCGAAGGTAAATGTAGGTCTGTTGCAGTCAGAGACGGGAGAATTTATAATGGGGAATGAGGAAATGGCCGAGAAATTAAATAAATACTTTGTTTCTGTCTTCACGGAGGAAGACACAAAAAACCTCCCAGAAATACGAGAAAACCAAGGGTGTGGCAAGAATGAGGAACATAAAGAAATTATTATTAGTAAAAAAACAGTACTAGCAAAATTAATGGGACTAAAAGTCAATAAATCCCAAGGATCGAACGACCTACATCCTAGGGTTTTGAAAGAGGTGGCCTTTGGGATAGTGGATGCATTGGTTGTCATCTTCCAAAATTCTATAGATTCTGAAACGGTTCCCGCAGATCGGAGGATAGCAAATGTAACCCCGCTATTTAAGAAAGGAGGGAGAAAGAAAACGGGGAACTACAGACCTGTTAGCTTCAAATCAGTAGTTGGGAAAATGCTGGAATCTATTATAAAGGATGCAATAACTGAACACTTAGAAACTACAGGAAACTTTCGATTTACCGGCACCTAAATAACCGGAAATCTCAGTTAACCGGCAAAATTCAGGAGTAGGTTCAGGATAGTTTTACTTCATATTGTACTTGCCTTCCTCGATCTGTTGCTGTGCAAGGGTGTGGCTGCAGCTGTTGCTAAGCTACAGAGACGCTTGGAACTTGTGGCCATTGTTCTGCACCTGTTGCTAAGCAACAGGGTTTGTTGCTTTATACGGAGCTCTCAGCTCTCCGTATCTTTTACTATAGCTCCCGGTTATCCAGAATTTTTGATGAACTGGCACCACGTCGGTCCCGTCGGTGCCAGATGAAAAAAAGTTTCCTGTAATAGTAAGATTGGGCAGAGTCAACATGGATTTATGAAAGGGAAATCCTGTTTAACAAACCTATTGGAGTTCTTTGGGGATGTAACTAGTGAAGTAGACAAAGGGGAACCGGTAGATGTGGTGTATTTGGATTTTCAGAAGGCCTTCGATAAGGTCCCACACAAGAGGTTGGTGAACAAAATTAGGGCACATGGAATTGGGGGTAATATACTAGCATGGACTGAGAATTGGTTAACAGACAGAAAACAAAGAGTAGGGATAAATGGGTCTTTTTCAGGATGGCAGGCTGTGACTAGTGGGGTACCGCAAGGATTGATGTTTGGGCCCCAGCTATTCACAATCTATATCAATGATTTGGATGAGAGGACTAAATGTAACATTTCCAAATTTGCTGATGATACAAAGCTAGGTTGCATTGTCAGTTGTGAAGAGGATGTGAAGAGGCTTCAAGGGGATCTTGACAGGCTCAGTGAGTGGGCGAGAACATGGCAGATGGAATATAATGTGGATAAATGTGAAGTTATCCACTTTGGTAGAAAAAACAGAAAGGCAGAGTATTTCCTAAATGGTGAAAGATTGGGGAATGCAGATGCTCAAAGGGACCTGGGTGTCTTTGTACATGAGTCACTGAAAGTGAATGTGCAGGTGCAGCAAGCCATTAGGAAGGCAAATGGTATGCTGGCCTTCATTACAAGAGGATTTGAGTACAGCAGTAAAGAAGTCTTACTCCAATTATATAGGGCCTTGGTGAGACCACACCTGGAGTACTGTGTACAATTTTGGTCTCCTTACCTAAGGAAGGATATACTTGCCATAGAGGGAGTGCAACGAAGGTTCACGAGATTGATTCCTGGGATGGTGGGACTGTCGTATGAGAAGAGATTGAGTAAACTAGGCCTGTATTCTCTTGAATTCAGAAGAATGAGAGGGGATCTCATTGAAGCATACAAAATTATTACAGGGCTTGATAGGGTGGATGCTGGGAGAATGTTTCCCTTGGCTGGGGAGTCTAGAACCAGGAGCCACAGCCTCAGGATAAAGGGTAGGCCATTCAGGACTGAGATGAGAAGAGATTTCTTCACACAGAGGGTGGTGAATCTTTGGAATTCTCTACCCCAGAGGGCTGTAGAGGCTCAGTCAGTGGGTATATTCAAAACAGAAGTCAATAGATTTCTGACTAGTAAAGGCATCAAGGGATATGGCAATAGGGCCGATGAATGGAGTTGAGGCAGAAGATCAGCCATGATCTCATTGAATGGCGGAGCAGGCTCAAAGGGCCGAATGGCCTACTCCTGCTCCTATTTCTTATGTTCTTATGTTCCACATTCTTACCACTCTTTGGGTAAAGACGTTTCTCCTGAATTCTGTATTGTATTCATTAGTGACTATCTTATATTTATGTCTCCTAGTTTTTGAATCACCTCCAAGTGGAAGCATCTTCTCTATGTCTACCCTATCGAACCCCTTCATTTTAAAGACTTCTATCAGGTCACCTCTCAGCCTTCTCTCTTCCAGAGAAAAGAGCTCCAGCCTGTTCAGTCTTTCCTGATAGTTATAACCTCTCAGTTCTGGTATCATCCGTGTAAATCTTTTTTGCACCTTTACCAATGCCTCTATATCCTTTTTATAAATATGGAGACCAGAACTGTGCATAATACTTCAAGTGTGGTCTAACCCAGATTCTATGGCCTAAAAATTCAGTTGCTTTGCGCCTCCCGTTAGTGCCTGGGCGCGGCGCCGCCAACGCCTCCCGCAAAATTCAGCGGGAGATTAGCGGTGGTGGTAACCGTTAGCACCCCGCGGCACTGCACCGCTGGCGATGACATCATTGCCATGTGCAGCGCCCCGCTCGCGCCCCGGTCGTGATCTTTGGTAGCACCCCCTGACTTACCGATGGACACTATGTCCGACGGGGTCAGGGGGGCCTAGCTGTGGCCAGGGCAGCGCAAATTAAAGGGGAGGTGCCGGGCGGCCATTTTTGTTGCTGGCCGCCTGCCAGCACCTGCCCCCTCTGCCGTCCCCGGCCTCCTCTGCAGTACCCCCGTGGAGTGCCAGCTGCGCTCCATGAGCCCGGCACTTCTCTTGAGTGCCAGGCTCTTTTGCCGGCACTCCAATCCCTGGTGGCCCAGCTGGGCCCTGGGTCGCGCTGCGCTAGGTCCTCCCCTTTAAGAAGGGGAGAAAGGCCTCCAGTACTGTGGCTCGACGTGCGATATTCACTGGCAGCACCCCAAGAGAGCGGCGGGGCGTTACCATAAGAACATAAGAACATAAGAAATAGGAGCAGGAGTAGGCCAATCGGCCCCTCGAGCCTGCTCCGCCATTCAATAAGATCATGGCTGATCTGACCCTAACCGCCAATCCATTATCACAGAACCATCTCCTGAATCTAACAGAATTAGACACACAAAATAGGAGCAGGATCAGGCTACACGGTCCCTGGGCCCGCTCCGCTACCCACAGGGCCATGACCGATCCGAACCTAGACTCATGTCCAAATTCCTGCCCGCTCCCCATAACCCTTAATTCCCTTTACTTCTAGGAAACTGTCTATTTCTGTTTTAAATTTATGTAATGATGTAGCTTCTACAGCTTTTTGGGGCAGCATATTCCATGGACCTACCACCCTCTGAGTGAAGTAGTTCCTCCTCATCTCAGTTTTGAAAGAGCAGCCCCTTATTCTAAGACTATGCCCCCTAGTTCTAGTTTCACCCATCATCGGGAACATCCTCCCTGCATCCACCCGATCCAACCCCTTCACAATCTTATATGTTTCAATAAGATCGCCTCTCATTCTTCTAAACTCCAATGAGTAGAGTCCCAATCTACTCAACCTCTCCTCATATGTCCATCCCCTCATCCCCGGGATTAACCGAGTGAACCTTCTTTGTACTGACTCGAGAGCAAGTATGTCCTTTCTTAAGTATGGACACCAAAACTGTACGCAGTATTCCAGGTGCGGTCTCACCAATACCTTGTACAACTGAAGCAATACATCCCTATTTTTATATTCTATCCCCCGAGCAATGAAAGCCAACATTCCATTGGCCTTCTTAATCACTTGCTGCACCTGCATACTAACCTTTTGAGTTTCGTGCACCAGGACCCCCAGGTCCCTTTGTACTTCAGTACTTTCCAGTTTCTTGCCATTAAGATAACAACTTGCTCTACGATTTTTCCTGCCAAAGTGCATAACCTCACACTTTCCAGTATTGTATTCCATCTGCCAAATCTCTGCCCACTTACTTAGCCTGTCTATGTCCCCGTGCAGGTTTTTTATGTCCTCCTCACTCACTACTTTCCCTCCCATCTTAGTATCATCTGCAAACTTTGATATGTTACACTCGGTCCCCTCCTCCAAATCGTTAATATAGATTGTAAAGAGTTGGGGACCCAGCACTGACCCCTGCAGAACACCACTAGTTACTGATTGCCAGTCTGAGAATGAACCATTTATCCCAACTCTCTGCCTTCTGTTAGATAGCCAATCCTCTATCCATGCCAGAATATTACCCCCAATCCCGTGATTTTTTATCTTAAGCAATAATCTTTTGTGTGGCACCTTGTCAAATGCCTTTTGGAAGTCTAAATACACTACGTCCACTGGTTCCCCTTTATCCACCCTATATGTTACTTCCTCAAAGAACTCCAGCAAATTTGTCAAACATGACTTCCCCTTCATAAAACCATGCTGACTTTGCCCTATTAAATTGTGATTATCCAAATGTCCTGTTACTGTCTCCTTAATAATGGACTCCAAAATTTTACCTACCACAGATGTTAGGCTAACCGGTCTATAGTTTCCAGCCTTCTGTCTACTGCCCTTTTTAAATAAGGGTGTTACATTAGCAGTTTTCCAGTCTGCCGGGACCTTTGCCGAGTCCAGGGAGTTTTGGAAAATTATTACCAATGCATCCACAATCCCTACCGCCACTTCCCTCAAGACCCTAGGATGTAAGCCATCAGGTCCAGGTGATTTATCCGCCTTGAGTCCCATTATTTTACCGAGTACCACTTCCTTAGTGATTTTGATTGTGTTTAGCTCCTCCCCCCCTTTAGCCCCCTGTTTGTCCAGTGTTGGGATATTCTTAGTGTCTTCTACTGTAAAGACTGATACAAAATATTCATTCAGTGTTTTTGCCATCTCCATGTTTCCCACCATTAATTTCCCGGTCTCATCCTCTAAGGGACCAACATTTACTTTAGCCACCCTTTTTCTTTTTATATAACTATAAAAACTCTTACCATCTGTTTTTATATTTTTTGCTAATTTACTTTCATAATCTATCTTCCCTTTCTTAATCAATCCTTTTGTTATTTTTTGCTGTCTTTTAAAGTTTTCCCAATCCTCTATCCTCCCACTAGATTTGGCTTCCTTATATGCCCTTGTTTTTAGTTGAATACTATCCTTAATTTCTTTACTTAGCCACGGATGGCTGTCTTTTCTTTTACACCCTTTTCTTCTCAGTGGAATATATATTTTTGGGAAGTTGTAAAATAACTCCTTAAATGTACACCACTGATCATGTATCGCCTTACCCTTTAATCTATTTTCCCAATCCACTCTACCCAATTCCACTCTCATACCTTTATTCAAGCTTAGCACGCTTGTTTGAGATCCAACCTTCTCACCCTCTAATTGAATATGGAATTCAACCATGTTATGGTCACTCATTCCAAGGGGATCCTTTACTAGGACATTTTTAATTAATCCTGTCTTGTTACACAGGACCAGATCTAAGGTTGCATGCCCCCTGGTCGGTTCAGTTACATACTGCTCAAGAAACCCACCCCTAATACACTCAATGAACTCATCCTCAAGGCAGCTCTGCCCAATTTGATTTGTCCAATTAATATGATAGTTAAACTCCCCCATAATTATAGATGTTCCCTTATTACAAGCCTCAACTATTTCCTGATTGATACTCCGTCCAACAGAGTTGCAACTGTTCGGAGGCCTATAGACTACGCCCACTAGTGTTTTTTTCCCCTTATTATTCCTTACCTCCACCCAAACTGTTTCATTATCCTGATCTTTTGACCCAATATCATTTGTCTGTATTACAGTGATTCCTTCCTTTATTAACATAGCCACCCCACCTCCCCTTCCTTCCTGCCTGTCCTTCCTGATCGTTAAATAACCTGGTATGTTTAATTCCCAGGCATTGTCACCCTGCAGCCATGTTTCTGTAATGGCCACAAGATCATACCCATATGTAGTTATTTGTGCCATTAACTCGTCTATTTTGTTGCGAATGCTACGTGCATTCAGATAGAGAACTTTCAAAGATGTTTTGTGACACTTAGTTCCTGCTTTTGCCCTTTTTATTACTTTACCTTTTACTCCATACCTTCTGCCCCTTCCTGACACGCTCTGGTTTTCAATTTCCCCACTGCTACCTAAGTCTATGACCTTCTCTGTTGTCATTTTTATTATTTGCTCTCTAGGAACCTCCCCCCCACTAGTTAGTTTAAAGCCCTCTCTACAGCCCTAGTTATATGATCCGCCAGGACTCTAGTCCCAGCACTGGCCAAGTGAAGCCCGTCCCAACGGAACAGCTCCCTCCTGCCCCAGTACTGGTGCCAGTGTCCCAGGAAGCAAAACCCATTTCTCCCACACCAGTCTTTGAGCCACGCATTTAACTCTCTAATTTTATTTGTCCTAGCCAAATTCGCTCGTGGCTCAGGTAATAATCTAGAGATTATTACCCTTGTGGTTCTGCTTTTTAATTTGGCCCCTAGCTGCTCAAACTCCCTCAGCAGAACCTCCTTCCTTGTCCTATCTATGTCATTGGTACCAACATGGACCACGACAACTGGATCCTCCCCCTCCCACTCCAAGTTTCTCTCCAGTCCAGAGGAGATGTCCTGAACCCTGGCACCGGGCAGGCAACACAGCCTTCGGGACTCTCGCTCTCGGCTGCAAAGAACTCTATCTATCCCCCTAACGATACTATCTCCTACCACTACAACATTTCTTTTAACTCCCCCCACTTGAATGGCCCCCTGCTCCACGGTGCTGTGGCCAGGTTGCTCATCCTCCCCGCAGCCCCTGTTCCCAACCTCACAGGGAGTAAGAGCCTCGAACCTGTTGGACAAGTGCAAGGGCTGCGGCTCCTCCAACACTACCTCCTGGATCCCCGTACCTGCTTCACTTCTAGTCACACCATCCTGACCCTGGCCACGGACTACATCTGAATTAATTAATCTAATTGGTGTGAATGCCTCGTGATACACCGAGTCCAGGTAACTCTCCCCCTCCCTCTTGGGGCGCAACTGGTGAATTTCGGCCGCGGGGGCGCTAATTTATTTGGGGCGCTAAAAGTGACACAATTTTTCCCCCTATACCTTTAACATGACTTCCCTGCTTTTCATTTCAATTCCTCTAGAAATAAGCCCCAGTGCTTGGTTTGCCATTTATATGGCCTTATTAATCTGCCTCGCTACTTTTACAAAATGCACCACCTCACACTTCTCTATTGAAATTCATTTTCCAATTAAACGCCCATTCTGCAAGATTATTAATGTCTTGCTGTATTTTGTCACAATCTTCCTTTGTATTAACTACACCCCCCAATTTGGTGTCGTCCTCAAATTTAGAAATTGTACTTCCAATTCCAGAGACCAAATCATTAATGTAAATTGAGAACAACAGTGACCCAAGCACCGATCCCTGTGGAACACCACTTCCCACCTTTTGCCAGTCTGAGTAGCTGCCCTTAACCTCTACTCTCTGTTTTCTGTTTTGTAGCCAGCTGCTTGCTACCTGTCGGCTGACTCCATATGCTTTGACCTTAGTCATGAGTCTACTATATAGTACCTTATAGAAGGCCTTTTGAAAATCCAAATATATTACAACTACTACAGTAAAAAACATTTTTTTTAAGTTACTTAAAAATTTTAATTTTTATTAAAATGGATAAATTTGACACTGCACAAAATTAAAATTAGTTTTTCAGGGTAGTCAATATGTTGTTAAAACCCTAGTTACACCTAATCCCTTTGGGTCTAGCTCTTTTGGTGAAACAATAAACAAATAAACTGTAACTTAAAAAAACATATTAAAGGAAACTTAACAAATCTAATTAAAATTCTATTCCCCGGGATGATGATGCACTCCAGTTCCCGCGGCACCCATCGGTCGCGGAAGGCCCCGAGCATGCCGGCGGACACTGCGTGCTCCATCTCCAGGGCCACCCGGGCGCGAATGTGGCTGCGGAAGAAAGGCAGGCAGTCGGGCTGAACGAATCCCCCCACCCCGACTGCCCGCTGCCTGGACCAGTTGATGGCCACTTTGGCCAGGCCCAGGAGCAGTCCTACGAGGAGGTTCCTCTGATCTGCCCACTCCCCTCCGCACTGGGTGACCAAAGATCAGGAGCGTGGGACTGAAGTGCAGCCAAAAATCGAGGAGCAGCCCCTTCAAATAATGGAAGAGGGGCTGCAACCTCTCACACTCCATATAAACGTGGAACACGGACTCCTCCAGGCCGCAGAAAAGGCAGGCAGCCTGGGAGTCTGTGAACCTTCTTAAAATCTTATTGCATGGGACTGCCCCATGCAACACCCTCCAGGACAAGTCCCCAATAGATAAAGGGAGGACCCCCGCATAGGGACCCCCATCTCCTCCGGACGGCGAGATGGTGCACCAAGGCGTGTCTGGACGGCAGACAAGGATGGCAAAATGGAGGGTGTGCAAGAGCAGCCGTACAGGAATCCCCTCCATGCAGAATGAAAAGGCATAGAAGGGATTTCCTGGAGACGGCTCAAGTTGTGAGGTGCTGGCTCCTGAGAGAGGTTTCGGGGCTGGGCACCGATGAGGAATTCCATCCTGACGGGGATCAGTTCGGACGGAATCGCCTCATGTGCTTAAGCCTCCTCGATACACCTAGTGGAGTAAGGGCCCAGTGCCACTTTCAGCGACTTAATGGCTTTGGCAGCGAGCCGGACGGCAGCCCAGGACAGGCACTGCGCCAGCTCCTCCGGCACCATCCAACCTGCTCCTCCGCCATCCAGTAGGTCCCCGACTCTGGTCACCTTACCAGGCACAGCTCTGCCCTTTGCCAGCTCCCTTTGGGTCTAATCTTTAATGGGGTATTTAACAATGTAATTACTGCAGAAGAGCCAAAGTTTTCGTCAGTATCCATGATTTGAGAGATTTCACCGATTGCCGGCTCTGTGCGGGGGGTGGGGTTGGGTCGGGGGTGGGTCGGTAGGGGGGGCGCACAGCGCAGCCTATGGAGGAGCAGCACATGATGCTAAATCCTGAAGAGGTGGTCAGCTTCAAAGGCGAAAGCCGCCAGTTCACCGTCATCAGGACCACAAATTCTGGGCCAATATGTTCACTGCACAGTGATATAAAATACAGCGTTGTGTTGGACTGGTTATCAAAAAGCATTTTACAAACTTTGTCAATGCATTAGGTTCTCAAATCTAAGAGTTCATCAAGAGACCATTGTGTTTCTTCCGTTTTCAAAGGACAGCATTACAAAAGTTTTTTTTTAAATGAACTTGTCCGGTGGGGCCCATTAATGATGACAAGGAAGAACGTGACATTGCCCTTTTAATAAACCATTGTACGGAAGCATCAGTTGGTTCCAAATTCCGGCGACTCTCGCCTGGTTAAAGTTACGTCGCATCTTGTGATTTATCCCGGGACTATTCGAGCCAAGTGTTTCTGTTTTGTACAAAGAATAGATCACAATAAATCTTCGATTTGCCGGGAAAAGACGCAGTCCCCTGACCACCAGCTTTAAGGGGTTTTTTTGACCACGCGGAAAGACGTGAAAGCAAGATTGTCGGCGTTTGAATGGTGCCTTGTAAAATTAAACTACCCGTTGCACTGGAAGCCTGCACAGCCCGGAGGTAAGTACAGAATATCAATTTCTGCTCACTTTGTGTTTAATTGGAATAGGGCAAGCCCCCAAATCAGGTCTTTGCAAGGGTTGTTTTTTCCTTTTATTAATAAAACGACAGTCTAGCGAGATTGGAAAAGGAGCTGGAGTCAAGTTGCGGGTGCTTGCTGGCAGAGAATTAAACTGATGCAATTCTTCTGCAAACGCCACGGTCAAACTGCTGGGGCTGAACATTGGGTCTGGGCTGGTGGGGCTCTTTCAGGATTCAAGGCTGTCCGCATCTTGGGACTTGGAAGAAGAGCCGGACAAACAGCGCCGCTGAAAATCTAACTTCGACGTGGAGAGAAGTAGATCGTTTTTGAGCCAGGACTTGTGCATTCACACGACTATTTTAAAGTGGATGGGAAGCCGAAGCTGCTTGGCCCCGGGGTAAAGTTGGACTGTGAGTCTGCTGTGGAGGCCCGAACAGACTGGCAAATAAAGAGTCTCTCCACTCTCCCTACCCCAGGAGAACATTCGAGGGGTGGGGTGGGGGGGCTGCTGATATGGGTGGTCAAGGTGCTAAATGAAAAACAAGGCAAACCTATAATGCCGCTCAAGCGAAGACAGAAGATCATAATCTCAAGATAAGTATTAGCTGCATGAATGGGGAGATTAGAAGGAACTTTTTCCGTGCAGTTACTGGAATGGGCTATGATTTGCCATAAGTGGTGTTTAATCCTATATTGATTACAGCATTCAAAAAGGCACTGGATACTTGAAACGGTTTTGAAAGAATATGGGGAGTAAGCAGGAAAATAGGACTATATAAAATCGCATCCTCTTCAACTTCAAGCTTCTCCTATGTAGCTTGGCAGGGACTGACTCCATTTTGTTATAACTTCAAGAAGGCTTTACTAATGATTTGGATTTTGCCCCCTTAGGGCATAAATTCACCAATGTCTTTAAAAGTGCTAAATTCTTGCATTAACAAACTCAGTCAGCAAGATAGTCAATGTGAGGCTTTGTTGTGGGAATAATCTCCCAAAATGTAGCTTCACTCAACAAAAAATGATTGAAGAAAAGTAAGTTTAGTCTGGTTGTTCCCCAAGGAAAGAGAACTTGATGCATAAACAAACTAACAAAGGATTACTCCAGAAATAACTTCATTGGCCAACTCTGAATAAACACTGATGGGGGGGCCTGCAAATTAATTGCCACTCAGTCAGCCCTCTGAATAGGAACGGTGTGTAATATAGGAGACTTAGGGAGGGACATTTTATGGAGCACTTAGATAGTTGAAACTTTTTTTAAACTGGATTTCTCAATTTTTATACGTGAAGAACAATCGATAAACTGAAGACCAGTGAGCCACTAAAACTTTGCAACAGAAACATCAGGTTGTCATAACTTGCATAGCTAGTTTGGTTAACTATGGGTTGCTGGGTGGGGTTGGAGCAGGGGGGGGCAGGAAATATCTGAATATGATGAATAGGAGTAAAGTTATCTGACTGGTTGGTACTTGCTAGTGAAGTGGTAATATCCACAAAAGGGGATCATTCTGGAGAATTTCATGGTTCAGCTGAAGGAACAATGGTATTTTGTCTGGACCATTCGCCATTGCCAATATATCCATAATGTCCCTGTAACAAGGGTCACCTGTTTCCAAAAAATAATTATGCACCTTCATTTGACAAGAAGCAGCAGATTTATCAGCTGGTACATCAGTGAGTCAAGTAGATCTCAACTGAGAGACCTGGGAGGCATTGAGGTGGATCAAGGTCTATTTAGACACTATCACCCTGTGAATGAGAATCATTTACCAATACTTTTGCACCTTAGGACATGACTAGAAGATGTGACCAAGGGAACTTCACTTTCCAATCCTCTTCAACCTTCATAGGTACTCCTGTGTCCTTTGTGGAAGCTTACTGGGGTGAGTAATGTAGACAGAGAACATAAGAACATAAAAAATAGGAGCAGGAGTAGGCCATACGGCCCCTCGAGCCTGCTCCGCCATTCAATAAGATCATGGCTGATCATCGACCTCAACTCCACTTTCCCGCCTAATCTCCATATCCCTTGATTCCCAGAGTATTCTGAGTTGGTTTTCTGTCACACGTGCTCAGGTTACTGAGGGTAGTTTGAGATGCAGCAAAATGCACTCCTCATAGATGGTATTTAGGTCCCATTGTCACGCTTCATGTCTAGTAGGACTTCGATGAAGAATGAGGTCATGGTAGTTGTTTTCCAGTGGGGGGGGGGGGGAAAGAAAGGAAAAAGTATGGATATGAACTTGGCTAAGTGACAGGAAACAGAGTGTAGTGGTGAACGGTTGTTTATCGGACTGGAGGAAAGTACACAGTGGTGTTCCCCAGGGGTTGGTACTAGGACCTCTGCTTTTCCTGATATATATTAATGACTTAGACTTGGATGTACAGGGCATAATTTCAAAATTTGCAGATGACACAAAACTTGGAAGTATAGTGATAGACTTCAAGAGGACATAGACAGGCTGGTGGAATGGGTGGACACGTGGCAGATGAAATTTAATGCAGAAAAGTGTGAAGTGATACATTTTGGTAGGAAGAATGAGGAGAGGCAATAAAAGGGGTGCAGGAACAGAGAGACCTAGGGGTATATGTGTACAAATCGTTGAAGGTGGTAGGGCAGGTTGAGAAAGCGGTTAAAAAAGCATATGAGAGAGATAAACTGTTCCCATTGGCGGAAGGGTCGAGAACCAGAGAACACAGATTTAAGGTGATTGGCAGAAGAACCAAAGGCGACATAAGGAAAAACTTTTTTATGCGGCGAGTGGTTATGATCTGGAATGCACTGCTTGAAAGGGTGATGGAGGCTGATTCAATCGTGGCTTTCAAAAGGTAATTGGATAAGTACCTGAAGGGAAAAAAAACTTGCAGGGCTATGGGGAAAGGGCGGGGGAGTGGGACTAGCTGAAGTACTCTTGCAGAGAGCCGGCATGGGCCAAATGGCCTCCTGTACTGTAACCATTCTATGATTCTATTTCAAGGTTTCCCTATTGGTTGTAGGCATTTGAAGGCCATAATCAATATTTTTATTGGGGTCAATGGCTTTTAACATAGGACAATCCTGTTTTAGTTTCAAAAGATGATGATCTCTGCTCCGTGATCATGTTTGAGGAATGCAGGTCTGTTTCATGGAGGGAGTGAAGATCAGTGGGTGTACTAGGGATAGAGATGGGATTCTGGAAAATTAGGAGAATGAGACCAGTTTCTTACTTTTACTTCCTCCAATACAGTTATTTATTGCCTTATATTTTGTGGTTCTTGTGTATAACCACCAGTTTTTGATACAGGGCAGCAATTCCACAAGCAGTTTAGTGGAGATGTCAAATTTAATTGGAGACATGTCCAGTCACTCCTCATTATAATGTTTATGCTGTTAAATGTGAGTGGGTTTTTCCAGTCAATTAAGAAGATGATAATGGCCCGGATTTTGTGGTTGTAATGACGGTGAAACTGTCAGTGTCTGCCGTCTTTCCTGTGGAAAAACTGACAACAACTTCTGGAGTCTGCACCTGCGCATTTAAATGCAGAAACCCTAAAGTTGCTGTCTGTGATACCCTGCTGCTCCAGAGTCCTCGCTGTTGTAGTCCTCACAGATGGAAATCAATTAAAATCACTGAATTGATGCGAACTTCCACTTTTTTCATGCACTATTCACGCTATAAAAACCCTTAGTTAAGCCTTGTTGAATAGTGGTGTACAAAATCATAATTACTGCTGATCAATCTCTCGGGCCCTAGAAAAACCCATTTCATATTTGTGGAATGTCAGATTTCTCCATTATGATAAAAAAAAATCCTAGATTTTTAAATTAATTTTTTTAATGTTTATGATCTTTCAGCTTCTGCCTTAATCCCAAGTGTATGTCCCAATCTTTATTTTGCTCACTGTAAAATGATTAAAAAGTGAAAGATAATCAGTGCTTTTTACTTCCTGGTTTGGTGTCTGAGAATTCTTCAATGTGATTGGCTGCTTAGCCTGTTTGATGACATCACTGCAGGACACTGGAGAGGCCCTATAGGTGATGCCAGAATGAAATTAACTTTGGGAAAGGTGAAATCCATGCCACAGAGATTGCTAGATGGGCAGCTTTCTTCAAGGTCAGCCGCAGCGCCGTCACATCACCGCTGACTGCAAAATCCGGGCCATTCATTCTGGAAAATAAATTGCCATAGGGGTCAGCTTTCAGGATGTTGCTGTTTGTAAAATCTATAAATGAAATGGGCACGATCCTCCAAGGTGTCCAACTTTCTGAATGGCACTAAAATGGGCATAGTGGTCAATGCCAGCCAATGTGTAATTATCAAAGGGATCTAGTGAGGCTAGGTTAGTGGGCAGAAGTGGCAAGTGGAGATCAACATGGCCAAGTGTAAAGTCATGGAATTGGATAGAAGCGAGAATGTGGATGATCTATTAAATTGCAACATGCTCGAGGGCTTGATGGATAGGTTGCTGAAACCATTGGATCAATGTCACAAGTAGTGAGTGTATAGCTAAGAGGGTGATTTATAAATCTTGAGGCCGCATCTGGAGTACAATGTTCAGTTTTGGTCTCCGTATCACAGGAAAGATGTGGATTTATTGAAGGGAGTTTAGAGGAGGGTTGTTGGGCTAAACTTAAAGGCTGAGTTATGAGCCAAGGTTGTGTATCCTGGGACATTAATCTCTGGACAAGGGGAAGATAAGGAGGAACTAGAGAGAAATATTTCATTTTCACCAGATAGGGAGAATTTGGATCCAGGAAAGTTCTTCAGCTGGGTGCCAGATTCAAGGACATGGGGACACAAATTAAAGTTCTGCGGGGGCAAAATTCATTTGCTTTGCGCCACCCGTTAAGAGGCCCAAGGGGGCGCTAACGGGGTGCAAAGCAACTAGCGCCTGGGCGTGGCACCGTTAACACCTCCTGTTAGCGGCGGCGGTAGCCTGTAGCGCAGCACGGCGCTGTGCCTCCGGCGATGACATCATCGCCGTGCACAGTGCCCCGGCTGCAAACTTGGGTCGCGTCCCCTGACGCCAAGTCCGACAGGGTCAGGGGGGCGTACTTGCGGCAATATTTAAAGGGAAGGTGCCGGGCGGCCATTTATTTGTGGGCTGCCTGCCAGCACCTGCCCCCTCTGCCCTCCTCCCGTGGGGTGCTGGCTGCGATCTGTCAGCCTGGCACTCCTCTTGCGTGCCGGGCTCTCTTGCTGGCTACCTGCTCCCTGCTGGCCCAACAGGGCCCTGGTTCGCGCTGCACTAGGCCCCTCCCCTTTAATAAGGGGAGGGAGGCCTGCAGTACTGTGGCGCTACATGCGGGCGCGCGTGGCGCTGCTGCACGTAGCGCCGCGATATTCAATGTGAGCGCCCCAAGAGGGAGGGGGAGCACTTCCAGTAGCGCCCCGCCTCCTGCTTGGGATGCTACCATTGAATTTCGGGTGTGGGGATGCTAACTTTTTCGGAGTGCTAAAAGTAGCGCCCTGGTGAAGTTAGTGCCCCAAAGGGGGCGCGAGCCAATTTTTCCCCGAGTCTCTTGGCTTGATTTAAGCCTGTGTAATACTTGGTGAACCAAATGCATCCACTAGAAACTTTTCCTTTCAACTGACCTGTTGCTTCCTTGGAACAATTGCTTCATCATTATATCATCAGGGAGTCTCAGGCAAGGTTACTCAGTCCTAGTATTGAGGAGTGAGGTTAGCAGCAGGCTACCAATTACAATTTGTTAATAGGCTATGGACTGAAATTGGACATGATCAGAGAGAGGAAGGTACCACAACCTGATCCAACTGAGATCAGCTTCTATTTTGTACATTGTACGTTATGTATACGTGGTGTGGGACACCTGTGGTCCAGTTACCTTAGCTTTTGCTTCTACAGTATGCTATAGGATTATAATTTTGCATTTTTTTTTTTGCATTTCTGCAGGAATTGTACAGCAATATGTCTACACTCGCTGAAACAAAAGCAATCCTTCAGAGTGCCGATGCAGTGTGTTTCGATGTAGACAGCACAGTGATAAAAGAAGAAGGAATTGATGAACTAGCAAATTTCTGTGGCGTCGGGGATGCAGTAGCAGAAATGTAGGTGTTCGTGGTCTTTACTTTTTAATAATGGGGATCTCCATTGTGGTACTAAATTTCAAAAGTCCCTACCCATTTTGAGCAATATTTCATATTTACCCCTTTAAATTTAAATCCTGACTCTCCAGGTTGTAGTCATCAGGCTGCCTAGTGCGTTCTGCATTGCAATGATGTAACCTGGGCCAGTACACTCAGCTGCTGGCAATAAAGTAGAATGCAGCTTTTGCAGTACTGAAGTTGCAGGAAGAAAGCCTACTACCCAATACATCATAGAGTGTATGTGTCATAATGTCATTCTCATATGGGTTAGAAATTAATATTATGGGTGCCCGGATCTTTTCAGTGGAATTTGGGTATTGGAACAAAAAAAAAGTAGCTTTTGACATGGAATGGACCGATTTTGGCTGGACACTAGCCTGAATGATGGTGAGGACCTCGGGAAGGGAAATATAGAATCATACAACACAGAAGGAAGCCATTCAGTCCATTGTGCCTGTGCATGCTCTTTGAAAGAGCTATTTAATTAGTCCCACTCCCCTGCTCTTTTCCCAGAGGCCTGCAAGTTTTTCATTTTCAAGTATATATGCAATTCCTGTTTGAAAGTTACTATTGAATGTGCTTCCACCACCCTTTCAGGCAGTGCATTCCAGATCACAACAACTCGCTGCATAAAAAAAAATTCTCCTCATCACCCCCTGGTTCTTTTGCCAATTATCTTAAATCTGTGTCCTCTGGTTATTGACCCTCCTGCCAGTGGAAACAGTTTCTCCTTATTTACTCTATCAAAACCCTTCATAATTTTGAACACTTCTATTAAATCCCCTCTTCACCTTCTCTGCTTTAAGGAGAACAGTCCAGCTTCTCTAGTCTCTTCACATAACTGAAGTACCTCAACCCTGGTATGATTCTAGTAAATCTCCTCTGCACCCTCTCCAAGGCCTTGACATCCTTCTTTACTCCAGCTGAAGCCTAACCAATGTTTTATAAAGGTTTAGCATAACTTCCTTGCTTTTGTACTCTATACCTCTGTTTATAAATCCAAGGATTCTGTATGCTTTTTTTATCCGCCTTCTCAACTTGTCCTGCCACCTTCAAAGACTTGTGTATGTGAACCCCCAGGTCGCTCTGTTCCTGCACCCCCTTTAAAATAGTACCCTTTAGTTTATATTGCCTCTCCTTGTTCTTCTGAGTAGGATCAACCAATTAGCACTTTTGGCTGAATACGTTTACAAACACTTGGGACGTGTCTCCTGCACATGTGCTGGTTTCCACCATGGTTGAAGATGGGAATCTTCGTGGAGCCTCCTCTACCTGTTAGTTGTCTGGTTGTCCATTACCATCCTTCTGTACCACTAACATACTAGGGCTGGTCTCTCAACTTGATGGTGATTGAGAAGTGAGGGAAACCGGGGCCCTGAAGTTACACAATGTGATGGTATTCAATTCTGATGGTCCACAGTGCCTTGAGGATGCCTAGTTTTGAATTGCTAGATCTATTCAGTCTGTCCCAAGTAGCACAGTACTATGCTATACCATGGAGGATGTCTTCATTTGTGAAGTATGTTGTAGCATTCAATCATCTTTCTCCAATCAACTGAGCTATTTTTAATTTATTACAGGACCCGGAATGCAATGGGAGGGACTGTCCCATTTAAGAAGGCTTTAACAGAACGTCTAGCTATAATACAACCTTCACGAGAACAAGTGAAGAAACTAATAACTGATCATCCCCCTTATTTAACAGAGGGCATGAAGTAAGCTATTGGACACACACTCTAAATGTAAAAAAAGTAACAAACTGCGATTCCAGTGGCAAAAGAGTGTAAATAGTTACCATAGAAGTAGTGTCACTGCAGTAAGCAAGAAGAAAAAAATTGCATTTATATAGTAAGATGAAGAAGAAAATGTAACTTTAAAAAAAATGTGTTTTTTTATTTCTCCTCCTCCTGAAACCAGTTACCTGTGCTGTGTATAGATCTTCAGGCACGGATTCTCGCCATAGTGGCTATTCTTCATGTGTGTGTCTAGAATAGTGAGTGGCCCCAGGGTCTCTGATTGCAAGTAGATAGCAATCAGAAACTGGAACCCTGGCTTTTTAAAAAAAAAAAAAAAAAAAAAAAAAAAAAATCTATCTTGCAGTGGGGCTGTGAGGTGTAACTGTAGTGGCCCTGGCATCAGCCCTGCTTGAGGTCGTCTAATTGAAGCAGGCCTGGAATGGAACTTGGTACCTCCTTGGGCTCAGTGGCTCAGTCCTGCATAAGTAGCATTTACACACTGAACCACTAGGAGGTGAGGGAAATTTTTGTGAAGGGAAAAACAGCCTATAAAGTGGGGCTGGGGACCGTGTGAGGAGAAAGAAACACTCATTTGTGATAGAAATATTTTTCCATGCAGAATGCGGCGGTGTTACTAAATATATCAGTTTAGTTTTGATCCCATGAAAGCATAACTGTTTCTTAAACTTACATTTTTAAAACAGGGATCTGGTTGATTACCTTCAACAGCATGGTGTGCAAGTGTTCCTGATATCGGGTGGATTCAGGTGCATAGTGGAACATGTAGCAGCAAGGATAAATATTCCCTTATCCAATGTATATGCAAACAAGCTAAAGTTTTACTTCAATGGTAAGGATTACCATGATGGTAATTAGCTATTTGTGCCCCTCTTCCTTTACCCCCTCCTTCAAATTGTATTACTGCACAAAACTCTCTGATAGAAACAAAGTATAACAGATACCTAACATTGACCTTATTTTATTACAGGTGATTATGCCGGTTTTGATGAATCCCAACCAACAGCAGAATCCGGTGGGAAAGGCCGGATCATAAGTCTTCTAAAAGAGGAAAGAGGCTTTAAGAAGGTTGTTATGATTGGAGATGGAGCCACGGATTTGGAGGCATGCCCTCCTGCAGTACGTACAGATATAGAACTTTGTTGCTTCAAAGGTGTAACTTAAAGTTGTGTGTTAAATTATATTTAAAAGTAAGTTTAAGCCTTTCATTATTTACCATTGAGGTTGATTCTAGTACTAGTCAATCAGCCTAGCGTATTTAAGTTGGATTCTGACTGCTGGTAGAATGTACTGAATGCTGGTTTTACAGAAATGCCTAATAAACTATTGGTTTTCTGTCTTAGGATGCATTTATCGGATTTGGTGGGAATATTGTCCGACAGCAAGTAAAGGAGAAAGCCAAGTGGTTTGTCACGAGCTTTAAAGAAATTATTGGAGAACTGGAAAAGTAGATTTTCATTTTTTTTAAACTGTACTTTAACAAAATATATGAGCAATGTGAAGAAAACCTTCTCTGGTGTTTGTGTCCATAATAATTTTCACCTCGCAATGTCCTTCTTGATCTCTTCCCAGTTAGCTTCTGGCTTCGACACAACCTCCACCAGCTGAAAAGGATGTGTAGATGGGCTCTAGTGCAATTGCCAATGTCACAAGATAGGTGCCAGATTTTATGTTCTCTCCACCTGCCACCCACTTTAGGAGGACTCCAGCCTGATGCCTGGCAGTGAAATTACAGAAGCTTCTCGTATAGCTGGAGGAATTGAGTGTTGAAACTCAAACCCATGTTCGTTGTGGTATCAAGGAAACCATTTTTTGAATGTATTGTGGATTGCACTCTCCATATTGCATATCCATGGTGAGCAGGCAGACGGGTCCTCAGGCTGCAGTCAGTGTTACCTTTAGGAGAAATAGGAGAACACGTTTTGCTGACTGGGCCCCTAATGTCCTTTCCCATCATCCTTTGGAACTCTGCTTAACTTTTTCTTCCTCCGTCCCTCTTTTACATAAGCTGTGCTGAAACAGGAGCCCACCCTGTGAGGGTGTCCCTTTTCAGGCCTTCCAAGCTAACTTGTGTCCTGTAAAATATATATTTTAGAATAGTGATGTTTTTATCTGAAAAATCTTGTAATATTATCTAATTATATTGAAACATAAAATATTGCAGCCGCTTTTATTAATTTAACTAAAATTTTGCTTGAGAGACAGATTTTAGAACACTTTTTTTACCTCCTGGACCCTGTGTTTGAATCCAGCCCAGAAAATCGAATCAAGACAAATTATTACAAGTGAATTGTAATTGCCTGTTATAAATCGTTTTTATTAACAATCAGTTGGTATGAGCAGAATTGCCCCTTGGCATAGAAAAGAAAAATGGAATAAAAATGAATTTACATCCCTCAATATTTGTGATCGACCAATGCTTTTCCTACCTTTTGCATTACATTACTTGTTGGCTTTGACTTTCATGCAGCATCCTTTGTTCAGATGAATAAGTAAACCATGACTCTCAGCACAATTGCTTAAGTTTTGTACTTACTACGAGGTGAGGCACACTCTACCAGCTCTCCTGCTGAAGTGATTTGCTGTACTAATCTGAAGGACCCTAACCTGTACCCTATCCAAAAAGTAAAAGCCTGTGTGTGTTTTGTCAGTTCATGTTCGCAACCCTGCAGATGGAAAGTATTACAATCAACATCTTAACCTGCCAAGCTGTACTTTCAAATCTGCCATATTTATTTAGTTTCCTAGCAACTACCCTTCTAGTCCCACTAGAAAGTCCTCACAAAAATGAGGTAGGCCATTTAGCTTATCTGGTTCATTCTTCTATAGAAACTTAAGTTCCCACTACAACAGCACCCAACTGCCTTTTGAATGATTTCAGAGTTTCTCCCTTCACTTCCCAGTGCTTCCTGATATAATTCTTGAACTTGCCTTTTACCACGTTATACCTATCGTCCCTAGTTCTATAGTTGTACTTTAACTCCAGATTAATGTTTTCTATTCCACTTACTATTTTGTATGCCTCAGTAAGGCTCCTTTTCTCGTTGGCCACCTTGCCAGTTTGAGTTTTTCCTGCCCTGTCATTATTCAGTCCTCTGATGAGATGAGCTGCAAGCAAGTGTAACCTGGATTTTGCATCTCATCTAGTTGAACTTATTCTCATCAATGGCTTTGTAAGTGGTCATGTGAGGACATCAACTCTGGCTGAAAGAGAATGGGTAGTGAAAATAACCTGAAAGAGTGAAATAGGAACCAGTAAAAACTTGAGAAGGAAATCTGCCTACACTGAGGACGGTATTCCTTTTTGATGCTCATTTGCCTAACTTAGAGCAATATTTTTCACAGCCCCGGCCAAATTTTGAGTTGGTGAAATTTGCTGGCGTGGGTATGCTTCCCCATGTCACAGTGGGTAGACCTGGTGACCTAAAATGTACCTGCACATATGTGGGTAGGTACATGCAAATTAGATTAAAATAAGGGAAATATTGTGGGGGGGAGGGGGTGGAATTGGTTTTCAGCGATAGTGCAATTTCAGCCAATAACTAATTAATTGGCAGCCCGTTTTACACCATGCTTGATTTTCATTTCCATTGTGGAAAATGGGCTGCTGATTGGCTATTGCTCATTGCGTGCTATCGCTGAAGATCAATTGCACCACCATGATTTCCATTATATTGTCTGCTGTTTGTCCAGGTTGGATGCTGAGTCCACCTGTTAGGGTCCAGCATTACGAGGTCGGTGGAAGGGGTTCTGAAAGAAGAATCGTTAATAACCTGTGCTAATGCTGAGAACAGCCATGCAGAGGCCCCAGCATTGGCACCAAAAACATTAAAGCAAAAAATATATGTATTTTTAAAACCAGGCAGTATGGTGGTTGCTTGCTTCCGCTACAGATGCCTGTCTCGGCAAGTAGTTGACCCCAGTCAGGCACGACGCCCTAGCAGAGTACAGAGCCCCTGTCTCCCACATACAAATAACCCTGGGACCAGAACTATGGCTGATGTCAGAGGGGCATCTCTGGGGCAGTGGCAGTACTGGAGCTGTGTCCCATCAGGAAATACAGGCTGTAGAATTCCCATTGTTTTTTT
The DNA here is from genome assembly GCF_052327205.1 of Somniosus microcephalus. Lineage (NCBI taxonomy): Eukaryota > Metazoa > Chordata > Chondrichthyes > Squaliformes > Somniosidae > Somniosus > Somniosus microcephalus. The sequence goes on from NC_141008.1 coordinate 35,259,054, forward strand.
AAAAAAAAAAGGCTCTTGATAATGAGCAGGATCTTTTTACTATTAATTTGTCTGTAATATGTACAGGACAGAAAATGAAATAACTCTTAAATATGGAGTTCTTTACTATCTGTGGGAGCTAACTAATCTACTTGTCTTTCTGTTTGTCTCCGGCCCACTCAAACCTTATTTCCTGCCTTAAATGAATGAGTTCCCAACGAGAGGTAATCCCAATGCCTAAAGTTCGCCTAAATTATTCAAATAGCGCTGACTGGATACCATTTGGAGTAGGGATTGTGTCTCTGAGGAAAACCCAGGGCAACGGGTTCTGTCCAATGGCCTGGGAAATTAAAATGTAAGAATGTTACAAAACAAAAACAGGCCATTCAGCTCATCAATTCCATGCCCATGTTTTTCTCCACGTAAGCCACTGAACCTAATCACATGCTTCTGATCGCTCCCCATCCACTTTAATATACCTTTTTTCAAACAACAATCTAATTCCCTTTAAAAAGAATTTGTTTCAGCAATGGTTTGTGGCACATTCTAACCACCGTTTGTGTAAAGACATTTTTGCCAAGTTTCCCTTTATTTTTTTTGTGATAACTATCTTAAATATATCCTCTTGTTACTGTCCTGCCGATCAGCAGAAACAATCTTAACACTATTTAACTGATCATACCCCTTCATAATTTTGACGACCTCCATCAGATCTCCCTTAACCTGCTCGGCTCGAATGAAAAAAGCCCCAACTTCTCAAGTCAAAAACTATACATAATAGACAAACTGCAGACTAATTAAGGTGTAGTGCAAGTTTAACATTACCTGCTTGCTTTTGTATTCAATACTTCTAGATACAAACCCACGGATTGCATTTGCCTCTGATAATAGCCTTATTTTCTCGCGCTGCCTCCTTTAATGACCTGTGTACCTGCACAAAAAAGTAAGTGCAAATGTTGGAAATCTGAAATGAAAACACAGCAGATCAGTCAGCATCCGTAAACATTCTGGGTGTAACCCTTTATTGGCACTGAAAACTGAAAGAAGCAGAACAGGAGAAAACAGATACTCCAATCACAGAGAGGAAATTAATGGGTTGAATGACCTGCAAATTACTTAATGCAAAATTGATAGATGTTATAAAACATCATCTCAGTGGGGCAGTAGAAAAGCATTAAAATAATGTGCAGGTAGCTAAGATGGTGAACAAACTGGGAAAGGCCCACACAAAGAAAGAACTTGCATTTATATAGCACCTTTCACATCCCAAAGGACTTCATAGCTAATTAATTACTTTTCACTGTTTTATAGGTAAACACAAACAACAATGAGATAAATGACCAGTTAATCTGTTTCGGTTGCCATGAGACCCTTTACATCCACCAGGGCAGGCAAGCGGGCCCTTGGTTTAACAATCATGTGAAAAGCAGCACCGTTGAGAATGTATCACTTCCTCAGTGCAACGTTGAAGTGTCCACCTACAGGAGCTTCTGGCTCAGAGGCAAAAGTGCTACCACTGAGCCAAGCTGACACTTCCAAAGTTGGGGGGGGCGGGGGGGGAGAATGTTGGTGCAGGAGGTTAGAAATAAAAACAGGAAAATGTTGGCGACACACAGTAGGTTTGCCAGTTCTGAAAAAAGAACAACAGGCCAACAACAACCTGGCAGACTGTTCAGCAAGAATCCTTTAACCTCAGACAAGAAAACGTTCCTAGGTTGGCACATCCACTGCGATTTTTCTGGTATCCCAGTGGGGGAGTACGCACATGATCTCTAACATTCTAAAAATGCATTAAAATGAGTCAGTTTATAAATCCCTGCAAACTGTAGCAAATACTTTGTTCTGTACGGGGAGTTTCTGTCCTCACACGGATGAATTATCCCAAGGTAATTAAAACTAAACTAGGCCTTGACTCAGCAAAATGTTATGGCTGTCAATTAACCTAATAGTAGCAGGTTTATTTTTAGCCCTACTTGACCTTTAATACGGTACTATTGACTTCGTTCTAAAGTTAAAATTTAAATAGCCTAATGATCATGTTTATTAGTTTAAAATTCCTCTCCTGCACTGACAAAAAAAATCTCTTCTGCTAATTCACAAGTTAGTGCTTGTTTATCCTTACTCTGATGGAACAGCAAGATGCAGGTTCCAAAATGGGAAATGCCAAGTCCAGCTGAGCTCCCCGAGGAAGGTATATATTCAAATGAAGGGAAGCAAACCCAGTTGAGCTACACTGTTCCTTCATACCACGTGGACATATGTGGCTCTGTCATTTGTTTGCCCTGTTGAATTAATGAATGGTGTGAAAATGGAGTGCTGTCTCTGATATTGATCATTGTTGTCATTAAGCTTAAACACAACAGTAGTTCACCCATAGCTGTAATACAGCAAATTTACTGAGGCAATATATCACATTACTGACTCAATACTTTATACCTTGCTGATACAGAAAACAGGCATCACAGATATTTGTAATTCTGTTTAGCTACAACTTTACAAAACTTGCATAAGGTACAAGTTCTTCCCTGCCTGAAACCTGTTTTTTTTTTATTATACACTTTATAATTTTTCCCTCTACTTCTCACGGTGGATTTGCAGTATTTGGTGAAGTTACAAATACCTGTGCTTTCTTTGTTTATTCTTCCCTGCTCTCTTTCCAAAACCTCCCTCTTTTCTCTATCTACATGATTATAAAATATATTTTTCTCACCCTTATGGTGTACCTGTAGTTCTTGCAGTGTTTGTCTTTAATGTAGCAGTCTAGGGAGGATTGTTCCACTCCCCATTCTTCAATGTCCAGCACTTTACCTGATGGTCATTTCCCATGGTCCAAGCCTGACCGGCTGACTGAATGGCCACAATGTCTAAGGTCAGCAACAGAACACATGATAAACACCAGCTGTGGCTGGGTGCGAACATCAGCTCTCTCAGAGTAGGGTGACCATATTTGCTAAACTGAATCCGCGAACACACAGGGTGGAAGCACAGCAAAGTAGACAGGACGGAAAATGTAGGTTGCGCAGCACAGCAAGGCAACATTTTTAAGCAGTTACACATATACACTACAAATGAAAAACAAATGTGCATATAATTACCACGAATGTGACATCACACTATTGAAGCGCATTCAGACACCTGACCCCGACACCCCCCCCACAATGACTGAGGTCACACCTGGGCCCCCCAGTGATTGAGGTCACACCTGACCCCGACGCCCCCAATGACTGAGGTCACACCTGATCCCACCCCCCACCACTGATTGATGTCACACCTGACCCCGACCCCCCCCCCCCCAATGACTGAGGTCACACCTGATCCCACTCCCACCCACTTTCCACACAAACAGAGTCTAGTATTAGCCCATTTCTGGTGACTGTGACTGTGACTGGGCTCTCCCCCATGGACTCTCCCTCACCCGCTGTGGTTGCTGTGCTCCCAGGCACTTCCGGCGGCAACAATCCAGCAACATGAGATCAGCCGGAAACTCCGAAACAACATCCAGGGGGGTACACTCACTGCCCAGGTGTACATTCACTACCCAGGGGGGTACACTCACTGCCCAGGGGGGTACACTCACTGCTCAGGGGGGTACACTCACTGCCCAGGGGGGTACACTCACTGCCCAGGGGTACACTCACTGCCCAGGGGGGTACACTCACTGCCCAGGAGTACTCACTGCTCAGGGGGGTACACTCACTGCCCAGGGGTACTCACTGCTCAGGGGGGTACACTCACTGCCCAGGGGTACTCACTGCCCAGGGGGGTACATTCACTGCTCAGGGGGGTACACTCACTGCCCAGGGGTACTCACTGCCCAGGGGGGTACATTCACTGCTCAGGGGGGTACACTCACTGCCCAGAGGTGCACTTCGGGGATGAGTTTTGTGAACTGGGGACTCTTCCGAGGACACAGCATCTCATTCGGGGACTATCCCTGGAAAACGGGGACGCATGGTCACCCTACCTGAGACACACAAAATGACTTTGGGCCTGAAGTTGTGCTCCCAATGCCTTGTTGACACATGGGCACTTTACATGTTGTAGTTTGCACCAGCAGCACACTGAGGTACTGTACTATCCCATTGTCACGCTTCCAGCACACTTTGCATGATGTACTGGGAGCATAGACATTGCGGGGGTTGGATTTTCCATAAAAAGCCTTAAGCAGCTTAAAGCTGTACCTGCATTTCCTGATCTGGGAGAGATGTTTCTATTGTTCCTGAATTGCTTCAGAAATGAGCCAGAAGTCAAACAATTCTCCGGGTGGAGACAGGACAGCTCCTTTTAGCAAGAAAGCCCTGGAGGTTATGTTGAGGGAGGTGTGTTGAAGAGGCATGTCATATATGCTATGAAGGACAACCTTCTCAGTAAAATGCAGTCAGGGTAGCCTGAGAAGAGGTGGCAGAGCTGATCAATGCAGTATTTGCAGTTAAGAAGAGAGCCTCCAAAGATGAGGAAAAAATTCAACATCCATAAAAATTGGCCGAGGTAAGTGAATCCTCAATAACAACAGAAAATGCTGGAAATACTCAGCAGGCCAGGCAGCATCCGTGGAGAGAGAAACAGAGTTAACCTTTCAGGTCTGGGACCCTTCATCAGAACTGGAAAAAGCTGGAGATGCAACAGATATTAAGCAGGTGCAGAGACGGGGGGGGGGGTTAGGAGGAGAGGAAGGAATTGAAAGAGCATCCTGTACTTTTGTAAGAGGCAGGAAAGATAAAATGTTGCAGATGGGAGTGGCAAAAATCATACTGCATGAAAAATGGGGGCAGGGATAATTATCTGAACTTGTTGAACTCGATGTTGAGTCCGGCAGGCTGTAAAGTGCCCAATCGAAAGATGAGGTGCTGTTCCTCGAGCCTACGTTGAGCTTCATTGGAACAATGTAATAGGCCGAGGACAGAGAGATCAGAGCGGGAGTGAAGCGGAGAATTAAAGTGACAGGCGACCGGAATCCTCTATCGCTTTCCAATGGCATGCCTACAATGCACACACTTTCCCCTTAAGTAGCTTCATCCTCACGTCCTTACACATTCCTTGGCTGGAACCCTTTCACTGATGCTGGGTAGGCCAATTAATGATTTCTTTAGTGTCCATTTGGAAGCTGCCTGTTCTTGCACTCCTATTTAGGGAAGCACAGTGGCCAATTGGCTAGTTCTTATAGGTCTCAGAAAGCAGTCAGTAATTCATTACTTCCCATTGCAAGCAAAGGAAGGCCACTATGGAAATGAGAGGCTGAAAGCTGGAAGGGCTTCACAAATCTGCAGAGACCTAGTCCTGGACACTGTGGGGTGACACTCCCTTGGGGGGGCTAAGCAGGTGGTGACCCCCTCCCCCCCCCCCAAGTCTGCTGGTGAATAACCATTCTTCCAGCTTTGTCTTCCCCCAAGGGATGCTTCTTTCAAATATACATTCTTTCAGTAGCTAATATTATCTGTCAGGACTACGTCCGGTGCTGCTGTATACGGGCTCCAATCTATGCTTTTCCCATTGTGTTTCTGTAGGACAGTAGTCCAGAGCATGTCACACTACACTGCATCACTCAATACACCTGCTGCATCAACTCAGGAATATTCACTCTGGAAGCATGAAGTAGAGTTAACGTTTGAGCAGGGAGCACCAGATGAAGTACACAGCCCGAGTGAGGAGGAGCAAGTGGGGGAGGCCTGTTTTGTGCTACTTGCTGATTGTAAATATAAGCTTTGAAAAAAAATTAAGGGATTTAATTGCTCAGTATTCTGCTGATTATAAGTTCTTCATTGGTATCTTTGCTACTTTTAATTTGTGCAAATTTAATCAGTTGGTGTTTGGTAACTTAACAGATAAGTAGCTATTTAAACTAATCATGATAGTTTGCTCTGTATTTTAAAGGTGTGATGTCTTGAGGTGAGACACTTTTGAACTCGAATGCCTGTTACTACATTTTCAGATGTGACTTTTTGAAACTTGTGATACTACCAGTGCACACTAGACACAAGACTTTTAATTACGTAGATAAGAGAAGGGGTAATTTTATGGAGTCCACCAGAAGCATCTATGGAGAATTTGAGAACACGCTCCCCATGATTATTTTGTCCAAATTAATGAACAGAAAACACCCGAATAATTCCCGATAGGCATTCCTGGTTTTTATAAGTATGTACCTATGCTCCCTTCTCCTGCAATCACGGTTTAATTTGAAATATTGCCACGGACTGACTTTTTCTATTCCACTTATCATATACCTTTACAAAAGGCAAAATACTGCAAATGCTGGAAATCTGAAATGTAAATAGAAAAAGTTGGATATACTCAGCAGGTCAGGCAGCATCTGTGGAGAGAGAATCAGAGTTAATGTTTCGGGTCTGCTATAGGGTGGAAGGCAGGAGTGATTTCAATGACAAAAGGGATGATGGTGCAAGATAAAAGGGATGGTATGGGACAAGTAAAGAAACAAATGATAGGTCATGGGGAGCTGTAAATGGCAACAACAGAATTATTACCAGCACCTGCTGTCTGATAAAATGGGAGCAGTGGGTCTGATCTGAAATCATTGAACTCAATGTTGGGTCCAGACATCTGTAAAGTGCCTAATCGAAAGATGAGGTGCTGTTCCTCAAGCTTCCGTTGAGCTTCATTAGAACAGTGTAGAAGGCCGAGGTCAGAGTGGGAGTGGGAGTGGGAGTAGGACAAAGAATTAAAATGGCAAGCAACCGAAAGGTCAGGATCACACTTACGGACTGAACGGAGGTGTTCAGCAAAACCACCATCCAATCTGCGTTTGGTCTCCCCAATGTAGAGACCACCGCCTCGTGAGCAGCGAATACAGTATACTAAATTGAAAGTACAAGTAAATCGCTGTTTCACCTGGAAGGAGTGTTTGGGGCCCTGGACGGTGGGAAGGGAGGTGAAAGGGCAAGTGTTGCATCTCTTGCGCTTGCATGGGAAAGTGCCATGAGAAGGGGAATGGAAGGTGAGGATAAGGGGAACCCTACCATTGTTCTTGGAGGAAGGGGAAGGAGTGAGAGCAGAAATACGAGAAATGTGACAGATACAGTCGCGAGCCCGGTCAACCACGGTGGAGGGAAAGCCTCGTTTGAGGAGAAAGGAAGACTAATCGGAAGCACTGGTGTGGAAGGTGGTATCATAATAACAGATGCGATGGAGACAGAGAAACTGGGGGAATGGAAAAGGATCCTTACAAGAAGCGGGGTAGGAAGAAGTGTAATCAAGGTAGCTGTGGGAGTCAATGGGCTTATAGTAGATATTTTATACAATAGAGGTAGAGGTTTATATCATATACCTTTATCAGGTTACACCTCATTTTCCTCCTTTCAAGGCATAAGAGTCCATGTTTGTTTAACCTCTCAGACCTCCGTTCTCTGACACTCACAGCACTTCTCTGCATAGTTCAAGCGTTCATTTCCCCTGTGGGTCAGTAGTAGCACTCTCAACTCTGAGTCAAGTTCCACTCCATAAACTTGAGCACAAAATCTAGGTTGACACTCCAGTGCAGTACTGAGGGAGTGCGGCACTGCCGCAGGTGCTGTCTTTCCGATGAGATGTTAAGCCTCTCAAATGGATGTAAAAGGTCCCACGGCACTCTTTTGAAGAAGAGCAGGGGAGGTCTGGTGTCCTAGCCAATATTTATCCCTCAACCAACATCATTAAAACAGGTTATCTGATCATTATCTCATTGCAGTTTGTGGGACCCTGCTGTGTGCAAATTGGCTGCTACATTTCCTACATTACATCAACGACTAAACTTCAAATGCATTTCATTGGCTATAAAGCGCTTTTGGACATCCTAGTCATGAAAGGCACTATATAAATACAAATATTTCTTTCTTTGTGTCTTTATTTCCCAGAAAGAAATGCAGTATTCCAAGTGTGCCCTGACCAGAACACTAGACGGCTGTATTAATGTAGTCAAATGTAAATGGGCTGCTCCGTTTGCCTACACAAAGACAATGATTGCACTGTGAAGTAATTAATTGTTTGTGAAGTGCTTTGAGGCCTTCTGAGGATGCAGTGAAATGCTATGTGAAGTTCATTACTTAAATAAGACACAGAAATTAATAAAGGAAAACAAAAAAGGTAAGAAGCAAGGTAAGTGTAGATATATATTTATAAAATTGTGTTTTCTGCAGCGCGAGCAAAAACAAAGCTTTATTGGCTACAAATGCCTCCAATGCATTTATCCCATGGGATAGTCATGCACATACTGAATTTGCCTGTGGAATAAATGTAACGTATGGAGTAATTTATATCTGTCACTGTTGTGAAATGCTCCTTTTAAAATAATGTCAAAGTTAAGAAAAAATAATAGGTTTGTTAGCTGTGTGGTGTGTGAGGAAGATAACAAAATTACTGTCAAAGGATCACATTGTTTAGCTTACATTAGTTTGAATGTCAGACTTAATCTTCAAAACATTGGACCATTATGTCACTAATCCACTTTGTTAATAGCCTACTTAAATGAATGCCCAATGACAATTGTAGTCTATTCAAAAACTCCGGCAAATAGTCAAAGCAGAAATTTGTACACAGCAAGATCCCACAAATAGCAAATGAGATGGATGACCAGTAAATCTATTTTTGGTCCTCTTGATTGAGGGAAGAATATTGGCCAGAACAACAGAACCTATTCTCCAAAATGTCATGGGATTTTTTTTTTTTTTACATTGACCTCAATAAGCAGACAGAGCCTCGATTTAATGGTTTTTTTCCTGAAAGACAGCACCTGTAACAATGAGGCACTGTTTCACTGCTGCGCTGTAGTATCAACTAAGACTATTTGGTAAAGTCCTGGAGTGGGACTTGAACCCACCACCAAACTCAGGAGTACATGTGTCTCAAATTTGATCGATGGTCTTTCCTCTAAGGGTTCATGGCCAAGAGTAATTAGCTTTCAATAATTTCTGATCCATTTACTTGTTAGATATTAAAAAGCTGCAGTTGGCAATTTATGTTGAAATACAATTTTGTAACCAGCAATGTCACTTAACTCTGACAAGTACACTTGAACCTCTTAAATCATTGTGTATTACATGTCTACCATATTTCAAAATGTCATGCTGCAACAGTTTTAACTTATTCTATTACATTGGAGTAAGGTGATTATTGTAGATCAGTAGTTGATCCAATTTCAATTTGTGCTTTGAATATTTGTCTAAGGTCTTGCTGATTTGCACCAACAGCACACATTGATTTACCATAGTGAATTAATTTTAACCAAGATTTATATGACAAATATAGCAGGGGGGAAGGGGATCTATTTAAAATGGATACAGTTAGGGTCAGCTTTACCCAAGGTCCTTCATTTAAGATGGTGCAGAGCAAATAACAAGTCAGATGTTGATTTTCTTAAAACAACTGAAAAAGGTTTAATTACATCGGTATTTTCTTCGCTAATGCATTTCATCTCGGGTATAGACGAGAATGTACAAACTCACTATACAACTGAGGAAAAGGCTTCTTTTTCAGCAGGCCTGGTCAACAGATGTACTTCTGCATGTAGTAGCAGCAAGCAATTCCTCATCCAAGAGCGACCAACACTGGGAGCTTGCCAAGGATGGTGCAGGGTTTATTACCAATTTTACAAACAGTGCAGTGTTGCAAATCTGGTGTGTTTTGTCCTTCTTCTATCAGTAGTTAGCAATGTTCCCTTTAATTTTTTTTGGGTGCGTGGCCCTTTTAAGGGGCTGTGCGGCCCATTCAAAATACCGTGCATGCGCGGTTTTTCCTATTTAAAATCCGATGAGCCAACTGCGCGGCTTAAAGTGAACACTGGTAGTCTTTGCCTTCTAAGAACTTATGGGAAGGGTTTTTATCTCCCTCTCCTCCATTGCTGCAAGGGATCATTCCAATTACAAGAGATATATCAAGGCTCAGTTGGTAGCATTCTCACCTCTGCCAGAAGGTTGTGGGTTCAAGTCCCACTCCAGATTCTCGAGCACAAAAAATCTAGGTGACACTCTAGTGCAGTACTGAGGGAGTGCTGCACTGTCGGAGGTGCCATTAAACCGAGGCCCCGTCTGCCCTCTCAAAAGATAAAAGATCCCATGGCACTATTTTGAAGATGATCAGGGGAGTTATCCCCGGTATCCTGCCCAATATTTATCTCTCAATCAACATCACTGAAACAGTTTATCTGATCATCATTCGATTGCTGTTTGTGGGTGCTTGTAGTGTGCAAATTGGCTGCTGCATTTCCTACATTACAATAGTGATAACACTTCAAAATTACTTCATTGGCTGTAAAGCACTTTGGGACATCCTGAACTCTTGAAAGGCACTATATAAATGCAAGTCTCTCTTTCATTCATATTACCTCACTCTCAATCGGAGCCAAGGGAGCAATTCCATTACCCTGAACCTGGTTGTACATGTTTAATAGAAGCTCCTTCCTTCGTAAGGGAATGGGAGCAAAAATGTGCACAGAATACATTAGCCCGTATTTTCCGATGTCCCTATGGGTGTGTACACGCCCATAGGGACATCGGAAATGTATTTCAGGCATGCGAAGTGCATGCGCTGAATCCTCTTGACAGATCCAACGCCTGCCCTGGAGAAGGGCCTCTGCAAACGGAGAGTTCCGCTTTCTGGAGAACCTCCGCCTGCTGAAATCACTTAAAAATCTTACACCTGGTAAAAGGCCTGCTTTTACCAGCATAAGAGTTTTAAAAAGTTTTTTTTTAATTCCCCCTCATTTATAATTTAAAAAATATTTTTTAAAAAGGCAAGTTTATTTTTAGCCCCGTAAAAAAACTTTAATTATATTTTTCAAAAAATTAAATTTGTTTAAAATATTTAATTTAATGTAATTTTATCTCATTTTAAAAATGTGATGGTTGTTTAAAAATTTATTTAATGTTTTGGTGCATTTTTTCCAGTGATTCCCCCTTCATACTTTTGACAGGTCTGTCAAAAGTATGAAGGGGGATTCCCTTCTCCTATTGGCTCCCCATGGCCCATGTGATCCCAAGGACGCTTGTGAACCGCATGCGCCCCTGGGATACGTGGGCCCTGCGCATTTCGACTGTGGAGAGGCCCATGATTGGAAATGGCTGGACCTCGGGAGCCCTCAGGTAAGGGCGTAGATTTTTTCCCCCGATAGGAGGCACCCGCACGCAGGAAGCCTCCCATCGGAAATTACGGGCCATTGTTTCAAAGCAATGACGGCGGGAGCACACAGTTGCATTGCATTCACCAATCTTGCACAAAGAAGTTTTTCCAAACTACTCTCCTGACTATTTTAAATTAATGATGTCTTGCTGTTAGCAGATTAGCTACAAAGTTAACTTTGTGCTGTTTGAACTGAATGACTGGCTTAGAGAACAGTAAATTCCTAAGTTAGCAGGTGGTTACTGTAATGTATATGTAGCCTGGCGAAATGGAGCAGCACAGGACACGAACTTTCGTTTTTGGGGTTTTTTATTCTGTATTAATAACTTGGGTCTAGGTTTAGGATGAAATTGTAAATACATAAAACACAGTCGACAAAATACGGCAGTGGCTTGCTGCAAAACAGAACACGAGGCAAACCACAGGTGAAGGCAGTTAATTAACTAACAATCATTATACAAAACAAAACATATCATACCATACATTCGTATGTCCCGTTATCACTTGTCACCTCTTACAAGCAAACAGAAAGTATTAAACTCGTTCGAAACGTAGCCCCAAGGACTCAACAACAATTTTAACAAAGGTTAACACCAGCACATGGTGGGACAATCTACAAGCATCCCCGTGATATCGAGTGATTTGGGAAACAATATCACTTTAAAACTATGTCTGGCTGCACTAAATGCTGTTTTAGTTGTACTTTACGCAGACTAAGTTCATTTCAAAAGTCATATTCACCCCAACTCTCCTCAGAGCACACCCCCCACGCTGGATCTAGAAAATGGAGGCTGTGAAAAAAGGGGAGGTTCCTTTGGCATCACATGGCCTTACCCATAACCCTTTTCTCCTTTTTTCAAATTCTAAAGGGGAAAATGAACCGCGCCATCTAGTGGACTTAAATATTCACTGCATTTTCCCACTTGGCTACATTCTCCCCTGCTTTAAAGTCAACGTCCTCGGTGACTTAGCACCCGTTTTTCACTTCTTTTACAGCTTCTCGAAAAAAGGCAGTACCCAGACTCGATAAAACATGAGAGAACACCTCAGGACTGAGTGAGACTGCATTACAGGCTGACTGAGGCAAATGGTATGGGTTAGGGTTTACCCCAGCATTGGCTCTTTTAGTTCTGCGAGGAGCCGGAATGGGTACCTCAACCTCAGTCCCACACTCAGAAGGATCTGAATGCTCTGGCTCAGAAACAGCCTCTGATTCCTGTACATCTTGGGCGTTACCAACAGGATCATTGTTTACTTTTTCCTCCTGAGTTAACTCTGGATAGGTGACTTCCTCTACCACAACAAACTCAGTATCAGAGGGCTCTGGCAACGATTCTGTCAAAAGAGTGACAGGGGGTACGGTGACAGGGGACTTGGTTCTCGTCCGCCTAGGCTCAGGGACAGGGGTAACACATGGCCTAAGATTAACTCTATGGACCCTTTTTAAAGGACCGCCCTCTACAGGCTCAACTGCATGTGTAGTACCCTGTACCTCCACCACTCTGTACACAGTAGGACCCCACGCATCCTGAATTTTGTTCCTACCCAAAGGCCTGTGTCGTAAGTATACCAACTGACCCACCTCAATGGTTGGACAGTACACTTTGTCTTTGTTAAGTTCAATTCTTTGAGCTGATTTCTTTTCAGTGTACTCTCTTGCCCTTGCATGTGCCTCCTTCAAACGCTCTTGGTGGACAACCAACCACTCATGTTTCTTGTCTAACACTTGCTCCTGACCTAATAAAGCATCTACAGGAAGGTGTGGATGAACCCCGAAAAGCAGATAGTACGGTGAGTAGCCAGTCGTAGCATGGGGTGTTACATTGTAGGCATACACCAACTCAGATAAGTGCTCAGGCCAGCGGCGCTTCTTTTCTGGAGGCAGTGTACGCAAAAGATCATGTAAAGATCTGTTGAATCTCTCACATTGAGCATTTCCTTCTGGGTGGTGTGGGGTAGTGCGGGTTTTCTTTACACCATAAAGCTTACACAGCTCGGCAATGATTTCACTCTCAAAATTTCGACCTCTGTCTGAATGCAATCTTTCTGGGACCCCATACTTCATGAACCACTCTTTGAGAAGGACTTTTGCCGTGGTATCAGCCTTTTGGTCCCGAGTAGGGAAGGCTTGTGTGAATTTAGTGAAAACATCGGTCACCACTAACACATTCTCACGACCATCGGAGGCCGGTTCCAGCATGGTGAAATCTACAGCAACTACTTCAAGGGGCCGGGAGGCTAGAAATGATTTCATAGGGGCATGTATCTTGGGGTGGGGCATTTTTGTCAAAACACACCTCTCGCATTTCTTGACCCACTGTTCCACATCCCCATACATCCCAACCCAAAAACATCTGTCTCAAAAGGTTCTGTGTGCGCTCTATTCCCTGATGGCCTATACGATCATGCACACCTTCAAGCACGACTTCTTTCAAACAAGAGGGCAGTAGTAGCTGGTGACACTCACCAACATGGACATCCTCGATTACACGGTACAACAAACCATCTTGCTCACAAATACGGGGCCACTGCTTTAACGTGGATAATACTAGCTTGGATAACTGCGACCTCTCCTTGTAAGTTGGCCTTCGCTGCTCACCCCAAAACTTCCTAAACACGCTGAGGGTGGGGTCTGTGTCTTGAAACTTACGTAGTTCCTCTTTAGAGTAACCGGGAAGTGTTGGTGTGTTACCCTGCAACTCACTACGCTCAGTACTTTCTTCTGCGTCCGAAACACGGATCTGTCTGACTTTACAGCACTTGACTCCTGCTGTCCCTAAGTCTGGTCCTAGAGCTGTTCCCTTGTGAGTGACATTACATATGGCCACACAACCATCATAGTCTGCATCCCCACTGTCTGACTCGGGCTCCCCTGCTAACGGCTGCCTAGAGAGGGCATCTGCTGCTGCATTACAGCGGCCTGGGCGGTACTTGACGTCAAAGTCAAAAACAGCTAACTGAGCCACCCATCTTTGCTCAACAGCACCTAACTTAGCTGTAGAAAGGTGACACAGGGGGTTGTTATCTGTTATGACAGTGAACTTGGAACCTAGAAGGTAACCTCGAAATTTCTCTGAAACAGCCCATTTGAGGGCGAGGAGCTCTAGTTTCATACTGCTGTAGTTTCTGTCATTTCTTTCAGCATTACGGAGCCTCCTACTGGCATATGCTATCACTCTCTTCCTATCTCCCTGCTGCTGGTGGAGGATGGCACCTAATCCTAGGTTACTGGCATCCGTCTCTACAATAAAAGGCTGAGTGAAATCTGCGTAACCTAACACTGGAGCACTGATCAGCTTTTCTTTCAGCTGTTCGAAAGCAGCTTGGCACGCCGCTGTCCATGAACCTTCAAACAACCGTTTTGCTTTTGCTGGGCTGTCTTCCCTAAGGCATGCATTGACTACGTCATGGAGAGGGCCAGCTCGTTTAGAAAAATCCTCAATGAACCTCCTGTAATAACTACAGAAACCAAGAAATGACCTCAGATCTTTGACTGTACTGGGGACCGGCCACTTCTTTACGGCGGCAATTTTCTCTGGATCTGTCCCTATACCCTCCCCTGAAATTTGATGCCCAAGGAACCCGACTTCCTGCTGCAGGAAGTGACACTTTTCAAGCTTTACTTTCAAACCTGTCTCTTTCAGTCGTCTTAGAGCTGTCTCAAGCCTCTCTAAATGGTCCGGGAAGGTCTGAGAGAACACAAGGATGTCATCTAAATACACTAATAGGATGTGGAACACTAAGTCGCTCATAGTCGCTTGCATAAGTCGTTGAAAAGTCGCAGGTCCATTACAGACACCAAAAGGCATTCTGAGGTACTCAAAAAGGCCAAAAGGAGTTGTAAAAGCAGTCTTAGGCCTGTCACTTTCACGAACAGCAACCTGGTGGTACCCACTTGCAAGGTCAATGGTCGAGAAGAACTTTGCACCATGAAGGGCATCAAAACTCTCGTCAATGCGGGGCAAAGGAAATGCGTCACGTCTGGTTTTTGAGTTTAGTTTCCTAAAGTCAACACATAGTCGTATGTCTCCATCAGTCTTACGAACTACCACTATGGGTGAAGCGTATGAACTATTGCTCTCCTGGATGACACGCTTTCTTAAAAGCTTAGTGATGTGGTCCCTCACCTCTTTGTACAGTGTAGGTGGGATACGACGGTATGGCTCTGTAACTGGTGCGTCATCTACCAAGTTAATCTCATGCTCAACTTTATCAGTGTAGCCTAGGTCCTCATCCTTAAAAGCAAATACTTCCGAATACCTGGCTAAAAGTGCACCTAACTCTGCTTGTTGGCCCTGTGTGCCACCTATGTGTAGTTTGTCCAAAAGCAACTGAATGTCTTTGTCTGTCATCTGTCCTTCTTGTCTGCCAACAGTTACTTCCTCTGTGTCAGCGGAGATGCGTTGAAATCGCACCTCACAGGAGTCCTTGTCTACACACTCTGCCTGAGTCGGAATACCAAGCCTGGTCCTGGGGTTTAACCACACATCCTCCTCAGAGAAATTTACCACCTGCACTGGAAATAAATGTCCCTTTGATTCAACTAGAGTGGGGACAACTACCAGGCCACCTGGCAATGGTGTGTTACCTGGCTCCAACAGCATTTTAGTGCTGCCACCTGACTGAGTTTTAAGTCCCTTTACGTAGACTGTAGCTATGGAAGACGCAGGCACATGTACAGCACCCCTACCAGCTGCACGGACAGAAGATGACTTTGGAGTGATGTTACACTGTTGTACTTGCTGAAATGCTTCCCTCCAATCTGAATCCAACTTTCCCCCTAGAGTAGTGTCAAACTCAGCATGAACGAGTTGTCTGCATCGGCTGATGATGTTCATACCAATAAGACCTGGTGCTGCAGGCTGTGACTGCTGATGCTCTTTGACTACCAGGAAACCACATTCGGGTAAGGTTATGCCCATAGTTTCAACGTCTAACTCAAGGTAGCCCAAGTAGGGAATGTCCAACCCGTTGGCGGCAGTGATCTTAAGCCACCCGGTTGTAGGCAGCATATCCTCATCCCTCCCAAGTAAGTGCTCTCTGAAAAAAACTTCAGTAATAGTGCTGACTTGGCTCCCGGTATCCAGTAAACAGTTAGCAGTAACCCCCCCAATCTTGAGATCTACTACTGGACATTTACCTACTGCACGGTCAAGAAATCTGTCACGAATACCAGTACTGTTCTGAGAGCCTGCAGGTTTTCCTCGCATTGCCCAGCTCATGGCAATCGAGGGAGTTAGTTTTCCTGCACCCCAGCCAGCATTGGTGGATGTGTTTGCTACCTCGTGCTTCTGAGGACACTGTTTGGCAATGTGCCCCGCCCCGTTGCACTTAAAGCAAATAGGCTGACCTTCATCAGTGAACTTTGGCTTGGCTCTAGGTTTCCCAACCTTGTCATTACCCGTGTTTTCCTTCTGTAGAGCAAGACCCCGTACTGCCTCTGTTAGTTCCCCGATAGCTTTACCCTGTTCCGCCACCACTTTAAGAACATCCTGTAAAGTGACAGCCTGGCTGCCTGGTACCCCAATGGCAGAACACTGAAGATCCCTCCCCGTACTGTCACACACTACATTCTTGCTCTTTGCAACTTTAGTGCTACAGGGCTGGTCTTCTAAGGACCATAAGACAGCTTCCTCACGTACATCGAACAGGGTAGACTGGGGGTTGTCTCGTACAAACTTGCGCAACTCTCTCCGGAGTGAGGGATCTCTAACACCATCAACAAATCTGTTTCTGACAACCCGTTTTGTGTCCGGCACAGCATCAGGTGATTGCTTTACCAAAGTTCTAATAATCTGAGAGAGTGCATGTGAGTATTCTTGGAAACCTTCACCCTCTTCTTGCTTGCGTCCATAGAAAGTTTCTAACAGCTGGGACTCACTGCGTTTTTCGGTGAAAGCCCCCCTTAGGTAACTGAACAGGTCACTGGGCTGCTTAGACTCTCCACCCAACCGTAACCTAATTTCCTGTAGGGCTGCCCCCCTCAACAAAGATCGAATGAAATCTACCTGCTCTGCAGGAGTCTGATCTCTAGCTCGTAGTACACTTTCAACCTCTTCAATGAACTCATCAACTGAACGACTATCTTTAGATACCTCACCACTGAATGGTTGGATCTGACGCTCTCTGGGTACATACACATATGACTTGGTTGCCCCATTACCTAGAGTGGCAATAATTGCCATTGCTTGGTCATGGTTTTTTTTCAACTCTGAAATCTGTGCCTTGAGTTGATCTATCTGGTTGCCCTCACCCACACTCGAGGTATTGTCCTCACCATCCGAATTGTGAGCTCCACCCGCCTCCTCAGGAGGGTCTAACATTTTGACTCAGTTCACAAGTCCCTGACAGTCACTGAATGGGATGGCCGCTGTGACGATTCTTCTCCAATGGTGTCCCTCCTCGGTGCCTTGATGGGTCCTCTCCCAGATTGGTCCTGGCGCCCTCTGGATCCCGTCTGTCTGGTCTGGTCCTCCTTAGCAACCCCAGGCAGCACTCTCCGTCCGTCTCCAGGTCCACTTGGCACCACACCGCTCTTCCCCCCACTGCCGTATTTTATGTAACTTTCCCAAACCTGAGAAACTCCAAGCTAACAGACCCCACTCCTGGTACCAAAATGTGTAGCCTGGCGAAATGGAGCAGCACAGGACACGAACTTTCGTTTTTGGGGTTTTTTATTCTGTATTAATAACTTGGGTCTAGCTTTAGGATGAAATTGTAAATACATAAAACACAGTCGACAAAATACGGCAGTGGCTTGCTGCAAAACAGAACACGAGGCAAACCACAGGTGAAGGCAGTTAATTAACTAACAATCATTATACAAAACAAAACATATCATACCATACATTCGTATGTCCCGTTATCACTTGTCACCTCTTACAAGCAAACAGAAAGTATTAAACTCGTTCGAAACGTAGCCCCAAGGACTCAACAACAATTTTAACAAAGGTTAACACCAGCACATGGTGGGACAATCTACAAGCATCCCCGTGATATCGAGTGATTTGGGAAACAATATCACTTTAAAACTATGTCTGGCTGCACTAAATGCTGTTTTAGTTGTACTTTACGCAGACTAAGTTCATTTAAAAAGTCATATTCACCCCAACTCTCCTCAGAGCACACCCCCCACGCTGGATCTAGAAAATGGAGGCTGTGAAAAAAGGGGAGGTTCCTTTGGCATCACATGGCCTTACCCATAACCCTTTTCTCCTTTTTTCAAATTCTAAAGGGGAACATGAACCGCGCCATCTAGTGGACTTAAATATTCACTGCATTTTCCCACTTGGCTACATTCTCCCCTGCTTTAAAGTCAACGTCCTCGGTGACTTAGCACCCGTTTTTCACTTCTTTTACAGCTTCTCGAAAAAAGGCAGTACCCAGACTCGATAAAACATGAGAGAACACCTCAGGACTGAGTGAGACTGCATTACAGGCTGACTGAGGCAAATGGTATGGGTTAGGGTTTACCCCAGCATTGGCTCTTTTAGTTCTGCGAGGAGCCGGAATGGGTACCTCAACCTCAGTCCCACACTCAGAAGGATCTGAATGCTCTGGCTCAGAAACAGCCTCTGATTCCTGTACATCTTGGGCGTTACCAACAGGATCATTGTTTACTTTTTCCTCCTGAGTTAACTCTGGATAGGTGACTTCCTCTACCACAACAAACTCAGTATCAGAGGGCTCTGGCAACGATTCTGTCAAAAGAGTGACAGGGGGTACGGTGACAGGGGACTTGGTTCTCGTCCGCCTAGGCTCAGGGACAGGGGTAACACATGGCCTAAGATTAACTCTATGGACCCTTTTTAAAGGACCGCCCTCTACAGGCTCAACTGCATGTGTAGTACCCTGTACCTCCACCACTCTGTACACAGTAGGACCCCACGCATCCTGAATTTTGTTCCTACCCAAAGGCCTGTGTCGTAAGTATACCAACTGACCCACCTCAATGGTTGGACAGTACACTTTGTCTTTGTTAAGTTCAATTCTTTGAGCTGATTTCTTTTCAGTGTACTCTCTTGCCCTTGCATGTGCCTCCTTCAAACGCTCTTGGTGGACAACCAACCACTCATGTTTCTTGTCTAACACTTGCTCCTGACCTAATAAAGCATCTACAGGAAGGTGTGGATGAACCCCGAAAAGCAGATAGTACGGTGAGTAGCCAGTCGTAGCATGGGGTGTTACATTGTAGGCATACACCAACTCAGATAAGTGCTCAGGCCAGCGGCGCTTCTTTTCTGGAGGCAGTGTACGCAAAAGATCATGTAAAGATCTGTTGAATCTCTCACATTGAGCATTTCCTTCTGGGTGGTGTGGGGTAGTGCGGGTTTTCTTTACACCATAAAGCTTACACAGCTCGGCAATGATTTCACTCTCAAAATTTCGACCTCTGTCTGAATGCAATCTTTCTGGGACCCCATACTTCATGAACCACTCTTTGAGAAGGACTTTTGCCGTGGTATCAGCCTTTTGGTCCCGAGTAGGGAAGGCTTGTGTGAATTTAGTGAAAACATCGGTCACCACTAACACATTCTCACGACCATCGGAGGCCGGTTCCAGCATGGTGAAATCTACAGCAACTACTTCAAGGGGCCGGGAGGCTAGAAATGATTTCATAGGGGCATGTATCTTGGGGTGGGGCATTTTTGTCAAAACACACCTCTCGCATTTCTTGACCCACTGTTCCACATCCCCATACATCCCAACCCAAAAACATCTCTGTCTCAAAAGGTTCTGTGTGCGCTCTATTCCCTGATGGCCTATACGATCATGCACACCTTCAAGCACGACTTCTTTCAAACAAGAGGGCAGTAGTAGCTGGTGACACTCACCAACATGGACATCCTCGATTACACGGTACAACAAACCATCTTGCTCACAAATACGGGGCCACTGCTTTAACGTGGATAATACTAGCTTGGATAACTGCGACCTCTCCTTGTAAGTTGGCCTTCGCTGCTCACCCCAAAACTTCCTAAACACGCTGAGGGTGGGGTCTGTGTCTTGAAACTTACGTAGTTCCTCTTTAGAGTAACCGGGAAGTGTTGGTGTGTTACCCTGCAACTCACTACGCTCAGTACTTTCTTCTGCGTCCGAAACACGGATCTGTCTGACTTTACAGCACTTGACTCCTGCTGTCCCTAAGTCTGGTCCTAGAGCTGTTCCCTTGTGAGTGACATTACATATGGCCACACAACCATCATAGTCTGCATCCCCACTGTCTGACTCGGGCTCCCCTGCTAACGGCTGCCTAGAGAGGGCATCTGCTGCTGCATTACAGCGGCCTGGGCGGTACTTGACGTCAAAGTCAAAAACAGCTAACTGAGCCACCCATCTTTGCTCAACAGCACCTAACTTAGCTGTAGAAAGGTGACACAGGGGGTTGTTATCTGTTATGACAGTGAACTTGGAACCTAGAAGGTAACCTCGAAATTTCTCTGAAACAGCCCATTTGAGGGCGAGGAGCTCTAGTTTCATACTGCTGTAGTTTCTGTCATTTCTTTCAGCATTACGGAGCCTCCTACTGGCATATGCTATCACTCTCTTCCTATCTCCCTGCTGCTGGTGGAGGATGGCACCTAATCCTAGGTTACTGGCATCCGTCTCTACAATAAAAGGCTGAGTGAAATCTGCGTAACCTAACACTGGAGCACTGATCAGCTTTTCTTTCAGCTGTTCGAAAGCAGCTTGGCACGCCGCTGTCCATGAACCTTCAAACAACCGTTTTGCTTTTGCTGGGCTGTCTTCCCTAAGGCATGCATTGACTACGTCATGGAGAGGGCCAGCTCGTTTAGAAAAATCCTCAATGAACCTCCTGTAATAACTACAGAAACCAAGAAATGACCTCAGATCTTTGACTGTACTGGGGACCGGCCACTTCTTTACGGCGGCAATTTTCTCTGGATCTGTCCCTATACCCTCCCCTGAAATTTGATGCCCAAGGAACCCGACTTCCTGCTGCAGGAAGTGACACTTTTCAAGCTTTACTTTCAAACCTGTCTCTTTCAGTCGTCTTAGAGCTGTCTCAAGCCTCTCTAAATGGTCCGGGAAGGTCTGAGAGAACACAAGGATGTCATCTAAATACACTAATAGGATGTGGAACACTAAGTCGCTCATAGTCGCTTGCATAAGTCGTTGAAAAGTCGCAGGTCCATTACAGACACCAAAAGGCATTCTGAGGTACTCAAAAAGGCCAAAAGGAGTTGTAAAAGCAGTCTTAGGCCTGTCACTTTCACGAACAGCAACCTGGTGGTACCCACTTGCAAGGTCAATGGTCGAGAAGAACTTTGCACCATGAAGGGCATCAAAACTCTCGTCAATGCGGGGCAAAGGAAATGCGTCACGTCTGGTTTTTGAGTTTAGTTTCCTAAAGTCAACACATAGTCGTATGTCTCCATCAGTCTTACGAACTACCACTATGGGTGAAGCGTATGAACTATTGCTCTCCTGGATGACACGCTTTCTTAAAAGCTTAGTGATGTGGTCCCTCACCTCTTTGTACAGTGTAGGTGGGATACGACGGTATGGCTCTGTAACTGGTGCGTCATCTACCAAGTTAATCTCATGCTCAACTTTATCAGTGTAGCCTAGGTCCTCATCCTTAAAAGCAAATACTTCCGAATACCTGGCTAAAAGTGCACCTAACTCTGCTTGTTGGCCCTGTGTGCCACCTATGTGTAGTTTGTCCAAAAGCAACTGAATGTCTTTGTCTGTCATCTGTCCTTCTTGTCTGCCAACAGTTACTTCCTCTGTGTCAGCGGAGATGCGTTGAAATCGCACCTCACAGGAGTCCTTGTCTACACACTCTGCCTGAGTCGGAATACCAAGCCTGGTCCTGGGGTTTAACCACACATCCTCCTCAGAGAAATTTACCACCTGCACTGGAAATAAATGTCCCTTTGATTCAACTAGAGTGGGGACAACTACCAGGCCACCTGGCAATGGTGTGTTACCTGGCTCCAACAGCATTTTAGTGCTGCCACCTGACTGAGTTTTAAGTCCCTTTACGTAGACTGTAGCTATGGAAGACGCAGGCACATGTACAGCACCCCTACCAGCTGCACGGACAGAAGATGACTTTGGAGTGATGTTACACTGTTGTACTTGCTGAAATGCTTCCCTCCAATCTGAATCCAACTTTCCCCCTAGAGTAGTGTCAAACTCAGCATGAACGAGTTGTCTGCATCGGCTGATGATGTTCATACCAATAAGACCTGGTGCTGCAGGCTGTGACTGCTGATGCTCTTTGACTACCAGGAAACCACATTCGGGTAAGGTTATGCCCATAGTTTCAACGTCTAACTCAAGGTAGCCCAAGTAGGGAATGTCCAACCCGTTGGCGGCAGTGATCTTAAGCCACCCGGTTGTAGGCAGCATATCCTCATCCCTCCCAAGTAAGTGCTCTCTGAAAAAAACTTCAGTAATAGTGCTGACTTGGCTCCCGGTATCCAGTAAACAGTTAGCAGTAACCCCCCCAATCTTGAGATCTACTACTGGACATTTACCTACTGCACGGTCAAGAAATCTGTCACGAATACCAGTACTGTTCTGAGAGCCTGCAGGTTTTCCTCGCATTGCCCAGCTCATGGCAATCGAGGGAGTTAGTTTTCCTGCACCCCAGCCAGCATTGGTGGATGTGTTTGCTACCTCGTGCTTCTGAGGACACTGTTTGGCAATGTGCCCCGCCCCGTTGCACTTAAAGCAAATAGGCTGACCTTCATCAGTGAACTTTGGCTTGGCTCTAGGTTTCCCAACCTTGTCATTACCCGTGTTTTCCTTCTGTAGAGCAAGACCCCGTACTGCCTCTGTTAGTTCCCCGATAGCTTTACCCTGTTCCGCCACCACTTTAAGAACATCCTGTAAAGTGACAGCCTGGCTGCCTGGTACCCCAATGGCAGAACACTGAAGATCCCTCCCCGTACTGTCACACACTACATTCTTGCTCTTTGCAACTTTAGTGCTACAGGGCTGGTCTTCTAAGGACCATAAGACAGCTTCCTCACGTACATCGAACAGGGTAGACTGGGGGTTGTCTCGTACAAACTTGCGCAACTCTCTCCGGAGTGAGGGATCTCTAACACCATCAACAAATCTGTTTCTGACAACCCGTTTTGTGTCCGGCACAGCATCAGGTGATTGCTTTACCAAAGTTCTAATAATCTGAGAGAGTGCATGTGAGTATTCTTGGAAACCTTCACCCTCTTCTTGCTTGCGTCCATAGAAAGTTTCTAACAGCTGGGACTCACTGCGTTTTTCGGTGAAAGCCCCCCTTAGGTAACTGAACAGGTCACTGGGCTGCTTAGACTCTCCACCCAACCGTAACCTAATTTCCTGTAGGGCTGCCCCCCTCAACAAAGATCGAATGAAATCTACCTGCTCTGCAGGAGTCTGATCTCTAGCTCGTAGTACACTTTCAACCTCTTCAATGAACTCATCAACTGAACGACTATCTTTAGATACCTCACCACTGAATGGTTGGATCTGACGCTCTCTGGGTACATACACATATGACTTGGTTGCCCCATTACCTAGAGTGGCAATAATTGCCATTGCTTGGTCATGGTTTTTTTTCAACTCTGAAATCTGTGCCTTGAGTTGATCTATCTGGTTGCCCTCACCCACACTCGAGGTATTGTCCTCACCATCCGAATTGTGAGCTCCACCCGCCTCCTCAGGAGGGTCTAACATTTTGACTCAGTTCACAAGTCCCTGACAGTCACTGAATGGGATGGCCGCTGTGACGATTCTTCTCCAATGGTGTCCCTCCTCGGTGCCTTGATGGGTCCTCTCCCAGATTGGTCCTGGCGCCCTCTGGATCCCGTCTGTCTGGTCTGGTCCTCCTTCGCAACCCCAGGCAGCACTCTCCGTCCGTCTCCAGGTCCACTTGGCACCACACCGCTCTTCCCCCCACTGCCGTATTTTATGTAACTTTCCCAAACCTGAGAAACTCCAAGCTAACAGACCCCACTCCTGGTACCAAAATGTGTAGCCTGGCGAAATGGAGCAGCACAGGACACGAACTTTCGTTTTTGGGGTTTTTTATTCTGTATTAATAACTTGGGTCTAGGTTTAGGATGAAATTGTAAATACATAAAACACAGTCGACAAAATACGGCAGTGGCTTGCTGCAAAACAGAACACGAGGCAAACCACAGGTGAAGGCAGTTAATTAACTAACAATCATTATACAAAACAAAACATATCATACCATACATTCGTATGTCCCGTTATCACTTGTCACCTCTTACAAGCAAACAGAAAGTATTAAACTCGTTCGAAACGTAGCCCCAAGGACTCAACAACAATTTTAACAAAGGTTAACACCAGCACATGGTGGGACAATCTACAAGCATCCCCGTGATATCGAGTGATTTGGGAAACAATATCACTTTAAAACTATGTCTGGCTGCACTAAATGCTGTTTTAGTTGTACTTTACGCAGACTAAGTTCATTTAAAAAGTCATATTCACCCCAACTCTCCTCAGAGCACACCCCCCACGCTGGATCTAGAAAATGGAGGCTGTGAAAAAAGGGGAGGTTCCTTTGGCATCACATGGCCTTACCCATAACCCTTTTCTCCTTTTTTCAAATTCTAAAGGGGAAAATGAACCGCGCCATCTAGTGGACTTAAATATTCACTGCATTTTCCCACTTGGCTACATATATCACATGGTTTGTGACATGGTTTAGTATGAGCATGCTCAGTTCGCTCTGACCTAAAAGCCAGCACATGGACAAGCAACTCATCCTGTCTGTCCTTCAGTTGTTCTACCCACATATATTACAGTTACCAAACAGGGAGAAAGTAGGAGGCAAGAGGAACCAGAACAATAAAATCAGGGTCTACAATTAAATTTCTCAACATCTATATGAGTGCAGTCATGGAGTGCATGGCAGCTCCAGCACAACCTGCAGCAGAGGCCCTCATGGCAGAGGATCTAACGATAGTTATAGCTTCTGGCATTGGAGCTGCAACTTCTGCAGTAAACACCTTGAGCACCTGGGTGGATGGGCTCCTCTTCTGGCCTCCAAACAATCAAGACTAGAATACAGATAAATACTGCTCAAGGCCTCCAAGATTTGATTGGCACTGTAGTATTTGGTCTGCTTACCTCTTGATTAGTGGCAAATTCGATCCAGAGTCCAGTGATAGTGGTCTGGCAGGTATACTCTCTCAATGCCATGTGTGTGCCCTCCTATAACCCACCCCCACCCGCCCTCCCTCAGATGCCAACACACATGGGATAAAGAAGCCAGGGCAGGTTGACCTTGCAGCTGCACAGTAGATGAAGTCTGCTGCAGGTCTTTGAGCCTCAGCTGCCCTGAAGTGGCATATGTCTTCCAGAAATCCTCCTTTCCCCATATGTAGCAAAGTATAGTAGCTGGTCCTCCAACAGAACTTTGACACTCCATGCATATGTACTCGCCTGAATACATTGTATACCCATGATATCCCACATCATACACACTGCACACATTACTAGCCCAACTTCCAATCCTGCCATTTCTAAGACACTAGATTTAGAACTAATTTTCACTTACTTACTTGATCTTGCAGATTCAGGTCCACTCTATCGAAGCACTGAACTATTTAGGCCAAATTCACTCCATTTCCGTATCTCATCCATTACCCTCTTCCAACTCAAGAAGCCTCTAGATAGTACAAACTTATTTTATATCTGGAGGACTACAGGTTGACTTAGGAATTCACTCAATTTTCTAAGCCATTCATTCAATTCAAACAGTACAAAGTTAGCTTTGCAGCTAATCTACTAGCAGCAAGGGCTCATCAATTTAAAATAGCCACAGGGTCAGGAGAGCAGTTTTGAATAACTTCTATACAGTAAGTTGTTGGAGCATGATACTTTGTCATAGATGAGGTAGAAACCATTGCATCCTTTAAAGGAAGAGACAACGCATTTGAAACAGGGGAAAATACAGGGCTATGGGGAAAGATCAGGGCAGTGGGAGGAGTTTAAAATTGCTCTAACAAAGACAGTACCGACGTGATGGGCCGAAAGGCCTCCTTCTGTGATGCAAATTCTATGTCTCTATTTTTCATTAAAAAAATAGAATCCTTACACAGCCACTACTACCGACCTTTTTTGTGTAAACATCGACGGCTTCTCACCACCTACGATGGTCTCAGTAAGGCACTGAGAATGTTCACACAGGCACCTGCTGTCAGACCACAAACCTAACATATCCCTATCAACTCATTAAGTGAATACCATAGTTTTAACTTGCTAGTTTTGACAGGCTGTAGGACTTTTTGAAATTCAGACAACAAACTAATCAGAAAGTGGCTCTTTTTTCAGTCCACCTTATTTGAATCATTTGCTCCATGCATCAGTTGTTAACATACTTTTTGCATATGGTTATGTGCATCTTGAACCTGTTAATTTAGTTTGTTCCCTCTATTCCAGATTTTCAGCTTTCTGATAAAGTAATAATTTTCCACTTTTTATATACAAGTGGGTTCATAGATTCAACAACTGAAAATAGTAAGATAATCTTACTTACCTTGGAAGGATTTAACAGTTTGCTATTTCCCCACCCCAATGAGGATATTTTGAATGGTTTACTACCTAATATTAGAGAGTGTAAACAGATTTGCTAAACTCTATTTTATGTTTGCTTGTCTTAGAAAATGCACGGGCAATATAAACACAAATGTTGCAAATCAAGTTTATTACAGCCTTTAGACTGTACCGGGTATTGTAGCCTGACTGTTGACCAATGACTTAGAAACAGATTTCTTTCATTAATTAGATTTACTGAATTATTGTAAATCCTAGAAACTATACATAATGGTGCCATTTTAAAAATAAGCACACGACAAAACCAGTTTAAAAAATGACATTGTAAGCTTCCAATTTTGTACAGTGATTACACATGCATCACCTACAGCAGTATAAAGCAACCCAAAAAAATCACACACAACCTATTCTTGTATCACACACCATTGAATCTCTAATATCAGAGAAACAGCACAAGAGTACTATTTGTTTTTCCACAAAAACTAATATTTTGTTTTAAAAAGTAATTCCCTGACTAACCACATTAGAAATTGTGACAACTGTTGAGTCCCTCATTAAATGGGGATCGTCAATGTTTTGGGGAGGGAATTCTGATTGCTCATTTCTGGAAGAACCAGGCATAAATTGTCATGATGTTGCACAATGGGACACACAATTTTTTTTAATTTATACCTTAAATTTACTGCCTTCAAAAACCATTCCACTGAGTGATGAGTGGAATAGATGAAGTAAGAAACATGCCACCATTAATGGAACAGTCCAAAGGTGGAGGAGGGCAGTTCAACAGAAATAGGGCAATAAAATTGGAGATAAACATTCAGGATTTTAAACATCTAACATTGTAATTTTACTTAGTGCTTCAGAAAGAAAATATTGCTATTAGTAACTGACAATTAGCTTCAGAAGTGTTTCTGTAAATTTGATAAAAGGTCTTGAAGTTAAAATACTTATTTAAATCATGACAAGTACAGACTCATGTCAGTAACCCGTTAACTTTTTCCTCATGTATTAAGACAAAACTCAAGTCATTCACTTTCTTTGAAAGGTGTTCCAAGTTGAGCTCTACTGAAGTGGCGAAATCTTCAGTGGAATCATAATCCTGGAATCCATGCGCTGGATGAGTGGCACTGTACAAAAGAAGACCATCTGTAACTAATTTATGTATATATTTGAAAACACACACCTGCCTTGATATTGTGCATCCTGTTGTACATCAAAATGTAAATATTGCCAGCCACAATTCTGGTGTCAACTAGAAATAGTTTTCTGAAAATTTGATCTAAAGTTTTTTGTTTTTTAAAAAGCAAAACTTGTTCGACTATTTGGAATTCAGATTTAACAGGCAAGCATTTAGAATATATTGAGTTCATGTAAATATGATGTGGAAATGCAACCCTAATCCTCAAAAGGGTCAACCAACCAATTCCAATCAAAGTTTAACAAATTTCATTTCCAAACTAGTGTTGCACAGATGCGGTTGCACTCAGTATTTGTTTTAGTACGATTGTACTTAATTTGAAAGCCGTGGATGCATGCATATTTGAAAATTATTTGAACACCTTAAGAGCATGCTATTTAAGTCATTCCTTTCATCACCAAGGAAAACACAAAAGATAGTGTGGTCTTAATAACTTGTTAAGATCAATGCAAAAGTTTCTCTTGTTGGAGACAGGAGACTAAATTATACTATTTAATAATAATGTTGCTGTGACACAACAGCCCCTAAATTATAAGTAAAATATTTTTAAAATCACTATGTATAGTTCTTTACTGTGCTATCCATAACCATCTATAATTTCTATCCTACGGAATCATAACCATGTGCTATTTTGGTGTGCTTTCTTCTGGGTGTTAATTTTCACAAAAAACTTGCGGCAAGTACACAGGTGAGAAAGAGTAGTAGAGTGTTAACATTTTTCAGATAATATTACTGCTTTCCTCACATTTTCCACAGCTCAAAATGTGTAATGAAAATAATGAAAAACAAATCTAGATCTGTATTATGAAGGCTTTGTTAATTGCTTTTCATAATAAAGCCATGGATTTTATATCCTGTATTTCCATTCAAATTTGGGGGCTAACAAAATGAAGGTCAATGTCAGTCATAAGGACATAAGAAATAGGAGCAGGAGTAGGCCATTTGGCCCTTCGAGCTTGCTCCGCCATTCAATAAGATCATGGCTGATCTTCCACCTCATCTCCATTTTCCTGAACTATCCCCATATCCCTTGATTCCCTTAATATTCAAAAATCTATCAAATTCTGTCTTGAATATACTCAACAACAGAGCCTCCATAGCCCTCTAGGGTAGATAATTCCAAAGATTCACCACCCTCAGTGAAGACATTTCTCCTCATCTCAGTCCTAAATGGTCAAGCCCTTATTCTGAGACTGTGACCCCTGGTTCTAGACTCCCCAGCCAGGGGAATCATCCTCCCTGCATCTACCCTGTCAAGCCCTGTAAGAATTTTGTATTTTTCAATGAGATCACCTCTCATTCTTCTAAACTCTAGAGAATATAGGCCTAGTCTACTCAATCTGTCCTCATAGGACAATTCCCCCATCCCAGGAACTAGTCTGGTGAACCTTCGTTGCACTCCCTCTATGGCAAGTATATCCTTCCTTAGGTAAGGAGACCAAAATTGTACACAATACTCCAGGTGTGGTCCCACCAGGGCCCTATATAATTGCAGTAAGACGTCTTTACTCTTATACTCAAATCCTCTTGTAATAAAGGTCAACATACCATTTGCTTTCCTAATTGGTTGCTGTACCTGCATGTTAACTTTCAGTGATTCGTGTACAACGACACCCAGGTCCCTCTGAACACCAACATTTCCCAATCTCTCACCATTTAAAAAATACTCTGCTTTTCTATTTTTCCTACCAAAGTGGATAACTTCACATTTCTCTACATTATATTCCATCTGCCATGTTCTTGCCCACTCACTTAGCCTGTCTATATCTCCTTGAAGCCTCCTTGCATCCTCCTCACAGCTTACATTCCCACCCAGCTTTGTATCATCAGCAAACTTGGATATATTATATCTGGTCCCCTCATCCAAATCATTGATGTAGATTGCGAATAGCTGAGGCCCAAGCACTGGTCTTTGCGGTACCCCACTAGTTACAGCCTGCCAACCAGAAAATGACCCGTTTATTCCTACTCCTTCTTTCCCGTCGTTATATAAAAATAATTAATGTCAGATTTAAAAGGAATTCTGCTGCAGACTCTGACTGGCAGCCACGATGGGCATTTGCCACTCAGAAACTTATTCATTTCTCAGAAGAATCTGTAGGGGGAAAAAAAGTTGCTGGTACATGGGTCTGCAGAAGAGATGATGAAGGGAGAAAGCATTCAGAATATGGAAGACATCCTAGGAACACTGCCTGATTTTCCTCTTCCTAACACAGGGTGCTTAAGTCAACTGTAGCACCCATATTACAGTCCTGGCTTAGATCAGCACAGTGTGGGGACTGATGGTAGGGTCTTTTTTGGCCTATACAGCTCTTCTAGTCACTGGTTTAGCTTTAAAGAGTTTGCACAACACAAATTATGTAATGAAAATACCTGTGTAATATACACATTCATCCCAGCCAGGCTTCTGCCATGCTGAATTTCGTGTTTCATCTCTTGACTGCAAGTCCTTGTAAGCTTTAAAAAAAGTAAAATCGTTGAAATAAACAGTTACATTTGTAACTCTTACCTATTTGTAACTTTCATCTGTTTGATATAAATTAGAAACCATTTGAAGTTTCTACAAATATAAGATTTTACAATCCAGAATAATATTTAGTAATGATACCACTTTATAATATAAGTTGTCATTGTCAATCATATTTTGCCATCATTTGAGCTTAATATTTCTAAAATAATCCACATAGTAAGTTATGTGCATTTACAATTTCAGCTGCTACCAGATGCCCACAATATAAATGAGATACATCACTGGATACTGATCTATCGTGCTTAATGATTTGTCTGTATGCAAGCCAAATTACCCTAGCTAGACACTTGTCACCACCTGTCCAGTAACTTGTATACCTTCTCGTAGGTATGAAATAAAAAGTAACCCTTCATTATAATGGATTTCTATGTTTTAGAACATAGAAATGGAAATTTCAGTTGTCATTTCTTTTCCCCCAAATTAATAACATTGCTCGCCCATTTTTTTGCTTGTGTCCTCCATTTGAGAGGACACTGGCTTCTTGCTAGTTCTATGGGTGCAGGTTGACCGCTAGTTCCTTACACAAGTGGCCATTTTTCTAAGTGAAGCTACACAATGAGTGTTGACAATCTATTCAATCTGCGTGGGAGGGTTTGCAACCAAGTTCATTCCTGTCTTTACCCGGCATCAGGCACACGCATACAGCAAGGACGGGCTGTTGTATAATCATCAGTAGTAATTCAAGTTGATTTTTCTCTCCTTAAATCAAGAATACTGCGGCAAACTGCAATAGCACGACTATTCACCTGGCTGAGATCAACTAGGTCAGCACAGATCTGTGATTTTCATATGGCTCAGTTTCTTAATGCATTAACCATCATTCTTCCCCTCTTTATAATTTTCGGATCTGCACAGGCAGCAGTCCTGCTCCCAGTCTCTTCTGCCGTGGCTCATGCTAGGTGGGCAATATGTCAGCAATGAGTTGCTGATTTGCCATTCTTGTCACACATTGTCCGGGGCTTCTTCTCGGCTCCTCTCGACTGCTGAATGCTCAAGAGCAGAACCACCATTACAGGCTAGAATTCTACTTAATTGTTTGCTCAAAATACAGTAAGTTAGAATTTTTTTTCCTGGACTTCTTAAAATTTAAGTGTTATAGCACAGAAACAAGCCATTCAACCTACCATGTTTGCACCAGTGTTTTCACGAGTACCCAGTTTGATCCCACTCTCCTTCCCACTCCTCACATCCTTGAATATTCCTCTTTTTCAAGCAACTATCTAATTTCTTTTTGAAAGTACTTATGCACTCTGGTTCAATAATGGTTTGTGCCAGAGGATTACATATTCTAACCACCCTCTGTGTAAAGAATTTTTATCTGACCTTTCCGTTAATTATTTTTGTGATTATCTTTGATATGTGCTCTCTCACCATCATCTTGCTGACTAATGGAAACAATCCATCAATATTTACTACATTATAACTCTTCATAATCTTGAAGATGTTTCTCGGGTCACCGTTCAACCTTCTTGGTTCCAATGAAAATGCCCCCAATAACTAAGTAACCCTTCGTTCCTGGTAACATTCTTATGAATCTAAGTTACATTTTCTGTTATTTTAAAAAAATCCTTCCTACAACGGGGTGCCTAAAACTAGGCACAATACTCCACTGCAGCCTAATTAAGGTCTTGTACAAGTTCAACATTACTTATTTGCTTTTGTATTACATGTCTCAAGATACAAAACCAAGGATACTGTTTGCACTGCCATTTTAAATGACCTGTGTATCTGCACACCAAGGTCCCTCTACTCCATTAAAATCGTGCCATTCAAGATGTTCCTTTATTTTAGTTCCAAAATGAATTACTTCGCATTTGTCCACATTGAACTGCACCTGCCCATCCCATTAGCCTATCTAACTCCTTGTGCGGTCTTTCGTAGTCCTCGTCACAATTTTCCAATAGCCCAATTAAATATCAGCAAATTTTGACATGGTTCTTTCAATTCCCAAGTCCAAGTTATTTACATATATAGTAAATTACAACTCCAATTCCCCTGTGGAAATCCACTCACCACATCTTTCCAATCTCAGTAACTTAACCTCATTCTTGTTTTCTATTCTCCAATCATTCCTTCATTTCCATGCACTACTGGCCCGGATTTTGCGGTAGGTGAGGCTAACAGCGCTCACTGTTATTATGGAGTAAATCATGCAGCAACTTCAAGCGTCTGCACAGTTAAATGCAGAAATCAGAAAGTTGCTGTCCAATTTGCCCTGCTCCTCCACAAGCTGCACTACACCAGTACCTTGCTGAGAGATTCAGCATTCAAACACATGAATGGTGTGAAGATGTGGTACTTACCCACTAGATACCCACTAAACACGCCAGAAAATTAGGGCTCATCCATGCAAGTGAATTTTTAATGGCGTGATATGTCTTAATTACTACCAAACAACCTCTCCGGCACTGAAAGTTACTTTTACAAATGTGGGGTCTCGTTTCTTCAGAGTTTAATCATTGTTGAGAGATTAAAAAATTTTTTTTTTTCTTTTATCTCCCTCTTAATCCCATCTTTCTTTCCTGTTATTTATTTCACTTTCTGTACATGATTTTACATTGAATTAAATATTCTAACTTATACTTTCTGGTTTAGACTCAATGTGCCTCATTAAGGATTCTGCAACCTGATTGGTTCATACACGTCCCAGATCCCCTGTAGAGGGTGCTGCACATATCCGCAAAATACCACGCAAAAGCCCACAAAATGTTTGTGAGCAGCTGTAAGCGTAATGAACGGCGAGTGCCGTTCGTTCACCGTTGACCACAAAATCCGGGCCATTGATATCTTTGCCATATGTCTCTTATGTGATACTTCATCAAATGACATTTTTTAAAATCCACATACACCACATCCACTGCATTTCTTTTATCTAACTGCTCTTAAATCTTCAAGGAATTTTATAAGGCTGGCTCCTATTAAATTATGTCCTTTCAAGTGCTTAGTAATTTCAACCCTTAATATAGACTGTTAGTTTAGTTTACCAACAACTGGCCTATAATTTCCTAGCGATCTTCCCTGCACCCTTTTTTGAAGAGCAGTCACATTTTCCACCCTCCATTCCTCTGGCAAAATGTTACTTTCCACAGATTTTAGAAAATTATAGTCAGATCCTCTACTATTTCTTCCTTAAAGCAGTAGACCCCTGTGATATGTCTACTTAAAGTTTGAGTAACTTCTTTAGTCCCATTTCTCTTTGAATAATAACCTCCATTAACAGTTCTACACCCATCTATGGTGGTCCTATATGAATATTCACTTCCTCTGTGAAAACCAAGGCAAAGAATTTACTTACTATCTCCGCCATTCCCTACGAGTCTGCCTTCTTCATTGCTTAGCACCTCAACCTCGACTATCCTCTTACTGCTGATGTGCCTATAGAAAGCTTCATTAACCATGAGAAAAATTAAGTATTTCTGTCTAGCTGTAGCTTGGAACTGATTTATTTCATTCAGTTACAACAGAATTGAAAACCAGCTGCATTCAGAGTTCATGTGGCAGCCAAATTCAGTATAAATGCTTTATTCGATTTGTCAGCTCATTTTGAATGTAGGGGGCAGTTAGTTGAATCGATGAAGCCTTATCAATAGTTTTCTGTGGTATTTAATGGGGGGGATAAAGAGAGTGACAGACAGAGAGACTTATGTACTAAAGAAATGATAAAAGAGTTACAGGAATACAACAGACTTTGAGTGGAAGGTCAAACAGACAATGTGAGATAGCACCACCTGCTTCTGAACTAAGAGACTCATCAACAGCTGTTCTGATAAGTAAAAGTCAAGTTAATTTTGGCTATGTGACTACTGAGAATAATTTCACTACAAATAATTTGATATTAAATTTGAAGGAGGCAGGCAGGCATTAAAAGAGGAAAAGTACAAATGCTGGAAATCTAAAATAAAAACAGAAACTGCTGGAAGAAACACAATAGACTGTCAGACAGGTTATGCCATTTCAGGTGTGTACCCATCAG
This sequence comes from Somniosus microcephalus, assembly GCF_052327205.1. Classification (NCBI taxonomy): domain Eukaryota; kingdom Metazoa; phylum Chordata; class Chondrichthyes; order Squaliformes; family Somniosidae; genus Somniosus; species Somniosus microcephalus. The sequence goes on from NC_141008.1 coordinate 35,293,383, forward strand.
CAGAACTAAATACAGATATTAGTAAAGTTGGAAAGAGAGAGAGAGAGAGAGAAAGGGGGAAGCCATCCAAGGAGAGACAGATTTAGTTGGGTTGGGGCTGGACAAAAGAGAAAAAGATAGAATCTAGATAAGAGGAAATTAATTCAGTGGGACAGGAACAAGCTGAAACAAGCAGGGCAGCCCTATTTGTGCATCTAGGGAAGAGGTAGTAATGTGCTGTATGGGGTTGGGATCAATTGGAGGAAGATGTCAAGAAGAGATGCAATCAGAACAGTCTGAAAAATGGTGGCTTGGTATTCAGTAGTAGGATTGAGATAGTAGTCACAAGAAAGTTGGCACACAGTCCCGGCCAGGTAAAAGGACCTTCCACCATATAACAGCACCTTCTTTGTCAGCAGTACTGATGAGGATATCAGAGTTGGAGTGGGGGCTAGTGATTGACAGATCATTGACCCCATCTGCAGTGTGCAGCAGTGGTAAATAAGGCTAAGAGGATCATGAGTTATATTGTGCATGGAATAGAACATAAATCACAGGACATGATACGGAGACTATACAGGACATTGGTTCATCTCCATTGGTCTCAGTTCTGTTCACCATATTACAGAAAGATCAAGGCGTTGCAGCTCAGAAGAGGGACAGTGAATGAACAGATCAGCCATAACTATTTAACAGAGACATGGTGAATATTTATAATGGACTATGTAGGGAAGTGATCAAGGCTGATAACATCAGTAATCTTAAAGAATCTGATGTGCATTTGGCATGAAAATCACAGGCAATGCATTGTATATTCTGTATTTGAAACCTGGGACTGTCAGATGGACCATACTGGCCTTTTCTGATCCTGTACATTCTTATGATGTATCTAGCTACTATTCTAAAGATATTATAGCAACTATTCTGTTTGGTACAGTTCTTGACCAAAGTGAATAGCATGCACATTATGAAGTAAGTGTCCATTTAGTGTCCATTTTTTGAAGTCCCTTATCTGAAGTACATCCTCTTAGGGAAATTTCATAATTTCACAGAGGTGTGGATTACATTTACTTTTTTGTAAGCAGCCAATGGTCAGTAAATTTGTATTATAGTAGCAACTGACTCCCACAACTCATTTCTATGACATTATTGCAGTGTAATATTGCTGTAATCAATCTTTAATGGTACATGTATGAAACAAACCCTTTTTCAGTTTTACAAAAGCAAAATACTGCAGATGCTGGAAATCTGAAATAAAAACAGAAAATGCTGGAAATACTCAGGTCAGGCAGCATCTGTGGAGAGAGAAATAGTTAACACTTCAGTAAAACTGACTATATTCAACATCCAATTAGGACTAAGCATAACTAGCCAGACAAAGTGCAAAGAAATATGAAAGTAGTCATTGACTGATGGAACTTATTTACCCCATAGGTGATGCACCATATACAGCTCGCCAATCTGAGAGAAGAAGCCACCAACTGCTTCATTGTTCTCTTGTCGATATCGAATAGCACGAGCCCTGTGAAAAATTAAATGAATGAAAACTAAATAAAATTCAAAATATGGATAATTCACTGATATCAAGCAATTATGGTACTAGAACTTAGTGATTCTTTCTTTATTGTTAAAATTTTGTTGAAAATGACCTCTGAAAGTTGAAGTTTGATTCATAAAATAAAGATTAATATCTTAAATAGTTTCCCCAAAATTCAAATGGGAAGTGGAAACTGATTACATGAAATTTCAAGTTATTCAACATGCAGTTTTCATAATCCAGTTTAGTTTTGCACAAATTAAAGTTCAAATTTGATTCCTTTATACTAATAATAACACTTTACACAAACACTTACAGTATTTTAAATTCTGAATGGAGACTGGGTCAAAAATGCAATGACCTTTCACCCAACCAAAATCCTCAAACATAAAAGCAGCTGAAACATTAAATGTTTACAGTTAAAACAGGATTTTCAACTTTGAAGCATACATCTGCACACATCCATGTACACCAAATTAAATGGGCTCAAATATTTAGGGTTTATTCAGAAGAGGGGAATTCAGGCATCATGGTCAACTGGAATAACATTGAAGTAGATTACATTTATAGTTATGTCAGTATTTTTTTTTAAAGGGTAAAGTAGTCCTACTTCTAGTTAATTAAATGATATATTGGTATCCAATCCAGATGGCTCTTAAAATGTCCATTTTAGACTTTTACACAAAGCAAATAAAAGAGGTGCAGTTGTATAGTGTTTATAGTACTGTGGACTAGCAACATAGAATGACACCGCACAGAAGGAGGCTATTCGGCCCACTGTGCCCGTGCCGGTTCTTTGGTAGAGCTAGCCAACTAGTCCCACTCCCATGCTCTTTCCCCATAGCCCTGTAAATGTTTTCCCTTTTGAAAGTTACTATAGAATCTGCTCCCACCACCCTTTCAGGCAGCGTATTCCAGATCACAACAACTTGCTGAGTTAAAAAAATTATTCCTCATGTCACCTCTGGTTCTTTTGCCAATCACTTTAAATCTGTGTCCTTTGGTTATCGACCATTCTGCCACTGGAAACAGTTTCTCTTTATTTACTCTATCAAATCCATTCATGATTTTCAATACCTCTATCAAACCTCTCCTTAAACTTCTCTGGTCGAAGGAGAACAACCCCAGCTTCTCCAGTCTCTCAACATAACTGAAGTCCCTTCATCACAGAAACCCCACAATGCAGATAGAAGCCATTTCGGCCCATCGAGCCTGCACCCCACCCGATCCCCGTAACCCCGACACCAACACATATCCCACCCTATCCCCGTAACGCCACGTATTTAATCCCCCTAACACTAAGGGTCAATTTATCATAGCCAATCAACCTAACCCGCACATCTTTGGACTGTGGGAGGAAACCGGAGCACCCGGAGGAAACCCACGCAAACACGGGGCACCTTGGTACCATTCTAATAAATCTCTTCTGCACCCTCCCCAAAGCCTTGACATCCTTCCTAAAGTGTGGTGCCCAGAATTGAATACTCTAGCTAAGACCTAACTAGAGTTTTATAAAGGTTTACTTGCTTGCTTTTGCACTCTATGCCTCTATTAATAAAGCCAAGGATCCCATAAACTTTTTTTTAATAAAACAGCCTCTCAACTTGTCCTGCCACCTTCTTAGATTTGTGTACATACACCCCCAGGTCTCTCTATTCCTGCACCCCCTTTAAAATTATATAATTTAGTTTATATTGACTCTCCTCCAGTCTGAAAAATAACTGTTCACCACTACTCTCTACTTTCTGTCCCTTAGCCAATTTTGTATCTACACTGCCACTGTCCCTTTAATCCCATTGGTTTCAATTTTGCTAACAAGTCTATTATGTGATACACTGTCAAACGCCTTTTGAAAGTCCATATACACATCATCACACTATCCTCATCAACCCTCTTGATTACTTCATCAAGGAACTAGATCAAGTTAGTCAAACATGATTTACCTTTAACAAATCCGTGCTTTCATTTATTAGCCCATACTTTTCCAAATGCCAATTAATTTTGTCCCAGATTTTTGTCTCAGTTTCCCCACCACCAACATTAGGTTGATTGGCCTGCAATTTATCTCTCTTCCCCCTTTTTTAAAGAAAAACCATGGGTGTAACATTTGCAATCCTCCAGTCCTCTGGCACCACCCCCAGCCACAGTCTGATCGCCCTCCTGCCATCTGGGAGACGCTACAGATGCATTTGCACCCGTACGACCAGATTTGGGAACAGCTTCTTTCCCAGGGCTGTCATCCTACTGAACTCCACAAATAAACTCTAAAGCCTGCACATCTGCCAATGCACTTTATTATGGTTATGTTTATGTTAATGTATTACAAGCCAAATGTATGTTGAATGTTTAAATGTCTTAATCTAAATGAACACTCTCGGGAGCCGCAAGCCTACATTTCGTTGTACTGCACTTGTGCACTAACAATGACAATAAAGTTGATTATGATTATGATAGCTAAGGAGGATATTGTTGGAGGTGCCCGACAGGTAGATATATACAAGATCCCATGGCACATTTTCGAAGTCAAGCAGGGTCTGATGGTGTCTTACCAACATTACCAAAACAGATTAACTGGTCATCACCTCAATGCTGTTTGTGGGACCTTGCCATGAGCAAACTGGCTGCCCAGTTTGCCTACATAACAGTGACTAAACTGAAAAAGCAATTCATTGACTGTGAAACATTTTGGGATGTTCCGAGAACATGAAGGCCGCTATATAAATGCAAGTTTTCTTTTAAAATTATTTGAGTTGTAATTTAAGAAACAATCCGAGTGCATCTGTGCTGCTGCTAAAAACTGTACATAAATCAAGATGAGCAAATTCCTGTTGGAGGCAATTTCTCAACAATTTTAGGTGTTATTTTCTCAACATAAATGTGCATACAATAGAAAATTCCTGCTCATGATTATCTAAAATATCTGAACAGGAAATACTGCCTTACCTAGTTTCAAAAGAGAACTTACAATGTCAATACATAGGCCCGTAATTTCCAATAGAAGGCTTTCTGTGTGCGGATGCCGCCTATCAGAAAAAAATCTACGCTCTTACCTGAGGGCTCCCGAGGTCCAGACACTTCCGCTCCTGGGCCTCTCCACAGTCGAAAAGCGCAGGGCCCACGTATCCCAGGGGCACATGTGGTTCGTAAGCGTCCCTGGGATCACGTGGGACAGGCGAGCCAATGAAAGAAGGGAATCCCTCTTCATACTTTTGACAGATAGACCTGTCAAAAGTATGAATGGGGATTACTGAAAAAAGACACTAAAACATTAAATAATTTTTTTTTAAAACATCATGTTTTTAAAATGAGTTAAAATTACATTAAGTTAAATATTTTAAACAAAAATTAAATTTTTTGAAAAAAAATTAAGTTTTTTTACTGGGCTAAAAATAAACTTACCTTTTTTAAAAGTATTTTTAAATTTTACTTTTTTAAACTCTTATGCTAGTAAAAGCAGGCCTTACGCCTGCTTTTAACAGGCATAAGATTTTTAAGTGTTTTCAACGGGCGGAGGTTCTGCAGAGGCCCTTCTCCAGGGCAGGCGTGCGATCTGTCAAGAGGATTCTTGACAGATCGGAAATGCCGGTTTTCAGCGCATACCTGAAACCAGCATTTCTGATGTCCCTACGGGTGTGTACACCGCTCGTACACCCGTAGGCATCGGAAAATACGGGCCATAGTCAATTCCCCTTGAGAATAAAAATTGAAAGTCAAGAACTATTCAACGTATCACTTCCATTTACCCTGTTAAAGTTCAACTGTGTATTAAATACTTATAGTTTTCCTTAGATTATATAAACTGCTTTTGTATAACAGTTTTTTTTTTAGAAAAGTGAACATTCTTGTCAAATGAATAGCTTTGCAGCAAGCAACACTGTTCACTTTACAGAGGTGGACTGTGCATGTACAATGAAGTTCTCCATTAAATGTATTTATTTTAATAGAATTCCTCCATAAACACATAACTCAGATTAGGATCTACAGGAGCAGCATAATTTTTTAAAAGAATTCAGGGTATAACATGCACTGTGATCTTGGTGAATTACATAGCGTTTAAGTGATGAATTTTTCAGAATTTAAATTCATTTTCTTTTATCCTGTATCTGCAAAGATATTCTGTTATACATTTAGAATTAATTATTCCAATAGCCGAACATTTAGAATAACTATTCTAAAGAGGCATTAGAGAAATGTATAGAACCAAAGCACATTTTTGTAGTAGAAATATTCCTCAATTAACATGGTTATTGATTTTACAATTTCACTACAATTAAAACACATTTAATTTAATTTATATATAAAAGCATTGTGATTTTCCTTTGAATTAAATTCTGTTAGTCTCATAGCTAATACCTCACAAACATAATGCTTCAGTGAGGGCATTGCCAAGAAACGACTGAATGGAGCATCTGTGCTAACATTCTCACTAAAACCCATTGGCCCAGAATTTGATGGAGCTTGCCCCATTAGCTACTTTTTCCCTCACCCTTTGGCTTGAAATTTTTTGCACCCCAAATTGCTTGAAGTGCAAGCTGCTAATGTCAATGGGCATCTGAGACCTTGGTGAACGGTGGGACCAATAGATTATCTCCTTAACCAATTAAATTTATGGATAAACAAAGAAGGAAATAGGGTGAACTAAAGTCAAATTAGGTACAGAAAGAGAAATAAAGAGACAGAAAGAAAGATTGGATTAAGGAGGGAAAAAAGAGGGAGAAAGGAAAAGTTAAGATTTTTTCATTGAAATTTTACATTTTAAAAATCTCTAAGAACAATTTACTACTTGCAGGAATGAGACTCCACAGTTTCAATTGTTCCCTTTCTGGGCCAGAGAGGTTGTTTGGCATTGCAGGAACATAAATCTCTTCATTAAAGGGGTCCTTAGGTTATTAAATACCAGTCCTAATTTTCTGCGGTGAGTTAAATTTGTATTTACTACGCAAAATGCAGCAATTTCTTGAGATTCACAGGGGAGGTCGATGGCAAGCTGTCGTTTTCGCAAGATTAATGGCAGTGCAAATCGTCCAGCAATTTGAGGCAATTCACAACTCATGGCGCATCTCTTCCTTGCCACAAATTGCTAGATGATTTACACACTAGTAACGATGAGCGCATTAAACTCACCAGTACCTTCCCAGCAAATTCTGGGCCATTATCTCTGCACTCTCACAAAAGTGAAAATGGAGCAAACTGCCACACTTAACTTCACTGTATAATGTATTAAAGAAATAGATACATGGGAATGATTCTGAAGTGGTAATCTCTTCTTGGGGTCAGATAACAATTAAAAATTACCTTATAATCACTCCTGGATATCTATTAGGTTCTTTATACTCCTTTTTAAGTTAATTTCAAACAAAATACTCCTGCTGCCATGTCAATTTCAACATAGATAGCACAGCAATCAGCTGCTTGGTGTTTCTGCCAATAACAGCCGATTGGATTCTAGAGTCTACCTGTGCCATGTTTCTGGCTCACTATGGCATTTGTTAATCAACAGCTTGCACTTCTATAATGCCTTTAACTAGTAAAAATCCCAAAGTGCTTCACAAAGGAGAAACAAACAGCAAGCAATAATAGAAAATTAGAGCAGTGACAAAAGGTACAGTTCATAGAATCTTACAGCACAGAAGTAAACCACTCAGTCTATCGAACATGTGCCGGACCTTTGAAAGAGCCTTCCATTTAGTTCCACTCCCCCGCTCTTTCCCCATAGCCCTGCAAATGTTTCCTTTTCAAGTATATATCCAATTCCCTTTCAAAAGTTACTAGTGAATCCAAGGATTTCCAGTAGGGGTAGGGATTGAAGCAAGGGCAGAGTCAGGTAATATTGCAGAGGTGGAAGTCAGCAGCCTTGGTGATGGATAGGATATGGAGTTTGAAACTCATCCCAAGATCAAACACGGTTGGTTCTTTAAAAAAAAAAAAAAAAAAAAAATTCATTAATTCACGGGATGTGGGCTTCGCTGACAAGGCCAGCATTTATTGCCCTTGAGAAGGTGGTGATGAGGAAGAGGCAGGGAAGGCAAGGCAATAGAGTCAGAGGCCAGGGTACAGAGTTTTTGACAGTAGTTAAACAGGATAACTTGGCATGATTAAAGAATTCTGGCTCATCTATGACTTTACATCAAATAGGCCGCAGATAGTCAGCAGCCAGATATAGCAGGTGGCCGTGGAGTCACTGGTGGTGACAGAAGTACAGCTGCTTGTCGTCAGCATATATGTGGAAGTTGACCACATAACTATAGATAATGTCGCTGACAGGCAAGATATAAACCAGGAAAAGGGAGGAGCCAAGGATGGAGCTTCAAGGTGATCCTGAGTTCACCATGCTGGGGTGGCAGGAGAAGCTACTGTTAGAAATGTGGTAGCTACTTTGGGAGAAATATGAGTGGAACCAAGAGAGGGCAACCCCATAGCAGTGAACAATCGAGAGGTTTTGGAGCAGGAATAGAGTGGTTGTGATGAATAAGGAGGGATGAGCATTCCACAGCTACACACACAAGGTCTTATTGGTAACTTTTACCAGGGTGGCCTTTATGGTGTGGACAGGGCAGAAACCAGACTGAAGAGTTTCAATCAGGCAGTGGTGGGAAAGGTGAGCACAGAACTGGATGATAAGAACAGATTCATAAACCTGAGAGACAAATGTGAGGATAGACATTGGGCGGCAGGTGGAGAGTTAGCAGGAGTCGAGGATAGGCTTTTTCAGTAAGGAATGGTGACAGTTTTGAATGTCGGGAACCGTGCATATGTAAAGGGACTAGTTAACAATGTCAGCTATTCTAAAGAAAGCAGGAAACAGTAGGATAGGATATCCAACAGGGACTGCAGATATCAAAGGATCAATAGCATCATACTTCCAATTAATCACTGGCAAATAACCTTGCAATGCAAATGTCACATTGTACTTACAGTACAAGGAGGGTAAATTGTACAGGAGCATTAGTATGCCACTCACCAGTTATTACCCCATTCAATCATTGTTCCTGGCTGGAAAAATGATACCAATATTAAACAACAATCATATCACAACAGAATTTACAAATATTATGCAACAGGATCTCAGTATTTCAGTGATAGGATCGTTTTTTTAGACATTAAATGTGTCACAATTTGTTCTGAGGTGGAGACTGCTTATTCACTTATGTAAATTAAAGAATTTTTGTTGAAACATGATTTGCCCCATTGAGATATAGCTTTTACTTTTCCCAATTTTTCTCATATTTCTTCCCCTTTAAGTTCATTTAGTCTACGCATCCTCGCTCTGTACTTATAACACAAAGATCCTTGGCGTTATAGCGCTGAAGCGCATTGGGCACAAGTGACCTGGACAATTGGGCGCAGAGGCTGGTGGCCCACTGTTGTGTGTCCGTTGCATAGAATGGGATAACATAGTAGGGAAGTACATGTGCATTCAGTACCCAAAGAACATTATTACCGACTCCCAGATTGACAAGTTTGCATGTCACATAAGAATTCTGACAAGTATCTCTACTTGTAACATTAACCTATCTTCTCTCGCGCTCCAGATGCTGACAGACCTGCCATGTATTCCCAGCATTTTCTGCTTTTATTTCAAATTTCCAGCATTTGCATTTTTCCCTCTATTTATCTCTAATAAATCAACTTTCTTATCCTTACAATCAGAAGGTAAATAAAGCAGCTCATAAAATAAACTGTAACTTCTCATTCATTTGATTTTTTTTCCCCATTGCCATTTCCTTCAAGGTCAGGTCTCTGCCACAGCTGTCCTGCTGAACTTGCTGTAAAACATTACAATCAATGACATAGCCAAATACAAGATAATTTTATATTCCTCTTAAAATGTGTTGACCTTGAAACCAGTTATAGAAAATTCCTCTCCTGCCTAAATTCTAATCTTGCATGACTGTACATGTACTACTTGGTACAGTTGAAGATAATACTTATTTAGAGATTAACAATTCAGCACTGAGAGCAGTATATTTGGCAAGCATGGAAAATGCATGCATCAACTTGTCCAGGTGCTGTTTCAATGAAAACTCAACACACCCAATCTTGCTCTGTTTTTTAAAAACAAATCTCAGCCTCGATTCATGTTGTGCAAAGATTACTGTATGAATGCAAAAGTCATACCAAATTCCTTCGTCTGCTATTTAATCAGATGCATCGACCACAAAATTCTGTAACTAATTTCAAAGTCAAAGCATTTGGAAAAGAATATAAAAAAGTATTGTACTTGAATATGTAGATGATGCCAAAATTGTCAGCTACTTTGCAGGAGTAAGTGGACAACAAAATGCAACAGTTGCCTTGGGGAAAGGTGAAACAAACCAGGAGGAACAATCCGTTACCAAGCTGGCTTTGAAAGGAAATGTGGGAAATGATGGGTCTTGGATGTCCAAACTACATATATCCCTCAAGCCCTGGCAACTGGCCCTTAAAATCAGGCAACTCAGTCTTATTTGTGTTTATTTCTTATCTCCAGGTTTGCATCATTTGAATTTCATGGAACTGGAGGTTTAGAAAGAGCTGTTTTTAAACTGTTGCCTCAATGTATCAGAACACCAAAATCTTCAACTTGAGATGTATTAAAATTAACAGGAACATGAATTTAAACTTTATGGGACCCCAAGGCTCCATGGTGTGCAGCCCATGAAATAAAATTTAGGACACCCCAGATTAGAATCATAGAATGTTACAGTACAGGAACAGACCATTTGGTCCCTCAAGTTTTTCTCCACATCAGCCAGCTAATCTAATCGCACTCTCCTGCTTACTTCCCACACCATTTATTATTTACTTTTTTTCCAATTATCCAATTCCATTTTAGAAGAATGTATGGACTCTGCTTCAACAATGGTCTGTGGTAGAGAATTCCACATTCTCTCACCCTCCATCTAAAGAAACCTTTTCTAATCTTCCCTTAAATTCTTTCCGTAATAGCTTAAATTTGTGCCTTCTTGTCACCACCTTGCCAATCAGTGGAAACAATCTATTATTTACATCATAATCTTGAAGAGCTCTAGCAGATCCCCCCATACCAGGTTAACATCAGTGGTGCTGATAAGGATTTTCTTTTACCTTCCAGTTATATGGGTAAGAAAGTTAATTTATTGGAGTTAAAGGAAATTTCAAAGCCCTACAATCTTCTGTGACATGTTGCAGAGCCTCTCTCCTCCCCCCCCCCCACCCCATCGATGATAAAAGGCACACTTTATTACTTTTTACTCTTCAATTTTTCAGTTGATGTTCCAACTGTTTTTTGGTGAGTGGAAAATTAACTTAAAACTGCCATTATACCGTGCCTAACAGTTTAAATAACATTTTTAATTTTGAAAGATTTTTGCAAAGATGAATTTTTTTTTTTTTTTGAGGTAATGTGGTATTAAGTGTGACCGCTAGGTTCCGTTAACACAAAACTTAATGGTTCAGTCGTAGAGGAAACTGTTTATGATCACCTTAAATATGGTCAATTCACATGTCACTATAAAATTTGACAAGTACAGTGTACTAAGACTTTAAATACTCAATGCAGTAAAGAGTCATATAGACAAGGACACAAGTTCAATCCCAGGTTTGTCCCCTTTCCATTCCTGATCGTTCCTCATACCCAATATCAGTCTTTGTCTCTGTACTGCATCTCTCTTTGTCCTGATCTGTCTCTTGTGTACGCCTCTGTATCTCTTCTGCCCATATGCCTGCCCCTGATCTGATGGCCCTACGTCTAGCCCTCTGATCTTGTTCCTCTCTTATTTAATCTTACAGCACAGAAGGCAGCCATTCAGCCCATCATGCCTTTGCTGGCTCTTTGATCAAGCTATTCAATTAGTCCAACACCCCCGCCCATATGCCTGCCCCAAATATGGTGGTCCTACGTCTAGCCTTCTCTTCCTGTTCCCCTCTCATTGAATCTTACAGCAGAGGAGGCCGCCATTCGGCCCATCGTGCCTGTGCCAGCTCTTTGATCGAGCTATTCAATTAGTCCAACTCCCCCACTCTTTCCCCATGGTCGTGTAAATTTTTCCTTTTCAAGTGTATGTAGATAATTAAATTTTATAGTTAGATATGAGCATGTATCAGCAGCCAGCTCCAGGAAGCAGAGCAGAAGTGGGCTTGTGCCCAAGCATGAGGAAAGGAACAGAATTAAGTGCTAGCTTGAAGCAGAGTGGAGGAGGACCCAGGGAGTGGAGCACAGGTGACACTAAAAGTCTACCTAACTTACCATAAGTGGTAGGTTTTGCTTTGTTAGTCATTTAATGGTTGCAATTAGGAAATTATTATTCTATTCTCAAATTAGGTCCAAGCCCAAAATACAGGTGTATTTCAGTGTGGGTTTATCCACCATCACATCTCAAATGAATTTGAGTCTATACATACCCTGTAAAAACCAACTAATGCAGACAGAGCATCTTGCAATACCAGCCAATTATAATTTAAATAACTGGGGTTCTATTACAAGAAGTTATATGACAAAAATATTTTAAATGTAGAAAGCATATGTTCCTTACCCTGAGCTGGTAGGATCGGAGTTCATAAATATTAGGTCCTGGCCTAGGTACTGGCTCATTCCAGAAACTGAACTCCAAAAGCAGTTGGTTTTTTCGAGACAACAGCATTTTTCCCCTCTCCTTCCTAAACTCCATGAACTCCTGTAAAACAAAAAGGTAGAAATTTCACTAGCAGAAATGTCAAATTTTCATACTTGGCTAATAATGTAATCACTGTCAAGCAAGATTTCCTGCTATTAATATGATGCATAATACAACAGAATCCCATTGCACCCACCCTACTTTTCTACAGTAACACCAGCTGCTCTAATGTACAGAAACAAAAGACATTGCTAACAATGCCATAAGCAGCCTTAGAAAAAGTCACCGCCAATACTCAGGAATTTCCATTCATTAAACAGCTATTGCCAAATCTGACATCTTACAATACTAAAGGATTATAGTGTAAACTAATTTAATGGATATACTGCACCCAGTGCCTTCATTACCTAGATTATCATTTAATGTTTGATTTTAATCTACATTAACAAATGAATTAATTTCATCGAGTTACTAGTTTCTGAAGATATTCAGTTATGTACTTTCTAATAGTAAACAACAAAATCAAATTCTGAGGGTATGAAATCAGTCAGCTTTCTCCCCAGACCACAGTGCAAATGCAACAAGGGGGGGGGGGGGTAACTTGTGCCCAGACTACTGCCTATGCCAGTGTTTTCCAATAGGAGATTCAGGCCAGTAACCTGGCCGCTGGTTTTCCCCACCAATTTGTTCCTTCCTCCTAGGTGCCCGACCTCCACTTCACATCCTCACAGCAGTGCAACAGAAATTGGGAACTCAGTCAAGTAGCTGGGGAGAGAATCTTTTTTAAAAAATAGGAACCCACATGGTTTTATAACATCACATATTGTTGCTCCAACAAGTTCCTAAGTGAGCAATCATTTATCCAATTTTAAGAACTTAGTGACTAAATGTTATTAGGGTGAATTCATTTCAGTAAATGACAAAATAAAAGTTTTTTTTTTTTTAAATGAGGCATCTTTACTGTGTATACTATATATAGGAAAAATCAGCTCATTGGTATTCAACCAGGCTGCTTAGGATGCAAGCCAAACTATGCTTGTACAACCCTCAGATCTCTACTCTCCTCCAATTCTGGTCTCTTGCTCATCCCGGATTTTAATGACTCCACCACTGGCAGACGTGCCTTCAGCTGCCTAGGCTCTAAGCTCTGGAATTCCCTCCTTAAACCTCTCTGCCTTTCTACTAACATTCCCTCTAAGCTGCGCGGCTGCACAGCTCTCTGCCGGTCTCCCGCAGCCCGGGATTGGCCTTTTCATTGTTAAGTTTCACGCATGCGAAAAAATTAGGGGGAAACACCGCTTTCTAACTATCTTTCCTCCTTTAAGACGCTCCCTAAAACCACCTACTTTTATCTGTTCGAATATCTCATGTGGCTCGTGTCAAATTTTGTTTAATAACGCTCCTGTAAAATGCCTTCGGATGTTTTACTAAGTTAAAGTCGCTATATAAATGCAAGTTGTTGAAAATAGTTTTCTAGGGTAGAAAACTGTTTTTAAACTGTAATTTGTTGTCACATTTTTTAATCCTACATCACTATTGACTTGTCTACTTTAATTACCAACCCCCCCAAGGCTTCTTACATTAATAGACTACCAATTCTACACTAATGATTTCTGAGAACGCAATCAATTGAATTATTGCCAGGCATATATTAGCACACAATTATATTACTAATGATGTCTAGCCATAGTTGCTGGGGTAAGATCATCTCTTTGAAATTGAAAGCTAATAAATGCTGATACAGGCTACTGTATTGTTCAGTCCCTCATGTTAACACACAGTGAAATCCTTACAGGGAACCTCTTTAACATCAATAAGTATTCACACAATTAAAACAAATAACCTGCATTCATTTTGGGCGTAGCACATTAGAGACAATTCCACGTTTTATAATAAATTTCCTATTTCCATTCATTTGAAGAACTAAGAGTATCAAAATCCTGTCATTTCACAGCAGACACTGAAGAAACGAGTACAAAAATCAAACCTAGTAGCTGTAATAATTCAACAATTAAATATTTAAATTGATAATCAAAAGAGCACCCTAATATTAAAAGGAGAATCAAAATGACTTTAAAAAAAAAAAAAGTTGATCAAACCTTTCTGATAAGAAATCAACTGGAATGATAGCGAGCTTATAACATGCCCATGATTCTACCATATGCTGCCTGGGAAGTGATCTCAGGCAATTGTGGGATCTGCAGTCTGCTTTTTATGCCTATCTGCTAAATAGCAATCTTTCCAGGATACCATTGACATTCTCTACTACAGCAATTAAATAAACACTGCTCCTATATATGTAGAATTATTACAACTCAAAAACTGTACTTTTGTTTCTGGAAAAAATCTGCTCCTTGAAAAGGCTGATCCTTACTGTAAGGACATGACATTTATACCAATAACATCCAGTCTCAGCTCAAAATTAAATGGTGGAACGCACTGCATTCAAGGCTCGTTATTTCAAATGCATCTCAGAAGCAAACACTTAAAATTTATGTTTTTAAACATATAGGTAGTTTGCAATTTTGCCCCATTCGCCACAAAGTTGGCTAATTTGAAATAATCCATTTTCAGCAACCGCAACTAATAACTAGGTATTGCAGAATTTGAAAATCATTTATTATTGCTTTGAGCATTGTTATTTTGAAAAATTCAAATAGTTACTGCCTGGATCATGCACAACCTATACAGAAATTGATGAATTTAGAGAGGTTGGAGTACTAATGGACCACATTTGTGAGGGTGAAACAGCCCATTCACAACCATGCCTATTTATCCCTGAGATGAGCTTCCGACCACATATCCGCTCCATCACCAAGACCACCGACTTTGACCTCCATAACATTGCCCGTCTCCACCCCTGCCTCATCTCATCTAATGTTGAAACCCTCATCCATGCCTTGGTTACCTCTAGACATGACTAGTCCAATGCTCTCCTGGCCCGCCTCTCACCTTACATCCTCCATAAACTTGAACGCATCCAAAAAACTGCTCCCCAGATACTAACTCGCACCAAGTCCTGTTCACCCATCAACCTTGTGCTTGCTGACCTACACTGGTTCCCAGTCCAGCAACGCCTCCATTTTAAAATTCTTATCCTGGTTTTCACATCCCTCCATGGCCTCACCCCAACCTATCTCTGTAACCTCCTCCAGCCCTACCACCCTCCAAGATCTCTGTGCTCTTCCAATTCTGGCCTCTTGCGCGTACCCGATTTTCATCGCTCCACAATTGGCAACCTTGCCTTCAGCTGCCTAGGCCCTAAGCTCTGGAATTCTCTCCCTAAACCTCTGCCTCTCTCCTGCTTTAAGATGCTCCTTAGAACCTACCTCTTTGACCAAACTTTTGGTCACCTGTCCTGATATTTCCTTATGTAGCTCGGTGTCAAATTTTGTCTGATAACATTCCTTGAAATACCTTGGGACGTTTTACTACTTTAAAGGCGTTATATAAATGCAAGTTATTGTTGTTGAGAGCTAAAATATGTGCCCACACCTGAAGTTCTCAATATTGAAATTATATACTGTCTAAAATGGTGATGGAGGAAGAAACATATTGGGCAAGTTGACTTAAGCCAACTCTTGTACATTTGAGCTGCTATCTATAGAAGCCTGGATAATCTGTTCTGGTCTGGGTACAGTATGCAGTGCAAGAAACCTCAGGCAGAAAATAAATAAAACAAAAGTATTATTTCAGATATATTTCCTTCTAGAATTTTACATTTCGATTTTCAGTTCCTTTAAAACAGGAAGAGCCATGTGTGTAAACATTGTTACATAAAAACAAAGCTAGAATCTAAAAGCTTTCATTCCAACTCTCACTTGTCTACCCTAGTAAATATACTGGTAATGTAAATACATATTATGTAAGTGTTACTATAAACAGAAGGTCTTCCATCACTTTGTTAAAACTAAAATACTCCCTTTAAACTGTTACCTTATTTTGTCTGAGCTTACTCATCACCTCGGTAAGCGTGGGGTAACCTCCACTATACTTCCAGAGGTGGACTGAAAAAGACAGAAATAGGATAATAGAATAGCAAGTCTTCTCTATTTCATGTTGGAGTCACTGTGTGCTATCTCTATGTCCTAGTTTTGGGCTAGATGAAAATACTAGGTGGACACTGAATATACTTTTTTAGATACTGCACACAGTTTTCATTTTTGGCGAGTAGCACAACTGACAGTTATAACTAATTACCATCTGTACCAGTACCATGCTCAAGAGTCTGAGGTGAAGTCACTTATCAAGTTTTTAAAGTTAAGATAGTTGATTATATATGTAGAGGAAACTTTCTGGTATCCGGCACTGGCGGGACCGAGCTGGTGCCGTACCATCAAAACTGCCGTAGAAACCAGCGTTAATGTTAAAACATACGGAGCTTTTGAGCTCCGTGTGAATCAACAAACCCTGTTGCTCAGCAACAGCTTCAAAACAGTCGGCCGCAGCTTAAAAGCATCTCTGCAGCTAAGCAACAGCTTCAGCTAGACCTTGCAGAGCCTGACTGGAAAAAAAAAGCAACGAGAAGTAAAAAAAACTTATAGGAAACGGCTCCTGAATTTTGCTGGTAGATAGAGCTTTCCGGACATTTAACCTCTGGTTAAACAAAAGTTTCTTGTATGTATACCAATGTTCCCTTTAATTTTTTTGGGGTGTGCGACCCCTTTAAGGGGCTGCGTGGCCCATTCAAATTTCTGTGCATGTGAAGCAGGCAAGTGGCCTGCGCGGGACCTCCAGAGCGCTGCGTAGCCAAACAGGAACATTGACGTTTACCATTTACAGATATATGATCAGACACAAAGTTGGTTCTGAGTACATTGATTTTTCAAAAGAAGTCAGAAGTGGATTTGTTGAATCTCACAAAACATAAGTTGGCATAAAGGTTTGAAGACTGGCTTTAAGTTTCCATGGTGTGGAGATGCCGGAGTTGGACTGGGGTGGACAAATGCAAGAAGTCACACAACGCCAGGTTATAGTCCAACAGCTTTATTTGAAGTCACAAGCTTTCGGAGCGCTGCTCCTTCGTCAGGTGAAGTGGAGAGATGCATAAAGACACAGCTTATATAGTCAGAGAATAATGTCAGATGTTTACAGGTAATCTTTCTAACTGCCATTTATCACACCTCGGCAGAGAGATAATCACAGCAATCAAAAGTGTGAATGGTGTCCAAACAGGTTAGTCAGGAAAACATTACATCAAAGAACAATGAGGTGGGGTCACAAGGGGTCAAATGTTGCAGATGCTGGGGTCTGTGTGAAAAACAAAAAAAGACAAAACATTTTTTTTGCTGGAAATCACAGCAGGTCCGGCCGCATCTGTGTAGAGAGAACAAGCCAACGACGACTCGAGTCAGGATGACCCTACGTCAGGTGGGGTTACATGTAGCATGACATGAACCCAAGATCCCGGTTCAGGCCGTCCTCATGGGTGCGGAACTTGGCTATCAGTTTCTGCTCGATGATTTCGCGTTGTCGTGTGTCTCGAAGGCCGCCTTGGAGAATGCTTACCCGAAGATCGGAGGCTGAGTGTCCTTGACTGCTGAAGTGTTCCCCGACTGGGAGGGAACACTCCTGCCTGGCGATTGTTGCGCGGTGTCCGTTCATCCGTTGTCGCAGTGTCTGCATGGTCTCGCCGATGTACCATGCTCGGGGCAACACTACAGACTTCTTACAGAAGGCAACAGAACCCTGTGTGAGAACCTCTCTGGATACGTTGAGGGCATCCTGAAACCCATTGTACAGGGAACCCCCAGCTTCTGTTGCGACACTACAGACTTCTTACAGAAACTCAGCACCCACGGACCAGTTGAACCAGGAACACTCCTCGGCACGATGGACGTCTCAGCACTCTACACCAGTATCCCCCACGATGACGGCATCGCTGCGACAGCCTCAGTACTCAACACCAACAACAGCCAATCTCCAGACGCCATCCTACAACTCATCCGCTTCATCCTTGACCATAATGTCTTCACCTTCGACAACCAGTTCTTTACCCAAACACACGGAACAGCCATGGGGACCAAATTCGCACCACAATACGCCAACATCTTCATGCACAAGTTCGAGCAAGACTTCTTCGCTGCACAGGACCTCCAACCAATGCTATACGCCAGATACATCAACGACATTTTCTTCCTACGGACCCATGGCGAAGAATCACTGAAAAGACTACACATATCAAAAAGTTCCATCCCACCATCAAACTCACCATGGACTACTCCTCAGAATCGGTTTCATTCTTGGACACACGAATCTCCATCAAAGACGGACACCTCAGCACTTCACTCTACCGCAAGCCCACGGACAACCTCACGATGCTCCACTTCTCCAGCTTCCACCCTAACCATGTTAAAGAAGCCATCCCCTATGGACAAGCCCTGCGAATACATAGGATCTGCTCAGATGAGGGGGAACGCGATGGACACCTACAGACGCTGAAAGACGCCCTCGTAAGAACGGGATATGACGCTCGACTCGTCGATCGACAGTTCCGACGGGCCACAGCGAAAAATCGTATAGACCTCCTCAGAAGACAAGCATGGGACACAACCAACAGAGTACCCTTCGTCGTCCAGTACTTCCCCGGAGCAGAGAAACTACGCCATGTTCTTCGCAGCCTTCAACATGTCATCGATGACGACGAACACCTCGCTAAGGCCTTCCTCACGCCTCCACTACTCGCCTTCAAACAGCCGCCTAACCTCAAACAGACTATCGTTCGCAGCAAATTACCCAGCTTTCAGGAGAACAGCGACCACGACACCACACAACCCTGCCACAGCAACCTCTGCAAGACATACCAGATCATCAACACAGATACCATCATCACACGTGAGGACACCACCCACCAGGTACATGGTACATACTCATGTAACTCGGCCAACGTTGTCTACCTCATACATTGCAGGAAAGGATGCCCCGGAGCATGGTACATCGGCGAGACCATGCAGACACTGCGACAACGGATGAACGGACACCGCGCAACAATCGCCAGGCAGGAGTGTTCCCTCCCAGTCGGGGAACACTTCAGCAGTCAAGGACATTCAGCCTCCGATCTTCGGGTAAGCATTCTCCAAGGCGGCCTTCGAGACACACGACAACGCAAAATCGTCGAGCAGAAACTGATAGCCAAGTTCCACACCCATGAGGACGGCCTGAACCGGGATCTTGGGTTCATGTCACGCTACATGTAACCCCACCTGACGTAGGGTCATCCAGACTCGAGTCGTCGTTGGCTTGTTCTCTCTACACAGATGTGGCCAGACCTGCTGTGATTTCCAGCAAAAAAAATGTCTTTTTGTCTTTTTTTGTTTTTCACACAGACCCCAGCATCTGCAACATTTGACCCCTTGTGACCCCACCTCATTGTTCTTTGATGTAATGTTTTCCTCACTAACCTGTTTGGACACCATTCACACTTTTGATTGCTGTGATTATCTCTCTGCCGAGGTGTGATAAATGGCAGTTAGAAAGATTACCTGTAAACATCTGACATTATTCTCTGACTATATAAGCTGTGTCTTTATGCATCTCTCCACTTCACCTGACGAAGGAGCAACGCTCCGAAAGCTTGTGACTTCAAATAAAGCTGTTGGACTATAACCTGGTGTTGTGTGACTTCACATTAAGTTTCCGTGATGAGCAACAAATTACTTCAGAGTGGAATATATTAGTATGTAAATAAAAGAGTTCAAAATCAAAACTACATAACGGCTTATGCATCTAAAACAAAATGCCATTCATATTACAGGTATAAATTTATTTGGCAACAATAAGAAAATAAACTCAACCTAATTTTTGTTTAAATACAGAAAATGTGATTTGTACACTACCCAACTATTAAAAAAAAATCCTATTTCTAATAGCTACAAATAAATTATACCTTGCTATTCTACTTATAATAATATTCATACCAGATTGATCCTGCTCGCCGTACCACGTGTTCCATGTCCCCACAAGTTCACATGGGTAATTTTTGTCTGTGTGAATCTTTGGTAGTACCTCTGCACTGCAAAGAACAAGCAGGTGTTAATTTCTGGCATTTTACATCCTGGGAAATTTTCCAATATATTGTACTTCATACCAATGGGCTAATAACTTTATATCACACGAAAAAAATGTAAGGATTAGTGTTCAGCATTTGGGAGGGCATTTAGGCATTTGAAACATACCAGGTCATACACTTAAACTGAATTCAATTACACCGCCACATTGCTGCACCATTCGCTGTGCTCATCAGCTCCTCTGCTTTTCCTGTAAACAGTTCATTTCAATAACTAACTTGAGATGACACCTGTAAGGTGGTTAAATTTTGGTGTACATGTGCAGAGTATACACCTACAGTTGGATTACTGACTTGGGGTTCAATTTGTACAAATGCTCATCAGAATTTTAGCTAACTGGTACTTTCGCCAAGATAACAAGGGCTGGGGTGGGGTGGGGATGGCAGGGAGAGGAGGAAGGAAAATACCAGTGAATTGTTTTGTCAGTGTTCCCATTGCAAAAGGACAATGACCTTTATTAATTCCAATTATTAATGTGCTTAAGTATACATAAAATTGAAACAGTAACTTACAAAGTTGATGTAGAAGGTTTTGATTGATTTAATAATGTATTGCATAATTAAGTAATTTCTAATACAGTACTGCAGAAATGACCTCAGTTGTTCTGTATAACCAAGTACAAATATGCCATAAATACCCTCCAGTTTCTTGTTTACTTGCTGCATCTACTGTCCTGCCTTGACCCATAGCCCCACATTCATCTTTATTTTCTGCATTTCTGTTTAAACACCCAAACCATGCCAATAAAACTGCTTGACTGGCCAAAAAAACGCAGTGTGGAAATTGGTCAATTTGCTCTGCGTAAGAAACCTGACAAAGTAGGCCTTCCATGGTGTGGCGTTTCAGGATTTTTGACACTGTGATTTCTAGTGCAAAATTTGTAACAACATGGTAAACTTGAGTTCTTTCCTTTTAATAAATTACACACAAAGTTCTCTTCTTGAGTTCAACACTGCTACTTGCTATTACAAACAATTGTTCGGGGAGCTCTTAATTACTTGATGGAATGCTGACCAACCAGCCCATAGTGCTGTATCCGATGTGATTCGGCAATATAAATTTCCCAGAGCTTTCCCTGAAATTGACCCAGGCTTTTTTTCACCTCTCTAGAAGTTGGCAGTTGGGGAGGGTTACACAAGTTTGCATTATCTAATGGATACGGTAGGCACTGATGTGCCTAGTGCTTTTTCCCCCCCCCCAAATCTTTCTTTTTGTATATACGCATAAATGTGGAGTGCCATTTTCTTGGTGTGAACCATAATTCAGAGCTGAAATGACGGTGCAATAGAATGGCCCCTTTATTACCAATGATTCGGGGGATGGGCAGAAAAAAATTAAACTAGTTTTAAAAGGAACACATTTAAAATAAGGAATAAATTGAATTAAAATGAGTAAAAATAAATTAAACAGAAAAATAAAAGCTATTTATAAACAAAACTAACAGTTCCACCCACCCTTACAGCTCAGCAATTGTTTGGTCACTAATTTTATATTGAGCTGGTGGAGACATCACCGTGAATGTAAAACTACATCAACTCACTAAACTGTAAATTTTGGAGATCAAGGAATGTGCGTTGATAAATTAAGCTGAAATGTGTTAGTAACACACTGGAGAAGGCCCTTTCCAATGACACCAAAATCTCAAAATAAATTACAGAGGTGCTGAGGATGCATGCACCAGAAACTACAATTATTTGGACTCTACCTAAACAAACAAGTACAGTAATCACAAAAAAGGAAAATACTACAGAGGTTGGTTTTCTGAAACAAAAACCGTTGGAGACACTCAGCAGATCAGGCAACATCCATTGAGAAAACAGTCAGTTGAAGGGTTCTGAGGAAGGTTTATACCCGAAACGTTTTCTCAATAGATGCTGCCTGACTTGCTGAGTGGCTTCAGTGTCCTGTTTTTGAAACAAGTAAACATTCTTGCTGTAGGTAAAAGGTGTGATTGACAGAAAATAGGTTCTCAGTTTACGACATTATAAAATTCCCATGATTTTTAAACTGATGAATCTTAGGTTAGTACACATCCATTGCAACACTTTTACCAAAATCAAGTGTTATGTTTATCTAAATACTAAGTATGGAACTTTTAAACTTAACCAGATTACACACAAGGTCAAGCTTTTCTCATTCAAAAATAGCAATAAAAAGTTAACAGATGTTTTCCCTAAAGTGGTTTTACATGCCTGCTGGTACTTCATAAATGTTTCTCACTTTTGTAATTATAAAACAATTTCAAGCTTACAGCTAGAAAATTTAAATAAAATGCTGTTGGTTGTTAGTCATTTAAGGAGTTTGTAAAAAAAAAAATATTGTATTATGGGGCTGTATTATGAAATTCATTGTACCGTTTAATATGGCATACAATGAAACCACATTTTTAGATGGGAGAAATCTTAAATGAGTAATAAGTGTACTCCAGATAAATCAGATTCGTTTTCTTTAGCCAAAAGAGCTGAATAAGAGATCAGACTTTTTTCTTAATCTTACCAAAGTTTGTTGTAAGCCTCCAGGGATTCTGGCTTTACGCTGTGAACTGGAAAGAAAATGTTTAAAATTATACTAGGAAATCATCTGAAAATAATACATATTCCTCAAGTCTTTAAAATACCATAAATACTTACACTGAATTTTGTATAGGCTGCTGGTTTCCTTTTTAGATAGCAAGGTTGAATGAGCATCTTTGCGTGGATCCACCTTTCTAACAAACAGCGATTTAAACCAGCTATCCTCCCTGTTGTTGTAAGAAGTAGCAGACAATGCCCTGCACAGAAACATGAATAATTACAATACTAGAGCCAGTTAGGGAGCATCGTGGCAAGCGACCACAATCCTGGTGGCTTTTAAGGTTAGGTTTAAGATGGAAAAGAGGATGAATACAATAGAAAGATTCAAGTTTAGCAAGACATACTTTTAGGGGATGAGTGATCCAAGGACACTGGGCTGGACAATGTGTTTGAAGGAAAAACATGGAAGAAAAGCAGGTCATGTTTAGAAATGGTATACAGAGATGACAGGATAGGTAGCAATAGGGAAAAGACCAGTATGGGCAATGATGGAAGGAATGCAGAGGATAACAGCAAAAAGAGATTATTCCTGAAGTATAAAGATATAGGCAGCATAGCCGTTTGAGAAGAATATAGAAATCAGACAAAGGAGGTTAAGAATCTAGTTAGAAGAGCTCATGTAGAAAACGAGGTTAGAAAGAACTATCAAATAATTAAATATATTAATAAAAATCTGTGCATGTGATCAGTTCCTACCCACAAACTTTACCTTCTGCATCAAAATTTTATGGTAAACATTTACAATGGGAGAATATCTAAACACATTAAGATTTATAATGGGAAATATATCCACATTTCATCATCATGGTTTGTTGATGAATCAATCAAAATGCTTTTTGAAAGAAGTTTCATGCACTTTTTTTCCCCCTTAGGAACTCAAATTTCTAATGTCTAATATTCTAGTGTCTAATGCATCGGCGGTCTAGTCAGAGTGACGCCGAGTTCTTGAGGAGAACAATTGTAGAGCTGGAGGAGGTTATAAAAATATAGAGGGAATTAAAGGCAAGGACAAGAATTTTAAGATGATGGCCTAGATACCCAAGGGTACCCAAGTCTGCCAACATTCATCACCTTAACCAACATCACAAACAGATTATCTAGTCATTTATCTTATTGCTGTTTGTTGGATCTTGTGTGCAAATTGGTTGACGTGTTTCCCTTTATTATGACAGTGACTACACTTCAAAAGTACTTCATAAACTGTGAAGTGCTTTAGGACGTCCGGAGGTCATGAAAGCAATGTTCCCTTTAAGCTGCGCAGCGCACCAGGGGTCCTGCGCAGCCAGATGATCACTCATCCCCTAAATGGGGTATTTTAAATGGGCCACGCAGCCCCCCAAAAAATGACAGGGAACATTGCATGAAAGGCACTAATTTGTTCTTTTTGTGGAAGGTATGGAAGCAGAATTGGAAGGAGTTACAGGAGTGAAGGGCACAGAGGTGGCAGGCAACACACGCAAGGACCTTGGAGAGGTAAGGACATTTAGAAATGTAGTGGTAGTTAGTGAGGGGTCAAAGATGGGCTTTTTTTTTGTTCATTCACAGGATGTGGGTGTCACTGCCAAGGCCAGTATTTATTGCCCATCCCTAATTGCCCTCGAGAAGGTGATGGTGAGCACCACTGAGTGGCTTGCTCGGCCATTTCAGAGAGCTGTTAAGAGTCAACCACATTGCTGTGGGTCTGGAGTCACATATAGGCCAGACCGGGTAAGGACAGCAGATTTCCTTCCCTAACGAACAATCCAGTCGTTTCATGGTCACTATTACTGGTACTTTTTAATTCCAGATTGGTTTAATTAACTGGATTTAAATTCTCCAGCTGCCAAGGTGGGATTTGAACTCATGTCTCCAGATTATTAGTCCAGTAACATAACCACTATGCTATCCTTTGAAGAGAGGGATAATGGTAGTTTTGAAAAGAGTGGGGGTTAGAGCATGAGGAGAGAAATCCATTTACAATGCAAGACAGGGGCCAGGAAGAAATACTGAGTGGTCAAGATTTTAGGGAGAATGTGGTCAAGAGTGCAGGAGGTCGGTCCCATGGGCGAGATGATCTGGGGAGAGGGGGTGGGGAGCGAGAATACATGGATGAGTGACAAGTCCAGGGCTAGAGTAGGACTACAGATAAAAAGCCGGTGCTACTTGACAGTTTTGGCAGAGGCCCAGTTGATCGGCACATGGTTGAACCAGATCTGGCAATGAACAGCTAAACAATGTGCACCAACTAAGTTTATTTTTTGAAGAGCGGGGGGGTGGGGGGCCGTGTATTAGCCACAATTTTCCTTTCCATGGAATTTAGGAATTTTGGAAAATTATAGCCAGACCTCTTATTTCTTCCCTGAGCTCCTTTGAATGTAAGCCATCAATTCCCAGTGATTTATTTACCCTATGTGTGAGTAACTTCCTTTTCACCATCTCTCTTTGAAAAATAATCTTCATATGCATCTCTGGTTATTCTACAATCTCAATATAAAACCTCCTGCGAAAACCGTGACTGATTTATGATCTCTGCAATTTCTTCATTATTCACTCCAAGCTTGCTTTCTTCATCTCTTGGTGGCATGGCCCCTACCGTGACTATCTTCTTCCCACTAATATGCCTATAGAAAGCTTTTTTAATTGCCCTTTATGTTTTTTGATCATTTTCTCTCATATTCCCTTAGCCTTTCTGACTTCTCTTTTGTAGCTTTCGTGTATGCTTTATATTTATCCAAGCTTGCATTGTCTGAGAGTGCTAAATATTTTTTTTAAAGTTTCAAATATGATCTTTTCTCCCTATTCATCGACAGCCATTGACACAATCCTTTTTTCCTTTACTCAAATGTACTTCCTGTTCCTGTTTAAATATTTCCCATTGTTGCTCGACCATTTTGTTTTCAATTTTGCCTCTTAAAAAGTTTTGCTAGAATTTTCTTTTTCCAAGCGGAGCTTCCTTCTGTTCTACTTTTCTTTTTCTAGGATATGTGGATCTGGTTTGGCATGGAAGTAGTAACTAGCAGGGTACCTCAGGGATTGGTGCCAGGGGCATTGCAGTTTACAATGTACATAAATGACTTAAGGGGGTACAAAAATAAAACTCACCACGAATAAAGATGATACTCAACTTGGGGTTGGGGGGAGACTGCAAACAACAGGAAATAGGCTGAACACATACAGAAGGACCTGTATAGACTGGGGAGCTAGGCTAATGTCATTTCATCTGGACAACAACTTGTATTCAGATAGCGCCTTTAACATAGTAAAACATCCCAAGGAGCTTCACGGGAGTGTTATGAAACAAAATTTGACACCAAGTCACATAAGATGATATTAGGGCAGATGACCAAAAGCTTGGTCAAAGAGGTAGGTTTTAAGGAATGTCTTAAAGGAGGAAAGAGAGGTAGAGAGGCGGAGGTTTAGGGAGGGAATTCCAGAGCTTAGGGTCTTGGCAGCTGAAGGCACGGCACGGCCGCCGATGGTTGAGTGATTAAAATCAGGGCTGCGCAAGAGGCCAGAATTTGAGGAGCGCAGCTATCTCGGAGGGTTGTGGGGCTGCAGATTACAGAGATAAGGAGGAGCGAGGCCATGGAGGGATTTAAAAACAAGGATGAGAATTTTAAAATCGAGGTGTTGTTTAACCAGGAACCAATGTAGGTCAGCGAATACAGGGGTGAACGGAACTTGGCAAATGCAAAGCTATGAGATTGGGAAAGTATAATGAACAGTGGCAATATAAACTAAATGGTATTATTCTATAGGACACAAGAGGGGGATTTGGGGACACTAGCAGATGGACAATTGAAGCCATTAGCACAATGTGGGGCAGCAGGAAAGAGAGCAACTAGGATCTTGGAATGTTTAGCCAGAATAATAGAGCATATATTTCTGGAAGTGATTCTGAGTTTGTATAGAGCACTGGTCTAATGCCACAGTATGATGGAATATGCTTTATCCTAGACAATGCGAGCACCCAGATGAATTACAATGGTCTTTTCTAGTCCTTTGTATTTCTATGTTCCTACTCTCACATGGAGCCTAATTGTGGTTACTTTTTCCAATGTTCCCTTATTTTTAGGCTGTCTAATTGCTCCATTGTATTACTACGGAATAGATAAGGTAGTGCTTCCTTCCTCTTTGGAACAGCAACGTTGGGGGGGAAAAGCAGAACTGAATACACAAACTGAATTTCATACTATGATTCAGTTTTGAAAATACACAAAATATGATTTTTTGTGTGCCTCTTACTGCTCCTACCCTGATACCAACACAATAATGCCATTTTGCTCACTAAAAGCAATGTCTATAATGTTTTTATTCTTGCTGGGAGTAAACAAATTCAGAGGCATGTTAAAATATTTTAGCTAACCAATTGGTATACTTAGCTAATAATTGTTTTATCTTTAAATATAATGGCGAACGAACACAAACCCTAGCAACACTTTGTGTAATATATAAAAACATTTTTTTAAATTGCCACAGATAATGACCTTGACAAAATACACATCCGCAATTGTAAGTCTCCACAAAAAAACTTCGAGCTGAGGCTTACAACGATCTGTAGCTAATTACCAACCGTTTAGTTAGTTACCTGTTAAACTGAACGTTAAATTAACTTTGTTCTGCTGGCAACTTTGTTGATGAACTGTAGTTTTTTAAACAAAGAAGCCCAGTGACACACCTGACATTTTGACGGAGAGGGATGGGCCTGCCGACATAAACTTTACCTCAGTTTGCGCGACCCCCCCCAGCAACACCGAGCCACAGGCGGCCCAAGCGACGGAAGATGCGAGGCTTTGCGTGCACTGACCTGGTTACTGTTGTAGTGGTAGTGGTGCTAGCAGCCACAAACAGAGCGCGGCCCTCACCCCGAGTCCGGGCTGGGGCCCTCCTCGCACCGGTTCCAATATTCAGGATAACTCTGGCCGCCATCTTGCTGTGGAGGTGACATTCACCCCGGCGATGGTTGGGCGTGCGCAGGCGCCGCACAGCGCCTGGCCCCCAGCGACGGCCAACCTGCCCCCCGAGGATTCGGGGTCGGTAAAAAAAAACTTTATTCCAGGAATGGGCAAGGTTTTTGTATTCGTGACCACGGGAAGCCACATGTAAAGAGTGTTATAACTGATTTGCACATATCTCAAGTTACTGATATTTGGTCTTGGTGCTCTGGTTTAAGATTTACGCTCCAATGAAGCAGTGATTGCCCTAGAGTGTCAGTCTAGATTATGCACTTAAGCCTAAAGCCTTCTGACTCACATGTGAAAATAGATACTGCTGTAGGAACTGAAAAGAACTAACTTGGCCAATAGAATGCTATAATCCAAATGTTTAAACTTTATTATAGTTATATATTAAAAATTGAACCCAGCTAAGTTAAGGCTATGCTATGATGAGGAAACTGAGTTAAGTCATGTTTATTGAACAAAGCTAAAACTTTTATGTTTGTGATGACTATGTTCAGAATTGTATTATTCTTGCCTATAAAGAGGTAATGAAGCAAAGTAGTTAATACATCTTTGTATCCTATAGTCCTTGATAACTCTGAGGTAACCCGAGAGTTAAATAGTAACCATTGTGCTGCGTTCCTGTTGACAGGCAAACTACGGCTTCATGAATATTAATTTAGTCTTTTATATTGTATGAAGAGCCAAATATGTAAATCCTGATCCATTTTTTGTGCAGAGCATTCATAGGCATCACGGGCAATTCAGCAAAGGAAGGGGAATGGCAGATTAATCACGTATCTGTTTTCCTGGTGTTTTGTGAAACTTCCCATTTACACCATGGAGTGGTTTCACAAATTAGGATTTAGAAATGGCCAGCTTTCCCAAAATTGGCTTTCCATTCCTCACTGTGATTTTTCTATGTCTACTTTATCCACTGAGAAAAAGCCCAAAATTCACTGCACAAACACACACACACAATACTTGGAAAGAATTTATTTTAGTGGGATGGTGGCTTTTTTCTTCTGCTCGTGGCCATGAAACTGGACCAAAGTATAAACAAGAAAGTTTCATAAATCAGCAGGTGGTAATGTGAATCCTCAGGCTCGAGTGCAGCTCCAGATTTTTACTTTCCTCCAATTTTCTTCCCTCCTTCTGAAGGTGCCAACTCTTACTGGAATGTGGTTCCACTTGTTCTGGTCACTTTGCATTACCCGGTCTTCATGTCTGATTGTTAGCAGCCTTTACAACTATGAAGACTTGCCTAATAGTTCACCCAGATTTACTTTTAAGCAAAGCAAATTTTAGAGCTACGAAAAATGCTATAAATACCTCAAACAATTGCGTTTTGAGGAAGCTTCTTTGTTGCAAATTTCCAAGTTATACTAATTCTAAAGAGATATATTAGGCGGCATCACGATGCAGTACTTCAGAGCTCCAAAGCATGAACAAGGCTTATTTTCACAAATTGTCACTTCTGAGTTGACAATCTACACTGTGTTGTAGCAGGATGTCAATCGCTTCCCCATGATGGAGGAAAAATTCAACCAAGCCTCTCTTACGCACCTCCTAACAGTGAACTCAAGACCTGCATTAATAGCCAGAAAGACCTGAAAGGGGAAAAATAACAAGAGTTATATATACCTTTGACTACACTTGGTAAATCTGCTTTTATTCAGCTCAACTCTTGGTTAGTCAAACATCCCAACATCATGTTCTCTAGTGATTTAATCATGAGCCATGACCTTTGGAGAGTACTTCCTATTCACAATGCCACAGGAGCAAAACATGAGTGGTTTGGTAGTTATCGGAACTCAAATTAAATTATTGCTTGTAATCTTTAGCCATCCATCCAATTTTATATATCTGTTGTAATTTAAAAATAAATGTTGCATAGACATGGTTATCCATGTAATTTCCAACTCCAAATAATTAGTGACTTGGAGCTGGTAATATTGCAACTGTAGTCCTATATAGTTTCTAGGAGGATTTAAAGTCTATAACAATGGGGCTTTTAAAATATTTTATGAAATCTCAGTTTTGAAATTTTCAATTGACCTAGCCTCAATTGCTTTTTTGGGGGCAGGGGTGCCAGATTTCCACTGCCCTTTGTGTGAAGAAGTGCTTCCTGACATCACCCATGAACAGCCTCACCCTATTTTTAAGGTTATGACCCGTTGTTCTGGCTCCCCCCACCAGAGAAAAGTTTCTATCTACCCTCTCAAATCGTTTAATCATCTGAAATACCTCAATTATATCACATCTTAATCTTCTCTACTCGAGGGAATACAAGCAGAGTCTATGCAACCTGCCCTCATAGCTTAACCCTTTAAGCTGTTATGATTCTGGTGAATCTGCGTTGTACCCTTTCCAAGGTCAGTATATCTTTCCTGAGGTTTGGCGCCTAAAACTGAACGCAGTGCTCCAGATAGGATCTGATCAAGGCTCTATACAATTGAAGCATCACTTCCTCACTTTTACATTCCAACCAATGTTTCCTGTAAGCACTCCAGGGAACCCGTGTAGCTGGCTTTCCAATACAAAATCCGTGCATGCACGGTATTTTGAATGGCCCCCGCAGCCCCTTAAACGGGTCCCCTGGCGCCAAGCAAAATTAGAAGGAACGTTGATTCCAACCCCCTTGAGGTAAAGGCCAACATTCCATTAGCCTTTTTGATTGCTTTTTGTATCTATGTTCTAGCTTTTTGTGGTGTGTGTACAGACACCTAAATCCCTTTACTCCTCCACAGCTCCTAGTCTCTCACCATTAAGAAAATTATCCGATTTGTCTTTCTGAGTTCTAAAGTGGATGACCTCACACTTCCACATGTTGAACTCCATCTGCCATAGTTTTGCCCACTCAATCTGTCGATGTCCCTTTGTAACTTCCTGCTCCCATCCACTCCAACTGTGAGCAGCATGATTATACATCCACCAGTTAATTATTAAATGTTATAAAGGGAAATTGAGTTCATTGAGTCTTTTGTTATCTTATTCTATGCTGACATGTTACATGGCATATCATCCTTGTTGCTATGAAAGTGTACCCTTTGACTGATCATGAGCAATTTCATGGGAAATCCACCAGTACTTCATTAAAAAAGCAGCCTGATCACTTGTCTATTATATCATGTGGGTTGAATGTAAAAATATACAAAGAAATGAAGAGCTCAGATGTTGGAAGATAATATGCAACAATCATTTGCATTTATTTTACTAAGATTTCAGAAAATCCAAGCTCTCCCAAGTACAGGAAAGGATGAAATCAAGATGGGAGAATTATTACACATCTCTATCCCTTAAAAAAGTCTGCATTGTCTAATTTAATGAAGAATATTTGTAGCATGCATATTCATTATAGTAAATATATTTAAATTTACAAACATTTCTTTATTTATAGTTCAATTTGCAGAGGTTTTATGTTCTGAATTACTCTGCTCAGCATTGATCTCTAAATTCTTCAGATGCTCATTCAGGGATCCAACATCTGAATCAGAGTCTGTAAGCGGCTCAAGTATTCTGCTTCCACTACAACGTTTCCCTGTTACAGGATCAATGATATTTCCAACTTTGAATACAATTTCTGCCAGTTCATGTTTAACATGCTTGGTCCTTCGTTCAGACAAGGCCTTCAGAAGCACGATATCACCCACAGTGCACTGTTCTTTTGGATCATGAGCAAAATAGGTCTTCCTCTTGTTATAGAACTGTGGAAGAATTAACATTATTTTAAAACACCTTTTTAAAAAGTACATATAGCATGCATTTACCACTTAAAAAAAAAAAGTTTGTTTGTACTTTTTAGAACCTCCAACAGCATTCCTGTCTAAGAGCAGACAGTCAACCCTGGTCTTTAGAACTGTAGATTTATCTGTTGGCAGGTGTGTGTATTAGCTAAGGTGCTGGAGACATTTAAAAGAAAATCATTCTCAGGATGTGGGCATCACTAGCAAGGCTGGCATTTATTGCCCATTCCAAGTTGCCCCAATATAAATGAGTGGCTCACTAGGCCACTTTAGAGAGTTGAGCCTACCATGTTGGTGTGGGACGAGAGTTACATAAAGGCCAGATTGGGCAAGGACAGAAGGTTTTCTTCCCCAAAGGCCATTAGTGAACCAGTTGGGTTTTTACGACAATCCGATAGCTTCACGTTACTTTGTTACTGATACCAGCTATTATCTTATTGCTATCGAATGGTCCGAGACACACCATATGTGAAATTGTGGGTGTGAAACTCATAACCTTTTATTCCATTAAATTACAGCATATTAGTAAAAACATGCTATAAAACTAAGCTGAGGATTACTTAAAACATATTTGTAGACACTAGCTCTAAACACAAATACATAAAATTGAATTGAGAATATGCAAAGCATTTTTTCTATATTTTTATATTAGCAATATTCCTACAATTAAAACTATTTGTACAGTTCAAGACAGTGAAAGTAATGAATGGTTCCAAAGAAGGAAAAAAAAGTAAATATTTAGTGATGTGAAGAGTTACTTCTTTGTGTCAATCTTAATCACTAAAATTATTAAGTATAAATCTTGGAAGTACTGCCTGGAGTATTTAATATTTCTCATTAACATTTTAACCAAATAGTAAAGGTGATAAAGTTCTGATTAGAAACTATAAAGCTTTATATACGCAGAGATTTTAGAAATGATAGGAATTATTAGAAATAGTTCATTGGGAAAAATAATTCCCAAACCACATCACCGTCTGCTTATTAAAACTGAGTTTATTAATGTGAACAAACAAGATTTTTTTTTAAATGCAAGGTTTCAGAATGAACAAATGATCATTCACTCCATTTAATACACTTCAATATAATCCACTTTACCTTTAACAGATATGGATTCAGGACAAGTCTAGTTATTCTGACTTTAGCAGTCTTTTGCATTTTTGTCCCAATCACTTTTCCTATAATCCACTTGGCATGGACAGAGGCAGTTCTTGCTGACATCCTTGTATATTACCTGTATTAAAAAGTGAATGAGATTTTGTAATATCACATAAAAAGGCTCCAAAATATTTGCTCAGAGAATTTCCATTTATGTACAGTAGTACATTTCACATCCTCAGGGTGTCCCAAAGCATTTCACAGCCAGCAAAATTCGTTTTTTGGAAGTGTAGTCACTGTTGTTTTGTAGGCAAATGCGACATTACCAACTTGTACACAGCAAGTTCCCACAAACTGCAATGAGATAAATGACCAAATGATCACCTCATCAATAAATTACTGTACCATTGGATATTTTACATGCACCGACACAGGGAGACTCAGTTTAACATCCCATCTGAGCACCTCCGGTAATGCAGTACTCCCTCAGTACTGCACTGGAAGTTTAGCTTAGGTTTTGTGCTCAAGTCCTGGAATGCAGCTTGAACCCATTACCTTCTGACTTAAGAGTTAAGAATGAGTGAAGCTTAGTACTTAAAATATGTTTATGTCCAATATAAAAAGCTTATTTCCTGTAGATGTTACAAAAATTTGGATCAATTCTCATAAAATACATAATAATTGCAAAGATTTTATTAGTAGAGTTTTATTTTAATAACCAAGTAATTCATTCCAAAATCCACTTGGGCCCAGCCTGTGACCGTGAGGCTAGCTTGTGATTGATCCCTCGCTGACTTAACACACCCTTGGAAACAGAACACACAAATGTAGTACATTCAACTCACCTGCGTGCAAAATTACAGCCATGGCAAAATAGCAAGAGTGCTATTCCACTTTCATTTTTTTTGAAATAGTTATCTTTGGAAATTGCTGGTATCAGAATCAGATTTTAAAATTAGGTTATGGACTAGGAGTCAATACCAAGTGTTGTCTTCAAGTGAAACGGGGTTAGAGGGCCAGGGTGCGTGTACATAATTCAATCCCCATTTTAAAGTCATATTAATCTGCTCTTATTTGTATATGATATACTTTTGAGTTGATAGTATTATAGTTAAATAGCAAACCGTAGGGCAATTTGGGAAGTGGAGAAGTAGAGTTGGTTGGAATATAGGAGTTTCTCTACAGTACAGGCTGAGGAGCTGGGAGATGCAAGACTGAAGTGCGACATTACTACCAGTGGCAGGAGAGTGCAATTACTGTGTAACAAAGTTTACATAGTTAATTATCATTATAAATGCAGACAAAGGAATTTATAATGAAACAAGTTGACAGGAACTGCATGCAATATAAGGTTTTTGAAACATTAATAGATATAGATTTATTGAAGGGAGGAACTACAAAGGAGACGACCAAATTATTTCCAGAACTGAAGTGACAGCTGTGAGGAGAGGTCAGCTACCTGAGACTTTCTGTCTCTTGAAAGGCTGTGGGGTAATTTGAAAGAAGTATTTGAGATAATGGAGCATGTGCTGAGCTATTCTGCTAGTGTCACATTGATTGTGTCAGGCCAGCACAGCTCTACACGTGTGCCTATCTCACCAGCATAAGTGGTGAGAGTGTGTTACAGACACCAGTAAATATTGCCTGTTGAACTGGCCGAAAATGTTTTAAATTTCATTTTGCACTTTTTGGGAGTTTTGCTGCAGTCTCTGTGAACCTGAGGGAATGAGAGACAATCTCACATCACTTGCTAATGTGATATGCTGGGAACTAATTCTTCCACTCCTGAGCTACTGCAGGTGTCAGACTTGGCTCAGTATCACCAGAGTCAGAAAGTTGTAGGTCAAGCCTCACTCCAGAGACTTGAGCATATAATCTAGGTGGACACTTCAATGCTGCGCCGTCTTTTGAATGGGACATTAAACCGAGGCCCCGTTGCCCTTCAGGTGGACGTAAAAGACCCCAAGGCATTTTTTTTAAAGAGCTGGGGAGTTCTCCCAATGTGATTGGCCAATATTTAGCCCTCTAACATCACCTACATTTATCTCATTGCTGTTTGTGGGACCTTGCTGTGTGTTAATTGGCTGCCAGTTTCCCTACATTACAACAGTGCACTACACTTCTATAGGGTCTTTTTCCGAGTGGCAGGCAGTGACTAGTGGGGTACCGCAGGGATCGGTGCTAGGACCCCAGTTATTCACAATATATATTAATGATCTCGACGAGGGAACTAGATGCAGTATCTCCAAGTTTGCAGACGACACAAAGCTGGGTGGGCGTGTGTGCTGTGAGGAGGATGCAGAGAAACTCCAGTATGATTTGGACAGGTTGGGTGATTGGGCAGATGCATGGCAGATGCAGTATAATGTGGATAACCTTGCATTTATCCATTTTGGTAGCAAATACAGGAAGGCAGATTATCTGAACGGCAATAGATTGGGAAAAGGGGAAGTGCAACGAGACCTGGGTGTCCTTGTGCACCAGTCGCTGAAGGTAAGCATGCAGGTGCAGCAGGCGGTTAAGGCGGCAAATGGTATGTTGGGCTTCACAGCGAGAGGATTTGAGTACAGGAGCAAGAATGTCTTGCTGCAGTTGTACACGGCCTTGGTGAGGCCACACCTTGAGTATTGTGTGCAGTTTTGGTCACCTTATCTGAGGAAGGATGTTCTTGCCATGGCGGGAGTGCAGCGAAGATTCACCAGACTGATACCTGGGATGGCAGGAATGACGTATGAAGAGAGATTGGGTCGATTGGGCTTATACTCACTGGAGTTTAGAAGAATGAGAGGGGATCTCATTGAAACTTATAAAATTCTAACAGGACTGGACAGACTAGATACAGGAAGGATGTTCCCGATGGCGGGGGAGTCCAGAACCAGGGGCCAGAGTCTAAGGATAAGGGGTAAGCCATTTAGGACTGAGATGAGGAGGAATTTCTTCACCCGGAGAGTGGTGAACCTGTGGAATTCTCTACCACAGAAGGCTGTTGAGGCCAATTCATTAAATATATTCAAGAAGGAATTAGATGTATTTCTTAAGGCTAAAGGGATCAAGGGATATGGGGAGAAAGCAAGGACAGGGTACTGAATTTGGATGATCAGCCATGATCTCACTAAATGGCAGAGCAGGCTCGAGGGGCTGAATGGCCTACTCCTGCTCCTATCTTCTATGCTTCTATATAGTACTTCATTGGCTTTGTTGGGACGTCTTGAGGTCATGAAAGACGCTATATAAATACATTCTTTTATCAATAATTTAAATTAAAGCCTACATCCTTTTCAACACCAGTAACGGTGGTTATATCTTCTCCATACAATAAAAATTTTCATTTTCTTCTAATCATACGAGACACGACGATAAACATATTAAAGGGGTCCAGAAACAGAATAGAAGAAATAAGCAAGATTATCTGGTACTTATTTGCTCCTCCTGGGTTTGTTGCATCTCAGTTCCACGCCGATCACATAAAAGGAGATGGTAATGGGACAAGTAAACCAGCATAAACACACCTGATAAATCCCACTCTTCCCTCTTGCAGAGGCCGCGGGGACTGCGGAGGCGACGGACTCATTTCCACTGCGGCGCCCACGCACGCGCAGTACCGCGTCCCCTGCGGATTGTAGTTACTGCACATGCGCAAGCCCGGGATTGGAGGAAGTTCACACAGCCAAATCTCAGGAGTCCGGTGATGGGGGATCTCACTTGGAGATCAGAGCCTCATGTGCTAAAATAGGATCGCAGTCGGCTTTATGATCTGCCCTTGATTTGACCTTCCAATGGTAATGGGGATTATTACCCGTTACCTCGCATTCAATGACCAAGAGCCTGCGCAACATGGCTTCCAGCCTCCTAACAAAGGTCAACGCCACATGCGTCACAATGGCAACAGGTATAAAACTCCAAACTACCGCCCCCAGTGGGCGCCCATTACATTACACGCAGTACCTTTACCATTCAGATAACACACACCACTTTTGTAACACAAATTTTCGGGGTCAAATCCTTCCATTCTTCTCAATACACACATATATTTCCAGTGCTGTATCATTCAAAAAAAATTAACGTGATTGCACAAAAAAAAATTACCCACCTGTTATAGAAACTTAATTTTTTTAAATTTGTTTATGGGATCAGGGCGTCGCTGGCAATGCCACCATTTATTGCCCATCCCTAGTTGCCCTTGAGAAGGTGGTGAGCTGCCTTCTTGAATCGCTGCAGTCCGTGTGGTGATGATACTCCCACAGTGCTGTTAGGGAGGGAGTTCCAGGATTTTGACCCAGCAATGTTGAAGGATTGGCAATATACTTCTAAGTCAGGATGGTGTGTGACTTGGAGGTGGTGGTGTTCCCATGCGCCTGCTGCCTTTGTCCTTCTAGGTGGAAGAGGTCGTGGGTTTCGGAGGTGCTGCCGAAGAAGCCTTGGCGAGTTGCTGCAGTTCATCTTGTAGATGGTACACACTGCAGCCACGGTACGCTGGTGGTGGAGGGAGTGAATGTTTAAGGTGGTGGATGGGGTGCCAATCAAGCGGGCTGCTTTGTCCTGGATGGCGTCGAGCTTCTTGAGTGTTGTTGGAGCTGCACTCATCCAGGCAAGTGGAGAATATTCCATCACACTCCTTACTTGTGCCTTGTAGATGGTGGAAAGGCTTTGGGGAGTCAGGAGGTGAGACACTCGCCACAGAATACTTAGTCTCAGACCTGCTCTTGTTGCCACAGTATTTATGTGGCTGGTCCAGTTAAGTTTCTGGTCAATGGTGACCCCCAGGATGTTGATACTGGAGGATTCGGCGATGGTAATGCCATTGAATGTCAAGGGGAGGTGGTTAGACTCTCGCTTGTTGGAGATAGTCATTGCCTGGTACTTCTGTGGCGCGAATGTTACCTGCCACTTATCAGCCCAAGCCTGAATGTCGTCACATCACTAGAGCTGGCTCGCACCAGGTCACATTTTCTACAAAAGCAAAATACTACGGATGCTGGAAATCTGAAATAACAGAAAATGCTGGAAATACTCAGCAGGTCAGGCAGCATCTATGGAGAGAGAAACAGAGTTAATGTTACAGGTCAATGACCTTTCGTCGGAACAGATCACATTTTCTGTTGGCCAAGAAAGAAAGACTTACCATTTATATAGTGCCTTTCATGACCTCAGGACGTCTCAAAGCGCTTTACAGCCAATTAATTACTTTTTGAAGTGTAGTCACTGTTGTAATTTAAGAAGCGTGGCAGCCAATTTCCCATAAACTCCAAGCTCCCACAAACAGCAATGCCTCTCATTTTTTGGGATAGCTGATGCTATTCCCATTTACACTTCTTCTAGAGCCATCTTTTGCGGCTGTACTTGTCCCATTACCTTTTGCCTCGCACCATCATCCCTTTTGTCTTTTAATCTCTCCTGCCTTCCATCCTATCACAGACCTTCCCTTTTCTTCTGTCCTCCCCTCCCCCTGCTTCTGTACGTGCTTAAGTCCTGTTGTATCTCTAACTTTTTTCAGATCTGACTGTAATATATGTGGGTAGAACAAATGAAGGACAGAGACATGATCAGTTGCCAGTTCATGTGCTTGCTTTACTGGACCAGAGCGACTGAGCATGCTCATACTAAGCCGTGTGATAATACATTGCACTGCTTTCCCCTTAAAAAAATGTATGTATTCCCCTCTCAAATACAACAAAACTCTGGTCCCACCGTTCCCAGCATTACATGTACCACATAACAAAAACTCCTGGCTTTTATTCTTTTAAATGAACTTCAAATCCAGTTTAATAACAGGTTTGCGGAGCCTTCCTGATCTCCGTACAGAAGGTTTTGGTGTTGAACCAATTTTCGGGCTGTTTGTTTTGGTTTCGAACTCAAAGATGATCCTGTTTCTATCTCAGACTTGTTTGAACCTATACGTTTCACTTCAATCCACTTTACTGACTCAAGATTACTGTCCAATCTAGGCCAGTAAACAAGGCTTCTTACAATTGATATTATACCGATGATCCCTGGATGTTCAGTATGAAGTTTGGCCAGAATTTTATCTCTCAATGAAGTAGGTACCACCACTCTGTTTCCCCACTTGATACATCTTTGCTTACAAGACAATTCAGTACGAAGGTTATGCAATGGTTTCAACTCTGTGTCCAGACACTGATCAGTCCATCCATTCAAGGTGTTTTCATACACTTTTCAGTACTGAGTCCTTTTGAATCTCATCTGTAATCTCAGTTGCATTCACGGGAAAGTCTTTGTCAACTGCACCTAGCGTGAAAATCTCACCTTCACTCCCAACATGAGTCCTCCTGTGGCAACCTGGACAAGGCATCTGTGATTGCGTTCTGCTTTGAAGTGCGTGATGTAAGAAAAAGGAGACTTACCATCAAGTAACTTTAAAGTAAGCTTTAAGTAACTTATAAACACACTATATACAAGAGAGGTCTTTACCATGCCTCTGGTAGAAGCCTCTTACAATACTGAACAGACCAGTATTTATACCAGTCCAACAGGAAGTGACATTTACAGGAAGTGAGGTATGTACACAGTTCATAGTTCACAGGAAGTGATGACATAACTTCCCGGATGTTATCATTTTTATCACATTCTTCCCTCCTGCAGGATTAGGAGGCTGTGGTCTACCTTTTGGTCCGCAGCCGCCGAACAAGGAAGAGTCGCACCCGTTTGGATTCCCGTCGTAGAGGGTCGCTGGTCCGCTTACATGCGGTTGGCCATTGGTCAGAGTCTGTGTGGCCTCGATTGCCCTGTGAAGGGTCGGGGAGATCATGGCTTCGAGTACGAGCCCCAATAGGTTCAAAGTCGGACTGCCTCTGTTCAGAGGGAGGTGCAGAGCTGGTCTGTGGCGGATCAGTACTTTCATGCGCGGTACTGGGAGGGTCGCAACCTTGAGCACGGGGTTCTACCGGCACCAAGCTAGTTGGTGTCCGATCAGGATCCTGGAGAGGGGTACCCGATAGGTCCCAAGAGTTTCCTGGTGAAATGCCATCACCCGATGTCCCACTAGGTCCTGGTGGGCAGGGAGCCAGATCCCGTAATGATACGGTAGATTCTCGGCCGTCGGAATATCGTATGTTTGCATAGGTGGGGTTGGCATCGGTTAGTTCGACCTCATCTACAAGAGGGTCATTTTTAGACGTCCGAACGTATCTTCGGAGTAATACAGGTCCAGGAGTAGTTAGCCATGACGGGAGTGATGTCCCATGAGATGAGCGACGCTGGAATCCAAAGAACCGCTCATGAGGTGTAGTATTTGTGGCTGTAGAAAGCAGGGACCGTATAGAGTGCAATGCATCCGGAAGCACTGTTTCCCATTGCTGGTCTGGTAGGCCCCGAGATCTTAAAGCGAGACGTACGGAATTCCAGATGATACCGTTATACCTCTCTACCTGCCCATTTCCGATGGGATGGTATGGTGTTGTTTTGCTTGTAGCAATTCCCCGTTCTGAGAGGTAGTCCTTGAGTTCCCTTGACATAAAGGATGGACCCCGATCTGAGTGAATATAAGCCGGCATGCCACAGAGAGAAAATACCTGCTCAAGGCAGCAGATTACTGTGGACGCCAGCATATTGGAGCAGGGGAAGGCAAACGGAAAACGTGAATATTCGTCGATCATGGTGAGCAAATATGTGTTCCGAGTTGAAGAGGGCACTGGGCCCTTAAAATCGATGCTAAGTCGTTGCATCGGTTGGGTTGCATGTATGAGTATACCATCTGAGGGGCGGAAGAACTGAGGTTTTAATTCCGCACAAAGCCGGCATTCTGAGCATATTTTCTTTACATCTCCAGTGGAAAAAGGGAGATTCCGTGATCGTACGAAATGTAGCATGCGCGTAACGCCAGGATGACACAAACCATTGTGGACATCCATGAGAGTGGAGGATGACATAGTGGAGCAGAATGCCCGTGTGAGGGTGTCCGGGGCCACATTCTCCTTGCCAGGCCGATAGAGAATGGTATAACCAAAAGAGGCCAGTTCCATCCTCCAAAGTTGTATTTTATTATTCTTAATTTTGGTTCGTTTTCGATTATCGAGCATGAAGGCGACTGATCGTTGGTCCGTGATCAACGTAAAGTGCTGGCGAGCTAGAAAATGGTTCCACTTCCGTACTGCCTCTATGATGGCTGTGGCTTCTTTCTCAACCGGAGGATAATGTAGCTCGGCACCTTGTAAGGTCCTGGACATAAATGCTACAGGACGACCTTCCTGATTCAGAGTAGCCGAGATCGCCACCTCCGAGGCATCACATTCAACCACGAAAGGGAGATTCTCATCAATGGAGTGAAGAGCCGCTTTCTCCAACTGTTTTTTGAGAAGGTTAAAGGCTGCAACAGCCGCTGTTCCCAGTGGAAATGATCTAGCATGCAGCAAGGGTTGGATTTCGTCCGAAAAATGAGGAATCCATTTAGCGTAGTATGCAAACAGACCGAGAGCCCGACGTAAAGAAGCCGGATTCTTAGGTGACGGGAGCTCTTGGAGCGGGCGAAGTCTTTCTGGGTCTGGCTTAATGATACCATTGCCTACGCAGTAGCCAAGGATGTTGATGGTTGGTTGCGACTCAACAGATTTGGATTCATTCAGGGTCAAATTACGGCGATGGAGGGCATCCCGAAATTTTTGGAGGTTGGAGTCGTGTTCCTGTTGATCGTGACCTGCAATGGTAATGTTATCAAGATAGGGAAAAGTGTCCCTTAGGTTTTCCTGCTTAACCAGGCCATCCATTGCCCGTTGAAAGACAGCCACTCCATTAGTAACCCCGAATGGGAGGCGACGAAATTGGTACAGCCGTCCATTAGCCTCAAAGGCTGTGTACTGCTTATCTGAGACCTTCAAGGGTAACTGATGATAGGCACTTTTTAAATCGTAAGTTGAGAACACTTTGTATTCGGCCAGTTTATTAACCATATCATCAATGCGTGGCAATGGGTAGGCGTCCAAGTCGGTATATTGATTGATGGTTTGCGAATAATCGATGCATAGTCGCTGTTTGTGAGGTTTTAGAGGGTTCTTGACAATGACGACTTGAGCCCGCCAGGGCGACGAACATGGTTCAATGATATCCTCTGCTAGAAGTCGAGAGATTTCAGCCGCAATAAAAGATTGGTCTTCCTGATTAAAGCGCCGCGATTTCGTTATTATCGGTTGGCATTGAGGCGGAATACTGGCAAATAATGAGGGTTCATTAAGTGAAGCTGCTGATAATGCACAAAATGGTAATTTAGATGGTATATTAGAAATAGTAAGTCCGGGTTTGGATCCACCAAACTCAATGGTGAGTTTCTTATGCTGTTTTTGGAAGTCCAGCCCTAAGAGGAGATCACTACATAAGTCTTTGAGCACCGAAAGTCGGGTGGAGGGATACATACGACCATGAAGTGTCATATCAACAACACAAAAGCCGGAGATTCTGGTATTAAGTGATGACTGGGCCATCGCAATTGCCTGGTCCGATGGGAAGACATGTAGTTTCAATTTCGCAACAATCTGTTCCTTAATGAAACTATCAGTACTTCCTGAGTCAATTAAGGCATCTAAGGTATGCCCTTTAATTGAAATTTTTGTGGCTGCCTGAGACAGGTTCTGTGGGCAAGCAGCTGTAATTGGTGTCGTTGCACAGAGAGTGGCTAAAACTCTCGGTGTGCTTCTTCGGGAGAGAGCTCGAGAGGAAGCTTGATAGGTCCTAGCTGGAGCATCTTGATAGGCCCTAATTGGGGCAGTTCGGTAGGCCTTAGCTGGATTGGCCCTCGTAGAGGCCCTTGATAGGCAAACTTTAGCAAAGTGTCCTTTTTTCCCGCAATAACTGCAGATTGCATTGCGAGCAGGGCAGGTTTTCCTAGGGTGAAAAGCATCTCCACAAAAGAAGCATTCCTTCCTAGATTGCCAAGAGGCTGCTAAAGTGGGGTCGTCCTCCTCTTCTTCATCAGAATTATCAGAATTAGATTCCCCCATGATAGGGTTCACCTGAGACCGCTTGAATTGTCTGGTTGCAGCTACAGCAGCAGATCGAGATCTGGGCAGCTGATAGAGGTCTGCATTTCTCTTTGCCAAATCAGTGAACAAGCTAGGTCAAAAGCTTTTTGTAGCTCAAGTGTTTTACTTTCTAGTAGACGCTGGCGTATAAATGGAGAGGCAATCCCGCAGATGAAAGCATCACGAATCATTTCTTGGCGGTACAGTTCAGCTGAGGCTGCCTGAAAGTTACAATCTACGCTGAGCCTGCGAAGTTCTTGCAGGAATTCGTCAATTGATTCCCCTGGCCCTTGTCGGGCTGTGGCCAGTAGATGTCTAGCATAGACCTCATTTGGGGTCTTCGCATACAGTTTCTTAAGTGCCCGAATCACCTCTTCGTAACTATCCCAGTCATCAACATATTCGAACACTTTTGGGGTCACATAATTGACAAGTATCTTCAATTTAGCAGGAGCATCCACTTTACATTCATCCAGAAAATTCTCAAAAGTACGATACCAATGCTTCCATACCCTGCCAGCTGCTGGTGTATTCGGGTCCAAGTCCAGACGAATAGGTCTAAGGATTTTCTCCATGATGGGTGGTTCCCTGGATCCTTAACTTCCGAGTTTGTCTGAAGGTCTAGTATTTGTCAGTGTAAATACTAAGTTACTTAAATTGATGTAAGAAAAAGGAGACTTACCATCAAGTAACTTTAAAGTAAGCTTTAAGTAACTTATAAACACACTATATACAAGAGAGGTCTTTACCATGCCTCTGGTAGAAGCCTCTTACAATACTGAACAGACCAGTATTTATACCAGTCCAACAGGAAGTGACATTTACAGGAAGTGAGGTATGTACACAGTTCATAGTTCATAGTTCACAGGAAGTGATGACATAACTTCCCGGATGTTATCATTTTTATCACAGTGCGTTTTTCAATCGTGTAGTCATATTGTGACAACAACACTGCCCAACGTTGCATTCTTGATGCGGCCATTGCAGGGATGGCAGATTTGGGCCCCAATATTGCTAGGAGCAGTTTGTGATCGATTATCAGGGTAAACTTTCTGCCGATCAGGAACTCTTGGAATTTCTTGATTCCAAACACTATGGCGAGTGCTTCCTTTTCAATTTGCACGTAATTTCTTTCGCTCTGTGTGAGGGTTCGCGATGTGAACGCAATTGGTTTCTCTTGGCCATCATCCATTACATGGCTTATGACAGCTCCCACACCATAGCTAGAAGCATCACCCGCTAACTTAAGCTCACACTCTGTGTCGTAGTGCACAAGTAGAGCATCGATCGCTAGAGAGACTTCTCTTACAAGCCTCGTAAGCTTCCTGTTGCACTTTTGTCCACTTCCACTGGACATCCTTCTTGAGGAGCTCGTGCAATGGAGCTAACATGATCGCTAACTCAGGTAAGAAACGTGCATAGTACTGGACCATTCCAAGGAAAGATCTTAACTCAGACACGTTCTGTGGCTTTGGAACATTGATGACAGCATCAACCTTTCCTTCCTTGGTTGCAAGCCAGTTGCATCAACTTTCAGACCAAGGTACACAACCTTGGGCTGCACAAAAGCACATTTGCTCCTTTTCAATTTGACATTGTGGGAATTCAACCTTTGAAGCACTAACACTTCTAGATTTTCTTCCTCACTGCCTGTTGCGATCAGCACATTGTCTTGATTGCACAAGCAATTTGGAACTCCTTGCAAAATCTTATCCATTGCAACCTGGAAGATTTTGGGGGAGGAGTTTACACCATACGGCAGCTTGGTGTATGAGTACAGTCCCTTGTGTGTGTTGATGGTGAGATACTTTGTCAACATTCAGCTGAGCATAAGCGTGTGACAGGTCAAGCTTGGAGAAAACCTTTGACCCAGAGAGTGCTGCATACAAATCTTGTGATGTAGGTAACGGGTACTGCTCATCGTCAACTGCTTGGTTGATAGTAACTTTGTAGCCACCGCTCAAGCGTACAGTTTTGTCTGCTTTGGGCACTACCACAATCGGGGTAGC
Source organism: Somniosus microcephalus (assembly GCF_052327205.1). Lineage (NCBI taxonomy): Eukaryota > Metazoa > Chordata > Chondrichthyes > Squaliformes > Somniosidae > Somniosus > Somniosus microcephalus. Next base: position 35,337,852 of record NC_141008.1, read on the forward strand.
CATTCACTTTTGTCAGTTATTACTCGCACTCCATTCTCTCTGAGCTTCGCTAGCTCTTTCTCCACCTGGCTTTTCAATGCATAGGGGACCGGCCTTGCCTTACAATAGACAGGCTTCGCATTGGACTTGATGCAGATATGCACGTCATACCTAGTGATGCCCTCATAACTGTTATTGAACACGCTTTCGTACTTGTTCAGCATTGTGTCGAGTGGCTTCTTTGAAGCATCTACACTGAAGATGTTTTTCCAGCCTAGTTTTAACTTTCCCAACCAGTCTTTCCCCATGAGGGTTGGCTTGTTGTTGTAGCTACAATAATAGGCAGCTTTACTAACTGGCCATTGTGTTGAACTGTACATTCCATTTGTTCACATGTCTCTAGGATTTCTCCAGAGTAGGTTTTTAACTCTACGGTACTCTTTGTAAGTGGTATTTGATTAAACTTACTCTCATATATGTGTCCTTACTCATGATAGAGCAGTCCGTCGCCGTGTCGATACACATATCAATATATTGCTCATTGATCAAACGTTTTGTACGGAAGTCTTTCTCATGACTGCTAATGTTGCGGTTAGTGGGATAGATACTGTAGATGCCTAGTCTTCAACATCAGGTGTGTTCACTTCAGTATTGTGAATTCCTCCCTTTTGTTGTCACTGCTTTGCATTGCCACGAGAATGGTTCTTACTTCCTGCTTTAGGTCTAGCTCTCCAAGCTGTTGAAATATAGCCTTGCTTCTGGCAGTGAAAACACTTCACATTTCTGCATTGGCAGGACTGCGGTGAGTGATTTCCATTGCAGCGATAACAATTCACTGAACAGCTCTCACCGACATGCTTTAGACCCAGTCTCACAGCTTTAGGTTCAGCGGTGGCTTTGTGACTGTAGAACTCAGCTGCACTAGTCACTTGAGTTGGACGGAGCTCCCTAGCATGATTAGATGTCATCTCCATAGATAGGGCAATTTTGTATGCTATGTCAAACGTTAGGTTCGGAGTGTTCAGTAACTTGGACTGTGTGCGCTCATCCACCAGTCCACACACAAACTTATCTCACAAAGCTCAATCAAAATAATGTGCCGAAGTTACAATGCAAAGACAGGTTCTTAAAAGCTACAATGTACTCACTGATGGTTTCACTTTCTTTTCGGTTTCTGTTACCAAACTTATAGCTCTCTGCTATTTCTAATAGCTTTGGGTTGAAATGGTCCTCGAGTTTCTCGACAATGTCTTCAAATGACGCATTCTTTGCTTTCCCTGGCGCGAGTAGGTTTGTCAACGTTCTGTAGACATTGGGCCCGATCTCGATAAGAAAAATTGCTTTCTTCCATTCACTAATTACTTTATTTTGAGCTTGACATTCTCATCTGCACCTTTGGTCTCAATAATGTTATTGGCCCTCAAAAACATCTCCATCCGCTCAATGTAAGAACTGAATGGTTCGCGAGCTTGGCCATACATGCCAAGGCTTCCGATGAATCCGTGACTCAGCACGCTACCTGTAGTGTATGTGCCTTTAAGAGCCCCAGGTGTGCTGTAATGCCGGTAATGGCCACTCGGGCTATATAAGCCTGTATATTGTGTATATCCGTTAGAACCCCCCCCCCCCCCAGACTTTGCTTAGTAAACACCTATGAACCAACTCCTGTCTTCAGTGTCTTTATCAACACACGGACACTACAGTGGCGACGAAGTGGAAACGGACTCACCTGCAATTCGGCAGCACCTCCAGGACATCGATTCCTCGGGCGTCCAGAAGACTCAAGAAAGTGAGAGAAGCTGTGGTTTCACCAGCTGGTCAAGCTGGTGGCAGGTACTGCGCTAATCCTTCCTGGGCGTCAGGCTGGGGCTCCAGCGGCTGGCTCTACAGCTGAGACAGGCAGCGAAATCGGAGGCAAGCAATAACGGACTGGGAGGGAGCACTCGGGAGATGGCCGGCGCGGCAAGCAGGTCAGCGTTCAGACCCGCAGAGAAAGTCCGGCGGGAACGAGTCTCCAACTGTAAACAAATAAAAAAACAAAGAACGGAAACCGCGGGAAACAGCGTTGTCATCGGCAGCAGCGGCGGGAAAGCGCAGGAAGTGCCATACCTTTTCTGAAATGCCTAAGTCTGGCAATATTGATGCTTTTGATAGCGAAATAGAGGATTGGACCACATACGTGGAAAGAGTAGAGGTATATTGCACTGCAAATGGAATAGAAGATGAAAAAAAAGCTTCAGTACTGCTGAACCTAATGGGCGCAAAGGCATACGGGCTGTTACAAAATGTAATCACTCCAGCCAAACCAAAGGACAAGAATTTTAAAGAAATTGTTGATACCCTGCAGGAGCACTTAAACCCAACACCACTGCTGATAGCGGAACGATTCAAATTCTTCAAGAGAAATCAACACAAGAATGAAAGTAACGCTGATTACCTAACCGAATTAAGAAAGCTATCAAAGTACTGCCAATTCGGGGCAGGACTAGCAGATTATCTTCGAGACAAATTCGTTTGCGGTCTCTTAAGTGAAGGAACACAAAAAAGGCTGCTTTCTGAAAAAGATTTAACATTGGACAAAGCTTTCAGTATGGCTGTGTCATACGAAGCAGCAGCAAGAGGAGCTGCAGAGATACAACAAAAGACACAGAACTTTGGCACCCATGAAATGACACAGGGTTTCGAAAGATGTTATTGCTGCGGCAGATCCACCCATAACCAGAAGGACTGCTGGTTCAAGGACAAAGCATGCAGGCAATGCGGAAAGATTGGACACATTGCACGGGTATGCCGATCTGGACAAAATAAATCCACAGACAGAAAAAAAAAAATTAATAAAGGAAAGTACAGGAAGGTACAAATGATGACGGACAGTAGCTCCGAAGACCAGAAGAGCGATAGCGACTCCGAAAACAAGAGACTAAGCTGTCTCAAATTACATAATGTACTTGCCAAAGATGATTACCAAACCATTTGGGTTACCCTCACGATAGCAGGGTCCCCTGTTAAAATGGAGCTAGATACAGGATCAGCTCTAACCGTAATAAATCGACGGGATTACGAGAGGCTATTTTTGCATATACCTCTAAAAGACACATCCATTATCTTAAAAACATATACGGGGCAGAAAGTATACCCCAAAGGAAAAATAAGGGTGCCTGTTGTATACAACGGCAAAGAAATACAAAAGTTGTATTTATACATTCTACAAGATGGCGGTCCACCGTTGTTGGGACGTGAATGGATCATAAAGATACGTTTAGACTGGCACTCCATTCAGGCACTGACGGTGACCAGTAAGAAAATAAACAATGATGACATCATACCTGAACGATTAAAAGACATCTTGGCCAACGCCAAAGAAGTGTTTCAAGAGAAACTAGGAACCTTGAAAGGCATCACCGCCTCAATAAAAGTGGAAGATGCAGCAATTCCCAAATTTTTTAAGGCAAGACCGGTGCCATACGCAATTCGTCCAGCAGTCGAGGCAGAGCTGGAGAATTTGGAAGAGGCAGGCGTATTATCCAAAATAGATTGGAGCGAGTGGGCAACACCCATTGTTCCAGTCATGAAAAAAGCATTAAATAATGATAAATCTGAAGAACAGAGAAAAATTCGCATCTGTGGAGACTTCAAGGTGACTGTAAACCCGGTCCTTCACACAGTACAGTATCCTCTTCCGAGGATAGAAGATATTTTTGCCTCACTATCCGGAGGGAAATGTTTCACCAAAATTGACTTGGCACAGGCATATCTACAGATGGAGGTTGAGGAGGCCTCTAAAAAGTATCTCACGATAAACACACACAAAGGCCTGTACCAGTACAATCGACTGGTTTTTGGAGTAGCATCAGCTCCGGCTATCTGGCAAAGAGCTATGGAGCAAGTCCTGCAAGGGATTCTGGGGACTCAATGCTACCTAGACGACATCCTTGTAACAGGAGAAAACGACAACGAGCACCTTGCCAATTTGGAGCAGGTGCTCACTAGGCTGAAAGAACGGGGCCTACGAGCAAATCGCCCCAAGTGCGAATTTTTCCAAAATCAGATATCATATTGTGGCCACATAATTAATAATGAAGGGTTGCATAAGTCACCTGAAAAAATTGAAGCGGTCATAAAAGCCCCAGCACCTGAAAATGTTTCACAATTAAGGTCGTTCCTGGGATTAATAAATTACTATTGTAGCGATTCGTGTGGATCGCCACTAAATAAGAGAGCTTGACTTCGACGAACTATTAACAAGTTGTTTATTTACAGGAACAGACTAATTACATCAGGTAAGAAGGCAGGTAAGATGGCTGACTGTAGGAGCACCGTGGTATAGGTCTTGTCCCAGAGGGGACTCCATGAGGACTGACTAGAAGTTTCCCAGCTCAACTGCCAGCAGGTTCCGAGCTCAACTGCCAGCAGGTTCCGAGCTCTACTGTTGGAAGGTTCCGAGCTCTGACGTCATGACGTCAGAGTACAGGAGAGAAGCCTGAGTATAGTAACAGACACATACAGTAAGGTAAGTTAAAGGGAATTATGTATCTCAATGTAAGGGACAACCGGAGGTACCGCCACATAGGCCCCCCCAGAATTCGCTTTAACGAAAGTCCAAGGATGAGATGGTCTGACGAGTTGGTGGTCATGGCGGTCGTGCTGTCTCGACTTGGTAGGCGAGGTCTGAAGATACTGCTCGTGAGCGGATCCTTACGCACGTCGTGGCGAATAAAACGTATCCGCCAGGCGAAGGACCGTGGAGACGTGCGAAACAGCGGGACTTGTCAGAGTGACGGGCAGGTTGGGCGGACGCGGGCGTTGTCTCCGTTGATGTTGAAACAAGTCCTTGTTCTGACGAACTCTGCAGGAATGCCAAACGAGCGATCCAGAAGGACTTGACAGGCGAGGTCGGTGAACTCGCTGACAGGTGAGCGAAACCTTCGGGAGGCTGGAACGCACGGAACGGTGCGTGCCATAGTGCTACGACGATAACACAACGGAGGGTGAAGAGTTGCTGCGTTGATCAGTGATCGGTGAGGCCAGCAACTTTCACGTGGCTGATCGCGGCCGCAGGATGCCCGTTGGGCCCGTCCTCGATGTGTGCAGCTTCAGTAGACGTTTGCATTTGTTAAAGGGAAAACTGGAGAAAGGGCGGCAATGGTCCAGGTTGTTGTTGCTTTCGGGAGGGGTAAACTCTGCCTGGAGGGCGGCAACACTTGTAGTTGTTGTAGATTTAGGAGAAAACAGCCGTGAGGGCGGCAATGCTTTTCGTTCGCGCTGAAACGTGTAGTAGGTAACACAACCAGCAGGCTGACAGGCTGGTGCGTCGTCGGCGGGGAACAAGTCTTCGTGTTTCATGAGGGCAGGGTCCTCATGGTTCGCGAGGGATGGATCCTCGTGGTTCGCGAGGGATGGGTCCTCGTGGTTCACGGGGGTGAGTCCTCGTGGTATCCCCGCAGGGCACGCTCCGATTTTGTGGGCCCGAACATGCTGTACCCTGCGCTTGGAGAGATGTATACTTGCTGTTGCTTTGGACGTAGAGGCAGACGATCTGTGTGACGGTAGGAAATACGAGTACGGGGACCGCAAGCAAGTGCATGGTCGGGGCCGCATCAATGTTCTCGTCGAACGGGGCTTCTACCTTTATAAAGCACGAGGGAGACTGTGGCTCCCTGGATTGCGGTAGCGACAGCAAAACGGCTGGTGCTTCCATGGCGTGCTTCTTTTGTGAAAATTGTTCACAAAAAAAGGGGTCCGGTTGAGGTTGGTCCGTGTCAAACGGGATCTGCTCCAGGCTGCGCTTACCTTGTGAATACGTTCGCAAAGACGGGGTCACCTTTGGAGGAATCGGTGTTAGGCGGTTGCTGTTCCGTGGTTGTTCGTCGGTTGTGCGTCGGTCGTCTTGTGGGAAGACAAGGTTCAGGCGCGCGTTGCTACCATGAAAATCGTTCACGGATACGGGTTCACCAATTGTAGTGTTGGAATTGATGAGCTCCCGTACTCACGTCGTTGGGTCACCAATGTAGCGGTTCGTGTGGATCGCCACTAAATAAGAGAGTTTGACTTCGACGAACTATTAACAAGTTGTTTATTTACAGGAACAGACTAATTACATCAGGTAAGATGGCAGGTAAGATGGCTGACTGTAGGAGCACCGTGGTATAGGTCTTGTCCCAGAGGGGACTCCATGAGGACTGACTAGAAGTTTCCCAGCTCAACTGCCAGCAGGTTCCGAGCTCAACTGCCAGCAGGTTCCGAGCTCTACTGTTGGAAGGTTCCGAGCTCTGACGTCATGACGTCAGAGTACAGGAGAGAAGCCTGAGTATAGTAACAGACACATACAGTAAGGTAAGTTAAAGGGAATTATGTATCTCAATGTAAGGGACAACCGGTGGTACCGCCACACTATCATAAATTTTTACCGAACTTATCAACTCTTCTACACCCTCTTAATGAACTTGTACAAACAGGAGTGATTTGGAAATGGAACGAAGACTGTAAACGTGCCTTCCATAAATGCAAAGACTTAATCACATCCGAAGAAGTTTTGGCTCATTACAACCCATCACTGCCAATCAGACTGGCGTGCGATGCATCCCCTTACGGCATAGGAGCAGTATTATCCCATAAATTCCCTGATGGCTCAGAGCGGCCGATAGCTTTTGCGTCACGCTCATTAAACTCAGCTGAGCGTAACTATGCCCAAATCGACAGGGAAGCACTCAGCCTGGTATGGGGAGTGAAGAAATTCAACCATTACCTACACGGACAAAAATTTACCTTGTTGACTGACCATCAACCCCTCATCTCCATATTCAACCCTAAAAAGGGTGTTCCCATTATGACAGCGCAAAGGCTACAGAGGTGGTCCCTTTTTCTAGGGGCACACCAATACAACATAGAATACAAAGGATCAAAACAGCATGGAAATGCTGACGGTTTATCGCGCCTACCGTTGCCAACGGTAGAAGAGGCACCTACAGTAGACCCAGTAGAGATGTTCCACTCTACCATAGTGGAATGTCTACCAGTAACAAATTCTGCCATTGAAAGGGAGACGAGAAATGACCCGACTCTCTCACGGGTCTACGATTTAACAGTGAAGGGATGGCCAGCACACGGCGAACCACTGTTGCCAGCATTCTCGCAAAGAAGAGAACAGCTGTCAGTGTGCCGAAGAACCTTGATGTGTGGATCCAGAGTGGTGATTCCACCCAAACTCCAGGATAAAGTGCTAAAGGAGCTTCACGAGGGGCATCTGGGTGGAGTGAAAATGAAGAACCTAGCTAGGGCATTTGTATGGTGGCCAGGTATCGATGGAGACATCGAAGAAATGACCAAGAGCTGCCTAGGATGCCAGAAGGTCCAAAACGCTCCACCACAAGCCCCTCTACATCCATGGGAGTGGCCCTCATCTCCCTGGCAAAGGGTGCACATCGACTTTGCTGGTCCATTTATGGACTCAATGTTCTTAATCGCGGTTGATGCACACTCCAAGTGGCCGGAGGTAATAAAGATGTCCTCCACCACCACGGAAAAAACCATCACAGTATTAAGGACCATATTTGCCAGGAATGGGCTGCCGGAACAGATATGTTTTGATAATGGACTGCAATTTGTGTCCGAAGAATTCAGAAAGTTCTTAAAAAAACAATGGGGTTAAGCACTACACGTCCGCCCCATACCATCCCGCCACCAATGGATTGGCTGAAAGGTTTGTCCAGACCTTCAAGAAGGCCATAAAGGCCATGGGTAATGAAGACATAAAACTTCAGCACAAGGTGGATAACTTCTTATTCGCATACAGGAATGCAACACATATGGTTACCAACCAAACTCCCGCCATGATGTTCTTCAATAGAAACCTAAGATGCTGGCTGGATTTGGTCAAGCCCAACATCAGAAGGGACGTGGAGAACCGGCAGTTTCAAGGCATGAATGAAAGACCAACTAGAACCTTCCAGATAGGTCAACAAGTTTTGGCCCGGGACTACCGTACCGAGAAATGGCAGCCTGGAACTATCTGCACACGACTAGGACCACTGATGTATACCGTGGACATCGGAGAAAGCATAATAAGGCGCCATGCTGACCAAATCATAAAGTCATCCGAAAAGGGACAACCTACACCACAACTCTATACGTCTAACGATGAAGTAGAGATACCCATATCTACCTCCGGTCCGGTGATACTGGAACCCGATGAACCCGACACTGGCATTCAAGCCGAATCAGCCTTGCCAAAAGAACCTACTACACCCCCGAGGCGTTATCCGGACCGAGTCAGGAAGCCTCCTGAGAGACTGACTTATAATTAATTAACTACAGCAATGTGTATATTATTTTTCTTATAACATGTAATTAATAATTACTTAAAATATGATGTACTGGTTAACTAAAAGGGGAGGAATTGTAGTGTATGTGCCTTTAAGAGCCCCAGGTGTGCTGTAATGCCGGTAATGGCCACTCGGGCTATATAAGCCTGTATATTGTGTATATCCGTTAGAACCCCCACCCCAGACTTTGCTTAGTAAACACCTATGAACCAACTCCTGTCTTCAGTGTCTTTATCAACACACGGACACTACACTACCTGTGTACCTGTGAGAATCAACGCTGCTGTTGCTGTGTATACATACACACAAAGGCGAAACACAGACGATTCTGCATCAGCATTAACAGTAAAACATCGCAAAAATTCAGTTTAGGTGTCACAAATTCACCTTAAACTTGTCCACTCAAAGGTTGAACACTGTGTCCTTCCATGATCCCTAATAATGGCTTTGGGATCCCATCCTCATCGCCAAAATGTAATATACGTGGGTAGAACAAATGAAGGACAGAGACACGATGAGTTGCGAGTTCATGTGCTTGCTTTACTAGGCCAGAGCGAACTGAGCATGCTCGTGATAAACCATGTGATAATACATTACACCAACGAAAGGTCATCAACCTGAAACGTTCACTCTATTTCTCTCTCCACAGATGCGGCCTGACCTGTGTATTTCAGTATTTTCTGTTTTTATTTCAGATTTCCAACATCTGCAGTATTTTGCTTTTGTATTAAGGTTAAGGGGAGATTTGATCGAGGTGTTGAAAATCATGAATGGTTTGGATCGAGTAAATAAAGAGAAACTGTTTCCAGTGGCAGAAGGGTCGGTAACCAGAGGGCACAGATTTAAGGTGATTCCTTCTGTACTATATCATTCTATATAGCGCCTTTAACAGAGTAAAATGTCCCAACACGCTTACTAGGAGTGTCAGTAATCATAAACAGGCCGTTTAGATATATTAACCTACTGTGAGTTTGTTTTTTTGTATCTTCACACTCTTCCCTAGTGGGAAATAGTTGAAAAATTCGCCAACTGACAGGCTGCAATGCGCAGACATTCCTTCCATAGCCGTAACCATCTTTATATCAGACGTTAGCATTGTTAGTCATATGGCAGGAGCATTTTATGGACTTCCACAACCCATACAATGAGGGCGGTTCACCCACCAGACGCAAGTATTCCACTGGATGTCAGTCCAGAATTCAGAGGCGGAGCCCCTGTCTCCACTCGCACGGACTGTCAGGAGTGAGTTTTGAACCCTGCACGTTCTGACTCCGAGGCAGGAATGCTACCACTAAGCCAAGGGCTCACTCAACCTACTGTCGATGCAAGCACGGAAATGAAATCCATTATGACTGATAGTTTAGGTCTTATTTTTTGGGCCCTCTCTCCTCACATGACTGCTGGATCCTATTCTATCCCCCAAAAACGCCAGATCCCAGCCATCCCAATGTTCCTATACCCCCTCCCCAAGACTACTGCCTTAGTTTCAGATTCTGGGATGTTGACATATTACCTAGACCATATTCCTCGTGCTCCCTGTTCCCGGGACTCTTCTCGCAGTGATCTCAGATCCTATGACCTGTCCTAATGTTCCCAGAACCCCTCTCTGCAATATTCTCAGAACCCTGGGATCCCTGTTCCAATGCTTCCAGACCCAAATACATAGGTAAAGAAAAATGAAGCCGCTCATTTATGAATACAAGAATATTCCCCCCCATCATGTGCCCTGTTCCTTCTTTAACACTCTATACAGAGCAAGCCCATGTCTGAGACTTTAGTTCATTTTTTTCACATTCTCTGGCAATACATTTTACATGCTTTCACCTATCAGATTTAATTGCCTTAAAAATATCTTGCCTCAGAATTTTATTGTTTGTGTCAGTTTAGTGTAGTTACAGAACTTATCAGTTCCTAAAGTTTACATAATATTTACAGCACAGAAACAGGCCATTCGACCCAACAGGTCCTTGCTGGTGTTTATGCTCCACACGAGCCTCCTCCCAAGTTTTTTAGTTATTTTTCCTAATGTCACTGGATCTTCAATCAAAATGTCCAGCAATAGCTTTAAGCACAACAAAAAGTGCTCAGTGTTTTTCTACAGAAGATGGTCACAATAAGTGTTTGAAATGCTTAATGGCCAATCATAATAGGATACAGTTTGAGATCTCCTTATAATGTTTCTAGAGTTTACATCCTCCACACTGCTGGAGTGAGCTGTCAACAGGTCATATTTCTGAGGAAACAAATGACCTTTTTAAGATTTAAAAACACTATGATGTTATAATGGGGAATTGACCCTTGCGACAACAAGAACTTGTATTTATATAGTGTCTTTCACATGGTAAAACGTCCCAAGGTGCTTCACTGGAGCGTTAGCAAACAAAATTTGACTGAGGCACATAAGGGGATATTAGGGCAGATGACCAAGAGCTTGGAAAAAGAGGTAGGCTTTAAGGAGCGTCTAAATGGAGGAAAGAGAGGTAGACAGGCGGAGAGGTTTACAGAAGGAATTCCAGAGCTTGGGACCTTGGCAGCTGAAGGCATGGCCACCGATGATGGAGCGATTAAAATCGGGGATGCTCAAGAGGCCAGAGCTGGAGGAGTGCAGATATCTCGGAGGGTTGTAGGGCTGGAGGAGATTACGGAGATAGGGAGGGGCAAGGCCATGGAGGGATTTGAAAACAAGGATATAGAAGTAAAATAGATTTTTGTCTGTGTTGATTTTTTTCAACTTATATTCTTGTTTTGCTAGGATCAGCATGCAAGAGATTAACTCAAAAGATTCTATGGCTGCAGGTAGGACACCTCTGTTCCAAAGGGTGACAATATGTATCACAGTTTTTGGAGTTTTATGCTAATTCTTTTCTTGGGATTGATGTCACCAGTCACTCCTGTAAGCAGACCTCGCATCCCCTGCAACCTGGATTGATTTTTTTTCTGTCCCGTATCAAGTTAAATGATAGCATGATCCAAGGATTATAACAGAGAACCCTTAGCTTATTCAATGCTAACAGAATGTATCATGGGTCACCAAGTTAATTCTCTCCTCTCTACAGCGGGCGTACTGGAGCAGAGACACAGAATTCAAATCAATAAGATGTTTATTTATATAAAAAGTGAACAGTTAAATGAATATGTTAAAAGGAATGTCCTATCACAGAATCACAGAATCTACAGTGCAGATAGAGGCCATTTCGGCCCATCGAGCCTGCACCGACACATATCCCACCCTATCCTTGTAACCCCATGTATTTAATCCCCTAACACTAAGGGTCAATTTATCATAGCCAAATCAACCTAACCTGCACATCTTTGGACTGTGGGAGGAAACCGGAGCACCCGGAGGAAACCCACGCAGACACAGGGAGAATGTGCAAACTCCACACAGACAGTCGCCCGAGGCCAGATTTGAACCCGGGTCCCTCCTGGTGCTGTGAGGCAACAGTGCTAACCACTATGCCACCGTGCAGCGTTAGAGCCACTTATATCTCCACAGCTCTATCAATCAGAACCTCAAAACCATAGTAACTCAGTCCTATCTGTGCTTTTGTTATTTGCTGATTTGTCTGAATTTTTGGAAAGGGCTATGTTTAGTGTTGTCACCTCATTGGTGGATATTGCGTAAATCCGAACATCAACAATTTCTGCAGAAACGGTGTTTCTGGCTTGGTGTGCTATGTCGGGACTGCATTGCAAGGGTACTTAAGGAAGTGGCCCTAGAAATAGTAGATGCATTGCTGGTCATCTTCCAAAATTCTATAGACTTTGGAACAGTTCCCATGGATTGGAGGGTAGCTAATGTAACCCCACTATTTAAAAAAGGTGGTAGAGAAAAAACGGGGAATTATAGACCGGTAAGCCTGACATCGGTAGTGGGGAAAATGCTAGAGTCCATTATAAAAGATGTAATAGCAGAGCACTTGGAAAACAGTGACTGGATCGGACAAAGTCAACATGGATTTACAAAAGGTAAATCATGCTTGAGTAATCTAGTGGAATTTTTTGAGGATGTAACTGGTAGAATAGATAAGGGAGAACCAGTGGATGTGGTGTATTTGGACTTTCAGAAGGCTTTCGATAAGGTCCCGCATAAGAGACTAGCGTGCAAAGTTAAAGCACATGGGATTGGGGGTAAGGTACTGACTTGGATAGAAAACTGGTTGGCAGACAGGAAGCAAAGAGTTGGAATAAACGGGTCTTTTTCCCAGTGGAAGGCAGTGACTAGTAGGGTACCGCAGGGATCGGTGCTAGGACCCCAGTTATTCACAATATATATTAATGATCTAGACGAGGGAACTAGATGTAATATCTCCAAGTTTGCAGACGACACAAAGCTGGGTGGTCATGTGTGCTGTAAGGAGGATGCAGAGAAACTCCAGTACGATTTGGACAGGTTGGGCGATTGGGCAGATGCATGGGCAGATGCAGTATAATGTGGATAAATGCGAGGTTATCCACTTTGGTGGCAAAAACAGGAAGGCAGATTATTATCTGAACAGCAATAGATTGGGAAAAGGGGAAGTGCAACGAGACCTGGGTGTCCTTGTGCACCAGTCGCTGAAGGTAAGCATGCAGGTGCAGCAGGCGGTTAAGAAGGCAAATGGTATGCTGGCCTTCATAGCGAGAGGATTCGAGTGCAGGAGCAAGGATGTCTTGCTGCAGTTGTACAGGGCCTTGGTGAGACAACACCTTGAGTATTGTGTGCAGTTTTGGTTGCCTTATCTGAGGAAGGATGTTCTTGCCATGGAGGGAGTGCAGCGAAGATTCATCAGACTGATAACTGGGATGACAGGAATGACGTATGAAGAGAGATTGGGTCGATTAGGCTTATATTCACTAGAGTTTAGAAGAATGAGAGGGGATCTAATTGAAACTTATAAAATTCTAACAGGACTAGACAGACTAGATGCAGGAAGGATGTTCCCGATGGCGAGGGAGTCCAGAACCAGGGGTCACAGTCTAAGGATAAGGGGTAAGCCATTTAGGACAGAGATGAGGAGGAGTTTCTTCACCCAGAGAGTGGTGAACCTGTGGAATTCTCTACCACAGAAGACAGTCGAGGCCAATTCATTAAATATATTCAAGAAGGAGTTAGATATATATCTTAAGGCTAAAGGGATCAAGGGATATGGGGAGAAAGTAGGGGCAGGGTACTGAATTTGGATGATCAGCCATGACCGCATTGAATGGTGGAGCAGGCTCGAGGGGCCTAATGGCCTACTCCTGCTCCTATCTTCTATGTTTCTATATTGCAAGAGGTGTGGGTATTTGCTGTGTGGAGTTATATTACTAGGCATGTGGGCTGTGTGTTCCCAGTATTGCTGTGGATGTGAACTTGGCAGGAGCAGCGATGCTGAGGTCTAGGCTGTGTATTAGCACCATTGCCAGGGGTGATGGAGGCTATGCAGGAGTTGGTTGGGGTGGAGGGATGTGTGGTAACTATGTTTTGGGTGATGGGACATGTGAAGGTACTGCATTGATGGGGTGAGGATCTATATTGCAGTGTTGCTGCTGGTGTAGGCCGTGTGGGAGCTGCATTGCTAGGGTTATCGGGCTGTGCAGCAGCTATGTTGGGGTGTGAGAGCAGCATTGCATATGGTAGGGACGGGAGCTACAGTACTAGGAATATGGGATGAGGGCTGTGTGGCAGCTGTATTGCTTGGTGAGTTATGTGGAAGTAGAGTTACTGTGACTGGGGTGGGGTGGGCACTATGTAAATGCAACATTGCTGGGGTTAGAGGCTTTGTGGAAGCTGTGTTGCTAGGGTTGGGGACTGCAGGAACAGTTTCTGTGAGCATGGTCTATCGGAAGCTGCGTTACTGGAGTGAGAACTGTGCAAGTAGTTGCCTTACTGGGTTTGTGGCTTGTACAGGAGCTGCAATTTTAGGATGAGGGCTGCCTGAGAGTGGTTTGGTTGGGGGTGGGTGCTGTGCAAGAGCAGTTTAGTTGGGAGTGTGGGTTGTATGGAAGCAATGTTACAGTGATTGGGTTGTGTTGCTTGTAGTGGGACTATGCACGGCTGCATTGCTGGGGGTGAGAGCGGTTTGCTTAGGGTGGGTGCTGTGCAAGAACAGTTTAGTTGAGGATAGGGGTTTGTGTTGCTTGTAGTGGGACTATGCAGGAGTTGCGTTGTTGGGCAAGGGCTGCATGAGAACAGTTTGGTTGGGGGTGCTGCATTATGGGGAGTGGGTGCTGTGCAAGAGCAGTTTAGTTGGGGGTGGGGGATGTGTTGCTTCTGGTGGACTATGCAGGAGCTGTGTTGCTAGTGGTCAAGGGAGCTGCGTTGCTGGGGGGGTGAGGGAAGCTGCGTTGCTGGGGGGGTGAGGGAAGCTGCATTACTGGGGTGAGGAGAGCTGTATTGCTGGGGTGTGAGGGGAGCTGTGTTGCTGGGGGGTTAGGGAAGTTGAATTGCTGGGAGAGAGGGGTTAAGGGGAGCAGTGTTGCTGAAGGGTGAGGGGATCTGCATTGCTGGGAGGGTGAGGGGAGTCGTATTGCTGGGAGGGTGAGGGGAGTTGTATTGCTGGGAGGGTGCGGGGAGTCTCATTGCTGGGAGGGTGAGGGGAGTCTCATTGCTGGGAGGGTGAGGGGAGTCTCATTGCTGGGAGGGTGAGGGGAGTCGCATTGCTGGGAGGGTGAGGGGAGTCGCATTGCTGGGAGGGTGAGGGGAGTCGCATTGCTGGGAGGGTGAGGGGAGTCGTATTGCTGGGAGGGTGAGGGGAGTCGCATTGCTGGGAGGGTGAGGGGAGTCGTATTGCTGGGAGGGTGAGGGGAGTCGTATTGCTGGGAGGGTGAGGGGAGTCGCATTGCTGGGAGGGTGAGGGGAGTCGTATTGCTGGGAGGGTGAGGGGAGTCGTATTGCTGGGAGGGTGAGGGGAGCTGTTTTACTGGAGGGGTGAGGGGGAGCTGTTTTACTGGAGGGGTGAGGGGAGCTACATTGACAGAGGGGTGAGGGGGAGTTGTTTTACTGGAGGAGTGAGGGGAGCTACATTGACAGAGGGGTGAGGGGGAGTTGTTTTACTGGAGGGGTGAGGGGAACTACATTGACAGAGGGGGTAGGGTGAGCTGTGTAGTTCGCGGGCGGCCGGTCTGCGGGCTGCACATCCCACCTGGAGGGCGCGCTCTGCTGATGTTTGCCGCTCGGTGGAGCCGCGGGCTCTCCGCAGGCCTGGGGAGGGAGCAGCGGAGCCGGAAGGTCGGCAACAGAGTCCGTGTCTCGGGTGGTTGCAGTCAGTCGCTGTCGGTTTTAATCAGACTCCGGGACATGGCCGGGCCTCACTGCGCTTCACTGCTGGTCTGAGGCTGGGGTGGTGGAAGCTCTCGGTGCCGCCTGACACACGAGACTCGGTGTAACTCCAGCCCGGGGCTTGGGCCCCCCTATGTGTGGGTGAGTATTTGGGGCACAATTCAAAGTGGCTGAACCTTGGAGCCTGAGTTTAAAGATGAACTTATTCAAATAAAAACGTTTTTTAAAAATCCATGACTGGGGAATACTCTGGAAGCTGCTGTGAGTTTCAGCAGCGGGTACATGGCAACTTTACTTTATAGGCCTCTAGAATTTTTTGATCCTTTTATTTGATGGATTTTGGTATCTGATTTTTATATTTCTATACGTGTATTTTGAGGTCTGTGTTATTTCACATCCGAGGAGATATATTTCCAACCGAGACAGATAAAAACCCATATTGTGATATAATCTGTTAGTTGCTTCTGGACTGGTCTTTGAACTTGTTTTTGTTAGACCATTATGTTTTTTTTAATAATGAATTACTGACCAGAGGCAGCCTCCCCCTCTCGCAATAATTCGGGCACAACTGGAAATAAATCCACTTATTTCTTTTCTTTAATCACACCCTGCCCCCATTTTTTCTTCAAATCAGTTCAAAGACAACAAATAACAAACACACCTACAGTACACAACGAGAGCCTTACTCGTCTGCCACCAGGCCACAGAAAAAATACAGTCTTTCTAAAAAAAAAGTATTATCGCACCTCATTACCGCCACAGGGCCATATCACATGAAGGAGGAATTCCATTAGGTCCATTTTAATTTATCCATCCAAAAAGTCCCTAAAATCCCCTTGTTGGAGCATTCAGTTCTTTCTTTACTGATTCCAGGGTGTTTACCTCTGTTACTCGAGTCCATTCCATGTGTTGATCAGTCTCTGTGTGAAGCTATTTCTGATATCTACCCTAAATTTACCTTTTACTGCTTTGAATCTGTGTCCCCTCGTCTAACTCCCAACTTAATTTGAGGTAATATTCTGGATTTACTTTTTCCATTCTGTTAACTATCTTGTACATTTCTAAGATTAATTCTCAGCATCTTTCCAGGCCAGTCACTCCTCATTCTTCAGACTTTTGACATGAGGGATCATGTTTGCGATTCTTCTCTTCACTGCTTCCAGCACTTGAATGTCTGTCTTTTGCCTTGGTTTCCAGACTGGATACAGTATTTAAGATGTGGCCTGACCAGAGCACTGTATAGTTTCGATGACAACTTCCTGTGTTTTACTGTGTTCCCTATATTGTTCAACATTCTATTGCTTTCTTGATTGCAGCTTTGTAGATTGCAGATGCTGCCTGACCTGCTGAGTGTCTCCAGCATTGTGTTTTTATTGCAGCTCTGCATTAGTTGGACATGTTGATCGTTCAGTCTAAGAATCTTAAGTCTCTTTCAACTTCATCCTTAGCCACTATGATCATAAGAAGGTTGCCCACATCACCTTGACCTTTTTGTCATTTGCCATCCTGTGCTTTTGGAGCTTAGATCTCATTTGGATTATACTTTGGATCCCAAAAGCAAAGAGGTCACCCGTTCAGTTTCCAAACGTGACATTTACTGTGTTTGAGGTAAATGCTGTTCTGAGGACTAACAGTATTGTTCATAGGTTGAAACATATTTTGAGAATCAACTATGCTGCGAGAGAGAGTATGAACAGACGTCAGGAAAGCTTTGAAAACATTGGATTCACACTTTGGATTTTCCATTTAGTTGCATTGTTGCAGTTTTGGGGTTTTCACACTGGCTCTTTTCTTGGGTTCAGTACCACCAGTCACTCCTGTAAGTGTACCTGACATCCCAGGTGGTCTGGAGTGCACCTTGTTCCGCTCCATATCTAATTAGATGATGCCTTGATCTAAGAATCATAAAGAATCCTTACTCCATTCACTGGCTTGTGGAATGTATCATGTGACACTACATGAATTCTCCTCTTTATTGACGGTAGACTGGAAAAGCACTCCACTGAGTCCAGACACAGGCTTCAAACCAAAAAAATAGTTTTATTTATGAGATAGATGAATGAACACGTGCACAGTTTTCACAGTGAGATATATTTTCCCTACACACCTTGATTTGTAAAACAATAAAGACGCAACTGACTCTGTAATCTCTAACCATACATTTGCTTACTGTAACCCTCAGACTAACCTCATAACATAAGAAATAGGAGCAGGAGTAGGCCATTCAATAAGATCATGGCTGATCTACCTCATCTCCACTTTCCTGAACTATCTCCATATCCCTTGATTCCCTTAATATTCAAAAATCTATCGATCTCTGCCTTGAATATATTCAACGACTGAGCCTCTACAGCCCTCTGGGGTAGAGAATTCCAAAGATTCATCACCCTGAGTGAAGAAATTTCTCCTCATCTCAGTCTTAAATGGCAGACCCTTATTCTGAGACTGTGACCCCTTGTTCTAGACTCCCCAGCCAGAGGAAACATCCTCCCAGCATCTACCCTGTCGAGCCCTGTAAGAATTTTGTATGTTTCAATGAGATCACCTCTCATTCTTCTAAACTTCAGAGAATATAGGCCTAGTCTACTCAATCTCTCCTCAGAGGACAAATCCCCCATCCCAGGAACCAGTCTGGTGAACCTTCGTTGTACTCCCTCTATGACAAGTATATCCTTCCTTAGGTAAGGAGACCAAAATTGTACACAACACTCCAGGTGTGGTCTCACCAGGGCCCTATATAATTGCAGTAAGACATCTTTACTCTTGTACTCAAATCCTCTTGTAATAAAGGCCAACATACCATTTGCTTTCTTAATTGCTTGCTGTACCTGCATGTTAACTTTCAGTGATTCAGTGACCCAGGTCCCTCTGAACACCAACATTTCCCAATCTCTCACCATTTAAAAAATATTCTGCTTTTCTATTTTTTCTACCAAAGTGGATAACTTCACATTTCTCCACATTACATTCCATTTGCCATGTTCTTGCCTACTCACTTAGCCTGTCTATAGCCCCTTGAAGCCATTTTGCATCTTCCTCAAACTTGCATTCCCACCCAGCTTTGTATCATCAGCTAACTTTGGATATAATACATTTGGTTCTCTCATCCAAATCGTTGATATCGATTGTGAATAGCTGAGGTCCAAGCACTGATCCTTGTGGTACCCCACTAGTTACAGCCGGCCAACCCGAAAATGACCCGTTTATTCCTATTCTCTGTTTTCTGTCCGTTAACCAATCCTCAATCCGTGCTAGTATTTTACTCCCAATCCCATGAGCCCTAATTTTGTTAAATAACCTCTTGTTTGACACCTTATCAAATTCCTTCTGAAGATCCAAATACACCACATCCACTGGTTTCCCCCTTATCTATTCTGTTAGTTACAACTTCAAAAAACTCTTAACAGATTCATCAAACATGATTTCCCTTTCATAAATCTGTGTTGACTCTGCCCAATCCTATTTTATTTTCTAAGTGCCCTTTTACCACATCCTTAAAAATTCATTCTAGCATTTTCCCTACGACTGATGTCAGGCTAACTGGTCTGTTGTTCCCCGTTTTCTCTCTCCCTCCTTTCTTAAATAGTGGGGTTACATTTATTACCTTCCAATCCACGGGAACTGTTCTAGAATCAATGGAATGTTGGAAGATGACAACCAATGCATCCACTATCTCTTTAGCCACCTCTTTCAAAACCCTAAGATGTAGGCCATCAGGTCCAGGGGATATATTGGCTTTCAGTCCCATTAATTTCTCCAGTACTATTTTTTACTAATACTAATTTCTTTCAGTTCCTCATTCTCGCTAGACCTTTGATTCTTGACTGTTTCCGGGAAGTTTTTTGCATCATCTTCCGTGAAGACAGACACAGTATTTGTTTAATTTCTCTGCCATTTCCTTATTCCCCATTATAATTTCTCCTGTCTCTGCCTGTAAGGGACCCACATTTACTTTCGCGAATCTTTTCCTTTTTACATACCTATAGAAGCTTTTACAGTTTTTATGACTCTCGCTAGTTTACTCTCATTCTATTTTCCCTTATTTTATCAATTTCTTGGTCCTCCTTTGCTGAATTCTAAAATACTCCCAATCCTCAGGCTTACTACACTTTTTGGCAACATTATAAGCCTCTTTGATTTAATACTATCTTTAACTTCTCTTGTTAGCCACGGTTAGACCACTTTTCCTGTGGGCTTTTTTTTTTGCCTTAAAGGAATGTATCTTTGTTGTAAATTATGTATTCTTTAAATGCTAGCCATTGCTTGTCTACCATCATACCTTTTAATATAGTTTCCCAATCTACCTTAGCCAACTCGCCCCTCATACCTACATAGTTTGCTTTGTTCAGATTTAAGACCCTAGTTTTGGATTTAACTAAATCACTTTCAAATTAATATAAAATTCTATCATATTATGGTCACTCTTCCCTGAAGGCCCCTTTACTACAAGGTTATTAATTAACCCTTTGATGTGCCAAATAACGGCCTAAATCCAAGAGGTTAAAACTAAAGGCTTTTATTAAGTAAGAACATGGCATCAAGTTAACACAGGGCAACCATCATTCATCACCGACCCAGCCCTTATGAGTAAGACCCAGCTCTTATAAGTAAGACTCTCACCAATCCGGGAGATCCAGAGGGGCGGGGCTAGGGAGGAGCATTAGTGGTTACACCTGTAGAACATTCCAGACATTAACCAGTACAACAACAACAACAACAATACAAATGCCAGAACACACAGTTATTTCATCACACCCTTTCTCATTGCACTAGATCTAAAATATTCTGTTCCCTAGTTGGTTCCTCAACATACTGATCTAGAAAACTATCTTGTATACGTTCCATGAATTTGTCCTCCACACTGTTACTGCACATTTGTTTTGCTCAGTCTATATGTAGATTAAAGTCCCTCAGGCTGGCATGAAACTTTAAAAATCATTTAACATTCGTTACAAATGTGCTAAATACCTTTACACACTCTGCATATTTCTTTGAGAGCCACCACCTTAAGTCTGTGAGATGAAGCCCCTGCTCACCAAGCTGTCAGTCACAGAGCGTTTCCATCTGATCAAGCATCTGCCTCTTTGTTCAAAGGACTCGGAAATAGTTGTCAATCAAAGTCACTATCCCTAGGTTGAGGGCCTACCCTTTGTGTGACCAGAAGGCCTTCGGGATTCTCCCTGGCTCCCCCTTTCATGCTGGTTCATTTGGATAGAACAACATCATAAACAGCCAGGCATTGCACTGCTATTCCTGTAGAATAATGGAGCCATCTATAACAGTACCCTGAGATGTTTGCAATTGTAAACAATGAGTTCCCTTGGGGTGATTAATTAACATCTCAGACACACATTGCTATGCCGAAATCAACTTGGGTTTTGATAGCTATTCCAACTACTGTGTGCTTTGAACTGATGGTTTCTGCGTATAAGCTGCTTGGTGGGACTCTGGGGGATATTTAACCCCTTACATGTTGATTAGAGCAGCACAAAAATATAATATTAGAAGTTCGACTCTTGCAAAAATTAATCTTGTTACACTCATTCCATTGTTGGGTCATGGTGGCAAACCGGAAGTGTTGGCAAAGGTGTCATGCTAGCTTCTCATCAAGGCAGATCAAAGGGAATTTAACTTGTATTTATATCGCTCATCAGGATGTCCCAAAGTACTTCACAATCAATGGATTATTTTCAAGTGCAGACACTGTCATGGAGGCAAATGCAGCAACTAGTTTGTGCACAGCAAGATCTCGCAAACAGACAATGAATAAATGACGAGATAATGTTTCTATTTTTGGTGGTGTTGACTGAGGGAGGAATGTTGGCTAGGACACAGGGAAAAGTCCCTGTTCTTCCTTGAATAGTGCAGTGAAATCTTTTACCAGGCAGGCGGATGGAGCTTCAGTTTAATTTCTCACCCAAAAGACAGCATCTCCCAACAGTGCAACCCTCCTGCACTAGATTATGCTCAAGTCTTAGTGTGGGGCTTGAACCCACTGAACTAAGCTGACATTTAGGCTACTTCTGGGGTCCAGGACATTGAGTACTGTTAAGCCCTTAGCATAATGGTACTAGTGTCAGACAGTCATTGCTTTATACAACAGCAAAATACTGCAGATGCTGTAAATCTGAAATAACAACAGAAAATGCTGGAAACGCTCAGCAGGTCAGGCAGCATCCGTGGAGATAGAAAACCAGAGTTAACGTTTCAGGTCTGTGATATTGCTCAGAAGATTGTGGAAGAACTGCTCAGTGTGAATGCTCCTTAATTTCTGATTTGGCCTGACATAAAGCTGAACTCCCAGGTGGTTAGCTTTCAAAGACTCAAGCTTCAAGGCTAGTAGCAAGTTTTTTTTAATGTTGAAAAAGCTGACATAATTTATTTAATTTGTTTTAGCTTCCTTCAGAAAAATGTTGAAATGGAACAAATGTCATTCACAGCACATCCTGCCTTTTTGACCCATCTTTCGCGATCCACTCGGACCTGTTTAGTCTCTCTGGTCTTGGTGCACTTTTCACATTCTTTGTTTTAAAATAGTAACAAATAACCTAAATAAAAGAGTAAAAAAAAAATCTTTTCAGATCATTGCAAACACCACTGGAATGAGGGCCCAGAAAGCCATTGAATTGAAATATGCAAGATACACACCCGCAAACCAGGAACGCAGATTAACGGGTGCAACTTAAGCACAATAAGAGCAATCACCCACCCCTAATGGAACAACCCGCTACTTCTTTAATAAACATCATGGCCCAAATTTCCTCTATTTACACAAATTTCAGGGTTGGGGGCTGTAATTACAGTGTGACAGTTTATAATTGAAATTTAAAAATAAGGACAGAATGGGGACTTAATTACATCTGCACCGTGGTCCAGTTATCCCCTGAACTCTAACCCTGCTTCACCTGAACTCTAACCCTGCTTCACCTGAACACTACATTTGGTCTTGTCCCCTCATGTCCACTGCCACAGGTGGTCAACTAGTAATATTCTAACTACGGCCTATCAATGGTATGTAGTGGTTTGCTATAACCTCTACTTTTGTACTCTG
Source organism: Somniosus microcephalus (assembly GCF_052327205.1). Classification (NCBI taxonomy): domain Eukaryota; kingdom Metazoa; phylum Chordata; class Chondrichthyes; order Squaliformes; family Somniosidae; genus Somniosus; species Somniosus microcephalus. The sequence continues at coordinate 35,360,446 of NC_141008.1, forward strand.
CATCACTATTTATAAAACCTGGATCCCATTATTTCTTAACAGATTTATCAACTTTCCTCCCTTTTCTAAAGATTTGTATATATAAGTCTCTTTTACTCCTTTTGAAGTTTTATCATTTAGTGTATATTTCCTCTCATTCTTCTTCCCAAAATGTATCCCCCATTAAATTTCAACAGACATCAATCTGCCCAATTTGCTAACCTGTTTAAGTTGTCCTAAAGCCATTTACATTCCACTTCAGTCATCCATATTCGCAAGAACTACAGTAAATTTGTTGATGCAAGACCTCTCTCCTAGGAATCCTTTGTGACCCCCTCTTACTATACTACTCCTTGTATCATTGTCTTCAGGATGTCCGCCTTGGCTCAGTGGTAGCAGTCTCCCTTCATAATCTAGGCTTCCACTCGTGCAGTACTGAGGGAGTGGTGCACTATTCTAGATGATGCCTTTCAGATGAGATGTTAAACCAAGGCTCTGTCTGCCCTCCCAGGTGGACGCGAAAGATCCATGGCACTATTTGAAGAAGAACATGGGAGTTCTTCTGGCGTCTTGGCCAACATTTATTCCTCAACCAACATTACCAAAAACAGATTACAAGGTCATTTATCTCTTTGCTCTTTGTGGCCCCTTCCAGTGCACAGATTGGCTGCTGTATTTCCCTACATTACAACAGTGGCTGTGCTTCAAAACTAACGAATTGGATGTGAAATGTTTTCAGACTCGAGGTTGTGATAGGCACTATATAAATGCAAGTTCTTTCTTTGTCTTCAAATACTTTACTTCTAACAGATGTTAGGCTAACTATCATATTTAAGGTAATCTCTAAGCCCTGATTTAAAGATTGGCGTTATGTTGGCTCTTTTCATCATGGTCCACCTGCTACCCATAGCTTTATACTTTCGGAATACTTTTTTTGCCCTTGTTACCCACATTGGTCTTTCCATTTGTTGCCCTTCTTGGTGGCCTGAATCTCTTCTGTGCTCTGTGTATAGTGTTTCTAAATGTGATCTACTTTTCTTCATGCTTTTTCCTACTGCTGTCCAGTCCAATTTTCTGAGCTCACTCCTCACCCACTCAAAATCTCCTTTTCTAGTGTTGAATTGCTTGGAATTTCTACAGGGTTCTTCCAATTTCCCACCATAACTTCAGCGGAAGATCGGCAGAAACTCAGGGGAAATGGCAGGAACAGCAACAAGAATCTGCCAATATTTCACTGACCCCCTCCTAGCCTCTCTTTTTTCAATTCAAATTATACAGTCAACACAATACTGTATCTTAATTAACAGCACAGAAACAGGCCATTCGGCCCAACAGGTCTATGCCAGTGTTTATGCTCCACAGAAGCCTCCTCCCACCCTACTTCATCTAACTCCATCTGCATATCCTAAAATGAAACTGACTACACTGGTTACACACCTGTTCTAGCTTAAAACTGACCAGTGTAGTTATAAGGGGGTGTACTGTAAAGCCATCATTTATTGTTACTACAGACAACACAATGCTGCGGTAGCAGCTAACATGCTGCATGTTCACTCTTGCAATACCCTGCAGGCTTTTTTGTGTGGTCATTTTGGGTATCTGGTTAAGGATCTGCTACTGGGAAATCTACACCTGTAGAATTTCCATTTGCCCGATCCGGAGGGCATACTCTTTTCCCATGGGGAACTGTCCAATTTACCTGATTCCAGAGAGCTGAAGCACAAGTTGGTAGAGTCAAGACTTGGGGGCAGGCAAGTGTACACGGGGGCATCCTGCAAGATTTGTTGTAGAGTCACTGGTGGTTAGTTACAGGGCAACATTAATGAAAAACTTGTGGAAGGAGGCCACTGTATATAAATAGGCATTGGGAAGGTAGATTGTGTTGTCCGAAAAGTCTAGAGGGTTTTGCTGTATTGTAAACTGCCTTTATTAACTTTACATGTGTGGTTAATGTAAGTGACTGCTTATATATGTGTTATGATTGTGGAATTGATACTGTGCTTTCAATTGTCAGGTTTAATTGTAGGAGACAGTCAAAAGGATTTCGAAGCAAAATGTCGATAATGGGCTTAAAGAAGAAACAACCTAAAACCTTCAAAGTTAAGGTTATTACCATGGATGCAGAGATGGAATTCAGCTGTGAGGTAGGAGAGATCGTTTGTTTTGGACTTGTAAAAAAGAAAAGAAAATTGCATTTATATAACGTCGTGTTGTGCCCTTGGGTTGTCCCAAAGCTTTGAAGTGTAGTCACTATTGTTATGTAGGCAAATGTGGCAACCAATTTGTGTACAATAAGATCCTGTGGCAATTGAGATGACTGACCAGTAACTCTGTTTCTGGTGGTGATAGTTATAGAAGGAATGTTGGACGAGACACATGGGAGACCTTCCTTTTTTTTCTTCAAATAGTGCCAGGGAATCTTTTATGCCCCACTCAACAGGCAGTCAGCCTGCCTCTGTTTAATGTTTCATCTGAAAGATGGCACTTCTGACAATGCAGCACCTCTCAGTACTGCATTGAAGTGTCAGCCCAGATTTTGTGCTCAATCTCAAGTGGAACTTGAACCAACAGTCTTCTGACTCAGGTGAGAGTGTTACTAACTAACTTACTTAAATGATATGTTGTAGTTGCTAAAACAGGCTCAGATGAAGCCAGCTGAGGAAAGCCACTGGTCTCCTAACTTGCAAAAAGCTAAAAAGAATTATGTTTGAGCAACAACAATGAAACCTTACATTGTCAGAATGCACTAGCCAGTTCCTTGGCTCAAACTTGCATTACCAATGATTCATTGCAAAATTTAATGCTCATGAGTCTGGAAGACCTGGGATATATTTTTCTCCATTTGCTAATGTTAGGTTAATAAAAAGTGGTTAAGCAGAATGGAGGAAAATAATCTTTTTGATGTCAATTCTGAACCTTGGATGTGATTTTATTCGTAAAAAGAATAGACTAAATGCTGGAAATGTGAAACTAAAACAAGGTTTCTGAAATATTCATCTTCTGACAAAGGATTACATCCGAAGCATTAACTTGCCTGTGTCTTTACAGATGTGCTGTGTATTTCCAGCATTTTTTGGTATTGTCTACCTACATAGCAAACGTTAAAAGTAATTAGTTGTCTGTGAATCACTTTGGGACATTCAGAGAACATTAATGGAGCTATACAGATGCAAGTTCTTTTTGTACTTCAGTTTAGTCTTTTATACTTCACATTAAATGTAGGGCTCGGAGATCTCCTATGACGTTGCTCACAGGCACCAGCCACCGCTGGACTTGGGGTAGAGCTCCAGGAAACAAACTGAACATTTCTATTAACTTGAACTGGAATGTTGAACTGCAAGGGCAGCATTTTGCTAGTCAGTGAGCATGTGCAGTGGCCTGAAATGTTTATATTTCTGTTTAGCAGCTACTTTTTTGTTTGAGCATGTCTGTCTTGTCTGTCTGTCTGTCTATCTCTGGAATGGGAGTCAGCTGAGTGCCATGAAAACAATTTCTTTATTCGGTCTTTTAAGATAATTTACTTGACCAGCAGATAACTGTCGCACTCAGAAAATGGACATTTTCTTAGGAGTTCAGAAATTGCAGATATCTATAATATCTTAAAAGTTTGCACTGCACACGAGAGAGAAGCAGACGAGGACAGAGAGAGAAGCTAAGGAGAGCGAAGAGAAAGAGAGAGACAGAAGCAGAAGAGGAGAAACAGCAAAACAAAAACGGGAGGCACAGGATAAAGAATGACCATATTCTCCAACTTACTGTGTGCAACACCACAGGAGATCGACTAATAAGATATTAAAAATCTTAAGATTGCGCACACTTCTTGTTAACCTTTTACCATTATAAATTCCTATGTCCACATTTATAATGGAAAATGCCAATATAAACGATCCTGCTATAATTACACCCCTTCAGTACAGGCACTGCAGGTGCAGTTACAGCATGACAAGTTTACATAGGCAGTTTCCATTATAAAGGTGGATGTAGGACTCTGTAATGGAATTATAAAAATAAGTACAGGTGCTCCTTGCCTAGTATATTAACTCGGCATTCTGTCCTATTTGTTTGACTGATTTTTTAAAGATGAACAAGAAATACAAATCAATTTAATCATCGGATGTTTTATATCAAACACAACACTTTCCAGGAGGGATAATTGTAACCACAATTGGTTACTGGATAGTGGGAACCTTGATTTGGTAATGAGTAGTGGTATCAGTGCTTGGTTATTGGATAGTGTTAACTGTGGTTAGGTCCCCGCCCCCCCCCCCCCCCCCCCAAATCACCTTTCACATCCATGGGCACTGAGGCTGTTCATGGTTTTACTGTCGCTCTGGGTGCGATTAGCTAAGTTAACTCCGAACAGGATTGAACAGGGGACCTTCCTGATTGATAAAGTCCAGATCTGGTTTTGATCTTCCAGAATTACCTAGATTCTAGAACAGTCCCCACGGATTGGAAGGTAGCAAACGTAACCCCACTATTCAAAAAAGGAGGGAGAGAGAAAACAGGAACTATAGACCAGTTAGCCTGACATCAGCAGTAGGGAAAATGCTAGAATCTATTATTAGGGCACTTAGAAAATCATAATATGATTGGACAGTCAACACGGATTTATGAAGGGAAATTGTGTTTGACAAATCTGAGTTTTTTGAGGTAACTAGCAGGGTAGATAAGGGGGAACCAGTGGATGTAGTGTATTTAGCTTTTCAAAAGCATTCGATAAGGTGCCACGCAAGAGGTTATTACACAAAATGAGGGCTCATGGGATTGGGGGTAATATATTAGCATGGATTGAGGATTGGTTAACGGACAGAAAACAGAGAGTAGGAATAAACGGGTCATTTTCGGGTTGGCAGGCTGTAACTAGTGGGGTACTGCAAGGATCAGTGCTTGGGCCTCAGCTATTTGCAATCTATATTAATGACTTGGATGAGGGGACTGAATGTAATGTATTCTAGTTTGCTGACGATACAAAGTTCGGTGGGAAAGTAAGCTGTGAGGAGGATGCAAAGAGGCTGCAAAGGGATATAGACAGGTTAAGTGAGTGGGCAAGAACATGGCAGATGCAATATAATGTGGAGAAGTGTGAAGTTATCCACTTTGGTAGGAAAAATAGAAAAGCAGAGTATTTTTTTAAATGGCGAGCGACTGGGAAATGTTGGTGTTCAGAGGGACCTGGGTGTCCTTGTACACGAATCACAGAAACTTAACATGCAGGTACAGCAAGCAATTGGGAAAGCAAATGGTATGTTAGCCTTTATTACAAAGGGATTTGAGTACAAGAGTCAAGAAGTCTTACTAAAATTATATAGGACCTTGGAGAGACCACACCTGGAGTACTGTGTACAGTTTAGGTCTCCTTATCTAAGGAGTGATATACTTGCCTTAGAGAGAGTGCAACAAAGGTTCACTAGACTGATTCCTGGGATAAGGGGATTGTCCTATGAGGAAAGATTAGGTAGACTAGGCCTATATTCCCTAGAGTTTGGAAGAATGAGAGGTGATCTCATTGAAACATATAAAATTCTTAAGGAGCTTGACAGGGTAGCTGCTGGGAGGATGTTTCTCCTGGCTGGGGAGTCTAGAACCAGGGGTCACAGTCTCAGAATAAGGGGTTGGCTATTTAGGACTGAGATGTGGAGAAATTGCTTCTCAAAGGGTGGTGAATCTTTGGAATTCTGTATCCCAGAGCGCTGCAGATGCTTAGTCGTTGAATATATTCAAGACTGAGATCGATAGATTTTTGGATACTAAAGGAATCAAGGGATATGGGGATAGTGCGAGACGATGGAGTTGAGGTAGAAGATCAGCCATGATCTTATTGAATGGTGGAGTACGCTCGAATGGCCTACTCCTGCTCCTATTTCTTATGTTATCCACACTGGTAAGTGCTCTTGTCCACTGAGTTATTGGGGGCGCCTCAACCACTTCATCTTTACACAGTGTAGCCCAAGAAATGCATGTCTTATTTAGTATTGAAAAGTAAGATAAATGATTACAAATTTGTATTTTAATTTTTTTTTGTTTTCCATGTTGTAGGTGAAATGGAAAGGGAAGGATCTATTTGACTTGGTGTGTCGTACAATTGGATTGCGAGAAACTTGGTTCTTTGGGCTACGATATATTGTGAAAGATACATATGCATGGCTAAAAATGGAGAAAAGGGTTTGTATGAGATTTAACAAATAAAGGCTGTTTACAGAAATCAAGAAAAAAGTTTCTTGTCAAATCTGAAAATGCTTTAAGCTTAAAAGTTGTAAGTTTAAATTTTTTAAATTACAGAACAATGTCTCAACGAGTTCCACAGATTTTTGAAGTGTTTAATGTTGATTTAAGAAAAAGCTTATTTTCTTGTTTTATGATGGGTTGAATTCAGTGTGAGCAGAGTTTTTTTTATACAGAGGAGTAGGATTTATTAAAAACCACCTGCAAATTTGAAATGTTTTGTAGAGAATAAAAAATGGCTTGGTGTTTTTAAAAACTTCAGGACAGTTGACTGCTTTGGACAGTGCCAGAAACTGATGAACGTGTGGTTTATAAATATCATCTGAACAATAAGAGTATGTTACAGACTTAAATGGACTCCAGCTATTTTTATTGCAGTATGCACAATATAGGCAGAATAATAACTATTGTCATCACATGCCATTAGGCTGTGTAACTTGACTACCGGTGTCCATAATGACATGACAGGAAACTTTGTGATATATGGCACCGATGGGACCGAGCTGTTGCTGATCTATCAAAACTGCCGGACGTACAAAGTTAATGTTGAAGCATACGGAGGTTTTCATCTCCGTATCTGACAACAAACACTGTTGCTTAGCAACAGCTTCTAAAGAGTTGGCTGCAGCTGCAAGCATCTCTAGCTGAAGCTGTTGCTATAGCTACAGACCTTGCAGTGCCTGACTGGGGGGAAAAAAAAGAACGATAACTAAAAAAACTTATAGAAAACGGCTCCTGATTTTTGCCGTTAGATTGAGTATTCCGGACATACAACCTCCGGATAAACCAAAGTTTCCTGTAGTTAGAAACAATTGAAAGCAGCAATTCAAATTATAAACTTAAATGATAAAACGTGGATGGGGAAGTTGTGAAACCGTAATAAAAACAGAAAACGCTAGAAGCACTCAACAGGACAGGCAGCATCTGCGGAGAGAGGAAGATAGGGTTAACGCTTCAGGCCAATGACCTCTCGTCAGAACCCAGTCGTAAGCTGCCAATCTAGCTGATTATACCTCGTCTTAGAAAACTGATTAATTGAAATGCTGCCAAATCCAATAACAGTGCCCAAGCCCAGGTGAAGATGCTGCTCCAGTCGTGCTCTGCTGATACCTCTTCACCGTTACTGATTTAACTGTCCTCCCAGTTGAAACAGTGGTGGTGGAGAGGTGACTGCAGAGTAAATAAGGTAAGTATTAGAGCCTTGCTAGTTGGAGATTCTATTCTAAGACATGCTAATAGTCATGCAGGCAGAAGAGTTTCAATAAGGCAGTTATGTGTTTTCCAGTGGCTCGAACATAAATCATGTACCGGATGGTGTGATAATAAGAGAAATGGAACACTACTTGCTTTAGATGTTGGAACATGTGATACAATTACAGGAAACTTTGGTTTATCCGGAGGTTATATGCCCGGAATACTCGATCTAACGACAAAAATCAGGAGCCGTTTTTTTTAGTTCTCGTTGCTATTTTTTTCCCAGTCAGGCACTGCAATGCCTGTAGCTATAGCAACAGCTTCAGCTAGAGACGCTTGCAGCTGCAGCCGACTGTTTTGAAGCTGTTGCTAAGCAACAGGGTTTGTTGATTCACACGGAGCTTTTCAGTTCCATATGTTTCAACATTATGCTGGTATGTCCGGCACTTTTGATGGTACGGCACCAGCTCGGTCCTGTCCAAGTTACCCAAAGTTTGTGTTGGATCTTGTTGATCCAGAGCTGATTCTGAAAAGACTTGTTTGGTTTAAAAAATAAGTTAACTTCTCAGCACATTTAACTGTAAAAGAATATTCGTGCCAATTCAATGGTGGTGCATGTTAATTCAGCTCCATCACAGCTCATCACACTTGAGGCTCGACCATTTAATCAGCTTTATTGTTTAAACAAAATATGTAACAAGAAAAACCCAAAAAGGATATTAAATATTTGAACTTTTCTGTTTGTAAATCATTTTTCTCCTCTCCCTTAAAATCCATCAATACCACAGTGAGAAGATAGGCTGGAGACCACCTACCATTTGCTAGCCATCTGCTTGGATGCATGTATGAGAGGGGCCCAGAATGATTGCCTATTTAACTTTTTTGTTTCCTTTTCCTGTGAAGGAATGCTTGACTGCATTTTGGCACCTCCACAAGCTGGCATGGTTGAGATATGGAATTCAGTGTTCCAGAGTGTGCTGAATTTCTGTCACAATGCATTATATCATTCAAGATATAATGCAATATTCCTGCTTTTGAAGAAAATATAATTTTAATTCTTCAGAGGAGTTAGACTTTGAGATGAGTATTGATAGTAAGACTTTCTCTTGGAAGTGAATAAGGGGAATTTGTTTGTGTTGTGTTTCTGTAAACAGGTGTTGGATCAAGAGGTTCCTAAGGAGGATCCAATCACATTTCATTTCCTAGCCAAGTTTTATCCCGAGAAAGTAGAAGAGGAGCTTGTCCAAGAAATCACGCAGCACCTTTTCTTCCTACAGGTGTGTGCCCACAAAAATCACATGACACACTTTTCTCCTACAGGTTTGTTTTATAAAGAAGTTTTAACAGAAAGGGTTTGGTTGTGTTTTTGATGTATTTACCTGTGATGTTCTCGCTTAGTCCTGATCAATGATATTGATGCTGTAAGGTGATGCAACCTCCGGTATATATATTTCTGGCACTTAAAGCACCTCCAAATCTGATTGGATTGTACAATGAAACATTTGGTTGAATGACCGTTCATGTTTTTATGTCCTTTGAATCTAGAGGTGCAGCATATATACTGGTGAAACGTATCCAATTTTTCCACTACTGTACCACTTAAGACAAGTTACAATTCTTACATAAAAAGTACATTGAGGAAGCTGGTTAGTGTATTGCCTGTCTGTCTTTCTTTTGCCGATCCTTTTAAGTACCACTATTTTTGGCATAACACTCGATGGAAAGATATAAATGTAGGTGAAGAGAAGAGAGCTTAAGGATCCAATCTATAATTTCATGATGGTATGAGTGCAGGTAAATTAAGTTATAAAGAAAGCCAATTGCGTTTTATAAATAGGGGCATAGCAGTCAAGAGCAGAGTGAATGATGATGGTTAAGCCACAATTAGAACACTGCATTTTTGGGCACTCCATTGTAAAAATGACATTAAAACCGTGGAGATCGAATAGCACAAATTGACCAGGATGAGACACTATAGTTCTGAGGGGAGACTTGAGATAATGGGAGTATTTTCACTGGAACAGGGAAGGCTAAAGGGTGATTTAATACAGGTTTTTAAAATTATGAAGGGTTTTGAACAGGGAAAGACTATTCTATTTGGGGAGCCAGTGGCATAAGGTCATCAATTTAAAATAGTCACTAAGTGATTGAGGAGAGAGGGAGAGATCAGAAAAGGGGTAGGAAAATAGAGAAAGAATGAGAAGAGGGGAATGAAAGAACCAGACTTCAGAGGTGGGGGTGATGCGGGCTAAGAAAGGCTAGGATGAGTAGGGTAGGACAAGAAGGCTGTTGGAGCATAGAATATTTTGCCATAGGGAATAGTTGAAATAGAGATCATTACCAATTAAAACAGCATGGAAAATGGGAGAGAATATTTCAGCACTTGAAAATTGCCAGGCCTGAGGAATAGTTAAAGGTTGCCTTGATTGATCAATATCCACCAGTCAGGGAATAGCCTTTTTCAGTCATCCAAGTCTGGAAACTTTAAACAGCTGTAGTCAGCTTTGTGCAGAAATGTAAAGAAGAACTCCCGAACTGGATCGAAGAAGTTCGTGGGCCACCTCTTCGACATCGCTAGTATAGGGTAACACAGAAAGGAAGGTACAGGAGAATGAATGCTGTAATAATTGGAAATAAAAACTCTGAAGGAGCAGAAGAATTATGCATGTGCATCAGCAATATCTTAGACAGTAACGTCACTGACGTATGCTAATATTGATGGATGATAACGATGTGTTCAGTTTCCGATCAGGATGCGCTAAGTTGAGTCTGTGGTGTCTCCTAGTGGGAGAGGCAGTGGTAAGGAAAATAGGAGCAGAGTCGCACCTGGCAGAGCAGCCAGTAGCTGAGAGCAGATTGTAATTAAATTATAGGGAAAAAAGGCAAAGAAAAGGCCTTGCAAGAAACCTGAAAAGTCAAGGCATGAATGAATATCTGCTACAAGTAAAACTTGCTTAATTTAAGTAACTTCACCTGGATTAAAACTACCTCTAAGGAATTATGCATAATGTTGTTTCAGTGCTAGATGTTGTTGATGTGTGCCAATTAAATGTGTGATTATGGGTTTTTCAAATTGAGCTACAATACTAAATTGTATATTGGGTTTAAGTGACACCTCACACTGGATTCCTTCTTTCAGTATAATTTATGAATCATTTTGTTCTAATGCATTTGGCTGACTCATATAATTAAAAACGCTCATGAGATTGCCAAATACTTGAATTGTGGATTCTTAATTTGGAATTAAATTGCTGTTTACTTTCTTGTAGGTTAAGAAGCAGATTTTGGATGAGGAAATTTACTGTTCCCCTGAGGCTTCAGTGTTGCTGGCATCCTACGCTGTTCAAGCTAAGGTTTGTTCCACACAAACAATTTGGAAGGTTCCACTTCCGAATTTGAAAGTACAGCATGAAAATGTATATTTTATGTCAGCCTTCATACTGCTTTTGTTTTTTCTATATAATATATTTGATAGAAGAAGTATGCATGTTCTCAGGACCTGGTTTCATATGGAATAAATACTATAGTACACACTTCACAATACTTGCAGATAAATGCAGTAAGCATCATAAATAGTTCTATACATTAAGGTAAGGGGTGCTCCGTGACCGAGCCGGGTCATTCCTGGTCAGGGGTTGCTGGGGACTTTTGGAAAAGGGCTGCAACCACCAAGGCCCCACGCTCTGGAATTAACTCCCTAAATCCCTTTCCCCTTCTGCACCCCGCTCTCCTTTTTACAACCCTCCCTAAAACCCACCTCTTTGTCCAAGCTTTTGGCCACCCCTCTTAATATCTCCTTTGGCTGGGGCTCCACTTTTATCCGATTACACCTCTGTGAAGTGCTTTGGGATTTTTTTTAATATAAAAGGTGCTAAATAAATAAGGTGCTAAAGTTTCAGCAGAAAGGCTACGTCTGCACAGTCTTTCTTCAGTAAGTATTTTTTTTCCCTTTTTAATTGGGTGATTAAGCATCCTTGTGTTTAGGGATGCTATTTTGATGTCTGCTATCTTGGGGATTTTTTGATTTAACATGGTGACCTATTTTGGCAGAGGTCCATAGAATAGGCTGCAGTTCTAGGTGCCAGGCACCCAGGACATGGCCTGAGGTTTTTTTTGAGGGGAGGTGGGATGGGGGGGGGGGGCAGGTTGTCCTTGGTTGCAATCCATAGCTTAAGGGCTTAATTTCTTGTTGCGGTCCCGTCACTCCCTTCTATTCTGCACATTTTCAGGCGATCTCTGCAAGTGCAAGTAGGTGTTTATTGATCCCAAGGTATTTTGTACATCCTCTCTCATTTCCCCTTACCCAGACCTCTCTGGCACACAAGTTCTTTCTTTCTTTCTGGCACGGGGCCACCTGCAGGGTGTGCAGTCCTATCCTGAGCATGGGCAGCAAGAAATTGCCCAAGATCATTCTGTTGTCTCTCTCCTGCCTGCTTTATTTTGGCTGGTGGTTAAGGCATACACTGGATTTTCAAAGTGGCTAATGGAGATTGTGGTTTCAGCTGTGGCTGGAACTTGGAGTTGTAGGCTGAGTCGAGGAGCACAGGTGGTTCTGCTGGAGTGGTCCTGTTGTCCTGGTTGGGGTATTATGATCTGTCATGGTAGCGTTGCTGCCGGCTTTGCTTGGGTTCCCATCTCTGCACTTGTCACCAATTTGGGGGAAGCTTGCATCACGATTTTAAGATTTTCGGGATATAGTTTTCTGTATTTTGCGCTTTCGCTTCAGAGAGTTATTTTGATGCCACCAAAAGCCTCGTGTGAGTTGTGTTGTTGGTATTGAGTATGTTGTTTATTCTTCTGATCTTGGTGGGCAGGTATTGCCTGGGGATTGTCTTGGGTCCTGTGGGTATAGAGCCAAGGTTGGCGATCAGGTAGCCTAGGTTGCGCAGGATATCAACTTTTAACAGTGCCCACCCTTTTGCATTTGATGGGCTATCACTGGAAATATCAGTCTGTGGTTGGTTGTTTTCTGTTGTGGGTGGTTTCCATTTAAAGTGATGGTCTTGCAAGGGGAAGATAGAGAATTGTAACAGTTGATGAGGGGCGGGAGATGAGGGGGAAGAGCCTGAGTGTGCAGCAGCTTCAGTGGAAAGAGAGCTACTGCTTGGGTCATTTTGGCCAGGGTAGAGGAGAGGGGATAATTCTTCTTCCAGAGGTGCTACAGAACAGAGAGTAGTGTGTCTGGAGATAGAAGGATTGATTCCCATCCATGAGGAGTGTTTCCTGTTGCTACATAGGATCTGATAGTTTGCGTTCATTTGTCTTTTTGACATTTCTGCTGGGGGAATCAGCTGAGATAATGCATGCCACTCCTGCTGGCTAGATTTTAAAGAAATGTTAGTGTTTTCCCACTTGGGTGGGTGTTGGGCAGCATTTTCCTTTTTGGAGCTGGGCCTGATTCTACGCCTGGGTTTCCATCCTGAGTGTTGCAGCGGGAGCAGAGTGGGGGGGAAGGAGACCTGACTTTTAGTTGTAGATCTCCTTGTTGAGCCTTTAGCACCCATTTTCTTCAGGTAGTGGACATCTTTGTTCCATGTTCCTGGTTGATATTTTATCTGCTGCTAGTGCAGATTATGGAGAAAAGGCCGTTAACTGGAAAGAGCCCTCTTCTCGAGCTGCAGCACCCGATCAAGAGTGTGAGAACCAGACATCTCTTTTTTTGCTCCCTCCATAATTCAGAGTACAGTGACCAACTGTAGAATCTCTATAAAAATGTGAGCAAGTGGTCTGATTAATGCCTATGAAATGAAGTGATAGGGACTCTCATGCTTTCTATGATAATGGATTGCACAATCAATCATACTTTCCTGATGACTCAGTTAGTCAGTGCAATGTGTTGCTGAACCACATAGACCAGAGGGGCCAAGGTTCAATTCTTAGTTAGTGCTGAATAAGCTGGGATGTCAGTGGTGGAGCTGTTACAATTGGTCGGAGTGCCCTAAACTAAGGAACTGGATATAACATTGGTTCCCATTGCTGGTTTCAATTCAGTTACATCTGCTGGAAGGTGCATGTGTGTAAACACCAATTGAAGGCACGATTGGGTTGGGATGTTGGGGTGCAATCTGCCAAGTCTCGCTGTTTAGACTATGTGCAGAATAGACACTTGGATAAGATACAGGAAGGTGCTGCCAGTAGAGGAACTATTCTCAGCAGTCGATGCAATTTGGAGGGAAAAAAGAAAATTGGCAAAAAAAAACTGTTTACTTCAGTGCTCTGATCACAGTGTTGTATTATGCATGGTTTTGTTACATGCGAGGTAAATTTCTCTATACCATGTAAGCATCATGTGCTTCATTTTAGTACCACTGGTCTGTAGGTCACCCAATAGAGGTGGGGCCTGAAAGAATGGCCCATGACACATCACTAGTGCAACTATTGGACAGGGGTGGGGGGAAGCAATAAAATGGGAAGACAGTTCTGCCAAAATTTTACCCCATGGTAAAAGGCCACAAAATTCTGTTTTTAATGCAAGTACTCACTTGAGCAGAATCGCTGCATCTGACGCTCACCGATGATTTGGCTGGACACATTTGGTGGGGGGAGGGGGTGGGGCTGAAATGGGCAGAGGGAGCATGTCTGGGGAGATCTTTGGCTTTCTTGGGGAAATTCCATCTAGTAATCCACCTAATAGGCCCAATGGTACCCACACCTGCTGAGTAAGTTCCTTATGGGCCTAATAAAGGCCTCAGAATGCTTCAGGATAAAGATCATTGATCCTCCCCAGGAATGGCCTTTGGGAGCTGAGAATTCTACTGAAATATTTCTGAGGCCCTTCCCAGGTCGTCTCTGCTGAATTGGAGTGGCCTGGTGCTATTTTGACCTTCCGGGCGTCCGTCAGGGCGGGAGCATTTGATGTGTCAATCCCAACCATGCTCGTGACGCTGACCCTGCAATTTTTGGACGAAGTTGCCATCCCTAGGAGTTGATGGACTTGTGCCCTCCACTGCCACATTTCCCCCCGTTGGAGTGTGCCCTTCTGAATTTCGGCCCTATTGTGTTTATTCACAATTGGCCATGTCTAACTGAAATCCCCAGTGAGTGCCAGATGCAGTGATTCTGCTGGTGAGTACCTCCATTAAAAACACGTGTTTTATTTTATTAAACAATGCAGAGAAACATGGTGAATACTGTATATATTCAAATTAACCTGCTGATAGAAACCACTTATGAGAGCAACACTGATGTGCTAACACAGTTAGGTTATTAATTCATTGATTTGATCTTCAATACCTGATATATGTGGGGAAATGACACAGTGTGACTGAACATATGACATTTCTTTGCCTGTTACTTTAACAGAGGTGGTAACACTTTTTGTATTGTATTTGTGTTTTCTTCTTTACAGTATGGGGACTATGATCCTAATTTTCATAAACCTGGTTTCCTGGCTCAGGATGAACTGCTACCTAAAAGAGTAAGTTCTGCAACTTTCAATGAAGCTTCTTATTTTTGTTGTATATTATTTCTCTGTAAAATTTTTAAAACAATTGTAAGTCAGAGGTAGTACATTTATGATTTACTTGTTTACTTTGAAGATTCAGTGAAAAAGGTGGGTTCTAGTAAGAGATGAAAGTTGCAACAGAAATGGCCTTCAATGTGAAAGTGATAATACAGGAAACTGTGTTATCCGGAGGCTAACTGTCCGGAATGCTCGAGCCACCGGCAAAAATCAGGAGCCGTTTTCGTTAGTTGTTTTTTTCTTCTCGTTGCTTTTTTCCTCAACAGTCAAGCTCTGCAAGGTCTGCTGAAGCTGTTGCTAAGCTACAGAGACGCTTGGACTGTTTAGAAGCTGTTGCTAAGCAACAGGGTTTGTTGACAGATATGGAACTCAGAAGCTTCCGTATCTTTCAACATTAGCGCTGGAGTGTCCGGCAGTTTTGAGGGAACGGCAACAGCTCGGTGCCGGATAGCACAAAGCTTCCTGTACAAAACTTCAAATGATTAACCCCTTCCTAACAAATTGATCCAAACAGCCTCATATTGCAAAGAAACTAAATCATAGAATGATACAGCACAGAAGGAGGCCATTTGGCCCATCATGCCTGTGCCGGCTCTTTGGTACAGCTATCCAATTAGGGCCAACCCCCTGCTCTTTCCCCAATGCCCTGTAAAATGTTTTCCTTCAAGTATTTATCAAATTCTCTTTTGAAAGTTACTATCCAATCTGCTCCCATTGCCCTTTTCAGGCAGGGCATTCCAGATCACAACAACTTACTGTGTTTAAAAAAAAAAAAAAAAAAAGTTTCCTCATGTCATCTCTGGTTCTTTGTTTATTTGAAGTTATTTTTAGTAGTGGGTTATGTATTTGATAAAGTTCCACTTGAAAGGCTGCTACAGAACCTTGAGGCAGTTGGGTATCATAAGTAAAACTAGGAGGTGCATAAGGAGTTGTCTGAAGGAGAGGAAACAGAGGATATTAGTTAGGAGAGTAATGTTGGCCTGGGGAGATTTAATGAATGGAGTGCGACAGGGACTGGTGCTGGGACCCATGATCAAGAAATGTGTGCAAAAGCGCTCTGCGCAAGCTTGTCCTGTGCCGTTGGCCTAATCAAAGGGGAAGGGGAGGCTTATAGAACAAAATTCACGTGGCTCACTCTCTGAGCTACTACTGCTAATTGGGCCGTTTTTGCCAGGATCACAAAATTGGGGCATTAACAGTTTACAGTGACTTTTTAAATACTGTGTACTAACACTAACCTTTCAAAGGGTATTGCTTTTTGAAAGTTTACTTTTATATTGCATGTTTTAGGTTCTTAAGCAATATCAGATGACGGCAGATATGTGGGAAGAAAAAATAACAGCTTGGTATGCTGAGCACAGGGGAATCACCAGGTAAGCATCACTACAGCTAACTGAGGATTTTTTGAATGCATTTTAACGTAATTTATACATTTACTTTGGCCTCTTGAATAAGAAGATAATACTCGGCATTCAAAAAGCATCACTGCAAGTTTTATTTAGGTCTTTGCTACTCTTATCACATTAGCTTCTTCGTCCCCATTACCCAAACCGTCACAAGAAGATGCTCAGGCCTCATTTCATTCTAAGGGCTGCGTGTTGTATACATGTTATCGAAATGCAAGTTTGTTACTACAATTTATTAAAACTTACTTGCTTAGCACTGAGGTTCATGGTAAAATAAAAAAATACATAATACAGGAAACTTTGGTTTATCCGGAGGTTGTATGGCCGGAAACTTTGCTCTAACGGCAGAAATCAGTAGCCGTTTTAGTTAGTTTTTTTTTCTTCTCCTAGCATTCTGTTAACAGGCAGGCTCTGGAAAGCGTCTTTGGAGCTTCGCAACAGCTTCAGAGATGCTTCAAGGTACGGGCCGAGTGTTTACGAGCTGTTGCTGAGCAACAGTGTTTGTTGTCAAATACGGAGATTTTCATCTCCGTATGCTTCAATGTTGACTTTGCATGTCCGGCACTTTTGATAGATCGGCAACACGCCGGTCCTGTCGGTGCCGGATATCAGAACTTTTCCTGTAGTAGTATGCACAAAAAAGAGTTTCACTTGTGCGTCTTTTAATCTTGAAAAAAACCTTTAAAATACGATATTTCAGGCAATATGTTTATTTTCCAATTTCCAGTTCTAACAAATGAATCTCAGATAGACCTTGGAGAAAAGCAAACAAATGTGAAAGATAATACCAAACAAAAATACAGTCGAATACCTCAAATTTGGACTGTCTATGCCATTTTCGCACCCAACAGTTAATCTGTTTTAATACGCAATCATATTTAAGCCTGACGCTATACAGTGATGAAATTAATTGAATAGTTCATGATCAATTTATAGAGTCCTATCCCATCAGCATGTGTGCTTGGTACGTCAACCTCATTAATTAAGCTAGTTTCCTAATAACAAAAGCAAGCAACCCTCTTTGAAACAAAGAAAACACAGCTACCTGCTTTGAAACCATTTGGGAGAATGCTGCTGGTATAAATAAGCAAATATTTCAGAACAGGTTATTCTTGAGATTTTCACTACATGTTGCCAGTGTCTCGGTGGAAATGATTATCACACCATTTCCCCCCTCCTCATTCAACACTCTTATGTTTTCAACATAAGCTTTTGCTGGGTAAATGTGCTGCACTGATTGTAAACCTCTTTGGAGCTTGCTGCAAAGAAAGGTGATCTCAAGGTCATTTTTCCACCTTTCAAAGTGGGATACAATTTCAGTTAATGAAGCAGTTCAGACTCTGGCTGGCACATTTTATTTATTAATGTTATTGGAATTTGAATATGCCTCCATCAATGTGGGAAGTGCACAGTTTTACCGCAATGCTAGTTGGCTGCTTTTTATAATAATTTCCATTTCTGTCTATCTTTTGTAGTTACTTGCCTTCCTTCTCCAGTTAGAAGAGCTCTCTCGTTTCCTTTTTGACCTGTAGTATTAACACTAGATATGGTGATTTATTATTTGATAGTTAACATAAAGGCACTCCTCCCAAAATAACATCTGGTATGACTTTGCATAAAGTAAGCAATCCAATAAATGTCATGCTCCTCACACTAGTTAATCAAGATGGAAAGAGTATTGCTATAATGCTGTGAAGCAAATACACTAATTGCCCTAATCTTTTTGTGTATCAACTTTACATTTTTACTATAATCATTTTTGACAGAGATGAAGCTGAAATGGAATATTTAAAGATTGCACAAGACCTCGAAATGTACGGCGTAAACTACTTCCCAATCACAGTAAGTTTTTTTAATACCGAATTTATTTAACATATACATGAGCTCAGGCAAAAACCACTTTAAAAACACAAAGGGTTAATCCTGATCTCAATGTGCTAAGAGGTTAGATGCTGTATTTCTAAAGTTTGTTTTTGCCAACCTGCATTTGTATGGAATGCCTTTTGTGCAACGAGTGCTATTATGTGCTTCGTGAAGGAGAATTAGCATTGTACTGAACAGAGGGTTATATACTGTATTAATGCAGAAACAGTCTTAAAGATTTCCCCTCATAAGAAAGTTGTGCTGCATAGGAATTGCTACTTTACGATGTACTAAACAGAAGCCATTTGTAAATTCCCTTCTTTATGCTGATCAAAGTGTGAATTTTTTTTGATCAGTTTTCATTCAGTTTGCTTAACACAATCAATATTTTTATACTTAAAAAAAAATAAAAATCTAGCCAACTTTCTCTGCTTTCTTTGTGGATTGCTTGCTGGAGTTACAATCCATAGCTGTTGGTCAATCTCTAGTACCTCACCCAAGTGACCATATGTCATCCATGATAGTATGTGTTTGCCGACTGATTGACTGGGAGACATTATGGCCAAACCCTGTGCTATCTTCACACTATTTCCACACGTACATTTCTAGCAGGGCTCACTAGCGAGAACCCTGGTTGTTTTTCTTCCTTCGCCCTAATTCAGAGGTGCTGAGGCCCTGTTGTGTGCCTACTGCCATATCAGCTGAAATCACTAACTCAGCACAGACTTGGATTGGAACTTGGGTCATTCCTCGACTGCGTGGTGCAGCTACTCACTATATAAGGCACAGGCACGATGGGCCGAATGGCCTCCTTCAGGGTCTTTACATTCCCGCTGCTCAGTGTGTGACAGCCCGTCAGTATATAACACATCAGACACCCACATAACAATTGTGTTAAACAAATGAACAGAACACTGGAGAAATATCTATATATAGAACACTACAATTATAACCAATCCATTGATGATTGTGTGGCAATTAGATGCAACAGTTTTGCACTTACTCACTCTCCCTTGGTAACTTGAGGTTAACCAAGGTTGCACCCATCACCCTCTAAGTCCTGGATGGGATGAGCTAATATCTATTTACTGCCTATAGATATTGAGCCCTTCACCAGTAGTAACACTCTAATCACTGTACATGGAGAACAAGTGGATCATCATAGATTCTCCCTCTATTTAGTAGGCAATTTACAGCAACATATCAGGGCAGTGTTCTAGGCCCAATCATCTTCAGCTGCTTCATCAATGACCTTCCCTCCAGAAATGGGGATATTTGCTGATGACTGCACAGTGTTCAGCGCCATTCACAACTCCTCAGATAATGAAGCAGTCCATGCCCGCATGCAACAAGACCTGGACGACGTTCAGGCTTGGGCTGATAAGTGGCAGGTAACATTCACGCCACAGAAGTGCCAAGCAATGACTATCTCCAACAAGTGAGAGTCTAACCACCGCCCCTTGACATTCAACAGTATTACCATCACCGAATCCCCCACCATCAACATCCTGGGGGGTCACCATTGACCAAAAACTTAACTGGAACAGCCACATAAATACTGTGGCAACAAGAGCAGGTCATAAGCTAGGTATTCTGCGGCGAGTGTCTCACCTCCTGACTCCCCAAAGCCTTTCCACCATCTACAAGGCACAAGTCAGGTATGTGATGGAATACTCTCCACTCGCCCGGATGAGTGTGGCTCCAACAACACTCGAGAAGCTCGACTCCATCCAGGACAAAGCAGCCCGCTTGATTGGCACCCCATCCACCACCTTAAACATTCACTCCCTCCACCACTGGCGTACCGTGGCTGCAGTGTGTACCATCTACAAGATGTACTGCAGCAACTCGCCAAGGCTTCTTCGGCAGCTCCTCCCAAACTAGAAGGACAAGGGCAGCAGGCGCATGGGAACACCACCACCTCCAAGTTCCCCTCCAAGTCACACACCATCCTGACTTAGAAGTATATCGCCGATCCTGCATCGTCACTGGCTCAAAATCCTGGAACTCCCTCCCTAACGGCACTGTGGGAGTACCTTCACCACACGGACTGCAGCGGCTCACCACCACCTTCTCGAGGGCAATTAGGGATGGGCAATAAATGCTGGCCTTGCCAGCGATGCCCACATCCCATAAATGATTTTTTTTTTTAATCAACAAATTTATATACAACATTACATGAGAAATTTGGCTTTGAGTTATCTGAAGCTGAGTGGGAAAAACCTCAGCCCCCCAGTGACCGATCAACCTCGCCAGTTCTCATCAGTGTGCCAGGAGAGTTTGTCTTGCACCAACAGTGCTTTGGAGTACTGAGGATCTGCACTGGGGTGACAGTTAAGAAAACTGAAAGCTTGTTGAAAAGCATTCAGGTGAAACCAGACTTCATTTGATAAGGCACTGAAAGAACTGATACTATGAGTTAATTCGGATATGGGAGCATCAAGTCTGCCCAGGTGAAAAGATTTAAAGAGGATAAAAGTAAGATACAGAAGAAATAAAATAAGATGGTGCAAATAAAATGACACGGCAGTATTGAGTAAAATATTAAACAATAAGTGAAAATAGAATGAGCAAGGTAAAATATGAATGGAATAAATACTTAGAAATAGCATTGTAAAGGAAATAGCAAAACTACATTTGTTATTTGCTAGCCTGTATTCTCTAGTGTGGGCTACAGGAGCAAGTCAGGATAATTTTAATAAATAAAATGAATACTGTTAAAAATTTTGAGTTTGATTTGAATAATTAAAATGAGAAAAAGTTTATCACTGAATTGACCATTCAGATCTTCTCATATTTGTATGCAGAATGCCTCTGCAGTAAGATGTTATGTTGAATGGTGTGTGTCTTCATCAGTTGACACTGATGCTGGTTTTGTGGTAGAGCAGGTGGTGATTTCAAGTATCATTTCTTTAATGCGTGACCCCTCAATCTGATTGGGAAGGGGAAGCACCTTCATGACTTTTGCAAGTAGAGTTCTGAATTGCCACTTTCATCAGAATTGCAGGAACAAAACAAGAACATTGTTTGTTTTGGGCAGTTACATGTTGATAAGTTCCCTGCATGATAACTAAAAACCAGCACCAATAATGCCCAAATCATAGGGTAGATATTGGTACAAAATCTGCAAAATACTGTGGATGCTGGAAATCTGAAATAAAAATAGGAAATGCTGGAAATACTCGGCAGGTAAGGCAGTATCTGTGGAGAGAGAAGCAGAGTTAATGTTTCAGGTCGACGAGCTTTCATCAGAACTCGGGGTAGATATTGATGCCTGAATTAATTTTTCCAGCGGCAGTTATTTCTTGTGTTTAAATATTTTGAATGTAAATTGTATTTTATTTTGAATATGACTATTAACTGGCTGTAATAACATGAAAGTAAATGCACCACTGTTTATAACCATGTGCGGCTGAACATTTATAACAGCAAAACAAAAAGGATACAGACTTGCTGCTTGGAGTTGATGCACTTGGCCTTCACATCTACATCCCTGACAACAAACTCTCATCTAAGAAGTCATTTGCTTGGAGTGGGATCAGAAACATTTCCTACAGTGAGAAAGAGGTAGGTAAACAGTCGAGTATTTTTTGTGCTTTCCTTTATTAAAATTCTGTAAGTTTAAATCCCATTGAACATACACGCCACCATTATACATTATAACGATCCTGCTCTATGGACATTCAAATAATATTAAATGTTAAATGTATATTTTCTTACATCTATTAACGTTAACCAATTGGGGATGAATCTTGGGGAAAGCCTGAATGCTTTTGTCAGTCACAGGATTTGAGCTTTGTTCAAGGGTTACGTGCTTGGTTTGTGACAACTTTGGCTTTTATTTTACTTGTGCATATTGTATTATGGGTAATCTGGAGCATCATTGTGGTATTTAGCTACTAACGGCCTGTTTGTTTAGGGTGACTTCCTTGGGATACGGATCAAAAAGTGGGAGATGCTGTTTAATGTAGAGAAAGGTAAATTCGTGAAGTTGGGGAAGGGAAACAAACAATGGTAGTACAAAATAATGGAGACTTCTGCTACCCATCAGCTGGCCCTCTCTATCTCTCTTTTATTCTTCTCTCTTTTCTGCTTCTCCCATGAGAAATTAAATGAATCGGACTATGGCCTGCACTTATTTTCTTACTTAAAAGTGCCAGTTAAAATTTGTTCTTGCAGCTTAATTTGGAAGCTCTAGGACCTGTTTTGAAGATAGTTAAGCGTCAAACCCAACTTCCATTTCCAAACAAGCTGTGAAATAGCTTAAGTAACCACTTCTACATAAATAATGTTTATCAGAATAAAGTGGTACCTTCCTTGAAATCGGGCTATAACTGGGTAAAATGCTTATGACATTGGAAAAGTGTTATGCATCAAAATTTAATAGATTTTGACATACATTTTTAGCTACTTGGTGGCTTCAAACAAAGACACAATATTAACCTGGAGCAAGGGTTTTCAAACGCTGTTAAGCACTTTTAGAAGTTTTCTACAAAACCTAGAGATCAGAATGAAGCCTCCTATGTTTCCCCCTCCCCATACAATAGTGCATTTTGAAAATAATAACAAACTTTAAAACGACCTTAATGCAAACTCTTTTGCAGTTTACAATCAAACCCTTAGACAAAAAGGCAGAGGTTTTCAAGTTCTACTCATCACAGCTCCGAGTGAACAAATTGGTGAGTTTATTTCCTTCTGATAGATTAAATTGACAGCTTTTACCTTATCTTGTAATCACCAAAACTATTGATGATGTTTATGCTGCTTATTTCACATTATTTTTGATCAGTTCCCGTTTGTAGTAGTTTGGCTGAGATTAGTAAATTGGTGATATGGGGATCATGTCTGCTTTCCACTGTTGCACAATGTATTGGAGCACTAATGTGCTCTGCCACTGTAATATGTACCCATTGTACTTTTGGAGGTTTGGATTATATAATCTTATCAATTTAACTTGTATTGTAAACTTACAGTAAATGTAGGTGAGAGTTGTCTCAAATGGTTGTAGTATGGATAACCAATCTCTAGAGAAGTTATTTTGAATTTAAAATTTGTTGCCGTCTGTTCTTGACAATCATCAGTGGCAAAATAAAGGCGTGGTGATTCAGATTCTGTTTGTGCCTTGTATCTCACTCCATTCTGTGTATTCCTCATATGTGTTGCTCTCAACAGCAACCAGTATTTTAACTGGATGACTATCGTTCAGTTGGGTTCAATTGTGCTTTAAGAGTAGAGCCAATCTGGTTTACTTCTGTTACCATTTTAAGGTGCTAATGTATTTGTTAGCAATATAGATATTCTAGTATAAGGAAGATTAAAGGCTCTTTAGGCATAATACTCATTTAAAAATGTGTGAAATGCATAATGTGTAACTTATTTTGATCTTCATGAGGATTGAAATTGCATTTTTAAGAGATGCATTTTAAAGAAATACATTTTAAAATGTGGAATTAAGGTAACCTACAAATTACTGTGTAAATGTTATGTTGGTTCCTTGCCTGTCATACAGAATGCTGCAGAAATCAAGGTGAGAGGTAAACATTTTTAAATCAGAGTTTGCACTGAGTAGGGAAACTTTTTACCAGATGTTCAATTTACTTTGGTGAGGGGTGACCTGTTTCACCTTGTGTTCACACAGCTAATCGGATTGCTCACCGCAACTACCCTGCTAGCATGTTTCAATTTCCACAGCACTTTCTGTAAAGTGAAAGGAAATGGTTTATGGAAAAATAGTCATCTATGTGCACTCCATATTGCTGGAATGGCAAGTGACTTCAATCCGTTAGGTTAATGTAAAATTACTTTCTTTTGCTTATTTTCAGATTTTGCAGTTGTGCATTGGAAACCATGACTTGTTCATGAGAAGAAGAAAAGTGGATTCAATTGAAGTCCAGCAGATGAAAGCTCAAGCCAGAGAAGAAAAGGCTAGAAAAAAGGTTAATCAGTTCTGTCTTGACATATATAAATGACTAGCTGGGGTGAGCCTGGCGTTGCCGAGGCTTTTTCGAGGGCATGTTGTTGTTGGAAGAGAGAGAGAGAGAGCGACTGGGGGGGTGGGGGGGCGGCAGAGAGAGACTGGGTGGGGGGGAGCAGAGAGAGACTGGGGGGGGGGGGGAAACAGAGAGAGACTGGGGGGGGAACAGAGAGAGACTGGGGGGGGGGGGGGAACAGAGAGAGACTTGGGGGGGGGGAAACAGAGAGAGACTTGGGGGGAGGAAACAGAGAGAGACTTGGGGGGGAGGGGGGGGGAACAGAGAGAGACGGGGGGGGGGAACAGAGAGAGACTGGGGGAGGGGAACAGCAGAAGCTCTTCCCCCCCCCCCCCCCCCCCCCCCCCCCCAACCCCCCTCCCGCGATTTCCCGAGGCTCCCCCCCCCCCCCCCCCCCCCCCCCCCGCGATTTCCCGAGGCTCGCCCCCCCCCCCCCCCCCCGCGCGATCTCCCGAGGCTGTGTGCTGGCGTCACGGGGGGCCGTGCGCATGCGTGCCGGCGTCAAGGCGGCTGCGCAACTTGGCGGCCTTTTCATTTTTTTAAACTCATGCATGCTGGCGGTCACGGGGGTGGCGGGCCGTGCGCATGCGTGGTTTCAAGACCACCGGCGTGCCCCGTTGCCGGGGTAACGGGGGCCCGTGCGAATGCGTGCCGCCGTCAAGGCGGCCGCGCAACTGGCGGCCTCTTTTTTTTTAAACTCATCTTTCGCCGAGTAAGAGGAGATTAAATAAATAGAGAGCAGCAAAAGAGGAGGAGGGAGTAGGAGTCACTCGGTAGGCCCATGCAAGAAGGACGGTAGATGTGAATAGGAGGCAGGGCTCGGCTGCCAGTTAACTAAGTGGCCCCTCGGGCCGGACGCAGGCCTGGTCTCGAACGAGGAGCCAACTGCCCCACCCACCGCGTGCGCATTTGCTAAACACAATTTAAAACACAAATAAATTGTTATTTAATTCCCTAACACATCATTAAAATATTTACCTTAGTTCCCTAACACACAGAAAGTGTGGGGGAAAAAATCGTGAAAAATCAAGATGGCGGCCACTCACCTCGGTTCAGAAGGATAAGGCCCACCCACACACGCACTGATTGGTCGACCGGTCAGGTCACCGAAGCGTAGGATTGGTCAATCGTCGAGTCACTCGACACTCAACTGTAGGACGGCACGCGCCAGGAACCCGCCGTACGCGAGGGCAATTTTGGGGCGCTTGGTCTCCCTGCCCCTGTGTGTCCCCCCTCTCCCTGTCATGTCCTCTCCCTGTCCTATCCCTCCCTCCCCTCCTCTCCCTCCCCTGTCTCCCTCCCCTCCCTCCCTCCCCTCCCCCTCTCGCCCACCCCCGCTACTCCCCCGCTCCCCTCTGTCCCTCTCTCCGGCCCCCCCCCCCGCCTAGCGCCTGAGGTCCGGTGCCGTTGCGATAGCGGGAATGCTGAGCGGCGGCCGGTGCCGGGAGCGGGCTTTCGTGGGCGGCGCATGCGCGGTCAGTGTGGGCGGCGCGAGCCCCCCGCGATTTCCCGAGGCTCCCCCCCCCACCCGCGATTTCCCGAGGCTCCCCCCCACCCGCGATGTCCTGAGGCTCCCCCCCCCCCGCGATGTCCTGAGGCTCCCCCCCCCCCGCGATTTCCCGAGGCTCCCCCCCCCCCCCCCGCGATTTCCCGAGGCTCCCCCCCCCCCCCCCCCCGCGATCTTCCGAGGCTGTGTGCTGGCGTCATGGGGGCCGTGCGCATGCGTGCCGGCGTCAAGGCGGCTGCGCAAATGGGGTGGTGGGCCGTGCGCATGCGTGGTTTCAAGACCGCCGGCGTGCCCCGTTGCCGGGGTAACGGGGGCCGTGCGAATGCGTGCCGTCGTCAAGGCAGCCGCGCAACTGGCGGCCTCTTTTTTTAAACTCATCAGCTCTCCACCCCCCCCCCCCGCGATTTCCCGAGGCTCTCCCCCCCTCCCCCCGCGATTTCCCGAGGCTCCCCCCCCCCCCCCCCGCAATTTCCCGAGGCTCTCTTTTCCCCCCCCCCCTCCCCCCTATTAAATTGTTATTTAATTAATTCCCTAACACATCATTAAAATATTTACCTTAGTTCCCTAACACACAGAAAGTGTGGGGGGAAAAATTGTGAAAAATCAAGATGGCAGCCACTCACCTCGGTTCAGAAGGATAAGGCCCGCCCACACACGCACCGATTGGTCGACCGGTCAGGTCACCGAAGCGTAGGATTGGTCAATCGTCGAGTCACTCGACACTCAACTGTAGGAAGGAACCCGCCGTCCGATTGGTCGACCTCGACGTCACACGGTCGCTAATGAGATGCTAATGAGCGGAAGGCTGAACGTTTTTCGGATACCGCGGGCGCGGTTTTTGTCCGGCCGAAACGTAAATACGCCTATGACCGGTCCGGAATCGCAAGCTTTCTTTTGAGGCGACGCGCGCGTCGGTACGCTCTGTAACTTTCAAACGTATAGAGAACAGACAGACAGACAGACAGACATCGGGACAGACAGACAGAAGTGCCGCTTTATATATATAGATGTACAAAATACTTTATTTAATGCTGGTCTATTGGTGTGACGGGAATATTTTCCCTAAAACATGGATTGTTCTATTTCAGATGGAACGCCAAAGATTGGCCAGAGAGAAAAAGCTGAGGGAGGAGGCTGAACGAGCAAAAGAAGATCTGGAGAGACGCCTTTATCAGTTACAGGATGAGTCTAGGCTAGCCAATGAAGCACTGGTTGGTTCACTCTTTTAGACTTCTTGTGCTCTGCAATATAGTCTGTAACCATCAATTTTAAATACATAAATAAAGAAAACTAAGATGATAGTCTGGCATGATGTTCCGTGCAGTAAGGTTATGTTGATACTATCAATTGTTGTCATTTCTCAATCTATTAGCTGTACTGCATGAACTTAAGCAAGCCATGTGGAAAATCGTAATGGAATTAATGTAACATAATTGCATTAATCAAATCTGTTGATGCAGTATACTGTAGGAGACTGGATAAATATCTCTAAGAGCAGGAATTTAAAGGGAAAGGGAGCTTGGCAATTAATTTTTCAGGAGTTCTTTGAGGAAACAATGGCCTTTAGACCAAGGAAATTCCGTGGATGTGATATATTTAGACTTCAAAGTTTTTAATACCATGCCACACAGGGTAGGATGGCAAGAAATTAGCAAGTTTCTGAGGTTGATTGGAAATTGGCTAAACTAGAGAAAGCAAAGGCTGGCTGTGAATAGAGCTGCATCGATATGACAAGGAGTCACTAGAGGGACGCCACCGGGATCAGTGCGGAGCTGTTGCTATTTACATTATACGTAAATCATTTGGAGATGGGAACAGAAACAAAACAGCCTAAATTTGCAAATGACAAATTGGGAGAGCGTTAACTGTTAAGGAAGAGACAAATCCAATACTAAAGGATCTGGATAGGTTGGAGTAGTCTGATAGAATGGCAAGTAGCATTTAACGTGGAGAAATGCAAGTTAATGAGACTAATAAAGGGAAGTAAACAATGGAGGGGGAGAAATTGGGTATGTAGCGCCACCTGTTAGCGCCTAAAGAGGGCAGTCAGTGGCTGTAGCGCCACTGGCCGTGCCTCCCGCGATATTCAGCGGGGGCGCTAATGGTGGCGTTAGCCTGTTGCGCTGCGCCGTCATCGGTGTGCGCAGCGCCCCGATCGCGATATTTGGTAGCGAACACCGCTGTAGTGCCGTTCGCTACCCGCCTGGTTCACAGGGCCTTGCTGTGCCGGCAGTGGTGCAAGTTAAGGTGGAGGTGCGGGGCGGCCGCTTTTTTCGGCGGCCGCCTGCCAGCACCTCTGTCCCCGGCCTCCTGATCCCCCCCCCCACCGCGGCATTTCCAGCTGTTTCCCGAGAGCCCGGCACTTCTCCTCGGTGCTGTGCTCTTTTGCCGGTACTCGCGATCGGGGATCACGCTGTTGCAGGCCCCTCCCCCTTAACAATGGGAGGAAGGCCTGCAGTATCGCAGCGCGCCGCTGCGGCACGTTGCGCTGCGATATTCAGTTTCAACGCCCTAAGAGGGACGCGGAGCGCCTCGAGCCTCGCCCCGTCTCCCTCTAGGGGTGCTGAAACTGAATTTCTGGCGATCGGTATTACTCCGAACGCTGCGCAAAAATCAGCGCCCAGGCGAACTTGGCGCCACTTTGGCGCCTCAACCGAATTTCTAGGCCTGGGACTATAAACTAAATGGCTCTAGGCTGTCAGACACAACACAGGAAAGGGACCTGGGGCTATTGGTGGATAGCTCACTGAAACCAATACTACAGTATGCAGCAGCAACAGGGGAGCAAACTAGACCTTGAGGTACATAGCCAGAGGAATGGAGCACAAATCCCAGGAGGTGATGGAATGTGTAGAATATGGCAACATGTGAAATACTGTGTGCAGCCCTGGTTGCCATACTACAACAAGGATATCCAGGCATTGAAGGTAGTGCAGAAAACAAGGTATAAGGGTGACTAAACTTGTACCTAGTTTAAGGGATCTGAGCTATCAGGAGGAAATGAAGAGCCTGGAATTGTTTACTCTGGAGAAGAGAAAGTTAAGGGGAGATTTATACAAGTTTTCGTTCTCAAGGCAGTTGATAAATTGAGCTCTGGTAATACGTCCAAGATTGCTGCAAACTCTAGAACCAAGGAACATGGACACAAGCTTAGAAGAGGGGAAGTGCATGGACAGTTTAGATTTAATTTATACAGAGTTTGGAGAACATATAGAACAAACTGCCCAAGGAATACATGCAGGCAGATAATGTGAAACATTTTAAGGGAGAA
The DNA here is from genome assembly GCF_052327205.1 of Somniosus microcephalus. Taxonomy (NCBI): domain Eukaryota; kingdom Metazoa; phylum Chordata; class Chondrichthyes; order Squaliformes; family Somniosidae; genus Somniosus; species Somniosus microcephalus. The sequence continues at coordinate 35,389,343 of NC_141008.1, forward strand.
TTGGATAGATATACGAGGGAGTGGGCAATTGCGAGGTATTGGGTCTTAGAACTGGCCAGGTGGACTGCAGAGTCTTTTCCAGTCTGCACTTTCCTAATTGTTTCTTGTCAGTCCCTCTTTTTTTTCATTTTCTTCCTTGCACATATTCTCAAAGTAGTTTGGAATGGGTTTAAAAAAGGCACTGTGCAAACAGTAATTACAGATTTTTACTAATTTCCTTAAATCAAAATAAAAATGCATTTCCTGTGCTAACTCGTAACTTAAGATTGACTCTGGCCCTCTTAGAAACATGACTCAAGATACAGCTTTCAGTAAAACCTAAAATTAAACATTAAAATTACCAAAATGTCAGCCACATGAATTAAATGGAATGGCTAGACCCATTGATCAGTTCCAAACACTGAATTATCTATGAGATGGCTTCCCATCCAAAGACAATGGCAGAATTGAACTAATGCATACCAAGGCCTTACAACTAGAAGTATCCAGTTTTAATTGTGCATGTACCATGACCAAAAAAAAGAAAGTAATAGACCGTAGACAAGAAGGCTTAAATTTTGTCACAAGTACTGATACCCACTCAGGAAATGAATGCTTTTTATTAGATCCGATCAGAGGAGACAGCCGATTTACTTGCTGAGAAGGCACAGATTGCAGAGGAGGAGGCCAAGCTGCTTGCTCAGAAAGCTGCAGAGGCAGAGCAGGAGAGGCAAAGGTTGGAGGTCACAGCGCTGAAGACTAAAGAGGAGAAGCGTTTAATGGAACAGAAGATGCGAGAAGCTGAGCTGATAGCTGTCAAGCTGGTGGAGGAATCCGAGAGGAGGTTGGTTAAATTACATTTGCAAGTCACTCATTTTGCCTAGAGGATAAACAGCAATTTAGCTTTTATTAAAGCCAATGTCATCAGATGGGGAATACAAAACCTAAAGTTGAACGAGTTAGCATTAAATGTGGTAGTTGTGTGACACTTGCTATAACTGTCAGTCTTTCTTTTATTCACACTTTTACTATCACACTTTGCTGATTAGCTCAATGTAAGACAAATCAGAACTACGGAAATAGGGAATGTATGAATCAAATGTGAAGAAAGTGGCTAGAAAACTACAAAATGAAAAACTACAAAGAACTTCTGAAAACAATCAGCTCTGAATGGCCAATCAGGATAACCGTAATGACTAAGAACAAAGCCACTGAACTGCTGTCTGCACTGTCCCACTAATCTTGGCCTCTTTCACGAGTAGATAATAGTGCCTCCATGATCTGCCCCTCCATAGGTGAGCTTTCTGATGTGGGGAATGGCTTTCATGGGCGTTGTATGCAAATTTCTCCTGAAACAAGATTGAGGGAATTAGGTACAGGAAACTTTCTGGTATCCGGCACGGACGGGAACGACGTGGTGCCGGTTCATCAACAATTCCGGATAACCGAATACTATAGTAAAAGATACGGAGCTCAGAGCTCTGTATAAAGCAACAAACCCTGTGCTTCAAAACAATTGGCACAAGTTGCAAGCGTCTCTGTAGCTTAGCAACAGCTTCAGCTACACCCTTGCACAGCAACAAATGGAGTAAAAAAAGTAATAAAAGTAAAAAAAGTTATCTGAACCGACTCATGAATTTTGCCGGTGGATAGAGCGTTCCGGTTATTTAGGGGCCGGTTAATCGAAAGTTTCCTGTAATTGAGATATGTTTCTCCGGTAGCATCGGACAGCCGATGTAAATGATCTGCTGGTATCAACCTGGTGATGTGGAGAAAGTGTTTTTAAGATTTTGTGTGCAATTAATTGCTGTCTGGGAGATGGTGACACATACTATGAGATCCTGAGTTAGTGCCACATCCCCACCCCTCACTCACCCTTAAGCTACAGTGCAGTGTGAGCAGTTACTTGTGCAGCTGTTAATTTTAGAAGATGTGTTGATGACCGAGGAAGGAAAGGGAGAGTAGCCCGCCTGTTATCTTGCCAGCCTTCGTCATGTCATTAAACTTTTTCTGGCACTGGCCTGTAGTTCTGGGGCTGAGTGAGGTGGCACATAGTGTCGCTGCCACCTCCCTCCCCATGGCATGTGAGACACCTTTTTTGTGGCTTCCTTCTATGGAGATTCAGCAGCTTTTCTCTCCTTTGGTGCATCTCATCCAGGAGGGTTTGTAGGTCAGTCTCATTAAAATTGTGTGCTCTCTTTTCTGCCTCCTTGCAGTGCCCTTCTCAGGTTGCGAAAGTAGCATAAAATCACACATGAACCATCCTGTCTAGCTACCTGACAATCAATCTTACTGAGCCAAACACTTTCCTATTTACCTGCTTCCCCAACCTGCCGTAGGTCTCTAACCAGTCTTGGCTTTTTAAAGGCTCAACTCTCATTTCCAAGCCCCTCCAGTGCATTACTCTTATTTTACATGGGATTTTTGCTACTGAACTGCCAGTGGATATTCAGATGAGCTGCCTCTGCCAGCGGTCCGGAGAATCAGTAGGTGCAAGTCCCAACTCAGCAGCGCAAAACTGTTGTAATTGGCCATGTGTTGGGAGAGCAGCAACCAGAAGTCCCTGAGGTTGGTGGCCAGTTCTGCAGCTTCAACTATTCTGTTTCGACATCCGTTTCCTGGCACAAGACCCTAGAAGATAGCGGGCCTGCTCTGAGAATGTAACCAAACCATATTGATGATCTGGTCCATCAACTTTGGGTGCTCCGAGGCCGAGAGAGGCGGAGCACACTTTGGGTGCACTGCACCTTTCAAATGCCCAGACAAACCTTGGGGGTGGGAGGGAGGGAATATCGGTGAGTTAAAGCCATAAACAGCATGTAACGTGGATTCACCTATTTGAAAAACAAGGTTATGAGGAGAGAATTAAGATACTGGAACTATCTCCACTGGAGCTGAATGGCCTCCTCCTGCGCTGTGAACTTTTATAATTCTATGGGCCTGCTGAGATCAGAAGTTTGCTGTGTGGGGAATTTAAGTGCTGAGCCCACATTCTGCTATTCAGTTAGATCATGGCTGATTTGTATCGTATCTCATTTACCCGCCTTGGTTCCATATCCCTGAATACCCTTGCCTATCAATCTCAGTTTCAGAAGGCACAAGCAGCACATTGATGCTCTGCTGCACTGCCCATCAAATTAAGTTACTGTTTTTTTTAAAAATCATGTGTTTGTCACATTCTTTGATTTTAAATATTCTTATTTTAGGTCCAAGGAAGCAGAACAGCTAAAACAGGATCTAAATGAGGCCAGAGAGGCAGAAAGAAGAGCCAAGCACAGACTGTTGGAGATTACAAAACCCAGTTACCCAGTATGTGTCAAAACATTCATGTAAACTGTTTAAAATTCTGATCAGATTGACCAGCTGCAGCTTGTTTCTTCTGAGTGTCCAGAAATTATTCGTCACTTACTGAAAAACTCAGTGTTGTGCTGTTAAACACCCTTTCATCATCCTTCGATGCACTATAGATGCAAGAGAATTGAAATGTACTCTCTGGGGAGAACACTAGTTAAACTAACACACTGGTTTTATTTCCTTTTTTTCCTGAATGCATTAGTGAGGCTCATTTCCCCCCCCCCCCCCACCCATTGTAATTGGTAACATTTTGTATACCCAGTGCTCATGGTTTTAGTATTCAGTTTCCATTCCGTTGTCCAGATGATCTCTCTCACTTTCAGTCTTATGTGATTTCCCATGGAGAAGAAAATTGTTCGGGAACAAAAAAAAAATACATTTTTAGCTAATTTTCCTTCAGTAGATTTTTGGAGCACGGTCCTGTGACACGACAATATTTACATTTGTGTGCGTGGTTCCTAGTGTTCTATACAGGTGCGAGCAAACTCCTTTTAGAAAAACAATACTTTGGTATTTTAATGCTTTACCTAAATATTATGATTTTTATTGAAACCCTACATTAGCAGTTCTAAACCAATATATTCACACTAACTATTATGACATAGTTTATCTATGAAGCTAAAATGGTGACTACACTTCAGAAGTAATTAATTGGCTGCACAGTGCTCTGGGATATCCTGAGCTTATGATAGGTGTGATATAGATGCAAGTTCAAGGTCAGTAAATGTGTAAAACTCTTTCTGATATCTTGATATTTCAATCTGCTTTACTTAGCTTATCGCTTCATATTCTGCTCATCCCCCTGCTGATGTTGGAGATCTGAACCTAGAATCTGGATCTTTTAAATTTGACTTCAAGGACACAGATATGAAGCGACTCTCCATGGAGATAGAACGAGAACGGTACGTTAGTGTACTTCCTCCTCCCATGCTTCTCATTCATGAATAGCATAGTTACCAGACACAGTGGAGGTACACTGCATCTCAGTTATAACATGGTTATACAACCAAGTTAATGGTATCTGATGCTCATGTGATCTGTCCATGTGGAATGTAGATATGTGGTGAGAGCTTTTTGGTTTTACATGCTTCATATTTCCATTTTCGCCACCCAACTCCCCAGTGCAGCCACCCCCAGGATCTTCTACCCCGAGTACTGACAGATGCCACAACCTTCTCCCACTGCTTCCGGACACTGATACCATCTCCTTCCCCACCCCACCCCTCAAGTGTTCCCATTACCATGGCAACACACTCCAGTGTTGCCAAACCCTGATACCTTCCACCATGCAACCAAACCGCTCAGGGCTGCTTGACCTGCGATGTCGCGCCAATGCAGCTTGACCTCCAGCGCACACACTCATCGTATAATAATAGCCATGGTGTGGAGATGCCGGTGTTGGACTGGGGTGGACAAATGTAAGAAGTCACATTTAATAACCTGGTGTTGTGTGACTTCTTACATTCGTATAATAATAGTCAAGGCAACTCGTTTATTATTTAAAATGTATTTATTTATTATTTAGTCTTTAGACGTGGGGAATGTGTTTCCACTCGTGGAGGAATCCAGAACTAGGGGTCATAAATATAACATAGTCACTAATAAATCCAATAAGGAATTCAGGAGTAACTTCTTTACCCAGAGAGTGGTTTGAAATATGGAACTTGCTACCACATGGAGTAGTTGAGGCAAATATCATAGATGCATTTAAGGGGAAGCTAGATAAGTACACAAGGGAGAATGGAATCGAAGGATAGGTTTATAGGGTTAGATGAAGTAGGGTCGGAGAAGGTTCGTGTGGACCTGCATAGATATAAACACCGGCATTGATTATTTGGGCCGAATGGCCAGTTTCTGTGCTGTAACTTGTATGTAATTCTATGTAATTTATGGTTATTATGAAAAAGGCAAAGTTGTGAAATTTATTGCCCAAAACATTGTTTAAATATCATGCTACCATATAATAAAAATTGAATTAAAGGTATTCAGTCACTGTAAATCAATACCCCTGAAAATGCATCACGCATTACCAGGCATAACACCACTATTGTTATAAAACAACATGACAGAGGGAAAGAGAGAGGACATGAGAGAGAGCGTGTGCAAAAGTGAATGTGACTTAAACGGACATTATACTGTGCAACGACTTGCTTCTGGATGTCAGCCCCCATCACCAGTATATCCGATTTACTGTGAGGAATGCCATAGGAGATCCACAAATAATATTTTTAAAACTGCATCTAGCAAGCTATTTTGTCTCACAATTCCTGTAACACTTCCATACCACACTAGTCAGCTTCATGTATACTGCTTAATCACAGTCAGATTTATATAAGCTTTTTGCAGCTAATTGGTTGGTTGTTTCCCACCACCTTAGGCATATTTCTTTCTGTTGATTGCTGATACACAAATTTATTAATTTGGATTCATTTAATTTGCTAGAAAGGATTGCTGAAAAAAATGAAGGAAACCAATGAATTCGCTCAGAAAAATTAAACTTGTCTTTTTCTTTATGTCCTGGAGTGCACTAATAAATTTTTTTTTTTTTTTTTTTTTCAAAGCTGTAGTTTTCTTATGAATGGGCTCTCCGATTAATTCCTGGGCTTGTAACCCTGACTTTTCCCCCTCCCAATTAGCTTTTTTCCCCCTCCCGATTAGTTCAGTGTGCATGCAAAAGCTGTTTGTTCCATGTGTGCTTCTCTCTTCTCCATCCCCCCATGACTTCTGCTACTGATTTGTCCTGCCTGCCAAGATACTACCCTGCTGAACTGATGGCCCAGCCCACCCACGGCCTGACAAACTTCTCTTTCACACAGGCTCTAGCGCCATCCCTGAGTTGCTTTCTCCACTTCCTAATCAGAATGTGGTCCTCCTGGTGAGTTCCCAGCCAGGAGCCAGCTTTAAGTTGCTTCAAGCACTTGCTGTGCTTTTATTCTGTTTATTGACTGTACAGTTGTCAAACAGAGTAAAATGTAGTAAGCACTTTGAGTGGCTGAAGGCCAGTTCTTGGGTGGTGGCCAGTGAGAGAGTTTGAGGGAAAGGGTGACATGATGGGCTACATTCAGCTGGGCCATACTCCCCCTTAAATGTTCCCAGACCCTGTTTAATTAACAGATTTATTCCACCTCGCAAACTTCTTCCTGTTTTGGGGAAAGTACTAGGTTTCAGGTAGGTACTAGGCATATAGTAGCATTGGGAAGTGCGGGGAATGATCTTGGGTTTGGTGGAACAGGAGTGAAGGTACTGCAACCTGGCAGCATTGTGGTAGGGATGCTGAGATTTTGCAATGTATTTAAAAATGATTGATTTATTGAAGTGATTTCAAGCCTGTAATTTCAGAGTTTAGCTATAAACTATATTTAGCTTTGCTTTTAGTATTTATTATAATGTTATCTATGGTCATTGGGGCGACTAATTGCAAATCAGTACAAGATATCAGCTATTTTCTGTAATCATACCAGGCAGTCTTGTAGAGACAAGTGACATTTACACAATGTTCTTCGCTTCCATTGTTCCTGGATTCCTTAGTGTGGAGTACATGGAGAAAAGCAAACACCTGCAAGAACAGCTGAAGGAGCTAAAAACTGAAATTGAAGCTCTGAAGCTGGAGGAACGACATGCAAACATGGGCATCCCTACCAGTGAGACTATGGAATTTGCTGAAAATGCTTACACGCCACTCAGTAATGTGAGTTTTCTTTAATGTGTGTGTGTGTATTTATGTGTGGTTTATACATGCATCTGGCTTCAATGTTCAGATCAGTGGGGATAGGGGGATTTAGGCATGGAGCAGCCAGCTATTGGTGGAGAAGAAATACAGCCAGTAGGTATTCTGGATAGCAAATTAAGTTAGCGAGGAGCTTACTGTAAAAGGGGACATGAAGCAGGATAAGGGTAGTCTGTGAGGGACAACTACAGCCATTAGCAGATTGTGGGGTGGCAGTCAGTAGGTGGATTTTGCTCTGTGGGGTGTGCAGGGTTCAGAGTTGAACAATTACTCAGTAGAGGGGTATATGGTGAAATTTGGCTCATTATGGAGTGCGGAATAATGGCCGAAATCTTGTTGCGGGGGGGGGTGTGAGGGGGAGTGGGTGAGCGGGTGGGGAGGAAAGGAGACTGTTGCTCGGAGGGGCGACTGTTGCTCCTTTATGCTTGTTCTGTATGGCTAGGTCCAACTCCATTGTACTCAGTTGGGCACGTGATGTTATGCTTGCAGCGTCACCTTCAGGTATACTACCTTTACAATTGTTAAACAGATATTATGTGCTTACTTAGACCATTAGCAACATCACTGAAGGTCCACTCTTAATACGTTAAAGTCTTGTGTATAGCACGTACTTCCCGTATACGTACATCTTGCTCTTTGTCACACCTCATGCGTCACATTTAAGATGTAATATTTTAGTATCCTTTAACTAACCATAAGCTACACCACAGGAGATCTGTTTGCATGTGTGCGTATGTATATATGTATGTGATGTATATTATACACACGTGCACGCATATCTATCTTGGTTCATGCTGTTTTGTTTCTCTCTACCGTCACTATTTTTCCCAGCTGCCATTTGCTTATGTCCATTTGTATATCTGTAGCTGCACCTACCGCTTACTAATCTATTCTTCTAGTCTTCTGCATTCTTCCTAGCAGTTTGCTGTTCCTCTCAAACATAGTATCATCAGCAAACTCTGATAGCCACACTTTTATGTCGAGTGCATATACATCAAACGTGATCCCAACACCAATCCCTGGGACACCCCATTAGCCGCTGCCTGCCAGACTGCGAAACATCCATTTACAACAACTCTTTGATGTCTACCTTTCCGTCTTGCTATACATACTGTTCATTTTGTTTAATGCCTCAAATACTTTATCAAATGTTTTTTTTAATTTTTAAATATTTATTCACTTCACTTTTAAAAGCTATTATGGATTTAGCTTCCACCACTGTTTCAGATGGGGGCATTCTATATTCAATCAACCCTCTGTTTTAAAAAAAAGTTCTCCTAACCCCTCTTCTGCTGATGATTTTAAATTTATGTACTCCAGTTACTGACTCACGGACCAGTTGAAATTGTTTTGCCTGAATTACCTTATTAAAACCCTTCATAATTTTGAACACCTCTTAATCATCTTTGTTCTCGTGAAAAGAACTCCAGTTTCTCCATTCTCCTCATTAAAGTCTCTAATTTCTGGAATCCACTTAGTGAATATCTTCCGCACCCTCGCCATGGATTTGACATAATTCCTAAAGTAAGCTCAAAACTGTGCACAATGTTCTAGCTTTAACCTAACCAGTGATGTGTATGTCTCTGCTCCACTTCTCCTCTTAAAATGTTACCATTTAGTGTGTATGTCCTGTCTCTTTCTGTGCTTTAATTCTATGTCATCGAATTATTCCTTCCAAAATGTAAAACCTCACATTTCTCTACATTCATTTTAATCTCGCAACTGTCTGTCATCCTAAAATTGCTTAGTCGTTTTGAAGTCAATTATGCTCTTTAGTTTTGTGACATCTGCAAATTTTTATGTTGTGCTCCAAATATCATGTTTACAACCCTCCAGTCCGAAAAACATTCCTTAACCACTCCTCTCTCTTTACCAGTTTCCTATTAATGCTGCAACACTCCCTTTAGTACCACTAATCTTAATTTTATCAATGAACCTTCTATGTGGCATCTTATCAAACTCCTTTTGAAAATTGATGTACAGAACATTCACTACATTTCCTTTATCATTACACTCTCATTATCTCCTCAAATAGCTGCTTTAAATTTGTCAGACATAGCTTGCCTTTTACAAATAATTAATGAATGTCTGTTTAGATGAGTATTAATTTTATCCTATATTATAATGTCTGGAAGCTTGCCCACCACCAATGTTGGGCAGTAACCTGGTTTATCCCTTTCTCCTTTTGTGAAAGTGTTAAATTGGTAACCTCCGTACTCTACCAGTACTTCTATATCTAAGGATGTTTAAAAGGTCATGGTTAGAACCTCTGCTATTTACTCTCTGCTTTCCTTCAGCATCCTAGCACTTTGAGTTCCACCAGTTTTTCACTACCACTTCCTTATCTATAGTTATCTAATGCTCTATATTCTCCTCTTGTATCCTTTCATTCCCACTACCATAATCTTCTGTGCAAACCAGGGCAAAGTATTTAATATCTCCACCATTCCTTCATCCTCCATTAGATCTCCAAATTCTGGCAGTTTACTTTATTTTAAACCTAAGGGTTGAACGTACTATTTGAAATTTCCACCGTATGGAACCTCTCTGCCACCCACCAAGTTTTGTAATATTATCACTTATCTGGCGGTAAGATTACGTAGTGTGTCTGTGTAACTAGTTTGTTAGTTCTTTGATTTTAAAATGTCAAAAGCTATAGCACTGCATTATTTAATAAAATAATACGTTTAACAGTAAGGTTTAAGATTTCATCATTTGGGTTTTTGTAGAAAAAGCTTTAGAATATTAAAGCTATTTAAGTTTTTTGTAAATTTACTCATGTAGAGGCTTTCTTCCTGATTGTTGCTGACATCTTTCCTCTGCTTCATTGATTAGGAAGCTAAAACATGACATCTTGGTGTTTGGCCCGTTCCTACCGTCCTGTGTAGCTTGGAAGGGTCTGAGTGGAGGTCAGTCACTTTCTCCTTGGAGAAGGATAAGTAAGGGGAGCAGATGAGAGACATCACCTTGGGCTGTTCTTATGCACTTTGTAGTAGCCAGTCGTAAAACAATATTGCCAGACGCAGCGAAGCAGAGCTGCAATTCATTGCCTTGGTTGGGGGAGGTAAATAATACATAGAAATGGAAAGAAGGAAAATAATGTAGAAAAGTACTGGTCCAGAAAAGGCTCTTCACTTACATCAAATATGAGCTGGGAAGTTCTTCTGTATTTGTTGCAGGATCAGCAATTGTCAGACAGTTGCCTGAGGGAGGAGTCAAATCATTCCGTTATAGTGCAGATAACTTAGGTGATTTGTTCAAAAATATTTTTTATTGGTAGCTCCTTTTGCGTTTACTGCACAAGTTATTTAAATACTGGGAGCCGGTTACTGTTTTGAAGGTATTCATCAGTTTGCCTTTTCCAAATCAGAGAGTCTGGCACTTTCAGAGAGAGCTGGGTCAAGCCAGAGAGCTTTCGTCGGCGGTGAAAAAAGAAAGGCAACAACGACAGGAGGAAATGACTACTTGTGTAGTTTAGCACGGCAGTTCCAAGCTCTTTATTACTTTTTACAATATCAGAAGCCAGCTATGTTTAACTACTAATGTAAGATTATATATATAGTGTTATTGCTATTATTTACTTGTTCTTTTACTGTTTAATACATTTGTTTGGCAATTGCAGTCTAATTCAAGGTGCCTGCTTACTTCAGATATAATTAAAGAAGTGCTTGAAATTTCTCATGTTCTCTGCTATCCTAACCTCATTTTATATTTTATATTTCCTGACAAGTTTCTTAACCATGGTTTTTATGTTTGTCTTGATCCACTGTGCCACAGATAACTTCATACTTCAACAGGGGAAAAAGTAGCTCAATTTATAAAAAAATACATATATATTTTTGAGACATAACTCCTTCCGTTAAAAACATAAGAAATAGGAGCACAGGAGTACGCCATTCGGCTACTCCGCCATTCAGTCAGATCATGGCTGAACTTCTACACCAACTCCACTTTCCCGCCCTATCCCCATATCCCTTGATTCTCTTAGTGCTCAAAAATCTATTGATCTCAGTCTTGAATATACTCAACAACTGAGTATCCACAGCCCTCTGGGGTAGAGAATTCCACAAATTCACTAGCCTCTGAGTGAAGAAATGTCTCCTCATCTCAGTCCTAAATGGCTGACCCCTTATCCTGAGTCTATGACCCCTAGTTCTAGACACTCCAGCCAGGGGAAACAGCCTCTCCGCATCTACCCTGTCAAGTGCGCTAAGAATTTTATAACTTTCAATGAGATCCCCTCTCATTCTTCTAAAAAGTAATAAATAGCTTGCAACTGCCATGCTAAACTACAAAAGTAGTAATTTCGTCATGTCGTTGTTTCCTTTTTTTCACCAAAACTGTACACAGTACTCCAGGTGTGGTCTCACCAAAGCCCTATTCATTCCCACTTCTTAAAAATAAAATTCTGTCCATTGTTTATATTGCTGGGCAGGCAGGCAGGCCACTTTCTCCAGGTCTGTAGCATTGCTGCTATGTAACTGGTTGTTATACAGCAGCATTGCTACAGGCCTGGGGCAAGTGAGAGTAGTCTCAGTTGACACAATCTCTTGATTTTTGTTCTATTTTCAAAATAAGTAAAATAATTTCTCCCTGTGGGAAAACGTCTGTCACTTGTTTGATGCCTGAGTTGAGATCAGAAGCATGGAGCCGCACATCAACAGCCACACTTCTGTAGGATTTTGTGGGATTGCTGTGAAGCCTCACTGGGCTTGCTTGTGCTGACAAGTATAAAGAAAAGCACGAAACCTAAGCACAGCAGAACTATTGTGGCATCATATTGGGCAATGTGGATAGATGCCTGCTGACTTGCCAGCTTGCTGCTTTCCATGTTTCCATTAGTTTTGCTTCCGTTGCATTAAAGCAAATAATTAACTTTTGCACATCTATGTAAATAAATGATATATTATGAAGAGATGGCATCATTTTTGAAATTTATGCCAATTTATTACCCAAGCTAATAAATTATGATTGTTACTGTGTTACTGTTATAACCTGTTAAACTTCTAGCCTCTACAAAAAATGCCATTGTTGACTTAATAAGGTACTAGCACTAGCAATGAATAAATACTGAAAATCTCAGCCATCATGTTTGACTGCAGCTTTGTAATTGTCAGAAAGCCTAAAAATGAATAAAAACAGGATTTTGTATAGTGCTATACAAATGCACCAATTCCATTCAGTTAGCACAGCAAGAGTGAAGGCAGTAAAGGTTAAAGGTATCCTATAGTTCTGATAATTGTGATACTGTGAAACATCTATTTTACATTTTCATGGTAAAATGACAATGTCGTTGAGAAACAGAAAAGGCTCCATAATGGTTTGGGAAGTGAAGCACATTTAATGCAGTGTTTGTGGTGACGTTACTCTGCATGAATACCACTATATCTAGGATACAACAAAGCATACCATCCGTTAAGTCAGTTTGCTTTGTACAGTATATCTTAAATTAGTTTTAGAATCAGAGCGATCCCAGATTGTGAAACAAATTAAGGGTAACCTTGGATAGATAAATGATAAATTTAACACTGGTACTGTAGTCCTTTGTTTCTGCAAAATAGACCAGAATTTAAGTAGCTGTTTGGTCACTTCAGATTCTTTGGTAAGAGCTACAGTATTCTGTCAGAATTGTACACAGTTTGGTTTACTATACTATACTAGAGAAAATACAAGATGGAATATGGCGATAAATTTGGTAGAAATGTATTGTGGGAATTAAAATCTCTGTTAAAGAACAGTTCATTTGATAAAATGTGTGGTTGTGTATTCTGAAGTGCATTAGCTTTTTTCAAACTAATGTATAATAGTAATTGCTAAATGTTCTAGTATGGCAGGATAGTAGCGCTGTTTTAGGATAAAACACTACTGCCCGTATCCTAACTTGCAGCAAGCCCTGCTCACCCATCGCCCCTGCGCTTGCTGATCTACATTGCATCCCAGGCCAGCAACGCCTCGATTTTAAAATTCTTATCCTTGTGTTCAAATCACTCCATGGCCTCGCCACTCCCTATCTCTCTAACCTCCTCCAGCCCTACAATCCTCCAAGATCTCTGCTCCTCCAGTTCTGACCTCTATGCACCCCCGATTTCCTTCACTCCACTATTTGCGGCCGTGCCTTCAGCTGCTTAGGCCCTAAGCTCTGGAATTCCCTCCTTAAACTTGCCTCTCTACCTCTCTCTTCTCCTTTTAAGTTGCTCCTTAAAACCTACCTCTTTGACCAAGCTTTTGGTCACCTGTCCTAATATCTCTTGATGTGGCTCGGTGTTTGATAACGCTCCCATGAAGCACCTTGGGATGTTTTACTATATTAAAGGCGCTATATCAATACAAGTTGTTGTTTCACTTCACTGGTGCATTGAAGGTTTTTAATAAGAACTGAACAGAAGTAAATTAGAGATGTGTCTGCAATCTTAAATTGGTTTGGATTCAGATTGAATATCACTTGTGCATTTAAAAACCCTATACCAAGGAGCCCACTACACTCATTAAGTCATGCTGTTGAAGCATTATTTTTCTCTGATATACATGAGGTTTGCTTTCTCCCTTGACTTCTCTTTGTAAAAGCAATGGCTGTTCTTCTGTGTCTTGGTGAATTGATGATAGAGATGTGAAAGCAATTGGGCATGGCTAATAATGAGTGAATAATGTCAGAGAGACCATATTCCAACAAACAGGACAAGATGCAAATTAAGTTAATCTGCATGTGGATTACAAGGGTAAAACTGGATGGACCACCCAGCATCGACCTTGGCACCGGCTACGGACACGGCAACGGCACGCCCAGCCCAGCCCAGTCAACCCTGCAAAGTCGTCCTCGCCAACATCTGGGGACTTGTGCCAAAATTGGGAGAGCTGTCCCACAGACTAGTCAAGCAACAGCCCGACATAGACATAGTCATACTCACAGAATCATACCTTTCAGTCAATGTCCCATCACCATCCCTGGGTATGTCCTGTCCCACCGGCAGGGCAGACCCACCATGGGTGGCGGCACTGTGGTATACAGTCGGGAAGGAGTGGCCCTGGAAGTCCTCAACATTGCCTACGGACCCCTTAAAGTCTCATGGCTTCAAGTCAAGCATGGGCAAGGAAACCTCCTGCTGATTACCACCTACTGCCCTCCCTCAGCTGATGAAGCAGTACTCCTCCATGTTGAACACAACTTGGAAGAAGCACTGAGAGTAGCAAGGGCACAGAATGTACTCTGGGTGTGGGACTTCAATGTCCGCCACCAGGAGTGGCTCGGTAGCACCACTACTGACCGAGCTGGCCGAGTCCTGAAGGACAAAGCTGCCAGACTGGGCCTGTGACAGGTGGTGAGAGAACCAACACTTGACCTTGTCCTCACCAATCTGCCGGTCACAGATACAGCTGTCCATGACCGTATTGGTAGCAGTGACCACTGCACAGTCATTGTGGAGACGAAGTCCCGTCTTCACACTGAGGACACCCTCCATCGTGTTGTGTGGCACTACCACCATGCTAAATGGGATAGATTCGGAACAAATCTAGCAGCTCAAAACTGGATGTCCATGAGGCGATGTGGGTCATCAGCAGCAGCAGAATTGTATTCCGCCACAATCTGTAACCTCATGGCCCGGCCTATCTTTCACTCTACCATTACCATCAAGCCAGGGGACCAACCCTGGTTCTATAAGGAGTGTAGAAGAGCATGCCAGGAGCAGCACCAGGCGTACCTAAAAATGTGGTGCCAACTTGGGGAAGCTGCAACACAGGACTACATGCATGCTAAAAAGCGGAAGCAGCACACTATAGACAGGACTAAGTGATCCCATAATCAATGGATCAGATCAAAGCTCTGCAGTCCTGTCACATCCAGTCATGAATAGTAGTGGACTATTAAACAACTAACTGGAGGAGGAGGCTCCATGAATATCCCCATCCTCAATGATGGTGGAGCCCAGCACTTGAGTGCAAAAGACAAGGCTGAAGCATTTGCAACCACCTTCAGCCAGAAGTGCCGAGTGGATGATCCATATCGACCTCCTCCTGAGGTCCCCACCATCACAGAAGCCAGTCTTCAGCCAATTCGATTCACTCCACGTGATATCAAGAAACGGCTGAGCGCACTGGATACAGCGAATGCTTTGGGCCCCGACAACATCCCGGCTGTCGTGCTGAGGACGTGCTCCAGAACTAGCTGCGCCTCTAGCCAAGCTGTTCCAGTACAGCTACAACACTGGCATCTATCCGACAATGTGGAAAACTGCCCAGGTATGTTCTGTCCACAAAAAGCAGGACAAATCCAATCCGGCCAATTACGGTCTGCTCTCAATCATCAGCAAAGTGACGGAAGGTGTCATTGATAGCACTATCAAGCGGCACTTACTCAGCAATAACCTGCTCACTGATGCCCGACCTCATTACAGCCTTGGTCCAAACATGGACAAAGGAGCTGAATTGCAGAGGTGAGGTGAGAGTGACTGCCCTTGACATCAAGGCAGCATTTGACCGAGTGTGGCATCAAGGAGCCCTGTCCACTTGCCTGGATGAGTGCAGCTCCAACAACACTCGAGAAGCTCGACACCATCCAGGACAAAGCAGCCCATGTGATTGGCACCCCATCCACCACCTTAAACATTCACTCCCTCCACCACCGACGTACTGTGGCTGCAGTGTGTACCATCTGCAAGATGCACTGCAGCAACTTACCAAGGCTTCTTCGGCAGCACCTCCCAAACCCGCAACCTCTTCCACCTCGAAGGACAAGGGTAGCAGACGCATGGGAACACCACCACCTCCAAGTTACCCTCCAAGTCACACACCATCCTGACTTGGAAGTATATCGCCGATCCTTCATCGGTGCTGGGCCAAAATCCTGGAATTCCCTCCCTAACAGCACTGTGGGAGTACCTTCACCACAGGGACTGCAGCAGTTCAAGAAGGCGGCTCACCACCACCTTCTCGAGAGCATTTGGGGATGGGCAATAAATGCTGGCCTTGCCAGCGATGCCCACATCCCATAAACAAATTGGGGGGGAAAAAAAGGAAATTCAGGGTGATAAACGCTTATTATTCAGATAGTGAATGCTGCAGTTTTCTGATGATCTTTACTTTGTTATAAGTTTTGGAATTATGGGGATGCTGATCAATGCTGATGCGCATCTGGTGCAAGCAACATCGTATCAGAAAGCTGAAGTCTAATGTGTTAGGTTTTTACTCCCTAATAGGCTAAATATACATTGAGATTTTACATGATAATCTGTATCCAGACCCCTTTAAACAAGCTGGAGAACTAGGAAACACTGAAATGTTTGACCAAATGTTTTTTATTTATATTACCCACTATATACAGTGACAATGAGATTACTGGTACTGACAATTACCTGAGGACTTATTCGGGTTGAGTCGTAAACGTGTAGTTCTGATCTGCTTTCGCTGGTTGAAGCTAGGACTATGCCAGGTCCTATTGAACTTTGGTGTGTTGTACCTTCTATAGTCTTAATAAGGCCTTGCTAACATTATGATAACCCGTTCTGGTTATTTTTAATTAATACAACGTTAGCCCATTAAGTCATCTTGTAAATAATGTAATTTTCTTTCGTGAGTCTGCGTGAGGTTATCTATCCTTTGTCCATTGTTCTTTTCACAGTTTGTACCTCACTATCTTAGCTTTTTCTGATGTGCTTTCTATTAGCCTTTGTATTCAGTTCATCTCCTGACCGTCTGGCTTGGTGCCGAGAACGTACCATTTTTGTCCTTGCAGATTATTAATTTGTTAATATTTGTTCATCTATGTTCTAATTTTGTCCTGAATGTGACTTCTCGGAATTTGCTTATATTGCAGATTCTCAGTTTTAATATGTGTAGGTGTCTTTAATATTGAGAAATGTTTAATTAAATTATTAGAATGATTAGGGTCTTAGAATCATAGAATGATACAGCACAAAACGAGGCTATTCAGCCCATCGTGCCCGTGACGGCTCTTTGAAAGAGCTATCCAATTCGTCTCACTCCCCTGCTCTTTCCCTAATAGAATCATAGTCTTCTCCACCTGGCCTACCTCTGTCTGCATGATGTGTACCCATCATGAACAGTATAATGTGGTGGGGACATTTCTGTTACACTGAGGGTCTGCACTAGGTTTACTGAGGCCTCAGAACAAACATTAGACGTCTTTGTCCATAACGTGTTCTTAATAAAACAGGATGGTTGGTCCATTCAATCATGTTTGTTTCTTCTTGAAGGGGAGTCTGCTTGGTAGTTATATCAATCAGCTGCATGTTGACCCAGAGACTTCATTGTTTATTTCATGGTGTCCTTGAGATACCCAACTGCAGCTATTCAAACCGTCTCAATGCTGCATCTCATCAGCCATCTGTTAGCTGAGGGAATGGTTATTGAGCTTTGCCTAAATAGGATCTGTGTTCTCTTCTTTTTCTAGAGGAGGAAGGGCAGGATCAGAAGTTGCATACACAGCCATGATTTTTCAAAATTATTGTTGTGCTACAGAATTTTGCCCTGCAAAGGGACCTCGCTATGTAACACACAGGAGAAGATGGGCAGCAGCAGCCAGTGTCACAGGACAACCATGAGATATGCAATTTTATACACAAGGAACTGGCCACACAGCAAAAGTTATAAGGAAAGCTGTAATAGATGTCAGACATGATTCAGTGCCCATAACAGTTATCTCTGCATTTGCCCAATAACCTTGCCTGGCATCACTCTCCTTGGCCCCAGACACGCATCAAAACCCATAGATACAACAGCTATTCGCCCCAGCTACCTTAATGTTCCTCATTCTAAAATAACTATCAAAACGTAACTATTATTAAGCATTACAGTATGTGATGCAGGGTATTCAGTGTTTACCCTCAGTAAAAGTATATGGTGTGTGTCCTCAGCATCCTGTGTGCTCTTTCTAAGTGTTTTCTCCAGTGGGAGGAGGAAGTGAGGTTGGATGGATGCTTGCCTCTAGGGATGGAGGCGGTCTATTATCTACTTGTGCTGGATCAGTAGATGGCTCTACAACTACAGACACCACAGATGTTGATGTGATGACTGCATGAGCGTGTATGCAATGTAATACATCTGTGGTCATTTGCACTGGGAAGCTGGGTGATACAAGTGTGGCTTTGGAGACAGCAGCTTCATCTATGTCAACTCCAGCAGGGTGAATGCAGAGACTGCTGTAAATTGGAGGCCCTAATTTCCTGAGCCCCAGTCATAACATGCGCTGAGACTATAGCTCAACTTAGGATGCAGCTAAGGGTGTCCTCCCCTACAGAGGGCATTAGAGTGGCCATTCTTTCCATGTCAGTCCGCAGCTCAGCATGCAGATATGGGTTGTGGACTGTTCCATAGATTATCCCAAACTGTACAGTCTGTGGCATTCCCTCAACTGACTGCATGAACTGAGCTGTTACTGAGCTGCATAATTGTTTATAGGCAGGCCCTGGGAGTTCTGAATACAAGTGTGATGCCTGGTACCGTGTGGGCGAGTAGATAAGGGAATAAGAAGATAAAATTGTAAAAAAATCAAAGGATTGTACTGGCCATGAGCTTGAGGAAAGCCCGTTACAAATTCAGGTCTATCGTAGATACCTCTAAGTTCAGTTAGTCTCAAGCGGTCTGAGTGTCTTATTTTTATGGGAGCTGACACACATTGCCCTGTATCTACTTGTACGGTACTGAACCATGGGGGAGTAACAATATAATGAATCCCCTAGCAATCTGGACTGCATATGCATGTCTTGCACCTGCATTTCTTCAAGTTATCTAACAGCAGCCCGAGTTAACACTAGATGAAGTGACCTTTGGTTTGATTTGTAAATTGTTTTGCTCCATTTTTAAAAAAATTCTTAGGATGTGAGCATTGCTGGCATTTATTGCCCATGTCTAGTTGCCCCGAGAAAGTAGTGGTTGGCCTTTTTGAACTACTCGTAGCAGTTTGATAGAACTGAGTGGCTTTCTAGGCTACTTCAGAAGGTAGTTAAGAGTCAACCACATTGGTGTGGGACTGGAGTCATGTAGGCCAGACCAGGTAAGGATAGCAGAGATGTGTTGTGGACTTTTCAACAATTTGCACTTATACAGCATCTTTAACATAGTAAAACGTCCCAAGGTGCTTCACAGGAGCGTTATAAAACAAAATTTGACACCAAGCCACATAAGGAGATAATAGGGCAGAAGAGGTAGGTTTTAAGGAGTGTCTTAAAGGAGGAAAAAGAGGCGGAGAGTTTTAGGGAGAGAATTTCAGAGTTATGGGGCATGGCGGCTGATGGTGGAGTGATTAAAATCGGGGATGCGCATGAGGCCAGAATTGGAGGAGCGCAGATATCTCAGAGGGTTGTAGGGCTGGAGGAGGTTACAGAGGTAGGGAGGAACAAGGCCATGGAGGGATTTGAAAACAAGGATGAGAATTTTAAAATCGAGGCATTGCTCAACCGGGAGCCAATGTAGGTCGGCGAGCACAGGGTGATAGGTAAAAGGGACTTGGTGCGAGTTAGGAAAAGGCCAGCAGAGTTTTGGATGAGCTTAAGTTTATGGAGGGTGGAAGATGAGATTCTGACCAGGAGTGTGTTGGAATAGTCAAGTCTAGAGGTAAAAATATGCATGGATGAGCGTTTCGGCAGCAGATCAGCTGAGGCAGTGGTGGAGTCGAGAGATGTGTGCCACCCAAGTGCCCAGAGCAGGATGTGAATCTGTGAGCACGCAGGTGTTAAGTGCCAACTTGGCTCTGTAGTAGTATACGTGCCTCCGAGTCAGAGGTTGTGACTTCGTCTCATTCCAGGACTAGGTTAATGCTTAAATGTAGCCTGAGGAGGTGCTGCATTGTCGGACGTGTTGTCTTTAGGATGAGACATTAAACTGAAGCCTCATCTGCCTGTTCAGGGAGGGGTTGTAAAAGATTCTATTGCACTATTAGAAGAAGAGTATGGGATTTTCTTCCAATTCTCCTGGCCAACATTTTTCCCTCAATCAATACCATTAAAAGGGATTACCATTTATCACATTGCTGTGGGACTGTTGTGTGCACAAATTGAATGCAAGTTTGCCTGCAAAACAATAGTGACTGAACTTTAAAAAATAATCCATTGGCTGTGCAGCACTTTGGGACATCATGAGGATGTGAAAAGTGCTATGTAAATACAAGTTCATTCATTCAAGCTTGTGTTGGCAGTATGCTTGCTATTTGTTGTTTGCCATATATACTGGGCCACAGAGCAAACACGTTGCCATACAGCAATACACAGTGCTGGGGTAAAACCTGAGTATGCTTGCACATTTGGAAAGTACATGAACAGTTGCCAGAGTGCACAAATTTGAAAGTCAATTTAAAAACATCTCTTAACCTTTTCAGCAATATTTTTTCCTGTTTCCCTTTTCATTCTGCAGCTTAATCTACAGAGTGTAACTGCTAAGACACAAGTGGCCTTTCTGGAAGAACTCTAACACGTTCAACATTGGACTGTCCAGCCCGGGAAATTAATTTGATGACCTTTCTGCATTCCAGAGCCATCACACAAAAGAAGTTGGATTTAGCAAAGCATTCTTAATGAACTTCAGCTACTAGTTTTGTAAGGGAGATTGATGCTGCTTCAAAATATGCCAATATAACCATTTGAACACTGGCAAAGACTGCCATATTTTAGTCGCTCAGCAAACATGACCACACTAAATGGGAACTGTTGCTAATGGTTCCCAGTTATAACTCTAAATGTTAGTCCCTTTGCTGTTTATTTAAAAAACAGCAAGTATAGGCTGATGGAATCCCTTTAAACTTTGAAACGGAATGATATTTAGCTGTTCATAAAGAATGTTATTTATTCACAAATTGTCAGCAATACATGGACCCATTCACCGACTAAGCAATTCATCCAATTGACACACATACCAGTGCCTTAGCATCGTTATTCTCACTGCTCCTCATATGATAATTTGCAGCAGTGAAAATAAAGATATTTCACATTTATGAATTATCAGTGTCCAGCATTTTATTTCAAAGATGTTCACCAGTTTACACATTATGGTTGTTATTTCACACTCCTATGGTTATACTGTATTAATATATTTATACAATATCTTGACTTCCTAATCAATATCTGATTCATACAATTTGTTACAAATGTATAATAATCTTCATTAAAAGTTAAATCTACATTTTTTAGCTACATGAATGTTGGTGATAACAGTTAATCTATCAGCTGTTCAATCCTAATGATCGCTGCACAAATACATAGACATATAAAAGATAGTCATACCCAAGCCATTTAGATTAAATTGAATTCTTTTTATAGTCAGTGAAATATTAAACACAAGTGGCCATACCTATAAACTTAAGACTACTTGAGACGTATTGGACTGGTGGTGACACAACTTCTTTGACCTACAATCCAACCTTCAAAGTCTCACATAAAATTATAAAATCTTACTCCATCGTTCCTGTAACTGATTTATTTTGTTCCTTAAACTAACTTTAATTATGGGGCTGATGGATGTGCAACTATTTCTTTAATCCTTTTTTCCTTCTAAAGCGCTACATCTTACTCCTATCCAAAGTTCTATTATTGGATAAAGAGGTATAAAAGGAGGAATCCTCAAACCAAAATTACAGCAGAGTCACAAGACAGGAAAAGGGATCAAGTTGGACTTTGCATAAATGACACATTTGGGCTTTGCAAGAGAAGAATTTGTTAGTCCCTGTTTATATTGTTTAATAATGGAGGGAAGAAAACAGCTTGGGAGGTAGTCCTTTCCCACATTGTGTGTGTGCAACTTCTGTGTGATCATCTAAGGAATGTCCAACTTCAACCAAGAAGGATCATGTTTTTGTTGGGAGCAGGGGGAAATTAATGTGGAAAAAATCTCAAACTATTGAAAATCCAAGATTCTTTTAAGGGGACGAGCCCATATTTAAATCACGAGAAGAAACAGATGACTGCTTATTGATCAAGACAGGTAGAGTAGTTGGATGTGAATTTTCTTCTGTGGAAGTATCTGGTGCTTTTAGAAGGTTCATGCTTATTGCTGCTTTACAAAGGCTTGTTTAAATCTCACTTTATTTTGTGTATATAATCAGTACTCTCTTTTGTACAAGTTACAATAACAATTTAACTTTCACAGTGAAGAAGAAATATGGGAGGACTAAAGTACATGCAGTTTAATTGTAATTTTTGCTCAATTCGTGATAGAAAATTGTTTGTTTTGCAAATTCTAAGCATGTAAACATGTTGACTGGAGTTCTCTGCAGAATTATCGTGCATTCTTTCAATGTTGCTCATTTTTGATGAATAACATAACTTGGTAAAGGGAAAACAAATGTGTGCTTGATCCTTACATCCTGTTGTATTGTTCCAAGCAAATTAATGTAATTGAAACTGCCATGAAAGTCACTTTCAACTAGGGAGCATCCGTTTCTCTGACAACCCGTCAGCAGCATTTATTTTTCCCAAATACTCGGAAATTAAATATCTAACTTTTTATTTTTTGAATTATATTTTCCAAAACCAATTGATAAGAGTGTTGTGGTTCCCCCAATGGTTCGGTGGGTAAATGCACCATATGGTGTGGTACTGAGCCGTCCAGATCAGAATGGTTCGCGGTTTCACTCCTGGTCTGTGGTGTTAGCTAATTTTAGCCTGAGTGATGAAGGGTGCTACAGTTAGCTTCAGTGCTCCAAGGCTTGAGATACCCTAAACAAAAACAGAAAATGCTGGAATTACACATCTGTACAATTACATCAGCATCTGTAAAGTGGAAACGCAGGTTAACATTTCAGGTGTAACCCTTCGTCTGCGGAGGGCTGAGTGAGTGCACTGAGCCATACCGAAGGTCCCAGATTTGATCCCTAGCCTTTGCTGATTTCAGCCACACATTTAGTTGGGGTGTTATAGTTTGCTTCAGCACCAACTGTGGGTTAGGGAAAGGGAAATAAAAAAAATCAGGGTTGCTGCTCATGGTTATGTCCAGTGACCTGTAATCTGTGCATGTTAATGTTTCGGGAAGATAGGTTTGTGCTGGCTCTCAATCAAATAGGCTACTGGCATGTATAGAATGAATCACTTGGATGAGGTACTGGTGGACTGTTGTCCTGGGGGAGCTGCAAGGTGGAAAGAGTGAAGGAAAATGATAGAAGAAAGACACAAAAAACAATGAGTGCCCAGTTTTTCCAACATGCCATTAATATGAAGCTAGTGGAATTCTATGCTCGAGCATGCCAAGGATTCCTACAAAGGTATTCTCAATACCACTGAATGCATACATAAAATTATAAAACACAGATTTTTTGTGGCGTGCAGCTTTACCACATTTTAAACCATGTGATCACATTGCACTCAAAACAATGTTGTGGTCCTTCCAGTGTGTTAGGAACTAGACAGTACTTTCTGCATTGTGAATACTATATTAATACTCGAGGAAACAAAGTCAGAAGAGTGATCCGTTTAGAAAGGGGAAGAAACATTGAACCTGTTAATATATAAAGTAAGAACAGATAAAAGTTGACCACCCCCTTAAATTCCTTATTTTTATTAGCCTTTTGCTTAATGAACCAGTGACGTCCTGAAAGCCCTATATTAAGTAATAATGTAACCTCTATTGTAGCTCGTCATGCCGCCCTTTTCTGATACTGCATTAATTACCAATACACACTAATATTTACATTATTAGATGGATAGTGCATTTGAGACTACTTGAATTAAATATTGAAAGCCATTGACAAGTGATTATTTAAAAGATGTATATTATTGAACAGCACTCCACACCTCATGAATGAATCACACTTTTTTCCTTACACTTTTGTGAAGCGCCTTGGGACTTTTTAATGTTAAACGTGCTTTATAATGTAGGTTGTTCGACAGTTGACTTTCATTTCATAGCCAGATTAACACTTGCTTTGTCCTTAAAATCAAATTTATTTTTGCTTAATTTGCTGCCTTTTCAGCATAGTAACATTGGAGTATCTGGGTGTATACGCGTTTATTTATTTTGTGTTTCATTTGGTTAGGAAGCAGTAGCATCTGTATTTTTTATGCATTTTGTGTTACTTTGATGATTTATGCAAACTTCCTTACACCTGTATCAGGAAATAAAGGAAGACTATGCTGTAAATTTATAATATGATTTGTATATTCCTGAACTATTAATGCTCAAAATAAACTTCTTATCTCAATTATTTGATTGCATATTGAATATCTGCATTACATCTTCCCCCATCTACTGGAAAATGTACAGTGACTTCTTAATTTTTATTTGCCGTTTAAATTTTCTCTCTTAGGTATTCCTATTAGAGCCACTAAAGGATAGGTTGATGAGAGATGTACGCCATCAACCCACAATTGATTGCAGAAGCAGGGAGTGGAGGTATTTGTATGGTGTAAAGTAACGAATTAAAAAGAAGTGATATTTTGTATATTCCCAAGGGATTTCCTATATAAATTGGGTTCACACCTACCTGTTGAAACATAGAAGATAGGAGCAGGAGTAGGCCATTCGGCCCCTCGAGCCTGTTCCGCTATTTAATGAGATCATGGCTAATCATCCAAATTCAGTACCCTGTCCCTGCTTTCTCCCATATCCCTTGGTCCCTTTAGCCTTAAGAAATATATCTAACTCCTTGAATATATTTAATGAATTGGCCTCAACTGCCTTCTGTGGTAGAGAATTCCACAGGTTCACCACTCTCTGGGTGAAGAAATTCCTCCTCATCTCTGTCCTAAATGGCTTACCCCTTATCCTTAGACTGTGACTCCTGGTTCTGGACTCCCCCGCCATCGGGAACATCCTTCCTGCATCTAGTCTGTCTAGTCCTGTTAGAATTTTATAAGTTTCAATGAGATCCCCTCTCAATTCTTCTAAACTCTAGCGAACATAAGCCTAATCGACCCAATCTCTCTTCATACGTCATTCCTGCCATCCCAGGCATCAGTCTGGTGAATCTTCGCTGCACTCCCTCCATGGCATGAACATCCTTCCTCAGATAAGGCTACCTAAACTGCACACTACTCGAGGTGTGGTCTCACCAAGGCCCTGTACAACTGCAGCAAGACATCCTTGCTCCTGTACTCGAATCCTTTCGCTATGAAGGTCAACATACCATTTGCCTTCTTAACCGCCTGCTGCACCTGCATACTTAACTTCAGCGACTGGTGCACAAGGACACCCAGGTCTCGTTGCACTTCCCCTTTTCCCAATCTATTGCCTGTCTTCCTGTTTTTGCTACCGAAGTGGATAACCTCGCATTTATCCACATTATACTGCATCTGACATGCATCTGTCCAATCACCCAACCTGTCCAAATCATACTGGAGTTTCTCTGCATCCTCCTCACAGCACACACGCCCACCCAGCTTTGTGTCGTCTGCAAACTTGGAGGTATTACATCTAGTTCCCTTGTCTAGATCATTAATATATATTGTGAATAGCTGGGGTCCTAGCACCGATCCCTGCGGTACCCCACTAGTCAGTGCCTGCCACTCGGAAAAAGACCCGTTTCTTCCAACTCTTTGCTTCCTGTCTGCCAACCAGTTCTCTATCCAAGTCAGTACCTTACTCCCAATCCCATGTGCTTTAACTTTGCATGCTAATCTCTTATGCGGGGCCTTATTGAAAGCCTTCTGAAAGTCCAAATACACATCCACTGGTTCTCCCTCATCTATTCTACCAGTTACATCCTCAAAAAATTCCAGTAGATTAGTCAAGCACGATTTACCTTTTGTAAATCCATGTTGACTTTGTCCGATCCTGTCACTGTTTTCCAAGTGCTCTGCTATTACACCTTTTATAATGGACTCTAGTATTTTCCCCACGACCGATGTCAGGCTTACCGGTCTATAATTCCCCGTTTTCTCTCTACCACCTTTTTTAAATAGTGGGGTTACATTAGCTATCCTCCAATCTATAGGAACTGTGCCAGAGTCTATACAATTTTGGAAGATGACCAGCAATGCATCTACTATTTCTAGGGCCACTTCCTTAAGTACCCTAGGATGTAGATTATCAGGCCCTGGGGATTTATCGGCCTTCAATCTCGTCAATTTTCCGAACACCATTTCCCTACAAATACTGATTTCATTCAATTCCTCCCTCTCATTAGACCCCATGTTCCCTGACATCTCTGGGTCCTCCTTTGTGAAGACAGAACCAAAGTATGTATTTAATTGGTCTGCCGTTTCTTTGTTCCCCATTATAAAATCCCCTGATTCTGACTGCAAGGGACCTATGCTTGACTTCAATCTTTTTCTCTTCCCATATCTATAGAAGCTTTTACAGTCAGTTTTTATGTTCCCTTGCAAGCTTACTCTCATACTCTTATTCTTCCCCTCTTAATTAATTTTTTGCCCCTCTACTTTTTTTATATAAAGGTTCCTGCAATAGAGTCACATTTCTTTATACAAGTCCTTGGTATGTACTTATCCTGCATGCCAAGTAATATGTCTTTTAACTATATTTGTCTTCAGCTGAGGTTTTCTCCAGTACCACCCCCAAATCAACCTGTCACCGAGGACTGCCACTGCTTCCCTCCCGTTAGCTGGATCACTTGCCATTACCAGATCGAGAAGCTAATTATTTCTCGTACCATTCCTAACATGTTAAGTCAGAAAAGAGTCATGCATTAACTAGGTCAAATTCTAGACTACTTGGGCATTCCCAGTTTATATTAGATTGCTTTTATCTCTCATTAATACGATCTTTCTGTTTGCACATCTTTTCTTATATTTTCATAGAATATCCTGTCCTATTGTTTATTTTGACCCATTGGACTACATAAACTCAATGCTTTTTGCTCCTTTGCATCATGTGCTTAAAGTCCAATTATTTTGTTGGAAAGCTTCAACTGTACAAATTGATCAACTTCCTTTACCTCCCAGAAGCACTGTTCCCACTAAGGTGCGCGCACTTCAAATTAAATGCCGCGCAGAGAACTGGACTGCCGGACAGCTGGAGCGGGGGAGAGCCCAATACACAATGACTCGGAATGCAGACAGAGTCTTGCGACCTCAGAGCCAATCCCAATTGGAAAGTAACAGAAGAGCTGGGGCAGCGGCCAAATGATAAGGGGAAGAGAGAAGTTGCATAACACTAGCGGCACACTATGTTACAGCTTGCCATAAACAGAGGGACAACCACTTAAAGAGTATATATAAATTATATGAAAGTATATTTATACACTCAGGGATATATCTGTTTATACACTGTATGGATAGATCTGTATTTTTGTGAACAAACATGAATGTTTTCCGATGCTTTGGCAACATAAGATGTAACTTGTCATGCCAATAAAGCGATTTGAATTGAATTGAATTGAGTGGGTGAGGGGTTGCTTGTGTTGGCCTCTGGGAAGTTCCACGTGCTGCAGGCAGAGGCTGTAGAGGAGACGCGCTCATCCGGTTGCCATGGTGATGAGGGCAGCGTCTCCCTCCTTCTCTGGCGCCACGGTTCTAGGGGCCTGTGTTACACAAACTCCACGGGGCAAATGGGAGCGGGACCAGCTCAGTGCAGCCTATGGGGCTGGACGTAGCTTTAAAAATCGATGGGAGAGATTGGCAACCACATGTACCTCATCTTATTAAACCTGTTACAGGTGAGTGAGTCGCCGAGTTTTATCAAGGGACTTTGTTGCTGTCAGATGGCAGTGACATGTCTTCGGAGAGGAAATGAGAAACGAGTTTGTGCAAATTTTGAGCTGTACGTGAATCCACTTTTTAAAATAAAATGATCCTAACGGATTTGTAAGATTAGGCTTTCAATCATTAGGTGACGCAAGGAAGCATTTTAGCAGAAGGAAGAAGAATGATTAACACAAGTTTAACTTACTTTTATTTGTTACTTTTTAATAAATCCAATATTGCACCAGGGGTGGATTTATGGTTTAGTCTTGTTGCTGATGAAAGTTAATGAAAACCTTAATAACATAAAAAGTGGGGAAAATTGGAGCGTGCTTTTGAAATTCAGAATTCTGGCATCAGGTTTATATTTTTAGAAATGTTGAGGCGCCTCACTTTCTACAGGCCAACCCAGTTAGCACATTTGTCTGCTGAAGAATTCAAACCATCTGGGGGCAACACAGGTTACCTTTGTCAGAAACAAAAATGAGAATTTTTTTTTTAATTTGGAAAATTGTTTAAAGCCAAAAAAAAATCCGGGAAAGTGATGTTAATTTTACCGTAAACAAGCTTGCAGAATGGGCATGTAAATGACATGAATTTCCATATAGATAAGTGTGAGGTAGTGCATTTTGGTAGGAGGAATAAGGAGGCTACCTACTCCTTGGAAAATAAGAGACTAAATAGGGTAGAGGTGCAAAGGGATCGAGGGGTAATAGAGGTGAAGCCTGAAAGCAGCACGCTTGCCAACAATCCCAAACAGACAGAGCACAACTCCATGTTGCGTCTCAATAACAATCAGTGCAGGCATTCAGAATAACTGTCAATGACGCTGAAAATTAAGCGACACTAAAAATTATGTTTAAAACAGTAACAGGATAATTTCTCAAAAGCAAATACTGCGCATGCTGGAAATCTGAAATAATTTCTCATATTTCTTGAGAAACATTAACAGTTCATTGGAAGGTGATTTTTCTTACAAAAAAAGACATTTTAGTGAAGCTCCTTAGACATTTTGAAGTTTAAAGGTTAAACATAAGTACACTAGAAGAATAAGAAAACACAATTTTTACCATGCTGAAATGGTTATTAACTGGTACAGGAGACTAGGAAACATGTCACTACACATGCTGAAGGGAAAACCAAGCAGGCAATGTCTTTATCCTGTGTAATTTTCTCCATCATCAACCTCGGCTTGAACAAAGGATACTGTAAAGAAGAATCATCTCGATACAAGATCTAAATCTTACTATTATTGACGTTCAACTATCTGTGCATCATTTGTGACTCGCATAGCTGCTTCTCAAGTCTATTTTAAAAGGGATTTGACTCTATGTCACTATGACTGCTTGTTTCTTTTTACATTTAGTCCCTAGTTGTGAATAAAATCAGTAAGTTAGAAAAATGCATTACTATGACAATCTTTGAACATTAATATTAACATGGTTCAGATCGTGCATATTTATGCTTCAGGATTGGCATCAATGCTTTAAAAAAAGACAGAGCAGTTAGGTATTTTTATCTGAGGAAAGCTGGATGAAAACCTATAATTGGTGAACCTCCCAAGACCTGATTTGAAATTAAATTGCAGTTGTTTGCCACCAAAATGTGTGATGTGCCTCAATAAATCCGAGACTCGATGTTAGCGAAACAAAACAAGGCTTTTATTGACTTAGAAGGTAACACACAGAGGAGAGGTATCTTCCATCCAGAGGTCTGCCGTACTGGATGTGATGCAGGCTGGGCCAGCTTACATAGGGGCCAGGTATGGGCGGAGCCCTACACACAGTACAATACAATGGTGAGGAAACGGAACTGAGGTAAGTGAAATGAAACTGAAACCAACCACAGTCACAGGCAGAGAATACCAATGAGTGATGAATGGAATATTTCATCACAATGTGTATTTCAAAACCAAATTAATTTGAGCCATGTTAGGGAGTGTTCTAAACTAATACAGATTGCATCATTAGATGCTCTGACTCCATAACCACACACACTCAAACTGCAGATTCTACTTTTACTACATTATGGCGCAGTTAATAGTGATGGTAGTACAGTGTCTGCAGCTTCCTGCACTGAGGCAAAGTAGCCCTATTTTACAAAAGGGAGGGGGGGGGAACATTCCTAAGAGGTGCGTGCAAAGAGGGCAAGGAGGATGGGAAGCAAGAAATGCAAAAAGCCCAGGAACCAGGCAGAAGGCAAGCCTGAGGCCTGTGTGTAAGGGAAGGGCTGTGCACGCAAAAGTGGTTTTAGGTACTGTAAGATGAGACAGACGAGTTTATTTGTTTTGATGAAGGGTACACTACTGAAACATCATAACCTATTGTTTCTCTTTACGGACCTGCTATTTCCAGCATTTGCAGTTTTTATTTCAGATTTCCAGCACTGCAGTTTTTCCTTTATTTGGGCATTTAGTGGTAAGTTTGGTCACTCACAATCAATCACTGTTTCTCTTTTGTGTTTATTGTGTTATAAATTTTATTTTTTGTGGCATATTGTAGCGTGGGAGGGAACCAATATGGCCACTCAAAGGATGTAATTTTTTTCAGGTATTTGATTAGGACACTTTTATGGTGATTGCTGGTTATTCATTTGGGTTGTTGCTTTACCGAATGATTTTTTTTCTCTAAATAGATTTAGTGATCTTGTTCTCTGTACAGCTAATGGTTTTTGATCAGGACTTTTAAATCAATCATCATGGTTCACTTGATAAATAGTGGTTATTGACTGGCGGATTTTTAGTCAACATGACAATTGAGTTAATTGGCATGCTTTGCACACCACAGACATTTCCCATCTCCTATGGCTATTTGGCAGATGCAAAACTTTTAATTAGATGGATAGATGAGCAAATTTATTTTATAGACGGAAGCAAATCAGGGGCAAGCAGCGAGAGAGCTTAGTGTAGGATGAGGTGGCCATGCACACAGTACTTCATATTCATAGATTTTGACAGCTGGTCTTAGCAACAAGGAAGAGCTGGAGGATGAAGTGACAATGAACAAAAGTGTCAAGATGAAGGAGGGGGAAACCAGCACTCTAGCTTGATGTTAAAGAGACATTTGGTTGTTTTAAGAAGCAATAGTAACATTGGAAAGCACAGCACCGGAAAAGACCCTGCCGTCTGTTTGGCCAGTCTCAAAATATCCCTCAATCGCCCATTCCCTTAAATATCTGTCCAATTCTTCCTTAAATGTTTCCACCACACTATCTGCCCCCACTGCTTCCCTGGATAGAACATTCCACAGATTCACTACCTTCCACATAAAGTAGTTAAATCAAAACTGTCTGTGCACCTTCCCTCTTCTAAGCTTAAGTCCACAGTTTACAGATGGGCATATGCATTCTAATACTGAGGAGCTCATGCTGGACCATAGGTTTCTTTGTTGACAGTTAGCAAGAGTTTGGATGTAACCCTTTTCCTGTAGTGCCTGTCATGTTTTTTATAGGATTTTCCTATTAATGGGACCATCTGGAATAGTTTGTAAAAGCTGCAGTTTCAGGCACTGACAATTGGATGACACTAGAGCACTTTTCCCTTAGTTCTGATTCTCCACCATATTGGATTTTCTACTGTTAAGTAAGTAGCCAGGTAAGTAACTTATTTAAACACAGACAAATGTAAGGTATTACATTTTGGTAGGAAGAATAATAGGGAGGTCAATTATCACTTGGAGGGTGCAAGTCTAGGTGGGGTAGAGGAACAAAGGGACCTCTGAGTACAAATACACAAATCACTAAAAGTTGCGCCACAGGTTAGCAAGGCCATTAAAAATGCAAACCAAACACGGGTTTATTTCTCGAGTGAGTTTAAAAGTAGGGAAGTTATGCTAAACCTGTATTGAATCTTGTTTAGACCACACAGAGTACTGCGTGCAGTTCTGGTCGCCATATGAAAAGGATATAGAGGCACTGGAGAGGGTGCAGAGAAGATTTACAAGGATGACAACAGAAATGCGAGGGTATACATATCAGGAAAGGATGAATAGGCTGGGTCTCTTTTTTTCCTCTTGAAAAAAGAAGACTGAGGGGTGACCGAATAGAGGTCTCTAAAATTATGAAAGGTTTTGATAGAGTGGATACAGAGAGAATGTTTCCACGTGTGAGGAAGAGCATAACTAGAGGCCATCAATATAAGATGGTCACCAAGAAATCCAATTGGGAATTCAGAAGACACTTCTTTACCCAAAGAGTGGTGAGAATGTGGAACTCGCTACCACAGGGAGTGGTTGAAGCAAATAGTATAGATGTATTTAAGGGGAGGTTGGACATACATGAGGGAGAAAGGAATAGAGGGTTATGCTGATAGACTTAGATGAGGAAAAGCGGGAGGAGGCTCGAGTGGAGCATGGACTGGTTGAGTCGAATGGCCCGTTTCTGTGATGTATATCCTATGTAATGATTCTGTTTTATATATTTGATTTGATTTCTTCAATTGTTGGTACTTTTTCTGCCACTCTGAGGTCCTTTCCATTATTTTTGTTTCCATGCTCAGTTCTTGGCTACTCCATGGCCCTCTGGATTATCTTTTTTTCCATTAGCGTTTCTCCTCTCTTATTTCTCCCTGCCCCCTTTTGCTCCTCCCCTATTCCCCCTCTCTCTGCTTCTCTCTTGTATAAATTTTTTTTAAATGGTGTTCTGTGGGCATGTTAAGCTATTCAATGCACAGTGCATTATCATCAGAGCCACTGATACACTGAATGTCAAATTCTGTTCCACCAAATCAACAGAGTGATGGCAAAAGTGTTACAGTAAAGTGACATTTCCAGGAACTCTATAATATATATAAAACTTCTAATATATTACTAGTCAATCACTGCCCCAACACTTCCTGTGGTCCATCCCCATAGGCCTCAAGGTCTCTGCACTGTTGAGGATCCACACACTTGCCCTGGGCCTCTCATGCTAGGAGAGACAGTTGCAGATATGCCTGGAGCTGCCACGAGGATAAAACTAACCCAATGTTGTCGCATAGGATGACAGTGGACTCAACCATGACTCTTGCCATCTGCTGCACATCCTGAAAGATCATCCTCAGTGTTTGAAAATTGGTGTGGTGTTTGCTAACCACCTTTTCAGAGCAAGGCCTATGAATTAATCTTCCAAGGGCTGTCTTATAAGAAATAGGAGGAGTAGGCCATTCAGCCCTTCGAGTCTGCTCTGCCGTTCAATAAGATCATGGCTGATCATCTACCTCAACTCCACCTTCCCACACTATCCCTATGTCCCCTGATTCCCTTAGTATCCAAAAATCTATCGATCTTGAATATACTTAATGACTGAGCATCTACAGCTCTCTGGGGTACAGAATTCCAAAGATTCACCACCCTCCGAGTGAAGAAATGTCTCCTCATCTCAGTCCTAAATAGCCGACTCCTTATTCTGAGCCAGGGGAAACATCCTCCCAGCATCTACCCCTTAATTTTATATGTTTCAATGAGATCTTCTCTCATTCTTCTAAACTCTAGAGAATATAGGCCTAGTCTACCTAATCTCTCCTCATAGGACAATCCCCTTATCCCAGGGATCAGTCTAGTGAACCTTTGTTGCACTCTCTCTAAGGCAAGTATATCACTCCTTAGATAAGGAGACCTAAACTGTACACAGTACTCCAGGTGTGGTCTCTCCAAGGTCCTCTATAATTTTAGTAAGACTTCTTGACTCTTACCCTTTATTACAAAGGGATTTGAGTACAACATACCATTTGCTTTCCTAATTGCTTGCTGTACCTGCATGTTAACTTTCTGTAATTCGTGTACAAAGACACCCAGGTCCCTCTGAAGACCAACCCCGGTCTCTTGCCATTTGGAAAAATATTCTGCTTTTCTATTTTTCCTACCAAAGTGGATAACTTCACACTTATCTACATTATATTCCATCTGCCATGTTCTTGCCCACTCGCTTAACCGGTCTATGTCCCTTTGCAGCCTCTTTGCATCCTCCTCACAGCTTACTTTCCCACCGAACTTTGTATCGTCAGCAAACTAGGATACATTACATTCAGTCCCCTCATCTTAAGTAATTACTATAGATTGTAAAGAGCCGAGGCCCAAGCACTGATCCTTGTGATACCCCACTAGTTACAGCCTGCCAACCCAAAAATTACCCGTTTATTCCTACTGTTTTCTGTCTGTTAACCAATCCTCAATCTATGCATATATTACCCCCAATCCCATAAGCCCTCATTTTGTGTAATAACCTCATGTGTGGCACCTTATCGAATGCTTTTTGAAAATCCAAATACATTACATCCTTGAGCTTGGCAGGCTCCACTTGCAATTCCCACAGATCTGGCTCCTTTGTGCTCTGTGACTTACCCAGTACCAAATCTTCATCTTCACTATCTTACACCCCTGGGAGAATAGAAATAAAGATGGCATGCCTGAAACTGGGCCCCTGCCCTAATGCAAAGGGACAAAACTTAATTTCTTCCTCCTCCTCTTGTTCTTCGGCAATAGATTGGGAGAAGGGGGAAGTGCAATGAGACCTGGGTGTCCTTCTGCACCAGTTGCTGAAGGTAAGCATGCAGGTGCAGCAGACGGTAAATGGTATGTTGGCCTTCATAGCAAGAGGATTCGAGTACAGGAGCAAGGATGTCTTGCTGCAGTTGTACAGGGCCTTGGTGAGACCACGCCTTGAGTATTGTGTGCAGCTTTGGTTGCCTTATCTGAGGAAGGATGTTCTTGCCATGGAGGGAGTGCAGCGAAGATTCACCAGACTGATACCTGGGATGGCAGGAATGACATATGAGGAGAGATTGGGTCAATTAGGCTTATATTCGCTGGAGTTTAGAAGAATGAGAGGGGATCTCATTGAAACTTATAAAATTCTAACAGCACTAGACAGACTAGACGCAGGAAGGATGTTCCCAATGGCGGGGGAGTCCAGAATCAGGGGTCACAGTCTAAGGATAAGGAGTAAGCCATTTAGGACAGAGGTGAGGAGGAATTTCTTCACCCAGAGAGTGGTGAACCTGTGGAATTCTCTACCACAAAAGGCAGTTGAGGCCAATTCATTAAATATATTCAAGAAGGAGTTAGATATATTTCTTAAGGCTAAAGGGATCAAGGGATATGGGGAGAAAGCAGGGACAGGGTACTGAATTGGATGATCAGCCATGATCTGATTAAATGGCAGAGCAGGCTCAAGGGGCTGAGTGGCCTACTCCTACCTTCTATGTTTCAGAAGAGAGTTTAGAATGAGTAGTACACATCCAGAGAAATGTAGAATTGCAGGAGTAACAGGAAGTTCCTTGATGGAAGGTAGCCTGTGCTGTTGCAGCAAGTGATGGCAAAGCAAGACAGTGAGAAGATGCAGATTTAATTGGCAAATGCCCACCTTCTCTTGCCAATTGCCAGTGTAGAATGCCTCCACAGGAAAATTGTGGCATGCTCCTCAGTGAGTCAGCTGGTTGGTGTTGGGGGCTTGCCTTTCCCAGGCATTGTCTGCATCTCCTCCTGCAAGGCCAAAACAGTGTGAAAGGGCTGTGCTTCTCAAGACATTCAATGCATCCCTGATGTCTTCCCTGTAACATTCCAGCTTGTTGACGAGTGCTGGCAGGATGCACCGATAGGTAAGGTGAGAGTTGAAAGGGGCTGCATGCATGACCTTAGTCAGGTCCCTGAACACTTTCTGGCACTGTTGCAGTTCTGGGGGGATGAGGTGGCACTCACTGCCACTAACACCTCTCTCCCCATGACACACAACACTTGAGGTTTCCTCCTATGGATACACAGCAGGAGCTCTCCTTTGCAGCACTTCATCCACTAGATTGAGTAGTTCTACCATTATAACACTGAACTCGATCCCTCAGAGGGCTATAAAAGGAGCAAAATGTTGATAAATACCTTAATCTGGGCAATTACATGTTCAGTTGACTTGTTTAACCCTATACTGTCTCTGGCCTATATGTGACTCCAGACCCACAGCAATCCACTCAGTTGCATGAAACTGCTACAAATAAGTATAATAAAACCAGACGGGCCACCAGGACATCACAGCAGGAGTTCCTCAGGGCAGTGTCCTAGGCCCAACCATCTTCAGTTGCTTCATCAATAACCTTACCTACATCATAAGGTCAGAAGTGGGGGTGTTCGCTGATGATTGCAGGGTTCAGTTCCAAGCACAACTCCTCAGATAATGACACAGTCCATGCCCATGTACAGCAAGACCTGGACAACATCCAAGCTTGGGCTGATAAGTGGCAAGTAGCATTCGTGCCACACAAATGCCAGGCCACCTTCCCTTGACATTCAATGGCACTACCATCATCAAATCCCCCACCAGCCTGGGGGAGGCTCCCATTGGCCAGAAATTTAACTGGACCAGCTCCATAAATATTGTGGCTACAAGAGCAGGTCAGAGGCTGGGTATGCAGCAGCGAGTGACTCACCTGACTCCCTTTCCACCACCTACAAGACACAGGTCCAGAGTGTGATGGAATGCTCCCCACTTGCCTGGATGTGTGCAGCTCCAGCAACAGTCAAGAAGCTCGACATCATCCAGGGCAAAGCATTCTGCTTGATCGGCACCCCACTACTGCCATGTGAATGCACACTAGTAAAAAAGTCAGTGCATGAGACTATATCACAAGACTCCAATACAGATTTTAATTAAATATATTTATAAGGAAAAGGAAAAAACTCAGAACAGAACACACTTTTGTGAAGAATATCAATTAACGTGGTTAAGGATTAAAAATTGTAAGTGCCAATTTATTCATTCATTGTGGCCTCTCATGGTCTCATTGTACAAGTTAAATGAATACTTATTGGTGCAAGTGTAGTTTAAGAAAACAGTTAACATGGTTGTGTGGCTTAAGTAGTATGTTGTTTCTACAAGACCAGAGCTCTCATGAACAACTTATTCAAGTTTCTCATCTCCTTCTTCCACCTCCTTTAAGCTGAGAACTTCCAGGGAAGCCTTTCCCCTTGTCTCACGTCGGATTAGTTCATCAATTTCTCTGAAGCAGCCAGGATCAATCAAACACACCTAAAGTAAAACCAGAAATAACGTAAACCACAACTATAGAAATGAGAAATAACAGCACAGCAGAAAAGCTATTTGGCACATCACATCTGTGCTGGTGCTGGCTTTTCAACTGGAGCTATCTAATAACATTAAACTGCTGTTCCCAAAATCCTTTTCCAATATCGATTCTAAATTATGTTGAATCTGCCTCAGTAGCTCCTTATGGTAAAGCATTCCATATTCTAATAACCTATGCAAAAATACAAGTTGAGTGAGTGGGCAAATACATGGCAGATGCAGTATAACGTGGATAAATGTGAAGTTATCCACTTCGGTAGGAAAAACAGAAAGGTAGAGTACTATTTAAATGGTGCTAGATTGGGAAATGTTGATGTACAAAGGGACCCGAGTATCCTTGTACACCAGTCACTGAAAGCAAACATGCAGGTGCAGCAAGCAGTTAGGAAGGCAAATGGTATGTTGGCCTTCATTGCAAGAGGATTTGAGTACAGGAGCAAGGATGTCTTACTACAGTTATACAGGGCCTTGGTGAGACCACACCTGGAGTACTGTGTGCAGTTTTGGTCTCCTTACCTAAGAAAGGATATACAGGAAACTTTCTGGTATGCGGCACGGACGGGACCGACCTGGTGCCGGTCCATCAACAAAGCCGAATAACCGAACGCTAACAAACCCTGTTGCTTACAGCTTCAAAACAATCGGCACAAGTTGCAAGCGTCTCTGTAGCTTAGCAACAGCTTCAGCTACACGCTTACACAGCAACAAATGGAGTAAAAAAAGTTATCTGAACCGACTCCTGAATTTTGCTGGTGGATAGAGCGTTCCGGTTATTTAGTGGCCGGTTAATTGAAAGTTTCCTGTACTTGACATAGAGGGAGTGCAGCGAAGGTTCACCAGACAATTTCCTGGGATGGCAGGACTGTCGTATGAGGAGAGATTGGGTCGACTAGGCTTGTATTCACTAGAGTTTAGAAGAATGAGAGGGGATCTCATTGAAACGTATAAAATTCTGACAGGGCTAGACAGACTGGATGCAGGGAGGATGTTTCCCCTGGCTGGGTGGTCTAGAACGAGGGGTCACAGTGTCAGGATACAGGGTAGGACATTTAGGACTGAGACGAGGAGAAATGTCTTCACTCAGAGGGTGGTGAACCTGTGGAATTCTCTAACACAGAAGGCTATGGAGGCCAAGTCACTGAATATATTTAAGGAGATAGATTTCTAGACACAAAAGGTATCAAGGGGTATGGGGAGAGAGCGGGAATATGGAATTGAGATAGAGGATCAGCCATGATCATATTGAATGGCGGAGCAGGCTCAAAGGGCTGAATGGCCTACTCCTGCTCCTATTTTTCTGTTTCTGTTTTCTAGTAACTTATTCTAACATCTGGCTTTGTTCTTCTGGAATCATTTTCAGACCTGGAATCTCCCCCTCTCCCCCACTGACATTTTTTATGGCCCAGCTCCCTCGACGGCTATTTCAAGTTAATGTGCGCACCTCTGGTATGCCCAGATTTTCAATTGTCTCCCCCTTTGCCCCCCATCCAGCAGTGTCTTTCCCCACTCTTCTCCATCCCCAACCCCCATCGTCTCTCAGGCACAAGATGGTCTACCTTCATCTCTAAATGGTTCCATCCCTTCTATGACTATTCTTGTGTGTTTATAAAATTCCCTATTTCCTTTTGTGTTGACTATCTTCTTTCATAATCCCCTCAGCCTTCCTGTTCTCTTGTTTCCTTTCAGTACCTTTTGTAACTCTCAGGGTATTATCACCTATCATGTACCTCTCTTTTTTTTGGAATCGCCATCTTCATAACACCCCCCCCCCCCCCTCCACAAAAGAAAATTCACACTAATGGTCCATCTTCAAAGTATTCATTTCTGCAGGTCTCACACCACTATTAACTCGTGTAAGGTTGTTTTGGGAAAATATATTTAACTTAAAACAGGGCTTCTAAGGTGCTCCATTTCTTTCCGTCTTCCTCTATTTAAGGCACTAACTCTTGCAGGGGTTTGTTTATACCCAATGGGCTATTTCTCATGTGTGAGCCTATACCATGAATGTTAGCAGGCTGGGGAGAGCCACAGCCAAGCACAACGTGTTATCACTTAACATCCACCCAGGTACCTTTCCTACCAAAAGTCATGAGAGAGCAATCAGGAGTGGGAATCCATGTCCTCGCTAGCCCAGAGCAGCTGAAGACCCCGCTTATTGCCCCAGGTGAGATCTGCTAATTCAGTACAGACAGGGCATTAAACCGACACCTTCTGGTCTGTGTGGCTTAAGCTGCAAGTAATTCAATTTTTCCCCTTGCTCACCTTTGTAGGCTTTTACCTCCTGGAATCAGTATTTTCCAAACATTATCAGGGCCATTGTTTTATGGTGATCGAATAAGTCAAATTTTGCTTTTATTACATGGCGTTAAGGGATTTTGACTAGTGTTTTGATAATAGCTTTCTGTGGCTCAATCCATTTATATTTAGGTCCATTGATTTATGACGGTTGAATAAATCAAATTCCATTTTAATTACATGGAAATACAAGATTTTTTACTAATGTTTGGGGATAAAATTGTCTGTTTTTCCATAAAAACTGCAAATCAATGGCATTGATTATGATAAGTCAGTAAACCAGGAATTCTGGTGAAACTCACAATATCTAAATCTTCAGCAAATTCTTCACTTTCCATCACTTTAATCAGTGGCTTCAGCTTTTCTTTAAGGCGCTTTCCATCCTTTACTGGGAGCCTGAGTCGAAGTCTCATGTGAGCACGTTCAATCTGCATACTCTCCTTTAGCAGTCTTATTACTTCTAGTGCCTTTATATATGGAGGGATTAAAAATACATTTATTTCTAATCTAAACATTGGACTATTTTATTGGGTACAATTTATGGCAATATCAATACATCTTCTAGAGGTAGTCATGAAGAAACTAGTTCAAAACAATTGAGTTTTGTTTTAATTATAGTACAGTATTGATATGAGAGTTGTATGTCAATCTAAAAATATAACATGTGCATGTTTGACTTCTGTCTATTGGATCCCCAATTTATGCATTTGATACCTTTATAAATACATTTTAAAAAGCAATTGCATTTATATAGCACCTTAAGATGTTCTCAAGACATCCCAGTGTGCTTTATAATCAGTGGATTACTTTTGAAGTGCAGTCAAATATAGTCAAACTTGTCAGCTAATCTGCACATAGCAAAGTCCTGCAAATAGCAAATGAATGACCAGATAATCGGCTCTTTGTGGTGTTGGTTGAGGGAAGAATGTTGGCTTGAACACTGGGAAAAACATTTCTTCAAATAGCACCCATGAAATGTTTTGCGTCCCACTGATCAGGCAGATGAGGTCTTGGTTGAACATTTCATCCGAAAACCAGCACCTCCAACAATGCAGTACTCCACTGAACTGTCAACCTACATTATGTGCTTACATCTGGAGCAGTTCAAGAAGGCCGACCACCACCTTATCAGGGATATGAGGGATGGGCAATAAATGCCAGCCTTGCCCAAATTACAAGAATGGTTAAAAAAATCTGTAGTGGGGTTTGAACCCCATAACTTTGAGAAGCAAGAGTGCTACCAACTGGGTCAAGTGGATGTATCTTTCCAATGTTTAACTAAATATGAGAGCAACTTATAAAAAGCAGTCAACTAGTATAAAATAGCAAAGTCAGATAGATGTTGTGTTAAAGTAAAAACAAATATTTGCAGAACATAGAAAGAAACTAGCCTAATCGTGTAAAATAAAGATCCTATTGCTGGATAGTGCACGTTTTATATATATATATAGCTGAAGTGGTTCTGCCTTATGAACAAGACAGCCAATTCAATACCTTTTGGAAGTCTCAATCTCATTACTGGGAACCATGACTATCAAAACAGATATTCTGGCTTGATTACAGCTGTAAATTCAAATCCATTCTTCCCCAGTCAACGCCTCATGTTAATCTACCTGCTGTTTTGTACTCTTGTTGGCTTTCACAGAGTAGTGGATGTCCTTCATGGCTCGCTCAATCAGATTCACAGTGTAAGGTCTCTTAGTTTCAGGGTTGACACACTTCTCTACTACTATAGTTGCTATGTCTCTGAACATCTGTTCGAGCTGTGCATGCCGCTCCTTATCAGATACTTGCAATTCGCCCTTCGTCAGAATCTGGAAAAGAAAACATCTGTATTTGAAATGTAATTTTGATATATAAAAAGGGAACTAGTCCACCAAGCTGACATAATTCTGAGTGTTCTGAAGAGAGGCATCAGTATTTATTCTTATCAGTTTCTCTCACCATTACTGCTTATTACACTTTAACGTTACTGGTTAGAAGCAGCTTGGGAACAGACGGAGTCTAGAATATCCCTGATTCAACCTTTATTCATGTTGTTATTTCAATAGTACTCCACATAACATCAATATCTGCTATCTCTGTGGCATCACAGCCAATATATAAAATCTCAATTTTCAGTGTGCTAAACTAAACTGGATCACTTCCATTCATTTCTCAGTGAACGTGCCATCCAGAAAGGTACAGTATCGTTCCCATAAGGGAGGAGGGACAAAATCAGATAAATTACTCAAATGCACCAAACCCAGCCAGTTCAAGACTGTGTGGGGTAATTAATTTTTTTGTGCAATAATCTGATAATGTAAACTATTTTGCAATCTGGTTTTTAACCACAAAAGAAATATAATTTGGGACACATCTCACACAAATACTTGCTGAGGTAATTTCTAAAAGACTAGCCATTCACAGACTTACATTGGTTGCAAGTTTCACCCCCATCATCCACTTTCCAAGAAAGTAAAAATAAATTGTATTAGAGGGGCACGGACAAAGTGAAATCTGTATTTACGCAGTTTGATTATTTCTTTACCTGGATTAATTATAGAAGTAAAATAATTTTATATTTAACTGTAATAGCGTAAAGGGCAGAGAAGGGGAAGAATTTCTGGTGTGTTCAGGAGAACTTTCCTGATCAGTATATTTCCAATCCAACGATGGAGGAGGCATTGCTGGATCTGGTTCTGGGAATGAGGTAGGTCAAGTGGCGCAAGTGTCAGTAGGTGAACATTTAGGGAACAGTGATCATAGTATCATAAGGTTTAGATTAGCTATGGAAAAGGACAGGGAGCAATCTAGAGTAAAAATGCTTAACTGGGGGGGAAGGCCAATTTCAGTGGGATGAGAACGGATCTGGCCCGGGTAAACTGGAATCATAGATTGGCAGGCAAAACTGTAATGCCTTTAAAGAGGAAATAGTTCAGGTACAGTTGAGGTACATTCCCACTAGGGGGAAAGGCAGGGCAGCTAAAGTCAGGACTCCCTAGATGTCAAAGCCAATAGAGAATATGATGAAGCAGAAAAAGAACACATATGACAGATGTCAGGTTGCAAATACATCCGAGAATCAGGCTATATACAGAAAGGTCAGAGGAGAAGTGAAAAAAGAGAGGGGCAAAGAGAGGGTAGGAGAATAGAATGGCAGCCAACATAAAAGGGAATCCAAAAGTCTTCTATAGGCATATAAATAGTAAAATGGTAGTAAGAGGAAGGGTGGGGCCGATTAGGGACCAAAAAGGAGACCTATGCATGGAGGCAGAGGGTATGGCTGAGGTACTAAATGAGTACTTTGTATCTGTCTTCACCAAGGAAGAGGATGCTGCCATAGACATAATAAAAGGAGGAGGTAGTGGTGATACTTGATTGGATAAAAATGGATAAAGAAGAGGTATTAGAAAGGCTGGCTGCACTTAAAGTAGATAAATCACCAGGAGCGGATGGGATGCATCCTAGGATGCTGAGGGAATTGAGGGAGGAAATCGTGGAGGTACTGGCCATAATATTCCAATCCTCCTTAGATATGGGGTGGTGCCAGAGGACTGGCGAATTGCAACTGCTACAACATTGTTCAAAAAAAAGGGTGTAAAGGTAAACCCAGCAACTACAGGCCAGTCAGTTTGACCTCGGTAGTGGGGAAGCTTTTAGAAAAAGTTATCAGAGACAAAATTAACAGTCACTTGGACAAGTGTGGATTAATTAAGGAAAGCCAGCACAGATTTGTTAAAGGCAAATTGTGTTTAACTAACTTGATTGAGTTCTCTGATGAGGTAACGGAGAGGGTTGATGAGGGTAATGCAGTTGACGTAGTGTACATGGATTTCCAAAAGGCGTTCGACAAAGTGCGACATAATAGGCTTGCCAGCAAAGTTGAAGCCCATGGAATAAAAGGGACAGTGGCAGCATGGATACAGAATTGGCTAAGTGATAGGAAACAGAGAGTAGTGGTGAACGGTTGTTTTTTTGGACTGGAGGAAGGTATACACTGGTGTTCCCCAGGGGTTGGTTCTAGGATCACTGCTTTTCTTGATATATATTAATGACTTGGACGTGGGTGTAGAGAGCACAATTTCAAAATCTGCAGATGACACAAACCTTGGAAGTATAGTGAACAGTGAGGAGAGTGATAAGATTTCAGGAAGACATAGACAGGCTGGTGAAATGGTCCTGGGCTTCATAAATAGAGGTATAGAGTACAAAAGTGCGGAAATTATGATGAACCTGTATAAGACACTGGTTCGGCCCCAACTGGAGTACTGTGTCCAATTCTGGGCACCACACTTTAGGAAGGATGTGAAGGCCTTAGAGAGGGTGCAGAAAAGATTTACGAGAATGATTCCAGGAATGAGGGACTTCAATTACGTTGATAGACTAGAGAAGCTGGGGTTGTTTTCCTTGGAGCAGAGAAGATTGAGATGAGATTTGATAGCGGTGTTCAAAGTCATGAGGGGTCTGGACAGAGTAGATAGAGGGAATCTGTTCCCATTGGCAGAAGGGTCGAGAACCAGAGGACACAGATTTAAGGTGATTGGCAAAAGAACCAAAGGCGACGTAAGAAATAACTTTTTTACGCAGCGAGTGGTTAAGATATGGAATGCACTGCCTGAAAGGGTGGTGGAGGCAGATTCACTCACGGCTTTCAAAAGGGCATTGGATAAGTACCTGAAGGAAAGAAATTTGCCGGGCGACGGGGAAAGGGCGGGGGAGTGGGACTAGCTGAAGTGCTCTTGCAGAGAGCCGGCACGGGCTCGACGAGCCGAATGGCCTTCTTCCGCGCTGTAACCATTCTATGATTCTAACTGTTATCACTTATCTTTAAGAATCTTCTTTTTCAAGCAACTATACAATTCCCGTTTAAAATTATTTACAGATTCAACAATGGCTTATACGATAGATAAATTTGAACTGCCACTTCTGCCCAGGGCCAGACTCCCTCCACAGTGTTGCCAAACCAGAGGATCCCAAGAGGCCCTTCCCAGGGCCAGCAAATTACAGGACTTAATGATGCCAAACCAAACAACACTTACCCCCTGAGATCACATACCCAATGATGGTGTCCATTACTCATTTTTGTTTATTTGCTAATCAGGAATGCAATTAGACACATTGGGAATCCCAATTAGCCACATATTGGACAACATTCTATACACAAAAAACTTTTAATATATCAGATATATAATCTTAAGATATATATTTTTTAAATTATAAAGAAATTATAGCATATAGTTATATACATTTCTCCATTTACAATATAAAGAGTTATTTTTTATAATTCTTACATTTAAATATATTTCTCATTTACCTATATCAAATTATATTTAGACATAATTACATGTACATTGTTCAATTTTACTGCGAGTAATGTCACAGATTATTAGCATAAATCTAATTGTCAAATTAAAAAAAATTCTGTGAACAAATTAATTCAAAAGTTGAGCTTATGCTGAATATTTAAAGTTATATTTTGCAAGGCAACTCGTTTCTTTTGTAGTTTCTCAAAACAGACCTGTTTACATATTTCAGTCAGTTCGTCTGTCTGAAATGCTGCAACACAATCCTCTTTCTTTGCCACCTGTCCCTTTGATACATTTGTAAATACTGTGTGAGTTTG
Organism: Somniosus microcephalus; assembly: GCF_052327205.1. Lineage (NCBI taxonomy): Eukaryota > Metazoa > Chordata > Chondrichthyes > Squaliformes > Somniosidae > Somniosus > Somniosus microcephalus. The sequence goes on from NC_141008.1 coordinate 35,433,924, forward strand.
AAGAACCTCATCAAGATCCTTTTCACTGAAAACACATAATAGTAATGCTGAGAAAGAGAGCTATGTTCACTAGTACATAGAGAATTAAACCACAGATCTTTCCCTTTCTAAATAACCCAAACTTCACTATAATCAAATATCCAACAAGATAGCGTTACTTAAAGGTTTCTATCCCCACATATCCTCTTCCTTCCCCAGATGCAGAATGAAAGCTGGATGATTTTACTGGGCTATCTCACCTCCTCCATTGGAAATCAAAATTTTGGTGGACAAAATCCTACATAAATTTGATGCTTTTGATCCATATTTTACAGAAATATGCACTATTAACAGAGATGGACCTTTCCTGACATATGCCTTTGTGGGTCAAAGGACTAAATATCCCTTCCATTATATTGGGTTACATCAACAACGCAAGACTACAGTCCCACTGTTATACATTATAAACTATGCTCTTAAAGATTTGACCTAAAACTGCAAAATAATTCTATTATAAAGTGAAATATAAATTCCCAGTAACTCGCTGCATTATCAATTTTAAACTGATTACATTAGAAACGGAGTGGTTTTTTTTATTGCCGATGTCACCATTATTTAACTGACTACTAGAGCATCCTGGCCATTACAGAGAAAAACACATTTTCCACTTGGATACAGATCAGACATAAAAAAACATGTTAATCACCCCCCCCCCCCCTCCCCTCCATACAGTGGTCATTTATCAGCGAGCAGCTCCTTAAGAAATCTCACAAATTTCCATCTCTTCTGGTGGTGCTGATCGTTGCTAAGTATTCAATTTTCCCAGCTTAGATATCTTCCAGCATTGGAAAACTGACGAGGGCCTAAACAAAATGGTAGGACTCCTTAAAGAGAGAAAATAGGGCTTAAATTAGATCTCCATAATTTGTTATTTAACTTCTTTTTGGGGATGGGAAACTATTTTATCTTGTTGCACTCCTGCCCACTTTTTTCCTTAAATATTTATATTCAGATAGAAATAAAAATATTACTAAAAATGTATATGTGGGAATGATTACAATGAAAACAGTCTCACTACAACAGATACAAAAGCAAAATACTGCAGATGCTGAACATCTGAAATAAACACAGAAAATGCTGGAATTACTCAGCAAGTCAGGTAGCATCTGTGGAGAGAGAATCAGAGGTAATGTTCCAGGTCGATGACCCTTCACATGACAAAAATTGTTTTTATTTCACTACAATTGATGTTATTTCAACCTCTTCAACAATATTTTCCTCTAATTGCTCATACCCAATATTCTGGATAAAACAAACTGTAATGGCCAGATTTTGCTCTCAAAATAACAGTGAGGATAATGACCCTTGCTGTTATTGTTGTGAAAATGGTACAGCAACTTCAGGCAAGGAGCAGATGCGCGACTAAATGTGAAAATCCAGAAGTTGCTGTCCGGTTTGCGCTGCTTTGCCGTTAGCTTCGCGAATACGGCATTTCGCTGTATGCCTCACAATTGAGATGCATTGAATGGCGTGAAGTTGCTGTATCTGTGCAGTAGATAAAAATGAAACTCGCCACAGAAAGTTAAGTCTAGTCATTACAAGCGCAGGTATCCTTTTAACGACGTGGTAATTGTTAATTACTGCCAATCAACCTCTGGCACTGAAAATAACTATTACAAGTGTGGAGTCTCATTCCTTCATATTAATTGTTGTTGGAGACTTTAAGAATGTCAATTTAAAAATTTTTTTACTTTCCCTTTCTGTCTTTTTTTTCCTCCCTCTCTCAAGCCAATCTTTCTTTCCCTCTCTTAATGTATCTTATTTGACATTGAATTCGCTCACTCTAATTTACACTTCCTTCAGTCCTTGCGCTGTTTATTTCTCAATCCTTGAATCTGGTTGGTTAAGGAGATACCCTGTTGGTCCCTCGCTGCGTTGTCAGCTTGTACTTCCAGCAACTTAGTCGACAAAAATATTTTGAGCTGAAGGATGCAGGGAAAGGGGCAGAGGCTGTTAGAGGGATGTTCTGTTACAGCAAAATCTGGCTGTGTGTGTATATGCTCCCAGCATAACCTCTGGCTAATGGCAGCATTGCAGCACCACCACGTGGGAGGGCGTAACTATAGTGAGACAAGTTAACATGGGCTGTTTTCATTATAATTTTGGATATAGGAATTCACGATGGAAAAAGTTGGTAGGAAGTGCATGCAGATATAACAGAGTTAAATAGCAAAACCTAAAGCAATTTGAGAAGCAGTGTAGTGGAGTTGAATGGAGTACAGGAGTTATACTGCAGTACAGGCCAAGGAGCTAGGAGACAAAACTGAAGCGCTACAGTGCCAGCACTGGTGAGAATGTCTAAGTACAGTGTGGCATGTTTACAGTGGCAGATACTATTATAAATGCAGATACTGTATTGGAATGTATAATGGAAAGTTGACAGCAAGTGCACACATACACAAGACCTTTTATACATTATAGATATATGGGGCGAGAGAAAGAGAATTGTGTGAAATAAACGAAATACTTAAGTGTGAATGGATGGGATAAGTTTATTTCTCAACAGAAAACCCTTTAAACCTGGTAATATAAAGTTGGTCAGTGCTATTCATGAATAAGCAGCACTGGCCTCCACGGTGCTTGGGAGGCGAGGTGAAGAAACTATTTCATTCTGAAACCCCAAGCCTAGCACCGAGAAAGTACTATTCCTCTTTTTAAATATGAACAGGCCTGATTTGTGAATGCCCAGGGTAGTAACCATTCTTTCAGCACAAACCAGAATCTAAGACTACTGCCTAATACTTCCAATGCTGGAGATCTGATATGAAAGTGGGAAGTGCAGGTTCATTTTTAATTTCAGAAACTGATGCCAATGATAAATCACTCCAACAAGAAGTCCGCCCTGTAACACGACAGGACTGACGAGGAGGATGTATTGAGGCTGTGGGTGCAGTGAGTGGTTTGCTGGTTTCCCCAGATACTCACGCTCCGCTCCTCCAGCTCATCACCTTGTTCTTGTAACAGGCGATTTCGAAGCGCTTCCCCGCTCGCTTCATGCGGACGATCGCCACGTTGGTCAGGCGGATCTGGTTGGTGGGAGTGAAGATCGACATTGCGGCTGGGAACCCGACTCAGGCCCCGGGAAACAGGCGCCTCTCCGCCCGGCACTGAGCGCAGCGGCCTGGCTAACCCCGGCTCTCCTCTCCCTCCCTCAGCGGCCTGGGCTGGAGTCTGTGTCCCGGCTCCTCTCTCCCTCAGCGGCCTGGGCTGGAGTCTGTGTCCCGGCTCCTCTCTCCCTCAGCGGCCTGGGCTGGAGTCTGTGTCCCGGCTCCTCTCTCCCTCAGCGGCCTGGGTTGGACTTTGTGTCCCGGCTCCTCTCTCCCTCAGCGGCCTGGGCTGGACTCTGTGTCCCGACTCCGCTCTAACCGTGTTCGCCTCCAGAAATAATCCCTTCGGCAGACCGACAGCGAGCGATCGCACCTCACCCGCGTTCTTATTACCAGGAGTTTAGTGCGATGGTATTTACAGCCTGGGAAAGCGGGAGTCCCAGGCGGATGTTGTCCGGGGAGCTGTTGGACAGGAGCGCATTGTTCCGCAGTAGGGGCGGGGCGAGGCTCAGTGTCAGTGTCCGGAGGAGGGGAGGGGAGGAGAAGAGGGGAGGGGAGAGGAAGGAAGAGGGGAGGGAAGGGAGGAGGAGGAGAGGAAGAGAGGAGGGGAGGAAGAGAGGAAGGGAGGAGGGGAGGAAGAGAGGAGGGGAGGAAGAGAGGAGGGGAGGAAGAGAGGAAGGGAGGAGGGGAGGAAGAGAGGAAGGGAGGAGGGGAGGAAGAGAGGAGGGGAGGAAGAGAGGAGGGGAGGAAGAGAGGAAGGGAGGAGGGGAGGAAGAGAGGAAGGGAGGAGGGGAGGAAGAGAGGAAGGGAGGAGGGGAGGAAGAGAGGAAGGGAGGAGGGGAGGAAGAGAGGAGGGGAGGAAGAGAGGAAGGGAGGAGGGGAGGAAGAGAGGAGGGGAGGAAGAGAGGAAGGGAGGAGGGGAGGAAAGAGAGGAGGGGAGGAAGAGAGGAAGGGAGGAGGGGAGGAAGAGAGGAAGGAAGGGAGGAGGGGAGGAGGGGAGGGAGGAAGAGAGGAAGGGAGGAGGGGAGGAAGAGAGGAAGGGAGGAGGGGAGGAAGGGAGGAGGGGAGGAAGGGAGGAGGGGAGGAAGGGAGGAGGGGAGGAAGAGAGGAGGGGAGGAAGAGAGGAAGGGAGGAGGGGAGGAAGAGAGGAAGGGAGGAAGAGAGGGAGGAAGGGAGGAAGAGAGGAGGGGAGGGGAGGGAGGAGGAGAGGAAGGGAGGAGGAGGAGAGGAAGAGAGGAAGGGAGGAAGAGAGGAAGGGAGGAGGGGAGGAAGAGAGGAAGGGAGGAGGGGAGGAAGAGAGGAAGGGAGGAGGGGAGGAAGAGAGGAAGGGAGGAGGGGAGGAAGAGAGGAAGGGAGGAGGGGAGGAAGAGAGGAAGGGAGGAGGGGAGGAGGGGAGGAAGAGAGGAAGGGAGGAGGGGAGGAAGAGAGGAAGGGAGGAGGGGAGGAAGAGAGGAAGGGAGGAGGGGAGGAAGGGAGGAGGGGAGGAAGAGAGGAAGGGAGGAAGAGAGGGAGGAGGGGAGGAAGGGAGGAAGAGAGGGAGGAGGGGAGGAAGGGAGGAGGGGAGGAAGGGAGAGGAAGAGAGGAGGGGAGGAAGAGAGGAGGGGAGGAAGAGAGGAAGGGAGGAGGGGAGGAAGGGAGGAGGGGAGGAAGGAGAGAGGAAGGGAGGAGGGGAGGAAGAGAGGAAGGGAGGAAGGGAGGAGAGGAAGGGAGGAAGGGAGGAGGGGAGGAGGGGAGGAAGGGAGGAAGGGAGGAGGGGAGGAAGGGAGGGGAGAGGAAGGGGGGGGGGGAGAGGAAGGGAGGAGGGGAGGGGAGAGGAAGGGGAGAGGAAGGGAGGAGGGGAGAGGAAGGGAGGAGGGGAAGGGAGGAGGGGGAGGGGAGAGGAGGGGAGGGGAAGGGGGGAGGGGAGAGGAAGGGAGGAGGGGAGGGGAGAGGGAGGAGGGGAGGGGAGAGGAGGGGAGGAAGGGAGGAAGAGAGGAGGGGAGGGGAGGGAGGAGGAGAGGAAGGGAGGAGGAGGAGAGGAAGAGAGGAAGGGAGGAGGGGAGGAAGAGAGGAAGGGAGGAAGAGAGGAAGGGAGGAGGGAAGGGAGGAGGGGAGGAAGAGAGGAAGGGAGGAGGGGAGGAAGAGAGGAAGGGAGGAGGGGAGGAAGAGAGGAAGGGAGGAGGGGAGGAAGAGAGGAAGGGAGGAGGGGAGGAAGAGAGGAGGGGAGGAAGAGAGGAAGGGAGGAGGGGAGGAAGAGAGGAGGGGAGGAAGGGAGGAGGGGAGGAAGGGAGGAAGGGAGGAGGGGAGAGGAAGGGGGGGGGAGAGGAAGGGAGGAGGGGAGGGGAGAGGAAGGGAGGAGGGGAGAGGAAGGGAGGAGGGGAGAGGAAGGGAGGAGGGGAAGGGAGGAGGGGAGGGGAGAGGGAGGGGAGGGGGAAGGGAGGAGGGGAGGGGAGGGGAAGGGAGGAGGGGAGGGGAGAGGAAGGGAGGAGGGGAGGGGAGAGGGAGGAGGGGAGGGGAGAGGAGGGGAGGAAGGGAGGAAGAGAGGAGGGGAGGGGAGGGAGGAGGAGAGGAAGGGAGGAGGAGGAGAGGAAGAGAGGAAGGGAGGAAGGGAGGAGGGGAGGAAGGGAGGAAGAGAGGAAGGGAGGAGGGGAGGAAGAGAGGAAGGGAGGAGGGGAGGAAGAGAGGAAGGGAGGAGGGGAGGAAGAGAGGAAGGGAGGAGGGGAGGAAGAGAGGAAGGGAGGAGGGGAGGAAGAGAGGAAGGGAGGAAGAGAGGGAGGAGGGGAGGAAGGGAGGAGGGGAGGAAGGGAGGAAGAGAGGAGGGGAGGAAGAGAGGAGGGGAGGAAGAGAGGAAGGGAGGAGGGGAGGAAGGGAGGAGGGGAGGAAGGGAGGAGGGGAGGAAGAGAGGAAGGGAGGAGGGGAGGAAGAGAGGAAGGGAGGAAGGGAGGAGGGGAGGAAGGGAGGAGGGGAGGAAGGGAGGGGAGAGGAAGGGGGGGGAGAGGAAGGGAGGAGGGGAGGGGAGAGGAAGGGAGGAGGGGAAGGGAGGAGGGGAGGGGAGAGGAAGGGAGGAGGGGAGGGGAGGGGAAGGGAGGAGGGGAGGGGAGGGGAGGGGAAGGGAGGAGGGGAGGGGAGGGGAAGGGAGGAGGGGAGGGGAGAGGAAGGGAGGAGGGGAGAGGAAGGGAGGAGGGGAGGGGAGAGGAAGGGAGGAGGGGAGGGGAGAGGAAGGGAGGAGGGGAGGGGAGGAAGGGAGGAGGGGAAGGGAGGAGGGGAAGGGAGGAGGGGAGGAGGGGAGGGGAGAGGAAGGGAGGAGGGGAGGGGAGAGGAAGGGAGGAGGGGAGGGGAGAGGAAGGGAGGAGGGGAGGGGAGAGGAAGGGAGGAGGGGAGGGGGAGAGGAAGGGAGGAGGGGAGGGGAGAGGAAGGGAGGAGGGGAGAGGAAGGGAGGAAGGGAGGAGGGGAGGGGAGAGGAAGGGAGGAGGGGAGGGGAGAGGAAGGGAGGAGGGGAGGGGAGAGGAAGGGGGGAGGGGAGAGGAAGGGAGGAGGGGAGAGGAAGGGAGGAGGGGAGGGGAGAGGAAGGGAGGAGGGGAGGGGAGGAAGGGAGGAGGGGAAGGGAGGAGGGGAAGGGAGGAGGGGAGGAGGGGAGGGGAGAGGAAGGGAGGAGGGGAGGGGAGAGGAAGGGAGGAGGGGAGGGGAGAGGAAGGGAGGAGGGGAGGGGAGAGGAAGGGAGGAGGGGAGGGGAGAGGAAGGGAGGAGGGGAGGGGAGAGGAAGGGAGGAGGGGAGGGGAGAGGAAGGGAGGAGGGGAGAGGAAGGGAGGAAGGGAGGAGGGGAGGGGAGAGGAAGGGAGGAGGGGAGGGGAGAGGAAGGGGGAGGGAGAGGAAGGAGGAGGGAGAGGAAGGGGGAGGGGAGAGGAAGGAGGAGGGAGGGGAGAGGAAGGGGGGAGGGGAGAGGAAGGGAGGAGGGGAGAGGAAGGGGGGAGGGGAGAGGAAGGGAGGAGGGGAGGGAGGAGGGGAGGGGGAGGGAAGGGAGGAGGAGAGGGAGGGGAGAGGAAGGGAGGAGGGGAGGGAGAGGAAGGGAGGAGGAGAGGGAGGGAGAGGAAGGGAGGAGGGGAGAGGAAGGAGGAGGGGAGGGAGAGGAAGGAGGGAGAAGGGAGGGAGGAAGGGAGAGGAAGGGAGGAGGGAGAGGAAGGGAGGAGGAGGGAGGGAGGAGGGGAGAGGAAGGGGGGGAGAGGAAGGGAGGGAGGAGAGGAAGGGAGGGAGGAGGGGAGAGAAGGGAGGGAGGAGGGGAGAGAAGGGAGGGAGGAGGGGAGGAAGGAGGGAGGAGGAGGGGAGAGGAAGGAAGAGGGAGAGGGAGGAGGGGAGGGAAGGGAGGATGAGGAGAGGGAGGGAGGGTAGAGGAGGAGGGAGGAGGGAGAGGAAGGGAGGAGAGGGGAGGAGGGAGGGGAGGGAGGGAGGAGGAGAGAGGAGGGAGGAGGAGTGGAGGGGAGAGGGAGGAGGGGAGGGGAGGGAGGAGAGAGGTTGGGAGGGTGAGGAGGGTGAGGGTGATGGAAGGGTGGAGGGAGAGGTAGGGAGAGGGGAGAGGAAGGGAGGGAGGAGGGGAGTGGGTGGAGGGTGGAGGGGTGAGAAGGGTGGGTGGAGGTGGGGTGGGAGTGTGGATGGTTTGAGAGGCGCAGAGCAGGGGAGCACGACAGCAGGGGGGGGTGGGGAGTGTGTGAGGGAGGACAAGAGAACAGAAGCAAGAAGCACGAGAAAAGGACGGAGCAACGCCGACAGAAAGGAGAGAGAAGACAGACAAGGCAGAGAACGAGCAGAAGAGAAAGAGAGAGAAA